>NC_135635.1:29170000-30650000 GCF_053574225.1 Canis aureus
GGTTCCCTTTTGTCCACATCCTCTCCAACATTTGTTGTTTCCTGCCTTGTAAATTTGCCCCATTCTCACTGGTGTGAGGTGGTATCTGATTGTGGTTTTGATTTGTATTTCCCTGATGGCAAGTGATGCAGAGCATTTTCTCATATGCTTGTTGGCCATGTCTATGTCTTCCTCTATCAGATTTCTCTTCATGTCTTTTGCCCATTTCATTATTGGATTGTTTGTTTCTTTGGTGTTGAGTTTAATAAGTTCTTTATAGATCTTGGAAACTAGCCCTTTATCTGATATGTCATTTGCAAATATCTTCTCCCATTCTGTAGGTTGTCTTTGAGTTTTGTTGACTGTATCCTTTGCTGTGCAAAAGCTTCTTATCTTGATGAAGTCCCAATAGTTCATTTTTGCTTTTGTTTCTTTTGCCTTCGTGGATGTATCTTGCAAGAAGTTACTATGGCCGAGTTCAAAAAGGGTGTTGCCTGTGTTCTTCTCTAGGATTTTGATGGAATCTTGGCTCACATTTAGATCTTTCATCCATTTTGAGTTTATCTTTGTGTATGGTGAAAGAGAGTGGTCTAGTTTCATTCTTCTGCATGTGGATGTCCAATTTTCCCAGCACCATTTATTGAAGAGACTGTCTTTCTTCCAATGGATAGTCTTTCCTCCTTTATCGAATATTAGTTGCCCATAAAGTTCAGGGTCCATTTCTGGATTCTCTATTCTGTTCCACTGATCTATGTGTCTGTTTTTGTGCCAGTACCACACTGTCTTGATGACCACAGCTTTGTAGTAGAACCTGAAATCTGGCATTGTGATGCCCCCAGATATGGTTTTCTTTTTTAAAATTCCCCTGGCTATTCGGGGTCTTTTCTGATTCCACACAAATCTTAAAATAATTTGTTCTAACTCTCTGAAGAAAGTCCATGGTATTTTGATAGGGATTGCATTAAACGTGTATATTGCCCTGGGTAACATTGACATTTTCACAATATTAATTCTGCCAATCCATGAGCATGGAATATTTTTCCATCTCTTTGTGTCTTCCTCCATTTCTTTCAGAAGTGTTCTATAGTTTTGAGGGTATAGATCCTTTACCTCTTTGGTGAGGTTTATTCCTAGGTATCTTATGCTTTTGGGTGCAATTGTAAATGGGATTGACTCCTTAATTTCTCTTTCTTCAGTCTCATTGTTAGTGTATAGAAATGCCACTGATTTCTGGGCATTGATTTTGTATCCCGCCACGCTACCGAATTGCTGTATGAGTTCTAGCAATCTTGGGGTGGAGACTTTTGGGTTTTCTATGTAGAGTATCATGTCATCGGCGAAGAGGGAGAGTTTGACTTCTTCTTTGTCAATTTGAATGCCTTTAATGTCTTTTTGTTGTCTGATTGCTGAGGCTAGGACTTCCAGTACTATGTTGAACAGCAATGGTGAGAGTGGACATCCCTGTCTTGTTCCTGATCTTAGGGGAAAGGCTCCCAGTGCTTCCCCATTGAGAATGATATTTGCTGTGGGCTTTTCATAGATGGCTTTTAAGATGTCGAGGAATGTTCCCTCTATCCCTACACTCTGAAGAGTTTTGATCAGAAATGGATGCTGTATTTTGTCAAATGCTTTCTCTGCATCTAATGAGAGGATCATATGGTTCTTGGTTTTTCTCTTGCTGATATGATGAATCACATTGATTGTTTTACGGGTGTTGAACCAGCCTTGTGTCCTGGGGATAAATCCTACTTGGTCATGGTGAATAATTTTCTTAATGTACTGTTGGATCCTATTGGCCAGTATCTTGTTGAGAATTTTTGCATCCATGTTCATCAGGGATTTGGTCTGTAATTCTCCTTTTTGGTGGGGTCTTTGTCTGGTTTTGGAATTAAGGCGATGCTGGCCTCATAGAACGAATTTGGAAGTACTCCATCTCTTTCTATCTTTCCAAACAGCTTTAGGAGAATAGGTATGGTTTCTTCTTTAAAAGTTTGATAAAATACCCCTGGGAAGCCATCTGGCCCTGGACTCTTGTGTCTTGGGAGGTTTTTGATGACTGCTTCAATTTCCTCCCTGGTTATTGGCCTGTTCAGGTTTTCTATTTCTTCCTGTTCCAGTTTTGGTAGTTTGTGGCTTTCCAGGAATGCGTCCATTTCTTCTAGATTGCCTAATTTATTGGCGTATAGCTGTTCATAATATGTTTTTAAATCGTTTGTATTTCCTTGGTGTTGGTAGTGATCTCTCCTTTCTCATTCACGATTTTATTAATTTGAGTCTTCTCTCTCTTCTTTTTAATAAGGCTGGCTAATGGTTTATCTATCTTATTAATTCTTTCAAAGAACCAACTCCTGGTTCTGTAGATCTGTTCCACAGTTCTTCTGGTCTCGATTTCGTTGAGTTCTGCTCGAATCTTTATTAACTCTCTCCTTCTCCTGGGTGTAGGATCTATTTGCTCTTTTTTCTCTAGCTCCTTTATGTGTAAGGTTAGCTTTTGTATTTGAGTTCGTTCCAGTTTTTGAATGGATGCTTGTATTGCGATGTATTTCCCCCTTAGGACTGCTTTTGCTGCATCCCAAAGATTTTGGATGGTTGTTGTATCTTCATTCTCATTAGTTTCCATGAATCTTTTTAATTCTTCCTTAATTTCCTGGTTGACCCTTTCATCTTTTAGCAGGATGGTCCTTAACCTCCACGTGTTTGAGGTCCTTCCAAACTTCTTGTTGTGATTTAGTTCTAATTTCAAGGCATTATGGTCTGAGAATATGCAGGGGACGATCCCAATCTTTTGGTATCGGTATCGGTATTGTGACCCAATATGTGGTCTATTCTGGAGAAAGTTCCATGTGCACTTGAGAAGAATGTGTATTCAGTTGCGTTTGGATGTAAAGTTCTGTAGATATCTGTGAAATCCATCTGGTCCAGTGTATCATTTAAAGCTCTCGTTTCTTTGGAGATGTTGTGCTTAGAAGACCTATCGAGTATAGAAAGAGCTAGATTGAAGTCACCAAGTATAAGTGTATTATTATCTAAGTATTTCTTCACTTTGGTTATTAATTGGTTTATATATTTGGCAGCTCCCACATTCGGGGCATATATTGAGGATTGTTAAGTCCTCTTGTTGAATAGATCCTTTAAGTATGATATAGTGTCCCTCTTCATCTCTCACTACAGTCTTTGGGGTAAATTTTAGTTTATCTGATATAAGGATGGCTACCCCTGCTTTCTTTTGAGGACCATTCGAATGGTAAATGGTTCTCCAACCTTTTATTTTCAGGCTGTAGGTGTCCTTCTGTCTAAAATGAGTCTCTTGTAGACAGCAAATAGATGGGTCCTGCTTTTTTATCCAGTCTGAAACCCTGCGCCTTTTGATGGGGTCATTAATCCCGTTCACATTCAGAGTTACTATTGAGAGATATGAATTTAGTGTCATCATGATAACTATTCAGTCCTTGTTTCTGTGGAATGTTCCACTGAACTTCTTCTTAAAGGGGAATTTTAAGAGTCCCCCTTAAAATTTCTTGCAGAGCTGGTTTGGAGGTCACATATTCTTTCAGTTGCTGCCTGTCTTGGAAGCTCTTTATCTCTCCTTCCATTTTGAATGAGAGCCTTGCTGGATAAAGTATTCTTGGTTGCATGTTCTTCTCATTTAGGACCCTGAATATATCCTGCCAGCCCTTTCTGGCCTGCCAGGTCTCTGTGGAGAGGTCTGCTGTTACCCTAATACTCCTCCCCATAAAAGTCAGGGATTTCTTGTCTCTTGCTGCTTTAAGGATCTTCTCTTTATCTTTGGCATTTGCAAGCTTCACTATTAGATGTCAAGGGGTTGAACGGTTTTTATTGATTTTAGGGGGGGATCTCTCTATTTCCTGGATCTGAATGCCTGTTTCCCTTCCCAGATTAGGAAAGTTTTCAGCTAGAATTTGTTCAAATACATATTCTGGCCCTCTGGCCCTTTCGGCGCCCTCGGGAACCCCAATTAAACGTAGGTTTTTCTTCCTCAGGCTGTCGTTTATTTCCCTTAATCTATCTTCATGGTCTTTTAATTGTTTGTCTCTTTTTTCCTCAGTTTCCCTCTTTGCTATCAACTTGTCTTCTATGTCACTCACTCGTTCTTCCACCTCGTTAACCCTCGTCGTTAGGGCTTCTAGTTTGGATTGCATCTCATTCAATTGATTTTTAATTTCTGCCTGATTAGCTCTAAATTCTGCAGTCATGAAGTCTCTTGAGTCCTTTATGCTTTTTTCTAGAGCCACCAGTAGCTGTATAATAGTGCTTCTGAATTGGCTTTCTGACATTGAATTGTAATCCAGATTTTGTAACTCTGTGGGAGAGAGGACTGTTTCTGATTCTTTCTTTTGAGGTGAGGTTTTCCTTCTAGTCATTTTGCTCAGTGCAGAGTGGTCAAAAGCAAGTTGTTTTGGGAAAAGGAGAAAAAGAGAGGAGAGAAAGAAGGAAAGAAAAGAGAAAGAGAACAAAAAGGAAGGAAAAAAAAAGAAGAAAAAGAGAAAGAAAAAGAAAGAAAGGAGAAAAAAAGGGGATTGGGGGAAGGAAACAAATCAAAAAGAAAAAAAAAAAAAAGAGAGAGAGAGAGAGAACCACAGGGGAGTATCTTCTGATTCTGTGTTCTTTAAGTCCCTTGGCTTCCCCTGGAAGTTGTCAGTCAGTCTAGCTGGTCTTCTGGGGGAGGGGCCTGCTGTGCTGATTTTCAGGTGTTAGCACTTGGGGAGCTGCTCTGCCCCCTGCCTGGTGCAGGGCTCAGTGGGGGTTGTTTACCCCGTGAGGCTGCAGGAGGAACAGCCCCAGTGGCGGGGCCAGGTCTGCAGCCCTGGAGTCAGCCCCTAGAGTAACCACAGAGCTCTCTGTCTGCAGGGCCTGGAGGCTCCGGGGCGGGGCCGCTGATCTGCTCAGCTGGGGCAGGAGCGTCGTCGCTGTCCTGGGCCCTCCCCGCCTCTGCCTGTCCCAGGGGAGGCCGGATCCTGGGCTGTGTCCGGCGCCCAGTGCTCCGGGGCCTGCGCTGTTGGATTCGTGCTCCCGCCCGGCAGCCCCCTCCGAGCTGCTCCTGCCCCGCAGCCCCCTCCGCGGAGCCGCCCCCGAGCCCCCCGAGCTGCTCCCGGGTCCCGCCGTGCGCGCTGCAGCCCTTAGGGAGCTCGGCGCACTCTCCTGGGTGCGCAGTTGCTGTTACTGTCCCCGGGAGCCCGAGGGCATCCCCGCCCTCCTGGGTCCTGCTCCACCTCCCCGCGAGCCCCTTTCCCCCGGGAAGGTCGGTGCAGCTCCTGCTCCTCCGGGACGGGGCTCTCCTGTCCTGGGGACACTCGCCCCGGCCTCAGCCCGGCTCCTCGCG
The DNA here is from genome assembly GCF_053574225.1 of Canis aureus. NCBI lineage: Eukaryota > Metazoa > Chordata > Mammalia > Carnivora > Canidae > Canis > Canis aureus. Next base: position 29,175,321 of record NC_135635.1, read on the forward strand.
GGGCCCCTCCCCCTTGGAGGCCTTTTGTTTCATTTCTTTTTCCCCGTCTTCCTACCTTGATAGAAGCACAAACTCTTCTCACTGTAGCTTTCCAGGTGCTCTCTCTTTAATTCTCAGTCCGAATTAATAGATTTTCAGGATAATTTGAAGGTTTTCTAGGTAATTTGGTGGAGACAGGTGATTTGGGGACCCTACTCTTCCGCCATCCTGCCCCTCCCCCCTGGATGTGAATTTCTTGATTCCATTACATTACGCTTAAGTATTGGATTAAGTATTGGATGATTTCAGTCATATTGTGACACAATCTGGATTTCTTATTTGACAAAATTGCTGTTTGGGATGATTATTTTTGCTAAGAACTAAATGACTCATCAACTTGGGACTTTAAAATGAGCACTTATTCAAAAGAAGAAGGATCAAAGGCTAGCTTTGGAGCACTGAGCTCTCAGGCCAACAACTGTCTATGGAACTCTTCCCATAATAGGAGCTGGTAGAGAAAAATGCTATCATTTAATTTCTTTGTTAGGAATCTGCCTAAACATAGAGTCATATTGCCTAATGATTAAATGTTTCTGCTCTGAAATTGGATTCCATTTGCTGGAATTCCTGTCCTGCCCCTTAATGGCTGTGTACGTGAAACCCTGAGGAAGTTACATAACATCTTTCTGGCTCAGTTTTCTCATCTGTAAATGTGGACAGCAATAACCCTGATGGGTTTGTTCTAAGGACGAAATGAGATTAGCTGCTTGAAGTTCTTGTCATATTGCCCAGCAATACTAAACACCCAATAATTATTGTTACTGTCATTATTATCCTTTCTCATTGGATACGTGAAAAATTCAAGAGCTCAAAAAAAAAAATAAAAAAAAAATAAAAAAACAAAAAAAAAAAAGAAAAAAAAATTCAAGAGCTCTAAAGCATCAACTATTAATATTACTAAGTGTTGAAAAGAAAAATTTCAGAGAACAGGTACTATGCTTTATTCCCTAGAGATAGTGTTTATGATTCATTGATGATATCTTCCTTTATATTTCAGCTTTTAGTCCAAAATGGAATGAAACATTCACATTTATTATTCATGTGCCAGAATTGGCGCTGATGCGTTTTGTTGTTGAAAATCAAGGTTTAATAGCCGGAAATGAATTTCTTGGTCAATATACATTACCAGTTCTGTGCATGAACAAAGGTAATATTCCTAAAAGTAAGATGATTGTGCTAACAATTATAACTTATATTTACCAAAGACACACATTAATATGCTAAATAGCTCTATCCACGACAATCAGATGTACAGGAAATTTTAAGCATTGACACATATTTTCTCTCACTGGTATTATAGAAATGTGTTCTCATATAGAAGGTGGGGTTGTGGTTTGGGATTGCTAGGAAGATAAATTAGACAAACTTGGCATGTATGAGCATTTCTTTACATGGATCATCGCTCTTTTGTTTCAATTAAGAGTAGTCATGACTACCACAGAAGAATAAAGCATGGGAATCAAAGAGAAGGGAGAAGCAGTGACTCATTCTTCCGGCCCAAGAAGAGCCTGGGAGCCCAAGACAATCCTTTCTTGACTCTTTTCAGGGCTGCCTTTTTGTTGCAGTCACCTGGCTGAGGTGATTTATAATATGCCAATTACCTTGTCTCAATGTGTTTACTTCTCTAACACCATCTGAGCTGTACCTCGGAAACACAGTCTTTCTGAAGCAGGAGGGTGGCGGCTAATTTAGCACACTGCACTTTGAGGGAGGAGAAGTGTGAGCTGTAGGCTCAGTGTTAGGCAGTAAGAAGTCAGAATAGAAACCAGATATTTTATTTTTTTGTAGGAAATTAATATACAAGAAGAATTTAACTATGCAGCCGTGGTTTTTACTTATGCTTGGTAAAGATAAGAGTCTTAGTAGCACTATGGAGAACACTGCTGATTTATTTTTATTGTCCTAATTAGATATGATTCCTTTTGCAGGTTACCGTCGTGTTCCTCTGTTTTCTAAAATGGGCGAGAGTCTTGAGCCTGCTGCACTGTTTATTTATGTGTGGTACATCAGATAGCAACTAACAGTCCCTGACACATCGTTAGCTATACATCGTAATAAAACAGCCAAAATGAATGTCTGTACCTTTTCTTTTTTCTTTTAAACATAAAACAAAAACAATTATTTACAAAAACAATATAGAGCAAGTTCCCCTTTAATATGCAATATAGAACAGTGGGGAAAAAAGAAAGCAAAAACAGTTCAGAGGATCCACACAATGTTTCATTCTTATGGCCAAGTTCTCTTGCCCCTCTGCTGCTGAAGCTGCTCTTGCAAGTTGCTTGTATCATTTTAAATTACTAGGACTTACAAGCTCTTAAAATATGTCTGATTATGTAAGATATGTCGGAAAATATTTATCAGTAAGGAGAACTGTGAAATCTAAGAGGGTTTTAACTTCTAGACACCCACTGCTGCATGTTGTAGAGAAATGGAATTAGATTCCCAGGTGTTTTGTGCCCTGTTATATCCTAGACAGTAATTAGCCCCTGCCTTCTCGAGCCAGTTCTTAGATGCTGGGCATTGGATTTGATACCCTATAATTACACAGACATTTTTATGAGTTGCTGTGAAATTGATTTGTAGTCAAACGGTATTCAACCTCCATGTCTGTAAAAGAGATCTACTATGCAGACTTCTATGCTTGGATCTCTGAATTCACACTATTTCTGAGTCTGTGCTAACTGTGCTTTGATGATTGTCTTCGGTCAGAGATGAGATTCCCGTGCTATTTCAGATGCTGGGCTCCTCACCATGAGCAGCTCTTTGATATACTAAATGTTATTATGTAGAATAATATGGTTCCTTATTAACTCTTCTTTAAAAATCCACACCTATTAATACTTATTCTAGCACATTGTTGCATGGTAGTGAGACAAATTTTACAGCACCGTTGTTTTTGACTAATTAGGGGACCCTCATAGGTATTTGTTGAAATTAAATCTGAACTTGTAACTAACACGACAAAAATGACTGAGATGTTCACTAATGCATTCTCTCTTGATGGCCAGGAAAATACAAAATAACCCATTTACCATATTTTACTTCTATGATTTACCCTCAGAACCAAATGTTTAAAACAAAGATGCCACTGGGAATTCAAATACCTAAGCTATAGTAAGAAATGTCCCAATGCATCATCATCCAGGTATTACCTCCTGGCCATTCTAGATTTAAGAGTGAGGTCCACTCTTCCTAGTGCAGAGCCACAGCCAGTTCACAGAAGGATATTTTTATTTTGCCAGATAATAGAAAGATCTTATTTAAATCCTCGGTCGTTCAGTCTAATCACAGGTGGGGTTTTCAGCCCATTGACTTGAGGCTTTAACCTTTCTAAATTCCTAAAGTGTTCTGAAGATCTGGCATTTCATGAGATTTAAAGACTCTGATCAGGTGAGTTTTGCAAGAGTTCACTAATTCTATAGCAGGATAAAGTATTTCTTGTTTATACCACCAAGATTTAAAATGAGGGAAAAAGGGATATATATAATTTTTTTCTCACTTTTTCTTCAGGTACTAATCAAATTCAGCTCACTAACTTTGAAGATCAAATCTTTCAGTTTTCAAAATCCCACTCTACATCAGAAATGCACTTTTGAAAGGAAACATTGGATTCTTTTATTTCTTGTCCAATTTTATAATGTCTTTAAACATCTCTGGTTCTATTTATTTGTATGCATTATTTGTCATTTACTTTCCTTTAGGATTGAACTGACATATTACTACTACTTTACTATTATTGTTATTAATTTTCACACAATAGAAACTACTTTAGAAATTCCACAGTCAGGGAATGTTCTCATTTAGAGAAGGTTGGGAATGATGTAAGAAGGCAGCTTTGATTCATGCTGTCTAGGTATAATTTTTTTTTTTTTAAAGATTTTATTTATTTATTTGAGAGAGAGTGAGAGCAAGCATGAACACAGTGAAGGGAGGGGCAGAGAGGGAGGGAGAAGGAGAGAATCTCAAACAGGCTCCATACTGAGCAGAGCCCAAGGCGGGACTCCATCTAATGATCCTGAGATCTTAGATCATGACCTGAGCTGAAATCAAGAATTGGCTGCTTAACAGACTGAGCCACCAAGGCGCCCCTAGGCATAATTCACTTGCAGGAAAAAATAGCATTGGTGAGTGGAAAAAAACTGAAAAAAGGGCTCGATGAACCCCTGGGCTGTGACAGCAAAAGACTTTTTTACCTTTTTGATTCCTAGTTGAAATGTCAGTTCCTGGGGGAGGCCATCCATCATTCCTTAGACCAGGCCATGTTCCTTGGTGTATGTTTCCATACAACTAACAAAATGACAGCTAGGAATTGACATTGCACTACCAGGTGGGCCCTGTCATTGTTAGGAGCTGGTCTGACAGTTGCAGTTAGACCATGGTGTCCTGTTGTACATGACCGGCTTCATAGAACAACACTAGACAAGACCACTCTGACCGTGACTGAACACATGGGTATTGTCCAAACTCAGAAATGCAAAACATTCTCCCATCTTGGCTGACATGAATGACCGTTGATTCTTTACCAATTATACCTTTTATCCTGATTCATTCTTTTTATCTTATGGGTGAGATTTATTTCAATCATAGAATTGCCCCTACTCTTGACATCATCCAGTGCAGAGAAGAACCCTACTTCCTTGAACTTCCCCCCACCCTCCGCAATCATCCAACACAAGCCTAAATCCAATATAAGTGCTTTTCAACATCCTTTTACGGACGTTCCATTCTGTATTATGTATATAGTTCCGTGTTTATGTATCTCCGTATTGCAATGAGTCATAAACCCAACTCTGTGTGTTCCTGGGGGTCTTTGGCTGGAGAGCATTGACCTAAACTTGGCTTTGCTTCTGTAACATGTGTTACCTAATAGTGATCTGTGTAATAGGAAACTTTTGTTATGTTGTTACATTGATCTTTTTTTTTTTCTGCTTGTGGTTGTTTAGGACCTCAGGAAACAAAGAGCACTATCTCCCCATTTAGATTTATTATGACTTTCATTTGGGGGATGGTGACCACTGGAGGCCACTGATGCTGGTTGCTGAGGAATAAAGTTGCCCCATCTCTGAAAGAAGTGTGGAGAAACTCCCTGTAGTCACAAAAAAAGAAGTTGTTATTTTAATTTTGGGTGTGGGGAATGTATAGTGATTTTGAGGGGTGTAGACAATGCACCCAAGATAGTGCCTCTGAGGGTTGCAGTTAAAACCTTTATGCAAATTTCAAGGGATATTTGGGAACCACATGGTAAGAAGCTCATGCTGTGGACTGGTATAGAGAGAATGGAATCACTCTCAGTGAAGCCCCTATGATCTTGGACAATGAACATTTTATTGGGGGAATATGTGAGTTTCATTTTTCAGGAGTTGGTAAGACTCCAGAGTTTAGGTGCTACATAAACATTTATTAAATTGCATTTATTTCAAAGTAATAACCTTCTGGCAATATTTGTACCAACAATGGATTCTTATGATGCATTTTGGATTCTTAGGCCATACATTTGAGCTCTTTGTATAATCAGAGCAAGCATTTTTACCAGCCCCTAGAAATTTCCATTTCACACATCAAAGAGGTGGATTAAAGTGGAATTTGAACTTGATTAGAGGTTGGAATCTATGTGTCTTGTATAGTTACACACCAGCCCAACACCTGGTGGTAGTGAGGGGAGAGTTGATGTTAAATGCTTTACAAACCTACACATTTTCAGCAACCAGTGTCCTCTTTGTACTTTCCATGTATATACAGTTTAACTTTCACACTTTCAGTCATCTTTCCTGTTTTTCTCCCAGGGCAGTTACTTTTCTAATGTGATACATATCTGCAGCGTTAGCAGTACCTAACGTGCTGAATATTAACCTAACTCCTTTCAGCAATCGTCTATTTTATTGTTAATGAGATAGCCCCAGAAACATTGAGTTGCCTAAGATCTACAATAAATGCCAGAATCTAGGTTACTGATCCAGGGCAGTCTGGGAAAAAAATGCTTTGATTACATCACACAATATACAAAAATTAGCTCAAAATGGATTATAGACCCAAGAGTCAAAATATGAAATTAAAACAAAAACTATAAAATTTTTAGAAGAAAGCATATAGAATATCTTTGTAACTTTGGGGTAGGCAAAGGTTTGTTGGAACATTAAAGCATGACATACATAAAAGAGATGGAAGGTGGTAATTTTAAAAAACTTTTGTTTTTTGAAATATGAAAATGAAAAAGCAATCTTCAGAATGGGGGAAAGTATTTTTTAACATATCTATCAAAAGATTTGTATATACACCATGTAAAGAATACTCACAAGTCAATAAGACAACTCAATAAAAATAAGCAAAATATTTGAACATTCACTTCCCAAAGAAAAATATGTAAGTACCCAATAAATGTATAAAAAGATGCTTAACATTCATCCTAGTCATTAGGGAAATGGAAATTAAAAATACCATGAGTCACCAATAGAATGGCTAAAATAGAATAAAAAGGGCCATACAGATGTTGGGAAGGATGTAGAAACTGGATTTTTTATATATTGCTGATGGGAATGTAAAATGGTACAGTCATTTTGGAAACAGTTTGGTAGTGTCTTGTAAAATGGAACATATACTTACACATGACTCAGTTACTCCCTGAGTATATAAACATAGACCCACACATGACTCCTAGATATTTACCCAAGAGAAATGAAAACATATGTCCACACAATACTTTATATGACTGTAGATAGGAGTTTTATTTATAATAGCTACATATTGGAAACTACCCAAATGTCCATTAACAGGTGAATGGAGAGACAGATTGTGTTAGATCCATATGATGGGATACAATTTAACACCACAAAAAGGACTAAACTATTGAAATATGCATAAGTATCAATGAATCTCAAAGTCATTATGATGAATAAAAGAATATAGACAAAATAAGTACATATTGTGTGGTTCTATTTATTTACAATGACAGAAAGGGCAAACTAGAATGACAGCAAACAAATCAGTGAAGGGGGTTTGGGATGGAAGTAAGGCTGGATTAAAAGTCCCAAGGAAACTTTTGGTAGGGATGGATATGTTTTTCTTGATTGTGGTGAGGCTTTAATAAAAGTATATATATATATATATATACACACACACACGTATACATATACATATATACATATATGTCAAAACTGCTGAAATTGTACACTCAAAACGTGAGGTTTATTGAACAAAAAAGTCGAAAAAAATATAGACTCTAGGAAAATCATAGTGTCACCACTAATCTGCACCAGTGGTACATAGAAGGTTTACCTGACTCATCTGTGACACTATGTTCTAACAGTAAAGTTAGCCAATCCTGTAATCAGATCGGGTGATATAAGCTTCCTGAGATTGGGGGACACTAGATGGAGTGGAGTGCTAAGCAGAGAGTGCTATTCTAGATTCTGGGGTGCTGGATGTGAGAGAAGCTTGCATGGAGTTGCTTGTACAATGTTTGTGGCCAGCTCACATATACTGAACACTACTCTTTTAACCAATGAACACTATTTCTAATATCCCTTATGCTAATTGACATACTCTAGCTACAGGCAGGGATATTTGAAGCCCATAAAATAGTCACCTTTGGGATGTATATTCCTCATTAGAGTTTTTTAAATGTTAACTAATCTCTTCAGGAGGTCTATTAAAATTAATTTATGCACACACAAATATACACATGCACCACATATATAAGCACACATACATGTGCACACACACTCATATGTATGTATTATGTTTTTTATTCTGAGGTTAATGAATTATGGATATTTAAAACAAAACAAAGGATAGACTTGTGCTTGAATTTTTTAGATCTATTTGAAATACCCGAATAATTACTTTTGTTCTTAGTCTAGACTAGTGGTTTTCAACCTATCTGCACACTGGAGTCCTTCAGAACATTAAAAAAATATTTTCAGAGATTCTGATAAAATTGGTGTGGCATTGCTTGAGCACTGGGATTTTAAAAAGCTCTTCAGTTTACCTGAATGCAGGGCTTTCTAAGTATGGTCCTCAAACTAGTTCAATAGCATAATCTGAGGACTACTTAGAAATGCAAAGGCTGTGAGGAGAAGTGTGCCAGGGGATCGAAGAGAGAGAAATGAGCTCAGTGTATGTCCTTCTCTGGTTCTTCCCAATGAGGTCACCTTGGAGTGGTGGCGGTCCTCAGTGAGACTTGCTTCTCTGGGTTTCTGGTCTGTAAGGGAGTCAGAGTCAGAAAATAAAATGTCAAAGAATTAAAAGAAATATTCTGATTTTCTTTTATATTCATTCAAGTGTGGAGCATTGTAGGAATAGAAATCAGCTTCCAGCATAGGGAATGTTAAAAGTAAATTAAATGCTACAACATATTTTTTATATAGTCTGTTTACTCGGGATTTATATGTTTCCCTCTTTGTCAAGGTATTTGACCTGATTCCAAATTCTGTATTAAAACTTACATGATCAGAGATAACATATTAAATGATCCATTGAGAAATGAGGGGGCTAGCACACAGCAATAATGAGTAAAAAAGCAAGAGACAATCAATTGAAAGCCTAACTTAATTCAACAAAGTTTTTGGCTAGATGGGCAATGAAGATTGAGCCTCTGAACTAGAAATGGATTGTTACAGGAGAGACAGTAAGTAACAAATGTGCTGAGAACTAAAAACAAGATGCCAGCATTATTTTCTCATTAAAAGACAGTGAATGAAGTGACAGTTGTATTTTCTTATTAAAAGATTGTGACGCAAAAACAGTTTTTTGAAGTGATATATGTTAATTATGTAAAAACTATAAAGTTATAAATCATGATACACCATGGTATCAAATAATCACTTTTATTCTTTTTTTGTATTTTGAAAAATAATCCAAATCTCCTTTCGCTCATTTCTCTAGAGCTGTGCTGTCCCATAGGATTGCTGTGAGAGAATTATTCTGTACCTCTTGCTCAGTAGGGAAGCCACCAGATGAATGGGCTTATTCATCACTGGTGATGAGGCTAGTGTCACAGGGGAACTGAATTTGTAGTTTTGTTCTATTTTAATTAATTTAAATTGATGTAACCTTATGGGTTGGGTCCTACCCCAACCCATGGGTATAGCTCTAGAATGCTGGCCTCACTTCTGCCTTTCTTGGTTTCAACCTTCCTCCATTATGCTGACTCATACACCATCCGTTATTCCACAGAAAGGACATGATGTTAATTATTATGTCATCTTCTCTTATGTGTCTCTTCCCAGCCCTCCTCATTCTATCGTGGTCCAATCCAATAAGACAATGCATATCTTATTTGGATGGCACTTAGCAGTTTATAAAACGTTTTCATACACGTTGTTTAATTTTATCCTTACATATATGTATCTATATAACTATAAAATGTGTTTTTTTAAGTGATTTTCCCATGTGAGAGCTTTCTGATTTGACTGAGTAAAAGAGTACATTTAAAAGAATGTTTGACTGACGATATAAACCTTGGTATTTTGGAGTATTACAGAAAAATATACTTAAAATTGGTCAGTGATAATGTAAAAGAATAGTGGATTGGACGTGAGGAGATCATGTCTACCACCAATGATGATGATGATAATAATGGTGATGATAATAGTAGCAATAAAGACATATATTGTGTACTAACAATACTCCAAGTGTTGTGCTAAATGTTTCATACGCATTAACTAGTTTAACCTTGGTAGCAATCCCTGGAGATTTTGTAGATAAAGACACTAAAAGTTAAAGAGGTTAAGAAATGTGTTCAAAATAATATTTTGAAGTCTTTGGTAGGCCCTTTCCCTCTCATTGCTAATTTACTCCTTTTTAAAAGGAGGTTTCTGGACCAAATAATCTTTAAGTTCACTTCCAGTTCTCAGTAACAAAGACAACTGACCTGTCCAAATCAATAATTTGATTTTTTGGCAGTGTCCATTCTTTGTGTTGAGTGTGTGTGTTTTGTGTGTAAGTTTTGTAATTGTGGAAATGTAGCAATCAGGCATAGGATAACTTTTGAAAAACGTTATTCCCCAAAACACTTTCCTTTTATGTTGATCTTGTTTTAAAGTAGCATATCTCTATTTATTGTTCTGTTATGTACTGAATGTTTGCATCACCCCAAAATTCCCATGTTGAGGCTCTAGCCCCCACTGTGATCGTATTAGGAGGTAGGCCTATGGTAGGTAATGAAGATTAGATGAGGTCATGAGGTCAGAGCCACCATGATGGGATTTGTGCTTTTATAAGAGGAGGAAGGGTCACAAAAGCTGTTCTCTCCACCACATAAGAATGTAAAGAGAAGGTAGTATTCCTCAAGCCAGGAAGAGAGCTCTCACCAGGAATTGAATCTATTGGCACCCTGACCATGGACTTCCCAGCCTCTAGAATTGTGAGAAACAAATGTCTGTTTTTTAAGTCTTTCAGTCTGTGCTATTTTATTCTAGCAGCCTGAGCTAAGACAATATCCTCTAGATCTTGCTGAGAATAGCAGTTATATCTGTGTGTGTGTGTTTGTGTGTGTGCGCCAACCCAGTCTGACCCCCTTTATTTTAATTTTTAAACATTATTTCTATTGAAGAGTAGTAGAAATACAATATTAAAGTAAGTTCAGGTGTGCGATGACATAGTGATTCAACATTTATATACATTAAGCGGTGATCACTGTGATCTGTCACCATACCAAGTTGTTACAATATTGTTACTACATTTCCTATGCTATATATTGTTTATTTTATAACTAGAAGTTTGTACCTTTTAATTCCCTTTCCCTATTTTGCCCATTCTGCTACTTCTCCCCATGAATTAGATTTTTAGAAAATGAGGATAATTTCTACCAAACAGATTTATTATAAAGTTAAATAAAATATGTAACATGTTTACTACTGTCCCTGACACATAATAAGGATGAAAAAAATAGCTGTAAGCATAATTGAAAGGGAATATAGCCCAGTGATTAAGAGGATAAATTCTGGCACTTGGTTTCTTAGGTTTATAGCCTCTGCTACCTACTTGCTGTGGGACCTTGGGCAAATAACTCAACTTTTTTTTTTTTTGCTTTCTAGTTTTCACATCAGGGGAATCAAGATGATGATCATTGTTAGAAGGATTAAATTAACAGATGTATGTGAAGAATTTGAGACAGTGCCTGAAACATAAGTGCCATATATTTATTGGCTATTGTCACTGTGATCATCATGTTTGCATTAGCTTTTTTTTTTTCAAAAGGAGAAGTTGCTCTGATTACTCCCCTGGAGTTTCTCTATTATTATTTTTCTCCTGTGTCAAATGATTTGTTTTTTTTTTGGTCTCTGTTCACATTTGTAATTGAAAATCTATGAAAAAGATTAGTCAGAATTTCTTGCTCGGCCTCCCTCTGCACTTGTGTGTTCTGATGAATGAGTAGATGTGGATCAGAGCAGGGACAGGCCTTCAACACTTGTCTGCCGGCAGCATCCCTGGACAGCAAGCATAGCCTTGGGGTTTGAGCGCTTCTACCCAGAGAGTGACAAATCTCCCTCTGTGGGCTGGTAACGAGTTGATCTGCAGCGAGAAGAGCCTCGCAGAAGGGAGATGACTTACACTAACTAACATCTGTGGGCTTCCCCAGCATGTAGGTCTTGTCTTCAGTGTTTTGGAAGATGGTGGTCCAGTACTCCTGGCTTCCTTGAGGAAGGCTGCAGCCCTGATGTTCCACGAGTGGCAAGTGCTAGTGCTGCTCCTGTCCTGTCCCCCTGGAGTAATTTTGACGCTGTAAGTATGTAGGTCAGGCTCCAACTAGTTCCCAAGAGATGAGCAAGGTTTTCCTCTCAAATGTTCTTCATTTAAATCACCTCAGTTGGTGCTTAGTAAACTGGTAAAGTGGCGAAGATGTTTTCTTAGATTCTCCAACTCTCCAAGGAATTATTATCAGTGGGGAACTTTTTCGTGAATAGAGATCTATTATAGAAACATTTTATGTGTCTTTCTTCTTAAGAAATAACATCTTTAAGGTGATGTTCTGTAGAGGACATTATTGAAGGGTATGGTTGTTGTTCTCTCAAATACCACTATGCACTAGTCCGTGAGAGACATAGGAGGTTACGATAATGAGGAGGTGGAGGGGAAAGTTTCTGATAAAACAGCTTGAGACTGAGAGACAGGATTTTTTGTTGATTTTTTAAAAGCATAATTACCAGTAAAAGATGCTAGATATTAATTTTGATGACATCAGAAATCTGATTCTCTCTTGGGTGTTATCTCCTAAAGGTAGACCTTAGCTAAATACTTTTTCCATCCCTTCTATTCCTCCTCAGGATCCAAGTGCATCCCAGATCCCCACCCAACTCCCCACCATGTACTGTTGGCTAGGACTGTACTGTTCCTTCCTAGGAAAGGAATCTGGTAGACTTGAGGGTGAGTCCCTCATCTTCAAGCAAAGTGGGATGGTAGAAATTGCATGGACTTGAATTCAAGCCAGAACTGGATTTGACTACTGGGTTCAAAAATATGTCTTAGCTTTCTTGAGATTTCTTTCTCTCTCTCTTTTTTAATGGAGATACCATTGCTTATCATGAGTTTTTTGAAGACTAAATCATGTACTATGGTAGAGTAGAGTGCCTTATGCATACAGATCTTCAGCAAATGTTAATTCGTCCCCCCCCCCCCCCCCCCCCCCCCCCCCCCCCCCGTTTCTCACTACAGGAGTTCATGAATAAGGAGGTTGGCGAAAGCAAAGGCAAAGCAAGGCAAAGGCAACAATGTCTGAAGATTAAAAAAAAAAAAAAAAAGCAAACTCTGCCAAATCCTGGTTGTCTGTTTCGTATTATCTCTTTATTGATATTCTTTATTTAGTGAGGTATCCTCCTTATAGTTTCCTTTAGTTCTTTGTATGTGATATCCTTCAGCAACTTGAGCATATTTAAAACCTTTTTTTTTTTTTTTAAGTCTGTCTACTAACTCCAATGACTAGGATTTCTCAGGGACAATTTCTATTACTTTCTTTTTCTTCCCCTGTGTATAGCACATACTTTCTTGTTTATTTGCATTCCTTATAATTTTTTGCTGAAGTTTGGACATCTTGAATATTATAATGTGACAACTCTGGAAACCAGATTTCCCCTTTTCTTTGAAGTTTGTTGCTGCTGCTTCTTGCAGTAGCTGTTTGTTTAGTGAATTTTCTGAACTAGTGTTTAGTAGTTTGTATTCTTTATTGTGTATCTTTACTGAAGTCCCTGTTCTGTATACTTGGTGGTCAATTAATGATTTGCCAGAAATTTCCTCAAACTACTGGGATCCATTTTTTTTAAGTTTAAAAAATCCTTCTGGTCTTGGTATATGGGCTCTGTGTATATGTTAGGAGATGCCTTCAACGCTTAGCAAGAAAGCTAAACTTTGCCTTTGCCTTCACTTCTTGTTGCATGGAGCCTGGAGGTCAGCAAGGGGTGAGACCTTTGTGCCTTTCAGTGGTCTTATCTGAACGCGCTTCTGCTCTGGGCATGTGTGTGGTCTTAGAGGTTTCTAGGGATCTATGAAAGCTTTTAAAAGCCCTTGTTCTCCAAATTATCTCATTCCCTAGCCTTTCTTTCTAGGCATTTCAGTTTGTCTACTGTTTGCCCAATTATTATATCTTATCCCCAGCAGCAGGGCTAAGACATTTGCTCTTGAATGTTTTCAACAAATGTTCCCTGGACAGCCACCTCAGCCCTGGGAGAGTTCTAATTTAGGTGAAATAAAGACAAGCCCTTAGAGCTAGTCCTTCAGGGAACACCAGACAGGTCAAAATAACCACAGTTCATTTAAAACAAGATCTATTCTGCTTCCTCCCACATTAGGAACCTATACCAGGAATGTGAGCTACTGTCTTTAATGGGGCCACTAAACTGGGGAGTGGGGTATAGGACTAGGGTAATTTAAAAGCCACAAAACTCTGTTATCAAAATTTACTTTTCTTTTGATTAAGCATCCTTTTTTTTTTTCTGTAAAGTTTGATTTGTTTCCATAATTCCAATAAAGTTGGTTTTGACAGTTTTTCCACTTTATTTGCTGTTTTTGGGGGGATTTGTGAAGAGATGGATCTTTGGAGTTCCCTACTTCATCATTTTTGCTGCTGTCCCTCTCCACCAATGTTGTTAATATCTTGTATTAGTTGCAATAATGAGCCAGTATTGATTCACTATTATTAACTAAAGTCCATTCTATATTCAAATTTCTTCAGTTTTTTTCCTAATATCATTCTTCTGTTCTAGAGTCCCATCTAGGTTACACATTACATTTACAAGTCATGTCTCCTGAGGCTCCTCTTGGCTGTGACAGTTTGTCAGGCATTCTTTTTTTTTTGATGAACTTGACAGTTTTGAGAATTACCAGTCAAGTATTTGGTACAATATATGTCAATTGGGTTTAACTCATGTTTCTCGTGATTAGACTGAGGCTATGAGTTTTTGGAAGGAAGAACTCAGAGGTCATTTTCATCAAATCTTACACACTGTCAACATAATTTTTCACTGTTGATATTGACCTTCATTACCTTTGAGTTAGTGTTTGTCAAATTTCTCCACTGTAAAGCTATTTTTCTTCCCATTTTCCATACCATCTTCTTTGGAAGGAAGTCACTATGCCCAACCCTCATCTAAAGAAATGGTAGTTAAATTTCACCTTCTAGAAGGCAGAATAACTGGATAAATTATTTAGAATTCTTCTGCATTGGAGATTTGTGTCTTTCCCCCTGTTTATTCATGTAGTCATTCATATCAATACAGACTCATGGGTAACTATTTTATTTTATTTTATTTTTTTTTTTTATTTTTTTATTTTTTAAATTTATTTTTTATTGGTGTTCAATTTACTAACATACAGAATAACCCCCAGTGCCCGTCACCCATTCACTCCCACCCCCCGCCCTCCTCCCCTTCCACCACCCCTAGTTCGTTTCTCATGGGTAACTATTTTAAACTTTGGGCAATTAGATTGTACAATATTTTTTTTTTAAAGATTTGTTTGCTCATGAGAGATACAGAGAGAGGCAGAGACACAGGCAGAGGGAGAAGCAGGCTCCACACAGGGAGCCTGACGCAGGACTCGATCCCGGGTCTCCAGGATCAGGCCCTGGGCTGACGGTGGCACTAAACTGCTGAGCCACCTGGGGATCCCCTACATTATACAATCTAATACTTCTTGCTCAACCTATCCCAACCTTAGTCACTGGGAACTCTTCCAGTTGACTCCATGTCCTAGGGAATATCTTTATCCCCATCACCACATTTATTTCAGCAGGAGGATCCCTGGCCACAGATCCCTTACCTGAGGCTGTGCTTGATGTCTATAAACAATAGGAGTCTAGTGATGATTAATGTTTTTGCCATCTAATCTTGAAAACACTGTCTTTCCTCAGGTTTAAATTTTATGTGTTTTTCTTCGTTCTTTATTTTTTTTAAAAACATTTCTACATTTTTTTTCTTTAAATTTATTTATTCGTGATAGTCACACGGAGAGAGAGAGAGAGACAGAGATACAGGCAGAGGGAGAAGCAGGCTCCAAGCACCGGGAGCCCGATGTGGGATTCGATCCCGAGTCTCCAGGATCATGCCCTGGGCCAAAGGCAGGCGCCAAACCGCTGCGCCACCCAGGGATCCCTTCTTCGTTCTTTAAAAAAAAAACCTTTTTTGGGGGGAGAGAGAGAGCGTGCAAGCGTGGGAGTGAGTGGGGGGAGGGGCAGAGGGAGAAGCAGACTCCCTGGGCAGCAGAGATCTCATCCCAGGACCCTGGGATCATGACCTGAGATGAAGGCAGACGCTTAACTGACTGAGCCACCTTGAATAGTATTTTCTTAGGTTAAAGTCTCTGGTATTGTTTTTCCTTTTCTTGTTTCCATATTCTTATTCTTTTCAGATAGTTTCAGCTGGGTTTGTAACTTTGTATTCAGCTTCTTCTTTTGGCTTCTTTACTTCTCTAGCTCACGGAGGGACAACATTGTTTCCTGAACCCCAGTGCCTTTTTCCCTTTGCCCTCTGGCCCAGATATTTGTATTTCTAACTTTCTACTCTCAAAGTTTTGCCTTGAGAAAGATGAAGTCAGTGAGTTTCCATGTTTGTCACACAACCGCTTCAAATATATCTTGACTATCTTGACCCTTTTGAGTAGGGCAGTCCCACCTATAAGATAATATTCCTCTTAGACCAACATGTGTTCCAGGTCAAGTATTCACCGGTAATCATCTTGTCTGACTTCCTTTTAGTAAGTTCTTCCTTTGCCTAATTTTCCTTTATTAGAGTAGCAGTTCCATAAATTTTCCAAATATGTTTTCCAAATATGCCACCCACTTGGCAATACTTCTATTCTGAATGTCACACAATAGTTCTTGCAGTCATTTGCCCCTATCTTCCTGGGATTTCCCCTTTCAAATCTGATCATATTTTCTTTTTTAAAGATTGATTTATTCATGAGAGACCCAGAGAAGCAGAGACATAGGCAGAGGGAGAAGAAGCAGGCTCCCTGTGGGGTCCAAGCAGGACTTGATCCCAGGACCCCGCTATGATACTCTGAGCCAAAGGCAGATGCTCAACCACTGAACCACCCAGGTGCCCCTGACCAGATTTTCTTAACCACTTTTACTGCTCCATCCTAGCTTTTAAGGGATGATTTGCCAGTTTTTCTTGCAAAACGCTGTTGCTTTAAGAGGAATCTTTTAAAATTTTTTCTGATCTTAGTTCTCTCCAGGATGTCATTATACTGCTCTCTAAGGCATTTCCTCTTTTTATCTGATTGATTTTTTTTTAGGTACCAGTCTTCCTTTCTGAACTGGTAACAACTGAAATATGTTGCCCTTTTCTATCACCTTCCTTCAGAGAAGTTAGACTTGAGCGTTGTCACCTTTTTAACTTTGTAGTTCTTTTTCCCGGCTCTTAGCGTTTCATTTCTCCATCATATCTGCCCAGCCTATGTTTTAAGATCTCAATATTTCTTTTAAGGAAATATCTTTCTCATTACTACTCAGTTTGACATCTTCTATTTTACTTTCCTTCTTCTATTACCCTTGTTCTGATGGTAAGAAATAAGGCACCTATTTAAGCTACTCCAATTTCTTCTTGATTCCTGGGGAAAATCAGAATTTCAGAGCTATAGGCTGACAGGGCCTTTAAATTGCTTTCTCAATTTTGGGGCATTTAATAACATCAGTCAGTTATTTTTCGACCGTAGCCTAGGAAGAGGGCATATTCTCTTTATAAAAAGAGTCCTCAGTCCTTTTGATTTAAATATTAATACAATCAACATTCTTTTGTATGACTGCAGCCATAGTTTGAACCTCTGAGCTCTAATAACCAGAGTTTCTTTAATGATCAAATGCAGAGTCTACCTGAGACTGTTTTGTTGAAGTAATGGAGGTCTAATGGGCACACCACATGAATTTAAGTTTGGTTTTGTCTCCTCCATTGCTCTGTCACTATAAGTTCATTTCAAAATAGTGCACATACACATACAGAAGAACGCAATTTGGGGTAGGTGATATAGTAGGCATATTAGTGTCTGGAGCTAGGAATTTTAAGCTGTAATTCCACTAAAATTTGTAGCACATTTTGAATTCAGCCGCTATTCAAATTTCTGTCCTAGTATTAGAGATCTGGCTAAGAAATCCATTAAAGAAAATAGCCAATCTTCTTCTTCTTCTTCTTTTTTTAGGTTTATTTATTTACTGAGAGAGAGAGAGACAGAGAGAGTTAGAGAGAGAGCATGTGCATGTGTGCACATGTGGGGGAAGAGAGTGAGAGAAGAGGACTGCCTTCTGGGCTCAGTCTTAACAAACCATGAGATCACAACCTGAGCTGAAATCAAGAGTTAGATGCTTAACTAACTCAGGCTCTCTGCCAATGTTCTTTTATCACCTAATGCTTACAAATCTTATTTAAGAAAATTAAAAAAGGTTGCCTTTCCTTATAGTCTGTGTCATTCCAGGGACTAAATCTTCTGTGGTCTGTATTCATGAATGCCTAAGGTTTAATGCTACATCCTTTTAATGTTAAAAACCAGTCATTTGATGCAATATAAGCCATTACAAACTACCAAGATTAATAAATTCACATGGCCTACACCTAACAAAGCCTAAAGTCTAAGCAGTGTGTTTTGGTCCCCTGAAACTTCTCTGTCAATGCACGGATGGCCCCAACATTATTTATGAAGAAAAAACCTTAGATTTAATTATTTCAACTAAAATATTTTCAGAGCATACAAGATCCCATGCTAGGAAATAAAATATATCTTAATTTGTGCCATGTGTGTTGCAATATGAGGGCCGAAATTGCTGAACAATTGCTTTAGTCACTAGCCTTGCTCCCATGTACTTTCAATTCTTCACTTTAGGCCTGGGTAATATATAAATGGTGGAAACCTCCCAATAACCCATTCCCTCTGGGAATCAAATCCAGACCTTGAACTATGCTTGCTGGAAGTGGGTCTCTGCTACCACAGCTACTTAACTGTTATTGGTAACTACATTGTATCTGTGATCTTCAAATTCTTTCTCTTTCTCTTTTTCTTTCTTTCTTTCTTTCTTTCTTTCTTTCTTTCTTTCTTTCTTTCTTTCTTCTTTCTTTTTCTTCTTTCTTTCTTTCTTTCTTTCTTTCTCTTTCTTTCTTTCTTTCTTTCTTTCTTTCTTTCTTTCTTTTTCTTTCTTTCTTTTAGATTTATTTTTATTTGTTTGAGAGAAAGAAAGGAGCATGAGTGGGGGTGGGGGCAGCGGGAAGGGCAGAGGGAGGGTAAAGCAGACTCCCCTGATGAGCAGGGATCCTGATACAGGGCTCAATCCCAGAACCCTGGGATTATCACCTGAGCCGATGGCAGATGCTTAGTCAACTAAGCCACCCAGGCACCTCTGATCTTCAGATTCTTGTAGCTTGTGCTTTTTGAGATGTCTTACTTTTCTGTGGAGGTTTCTTAGGAATTTTTAAGATCAGAATGATGGTTTGGGAGGGGGTTGAGGAGGTGGCCAATTGTCAGGTTCCTCATATCCAATAACAATACCTTTCTTGGGGTGCTTGGGTAGCTCAGTCCGTTAAGTGTCTGATTCGTAATTTTGGCTAGGTCATGATTTCAGCCCTGTGTTGAGCTCTATGCTGGGTGTGGAGCTTGCTTATGATTCTTTCTCTCTGCCCCTCCCCTCCTAAAAAAATATCTCTCTGTTTCTCTCTGTTTCTCACACACATGCACATACACACACATTCCATTTAAAATTTCATTTGCCTAGAAAGTTGATGCTATGATGAGACATTTGAATGTTATTACTCTCTAATGATATAATAATCCCTCCCTTTCCCATCTCATTAGACTTCTTGTAGGGAACAAATAAAGTACATTTATAAAAAAGACTGAAGTAGCCTTAAAACATTATATCGATGAAAATTAACATTAGGGATCTTGTGTTTTTCTTTCTTTCTTTTTTTTTACCTTGTGTTTTTCTTGTTTGCTGGTGTGACATTCAGTCATTTCTTTTGGCAACAATCACAAATACTTATTGGGCATCAATTATGTGCCAGGTATTTGTGGGGCTGAAACAGGAAAATAAAAGAAGACCCAATGTGTTTGGTAGCTAGCGCTGCCATAACAAAGTATCACAAAGTGAGTGACTTAAACAATAGATATTTATATATTTTTTGTCTCATTGTCCTGGAGACTAGGAGGCTGAAGATAGGGGTTGGCAGGGTTGCTTCCTCTTGACAATTTGTTCTATGCCTCTGTCCCAGCTTTGGGGAGTTTTTTTGGCAGTATTTAGTGTTCCTTAGTTTGTGGGTGCATCACCCCAATCTCCACCTTCATGTTCATGTGATGTTCTTTCTGTGTATGAGTTTGTGTCCATATTTCCCTCTTTTATAAGGACATCAGTCATATTGGATTAGGGGCCTACCTTATTCTAGTATGACCTCATCTCAACTAATTACATCTGCAGGGACCCTATTCTAAATAAGGTCACATTCTATGGTGGGAGTTAGGAATTCAGCATATGAATTTTGGGGAGACATGATTCAAGCCATAAAAACTACATACCATCTGCCTAAATTTAAAAGTTATAAATAAAACTAACAAGCTGTTAAATACAATATGCTTTGTTCTCCTATCGTGACAAATGCATCTTCATAAACACCTGGAAAGACAGGTTTTAATTTAGAATTCTTGAACTTCTTAGAGATTGTTGTCAGATTATGGTGGCCTGAAAAGGGCTGGCTCCTCTCCTGGAAACTTTTCTGTGTCCTGCTTTTTCTTCCTGCCCTGATCTGTCTTTTGCTCTGGATGCCTTATGCACATCTGTGGACACTCCAGCTGACACATTCAAGCTGCATCTATATACCCTGCAGGCAGCCTCCCTTTGGCCACCATTAGGGTCTATGAATTGCTCATGCTAGTGATGCAGTAGATGAATGGGCCCTTAGAAGAAGCCTGCAACATCTGTTCAAGCAGGGAGTTCTAGGGTCCTGGTACCAGAGATGTGGTCTAGAATGAGGGTTCTGGGTGTGACACACAACCAGAGGAAGGAAGGTTCTCTATGGTGAGGGCACCAGAGCAAGGATCCTCTTGCTTGAATCTAAGCTTGTACTGTCAGTGAACAAAACTTCTTTATAGTCTTAGGGTTTATTTTTTAGTGAAAGGAGACAAAACATAAATAATAAATAAAAGAAGTAAATTGTATAGCATGTTCAAAGGTGGTAGGTGCATAAGAAAAAAGTAGAGCAGAGGGGAAAGGATCTGGTGTTTATCTGGGCAAAGGGCAGTTTACAACATTACAAAGAGTGGTCAGTGTAGGCCAGACAGAGCTGGAAACATTGGATCAAGACTTGAAAAAGGTCAGAGTTTGGCAAGTGGATTTACGAGACAAAAGCACCTTTTGGAAAGAAGGAGATATCTGATAAAGAATCCAGGGTTCAGGCTCCCTGCATGAAACCTGCTTCTCCCTCTGCCTGTGTCTCTGCCTCTCTCTCTCTTTCTCTCTTTGTGTCTCTCATGAATAAAAACAAACAAACAAACAAACAAAAAAACAACCAACCAAACAGACAAAAAAACAGGGCAGCCCGGGTTGCTCAGCGGTTTAGTGCTGCCTTCAGCCCAGGGCGTGATCCTGGAGTCCCGGGATAGAGTCCACATCAGGCTGTCTGCATGAAGCCTGCATCTCCCTCTGCCTGTGTCTCTGCCTCTCTCTCTCTCTCTCTCTCTCTCTCTCTCTGTGTGTGTGTGTGTGTGTGTGTGTGTGTGTCTCATGAATAAATAAATAAAATTAAAAGAAAAAAAAAAGAATCCAGGGTGGAAGTGTGCCTGGAGTGCTCAGGGAACAGAAAGAAGGCCAGTGTTGCTCGAGTGCTGTGAGAATAGGAGGATGTAATGGGAGTTAAAATCAGAGTAGCTTATGGGAAGCTAGAAAACACAGGGCTTTTTAGGTTATTTTAAAGGTTTGGGCTTTTACTCTGAGATTTGTGGCTCCTGGAGAGTTTTGAGCAGATGAATGACATGATCTCTCTAGCTTCTGTGTTGAGGAAAGAGGACAGGGTAAACATAGAAACAGGGAGACTATTTAGAAGAAGGTGATTGTAGTAATTTGAGGTAAAGATGACAGTGGTAACTTGAATCAGAATAGTAATAGATGGAGAATGATAAGTGGTTGGCTTTGGGATATGTTTTAAGGTAGAGCCAACAGGAATTTCTGATGGACTGAATTTCATTCAGAGAAAGATAGGGGGAGGGTATCAACAATTACTTCACGATTTTTGCTCTTTAAAACAGGTTTGAGGGGAAAAGATCAAAAGTCTAGTTTTGGACATACTGAGTTTGAGATATTAGATATTGAAGGGGAATATTCAATAGGCATTTGGATAAGTAACTCTAGAATGTGGGTAGGGGGATCTGGGCTGGAGTTATAAAACTGGGAATCTTCAGCAAACAATGTTATTTACAGCAATGAGAATAGATGAGATCATTAGTGAAGGATGATGAAGAAGAGGACCCAGGAATGAGCTCTACTCCACGGCATTGGAATTTGTGGAGAAGATGATGCTCCTGTACAGAAAACTGAGGAGTGACCAATGTTATAGAAGAAAAGCACAAGAGGGTGTGGGTGTCCTGGAACCAAGTGAAGAAGGAATACTGAGGAAGACAGAGTTACTGATTGTGTCAAATACTGCTGATAGATACGATCAGATTAGGGCTGAACATTGATTTTGGATTTCAATTTAGCTGTGGGCAAGTCAGTAGAGACCTTGATAAAAGTAGTTCTGGTGAAGTATTGGGGATAAATACCTCCTTGAATGGGTCTGAGAAAAAAATGCAAGCAAAGAAACTGTAGATAGAGTAGAGAGAACTGTTTTTGAAGAGTTTTGCTACAAGAGGAATAGGCAGTGGATAAGTATTTAAAAGAGGAAGAAGGGTGCTGGTAGTTTTTTTTTTTTTTTTATAGCACATAATGATTTGCTGAAGAGAATTATCCTCGGTAACAAATGATGAAATTATGCTTTTAAGCAGAAAGAGAATTCCAGCAACTTTTGTGAATAGGTGGGAGGGGTTGGGAATCACATGTACAAGTTGAGAGGTTGTTTTTGCTCAGGAGCACAGATAGTTTTCCTATGGTAATTTGTAAGAAGGTGGAACACATGATCTGCTAGGTGGGCAGATGCCATAGTGGAATCTGCAGAGGACTTTTGACTGATTCCAGTTTCTAGGTCAAGTAGGAGACATCAGCTGGAAGAGAGGATTAGAGTAAAAAGTGCTAGGGTTTCAGCAGAGAGAAGAGCTTATAATCATTGTCTAGCAGAAAGGGAGAGTGAAGGGACCCGGAACATACAGAGTGATTGCCCAGCAGCATTGATGACTTACTTCACTTGCATGATCATGTATTTTAAATAGGATCACATTGGGACACCTGGGTGGCTCAGCGGCTGAGCATCTACCTTTGGCTCAGGGTGTGATCCTGGAGTCCTGAGATTGAGTCCTGCATTGGGCTGCCTGCATGGAGCCTGCCTCTGCCTATGTCTTTGCCTCTCTCTGTCTTTCATGAATAAAAAAAAAAAAAATTGGGATCACATTAATTCATACCAGGCACTCAAATATTTTTAAGTTTTTATTTTAATTCCAGTTAGTTAATATACAGTATTATATTACTTTCAGGTGTACAATATAGTAATTCAACAATTCCATACATCATTTGGTGCTCATCACAGAGGCACTCCTTAATCTCCATCACCTATTTAAGCCACTCTCTCACCCTGCTCCTCTCTGGTAACCATCAATTTATCCTCTATATTAATAATTTGTTCTTTACAATTAATTGTCTGTTTCTTTATTTATCTGTCTCTTTTTTCCCTTTGCTTGTTTTTTTTCCTAAGTTCTACATATAAGTGAAGACATATTTGTCTTTCTCTCTGCCTGACTCATTTTGCTTAGCATTTTACTCTAGCTCCATCCATGTCATCATAAATAGCAAGAGTTATGAACTCAATAAAATATATATTATATTTATTATATACATGCTGTAAAATATATATTATAATATTGTAATTATATATAATATTGTAAAATATTTAAATATATGTGAATTCATATATATGTATGTATGTATACCACATCTTCTTTATCCATTCATCAATCTATGGACACTTGGGCTATTTCCAAGTCTTGGCTATTAATATAAATAATGCTGCAATAAACATAGAGGTGTATGTATCCCTTTGGATTAGTGTTTTAAATCTTGGGTAAATACCCAATAGGGCAATTGCTGGATCACATGGTAGTTCTATTTTTAACTTTTTGAGGAAATGCCCTACTGGTTTCTACAGTGGCTTATGAGTTCACATTCCCACAAATAGTGGGATTGCAATTCCTCACTAACACCTGCTTGTGTGTATGTGTGTGTGTGTGTTGTGTTGGTTTTAGCCATTCTCATAAGTGGGAGGTGATATCTCATTAGAGTTGTGATTTGTATTTCCCTGATGATGAATGAAGGTGAAAATCTTTTCATGTGTCTGTTGGCCATCTGTTTGTCTCCTTCAGAGAAATGTCTGTTCATATCTTTTGCCCAACTTATAATTGGATTATTTGTTTTGAGGGTATTGAGTTTTATAAGTTCTTTATGTATTTTGGATACCAACCCTTTATCAGATATTTCAATTGCAAATATCTTTTCCCATTCTGTAGGTTGCCTTTTAGTTTTGTTGATTATTTTCTTCATCATGCAAAAGTTTTTATTTTGATGTAGTCCTAATAGTTTAGTTTTGCTTTTGTTTCCCTTGTTTCAGGAGACATCAAGTAAGAAGTTGCTATGGCCAATGTCAAAGAGATTATTTATGGTTTGAGTTCTTTTCTAGGATTTTTATGGCTTCAGGTCTCACAATAGGTCTTTAATCCATTTTTGAATTTATCTTTGTGTATGGTATAAGAAAGTGGTCCAGTTTCATTCTTTGGTATGTAGCTGTCCAGTTTTCCCAGCATCATTTGTTGAAGAGAGTCTCCTTTTCTCATTGGATATGGTATTCTTTCCTGCTTTGTCGAAGATTTGTTGACCATATTGTTGTGGGTTGATTTCTGGGTTTTCTATTCTGTTCTATTGATTTGTGTGTCTACCTTTGTGCCATTACCATATTGTTTAGATTACTACAGCTTTGAAATATAACTTGAAGTCTGGAATTATTATACCTTCAGCTTTTCTTTTCTTTTTCAAGATTGCTTTGGCTATTCAGGGTCTTTTGTGGTTCCATACAAACGTTTGGATTGTTTATTCTAGCTCTGTGAGAAATGCTGGTAGTATTTTTATAGGGATTGCATTGAATATTTAGCTTGCCTTTGATTGCCTAGACACTATAGAATAGTATTTGCTCTTCCAATCCATAAACATGGAATGTTTCCCATTTCTTTGTGTTGTCTTCAATTTCTTTCATCCATGTTTTATAATTTTTAGAGTACGAGTCTTTCACTTCTTAGTTAGGTTTATTCCTAGATATCTTATTATCTTTGGTGCAATCGTAAAAGGGATTTTTAAAAATTTCTCCTTCTGCTGCTTCATTATTGCTGTATAAAAATGCAACAGATTTCTGTATGTTGATTTTGTATCCTATTTTACTGAATTCATTGATCAGTTTTAGCAGTTTTTGGGTGGTCTTTCAGGTTTCCTATAGAGAATCATGTCACCTATAAATAGTGAAAGTTTTACTTCTTCCTTACTGATTTGGATGCATTTTATTTCTTTTTGTTGTGAGTACTAGGACTTCCAGTACTATGTTGGTTGAGTAAAAGTGAAGGTGGACGTCCTAGTCTTGTTCCTGGTCTTAGGGGAAAAGCTCTCAGTTTTTTCTCCATTGAGGATGATGTAGTTATGTGTTTTTCATTTAGGTCCTTTATTATGTTGATGTATGTTCCCTATAAACTTACTTTGTTAAGGGTTTTATCATGAATGGATTGTGAAAAGCTTTATCTGTGTCTTTTGAAATGATCATATGATTCTTATACTTTCTCTTATTGATGTGATATATCATGTTAATTGATTTGCAAATACTGAACCACCCTTGCAACCCAGGACTAATCCCATTTGATCATGGTGAATGATTTTTTATATATATATTGTTGGATTTGGTTTGCTAGTATTTTGTTGAGAATATTTGCATCTATGTACATGAAGGATAATGTCCTCTAGCTCTCTTTTTTTAGTGCTGTCTTTATCTGGCTTTGGAATCAGAGTAATGCTGGCCTCAGAGAATGAATATGAAATTTTTCCTTCCATTTCTATTTTTTGGAATAGTTTCAGAAGAATAGGTATTAACTCTTCTTTAAACATTTGGTAGAATTCACCTGTGAAGCCATTTGGTCCTGGACTTTTGTCCTTGGGGAGTTTTTTGATTCCTGATTCAATTACTTTGCTGGTTATCAATCTGTTCAAAATTTCTATTTCTTCCTGTTTCAGTTTTGGTAGTTTATATGTTCCTAGGAATTTATCCATTTCTTCTAGGTTGTCCAGTTTGTTGGCATATCATTTTTCATAAAATTATCTTATAATTATTTGTATTTCTGTGGTGTTGGTTGCTATTTCTTCTTTCTCATTTGTGATTTATTTGAGCCTTTTTCTTTCTTTCTTCATAAATTTGGTGAGAGACTTATAAATTTTCTTGATTTTTTTTTTTCAAAGAACAGCTCCTGGTTTCATTGATCTGTTCTATTGTTTTTCCAGTTTCTATATCACTTCTGTTCTAGTTTTTATTATTTTCTTTTCCTGATTTTAGATTTTGTTTGTTAATCTTTTTGTATCTCCTGTAAGGATAAGTTGTTTGAGATTTTCTTGCCTTTTGAGGTATTGCTGTATTGCTATAAACTTCTCTCTTAGAACCGCTCGTGCTGCATCCCAAAGGTTTTGGACCATTGTGTTTTCATTTTCATTTGCTTCCATGTATTTTTTTATTTCTTCTTTTATTTCCTGGTTGACCTATTGATTGTTAATAGGGTTTTACTTAATCTCCAAGTGTTTGTGGTTTTTCAAGATTTTTTTCTTGTGGTTGACTTGTAGTTTCATAGTTTTGTGGTCAGAAAAGATGCATAGTATGACTTCAATATTCTTGAATTTGTTGAAGCTTGTTTTATGGGCTAATATGTGATCTCTTCTGGAGAAAGTTCCATGTGAACTTGCAAAGAATGTGTTGTCTGCTGTTTGAGAACGGAACGTTCTGTATATATCTGTTAAATCTATCTGTTCCCATGTGTCATTCAAAGCCATTGTTTCCTTGCTGATTTTCTGTTTAGATGATCTATCCATTGATGGGAGATGTTAAAATCCACTCCTATTATTATATTATTATTGATTAGTTCCTTTGTTATTAATTGTTTTATATATTTGGGTGCTTCTATACTGGTTGCATAAGTATTTACAATGATTACATATTCTTGTTGGATTGTCTGCTCTATTCTATAAAGTACTTCTTTGTCTTTTGTTACAATCTTTTTTTTTTTTTTAATTTTTTATTTATTTATGATAGTCACACACACAGAGAGAGAGAGAGGCAGAGATACAGGCAGAGGGAGAAGCAGGCTCCATGCACCGGGAGCCCGATGTGGGACTCGATCCTGGGTCTCCAGGATCGCGCCCCGGGCCAAAGGCAGGCGCTAAACCGCTGCGCCACCCAGGGATCCCCCAATCTTTGTTTTAAAGTCTATTTTGTCTGATATAAGCATTGGTACTCTGCCTTTCTTTTGATCTCCATTTGCATGATAAATGTTTCACCATCCCCTTAATTTCAAATGCAAGTATCTTTAGGTCTAAAATGAATCTCTTGTAAGCCACATGTAGGGGGATCTTTCTTTTTTTTAAATCCATTCTGTCACCTATGTCTTTTTTTTTTTTCACCTATGTCTTTTGATTGGAGTATTTAGTTGATTTACATTCAAAGTAATTATTGATAGATATATATTTATTGTCATTTTATTATTTGTTTTCTGGTTGTTTCTGGAGATTTTCTCTGATCCTTTCCTGTCTTTCCTCTTTTGTGGTTTGCTGATTTTCTTTAGTGATATATTTGGATTTCTTTCTCTTTATCCTTTGCATACTTATTAGTTTTGATTTATGGTTACCATTATGTTTGTATATAATCTCTTTTGTGCAATATAGTCTATATTAAATTGATGGTGTTTAAGTTTGAACCCATTCTTTACTCTTTTCCTTCCTGTTTTAGGTATGTATTTTATATCCTTTTATTTTGTGAGTTGACTGATTTTTTAAAGAAATATTCATTTTTACTGCTTTTGTGTTTCCTACCTTTATACTGCCCCTTTTGGCCTCTCCCTTTCACTCAGAGTCCCCTTTAATATTTCTTGCCAGGTCGTTTAGTGTTCATGAACCCTTTTGGTTTTGTTTGTTGAGGGAAATTCTTTATCTCTTCTTCTGTTCTGAATATTGGCCTTGCTGGTAGAATATTCTTGGCTGCAGATTTTTCCCATTCAGCACTTTGAATATATCATGCCCCTCTCTTTTGGCTTGCAGTTTCTGTGGAAAAATCTCCTACTAGCTTTAGGGATTTTCCCTTGTAAGTTACTGTTTTCTTTTGTCCTGCTGCTTTCAAAATCTTTTCTTGGTTACTATAATTTGCCTATTTATTTTTTTCTTTTTATTTTATTATTTTTTTTATTTTGCCAATTTAATTACAACTATGTCTTGGTCTGCTTTTGTTGATTTTGATGGGCGTTCTCTGTGCCTCCATGATCTGGATATCTCTTTCTTTCTCCAGGTTTGGGAAATTTTAAGCTATTATTTTTTCAAATAAAATTTCTGCTTCCTTTTCTCTCTCTTCTTCTGAGATTACTATAATATGAATATTATTACATTTGATGGAGTCACTGTGATCCCTAAGCTTATTCTCATTTTGCATAATTCTGTTTTCTTTTTTTTTGTTCAACTTCATTGCTTTTCATTTCTGTCTTCCAGGTCACTAATTTGTTACTTTGCTTCTTCCCTCCTGCTGTTCATTCCATCAAGTGCATTTCTCATTTCGTTTTATTGAGCCCTTTATCTCCACTATGTTATTCCTTATCTCTGTGTTAAGAGTCTCACTCATTTCTTCCATTCTTTTCTCAGGTGCAGTGAATATCCTTTTAATCATTGCTTTAAATTCTCTATCAGCCATTACTTATATCTGTTTTTGCTTAGGTCTAGCTATGGCTTGTATTATCCTTTCATTTTGGATAAATTTCTCGGTCTCCTCATTTTGCCCACATCTCTGTTTCTCTACTTTAAGAAAGTCAGCAATATCTTCTGCTTTTGAAAGTAGTGACTTCATGGTGAAGAGGTCCTGAAGTGCCTTGCAGTGCAGTGTCCCCTGTTCACCAGAACCTGGCACTTCAGTAGAGTATCCTGTGTGTGTTGCTTATGCCCTGCTGTTGTGTCTGAATCACTTTTCCTTTCAGTACAGTTGTCTGCTCTGCCTTTCTGCCTCTTGTAGGCTGGTACTCAAATATTTTCAATGAATAGATTTAGAGTCCTTTACATGTTATATGGTTATGTAGATGATCATATATAAGAGCTTAAGTTACTTTGTAATTTATTCACAGTGAAGCATTAAAAAAAGCAAAAGTTAAACTTTTTTTTTTTTTTTTTTTTAGTCACTTAAATGGCAGGCACTAAAAGAGAACTCCTATTTGAGTTCTCTTAAAGAATGTGGCATAATACTGAGTTGTACTTATTTTTCAGGTGGAAATCTGAAGTATTGTCTATTCCGGTCATGATGGATATGGAAGTAGCTTCAGAATTAAGGGAAATTCTTGATGTGCAAAGAGAAGAGGATTTGATCAGAGGGGAGAGTTTCAGAGTTTGACATTTTGGAGTTAAGGGGTAATGAAATTTAAAATGTGATCATGCCTGTAGTAGGGTGAAATCTAGTGATGATTAATTGATTGACATTGAAAAGAAACTACAAAGAAGTTTCTTCCAAAAATTGGATTTAAGAATTTCAGGCATTTATCCTTTGTTTTTCTGATAAAAAACTTGGGCTTATTAATTTCCTCAATAAATAGGATTATAAGTCAGAATGTAGGTATATATATTTAATTCAAGCTTAAAAATTTGTTAGAGATATAGCTAGGTCTTGAATTAATTGATGAGTCTTATTTATTACTGTATTGGAAACTACAGTAATAGTGTTGCCTTTAACTGTAGGTACACAATTTAAAAATGTGAACACATATTTGATTTAAAAGATAAATTGAAATGTTCTGCTATTATTTTATATATTGAATTTTACACAATAAATTGACATTTTATTAAGAAGATAAGATTCTAAGAAAAGAAT
Source organism: Canis aureus (assembly GCF_053574225.1). Lineage (NCBI taxonomy): Eukaryota > Metazoa > Chordata > Mammalia > Carnivora > Canidae > Canis > Canis aureus. The sequence continues at coordinate 29,205,095 of NC_135635.1, forward strand.
GAAACACAAGTAGAGAATATATAACTATAAAGACTAGTTTTTATATCTTTATGTTGTGTCCTTGGTACACTAAGCTATCTTTGACAACAAAAATGTCCTGCTCTTGTGATAGAGAGGCCCAGGAATGGAAAAAGATATAAGTAGCTATTGAATAATGCATTGGTTGATAGAAATGGTCAAATTATACAGTTTCCTAGTGGGTACCATTTTTCTTCATTGAGAGGGACACTATAAAGTTGGATGTTAATTGCTCCCACAAATACAGTTTTGCTCTTCACGATAAGCATTAAGACATGTCCTCGGAGCTCTGTGACTTCATTATACACCACCTAAAAAAGGATAGAATAATGAAAATATAAATCAGATATACTTAAATGCACATTTAAAGATACTATTTTTAATAAAAATATTTAGCTGTTAATATCATTTAGCTTGGAATAGATTGGTTAATGTAGAATCTTTCATTTCTAACTCTAATTCTGGAAAGCTAAAGTTTCTGCTAACATAATGGAGTTTGATCACAGAATATTTCTCTAAGAAGCTTAGAATTTATTCTGATTCCATTAATAATCGTCCATTCCACATTTAATATGACTGTGAATTATTCTCTAGGAAGAAATTTAAATACCCATCGCCTTTAACTGTCCTTGAATTTACTGTGCAACATGGGACCTTGAACACTATCTCTTTTTGTTGAAGACTAATGAGGAGAGTAGATTTCCTTGTGTTAATTTAGTGCAGTATAACAATATTTCCATCTACATCTGAAGAATTCATTCTGTGCTTACTTTATTTAAAATGGTTTAATTTTTAATTATAAAAACACATGCTTATTAAATATGAAAAAAAAGAAGGAAAATCTGTATTTCCACCCCTGGGAGATAATTATAGTTAACATTTCAGTGTTTTTTTTGTTTTACATATATAATTACTTTTTAAGAATCTGAGCTGTAATTTTGCTATATGTAGAGTTTTGTGTCTTGCTCTTTTTCACTTGCTAGGCATGTAAGTAACTAGTTTCTAAAAAGGGATCTGTTCAACTGTGTTTTATAATATCCAGGAAGTAAGCAATGGGCATTACCACCGGGTGCCTACAGTAGTAAAGAAACTTCAAAAGTGTAGTACTATCAAGAAATTAGTTACCCATTATGAAGGGAGGGGAGAGCTGTGTATAAATCCAACATGGTTGCCAGGGAAACTACTTAGAACACATTTAGAAAGGAGTTTCATATGCGGCTACAAACTTGCTTTTTATAGACAAGCTACAAGACAGAAAGAAGAGTTCTCTATATATGTAAAAAAGAAGCAGAGGAAAAACTTGAGAGGGAAGCCCTTTGAGTCAGTTGGAAGGCTCCTCAGTGTATATGGATATGGTTTCTGGTCCATTGCATTGCATCTGTCTGGTATTTATGAACACACAAAGTTATCGGTGAAATTCCATTCAAAATCAGTCTGATAGCTCCTCTGAACAATGATTTACTTATCAAGTAAATAACAATTCAATCAAGAGACATGAGACGCTATATGCCATGTGAATGCAATCTACCCTGCTTCATGTGACAGCTCCTGGCTACCTCCTCTTCTAGCATCCTACTCTCATTCCAGACAGAAGATGATCTTTTCAGTTTCTTAAGAATACTGATTCAAATTATTCCATTTTATTTATTGAGTTCCTCTGGGATAGTAGAAGATTTCAAGGGCTGCCTTAAAAATCTCAAAGCCCTACCACTTTAATTCCTCTTCTTTAACAGCAACAGGATTCTCAGTATGGACTCTGAGCCACATCTCTTCCTGGACTCTTTTTTTTTTTTTTTTTAAGATTTTATTTATTCACTCATGAGACACACACACACACACACACACACACACACACAGAGGCAGAGACACAGGCAGAGAGAGAAGCAGGCTCCATGCAGGGAGCCCGATATGGGACTCGATCCTGGGACTCCAGGATCACTCCCCGGGCAGAAGGCAGGTGCTAAACCGCTGAGCCACCCAGGGATCCCCTCCTCCTGGACTCTTATCTTTCCAAGACTTCAGAGTAAGTTCCTTTTTCTTTTCTGTACAGTGGCTATTTTGAACTATCTAAAATACCCTCCATTTTCCTTCACACAACACTTTCAGCAGACAAACTCATTTATTTTACAGAGTAAATAGATGAAGGGGTCCTCAAAGTGTTACTGTATGTGAAGGAGAAAAATGGAATAACTCTAAGCATTAGGATTTTGTGAAAGTCTGGCTTAAGAACTCTGTGAATCATATAAGTAAGATCTAAAGATATAAATTTCTCTGACACATAATAATTTATATTTATATGATTCTATTGTTAACTATATGTTTTCTCATTTGCATAATGGTGATAATAATATTTGCCTTTTAGCACTGTGGGGAAGAATAGGAGAGATAATGAATGCAAGTTTTACTGCAAAGCCTGGTACATATTGAACACTAATAAATTATAGCTGAAAAAGATCCATCAAATACACAAAGAACAGCTGTTTCTTGGTATTTTGGATTAGTTGTCTGGAGAAAACAGTTCCAGACAGAATTGAATCTCTTTGGTTTTTAGCAAGCTGAAATTCTCAAGAAATGACTTTAAGAATTAATTGCCTTTTGGTTAAAATACAAACTTTTAACACCAGAAGTTATATTACCTTATAGATTTCTTTCCCTGTGCTTTGTTATGCAAAAATTATTTTATGAAAAGTAACTGAAGTGTTATAGACAGGTAATCATCGCACATCATAGATGATACATATTTTAATTGCTTTACTGCATCCATAACATTGTTAAAAAAAATTAGCACTCTTACTTGTGATGAGCACTGAGTGATGTATAGAAGTGTTGACTCACTATATTGTACACCTGAAACTAATCCCACATTGTATGTTAACTAGAATTTAAACAAAAATTTTCTAAAAATAAGTAAAAAAGAAAAAAAGCACTCTTTTCTTATTGTTCAATGAATAATTAGTGGGTAATGCTAAAGAAGTACACAAATGATTATATTCTTTGAGACTTTTTCACCAAAGGCTTTAATATGTATTCTGTTGTCACATAAATAGAACCAAAATGCACAGCTCTTTCAATTTCACTTTATAATACTTTTTACCCATAGACATGCACCAAGTCTTCATTGCCTTCTGATAAATACTGAACTCGTAGGTTTGAAATTATTACATCAAACAGAAAAAACTTCAGGGTACTTAACATCTGTTAACTTGGATATAAGCACTCATTGCATGTTATTTGACATGAGGGTATAGTAAATAATTCTGGAGTGTATTTAGTGTATTTAGAGTGACTTCAGTGGAAGGCTAATAATATGGAAATTGGAATGTGCCTACTGCTGGTGGGAAGGGGAGTGAGGAGGCAGGATAATGGGAAGGAGAGTTCAAAACAAGTGAGAACGGGAGAACTCTGTGGGTGAAGAGGAGGGGCAGCAGCATAACAGTGGGGTCAATATGAGTTTTGAATCTGGCAGTTCTGGATTTGAAAACTAGTTGCTGAGGGGGGCACTTGGCGGGATGAGCACTGGGTGTTATGCTATATGTTGGCAAACTGAACTCCAATTAAAAAAAAAAAAAGAAAAGGGGATCCCTGGGTGGCTCAGCGGTTTGGGGCCTGCCTTCAGCCCAGAGCGTGATCCTTGGGCCCCGTGATCAAGTTCCGCGTCCAGCTCCTGGCATGGAGCCTGCTTCTCCCTCTGCCTGTGTCTCTGCCTCTCTCTCTCTCTCTCTGTCTATCATGAATAAATAAGTAAATCTTTTAAAGAAAAAAAAAAAAAGAAAAAAGAAAGAAAACTAGTTGCTTAACCCTGGTTGAAATGTTTGACATCACGGCTCAATGTCTTTTTTTTTTTTTTACAAATAGAATTTTCATCATGTTATGAATATCAAAATGAGAGGATGATAAGATAACAAAGGCTATGACTTACTGTGTATACCATATACATACTGCTATCCTAAATAATCAGGCACATTCTGCAAGATATTTTAAGGAATGTAAAACACATAGAATATTCCTATTCTAATGTCCTTTTTAATTTTTTCCTTTATATTTTATAATAGAACAGTAAGAAAGGAACACAATGTATAAAATACATTGACTATAACAATATAATCTGTATTTCTAAAGAGTAACTGAAAAAAAAGATAGTTTTTAACCAGATGCCAAAGGCAACAGAGTGGAAAAAGCAATGGCATTGGAGCTAGAATCCCAGCTCTGCTTCTTAAAAGCAGTAGGAGAGTTTTGTGAGCATTCCAAGGGTCAGCTCCACCCTACCTTCAGCCCAATGTCCACAACATGGATTTGTATATGATAGAGGTTTTCAGGGAGACTGCTAACAAAGTCTGTTGGGAATCACTCTGGGAAGTGTCAAGTAGACAAGCTAAATCTTGTATCAAAAAAGTTTAGTATCTGAAGGGTGGATATGAGAGGGACCCTTGGCAGTATCCCTGACTCAGCCTTTCTCAATCTGGGTATTAGGGGGAGAGAGTGAGTGAGAGAGAGAGAGAGAGAGAGAGAGAAAGAAAGAGAGAGAGAGAGAGAGCTCTGAATAAAAATGGAAAGAATTATTTTATGAAAAGCTTTGTAGGACATTGGTGATGCAGTGTAATATGCCCTTTGTATTCCTTTAAGAGATTTATATAAAAAGGAGAGTGAGGTCATTCTCTCCTACTTCCCAGAACATTGCACAGCTTTGGCAGTTTGAGAAATCCCAGTCATACTGAGAGGTTGATGTAGCAGTGCTCAGGAAGCAAAGCAGGGGAGAAGTTAAAAAGGTGGATGCTGGGCAGCCCGGGTGGCTCAACAGTTTAGCGCCGCCTTCAGCCCAGGGTGTGATCCTGGAGACCTGGGATAGAGTCCGACGTGGGGCTCCCTGCATGGAGCCTGCTTCTCCCTCTGCCTACATCTCTGCCTCTCTCTCTCTCTCTCTCTCTGTGTGTCTCTCATGAATAGATAAATGGAGTCTTAAAAAAAAAGGTGGATGCCATGTGATAACTTAGTGGGTTTCCTAAAAAACACATATACATGGTTGCTAAGGGTGCACTGAAATAATTAAAGGGTTTGGCACAGAGAGAGGCCTGTATCACAGAGGGTGAGAGAAAGTAAAACCAGTCTACTTCTTTATTTGCATTTCTTATAAAGATTCTTCTATTGATACAGAACATAGTGGGAGAAAAATTAAAATATCATCTTTTTTAATCTCATGGCTTTCTAAATTCAACCAGCTTCCCCAACAAACTTGTTTATATGATGATTATTACTATTAAAAATAGTCACTTATCTACATATTAATTCACATTTCAGCTTATTTAGGTTATGTATAAATTGGGGTGTAGTAGACATGGATGATGGACTCTTGTTTTTAAAACAGTTTTAAAAGTATAAACAGTGTGTGTCCAAGCTATTAGTATTGGCTGATGAAGAAACTATTACAGTGATTTCTGATCAATGGGCCATGAATGTGGGAGGAGTCAGAATTATTACAAGCCATCAGAAAATGTATGGAAACAACAAGCATTATAATCTCCATGCATGTATATTTACTATTTTTTAAAATAATACAGATAGCTTGAAATAAAACACAAGTTCATTTAAACTCCTGAATTGTTAAGTTGCTTTTTGTCATTACATCCCTCCTGAGATTAGAAATGTTGAAGCATAGCATTAGGTCTGGAAAAATTTCTTGATGTTGATGTAGGGGATCTTGTACTCAGAAGATATAAAAACTAATGATATACTGTTGGGAGGATATATCTCTAGCTATTGACACCATGACAAATAAAATATCAAAAGATCTTTCCTTACTAACTTACAAATATATATATAGTTTTACATTTTTTACATGCATATAAAGTGTCACAAAACTACAGCAAATATTTTTTTCCACAAATTTATTTGGAAACAACTAAGCATTAAAGATACTAAGAAGATAAGGTATTTTCCTCATCCTCAAGAAATTTATAATATACTGGAAGAAAAAGCCTGTAAGACTAAGTAAAAGATGTTAAATGTGGTATAAGAGTCTAGGAGGAGAGAGTGGTTCAGAGTCCACATTTGAGGTGAGCTTCAAAGTTGGCAGAGAAGAGTAGAAAGGGCAAAGGGAATGAGCTCCATCACAGAGGTCAGAAGGACTATTCAGGGAATGACAAGGTGTCTTATGTGACTTGAAAACATGATTAGATATGAGGAAATAAAAGGTCGTGAGCACACAAATATTCCTGACTTATTTTTGACGAAGGTACAGAAGACATTTGTTGCATTGTTTTTCCAATAAATGGTGCTGAAGTAATTGGCATTCACAGGTAAGAAAAAATGAACTCCAACTTAAACCTCATACATTATTCAAAAATTAACTCAAAATGGATAATGGGCTTAAATATAAAATGCAAGACTATAAAACATTTAGAAAAATACAGGAGAAAATCTTTAGGACTTAGTGCTAGGTGAAGAGTTCTTAGACTTGTAGTCTATAAAAGGAAAAATTGATAAATTGTACAAAATGAAAATTAAAAACTTTTAATTTGAAAGACCCTGAGAAGAGAATGAAAAGACAAGCTATAGGCAGGTAGAAAGTATTTGTAAACCAATTATCTGACAAAGGCTACCATCTATAACATACAAAGAACTTTCAAAACTCAGCAGCAAAAATGCAAACTATCCAATTAGTAAATGAGCAAAGACATGAAGAGACATTTTACCAAAGAGGATGATATATAAGTACATGACAAAAAGTTCAGCATCACTAGTTATTAAATAAATGCAAATTAAAACCACAATGAGGTATCATTCTATACCTATCAAAAGAACTAAAATTAAAAATAGTGATAATAACAAATGCTGGCAAAGATTCAGAGAAAACTAGATACATTGCTGGTGGGAGCGTAAAATGGTGTAAAAAGGAGTATGGCATTTTTTTTCAAAACTAAATATGCCACTACCATATATTCCAGTAATTACATCTTAAGCATTTATCTTACAGAAATTACAACTATGTTTACACAAAAACCAATTATACATTACTGTTCACGACAGTTTTGTTTGCAATAGCCCAAGCCAGAAATAACCCAGATGTCCTCTAATGGGTGAACAGCATTATACTTCCATAGCACTACGACTATTCAGAAGTGAAAAGAAACAAACCTACTGATGCATGCAGCTACTTGGATAGATGGCTATGGAATTATGGTGAGTGAAAAAAGCCAATCTTGAAATGTTACAAACTGTATGATTCCCATTTATATAACATTTGCAATGACAAAATTATAAAGATGGAGAACAGATTATTAGTAGCCAGTGATGGGGAGAAGGGGAAGGTAGGCATTAGAGGGAGGGAAATGTCAGTGGTTATAGGGTAGCACCAGGAGTCCTTGTGATGGAATTCTATACCTTGACTGTGGTGATGGTCATACAAACCTACTCATGTGATAAAAATTCATAGAACGAACTGGAATTATAATTAAAATGCATAGGACAGAATACATATGAACACATGTAAAACTAGTGAAATCTCATTAAGGTCAGTGAATTGTACCAGTGTCAATTTCCTGGTGTGATATTGTACTGTTGTCATGCAGGATGTTACCACTGAGGGAAAGTAGCTAAAGGTTATTTGAATTCTCTGTGTATTATTGCTTCCAACTGCATGTGAATCTACAATTATCTCAAACATTTTTTTAAGTATATGAAGACGATATTACTCAGAAAGACAACTCAGGAAAGTTACTGCATCATGTTTCAAGGGCTATATTAATGTCATGTTTAGGATTCTGTACATTATCCAGTAGACAGTGAGGAGTCTTTGAAAAAAATTTTGAATAGTAGAGAAATAAATATGACTGGCTTTTGAAAGACATCTTAGGTAGAAATGTGCATGATTTAATTGAAAAATGCAAGAGGCATAGAGGAGGCTATTATATAGTGGCCAAAGTCACAGGGACTTCAAACAGATAAGCAGTGGTGGGGCAGACAGAAGGTGATGGATTCAAGAAGCAGATGGTTGCACGTGTATCAAACTGTTAAACTGACAAAACTTGGGGATTGGTTGGAAAAATGAGTGAGAGAGAAAGCAGTGTCATTAGAATGTATCTTTTGAGATGGCAAAGGAGGAAAGCCTGGTTGAAAAGTACCTAGGAGACATTCAAACGGAGTTCTCCTGTAATGAGGCAGAAGCGCAGGTCAAAAGGTTAGGATAGAAGCCAGGTCTTGAGGAATAAATTCAGATGCAACCTACATAGAGATGGTAAAGGAAAATCTGTAGGTATATAAGGTAATTTCAAGAGCGTATATATCAAGAGGAAAAATGAGGGTAGATCATGGAGCTCCAGCAAACAACAATATTTTTGAAAGGAAGAATGGCAATGAAGGAAATTGAGTGAGTGGTCAGAGGAGATGGAAGGGAGTTAAGAGAGCCATTAGGAGTCCACGGATGTCACTCTAATACAGCAGCATCAATTAAGTTCAGAATCCACACCACAAAGGACTGAAGGATGAAAAGGAAGCAATGACGTGAGAGCAGGAACTGTGAGTCACTTTTGCAAAACTCTGGGGGTCACAGGGAAAGAAAATATGGATGCTTTAGAAAGGTTGAGTTGAGGAATTTTTTTTTTAAGATTTCTGACCCGAGGATCCAGTGGGTGAGACAGCCTTAAGAAAGGCAAACAAATAATCATCTGAGCAAGGTGCAAAGGAGATGAAAGGAGATGGAATCTAGGGAATAAATGTAGGGTTTGCCTCAGAAAAAAGTAGGGAATTGGATATTCAAATCGTGGAATACAAATGAATTAGAGAGCTACATATAATATAAATTAATTTAATTTGTGCTTTGTACTTGCTTATTTTCTTTTGTTTTCAAAGGAGATTTTATAAAGTTTATGTTATACACAGGATACACTATGATAAAGTTATTAGATAAGGAAGACCAAGTAAAGGAAAATAAGGTTGGAGAAAATAAGATGAAGTCAGGGATGATGTTAGGCAAAAAAAACCAAAAACCAAAAACCAAAAACCAAACCAAACAAAACAAAAAAAAAACCAAAAAAAACAAAAAGCCATCCTGGGCTCTTGCTTGGAAGCTAGCCACAATTTGAAAATTGGTTCATAAGTGCTTTAAAAGCAGAATCTGTATTTTCCAGTTCCCATAGAATCTAGAACAGTGATCAGCACATAGTGGCTATTTTGTGAAATGTCTTCCCTTTATGGAATAATGCTGCCAATTACTGCAAATTTTCCATATTTGGTTGTTAAGCTGAAAAAATGGTAAGAAAAATACAAAGCGACTGGACAAGAGATGAATCATACTTACAATTTCATTATAAGTGGGGTCGGTACATTTTGGAACAGATTTTGTTTTCCTCCTACGAACTTCACTGGGATATGGTAAAAGATAAAATTCAACATGTGCACTGGGCGCAGAGCCATCTGGGAGATGCTGCAAAGGAAAATGGTTATAAATATTAATGCATGTTGCTATCAAAGAAAAAAATACATAGCTACTAAAAACCGAGACCAAAGGCAGGATCAAAATTTATTACAGTACTGTTTATCAGAAAATAAGAGAACAATCAAAAGAAATACATCATTGCTCAAAAATATTCCCAAAGCACAGAGTAAAAGAGTAAAATTGTCCATTTTAAATTAAGTGTTGTGTCAGAGAACTATATTTAAAAGCCTATTAAATATAATTTAGTTTTTTTACAGTAAAAAACACATTTGCATTTTTGACAGAAATGGTCAAGAGATGAATATAAGCCACAACAGAGACAGGAATTAAGTGCCTCGGGATATTGTCCACCACTTGCAAATAAAAAAATGGCAAGTTTAACACATAAAATAAAATGTAGCATTTAATGATGCGTATATGCATATTAAATAATATCACATTTAAGGTAGAATTTAATTAGAATATCAGTTAGACTTGCAACTTTAATATACTTACAAGATTTTAAGACAATTATGATAATTTTATTATCTAAATTACCCTAAAATATATCGGATAATCCTTTTCAAACTATGTACTATGGAACCTCCAAAGTTGCCTAAAGTGCTGCCCGATGGGTAGATCAATATTGTCGATGGCTAGATCTTTGGATCCCCTCTTCTCAGTTTGTCCTAAATGGCCCCCCAAATACCACTCATCCCAGCTTCCCCATTCTGGCTTCAGAACTTCTCTCTTTCTTTTTCTACCTTTCTTTATTGTGGATAAGGATTGTGGATTTTCATTCTTCCTTTTTCTTTCTTTCTTCTCTTTTTTTAAAAAGATTTTATTTATTTCTTTGACAGAGCGAGCATGAGAGAGTGATCCCACAAGCAGGGGAGCAGCAAAAAGAGAGGGAGAAGCAGGCTTCCCAATGAGCTGGGAGCCTGGCTTGGACTTGGGGCTCAATCCTAGGATGCTGGGGTCATGACCTGGGCCTAAGGCAGATGCTTAACTGAGCCCCACCCAGGTGCTGCTGGATATTTTTATGTCTTAATATTCATTTGAGGAATAAATCCACTGTTTCAAAAATTTGGAAACCACTGCACTTCAAAGAAACGTTTCACCTTTGTCATCTTGACCAAGTGGAGAGTAAGTCATACTAAAACTCTGTATATCTAGTTTGATAAAAAGAGAAATGTTTATATAATTTATATTTAAAGAGGATGATTTAAAAGTCAAACTTGAGGAATTAAATGCTTTTTTTGTTGACTTCATTCTAACTATTAAATTAGTAATTTTCAACAAATACATTTTAGTGTTCTGAATCACAGTGACACTTACATGTGAACATCCAGTACCATCTTCAATGTCATTAGCTTTAATTTTGTATCTTTCTTTTAGCACTCAAGAAAGCATAGTGGAAAGTAAGAAAGTATGATATTATTACAGTACTAATTTTTACTCAGTTCTAATTTACATAGTAAAAATTACATTAGGAAAGTTTGGCTTTTTTTTAGTACTCACAAATTAGATACAATACATCTGGATATATCATATGTCAAAATGCTAAGATTGTCAAAACTACTGCTTTGGATAAGAGCTCAAGGTTTCCTCCCCTTCTGAGGCCCTCTTCCAGGACAAAATGCTCAGTATATCAAATATATCAATGGCATAATGGAATACTCAGTGACTCAAAAAGACATTGCTATTAATATTTGCTTTTGTTTTGTCTGATTTGGTTTGGTTTGGTTTGGCTTGGGGAGAAAGATGAAGGGAGTATAATGTTTTGCTCTATATAATTCTCTCTTGTCCACCATGAGGATACTATACCTATAATCACTATATGTTGCAACTTAGTGGTTAGAATCATGGTACTGAAAATGGACTTTTTGATTGCAATCTGGGCCCGCAAACTTGCTAGCTATGTGGCTTTTGGCAGGTATCTTAACTTTTCAGTGCATTGTTTCTTAAGCTGTAAATGAGGATAAAGGTGATATATGCCTTACAGCATTCAAAAGATAAAATACACCATGTAATGTGAGGACAAGGGGTGAAATAGAGTAAGACTTAATAGATGTTTGATACTATTTTTATTTTCTATGAATTAAATTTACATTAAACATAAATATACTATATACACTGATTGGACAAGATACCCCTAATATACTATGGCATTTATGAACAGAGTTTCCTAATACTGACACCATCAACATTTGGTGCCACATAATCTTTGTTGTAGGGGGCTGTTCTACACATTGTGAATATTTTAACAGCATCACTGATCTATAGATTCCAATAGCAACATCTTCCTAGTTGTGACAATCAAAAATGTCTCCAGACATTGCTAAATGTCATTTGGGGGGGCAAAATTAACCCTAATTGAGAACCATTTAGATGGTTCATTCATCCTTTGAATCCCAGCCTAGTGATCTGTATTTCTACCTGAATATCTTCTTGGTGCCCTAATATCAAATCTAACCAACATCTATCTTCTATCCTTCTTTAACCTTTCCAAAACAAAATTTTCTAAGTTGTTCAACCTATATTAAGTTATACTGTTTGTCTTCTCTAGTGTCTCCTTTGTCACTGATTTTCAAATCCAAGTGTGTACTGAGATCAACATCCTCCGTTTGCCCCAGTTCATCTTCCACCACAGATCTTTATTTCCTAACTTACTGTAACTGGATTTTAATGACTTTATATGCCCTAGTTTTCCCATCTCTTTCCTTCATTCATTCCATAGATCACTGTTGTACTTAACTTTTCTATTAAGCTGTTTTGATCATGTCACACCCACTGCCTGAAGAATAAAACCCAAACACAGAGAAAGATATTTTGCATACCAGCCTTCACCAAGCATTTAGCAATGAAAGGTCTGGGTTTCTGTTTCCAAGTTAATGTCCTTGACAAGGTCCTTGAATATCCTGAAGGTTTTAGAATAATAGAACAGCACGGGTTTCAATTTAAAATCAGGGGTACATTATATCTGAGCAGCACTGGGCTTATTCTGTCCTTAACAGATTTCAATGCAGACATTGACTTCTTGGGTCTTTCAGAGAGTCCTTCTTTGTTTTTTGTTTTTGTTTTTTTCCCCCAAAGCAGCTGACTTATGGATGTTATTTTCTTTCTTTCTTACTCTCACCATATCCTGTTACTTAAAGATCACAGCTAATTTATTAAAAAAAAAAAAAAAAACAAAACAACTCTAGCTCTCTTATCAATACTTCTCATTTCATCCTTTGAATTAAATTCAAATTCAAAATGTTTAATAACCCATGCTTGTCTAAATGTTTTAACCTAGGATTTTTACTCTGGTTGCATTTTAGACCTTGACAAAGATTTAACACTTTGACCTGAGGAGTTATAAGGCTTGGAGATGCAGAGCTCTTAGTCTGATGCTCAGTCCAAACAATGGAAAGTTTCCTTGTATCATCCAGAGGGTTTTCTTATTCACAGTAGATTGAAGTCAAACAGCGCTACACTTTCTTCTAGAATTCTGGCTAATATTTTTACTGTACTCAGAAGATGAAGTGAAGTCTTCTAAACCTCATTTTTGTTACTCATCCTAACTTTGAGTTCTATATATTCTAGTTATTGTGTTAAAATGTTTCTCATTTTTTTATGTTTCTAAAAGTTTTATATATGTTATTTCCTTTATGAGCTTAGAAATTCTTTAAAAGACAAATCCGTCTTAATGTTTTACACTTTCCTCCCTTAACAATTCCTTTGGGCTTTGCTCCATTGGTTACTCACTATTCTACTACCCTAACCCCACCTTCAGTTCCTTTGTCCTAATCTTTCAAAGGGTCTCGAATCTCCAATGAAAAATTTAAAATCTTCCTTTGATATTGGGCTTACCTTTATCATATTCTTTCCTTTCCTTTCATAGTTCTGCCTTTCTTTCACAGCATGCCTTTCTTTCCTAGAAATCCTGTTCCTAACAGTGTGTGGCACGCGGTGAATACTAAATAAATAGTTATGTAATGACTGAATGGATGAGCTATATATTTATAGCATATAGCTCTTTGAAAGTACTCCATAGCTATTTATTGAATCATTATTTATAATGCAATATAAAATCTAGCAGTCTTCTTAACTTCCTAAGGCTAAAGTGGATGTGTCTTAGATCTGTTCCCAAGGTTTACTCTGAATGCTTAGCTGTTTGATGGCATCCCTCTGCAGATGGAGCAGATCCTCATATGTGCTTTGTTGGATTTCATGGCTGATGGGGTATTCGTGTTAAGATCCGCTTTTTATGTCTGATATCTCAATAGTTCACTTCTAAAACTTTGATTTTATCTCATCACTCAGATCATATTAAACAATTAGATTCTTACTACCTTTCTTTACCCCTTTTTGTCTGCAACTGGAGCTAGACTGGATTTGTAACATAATTACTTATCACAAAACCAATCCTTAGTCGCCATCCTCACATTCCCCTGAAGACTTGGTCTCTGATTGTTGTCTTCCTTTCCTGACACCTTGTCCAGTCTTCTATGACAGTCTTCTCTATCTCTCTGGACTTTTTCCACTTCACTCCTTAAAAAGAATCTCTTTAACAATAAGTACAACAGGCTATTTAAATCTCCTTCTAGGAGCTAACAATGACCTGACAATTTCTCGGAGGCCAACTAGATGGTAGAGTGTGAACTAAAATAATTTTGTTCTCATGCCCTTACTCAACCTTGTGCAGTTTTCCCCTCTGTATACCCCATTTGTGGAGTACATGAAAGAAACAAAAATAGGCACATTCAATTTAATTAGAGACCTGCCTACTGGAGACCTTTGGGTGGAGGCTAGGTGCTAGATCCACATTTGCACCAAGTATTCCCTACAGAGGAAAGATATATGTCTCTTATATATGTGCTACTATTTTTTCAAATATATGTAGGTCTTTTGTTAACACAATTTTAATATTTTAAAAGCACTACTGAATTTATAGTAGTTTAAATTTTGTTTTACATTTCTTAAATTTATCAGATTTTTTAGGAAAAAAAATTGTAAATTTTTCTAGTTGAAAAGATTGGAAATGAAGGCCTCAGCATATTCTTAGCATCACTGATGCAGACACTTCTTTTTCAATTAAGAATGAAGTATAGGAGATTCTTAGCTTGGTTATTGTTTTTAGGTTATAAAAATTAAGGTGCATATATATATTAGTAAATCATTACTCACAATGTTGACTTCTTAATGGTATTGTCTTAGGTGTATAAATAATTAAATATGCTAATTTCTGCCTCCCTTTCTTGCACTACTTTGCACACAGCATTTTAAATGGTTTTCAATGCTACTGCTGTTGTTTTTATGGTTAATGAAGTTTTATTCATGAATTCATGAATAAAACTATTCATTAACCATAAAACTATATTGAAAAAGAGGTTAATTTATCAAACAGTAGCATATTGCTATAAAAACAAAGCACGATATAAACTGTGTATTAAGTAAATAAAACTATTTCACATTGTAGGGTATGCTAGCAACCCTTTAATATTTTCATGAGTTTATGAAGATGATAGTCACTTTTCATATACAATAATAATAATAACTATCACATAATGAGTATTTATTTAAAACACTCTCATAAAGTAAACTTTGAGCCAGTATTATGGTCTTTATTTTATTGAAAAGGTTTTATTATGACTTGTGCTCTTAACCACTACCCCTATATTGGGCCTCTACAAAGAATGCAAAGGAAACCACCAGATTCAAAGTAAAAGCACTTCTAGATCAAGTTTTATCAGAAATGTGATGAGGGTAGATGCTTTAAAAATAACTTCTGTAGATTAATTCAAAGCTTAATTGTATTTAATAGGCTCTTATCTTTTTGATGAATAATTTATGAGAATTTCCCATCTAGTTCTTTTTTTTTTTTTAACTTAAATGTTTCCAATCATATGATAAGATAGGCTTTGGTAGAAATCAACTGATGATTAAAATATGATAGTGCTATCAAAACCTGAGGTCTATGCCAGAAACAAAATAACAATAAAAAGCATTTTCCTCATCTATGTGCCTGCCAAATTGCAGGTCTGAAATTCAGGCTAGCTAACACAAAGAGGGTCTTTTTATAAAATGACAATGTGCAATAAAAGTGCTTGTGGTATGTAGTTTGCTTAGTCCTTCAGTTAAAGAAATGGGATGATCTTTCCAAACTTTCTGTGTGTGTTTGTTAATATAGAATGGGATGAATTTCAGATCCTCCTGAATTAAATTAGGGTGGTCTTCTGCTTCATTTCACACCAATAAAGGCTTTAAAGAATTATTGTCACTAATAGGTGATTTTCAATAATTTTTTTAAACAATCAACTCCAAAATCAAACCACCATGTGTCTAACACTATGAGAGGTCGCAGAAAAGTTGCTAAACCATTTCTACTTTCAGAAATAAAAAACTCATGGCCATGATCATCTTATTATATACATATTAAAAAAAATTTTAATCCTCAACTTGATGCAGTTAACAATTAGTCAGAAGCCAGTCCAGTAGATAGAATTCCTATATTTTCTGACTCAATGCATAGGAATTGAATTGCTTCTAAAAATCCAGAGTTTTAATTAGAGCTCCAGACTTTGCTACTAAAGTGTCTTGTGAAGTTTGGCAAGTTTTTCCATTTCTCAATCTTAATAAAATGTAAGAAATAAGGCTTTAAACCTCATTTATTTTTTACAATCTGCTCCATAGAAAATGCTGAAGAATTGTTTATGAGTTAAGTGGTAATTAAACTTTTTTTTTTCATAATTGCACCGAACCATTCTAAATGATTTTAAATCCTCTAACCCTCAGCTTCTATCCGCCAATGCTAAGAAAGTTGTACAAATAAAAAATAGACTACATTTTGCTAATGATTATTGAGGAATTGTGAAAAACAGATGAAATACGGGAAGATTAGATTTATGATATTGTTATACTTCATAGTATAGGAAACTTTTTGCAAAAAACCCAGAAACTAGTAATTCAGAGGTAAAGTATTCAGAGTTTTCTACCTATACACCTCAAATATTTGCTTGGATTCTGTCCTACTAAACAGTTTATCATGATTTAAATAAAGATACAGATATATGATGTACAGCTGTCAATAATCTATTCAATCCACTTACATGTAATTATTGATAGCTAAGGACTTTACTAATGTCATCTTATTGTTTTCTGGCTATTTTTTAGTTCCCTGGCCATTTTATTCCTCTTTTGCTGTCTTCTTTTGTGAACTGATGATTTTTTGTAGTGCTATGCTTTAATTTCCCTTCCCTTTATCCTTTGTGATTTTACTACACAGGTTTTTGCTTTGTGGTTACCATGGGGCTTACATAAAATATCTTAAGTATAGGGGCACATGGGTGGTGCAGTTCTTTGGGCATCTGACTCTTGGTTTCAGCTCAGGTCATGATCTCAGGGTGGTGGAATTGAGCCCCGTATCAGGCTCAGAGAGGATTCTGCTTAAGATTTTCTTTCCCTCTCCCTTTGCCCCTCCTGCCCCCTCAAATAAATAATCTTAAAAAAATTTAGGTATAATAGTCTGTTTATGCTGATAAATTTATTTCAATCACATGTGAAAACTCTACCCTTTATTTCCTCATCTTTTATGTTATTGAAGTCACAATTTACCCCTTTTGATACTGTTTGTTCATTAACAAATTATTGTAGCTATAGTTAATTATAATACTCTTGTCCTTTAACCTTTATACTAGAGCTAAGTGGTTAGTACTCCATTGCATTACACTATTTGAGTCTCTGACTTTGTATACTTATTTTTGCCATGGGTTGCATATTTTCATATGTATTTATGCTATTAGTATCCTTTCATTTCAACTTGAAAAGTTTCTTTCAGCATTTCTTATAAGGCAAGCTTAGTGGTGATGAGCTCCTTCAGCTTTATTTGTCTAGAAAAGTCTTTAAAAAAAAAAGAAAAAAAAGAAAAGTCTTTATCTTTCCTTCATTTCTGAAGGACAGCTTTGTCAGGTAAAGTATTCTTGGTTGGTATTTATTTTAGTTCAGTTCTTTGAATATATCATTCCATTCCCTCCTGGCTGGTAAGGTTTTTGCTGAGAAATATGCTGATAACCTTAGGAAGGGCAAATTGTAAGTTACAAGATTTTTTTCCCTCTGACTGCTTTGAAGATTCTCTCTTTGTCTTTGATTTTTGACAGTTTCATTATAGTGTATTGTGAAGAGGACCTCTTGAAGTAGAGTTTGGGAAACTATGAGCTTCCTGAGCTTAGATATCCAAATCTCTCTTCAGATTTGGAAAATACTCGATCATTATGTCTTTAATGTGCTTTCTGTCACTTCTCCCTTTAGTCTTCTGGAACTCCAATAATTCAAAGTTCTTGTTATGGTATCCTAGGATTGCATAGGATATCTTCAATCTTTTTCATTTCTTTTTTCTTTTTTTTTTTTTTGTTCTCCACTTAATGGGTAATTTCAAAGTTCCCATCCTCTATCTCACAGATTCTTCTTCTGCTCGATCCATTCTACTGGTGATGCTCTCTGCTGCATTTTTTTTCACCTTTCATCTATAATATTCATTAGTTCCAAAATTTGTTTGCTTCTTTTTAAAAATTTTCTCTGTGATAAACTCATTTTTTTCATTATTTGCCTGATTTTGTTGAATTGTCATTTTGTGCTTTCTGTAATTTACTGAGTTTCCTTGTAAAGCTATTTGAATTCTTTGTATTATGCAAATCACATATATCAGGTCTTTGAGTTTGGTTAGTGGAAGATGATTGTGATCCTTTGGTGGTATCATGTTACCTTGATTTTTCATGTTCCTTGAAGTTTTGCATTGCTGTCTTCAAATTTGAAGTAGCTATCAGCTCCTCCAGTCTTTACTAACCACCCACTTTAAAGTGTTCAGACTCATGGTTTTTTCTACAATAGTGTGATGAAACTTGTCTGCAAACCTGGACTTCCACAAAGGCTCTTTCATCTGTGGATGACTATTAAAGACAATGCTTTCCAGGAACTCTCTGACCATGCCTAAGAGGAACTGGAACCAATTCATGAGCCACTTCAGGGTCCTCAGCTGGGACTGAGGTCTGTATGTCTATTATCTGGAACATAGGTAAGGGAGAGTCCTCCTGGATCCCTTGGTATATGCTCCCACAAGCATACTTTTGTCTGTGAATGGATGCCAAATTTTTTGTTGTTGGTAAGGTATGTCTTTTGCAACTATGATGCTAATGTGACTCCCAAGTTGATTTCAGAAAAGCCATGAAGAAATCAAATTAAGAGAACCAATGTCAGGATGCTAGCTTATGTTTTGTTTGTTTGTTTGCTTGCTTTTTTGTTTGTTTGATTGAGTTAGAATGTCAAATTGAGGAAGATTTGGATAAAGAATAGCAACTAGGATACAAGCTCGTCAGTAAAGGAGAGTGATTAGATAAAATCTGCATCATGGGATCCCTGGGTGGCGCAGCGGTTTGGCGCCTGCCTTTGGCCCAGGGCGTGATCCTGGAGACCCGGGATCGAATCCCACGTCGGGCTCCCGGTGCATGGAGCCTGCTTCTCCCTCTGCCTGTGTCTCTGCCTCTCTCTCTCTCTCACTGTGTGCCTATCATAAATAAATAAAAGTTTAAAAAAAATTAAAAAAAAAAAAAATCTGCATCATGTGGTGACCTGTACATTGATGGCTATGTCAGCTAGAGATATGGTTAGTATCCAGAGTTGTTGAATATTTAGAGAAATAATCCTCAGCAGGAAATCACTCTATTTTCAAGTAAGACTGATGTGAAGGTCAAATATTTATCATTCTCAGATTAGTATCAAGTATTATAGGCAGCGGAATTCACAGAGAAAAGCTATTCATTTATAAATATAGCTAAAATTAAACTGCCCTGCATTGTGGCTATTTTTCTCAGTGATGTACACTTCAATGAATATTCACTTATTTAACAAACATGTATTAAGGACATAGTATTATGCTAGGCACTGAAGAGTATACAAAATATATTTCTGACAATTTTTACAATCAGTATATTTTCAAATTGAAACTACAAGATGAACCAAAAAGATAAGTTTCAAGAACTGAGATAAGGCATCATTCAGAAAGGATGAGAGGTTTGAGCTGAGCCTGGAAGTTGAAATGGATATAGAAAGTAAACAGAAGGTAAGTAGAAGTATGATATAGGTTGCTAGAAGGACTACAGTGTGTTTGGTAAAAAAAATGAATGAACCATTTCGAACATAATATAAGTTTTGTGTGTGTGTGGTGGATATCAAGGTAGGTATGGCTAAACTGTGTAGTATCTTAAATATTAGGCTAAAGAGTTTGAGTTTTACAAAGGTTCTATTAGCATATTTGTTGATATGTTAAAAATGGAAATTTATTTTATTGATATGTTAAAAATGGAATTTTAGGATGTTTTGTGAAAATGGATTAAAAGAAGTAGAAAACAAGGATAGGAATATAACAATCAATCAAAATAATCCACAAGTGAATTAATAGATAATATAGGATAGGATTTTGGCAATAATAAAAGTAACAGGGAACTAAAATGATTTGCTGATGGGATACCTTGGTGGCTCAGTGGTTAAGCATCTGTCTTTGGCTCAAGGCATGATCCTAGAATCCCTGGATCAAGTCCCACATCAGGCTCCCTGCATGGAGCCTGCTTCTCTCTCTGCCTATGTCTCTGCCTCTCTCTCTCTCTCTCTGTGTCTCTCATGAGTAAATAAATAAAATCTTTAAGAAAAAATAAAAGGATTTGCTGATGATTATACATAGAGGTACTGGAACAAGTTAAAATATAGAAAATAAATAATAGAGAATTTTGATCAAGGTTACTTGAGATTGGTGTAACAATTTTTTGAAATAAGTAGATAAGAGTGAGAGTTGATTTTAGTGAAAAGTAGAGAACTATAATTTAGAAATATTGAGTTTAAAGAGATGGCAAGATATCAGAATGCACATGCCCATCAGGCAGTTGAAAATATGTAAATTGAGTTCAGAGAAATATTTAAAGTAGAGATATAAATTTAGGAGTAATTCACATAATCTTCGAAGCAACAAGACTAAATGGAATTTTTGAGGAAATCAGTTTGAAGAGTTAAAGCTCTGAATACTGGAAACTCTTCTCATTTAAGGACTAAAGGTGAATATGCCAGCATTTATTAAGCCACTACATACATTAACTAGTTTAAATTTATAAGAGCTAAGGAAGCCTAAGAAAGAGTGCTACCAAAGAAGTTTAGAGAATAGATGGACAGTGAGGTTTCATGAAAATTCCGAGAATAGTAAAGTTCACAAAGGAAAGACTAGTTAAAGATACTGATGTTGGAAAGAGATCTATTATCATTAGCATATGATTTATTATAGGTTTAAGAACAATTTATGGTTTGCTTCATTAAGAGATAATTGGTAATCTTTGAGGGTCAGTGTTTCCTTGGTAAAAAAATCAATATCTATATCTAGGTTGGCTAGTTTTCACTATCCACTGCTTTGCATCATATCCTTTAAAATAGGAGACTGATGTCATAATGGGCCAACTCTAGAAAAATAATTTTTCATTAATGAAACATAAGCCAAATACAATCGGGATAATTATTATTGGAAAGTTGCCTTTTATCAAGAAATTGATGTTGGTTTATATTGAAGTGCACCTAGGATGGAACAATGACAAATTTCTGTTAAAAAATCTAGATTAAAAAATTGAATTGGGATAGGCAGAGGACTTAGCTAAGTTAGTTTTAAAAGGATACACAGAACATTGTTGTTTTTATATGTTGAGCATTGCCATCATGTGTGCTTTATTTTCACAGCCTCTTTCTTTTAAAAAAGATTTATTTATTTTATTTGAGAGAGAGAGAGCATGGGCACGAGGGGCAGAGAGAGAGGGAGAGAGAATCTTGACCATATTTCACGCTGAGCATGGAGCCCAAGGCAGGCTTATTTCACAGCTGTGAGATCAGGACTCAAGAGAAAACCAAGAGTCAGCTCCTCAACTGATTGTGCATCCAGGCACCCTTATTTTTTCTTTTTTAGAGGGAGAGCAAATGTGTGAATAGGGGTGGTGAGGGAAGACAGAGGGAGAGGAAATCTCAAGCAGACTCTGCTGATGGGGCTTCAATTAAGGACCATGGGATCATGACCTGAGTTAAAATCTGGAGTCAGCTGCTTAACTGACTGAGCCATTCATGTACCCCTCAAAACCCATTTTTGTTAACTTTACTAAATCTAAGCGTTTTCTCTAATAGGCACCATAATATGCTTATTGTCATGTACCAAACTCATTATATGTAAAGTGCCACTTGTAGGGTATTTAACCACTTGAGAAATGTTTCTCAAAATGTGGTCCATGGACCACTTGTGTCAAAGAGCCTTCTGGAACGCTCATACTTGGGATCAAGAGAGAACAAAACAAGTCTAAGATGGCGGAAGAGTAGGGTCTCCAAATCACCTGTCTCCTCCAAATTACCTAGAAAACCTTCAAATTATCCTGAACATCTATGAATTCGGCCTGAGAATTATAGAGAGACCAGCTGGAATGCTACAGTGAGAAGAGTTCACGCTTCTATCAAGGTAGGAAGACGGGGAAAAAGAAATAAAGAAACAAAAGGCCTCCAAGGAGGAGGGGCCCTGCGAGGAGCCGGGCTGAGGCCGGGGCGAGTGTCCCCAGGACAGGAGAGCCCCGTCCCGGAGAAGCAGGAGCTGCACCGACCTTCCCGGGCGGAAAGGGGCTCGCGGGGAGTTGGAGGAGGACTCAGGAGGGCGAGGATGCCCTCGGGTTCCCGGGGACAGTAACAGAGCAACTGCGCGCCCAGGAGAGTGCGCCGAGCTCCCTAAGGGCTGCAGCGCGCACGGCGGGACCCGGAGCAGCTCGGGGGACTCGGGGGCGGCTCCGCGGAGGGGGCTGCGGGGCGGGAGCAGCTCGGGGGGCTCGGGGGCGGCTCCGCGGAGGGGGCTGTGGGGCGGGAGCAGCTCAGGGGGCTCGGGGGACTCGGGGGCGGCTCCGCGGAGGGGGCTGCGGGGCGGGAGCCCGAATCCAACAGCGCAGGCCCCGGAGCACAGGGCGCCGGGACACAGACCAGGATCTGGGCTCCCCCCGGGACAGGCAGAGGCCGGGAGGGCCCAGGACAGCAAGGACGCTCCTGCCCCAGCTGAGCAGATCAGCGGCCCCGCCCCGGAGCCTCCAGGCCCTGCAGACGGAGAGCTCCGGGGTTACTGCGGGGGCTGAATCCAGGGCTCCAGAGCTGGCCCCGCCACTGGGGCTGTTGCTCCTGGGGCTTCACGGGGTAAACAACCCCCACTGAGCCCTGCACCAGGCAGGGGCACAGCAGCTCCCCCAAGTGCTAACACCTGAAAATCAGCACAACAGGCCCCTCCCCCAGAAGACCAGCTAGACGGACAAGTTCCAGGGGAAGTCAAGAGAATTAAAGTACACAGAATCAGAAGATACTCCCTCGTGGTTGTTTTTTTCTTTTTTTTTTGTTTTGTTTTGCTTTTTGATTTGTTTCCTTCCCCCACCCCCGTTTTTTCCTTTCTTTCTTTTTCTTTCTTTTCTTTTTTTTCGTTTTTTTCTTCCTTTTATTTTCCCTCTTTCTTTATTCTTTCCTTCTTTCTCTCCTCTCTTTTTCTCCTTTTCCCAATACAACTTGTTTTTGGCCACTCTGCACTGAGCAAAAAGACTAGAAGGAAAACCTCACCTCAAAAGAAAGAATCAGAAACAGTCCTCTCTCCCACAGAGTTACAAAATCTGGATTACAATTCAATATCAGAAAGCCAATTCAGAAGCACTATTATACAGCTACTGGTGGCTCTAGAAAAAAGCATAAAGGACTCAAGAGACTTCATGACTGCAGAATTTAGAGCTAATCAGGCAGAAATTAAAAATCAATTGAATGAGATGCAATCCAAACTAGAAGTCCTAATGACGAGGGTTAACAGGGTGGAAGAATGAGTGAGTGACATAGAAGACAAGTTGACAGCAAAGAGGGAAACTGAGGAAAAAAGAGACAAACAATTAAAAGACCATGAAGATAGATTAAGGGAAATAAACGACAGCCTGAGGAAGAAAAACTTACGTTTAATTGGTGTTCCCGAGGGCGCCGAAAGGGACAGAGGGCCAGAATATGTATTTGAACAAATTCTAGCTGAAAACTTTCCTAATCTGGGAAGGGAAACAGGCATTCAGATCCAGGAAATAGAGAGATCACCCCTAAAATCAATAAAAACCGTTCAACACCTCGACATTTAATAGTGAAGCTTGCAAATTCCAAAGATAAAGAGAAGATCCTTAAAGCAGCAAGAGACAAGAAATCCCTGACTTTTATGGGGAGGAGTATTAGGGTAACAGCAGACCTCTCCACAGAGACCTGGCAGGCCAGAAAGGGCTGGCAGGATATTTTCAGGGTCCTAAATGAGAAGAACATGCGACCAAGAATACTTTATCCAGCAAGGCTCTCATTCAAAATGGAAGGAGAGATAAAGAGCTTCCAAGACAGGCAGCAACTGAAAGAATATGTGACCTCCAAACCAGCTCTGCAAGAAATTTTAAGGGGGACTCTTAAAATTCCCCTTTAAGAAGAAGTTCAGTGGAACATTCCACAAAACAAGGACTGAATAGATATCCTGATGACACTAAACTCATATCTCTCAATAGTAACTCTGAACGTGAACGGGCTTAATGACCCCATCAAAAGGCGCAGGGTTTCAGACTGGATAAAAAAGCAGGACCCATCTATTTGCTGTCTACAAGAGATTCATTTTAGACAGAAGGACACCTACAGCCTGAAAATAAAAGGTTGGAGAACCATTTACCTTTCGAATGGTCCTCAAAAGAAAGCAGGGGTAGCCATCCTTATATCAGTAAACGAAAATTTACCCCGAGGACTGTAGTGAGAGATGAAGAGGACACTATATCATACTTAAAGGATCTATCCAACAAGAGGACTTAACAATCCTCAATATATATGCCCCGAATGTGGGAGCTGCCAAATATATAAATCAATTATTAACCAAAGTGAAGAAATACTTACACTTATACTTGGTGACTTCAATCTAGCTCTTTCTATACTCGATAGGTCTTCTAAGCACAACATCTCCAAAGAAACAAGAGCTTTAAATGATACACTGGACCAGATGGATTTCACAGATATCTACAGAACTTTACATCCAAACGCAACTGAATACACATTCTTCTCAAGTGCACATGGAACTTTCTCCAGAATAGACCACATACTGGGTCACAAATCGGGTCTGAACTGATACCAAAAGATTGGGATCATCCCCTGCATATTCTCAGACCATAATGCCTTGAAATTAGAACTAAGTCACAACAAGAAGTTTGGAAGGACCTCAAACACGTGGAGTTTAAGGACCATCCTGCTAAAAGATGAAAGGGTCAACCAGGAAATTAAGGAAGAATTAAAAAGATTCATGGAAACTAATGAGAATGAAGATACAACCGTTCAAAATCTTTGGGATGCAGCAAAAGCAGTCCTAAGGGGGAAATACATCGCAATACAAGCATCCATTCAAAAACTGGAAAGAACTCAAATACAAAAGCTAACCTTACACATAAAGGAGCTAGAGAAAAAAACAGCAAATAGATCCTACACCCAAGAGAAGAAGGGAGTTAATAAAGATTCGAGCAGAACTCAATGAAATCGAGACCAGAAGAACTGTGGAACAGATCAACAGAACCAGGAGTTGGTTCTTTGAAAGAATTAATAAGATAGATAAACCATTAGCCAGCCTTATTAAAAAGAAGAGAGAGAAGACTCAAATTAATAAAATCATGAATGAGAAAGGAGAGATCACTACCAACACCAAGGAAATACAAACGATTTAAAAACATATTATGAACAGCTATACGCCAATAAATTAGGCAATCTTGAAGAAATGGACGCATTCCTGGAAAGCCACAAACTACCAAAACTGGAACAGGAAGAAATAGAAAACCTGAACAGGCCAATAACCAGGGAGGAAATTGAAGCAGTCATCAAAAACCTCCCAAGACACAAGAGTCCAGGGCCAGATGGCTTCCCAGGGGATTTCTATCAAACGTTTAAAGAAGAAACCATACCTATTATCCTAAAACTGTTTGGAAAGATAGAAAGAGATGGAGTACTTCCAAATTCGTTCTATGAGGCCAGCATCACCTTAATTCCAAAACCAGACAAAGACCCCACCAAAAAGGAGAATTACAGACCAATATCCCTGATGAACATGGATGCAAAAATTCTCAACAAGATACTGGCCAATAGGATCCAACAGTACATTAAGAAAATTATTCACCATGACCAAGTAGGATTTATCCCCGGGACACAAGGCTGGTTCAACACCCGTAAAACAATTAATGTGATTCATCATATCAGCAAGAGAAAAATCAAGAACCATATAATCCTCTCATTAGATGCAGAGAAAGCATTTGACAAAATACAGCATCCATTTCTGATCAAAACTCTTCAGAGTGTAGGGATAGAGGGAACATTCCTCAACATCTTAAAAGCCATCTACGAAAAGCCCACAGCAAATATCATTCTCAATGGGGAAGCACTGGGAGCCTTTCCCCTAAGATCAGGAACAAGACAGGGATGTCCACTCTCACCACTGCTATTCAACATAGTACTGGAAGTCCTAGCCTCAGCAATCAGACAACAAAAAGACAATGAAGGCATTTAAATTGGCAAAGAAGAAGTCAAACTCTCCCTCTTCGCCGATGACATGATACTCTACATAGAAAACCCAAAAGTCTCCACCCCAAGATTGCTAGAACTCATACAACAATTTGGTAGCGTGGCAGGATACAAAATCAATGCCCAGAAATCAGTGGCATTTCTATACACTAACAATGAGACTGAAGAAAGAGAAATTAAGGAATCAATCCCATTTACAATTGCACCCAAAACCATAAGATACTTAGGAATAAACCTCACCAAAGAGGTAAAGGATCTATACCCTCAAAACTATAGAACACTTCTGAAAGAAATTGAGGAAGACACAAAGAGATGGAAAAATATTCCATGCTCATGGATTGGCAGAATTAATATTGTGAAAATGTCAATGTTACCCAGGGCAATATACATGTTTAATGCAATCCCTATCAAAATACCATGGACTTTCTTCAGAGAGTTAGAACAAATTATTTTAAGATTTGTGTGGAATCAGAAAGACCCCGAATAGCCAGGGGAATTTTAAAAAAGAAAACCATATCTGGGGGCATCACAATGCCAGATTTCAGGTTGTACTACAAAGCTGTGGTCATCAAGACAGTGTGTTACTGGCACAAAAACAGACACATAGATCAATGGAACAGAATAGAGAACCCAGAAGTGGACCCTCAACTTTATGGTTAACTAATATTCGATAAAGGAGGAAAGACTATCCATTGGAAGAAAGACAGTCTCTTCAATAAATGGTGCTGGGAAAATTGGACATCCACATGCAGAAGAATGAAACTAGACCACTCTCTTTCACCATACACAAAGATAAACTCAAAATGGATGAAAGATCTAAATGTGAGACAAGATTCCATCAAAATCCTAGAGAAGAACACAGGCAACACCCTTTTTGAACTCGGCCACAGTAACTTCTTGCAAGATACATCCACGAAGGCAAAAGAAACAAAAGCAAAAATGAACTATTGGGACTTCATCAAGATAAGAAGCTTTTGCACAGCAAAGGATACAGTCAACAAAACTCAAAGACAACCTACAAAATGGGAGAAGATATTTGCAAATGACATATCAGATAAAGGGCTAGTTTCCAAGATCTATAAAGAACTTATTAAACTCAACAGCAAAGAAACAAACAATCCAATCATGAAATGGGCAAAAGACATGAAGAGAAATCTCACAGAGGAAGACATAGACATGGCCAACATGCACATGAGAAAATGCTCTGCATCACTTGCCATCAGGGAAATACAAATCAAAACCACAATCAGATACCACCTCACACCAGTGAGAATGGGGCAAATTAACAAGGCAGGAAACAACAGATGTTGGAGAGGATGCGGAGAAAAGGGAACCCTCTTACACTGTTGGTGGGAATGTGAACTGGTGCAGCCACTCTGGAAAACTGTGTGGAGGTTCCTCAAAGAGTTACAAATAGACCTGCCCTACGACCCAGCAATTGCACTGTTGGGGATTTACCCCAAAGATACAGATGCAATGAAATGCCGGGACACCTGCACCCCGATGTTTATAGCAGCAATGGCCACGATAGCCAAACTGTGGAAGGAGCCTCGGTGTCCAACGAAAGATGAATGGATAAAGAAGATGTGGTTTATGTATACAATGGAATATTACTCAGCTATTAGAAATGACAAGTACCCACCATTTGCTTCAACGTGGATGGAACTGGAGGGTATTATGCTGAGTGAAGTAAGTCAGTGGGAGAAGGACAAACATTATATGTTCTCATTCATGTGGGGAATATAAATAATAGTGAAAGGGAATATAAGGGAAGGGAGAAGAAATGTGTGGGAAATATCAGAAAGGGAGACATAACGTAAAGACTGCTAACTCTGGGAAATGAACTAGGGGTGGTAGAAGGGGAGGAGGGTGGGGGCTGGGAGTGATTGGGTGACGGGCAGAGGGGGTTATTCTGTATGTTGGTAAATTGAACACCAATAAAAAAATAAAAATAAATAAAATAAAATAAAAAATGAGCAAGTGAGGGATCCCTGGGTGGCTCAGTGATTTGGTACCTGCCTTTGGCCCAGGGCGTGATCCTGGAGTCCCGGGATCGAGTCCCGCGTCCAGCTCCTGCTATAAGGCCTGCTTCTCCCTTGCCTGTGTCTCTGCCTCTCTCTTTCTCTCTCTGTGTGTCCATTATAAATAAATAGATAAATAAATAAATAAAAAGAAAACAAGTCTAGATATGAAAGTACAGAGGGATATATGAGATCAAGAGATGCCTGTAAAACACATAGAAATACCAACCTACAGGTGCCTGAGTGGCTTAGTTGGTTAATTATCCAGCTATTGATTTTGGCTCAGGTCATGATTACAGGGTTGTGAGATGAAGCCCTACATCAGGTTCCACACTGGGCATGGAACCTGCTTGGGATTCTCTCTCTCCCTCTCCTTCCACCCTTCTGCTCCTCCTTACTCATGTACACTCTCTTTCTCTCTCTCTCTCAAAAAGAAGGAATACCAACCAATAGTTACAGAATCAATCACTGGGAATTGCACATAGGAAAGTATATTTTATTTTAAGATTTATTTATTCATTAGAGAGAGAGCAGCAGGCTTCTCGCAGGGAGCCTGATGTGGGACTCCATTCCAGACAGGGAACCATGCCCTGAGCCAAAGGCATATGCTCAACTGCTGAGCCATGCAGGTGTCCCAGGAATGTATATTTTAAAAGTAAGAACCTCCAAGCTACACATATACATTAAAATTGTGAGAAAATTTTTAAATAGAAAATAAAATGTAATGAAATGTGTGTGTGTGTGTGTGTGTGTGTGTGTGTGTGTGTTTAGCCAGGGGTTCTTATCAATGTATTTGAGTCTGCTTCTTTCTCTCCTGTTTCTTTTCTTTTTTTTAATATTTATTTCAGTGCATTAAAGGTCCAAATGTGTGTGTGTTTTAAAATCTAGTACCCGAGCTGCGCTGCTGTGCTGTGGGGAAGAGAGACAGATTTGTAAACCCCGGAGCAAGGTTCTGCCTACCCGAGGCCACTGAGGTGCGGAGACCCTGGGTGAAGCCACCATCACCATGTCTGACCAGGAGGCAAAACCTTCAACTGAGGACTTGGGGGATAAGAAGTAAGGAGAATACATTAAACTCAAAGTCATTGGACAGGTTAGCAGTGAGATTCACTTCAAAGTGAAAATGGCAACACATCTCAAGAAACTCAAAGAATCATACTGTCAAAGACAGGGAGTTCCAATGAATTCACTCAGGTTTCTCTTTGAAGGTCAGAGAATTGCTGATAATCACACTCCAAAAGAACTGGGAATGGAGGAAGATGATGTGATTGAAGTTTATCAGGAAAAAACAGGGGGTCATTCAATGATTTAGATATTCTTTTTATTTTTCTTCTTTACCCTCAATTCTTTTTTATTTTTAAAAATAGTTCTATTGTAAAGTGGTGTTCAAAACGGAATTGAAAACTGGCACCCCATCTCTTTAAAACATCTGGTAATTTGAATTCTAGTGCCCATTACTCATTATCACTTGTTTTCATTGTGCTGATTTTTGGTGATCAAACCTCAGCCCCCTTCATATTGCCCTTTCCTTTTTAAAAATTACATGTGTGCACAGAGAGGCCACCTTTTCCAGGACTGTGCATTTTCAGGCTTGTGATAAATAAGATCGACCAATACAGGTGTTCATGATGACTTTCCAATTGGCCCTGAAGTTCTAGCATGTGATTGCTTCACTCCTGGACTATGACTTTCAGTGGGAGATGGGAGTTTTTCAGAGAACTGAACTGTGGAAAAATGACCTTTCCTTAACTTGAAGCTTCTTTTAAAATTTGAGGGTCTGGACCAAAAGAAGAGAAATATCAGGCTGGAGTCGAGAAGACAGAGATGATGAGGATAAATGACTAACTCCAAAGATGGCTTCACTGAAGAGAAAGCATTTTAAGATAAAAGTCTTGTCAGAAGATCCCAGAAAAGTTCTAATTTTCATTAGCAGTTAATAAAGTTATTCATGCAGAAGTGTATTCAACAGAACACTGCTCTTTTTGATTTTATTTGTACTTTTTGGCCTGGGATATGGATTTTAAATGGACATTGTCTATACCAGCTTCATTAAAATAAACAAAATATTTGTTAAAAAAAATCTAGTACCTGATGTCTATCACCCCAAATGTTTAAGCAAATCCAACAATAAAAAGGACATACTAAATCTGTATTTTTATATTTGTATATTCTGTCCTATAATTAGTAATATTAGTAATATTAGTAATATTAGTTGGAAATAAAAGTGAAAAGAAAAATAAAGGACAAAAAATAGAGGAAGAAAATGGGTAGAGGAGGGAGAAAAGAAATGAGAATAAAGTTTTATCCTTACTGCTTCTGAAGCCAATTCTTTTACTGTTGGAGAACTTGATATGGTCAGAAGATAGATTTAGGGCTATAAATGATGAGATCAAGTTTTTAACCAGTACTATCCCTCTAGATACATATGTCTTCTAATAGAATGAGACAAGTCCCATCATTTCTGCTCCTTCATCCATTTTGAGCCTATAGCTGGAAGATCTAATGCCATGAATATTCATAGCAAGATGAAACAGGCCTTTTAATTAATTACATACGAGTTGCTTATTGGATAATAAGGCTACCTAAATCTTTTTTTTTTAAATTGTAATTGGCTCACAATGTTACATTGGTTTCAGGTGTACAACATAGTCTATATGTTATACTAAGTCAGATTCAACAAGTCTATATGTTATACTAAGCTCACCACAAGTGTAACTAACATTTGTCACCATACCATGCTATTACATTATCGTTGACTATATTCCTTATGGTGTATCTTTTATCCCCAGGATTTTTTCATGTCATAATTGGAAGCCTGCATCTCCCACTTCCCTTTACTCATTTGCCCATTCCCCTACTCCCCTCCCCTCTGGAAAACAATAGTTTGTTCTCTATAGGTCTGTTTCTTCTTCTTCTTTTTTTTTTTTTTTTGTTTCTTCTTTTATTTATTTATTCATTTGTTTTTAGATTCCACCTATAAGTAAAATCATATGTTACTTATTTCACTTAGCATTATACTCTCTAGGTCCATCCATGTTGTCACAAATGGCAAGAATTCATTCTTTTTAATGGCTGAGTAATATGATTATACATACACACACACACACACACACACACTATTTTCCTGATCTATTCATCAGTTGATGGACACATGAGTTGCTTCCATATCTTAGGTACCGTAAGTAATGCTGCCATAAGTATAGGGGTACATATATCCTTTCAAATTAGTGTTTTCATCTTTTTGGGCAAATATCCAGTAGTGAAATTACTGGATCATATGGTATTTCTATTTTTAATTTTTTGAGGAACTTCCACAATGTTTTCCACAGTAGCTACACCAATTTACATTCCCATGAACAATATTGCACAAGGGTTCCCTTTTTTCCACATTCTCATCAACACTTGTTATTTCTTATCTTTTCACCTGTTAATTTTCATATAGCAACTATTCTCTCCTATTTTGTGTCTTACAAAAGGCTTAAACAGCACTCCATTTGAGGTGTGTCCTGCTTCCCTTGTTCCTCATTTGAAATCATATTATTTTGTTACAGTGTATGAGTTTCTGACAGTGTGAGCATATTTAATATCAGAAGAGAGTCTGGAATCCTTATTGATTACTTTTAGAGCCTTTAAGAATGCACATATTCTAGAGCAGGTAAAAGAAAACTCTGGAAGTATCACAGCCTAGGGGAATACAGAGATGAGGAGAGACATTACAGACATTGCAATGCATAGAGAGACATGCAGATGTCAATGGAAGAGGCATTTTATAGTGGGCTACATGGGAAAATGCTAGAAAGATTTTTAAAAATGTTTCAAATCTAAATTATTTTTATATATTTCTTTGTTATATAAACTGAAATATTATTTTAAAAAACCTTGGCCAAACTTCTAAATAACTGAATTACTTTGTCAGTCTCTGTTCACTAGGATAAATCATTTTGGGCTGCTTTAAAAGGGAAAATCTTTTTAGCAATTTTGTTTTAGCTTATGAATTCACAGGAGAGAAGTAATTCTTAGAGCAAATCTTCAAAGATTCAATATAAGATAAACAATTCTTTTCATCACACTTAATATTAAATATAACAGAACTGCAGGCAGAATAATACATTTTAACATTAAAATAAAATGAAGCACAACTTCTTTAGTCTGATTACTTCAGCATATTAAAACACTAAAGGCTCAAAAATAAATAATAATTAGTTAAAACTTGAAATGAGCAAAAAAAAATCTGTGGAGAATTTATAGATAGATTTTCCTGTCATTTATATTACAGTGTTATCTCTGTCTTCAGATAAGCAAAAGAAATAGTCATATAAAGGAAGCTGTGAAAAATACAAGGCATGAGAACTTTGTTGTGATGGGTTCTGCAAGGTGAACAAGATCCTAATTCTTATTTATTCACATCAGAAATTGGACATTCTTTTATTCAATAAAGTATTCATTGAGCACCTGCTATGTACTTGACACTGTTTAAGCCCCTTGGCTTATAGCAATGACACAGGGCAGTGGAGAAAGTAAAGGAGGAAGGGAAGTTTGGAAGTGGCAACAAGTAGTGGCTTTGTGGTTTTACATGTGGGAATCAGAGAGGACCTCACTGAAAAGGTGGTAGTAAGCCATAGTCCTTTAGGACATGTGGGATTGCGCCATGAGCCTGGGGAAGGGCATTCCAGTTAAAGTGAGTAACAGGTACAAATGTTTGTGACAAATGTTTGAGCCATGAGCCTGGGGAAGGGCATTCCAGTTAAAGTGAGTAACAGGTACAAATGTTTGTGATATTTAACTTCAGTAAATGAAGTTACTGAAGCTGGAGTGGAGTGATTGAGGGAGTCTGTGAAGATGGGGTTGGAGAGGTCACGGAGGCCAGATTGGCAGGGCTTCATAGATCATTAATAAGTACTACGGCTTTCATTGTAAGTGATGTAAGGCCTCGCTCTCTGAAGGATATGAGAGAAGAATGACAAGATCTGACTTTTACTCTCAAAGGAATATTCTGACTCCTAGGTTAGGAAGAGATTAGAAAGAAATATAAGCAGAAGCAGGCAGATGCGTTAAGAAATTATGGCAGTGATTCAGGTGGGGGATGATGGTGGCTTGAACCATTTATGGTAGTTGTAGCAGTGAAGGTGCAAAGTTGTGGAATTCTGGATTTATTGTGAAAGCAGGGCTGACAGAATTTGCTGATAAATTGGTTGTAGTTTGTAAGAGATGTCAGAATGGTTCTAAGGACTTAACTTGAGTAAATTGTAGGATAAAGGTGCTGTTTCCTGACATGAGAAAGATTGCAGAGGAAGCAGGTTTAGGGGGCAATAATCAGAAGTTTGATTTGGTGTAGCTTAAGGTTGTGGTGCCTATTCAATTTCTACTAGAGTTGTTGAGTAATCGGTTACATACATGCCTCTGGATTTTAGGGAGAATTCCAAGCTGGAGTTATAAATATGGAAGAGAAAGACACGTAGTGATATTTCAAGCCACAGGGCTGGAAATAGAAGAGAGAAGAGGTGTAGGAATGAATTCCAGGGCAATGCTAAGAGATTAGGGAGAAAAGAAGAACTGGCATTTAGACTGAGAAGTTAGACTGCAAGGAGTATTACTTCATTATTAATAACGTTCTTTCAGAGGACATTGGCAATGTATAGGCTCTCGTGGCCCTAGATGGTTTTTTACCTTTGGTAGGATGTACCTGGTCATTTGCCATTTACCCCTCACTTGATGTAAATCTTGTATTTTTGCTCTTACTCACTTTCCCCCCTCCCTTTATGCTGCATCACTTTTTTTTTGAATATTCTTATTGTCAGCACAACTTCATCTCGCTATAAAATGCATTTTTGAAAACTGTCAAAAGTAATTTGGGGATTTATCTGGTGAATAAAATGGGTGACCAAATTGGTTAATACTGCTTTTGATCAAATATTAGGCATGACTATTGAGTAATATCTCCAAGTTTACTGTGTGGTTTATATGCCAGATTGAAAAGCAATGCCAACAAGAGTGTTCTAAAACATTCTGAGCTATGACACTACTGGAATAAATACATAATTTTCAAGAGGACTATTTTCAACTAATAATCATATACAAATGTAAGTTCTGTTAACTTGATTGACATCATTTCTTAACATTCTTTTACTTTATTACATATATTTATACAGATTATTAAAGTCTATGAATATGTAGACAGCCATAAATAATATCTCATTGAGTCTTCATTTCCCAGACTAAGAATTTCTTAACAACTCCTATTCTCATTTAACATGATAATCTTATCAAAAGCAACTAAAAATAATTACTTTAGTTAGTAAAAGTTTTACAAAACACATCTAATAATATTTGTCCAGATATTACAAAAATTGTTGATTATGAGCATCCTAGATCTATAAACAAGCATTCTTGGCTATCTAGCTAATACTAAGTTTGTAAAGGATGTATCCCCTGCAAATTATGCCAACTATTTGTCTACTGAACAGATATTGATTAAATTCTAGTATGTTCCAGATGCACGTCACAATGAAAAGAGTTTGCTTTTTTAAGTCTTTCCAAGCACATCATGAGAGACATATGTGTGTAAGGGATAGAGCCAAAATAGGGCTACTGACTTTCTATAGAGCAGTATCCTGGGAGTTTTACCAAATGGAGGATCTGTTTTGAGTAGACTAGAGGAAGACTGGACAAGTGGCAAAGCTTAGAGTTACCCCTCTTGGTTTATGTACCCAGACCTGGACCATTAATCAATTACACTGTGATGCAGAAAGCTCCTTCTCTTACTTAATGACAATGCTCCAATTGCTCTCTGTGCCTCTGACTTGACCCATCTTCAGAGACGAATGGGGTATAATGGAAGAGCTTTCAGTTTTCTTTAGAGGCTAACTACCATTGTTGTCCTAGGTTCTGGGATACAAAGATAGGGTTCCTGTCCTCAAAAAAATTATTATTTTGTGAGGGGAAAGGTATATCTTTGAGTAATTACATCAAAACATAACTGTTTTGGTGGTATAAGCTCAAGGTACTCCATGGGTATCTAGGAGGAAAGCCTAAGAGTTCCTGGCTTCACAGAGAAAGTGCTGGCACTATTCAGAGATGAGTTAATGTTCCACTAAGCTCAGTAGGATGAGATAGATGTAAATTCTTGGGACCTAACTTTTTCCCTTTGGATCTTAATACTCCAGTTAGTCCTGCATTTTCAAACCTTTTTCACTAGATTTGGCCTGATGCTTCATTGTGAATAAAGTCTAATTTTCATTCTAGGACTTTGCCTATAAAACATTTTATAGTCTTTACCCCAGAGATCACAGTCATACTGAGGCAGAACATTGTAATTGGCCTACTGTTCCTCACTTAAACTTGGTGGCTGGCCCCATTTCTCTCACTAATGTTGACATTAATTGCTGGAAGGAGGGAAGTGATTTCTAAATGTAGGCTTACATGTTTCTTATTAGAAATAATAAACTTACAATGTTTTTCATGTGTTTCACTAGTATGGTCAGCTTCGCATCCTCATGTGATATCACTAACTGCACCATAGGCATCTTGTCAGGAAACTTCTCACCTGCTAAAGCAATAGAATTTTGGTGGGTTAAATTGGAAGTGGTTCATCACAGTATAAATTAAACATTTAAAGACTAAAATGGAGTCAATGAATAATATGCAAAAGAAACATTCTTCAGGGACGCCTGGGTGGCTCAGCAGTTGAATGTCTACCTTTGGTTCAGGGTGTGATCCCCGGAACCTGGGATCGAGTCCTGCATCGGGCTCCTTGCAGGGAGACTGATTCTCCCTTTGCTTTTCCTTTTGCTTGTGTCTCTGCCTCTCTCTCTCTGTGTCTCTCATGAATAAATAAATTAAATGTTAAAAAAAAAAGAAACATTCTTCAAATCACGCAGAAAACATAATATTCTTTAGGAAACAATTGGTTAAAGATGAGATTTGTGTCTAATCATCCTCAACCAACTCTTTCTCCTCATATCTTGTGTTTCTGATTGATTTTGTGTTTGTTTTGATTGATTATTTTCCCAATTATTTAAGCTTGAAAACTTAGTGCCATTTCTGGCTCTAATTTTCTCAACCTTCAGTACCATTAAGCTTAAGTATTAGCATGAAGTGCTGGCTTTAAAAGTCAGTGAGCCTGGGGTTCAGGTCCCAGAACTATACTTAAGATTGTGTTATGTGTGTATAATTAACTTATGACTAAGATAATTGGCTTCTTTAAAATGGAGATGATAGTTACCTACTGCAGGGTATAGTTGAGATGATCAACTGAGAAATTCAACAGTTTTCACAATGTAACCTCTCAGTTCATTTTGCAATTAGTAATGTCTTCTCCATATATTTGCATTCATCTCTTCCCTTCTATTTCCACAGCTCCTAGTTCAGACTCAGATGAATCTCTTGTCTGAACTACTAGAACATTCTCTTCCCCTCTCCTAGAACCCCAACCGATTTATACACAATTACCAATATATTGCTCCTACAGCAACTTCTATAAAATTATTCTTTTGATCATGGCTTTCCAGTACCTATGAAAAAAATCAGAATTTCTCAGATTTATATTGTTGCTCTTTTTTTAAAAGATTTTTAAACTTATTCATGAGAGACACACACACACACACGGTGGGGGGGTGGTGCAGAGAGAGAAGCAGGCTCCATGCAGGGAGCCCAATGTAGGACTTGATCCTGGGCCCTCCGGATCACACCCTGAGCCAAAGGCAGATGCTCAAACGCTGAGCCACCCAGGTGTCCCAGTATATTGTTGCTTCTTATTGAGTCTTTTTTTTTTTTTTTTAATTTCCCACTGTTATTTATTCCATGCTGTAGTCTGTATGTTCAGTTCTACAAACATGCTCTGCTATTTCCTTCCAGTCATTCATATTATTCTCTTTATTTGAAATGATCTCTTTTACCATTTTTCCTATTGAACCTTTATCTTTCTAGAGGCCTAATTAAGATGCAAAATAGTTTCTGTGGTCACCTCCCTTTGAACTCCCCTAGCACAGCCCTTATCACTTAATAGTTGTATCAAAATTATTATCTGATGTGCCTCAATTTGTTTAGTGGATTATAATCTCCCTCAAGGTTTACTTTTTGCGCTATATACCCAAGGGATATATAAATCAGTGCTTGCTCCATAATGTCACAGTAAACATTTATTTAATAATAAGAGTAGTCTTATTTTTTCTCAAGTTATATCATTCCATCATTGGAATGAAGGCTTTAGTTTTTAATTAAAATTTTTTGTTTTATACAGATTAAGCATAATTTGTAGTTTTTCTGATATTTCCATTGGCTATCTCTGGTTGTATATTCTCTGAGGGAAATTAGAAATTTATTAATAACAGGAATTTGGTAATGTTCTACTATGGGCTCATTGTGGTCCACATTGTTTTCTGAGAGTAAGTTTCAGCTCTCCAATTCTCTCCAACTTTTGATAAGAAAACCTGACTGGTATGTTTCCTTTTCCAAAGATTTTTACATGTTTGTAAGAGTAGTTTATACATTACCTGTAGGTAATATTTACTAATGTTCTTGTTAATGTGGATTATTGACATTGTGATAATTAAAATTGGCATTGTTTCTTATAATTGAAATGGTAATTACATAAAAATAATAATAATATTCTTCCTTAAAATATTTTTATTTGATTACAATGACTGAGAGATATTGTTGAGTTAGAGATACTATGAGATAATTTACTTCAAATAGTACTGAGGTAAATTGAATTCATAGTAAAAAAAATTTAATTGGATTTTTGGTATGAGAATGGCAAAAATGTTGATGACTTTTTGATGCACAACGAACATTATTTTTTAATTAAAGAGTGAAAAGATTACTACATAGAAACTCAATGTATTTAATCAGAGGAGTTTTAATTCAAAAGTAAGAAATTAGCATAAGTTTATGATTGAGTGTCTAAATAGTAACTATAACTGTTAAACTAACCGAAGTGATATTCTACTCTGAAACTCTAGTGACAGATTAGTAAACCAGTATCTGTCAATATAGGCAGAGCTCAGAACTCAGTGAAAATTCAGGCCTCCAGGAAGTTTTAGTAGTCAATGTGGTAATCGTAGAGGTACTTAGCATTTCTAAAACTTTTACTGTATGCGTAACATTGGGCTAAGAGCTTTATGTACGTGAAATAACTCAATCCTCAGCAAATCTATAAAGTTTTTGTTACTTCTGTTTTACACATGAGGAGCCAAAGGCATTTGGTTAAAGGTCATGCAGATAATAAACCATGCAGGGTTAAATGATCTCTAAAGTCTGTGTTCTTAAACACCATGCTGTAAAGGGGCAAAGAAGGGGCAATAATCTAAGGGAAAGAGTTTAAATGAAGAATCCAAAAAGGAAGAATTTTGAGAATCATTTCATATGGACAAGAAGATGCTAGAATATTTTGATTTTCTGCTTCAAGTTAGTCTGGAGAATCTGATTATGTTTAATACAACCATTTATGATAACCTTAAGAGCTGTTGAAATATTATTGATCCAAGGATGATTGTGTTGAAATGTTTGAATGCATGACACTATAGCAGCTAATAGCACTTATGCACAATGTGTCCATGAATGTTAAAAAAAGTAGCATTTCCAAATATTTTTTCAGATGATAATATATTCATATAACTAAAAAATAAAAATGTATTTTAAAAATATACAGTAGTGCCTATTCATTCCTAATACCTATCCATTCCTAATACCTATGCACCCATTTCCTCCACCATTTATCCCTCCAGAGGAACACATCCTTCCATAGTTTCTCCATATAAGCAAATATGAATAAGTACTTTTATTGTCCCCTCCCACTATTCCACAAAAGAAACAGCATATTTACTATTCTGCACAAAGATCTTGGAGAAATTTCTATAATGTACAAAGTTTCTTTATTTTTTAAAAAATACACTTGTATATTATTCCATTATGTGAAATGCCATAATTTATTTAACCACTTCTCCACTGATGGGTATATGGGTTGTTTCTAATATTTTTCAGCTGTTATAAATCATGCTGTAATAAACAGTTTTGTATGCATATCATTTTTGTACCTGTGCACAAATATTATAGGATAAATTTCCAGCAGCAGAATTGCTGGTGGAAGGGTATTAGCATTTGTAATTTTGATTAATGTTGCCAAATCACCTTTCATGGAGGTTGTACTAATTTGCATTACCATCATCAGTGTAGAGCGCTGGCTGATTTGTAACCAAGCTTATTAATTAAATTTTGGAATTTTTGCCAATCTGATGAGTTAAAAATGGTATCAGTGTAATTTTAATTTGCATTTTTATTATGAGTGAGTTTGCGGATCCTTTTTTCTGCTGAAGAGCCTTTGTATTTGTGTGTGCATATCGTCTTTTAAATTCTTTACACAATATTCTATTTGGTTGTTGGTCTTTTTCTTATCAATCTCTAGGAGTTGGTTGTATATTTGATGACCACTGTTTGTGATAAATTGCAAATATCCCACCCATTTTGTAATTTATCTTTGGATTTTTTAAAACTCTGTTATAGTTTTTTATATACAGCAAAATTATTATGGCTTCTGGATTTTTAGTCATAACTATACTAGCTCATCCTCAGACTATAAAGGATTTTTTTCTGTTTTCTTTGTCAAATATATGACTTTGTTATTTACATTTAAAGTCTTTCGTCCATTTGGTATTACACTGGCACATGGTGTGAAATATGCTCTCTCTGCACTATTGACTGAATTTTCCCTTAATGGTCTGGCCACATATTAAATCCCTGACTATATTTGACTCTATTTATGGATATTCTATTATGTTCTATTTATTCATTTTTTTTTGGGCCAACGCCACAGTATTTCAATTATTTGGGGCTTTGTAATATGTTTTATATATATGGTAGGGCTAATCTTACTTCATGCTTTTGTTAAAATTTCCTGGCCTTTGTCTATTTTTGTTTATGAACTGTAGAATTAACTTATCTATTTAAAAATAAATCCATTAATATTTTTAAAAACTATATTCAAAGTTAAATCAGAAATATCTGACATTTTTATGATGTAGAATCTTCCTTTATGAGAGCATACTATGTCTTTTGTCTTTCCATTTGTTCAAGGCATTTTTGAAATTCCTCAATAATGTTTTGAAGTTTTCTTCATTTGATCTTGCACACTTCTGTTAAATTTATTCCTAGGTGTTTTTTTCCCTGCTATTCCAAATAGGATCTTTCTTCTATCTTTCTTTTACTTTTATTCTTTTATCTACATTCTATTGCATATATTTATATGCAATAGATAGCTTTATATCAATTTGGTACCTTCTACCTTTATTAGATCTTCATAATTTGTGATAGATTCTTAATTGATTCTTATTTCTCCAGGCATGTAATGGTATTACTGGTAGACATTGTTCATCTTGTCTTCTAAAGTTTGTTTCTAATTTTTTTAAAGTTTCATACAGTCATTTCATAAATATTTATTGACCTTTTATGGACAAGGCACTGCTCTAAGCCCTTCGAACAGATTAGACAAAATTCCTTTCTTGGCATTTCTATAGTTTTGGGGGAGATACAAAAAAGCAAAACACATAATAAATATGTAAAATTTATGATAACTGAATATGATACATGATCAGAATAAAAACCCAGAACATGACAAGACACTGGAAACTAGCAGAATAAGGGTCAGTTTGCAATTTTAGATGAGACCATCAGGGGATTTCTCATGGAGAAGGTAAATTCTGAGCGAAGACCTGAAGGAGGTTAAAAGAGTGAGTCATCTGTTGGTAATTGTGATGATCATGGGCATAGTGTCTTATTTTATACTTCAGTGGAAATGTTTTCCCACTGTTATCCTGTCATACCTGATGTGGGCTTTGGATAGCCAAGACAGATACATTTTCTCATGTTGAAGCACTTATTTTTATTTCAGCGCTTTGTCAAGAAAGTTTACTGAAATTTATCAAGTGTCTTTTCAGCGTCTGCAGAGACAACCATATCATTTAAAGATGATAACATGTATATTGTATATTACCAATATTGAACCATTTTGCATTTCTGGTCCCGGTGAATTACATATCTGTAGTGTGCTCATGGATTGTTTTGGCAAATATTTTATTTATAATTTTCCATTGATACTCAGAGGTGAGATTAGGTTGCGATTCCTTTTTTGCTATTCTTGTAATCCTTACAGCTACTGGCATAAATACTTATTTGGTTCATAAAAATAATAAAGAAAAATTTCCTTACTTTGCTCTGGAATTGTTTAAATAACAGTGGAATTACCTACTTTTTAAGAGTTTGTAGAATCCCTCTGGAAATCATCTGAACTTGGTGTTGTTCTGAACGTTGCTTTGGAAGCTTTTCTTTTCTATCAAACTTAATCTTTTCTAGGGTAAGTAAATTGGGTTTTCCTAGAACACTATTTCAGACAGATTTACAAATTTAGTTTTGTAGACTTAAAGTAGTCTCTACTATTTTTAGTTTCATCTTTTTCTATGGTTACTTCTTGATTCTCTTTTTGTATTTATTTCATTCATATGTATATACTGTAAATACTATATATTTCTTGTATTTGCATCTGCCCTTACTCTTTTGATTAGTTTAACTACTGCATTCTTTGTTGTTTACTTTTAGCTTCCAGATTTATTTATTCTATTTTCTGTGTTCTAAGTCATTAATCTCTCCTCGAATCTTTTTTTCTTTTTCTTTTTCTTTTTTTTCTTTTTCTCTTTCTTTCTTTCTTTCTTCTTTCTTTCTTTCTTTCTTCTTTCTTTCTTTCTTTCTTTCTTTCTTTCTTTCTTTCTTTCTTCTTTCTTTCTTTCTTTCTTTCTTTCTTTCTTTCTTTCTTTCTTTCTTCTTTCTCTTTTTTGTATGCCTTTGGTTTGTTTTATGGTCTTATTCCAATTATTCCAATTTTTGAGAATTGCTTTATCTTCTCTGATGGTATAGCTATTCTTTAGAAATTTTGCAGTTTTGTTTTTTAAGCCCTTTTGGCCCAAGAGTTGTTCAAGAGAGCTGCCGTTTTTAAATTAAATCTCTAAATAAGAATCTTACAGCTTTCTTAATTTTTAAAATTAATTTCTCACTTTATTTTCTCATGATTAGAAAATGTGTCTGTACTATTTCTACTTTTTAGGATTAATTGAAATTATCTTTGTGACCTAATATATAACCCATTTTCATGATAAAGAGTTTGATATATCAAATTGATAAATTTTGTCTTATTAATTTTACTATTTAGTTTTCTATATATATACTTTTTTCACTGTCTTTCATAAATCAAAAGAAGTAAATTAGAATATCCTATTACCAGTCTGTTGTGTATTTTTCCTTAAATGTTCCATAATTTCTGCTTTATATATGTTGCTGTCATATAATTGAGTATATATACAACCTATATATATACAACCTTTATATATACAATCTATATATATATATGCACACACACGTATATATATGCTTATATCTTTATTGAGAATTGTACTTATTATAAAGTTGCATCCTTTTTTAATTCAATGTTTCTTGGCCTAAATGCCACCTTTTCTTTATTAAGACTGTGACTTCTGGTTTCCATGTCTTTGCATTTGCCTAATATACCTGTGCTTGGAGCTTAATTTTCAATTCCTTTTTTTAAAGATTTTATTTATTTATTTGAGAGAGAGAGAGAGAGAGAGAACAATCAGGGAAAGAGCAGAGGGAGAGGGAGAAGCAGACTGAGCAGGGAGCCCTATGTGGGGCTTGATCTTAGGACCCCTGGAATCATGACTTAAGCAGAAGGCAGATGCTTTAACAAATTGAGCCACTCAGGCGCCCCTAATTTTCAATTTTTAAAAATCATTTTGTCTTAGGTGTGTTTTTACATAAAGCATAGAGTTATGATTTTTACTTTTCTCCAATCAGAATTTTTTTCTTTATGTATGAGTTAAGTCCAGTTATACTTATCAATAGATTATCAATTATCAATAGATTAATTTCTCTTTGTTCTTATTGTTTTATGTTATTAAAGAAACACATTTTTGTTTTTATGATTTTTAAAGAAAGTCTTTTGCTAAGGAATTTGTTTTCATTTTTATGTACTTGTGATACTTAGAAAAAGCTTTTACTTTTGTTCTAGTGGTTACTTTTATTTAATATTCTTAGACTTTTATTTTTTTGACAATATTTGTTTCCTGATAGAAACAGAGATAAAATTAATAAATGCATAATCTTTTGCACTCTGCTTTCATCTACCATTCAATTATATTCAATGTTGTGATCTTAGTGTTTCTCTAACACTAATATTACATGTTGTTTTTTATTGCCTGACTTGTTAGATTTTAGCAATATCCTTTGATACCCAGCTATTAGAAATGAAGTCATTAGAGAAAGTCTTCTAACTCTCATCTTCTTTTCATCTTTTTTTGTCCACATCAGCCACAAGTAAAAGCCTAAAATAATTTTCTAATTGCAAACATGATATTATATGATATAACACAGTAAAATGTACAATATTTTAAAGCTTTCAATTTTCAGAAACAACTTAATGTAAGTTTTTATTTCTAAGTATTTACTTCCCTTTCTGTCCTTCCATATAATTACAATTTACATTGAAAACCTGGGTAACATACTTCAACCAACCTATAGATAATTAATCTGGGCTCTGCTAGAGCAAGTAGTGTAACATTAACTAGAGAGACTCTGCCTTGGAGACTCTGGCTTCAAGTTCCCTTTTAAATTAGCATCTCCAATTAGAAATAGTGATGTGAGGTAATGATTGAAAGCTCTGGTTTGTAACCATTTGTAATTATCAATGGCATTCAAACGCTTGTTGATTCATCCTCTTAACCCTGACAACTGTTATCTTTGATCACTCCATTACCTATGTTATTGTCTCTATACTTTGACAAAAATCTATCTTACATGTCAGTGTTGTGTACAGGTTGAGGATGGATAATTTTATATTTTTATTATATTAATATAGGCTATATTAATATAGCCTTGGGACCTATATTAATTTGAAGGGACTGGAGAGGATCATGTTAGCAGAGAGTTAAAGAATATACAAGATAAAATCCAGCAACTTTCTGGGTAGTGCTTTGGTTGAATGTGGTTGAGTCTATAATCTTAAATGTGATAATGCATAGATTTTTTTTCTAGGTGATACTTCAAGAGAATTGTAGTGATGGGGAGGCAGTGAATTCCTTGTGTCAGGGCACTGCCATAGGAAATAATCAGTGTAGGGGGAGTAGCATGGTTAGGGATTTTAGTTTCTTCTCTCTCTTTTGTCCTTTTCATGAACAAAGCTACCATGACAAGCTACCATGGTAGAGAATATAAATGTGTCTTCCATTGTTTTTTTCCATTATCAATCATTTGTTCAGTAATTATTTATAGAGAATCTAGAGTAGGCTAGACACTGTGTTAAGCCCTGGGGGTACAATGGTGAACAATATAGACATGGATTATGTCTTCACGGATTTCTAGCCTACAAAGAAACACACAAGCCATAAACATGACTGCAATAATTTTGAAGAAAAAACATTTTAGGAGTATATAGCAAAGACAAATAAGATGAGAGCTGAAGGATCAAAAAAAAAAAAAAAAAAAAACATGATGAAGAAGGTAGAATAGGAGTCAAGTGGTCCAGGCAGAGAAGGTG
The DNA here is from genome assembly GCF_053574225.1 of Canis aureus. Lineage (NCBI taxonomy): Eukaryota > Metazoa > Chordata > Mammalia > Carnivora > Canidae > Canis > Canis aureus. Next base: position 29,249,763 of record NC_135635.1, read on the forward strand.
CATCTGTTAAGTGCTGAGGTGTTTGTCTTAGTTGAGGAACTGGAAAAAACACAAGAATCAAGATAAAGAAGGGCCTGATATTAAGGCTGGAAAGGGAAATTGGGGGATGCCAGATTCTGCTGGGATACCATCATGAGGAATTTGGTCTTTATCCCATGGGTAGGGGTAGCTTTATGATTTCTGAGGCTCAGTGATATGAAAATGCAAAATGAAAATGCAGGGTTCCTTTTACAAAAATTATTAAGAATTTCAAGATAGTGACAGCTGAATATTAATCCAAGTGCAGGACCTTTCTAAGCACAGTGCCTAGTGTGACTGCACAGGTTACAAGCCCATTACATTGGCCCAACCTAACGGTAATGAGAAGCCAAGGAAAAAGTGTGAATTAGAGAAGAGTGATGATTGGACTGGCACTTTAAAAAGATAAATTTTTATATTGTTCTACCAAGGCATGGTTAGTTGGTGAGTAAAGGCAAAGGAATATTACTATTTCCCAGAGCCAAGATTACAAAGTATTACCAATATGATCTTTACAAGTCATGTGTCTAGATACAGTTATCTAGAATACCCTCAATTTGTTACTAGAAGTAGTAAATATGGTAAATTCTGAGATTTTTGCTTAAGGTCATCCTATGTCAACCAATATTTTGATACACTTAAATTATTTTGTCCTCTAATCATTTAATAACATAAGCAGAAAGTTTCACCTGACAAGAATAGTGCTTAAAATACAATTCTTTCCTGTTATGAACATGACGAAAAGTATGAAGAATTTGTAATTACGGAACAGAAAATAATTTAAAGAATACAAGAAGGACCAACTTTCTGCTAATCCTTGTTTGATGTAATGATTTGCATATTCTGCTTAGGTGTGTTCTGTTTTATTTACTTATTTATTTATTTTTAAAGATCTTATTTATTTATTCATAAGAGACACACACACAGAGAGAGAGAGAGAGAGGTACAGATGCAGGCAGAGGGAGAAGCAGGGAGTCTGATGTGGGACTCGATCCTGGGGCCTCCAGGATCACACCCTGGGCTGAAGGCAACGCTAAACCGCTGAGCCACCTGGGCTGCCCTGTTCTGTTGTTTTAAAACAATAGGCTATATTTCATATGCAGCCAAATATTGAGACTCAAATCTTGTGTCCATCATTCTACCAAAATGTCTTGCATATTGTAGGATGTAGTAAGAAATAAGTGAATGAGAAAAAAATTCAGATAACCATTTTATTTTTTACAATAATAATCCTAATTTGGCAATGAAATTTTATTACAAATGCTTAAAATTGATGGGATTCGAAGAGAGTCCCTGCCAGTCTAGGAGAGATGTTAGAAAAGTTAATAAGAATTAACACACATCTGGCAGAGAATAGGGTGGATAATTGTGCTGGGCTAGTTTGGGATTCAGGTAATAAAAAGAAGACTTCATGAGGAAGGTAGAGTAATTACTGAGCTTTAAAAGATAAGAGTGAAACTGCTAGATAATTCATAATCACTACTATCGCCTAATATTTATTTTTGTTGCTTCCTAAGATGTTGAGTAAACTAGAAGACTTACCTGCAGGGGAAAACAGGAACTTTGTCTCTGACATGCAATTCCACCTCAATGCACAATTAATTAAAATGAGTTAATAGTGCGACATCATGTAGTTATTATAATTAGACAAATGTATGGCAGTTTAATTTAATTTGAATATATTCTAAGGGATTAAAAAGCTTTGAAAATAGAAAAGATCCTTTAAAAAAAAGAAAAAGAAAAGACCCTTAAAGCTTATTCTTTAAAAAGATTTTAATTTGAAAGTTGAAAAAAATATAGTTGTGATATTTTTTGCACCATTATATTGAAACTCAAAAATTGTACATAATAATACTGATAAAATTACTTGCCTAGGTCCAGAAGGGATGACTCTTCAATTGTTTGTTGCACAGGCTCAGAGAGGAAAAAACTAAGCACACAATCACTCTGAAAAATAGACAAAGGATAATATTTCTTCATGTCTTAGATTTATTTATTGCTCCTATTCACTGGTGGGTGATGTACCCCTAATTAATATGACTGGTGTCCTTATAAAAAGGGGAAATTTAGACACAGATATTCATGTAGGAAAGACAATGTGAAGAGACACAGGCAGATGATGATCTTTTATAAGTCAGGGAGAGAGGCCTGGAATAAATTCCTCCATCACAGCCATTGTAAGGAACCAACCTTTTCCACACCTTGATTTCAGATTCCAAAAATGTGAGACAATGTATTTCTGTTGTTTAAATCACCCAGTGTGGTACTTGGTTATGGTAACCCGAGCTAACTAAGATAGCACCCAGTGGTGATCCCTTCATCTATGCCCTAGACTCTATTCCTTCCTCCTCAAGAACCTTGTGGAATATCTCAATCTATACTTTAGTACCATCATCTTCTTCCTTTCTTCGTCATCAGCATAAAGTAGTCACTCCATTTTAATAATTAGCAAACAGAAGAGACAAACCACATAAGGTATACTCACACATAAATAATACCCTTTCAAATGCCCCTTTCAAATCCTGTGTTATTACCCCCCATGTCGACAAAACTTATGGGAAGAGTTGCCAACATTCATGCTGGTTCCAGTTCTTCAATTTCTACTGATTTTATGATGTACAACACACAGGTTTTTGCCACTGATTGGCCTCCAAAAATGTTACCATTATTTTAAACAACTTTTTCTGTTTGAATGTATTTTTTTTTCAAATCTATTGGGGATTTTCTTGGCCTTTATATAGCTGTTCCATTTTTAGTGAAAAACTCTCTTTCATTTGCTTTTATGATACTAAGTTCTCCCAGTTTTGCTTTCATTTGTTCACCTCTTCTCTTTGAACTGTTTTTCAGGCCTTTTTTTTTTTTTTTTTTTTTTGGCTTATAATTTAAGTTCTACTGTTCCTCACTTTCAGGCTATCTCTCTCATTACTGACCCATTCTTTCTGGGTGATGTTATCCCTTTTGGTGGCTCTTATAATGATGCACAAATCTGAACCTTTATCCCAGATCTATCTCCTGAGCCTCACCCCTCTATACCAAAATACCTATTTGTTGGCTTCCTTAACTGTTTAAAAGACAATTAAAACCAAAAGTGCACCAATAAATGGATTTTCTTTGCCCTCAAATTGCTACTTCTCCCTATGTACAGGCTCAAAAAAGGTGTATCTTTTTAGCCTGTCTGTTCTCCCTTATCGCACACATAATATTTATTGCTAAGTCCTATTGATTTTAATTCCTAAATACCTCAACTATCCATTTCTTCCTTCCAGGTATGCTTCTGACTTCTAGCATCACTACTTCTCACCTAAATTACATCAGCGTTCCCAATCCTTATTGTGTTACCCTTTAATCCAATCTATTCTCCACTTAATTGTCTAACTGATCTTTCAAAATAAAAATCTAACACTTAACTGCTTAAAACATGTCAGCGGCTCCCCACTGCTCTTAAGAAATAGTTCAACTGCTTCACAAGGCTTGGACAACCTTTCTTGGCTGGGATCTTGTTCATTTCCCCTCTTCATCTCTCACTATTTCTCTTCCAGTGCTTTATGCTTAACTATGTTGAATTATATTTATTTCCTCAAGTGTGTTATGCTCTCTCACTAACTTGTCTTCCTACACATTCCGTTATCTCTCTTTTCTACTCCTATCCACCCATTTGCCCACGGCTTATCACATGCTTTCTTTTCTACTCTTTTAGCCTTGACAGTAAGATAATAAGAGTAGGTATTGCCATTTACTCACTCAGATGTAATACAATATTTTTGCTCAACAGATATTTCTTAACTGAGATCTGTCTTTAGATATAGAATACACTGCAAATATTCTTATCTTTGTAGCAGTTTTATGCATCATAGTAAATTAATTACCAATTTTGATCTCTATGTATTGATCTCTTGTGAACTTGCTTAATAAGAATTTATCCTCAAGAAATGTATCCATATTCAGGATGCTGACCAAACCAAGTTTTTTTTTTTCTTTGAAAGCTTGAAGTCAAACTTCAGACTGTGCAGAATTTGTTGAGGAAAATTTGACCTTCTTTTGGTCTTTTGACAACTAGTCAATTATTCTTCTCTGGTGACATTTTGGCCTCACCACCCAATGGCTATTAAACTTCAATAGTAGGCAGAATATCTTCTCAATTACTGTCTGAAATGTCACCACTAGCTAATTATTCCCTTGTGTTTACACTGTCATATCCTTGAAATCCTCATTTGTAATTCTGGTGTGGGTGACATACTAAATACTGATTCCTTATTGTAATAAGATTGTTTTCATCCTCGAGAAGAAACACGACTCCGTGTCAATGCAGGCAGAAATCAATAAAAGAGATAAAGAAGATAAGAAAAGTAACGTTGCTGGATCTCAAAATAATTGATTTTAAAATTTTCTCAGACTTGACTTTACTCATATGCATGCCTCCCACTGCTTTTTCACACAACACCACTGAGTAGTTTTAGTTACAGAAATTTCAGCAACTACAACTGTTCTTACTGATAACATAAATCAATGTTCTCAGTTGGGTTTGTATCGACTCCCAAGCAATGTGGCTACATTTAGCTGTATAAGTTGTACACTGAACAACTCTACGGGTGCCATTTTTACATGGACTACAAGTATAATCCTACTTAGCAGTGTTGCCCATTGGTAGGGCTGGCAGATATAGGAAATAAAAACAGGATATCCATGCAATATTTGCAATGTACTTATTCTAAAAAATATGTATTTGTTTGTCTCAAACTCAAATTTAACCAGGCGGCCTGCATTTTATCTCACTACCTTACAATATGAAATGTCTAGAAAATGTGTGAGCACACTTTTGGTTGCCTCAGAGGATACAATTGGCAGTTAATGGGCAAGGTCATTTGTCCTAAATGTCCTGCAATACACCTAGGATATTCTCACATGAGGACTGTTGCTTTTCTGCTTAATTCTTCAACAGGTATTAGTTTCCCAGGTTAAAAAAATAAATAAAAAATAAATTTAAAAAAGCACAAACCTCTGATTTTGATTACTTTATTCCATAAGTGAGAAAACTGAATACTATATAGTATAAGTGATTCACTGATTGAAATTAGTACCAAAAGAAAAAAAAAAGGACTGTTGCTTTTCTGCTTAATTCTTCAACAGGTATTAGTTTCCCAGGTTAAAAAAATAAATAAAAAATAAATTTAAAAAAGCACAAACCTCTGATTTTGATTACTTTATTCCATAAGTGAGAAAACTGAATACTATATAGTATAAGTGATTCACTGATTGAAATTAGTACCAAAAGAAAAAAAAAAGGTCCCCAAAACAAAGACTGGTAGAGTGTAGTCAGTAAGCCCAGGCCCACCTGTATTACCACTGCTAAAGGCCTATAGATGTGAAGAATGCATATGGGGGACAGATAGGAAATGTGGCCAGAGCTTTGTAGGAGTCCTAGAGCATGCTAGCTCTACACAAGCTTGAAACTACTGTAGCCTGTTGATGAATTTTAAGCAGACAAGCAGATATTTTTTAGAAAGAGGACTGGGCAGCATTGTGGAGGAAAGAAAAAACAGTGGCCAGTTTTGGAGAATATTATCAGCAAAACTGCTCAATATATTGTATTTTCTGAGCATTCCATTCTGTTTCCTACTAAATCTCTAAAATTGCATTTGTGTTCTTTCCCATTCCCTTTATAACCTTGGTCCTGGTTGTGAGGTAGCTATCCTCCTTGCATCTCCTTGGTCTTCTAACTTCCATTCATTCTTATTTTCTAAAAATACACTGCCTTGAAGATTATATCTGCTGACTATACTGCCATCCCAGCTTTCTGTTGCACTTATCTACTGATCTCTTGGTCCTTCACCTTCCTCTGTTGAACATTTTCCACCTTGAATATTGTCATTGTTTTCAATAGTACTTGTCATAATTCATGCTTATTATAATATTCACAGAAATTATCCTTCCCTATTGTACATTCTTTGTTTTTGAACTCTTTTCATCCATTGATCTCGTTCTGCATCCCATCAGCCACTCCTGTTCCCTTAATCTTGTCTTGATCAGTGAAGAAACCTCTTCCATTATCTTGATTTTTAGCTGCCTAGTCTACCATCACCATCTTCTTCCTTTCCAGCTCATTCCCTCTAGTTATACAACTCAAACAATCTGTTGACTCTAAGACCTTTTTATTGGCCTTAACTCCTTTCATATTCTTCTGTCCTTTTTTGGCCAATTTGGATCCCATGGTTGATACTAATAACTCTATTGCATATTTCTTTCAACTGTTTTGGCCCTTTCTCCTTTTATTATACTATATACTTGTCAAAAAAAAGAAAAACCCAACTTGGGTTATTCTCTGCCAACTCTGCAACTGTAGCAGGCCTGCTGAATGTTCCTGGAGAAAAGGGCTAAACCACACTTACTGGTCTTACTATCACCTAATGCCCACTACCCTCAAGTTGGTGTTTAAGATTTTCTGGCGAGTCTGTACATGTCACGAGTCCATTTATCCTTCTACTAATCTATAGGTTTATTTAATACCTTATCCTTATTCCTCAACATGCCAACACACTTTCCTCCTCTTTTAGTCTTCTCAAGGCTGTCTTCTTGTTAACAGAAAAAATAGAAACAGCAAAGAATTTCTGCGAGCTCCCACCAACTCATCTATCATCTTACCTTACTTCTGCCCTTTCTTCTATTACATGGGAGGACTGTCTGTGCTTTAATGTAAGACTGATTTGGGCACTAGATCCCATGCCCTGTTTTCTACTCAAGGTCAACATTTTGGTCTCTGGCTAAGTTCTCATTTCTCTCATCATCAATTTTTGCTTCTTTAATTGATCTTCCTAGCAGCATACATATATGCTGTAACTTATTTCAATAAACAAAATTCCTTACCTACATTTCCCTGTACAGTGTCTTATTCCTGTTCATCCTTAGAGAAAAGCACCTTCAACAATATTTTACTTTCTATCCCAAATTCCTTCATAATCTCTTTTGAACCTATCTTAATCAGGGTTTTGTTCCTAACACTCCCATCAAACTGCTCTTGTTAGGTTCACAAATGACACCCATTTTGCCAAATGCAGTGGCCAATTGCCAAATTTTGACCTATCAGTAGGACTTGAAACGGCTGTTTTTTTCCTTCTTTGAAATAGATTTTTCTCTTGGGTTCTGGGCATAAAATCCTTCTGGTCTCCAACAGGTTGCTTTTTCTCAGCCTCTCTTGATGGTTCTCTCTCATCTTCTCAAATTTTAAAACTGGTGTGTTGCATAGTCAGTCTTCTTCAGGTATATATATATTTTTTTTTCACTCTAATTTCATCCAATCTCATGGCTTTAAAAACCAATTACTTGCTGACAACCCCAATATTTCTATTCCAGCCTCTCTTTTTCCCTCAACTCAAGACATCCAATTTACCATTTAACATCTCTGATTAGAAATTTCATGTGGAGGGGTGCTTGGGTAGCTGGCAGTTAAGTATCTGCTTTTGGCTCAGGTAATGATCCCAGAGCCCTGGGATCAAGTCCTGCATCAGGCTCCCTGCTCAGTGGGGAGACTACTTCTCCTTCTCCCTTTGTCCCTTCCCCTGTTCATGTTTGCTCTCACTATCACTCTCTCGCTCTCACTATCACTCTCTCTCTCAAATAAATAAAATCTTTTAACTAAAAGAAATCTCCTATGGAACTCAAACTTAGTGTGTTTTGATTTAAACTCCTGTTTGCCCCCACTCTCCACTGCTCCTAGTTTTCTTCATCTCAGCAAATATTTAATCAATACAAGCTTGTATGGACATAACGGTGGGTTTAATGTCACTTATCCTGACTGGTTAGTGCCCTAACACTTGTTAAATATTTGGAACATCCTTCCTATGTGGAATGATATATACTTAGTGAATAAATTATTAAAAGGTTGGTATTTGTTCAGGGACTCTAAAGTTACTGGTTTTTGATATATCAATGGTTCAGGTAAATGCATTAGGCTATATTAAATGCTTTATGGGGTTATATATATATGTATATATATGACGTTCATCTAATAAGGGGTTTTAAAAGTCTAATAATGTACTTTAAAGTTAGAAATGCAGTCAATAAAGAACAAATTTGAAAGCCAATTGAACAATTTTAAAATTAAAATCTGTATCAGCTTATTTTTTTGTTAAGTTCAGAGCTCTAATTAATATAGTGTTTACCAATTATATTATTAAGCCATTTGCAATTTAAAATGATTGATTTTTGAGGTCGATCAATTCAAAGTTGCTCAAAACTTTAGTGTTTTTCTTATGTCATATGAACATATTCTTGCTCTCAAAGACTACAGAGACAAAGTATTTGCAAGCATCAGAAGTAATGTAATATAACGCTGAGAACAATTTTTCTTTCTTTAAAATAACACATTAAGAATTTCCATTTATTAACTGGCCAGCCAACATCTAAAATTGGCTGCAAGATTTAGTTTCAGTGAGTTAAAACAATAAGCTAAATCTCTCTCTCTCAAACACTGAAAGTCTCTAAAAATGTGAATTTAAAAATGAATTCCCATAAGAGTTTTAAATCAAAGTTGAACAGTAATTGTATTTTATTGCCTTTTTCATAAAGCAGCTTGTCAGAATGTCCAGTCTTTAATGTAGTTCAACCCACTATATTTGTATTAGAGCTACATAGAATGATACTATGAAGAACGGTGAACTTCTAAAGAATCTTTCATAATTCTGATTCTAAAATGTCATCAGTATTTCACTAGACTCTGAAAAATAATCTTGGTTTTACTGATGGTACACATATGACATTTATCCTGCCTGCAGTGTTATCTCAGCCAGCTCTAAATAGGAAAAGAGCAATGTAGTGACAAATGTAGCAATTAACATCTGGGTTTAGCAAGGAGGGAACAAGAAACATATGTTCATTATTAAGCTAGGATTTACCCATTTGGATTTATTTTGACATTTGATTTCTGCTTAAAAAAATAACATTGCTTAAACCATAAGTGATATTATTTCTTATTTTAAGAGGCTTTTAGAAATTAACAGCAACATTACAAAGAGCTAGACATGACAATTAATATGGCTTTAAAATTTTAAAAAAACAACAGCTGTTTATATATCTCAGCTGAATCAAATGTGGGTACATGTGTGTTTAGGTACTGTAATCATTTGCTATAACTTTTATTTTATGTTTATATTGTTTTTTATAAAGATCTTATTTAGTTTGCAACAAAATTCCACCAAAACAGAGCAAAATTTAAGGCAAGAAATTCCTGTTACCACAACTATTGTTTGCTTGTGGAATGAAATTACATTGAAAGAAAAGAAGTTTCTATTAGCTTGAGAGAAGAAAGTAAAGCTAAACAAACAAAAGCCAGATAGATATAGGACTAGGATGTCTAAACTGATGCTTCCAACTTCATTAGAAGAGATAATGGGGTACTATGTAATTATAGTTTTCATTTATGTCTATTTTCTTTTATCAACAGATTACATGTATGTGTGAGAGAGAAAGAGGCAGACAGATAGACATGGTCTCAGAGATTTACAGAAATCCCTCTATCTGGGTTGCTCTTGTGTCTTTAGACTAAAGCCCCAGAGATGTCTTTCCCATCTAAACTTAGATACCTGATACTGGACTTTTTATCTCATTTCCTTGACAAAAAGCAAGACTGCTTAGAATCGCAAATGACCCTAGAAGGGAATGTAACAGTTGATTTTATCAAGATAAAGTTGTCCCGTTTTATATTCCAGCTGCATCTTCTACTTCCTTTCTCCCCTTTTTCCATTTACTATCATATATTTCCTAATGCTCATGTCTGTATTTATCACCATATTATAAACTCATTGAGAATAAAGTTTATATGGCATTAGTCGAATCTCTCCAATTTGTTCTCTACAACCAATTTAAGCTCTTAATCTAGAGTGTTAATACATAGTAATGTTATAGTTTACATGCCCAATAAAAATTTAAAAATCTTTACTAAGTTATATATGTGATATAAAATATTTTGGTTATAAATAAATGTACTAAATGTACTTTAATAATAAATATACTAATGTAACTAAAAAAGTATGAGTTTTAGTGTATAAGCATAGTAGGATTATTTGCCTTTGCTACACTGCCAAATGACAAGCAGCTATGAAGGAATAAAACTGTTTTTTTGTGGGTTTTTTAGATTTATTTATTTGAGAGAGAATGATATATATCTCTATATATATGATCTCTCTCTCTCTCTCTCTCTCTATATATATATATATATATATATAGAGAGAGATAGAACAAGTGGTAGGGAGGGGTAGAGGGAGAGAGAGTCTTAAGCAGACTCCGCACTGAGAGAGGAGCCTCATATGGGGTTCAATCTCACACAGATGAAATAAAATTTCTTATTTTATTAGAAAAGGAAAGGAAACTTGTGTGCGCATAAAAATTTCCTCTAAGTCATTCACATCATTAAAATAATTAAAATATTCAAGTTACATTTATGACTTTATAGATTTTGATGTCTGTGTGGATAACTTTGTTGTTATGTAGATAACTTACACAGATAACTTTTGGTGTTTATGTAGATAACTATGTTTACAGAGAAAAACTGTATCAATAATACAAAATTAAAAAAAAATCTCAACATGACTTAACTTTGAAATGATTTATGTGATTTCTAGGCCAAAAATGTTTTATTTAGTTGATCTTAAAAATAAATTTTCATTTCCAGAACATAAAAAAATAACTGAATCAGAGAAGTGTCCACCAACATATGGAGACCCATAAAGCTTTCACCGTGATGAATCCATTTGAAGATAATTGAAAACTGACCACATTATGCATTATGCACAAAGAACCTGAATGATTAGGCAGGTCACACTGCTTATTAATGCTAATCAGCATCTGATGATAGCCCTGTCAAATTATTATTGTTCTATTACCATGTAATCCACATAATGAGTATTATATCAAGACCCATAAAGTTCCTTAGGAATAAGGGGGAAAAATCCAAATGAAAAAAGTTATGAAAGTCTTTATGTGGCCACTGGCACTTATCACCATAGACAACTGACAAAGACTATAAGCTCCTTAGAGTACTAACTTAGCTTTCGACATTCTAGGATAGAATTTCTTAAATCTGCCTGAGCATCTAAATCACAAGTGATACCTAGATACAGTAGTGTTTCAAAGTGGCTAGTGTCCACATGTAATTTTTATTGATTTGATTTTTATTAATATAGCATAACCTTACTTATTTTGTAGGACAGACATGACAACTAATGAATAGATATAGGATTTACATCTCAGGAAGGTATTTTAATGTACTCATTGTACAAAATTCAATTAAATTATTAGGGGAGGTGTTACTTTGGGAGAAGGCACGCCTATAATATTGGCTTCCTTTTGTATGAGATAAATCGGATTCTCCTTTTTGGAAGTCCAGTGTTAGAAGATGGCTGACTTATTCTCACTTGGAGCATTTCCAGGATCTGTGATTTTACAATAGTGCCTCATGTTTGATGATATAAATACCTTCTTTTCTTTTTCTTCCTTTTATTTTTCTCATTCAACTCCCAGACCTTAATTCCACCAAGAAAAAAAGTATGGTGCCTGAAATTTGCTTAGCCTTCCTTTTCCTAAATACTGACCAACAGAGATTAAAAACAACACAAAGCAAAATAGAAACATCTCTTCCTGGGGGTATCTATAGTAGCACTTTAGTAAGCACATTAGCAAAGGTGAACATGATGAAACCTGTGAGCTACATATTTGGTGGTTTTGTTCATCTATGCATATGCACTGATTGTGATGGGCAACAATATTCACTGAGCCTTGCTATGTTAAGCTGCACTTTTGCAAGTCTTCCCTACTTGTTATGGGTGACTCCTTTGCTTTCCCCTCTCATAACAGTCCTCCGTTAGCACTTCTATATGAACTTATCCTGTGAGCAGCTACATTTAAGAATTCCCTAATGAAAGCCTGCTGCCATATGAAAACAGATCTCAGTATTTGTCTTATTCACACTAGGGCCAGAAATCATAAGCCTCTCCACTTTGCACTTACTTGTCTCTGCCTAAACAAGCTAAAGCCTGGCACCTTCCATGGTTACTAGATATTTTGTCAGTTTATCCGGAAAAGGCATTGCCTTTAAAACAGCTTTAGTATAACCAATGAGGCAGCCTCTGGAGGTCATACAAAGATGACAATCCCATCCACTATCCCCTCAGCATTTTCCGTTATAGACACCTGCCATATCCATGAGGTCCTTTGACTATAGTGTAAGTTAATGGACATGGCCTTCAGAGAATGTCAGAGTAAGGAAAGGACATTAAGATGTCAACATTCTAAAAGGAAGCACCTGGCTAGCTCAATTGGTAGATCATGTGACCCTTGAGTTCAAGTCCCATGTTGGGCATAAAGTTTATTTAAAAAGATGTCAACATTCTATATTCTTAAATATACAAAAAGCACTTGAAATCCAATGAAATAAATTAAGTTGCTTTGATCCTATAGGGCAGAAGTCTCTGCTATACCTTATTTCCCATTACTTACTGATTTAAGACATAAAACCAAATATATTCAAAAGATTGGATACAATTTATATTGAATATGCAAGGACAATAGTCTAAATTCATGCATATGTAATATATCTACACTTAACCATTTATTATAGTATAGCCTTACTATCATCTAATACTGTTTTCAATAATTATTTTACATCTTTGTTTTAGTTTCCTTATCATATAGTTCTATTTCCATGATGAACACACACTGTTTACTTCTTTCTCTTTGATAACAGACCTATTAAAAATGTGCTTTGAGCAGTCTTTCTGAAAGGTACAATCATGACTCAGTGCACTCTTAATGCTCATTCTTTATAAGCATGACCAGGTAGTATTCCAGGGCTTGGTACTAGGTAACCAGTGGAATCTGTCTCTAAGTTAGCAGCTAGTAGGACTCCCAACATTATTCTCTAGCAAACCAGAAGTCTCTATCATGTGGTTCATGTGGGATTATATGCTGGGGTGAGGAAAAATATCAAAATTACATTAATTTTTATTTTGTAACATCATCCAAATTTTCAATTTTTCTACAACTGTTATTTATTTATTATTTTTTCAGATTCCAAACATTCTCTTATTATGTGTTTGATCCAGAGGAGAAACTAAGTGTGGGTGGGGGAGGGGAGGGGAGGGACCACTTTGCCTGGAAGTCCCATCTTTTTTTTTTTTTTTTTACAAATTTTAAAACATTTATTACTTATTAGGTAGTATTTTCTGTGTAAAACATAAATGAATAACATATTCTGGAACCATGAGCTAATTTCTTAAAAAATCTGAAATTTGTAGGATAGAAGAATAAAATAAGAGACCACTACTAGGTACTTTTCAGATGCAAATTTCCAATCTTTTAGGTTTTGAAAAGCAATATAAACCCTATGGTTAGTATATGCTAATGATTCTGTTATTCATTTAAAATATCTATTAAATATTGATAAGTTTCTAATTGTGCTATATACATGGGTAAAAATTGAATGAATATAGTCATTGAGTTCTTTAAGCCTCAAAACAAGAGAAAAGCATATAACTATAGTTGATGCTGTGTCTTTAGAGTTCCCTTTATCTGGCACAACTTTCTCCCAATTTCTATTTACTAACTCCTATTTGCCCTTTAAAAATAACTTGAATGTCCTACTCTCTGAGATGTCTTCTCTAACTCACTTGGAATTGAGTTAAATATACCTATATAAGTGCTCAGCCACTTGTCCTTTGATACCAAACAGCATCTCCAGCTGAGTCTACCAGCCTGGAAATAATAGTGTAGCAGAACCTCCTTGAGTCCACATTTACTGAAAGTCAATAATACAATAAAATACATGAGTATCTACTCTATTGAAGGCCGAATGTCTGACCATCTCCAAACTGAAATAAAAGGGAAAGAAGTAAAAAAAAAAAAGTGTGAAGTAATTTTTCTTAAACAATAGTGTGCATTGGAATGTCTTGCAAGGCTTGTTAAAATATAGACTGCTGGGCCTCATCTCCAAAATTTCTGATATTGGGTCCCTGGCTGGCTTAGTCAATAGAGCATGAGACTCTTGGTCATGAATCTGAGCTCCATTCTGGGTAGAGAGATTCCTAAAAATAAAAAATAAACTAAAAAAATAATCAATGACCAAAATTTCTGATTTAGTCTGTCTAGGAAGCGGTCAAAAATTTTTGTTCCTCTAAATTTGCAAGTGAGATTCCTAGCACAATCCAGAAACTGTGTTTGAGAACAACTGAACAACTAGTCTTAGAAAATAGGAATTCAAAAGTTTTACCTCTTGCTCCTGACTATATGGAATCTAATGTAGTCATTATTGACAATTTTGTTTTTGTTTTTTTTCCCTAATAGCCATAAGACCCTTATTGCTGAATTGTGGGATTTTCTTCTGTTAAGTGAGTCTATTAATCATCAAACCACAATATTACTCAATTGGGAAGTATAGCAGTAAGCTAATATCCTAAATCACTGAGCCTACAGTTGAGACAGAATTTTTAATACATTCATTAATCCACTGTATTTTCCAATTCCAGTAAGGTTTTCTTAATATACACTGATTTACTCTATGACACAGCATGTTATTTTAAAAAATTCAAACCATGGCTGTACAAGTAGTCTCATCTAATGTCTTTCCCAAGCTACAAGCAGAGAAGAAAGATTGTTGAAGTAACAGCTGAGAAAAACAGGATTCTTTGACCCTTTATTGAGTCCCAGTTGTGGGATCTAGTGCAGTTCTCCTATTATAATGCCTGTGACTTACTGAAGCTTTTATCTGCATATACAGCATGATATTATGTACTGTATACATAGTATAACCCACATGCTTCTGGCATTTAATTAAGACTGCAGAAGGGTCTGTTAATGTCCAAACCAAGGCTGTGCTAAGAGAGACACCTGGATGGGGGAGGAGAGCCATATGCATACTAGGGGCTATTATTATAAGTGCTTCTGTCAATCATTCACAACTCCATAAACAATGGGCATTTTATTAATTAGCATCTCGAATGTCAGAGATAGATTTTTAAAATAAAAATGGTAGCTTGTTGGCCAGCATAATAAATATTAAAAATGGGCTCCCATTGGCAACATTAAAGTTATTCCAGATATGTGGATTACTTAAAAATATTCCATAAATAGTTTCTATTTTTTAAAAGGCAAAAAACCCTTAGAGGCTTGCCCTCTATACCCTTAGTGATAGTGTTCTAGATAAATCCCTAAAGGGTCTTATATCTGTCCTAGAACTCTGGAGGATTCTATTAGTTTGGTACTTGCCTCTGAAACCTTTTGTACAAATGGTGATACGAACACCTAATAGTAAAGAGAGCTAGTGCTCCCTTGAACATTCAAGATGAGTTGTAACATCTGTATGCACGTATAGCTTATATACATAGATGTGGGTATATGGGGGGGGGAATCTAAGAAAGCTTTTTTTTACTCGTATGAGAGAGAGGAGCAGAATTGGGGTCTGTTATTTCTTTTCAATTTTCTACGCTATTTTCATAATCACTGGTGAGTACTAAATACTTCACCAAGAAATTCTTAAATATTTTTTTCAGATGGGAAGTGTCAATAGACCTAGGCCCTCCAAAATGACTACCTATGAGAGAAAAGGTATATTTGAGCATAGGATGGGGGTTAGGAGACAGAATGGTAGATAACTCTGAAAGCTGAAGGGTGGTATGGTTGAAATTGCAGGTCTAGACTCTTATTTTTGATGATAGTAGATTAAGTCATTTAGTGCAAACCTCCTGCTGAGGATAATTGGATTACTACTCAATTTGTTTCTTAAACTTTGCTTGGAAGCATCAGAGAGATAACAAGATAGTGAAGAATTACCAGGCAAGGATCTGGGGCAAGAATTTGGAGATGTGAACTGGGGTTTTGGCACTACTTGTTTTTTGTTGTGGGTGTTTATTGATATAGGTTGAGGCAGTGGAAGGGCTGAGAGATTGAGCTGTACTTTTGACCACTTTGCAGAGATAAGAGGAAAGGAAATGAAATTCAAAGCTGCCAACTAGGCTTTTGGTGAATCTGCCTTATTTTGGGTTTAGATTCAAAATGGCTACATCTAAGGAACAAAGATCAGCTAGAAATAGACTCTCATAAACGCTACAGCTTGGGTTTGAAAAATGTGAATCCCTGCAATTGAATGTCAGCAATCAATCCTAGATTGTTAATGTCCTCAGATATTACAGTTCTTTAGGCTAATATAACGACAACATAGGCCTCCAATTATTTCTGCAAAGGACATTGCAGTACAATATCTGGCCACAATAAAAAGGAAAATAACCAGGCTTACAAAGGAATAAGACTGAATGATTAAAGATGGGTAGAAACCCTAGACAATAGAAATATATATGCAGTGGGCCCCCATATTGAAGTGTGTAGAAAGATTTAAAAATAACTATGCTTAGGAGCACCTGGGTGGTTCAGTCAGTTGAACATCCCACTCTTGATTTCAGCTCAGGTCATGATCTCAGGGTCCTAGGATCAAGTGCCATGTCTGATTCCCAACTCAGCAGAAAGTCTGCTTGAGATTCTCATCTCTTTCTCTCTCCCTCTTTGTCTGCCCTTCCACTCTTCTCTTTCAAATAAATAAATCTTAAAAAAAAGTTTATTATTTTCAAAGAAATAAAAAAAGGAGAGATTTTCAGCAAAGAACCAGAAACTGAAAAAAGGAAATTCTAAAACTGAAAAATAATTGAAATTAATAATTCAAAGGATGGATCTAATGGTACATTAAACACAGATTAGTAGAGAAGAAGTAACGCAGAAGATAAGTCAGAAGAAAATATTGAGAATAAGTTTGGAGAACAAAGGGATAAGAAATATTGGAGTGGAGGTATGAGACATGGAAGATACAGCACGAAGGATCAACTTATATGTGATTATAGCTTCAGAAAAAACAAAGAGAGAAGAAAAATATTAACAATATTTGAAGCAATAATGACAGAACTTTCCAAAACTGATGAATAACATCAGGGAAGAAATTTCAGAAGAGCTAACAAGCATGATAAATAGAAACAAACTTCTATCTGAGCAATTAAAATTGTGAAAGCCAACAGTAAAAAGAGAAGCTTTAAAAGTTGATAAAAAATAAAGAAAAAAATAGTTTAAAAGAAAGAACAATTATAATAGGTGGATTTTAAACAGAATCAGTGGAAGCTAAAAGACAGTGAACTGATAGCTTTAAAGATTTCAAAATAATCATTGCTATCCAAATACTATAGTTAGTTAAACTGTCTTCTGAATGTAGACAAAAACTTTTCAAATACAAATTCAGATTTTTCTATTAGCAAATTCATATTAAAGGAAATAATAACTGGTGTTCGTCAGGTATAGGGGAAAGCAATGTCACATATAAAATCAGAGTTATAGCAATAGAAATGAGATATAAGGGTAATATTAAACATACTGATTGTATAAAACAATGATAAGTACTTATTACATTTATGGGATACATTATTAGTATAACATATAAAACTCAAGTGGGTTAAATAGACTTAATCCATGATCATGGGAAAATCATAGTAAACATTCATAAATATTTTAGAAGAATGATAAAGAATATCATATGTAAAAATCTATGGGGTGCAATTAAATCTTGATTGGGAGGGGAGATTTAGAATTTTAAATGTGAGGACAGGTTGAAAATAAACAAATAATTATTTGAGAATGTAATAAATAGAACAACAAATTATAACCAAAGGAAGCAGAAGAAAGGAAATAATAAAAATCAAATGAAATAGAAAAATAATACAATAGAGACAATAACTCCCACATTTCATTCTTTGCAAAGACTGGTAAAATTCATAATCCTCTGGAAAGACTGACTAGGAAATGACATATGTAAGGAATAGAAAACACCTTTTCAGATTCTATAAATGTTAAAAAGATTGTGAGAAGATGCTTTGAATAATTTTATGCCAATAAATAAGCACAAATTTCTAGAGAGCTATAACTTAGACCCAGGAAGAAATAGAAAATGTGGATTGTCCTATAATTCTTAAATAAATTCAATCTCCGGACCTAAATGGCTTTCCAAATTAAAGAAATAAAACCAATTTTATACAAACTCTTCT
Organism: Canis aureus; assembly: GCF_053574225.1. Classification (NCBI taxonomy): domain Eukaryota; kingdom Metazoa; phylum Chordata; class Mammalia; order Carnivora; family Canidae; genus Canis; species Canis aureus. The sequence continues at coordinate 29,267,840 of NC_135635.1, forward strand.
AGAGAAAATAAGAAAAACAAGAAGTCTTTGCAACTAATATTATGAGGCCAGCATACCCTCCATTCTAAACTGGTAAGGGCATTATAAGATAGAATATCTTTGTCATAAATAAAGGTGAAAATGAATGCTAAAGAAATTGTTAAATTCAGCAATACATAAAAAGGATAATACATTAGACCATGTAGGTTTTATCCTGGTAATGCAAATTTGTTTAAAATCAGAAAATCTATCAGTGCAACTCACCACATTAATGGAATAAAGGAGAAAAAACATTTATTATTAGGTAATCATTGATCAGTGCAATAGAGTCAGAAAAAAATTCGATAAATTAAATTTTCTGTATTGTCAAAACTTTTACAACAGAAAGAAACTTTCTTAAAATAACAAAGGGTACCCACAAAAACCTGTGTACTAAATGAGAAACTTGAGACAGTTCTTCCCTGAATCTAAGAATAACACAAGCATGTCTGCCATCATCATTTGGAGTCTATGGAGTACAAAATAGCCAGAAAAAGAAATATAAAATATAAATATTGTAAAGAAAAGTAAAACTTCTGCTACTTACAGACGATATGATAAGCAGAATATTTTAAAAACACAATTAAATCATTAAAATTAAAAGTGAAGTTAGTAAGTTCGTTGAGAAAATCTCAATATACAAAATCAGTTGTATATATATACTAGTAAAAGAAAAAGAAACACAAAAATTTTAAAAAGGTACCATAATATATCAAGTAAAATAAAGTGCTTTTAAGATCTCTATGCATATAACAATATACTTATTGAGAAAAAAAACTTTTTAAGGTTTAAATAAGTACATGAAAATGGATTGGAAGATATTAAGCTTCATTTTCAACTAAAATCCCAGTTGGCTTTTGCATGGAATTAACAAGAAAAATTTGAAATTTTTTGGGTGCCTGTATGGCTCAGTTGGTTAAGAAGTTGCATTTTGGCTCAGGTCATGATCTCTGGGTCCCAGTATCAAGTCCCGCATTGCATTGGGCTCCCTGCTCAGCTTCTCTCTCTCTCTCTCTCTCTCTGCCCCCCCCCCGCCCTTCTTCCCCCCACTAGTTCTCTCTCTCTCAAATAAATAAAATCTTTTTTTTAAAGAAAAATTTTAAATTTACATGGAAATGCAGAAGTCCACGAAGAGACAAAATATTCTTTAAGTATAAGGGTAAAATGGGTGCCTTTGGCTCAGGTCATGATCCTGGAATCCTGGGATCAAGTCCCGCATCGGGCTCCCAGCAAGGAGCCTGCCTCTTCCTCTGCCTGTGTCTCTGCTTCTCTGTGTCTCTCATGAATACATAAATAAAATCTTAAAAAAAAAAAAGAAAAAGAATAAAGATAAAATAGGAGAACTTACTCTGTTAGATTTCAGACTTATTATAAAGCTACAATAATTAAGACTGTTGGCACAAGGGTAGACAAAGAGATTAGTGGCATAGAAAAAAGAGGCCTGAAGTAGACACATACCTAGATGGATATTTAAATTATCACAAAGGTGGCACAGCAGAATAACAAGAAAAGGAAAGTCTTTTAAATAGAATTGGAACAATTCAAAATCTACATGAAAAAAAAAATAAGATGACTTTTATTTCATGCCATGCTCTAAAAGGTCTATTCTAGATAGATTGTAGGCTTAAATGTGAAAAGCAAAACAACAAAGCTTCTAGAAGATAATACAGGAAACTGTCTTTATGACATTGAGGTAGGGCATGTTCTAATGTAAGAAAATATCAATACATTTTACTATATTAAAATGAAGAGTTTTTGTTTATCAGAACACATAATAAAAAGAACAAGGGGACAAAACATAGAGTGAAAGAAAATCATTACAACATATTTAATTAACAAAGAACTTCTATCCACAATATATGAAAAGTACTATAAATCAGTAAGAGGATGTCATATAATTTAATAGAAAAAGGGCAAGAGACATAAACTGGCACTTCACCAAACAGAATATCCAAATGGCCAAACAACATACGAAAAGATATTCCAGCTCATTAGTAGTTAGGAAAATACAGACTAAAATGCAGTGAGATGTACCCTCACCAGAATAGCTAAAATTAGAAAGAGTTGGCAACACCAAGTATAGACAAGGTTGTGGGAAATGGTAACACTATTCATTACAAGTAGGAGAGTAAATTGGTCATTGTCTATAATGTTGAAAATAAGCATATCTAGGGCAGCCTGGGGCGGGGGCTCAGCAGTTTAGTGCCACCTTCAGCCCACGGCCTGATCCTGGAGACCCGGGATCAAGTTCCACGTCGGGCTCCCCGCATGGAGGCTGCTTCTCCCTCTGCCTGTGTCTCTACCTCTCTCTGTCTCTGTATCTCTCATGAATAAATAAATGAAATCTTAAAAAAAAAGAAAATAAGCGTATCTTAAAATCCAGAAATTCTGTTCATAAGTGAATGAAATCCATGGGCATGAAGAGACATACAAGTAAAAGAATATTCATAGCAGTATTATTTGTAATAATCCCAACTTGGAAGCATTCCAAATGTCTACGTAGAGAGGATTCTACAAATTGCAATACATTCATGTAACAGAATGCTATAGAACAATGAAAATCCATGTAACTTGGATGTGGTCTATCCCTGTGTTGCTGGTTTAAACAATCATTTTGTCACTGTCTCTCAGTCCTGGGGTTTGGCTGAGCTCACCTATGGTATTCTTGCTTGAGGTCTCTAATAAATAGTTATTTGGTGATTGGAGCTGGAGTCATCATCCACTCAAAATACATGATGTTGATGTTAGCTGTTGGCTGGAACCTCAGCTGGGCTCTGGCAGAGTGGTATCCCTTGGGCATCTCTCTATTTGATCTCTCTATAATTGTTTCTCCATGTGGTGGACCCAAGGGAGCTCAACTTATTATAGGGCAGCTGGAGGTGCCCATAGTGAATATCCTGAGAGAAACTGGCAGAAAGAAGCCCCTTGGCTTTTTTCTAACTTGAAAGCCATGCAGTGCACTTCTACCAAATGTTTTGTAGACTCTCCTAGATACATGATGTACAATTTAAAAAGCTAAAAATTGAAAAGAACATAGCTCCAGTCTAGTAAGGAGGCCAGGATCTGGAATAATAGGTTATTGAGGAAAATATCAATGTATCTGGGATAATAGTATTGTTTTTATTTTCTCACTACCCTCTAAGGTTTAGCTCTAGCTCTTGACAACCTGGCCCTGACCTCCTTGGTGGTTTTAGTCTTCCTTTCATAGATATTTCACAAGAATGCTGAGATTCAACTGAATTGTGTTCTTGCACTTTTTCATGTTATCTCTGTGACAGAATAATGGCCCTCCAAAGATGTTCACCTTCTAATCCCCAGAGCTTGTGAACATGTTACCTTCCCTGGCAAAAGGGGTTTTGCAGATAAAATACTGAAGCATACTGAAATGGTGAGATTACCCTGGATTATTCAGATAGGCCTAGTGTAAACACAAGGAGAGTCAGAGTAAGAATCTGAGAAGGAGATGTGGTGACAGAAGCGGAGGTCAGAGTGTGCAATTGCTGGAAAGGGCACAATCCAAGGGATGCAGGAAATATTTAGAAATTGAAAAGGCAAAGAAATGAATTTTTTTCCTCTACTATCTCCAGAAAGATCCAATCTACCAACACCTTGAGTTTGGTCCCTTAAGACCCATTATCTGACCTTTAGAACTGAAAGAAAATAGACTTGTGTTGTTTTAAACTGCCAAATTTGTGGTAATTTATCACAAAAGCAATAGAATCTAATGATATCTCTCCTCCTCCACCTTCTTTTCACTTTTGACATTTATAGGAAATTGTTTGGTTCTACTTGAAATACTTCCCTAGGCCAATGCTTTTTAAAATCCTACCTGGTGGGGATGCCTGGGTGGCTCAGCGGTTGAGCATCTGTTTTTTGCTCAGGGTGTGATCCTGGAGTTCCTAGATGGAGTCCCATATCGAGCTCCATGTAGGGAGCCTGCTTCTCCCTCAACTTAGGCCTCTGCCTCTCTTTCTTATCTCTCTTAATGAATAAAATCTTAAAAAAAAATTCTACCCAGTGTTAAAGATTCAGCTCAGATGTTCTCTTCTCCTCAAATCCTTTCTACCATCAAAGTCAGAAATGATTCTTAATTTTCTAAACGCCAGGGCACTTACTATCCTGATGGCCCACTAATCACATATTATTTCAAGTTATTTGATATCAAGGTGCTATACCTTTTTTGCTGTTTCAGTTTCCTCTACAGGAATTTCACACATATTAGGCATGCACATTTGAATGAATATAGGAATAAAGCAATGTTATCAATTATTTAAAAATATTTCTAGTAATAATACATAAAATCATCAATATTTTATGTAAAAAAATATAAAAGTAAATTGTAACATACGTTTGCAACTTCATATGATCCATTTAATATCTGTTCCATGTAATGATTTAGATCTCTGAATCTTTTGTGGTTTGAATTTGTAAAAGGTAAGTGCCACCAATGAGGAAACCTGTTTTAAAGAAAAAAGTGTATATTTATTAGTTTGAAAATTGGCTTCTGCATCTTAGGGCTGTTCATGAATTTATACCATCAGATTGAAAGGCCAATGAAAATATTTTTTAAAAAATGAAACACATGAATAATCCTGAGGGTTTCATTAACATAGTTGTGGTACTTGCACTGTTTTAACTTTCATTAATATTAATACTAATTTAATTTAATTTACCACATTAATATATATGTTGTTTCTTACTGTTTATAGAAGACCACACATTTTATCCTTTAAATATATATGGAGGCTTGATAAATGCTTTCTGAAATTTAATGATTCATAATTTTCAAAAACGGTTAGATTGTATTGTTTCTTTTAGGTTCACTAGAGATATTTCTTCACCAACTAAATTAAACATTTTACCAAGTGGCATATGTTTCCATCTGGTATTAGTCTTTTGGAACAAAGTATCACTTTCCTCAAGAGTTAAACTTGCGGAATTTCCTCTGCTCTATCTAATGATTCCTCTTGTTGGGGTAGATGTGATTAAGACCAATTACTAAGTGGAATGATCTGTTAATGGTTAGCATTTGGTAACATATTTTGCTGGATAAATATATCTTTTTAGGAACTCTAGCATATTCCTCTGACTGCAATCTTGCTGCTGCCTCCTTCATACCTTTGCTTCTTTGGTGTAGATATTTCCCTGGTGTAAGGGGCATGAAGGGATAGTGAAATGCTGTCAGCAAATACAGAAGTGTATAACTGTGAGCCATCTAAACTATTCATGGCTTCCTGTTGGAAATGTTAAGGAAGTCCAAATCATGTTTGTGTACTTAAATAATTGACATTTTATTTTGTAAAGGTTTTCCTGCAGTTCTAAGGCCTACGGTATTAAAATTTTTCATCCAGATTTAATTATCACAACAATTAGTACCATATACAATTAACCAAAACATAGAAATGCATTTGATAAACAGATTGGGCAGGTTTTACATATTCATTTGTATATCTGTAGGTGAATTCTCCTTATGTTAAAATAAAATGGAGTTCGGTATCAATTTTATTCCTTTGCTGATGTTTTTACAGAGGTATGTACTTAAAAAATCTTGTATATAATTAAGTATCAGAGAATTGAAGAATTTAGCCAAAATAAAGTTGTTCAATTGTTTGAAATGTTTTTGTTATATGCCAAATATAGCAACATTTTGTGAAAATGATTTTTTATGATCTTTTATCTGACAATGCCATCATGTCCTCCCTCCATTTTGTTCAGGCCAAAGATTGGGACTGTCAGCACCCAAATATTGTCAAGGGCACACAGGAACTATATGCCTTGCTTTTCCCCACCCTGCGCCCTCCCCCACCCCTGCCCGTACACAAATACACATTGCTGGAATGGTTTTTAAATCAATTTAAATACCAGGTGGTAGTTGTTGAGCAAGGCATAATCCTAACTAAAGCTGAAAATTGAGAAGAGGCATATGGAGAGAGATTACTAACACTTTTAAGGTTTTACAAGTTGTATTAATACGTAGTACAGAGATTAAAGTGTAGAACAGAGAAGTTTTTGAAACCAATAACGGCAGCCACTTAACAATGACAAACATATTTTAAATCATTAATTAGTAGAGTACAATGGCAACCACTGATGTTGAATTTGATATTTGCAGTCAAACTTGGATTTTTTTTTCTTTTTTTTTTTTTTGCTAGCACATCTTTTTCCGTTACTCTATCAGATGTTTTTTTGGTAATTCTTAAAGCTGGTGCTGCCTTTAAGTTTCCATAATGACATTCCTTCCCTCTCAATCTCTTGAACATACTCTAAGTTGTTGACTTCCTGATTCTTAAAGCATCTGCATTTCAAAATTTCTGTGACATCTGCAAGCACACTTTTTCATAAACATGAACTACTTTGCTCTTCAATATTGCACAGTATCTCTCCATCCATTGATAACTTTACTTAGATTCAAATTTGGAAAGTGACTAAATCCTGAAAGCCTAGTGAAAATCCACATGTATAAAGTATGTCAGGTTAGATATGGGCCTTCACATTGTTAAAGGACCATTTACTTAAAAATCTCAGTATAAATAAAATAACATTTGATTTCCCTACATGCCAATATAATCTCTGGCAAGGTCATTTTTTTTAAAGTCAAGATACTCCTTTGGTATACACTGAAATCTATGACCTAAATTTGGCTAGTTCTAAGTGATGAGTTTTAAAAAGTCTTTTGAATGGAAGTAATTTTCAGTTATTCTTAATGTGTTTATGTTTAGTATTTTTAAAATTATAACATGAACAAAAGCAATGGTTGTCGAGATTGTTTGACAATGAACATAACAATAAATTAAATTTAGATTATCCAAGTAAAAGTTGACAATTCACAACAAAAGTGAGTTGGAATTAGTAAATTTTACTTATATACTAAATAATACTAATGAATTGTTTTCTGGTATAGGAAATAATTATATCAGAGCTTTTTATTGCAATTATTTGTTGAAAGAGTAGATATATCCAATTTAGTTCTGCATTTTCAATTTCAATCTTATTTTTATAGAAAAAACTAAAAAATATATTAAATATAAAAATGGGCAAATAAAACAATTTTTCTTAGAACTGATGAAAAATGAAATGGCTTCTGAATTTTCAATCTACAAAATCAATGGCTAGAAGCAAACAGAGAAATTGCAAACCTTGTCCTGTTTTTATGAGACAAAGGTTCTTTACTCTGGGAGCAATACAGACTCTGCTGGGATAGTTTCAATGGCATTTGAGTCAGAATGCTGTGTTGCTTACAAATAGAAAATCCCATAACCGTAATTTTTCCTTATGTTCAAGGACAAGTACTTCAGGCAAAACACTGGGGAGGACAGTGCCTTACTCTGGGAGAGTCAGTGATGCAAACTGCTTCTGAAGTTCGCTGTGAAGTTTGGAAAACTGGTCAAATGATTTTTCTGAAAAGCTTGTTTCATTGTTACTGTGTGTCACCTGGATTAGATACAGCTGCAGAAAATAAATAGACAAAAATCAAAAGATGGCATTATCAACCTGTGATACATTTTAAAAATCTGTTTTCATGTAAGCTAAATAAAGCAAGAACTTTCTGCAAAAAGTCATCACAAGAGCTAAAAGATGCAATTTGTAAAGGCAAAATTACCTATAAACACACTATATGAAAATATCATAATCTTATGTGCTGGGAACAGACTGCCTAATTTCTGCTCTTTTTTCATGTGGACACTTTAATTAGCTTTTGATTTATAGTCTACCAAAGGGTAGGAACTGTTCTCTTTGATGGTTCTCTACTAATAGCTCTGGTTGTTATGATTTCTCCTTAGAACATTCTCTTTTAATGGTACTTCTGCTCAAATTGTAACTGATTTATCATTTGCATAGTAAAAAAAAATCATGATATAAAGGAGGATGTGTAGCATAGTGAAGGGAAGTCTGAGACGAAGTCAAATGAAATTTAAGTCAAATTGACAGACTTGAGACTTACATGACTAGTTTTCTTGCTGAACCCTAAAATTGTCGCTCTTTGAATTGACCTGGTTGCATTCAGCATACAGGATTCCTGGGAAAAATTCTGTGAAGCAGATTTAGCAGGATTTATGGATGTCATTTGTGCAAGTGTATGGATCAGGTTATTTAATTTAACAGGGAAGCATTCCAGACTTTCCTTTATTTTCCTAGAGAAACAAAAAAGAAAAGATAGTGAGTAACATTTCTCTGAGTTGACTCATTTCATTTAAAATTTGTTTTCTTGTGTTTGTTAGATGTTGAGGAAAAAGTCAAGAACCATGTCTGTTTATTTATAAAATGTTATTTTTATAAACCCCAAGTTCACATCTTGAGTTGTTAGAATATAAAAGAAACCTTCTTGGTGAAATATAAAACTAACTATAATTTTGTATTTTGACTTATTTTAGGTTTGTTTTAGAAATAATTCATTTAAAATTCAATTTTAGTTTAAAATTATTTAAAATATTTAAATAATTCCAGAAGTTAAAAACTATAGAACAATGCATATTCCATGAAGCTGAGCATCTATCCTTGTACTCTATATTATTCCTTCTCTCTCCATATTTAAATATTTAAAAAGTTATGGTTCAAGTCTTACTGCTTTATTTTATTTTTGTATATATTTGTGTTCTCTCAACTATGTTGCAAAAGTGTTGCATATTATATACTATGTTTAATATACAGTATTCTCTATGAAATATTTTTCACTCTGTGGTCTTAGTTTTTGGTGTGTTTCTGCTTTTTAAAGTTTTGGGTTTTTTTATATTTGAAGTTTGCAGTTGTGTTCTAATGATATAAATATCTTCATATAATGTTCTTCATCTTATCTGTACCATCTTCTCTAGTATCTGATTTGGAGTGTTGTCCTTTTTATCCTGGTTAATACTATAAAGCAAATGGTGTGCTTATTCTGTTCATATGTACTTCCTATTCCATCATCATTATGATTAACATCATTAGGGAAATACAAATCAAAACCACAATGAGATACTATCTTACATCTGTCAGGATGGCTAAAATTAACAACAACAAAAAAAACCAAGTTTTTGGCAAGGATGTGGAAAAAAGGGGAACCCTCCTGCACTGTTGTTGGAAATGCAAAATGATGCAACCACTGTGGAAATCAGTATGGAGCCTCCTTAAAAAGTTAAAAATAGAACTACCCTACAGTCCAGGAATTACACTATGGGTACTTACTCAAAGAGTACAAAAATAATACTAATTAAAAGTGATAGGGCACCCCAATATTTATAGCAACATTATCTACAATAACCAAATTATGGAAAGAGCCCATATGTCCATTGACTGATGAATGGATAAAGATGTGGTATGTGTATACACACACACACACACACACACACACACATATATATATATATATAATGGAATATTATTTAGCCACAAAAAGAATGAAATCTTGTCAATTGCACTGACATGGATGGAGCTAGAAACTATTAAGCTAAGCAAAATAAGTCAATCAGAGAAAGACAGGTACCACATAATTTGACTCATATGTGGAATTTAAGAAACAAAACAAATGAGCAAAGGGGAAAAAAGAGAGAGAGAGAAAGAGAGAGAGGCATTCCAAGAAACAGAGTCTTAATTATAAACAATCTGATGGTGACCAAGAAGGAGCTGGGTGGGGGATGGGTTAAAGTGATGACAGTAAGGTGTGCACTTCTGATGAGCACCAGGTGTTGTATGGAAGTGTTGATTCACTATAAATTAACTACTAATACACTGTATGACTTGCAACTAATATTGCATGTTAACTGATATTTAAATAAAAACAAAAAATGCAATAAAAGTGTTTTATTTTCTTTCTTGAATTCAATCACCTTATTTCTGAGTTTTTCTAATTGTGATACATATTGTTCTGTCATGTCTTTATCATTGTGTTAATTTCTTTTAGCTCAATTTGAAATAGAAGGATACAATTTCTTTTGTGGGAATGTCTTTCTGGCATACTTCACTGTAGGAATTTTGTTTTACATTTTACTTCTTTATTGATTAATATAATTTTGTATGATGTTCAAACAAGATCCATTTTGTTTGCTCATTTGAATATGAAATTAGCATTCCTGAACTTTTAGGAAGGAGTAGAAGATTTTTGAGGGCCTGAAGCTCCTTTTTCTGTTGCTATTACACAGTGATAAAAACTGTTTAATATTTTCTGAGATATGCTTCTTTTGCTTATTCCCTCACCCCAAATTTTTTTTCTAGACTTTGGTTTTATTTTTCTCCTATGATCTTTCTCCTCTCTCATGTTGGAATATACACCTAGCAGTTTCTCTTCGGTGTAGAACTTTTTCCTGGAAGGGAGCTCCAGTTACTTTTGAAAGCTCATAAAGTTCTCTGACCTTTTCAGATCTGCCACAGAACCCTGGTCCTTCCCAGTGAATTGAAGTGTGTAAAAATTCTTTCCAGTTTTAGCTGCTGTTATCAAAGTGGTCTGCTCAGCTTTCCAATGAGTACCTGTGTCGTCTTTGGAGTCTTGTTCTCAGATCAGATGACCTATTGCTTCTTTAGTTTCTTCCCATGATATGCTGATACATAGGTCTTAAAGCTGAATGGTTTGTCCTACTTGCTCATATTTTAGTGTTCTTGGGAAGACTTTGTTGCCTAGTTTTGTTGTAGATATTGTTCATAGTTATTGGGTTTTGTTACTCTATTTGATAGGTCTGCTTATTTGGAAGAGATTCAGGGATATTAAAAAACTTGACTTTATATAATAGATAAAACTCAAGCAACACAGCAAAACATGAAGAAAAACAGGAATTCCCTTCATTCTTCCTCCAACAACAACCAAAATTTCTCCTTTTACAGAGTTTATATAATGTGAAATTCAGACAATAATGAAATAAACATTTAAAGATTAAGGATTTGAGAAAGAAACATACACTAGTGCTAAAAAACACTGAAATAGAAATTGTAGAGATAGACTATGAGGTAGGTAACAGTGTTGCAATTTTAAATAGGATGGTCAGAAGTAATGTCACTGAAAAGAGAGTTGAGTGATTTGACACAGATCTTAATTTGTCAAGAGTGTAGGCCATGGGGATTTCTGATAGAGGACATTCAAAGTGGAAACAACAGGTAATCCAGAAACTCAGAGGTAGTTGGGTGACTGGTGTTTGGCAGATGGCAAAAACAGCAGTGTGGCTGACAGAGTGAGGAGGGAGAGAAAGGAATTAGACAAATAGAGCACTGTTTTGTACGGATTGTGATGTTGTGTGATATAAAAGTAAAATAGACAGGAGTAAAAAAAAACACAACTCTATGCAATGTTGTAATCTGCTATTTTAACTTAGTAATATATCACAGTACCTGAAAGTATACATACAGTCATAAATTTAACCAATATTTTTTATTACAAAGACTATTCTTTCCTTGGTGATTCAATTTTGTCCAATACTAAGCCTCTATATATGCCTGGGGCTGCTTCTAGCCTCTTCACTGTGTTGCACTTGTCATTTGTCCATTTCTGTGTCAATATTACCCTTCCTCAAAATCTGGAACTTACAAGTTTTGAAATCCACAAGCTCTTTTACTCTCTTCTTCTTTAGATATTTTTTCACTGTTTTAGGTCCTCTAGTCTCCCAAATATATTCTGTTTGTATTTTATTTTTTTAATTTAAATTCAAGTTAGTTAACATATAGTTTAGTATTGGATTCAGGAGTAGAATTTAGTGATTCATCACTTACATATATAACCCTTAGTGCTCATCAAATGCCCTGAACAAATGCCCTCCTTAATGCCCATTACCCATTTAGCCCATTCCCCTATCCACCTTGCATCTCCAGCAACCCTGTTTGTTCTTTATATTTAAGTGTCTCTTAGGATTTGCCTCCCTCTCTGTTTTTATTATATTTTATTTTTCCTTCCCTTCCTCTATGTTTTCTGTTTTTTTTGTTTGTTTTCTGTTTTTAAATTCCACATGAGTGAGATTATATATTTGTCTTTCTCTGACTGACTTATTTTGCTTAGCCTAATACACTCTAGTTCCACCCATATTGTGGCAAATGGCAAGATTTCATTCTTTTTGATTGCAGAGTAATATTCAATCCTATATATATCTACCACATCTTTATCCATTCATCAGGTGATGGACATTTGGATTTGGACTCTTCCCATAATTGAGCTATTATTGATAAAGCTGCTGTAAACACTAGAGTCCACGTGCCACTCTGAATCAGCATTTTTATACCCTTTGGGTAAGTATCTAGTAGTGTAATTGCTGGGTTGTAGGGTAGTTCTATTTTTAACTTTTTGGGGAACCTCCATACTGTTTTTTAGAGTGGCTGCACAAGTTTGCATTCCCATCAAGAGTGCAAGAGGATTCCCCTTTCTCTGCATCCTCACCAACATCTGTTGTTTCCTGAGTTGTTCACTTTAGCCGTTCTGACAGGTTTGAGATGGTATCTCGTTATGGTTTTGATTTTTATTTCCCTGATGATGAGTGATGTTGAGCATCTTTTCAGGTGTCTGTTAGCCCTCTGGATGCCTTCTCTGGAAATGTGTCTATTCGTGTCTTCTGCCTATTTTTTACCTGGATTATTTGTTTTTTGGGTGTTGAGTTTGATAAGTTCTTTATAGATTTTGGATACTAACCCTTTATCTGTTATGTCATTTGCAAATATCTTCTCCCATTAGAATCAGCCTATCAGGCTCACCCATACAAAAAATAAATGTGTAAGTATTTGAGTGGTATTGCATTGAAACTATAAATCAATTTGGGGAGAATTAATATCTTTACTGTATTAAGACATGCGGAGTGCTGAGTGGCTCAGTCGGTTAAGTGGCTGCCTTTGGCTCAGGTGATGATCCTGGGGTTCTGGAATGGAGTCCCAAGTCAGGCTCCTGGTCAAGCAGGAAGCCTGCTTCTCTCTCCTCCTCGCTCATGCTCTCCTTATCTCTGTTGCTATCTCGGTCTATTTAAAAAAAATAAATAAAATCTTAAAAAATATATATTAAGATACGCAACTGGCAAACATGATAGATTTCTCCATTTACTTAAGTCTTGTTTTACATTTCTCTGTATGAGCTTAGATATTTTTTTCCTATGAAAGATTTGCATTATCTTTTGTTGGATTTATTCTCCAGTTGAACATGTTTTTGTTAATGGCAAATTGTGCATGCTATCTTTTCCTAAATTTTAAATAATATTTGATAATATGTAAATGGTTTTAAACTTTTATTGATTTAAACAATATTTCTGTATAATCTTTTGAAATTTGTATAGACATAGTCATGTAATCTGTAAAAATGATAGAGTTTTTGTTATCTTTGCACTGCTAAGACCCAGTTCAATATTAAATGGAAGTGATGATAGCATTTTTGGTTTGTTCCTGATTACAATATTTCACCATTAAGAATAATGTTTTCTATTCAGTTTTAGCTAAGGCATTCCTTTCTATTCTGGATTTTATTTTTTAAAAAAGAGTGATTCTAAACTTTATTAACTGCATTTTCTGTATCAATTGAAGTGATCATATAACGTTTCCCCTTTAACCTCTTTTACTACGGAGTCTTGGTTGTTTATCTTGTAACTGCTTACTTTACTGAACTCTTGTTATTCCAATTTTTAAAATTCTCTAGATTATTTTATTTGTTGTCTTATTCAAAAAGAAAATAATAATATATAAACTTAAACATAGAGCTTTACTTATCAATATAAAGACATTATTATCTTTTCCTGACATTAATGGGAATGCTTGCAATTTTTCACTTTTAAAAGTATGATGTTTATCTAAGTTTCCTTCTATTCTGAACTTCCTAAAATTTTCTAAGAGGAATGGATATTGAATATAATTAAATACTACTTTTCTGGGTTGGCATCTATCAAAGTTATCATGCAATGCCTTCTTTAGACTAATCTGCCATGTCCTCAGTGTTAACAATGTAGTTCAATAATGTTTAATAATTTTCCCCTCAATTTTACAAAACTTCAAACCCATTTATCTTGTTCTAGTATTAGACTCTTTAAAATAAATTCCAAAATTTTCCATTATTATACATCAATCTAGGTCAAAATTCACTTAAAAAGTTAAAATATGGCTCTGATCATTATTCATTTCCACAGTGTTCATATTTCTAAAGATATTCTTTGACTTTATGAATTTATGGGTATATTGTACAGTATAAAACATTCATTTCTTTTCTCATTCATAGTTTAAAGAATTAAGATAATAATAGTAGTATTAGTACAATGCTAATTATGATTTATGGAGAGCCAACCATTCATTCATTTCTTCAACAAATATTTACTGAACATATTTTATGTGTTGGGGTGGAAAGCTTGAGGGTGACAGCATGTACTCACTTCTCATAAAGATAGGCTATGAATCATAAATCATAAGTTATGATCTATTCACCTTCACAAAATCTCAAACACATCCATGTCTTACTTTTACATTGCCCAAAAGTCAATATGTACGAAGACTCAAGGTGACAGATGAACTTTTATGATAAGCCTATAGTTTTAGGGTAAACTTTGACCTAAATCCATCTCCTATCTCACAGGTGGCAGATTTAACAGCTCAGATAAAATAGCACTGTTTGGGATTGGGGCCCTGATAGTAGTAGGTTTCAGGCTTCTGCAAAGATCTGATTTATGCAAGTGGCAGCCCTACAACTTATTTTGTTTAATGGCAGCATCAGCAGGATTATACTTTGGAGTATCCTCATATTACAGGTTCAAAGTAGCAGCTGGAAGGAACTAGTTCTTAAATTTCTTAGAGGAAACCTCCAGATCATCCTGATAAACACTTCTAACTCCCTGCCAGGCACTGTTTTATGTGCTGGGACATAGAGATAGAAAGAAATCAGATATCTGTCCTCAGGGAGTATATATCCTTTGGCAGGCGCTGCACTAAATGCCTTATGTTAATTTTTTCATCCTTATAGGAAAGCAGTAAAATTATTTTAGCAATAGATTAAAAAAAAAAAAAAAAAAGGACCAAGGATGGTTAAATGAAGACCAAAGGTGACATCATTTAGAAAGTGGTATTCAAAAATTTCAGCTGATGTTTACCTGATTCCCAAGTCTTTGCTCTCATTATTTATAACAAGCAGCCTTTCAACTTTGTCTTTAAGACTAGCCAATGGGGATCCCTGGGTGGCGCAGCGGTTTGGTGCCTGCCTTTGGCCCAGGGCGCGATCCTGGAGACCCGGGATCGAATCCCATGTCGAGCTCCCGGTGCATGGAGCCTGCTTCTCCCTCTCCCTCTGCCTATGTCTCTGCCTCTCTCTCTCTCTCTGTGTGACTATCATACATAAATAAAAATTAAAAAAAAGACTAGCCAATAAATATGTTTAACATGGAACTCTTAGGTGGAATAAAGGCACTAAAATAACGATATTTCAGTTTTTACATAAAAATAACCCTTGGAAAAACACTTAAAAATATTTCTTATAGCCAGGGAACATAGTCCAAGTGGTTATATAATAACCATAAAATTAAGCCTTAGATCCTATCTTAAAATGTATACAAAATCTATTGTATTTCATAATATATTCACCTTTTTTATGACATAAACATTTTAAATTGCTTATCAGTAGAAACAACTGCTGCTAACAGGTTTCCTAGCTATGAGCGTGTGAAAGAGCAACTGAGTTTATTAGTCTCAGAAGACTGGGTTGAATCTAGGAGGTCTGATCTTCCATGCCAGGTTCAACATACAGACAGAGAGCAGTAGTTGTCTTTTTTTTTTTTTCTCAGATTAAATTTTGTAATATTTTTGAACTCATATTTATATTAATATGTGACTGTTAAGGGGCAAAAGTTTTTCACTGTTTTATGAGCCATAACAGAATAACCACTGAGGAGAGGTGTCTATAATGCTGTGGAATGAATGGCAGTTGAGTGAAGCTTTTGAGGCAATAGGATAGAAATTTCAAGAGCATATTTCTATTGCTGAAGTTGTTTATATTGCTTTGTGGTTTGATAGAATACCTGTTGTACCAGTCAGTCTCTTTAATAGTCTCAGAGAAATATTTCTCAAAAAATTTATCTGTGGAGGAATTTGCATAAGAACATTCTTATTTGCCACTGACTCTGTAATTTTATCATATATAAATACAAGAGTTTCAAGTGACTCATACTTCCCATGAATGAATTTCTTCATCTAACCTCCAAACTTCATTTTCATTGCATTGGCTTTGGCATGTGTGATAAACACAGTTTTTTTTCCCTTTCTGTATTCAAGTTACTGATGGAGTGTCCAGCTTTGTGAGTCTTTCTTAACAATTCAGAGGGAACAATGGCTTAATACAACTTTGTCACAATTTCTTTTATTCTGTGAAGAAAAATAATAGTTCAACGTTGAATTTGTAATCTCTAAAATATCTGACCAACACTTTCTCATTCTTAAGCTTGTAAAGTGTGCTATCGAGATAATTCTTACTTTGTTACAAGTTTATAACTGGAACAATAAGTATTCAAACCCACATATTTTAACCAAAAAAATTACCATTCTGAAATGAATTCAGTGAGTAATTATTGCTGATGAATTCTTGATACACAATAAAGAAAGTTCTTCTCTATGCATTTTTAGTTTTAAACATTCAAGATTAAAAAATAATAAAAAAAATAAAAATTCAAGATTGTCTGGCATGACAAAGAGATGATTTTGGCTGCACAGGTATGCACACATGTATGAACACAAACCTTTAACCTTCATGTTCTAACCTTTTAAATAAAATAGATACTATGAAAGAATATCTCATGCTAATCCTTGTGGCTTCAATGCCCTGGTACCCTAATTTAAGATACATAGATTATAAGCATGTAGACATTTTCTTATTAAACATTTAGATGTTTGGATATTTTCTTACCATATTCACCCAATCTGAAGACACTAAAGTTAAAAAATATCTATATTTATCTGAGACTATCAGAGCATTAGAAGTTTCACATGTAGGATTTTTCACCATTTGAAAAAAATCACTGTGTGATTTTGCTTAAAGTCCTGGAAGAGGATCCATTATGTAAGAAATCAATTTTGCTCTATTCTGAACTCACTTATTAGTTCTGCCCGTGATCTCAAGAAAGTCAATTGCTTCCAGGAGACTCAATTGTTTCATTTATAAAACACAGATGATGACTAAACCATGCCGTTCCCCCAAGACCATTGATAAAATTGAATTAGGTAACATATGAAAAGTAATTGGAAATAGAAAAATATTACACAAATATTATTTCAGAAAGCTTACTACCAAATAAGTAAAGAAATGAATATATATGAGCCCAAAAGGTAGTAAACTACATACAGAGGGATACAAAAGAAAACAAAAGTGGAGATTTATGGTTTTATGGAAAATGACTTGAGGTAAACTGAAATCCTACAAAAGAGAAATTAGATAATGGTTAAAACAAGGGGCAGCTTTAGGTTTATCTTTCTTTCTTCTCCTTTTTTTTTTTTTTTTTCTTCTTCATTCTTTGGAACTTGGCTTACAAAAAAAAAAAAAAAGAAAGAAAGAAAAGGAGAGAAAAAATTGCTGTTTTCCAAGTTAAAGTTTGAAGTCTTCAAAATTTACCTACAAGGTTAGGGAGCCTTATGTAAATGTCATCACAAGCACTTAGCTCTGCATATAAACAGGAATTCTAGGTTCCATGGTCTGACTATCAATAAGTAATTCTTACACTTAGGGATGCTATTTAGAAAAACCAGCCAAATCAGAGCAAATGGAAGAAGGGGATTAGAAAAAAGGTTGATGGACTGGTTTTATTATGTAGAAGTTTTATGCCAGTGAAATGATATCCCAGGCTTCTATTCCCACCAACCCCCCACCAAAGCCAGCTTATTTTATTGATAATAAGCAGGAAAATAAATCTTAACATGCAATAATATAGAAAAATCAATAGCCATAAATGGTGCTGTAATTAAGGTAATAAAAATCTTTAAAATGTGAAAAAATACATTTTAAAATAGTAAATTAGTCTAGTTGTGTGCAACTCACGGAGTCAGGAATAGCAGTGAGGATAGGCTGATGCATGTAGCTAGCTGTTCTGGGGGTTAGCAGCTGTTGTGAAACAGCGCCACCTGGGCTATTCATCTTTTTAAACTAATGACTTTTGGCATTCTTGGTGGGTATGTTGAACTTTCCAAAGGCTCTTAACCTTCAGCCTGATAGTCACCTAAAGAGTTAAAATATCTTTTTTAAAAAGCTAATAGCTGGGATCCCTGGGTGGCGCAGCGGTTTAGCGCCTGCCTTTGGCCCAGGGTGCGATCCTAGAGACCTGGGATCGAATCCCACGTCAGGCTCCCGGTGCATAGAGCCTGCTTCTCCCTCTGCCTCTGTCTCTGCCCAACCCCCCCCTCTCTCTCTCACTGTGTGCCTATCATAAATAAATAAAATAAAAATAGCTAAGGTGTATCATGACTTGATATTTAGGGAAACTGGGCAAATTCTCAGTTTAGCATATATAATTCAAAAACTGAGGCTTTCCTATTGCAGAATTTTAGAACAGTAGCCAAGCCATCAAACATTGTAATGAGTGTGACTGGGTCGTGCAACTTAGGAAATACAGCATTGTAAAAAAGTGTACCTGCGATTAAAAAAGTAGTTTATCAAATGAATTTAGTTCAGATTTATTTTAATAATTTATTTCTTTTAAATGAGAGACTTTCACAATTAAAGGGAAACTTCCACCTGGTTTAATTTGCATTTCTCTTTGTTTTCCTAATTTAGGGAAAGTTGGATATCATCATTGTTAATTCCTCTAGGTTCTGTTTTTTGTTTTGTTTTGTTTTGCTTTCTTATGGTTATACATTTTATTTCTGTGGGTATCAATGGTTAATCTAAGGCAAAGGAAGACTTTGACTCATATTTGTGGAATTACAACAATCCATGAGATAACAACTTGCCAAGTACTAAAAAAGCATCAAGAAAATTTAATGAGAGCATGTGGGTGGCTCAGTCAGTTAAGGGTCTGCATTCAACTCAGGTCATGATCCCAGGGTCCAGGGACTGAGGGGCACACATCAGGCTCCCTGCTCTGCCGGGAGTCTGCCCCTCCCCTGGCTTGTGCGCATGCTCTCTTTCTCTCTCTTTATCAAATAAATAAATAAAGTTAAATTAAAAAGAAAATTTAATGATAAAAGAATCCAGGATTCTGCATCCCTCTCCCATATTTTATTTCTCAATTCTGAGGATAAACTAGACAAAAGGTCATTGAATTATGTTTTGAGACATTTGAGCACAAAGGGTCTCATCTCACCCTGTAGGCATGAATAATCTCAGGAGGAATGACATAAACACTGGGAGTTGCTAGTATTATGTCTACACACGCTCGGTGGCTCACAGATTCTGGCTGTTATGAGGAGTCCAGGAGTACTCTTTCCAGAGGTCATCGACATTTCTAGTAGTTTCATAGTTGTACTTGTTGAAACAGTCATTGTGCCTGTCCAGAGGCCTCTCATAACTACTAAAACTCTTCTCTCTAAAGCTCAAAGTTCAGAGAAGAAACTCTAGGCTGTCCTTTGTAAGGAGTGGCCCATGATAGGTGAAAGAATAGGCAACAGAATCCATGATGACTGCGTGAAGGGTTCTATCCATTTGGAACAAAGGCAACTAGGTAAGTCAACTAGACCATCTTTCTCTGGAATTTAGACTAGAGAAAACTGGCCAATGGGCAAAGAGGTAAAATATGATAGGTAGAGTAAACAGAGTAGAAGGTACGTGTCTACTGGAAACTAGCCAGGTCCTATTGGTTTCTGGGATTTGTTAGGTTACAGTTTGAGTACATATATGTACCCTTTTCTCTAAGGATATCAGATAGTATTTTTGGTTCTTGCTACCAAAATACTTCACTAATACAAATAATTTTTTTTTTTAAGTTTGGAGTTTCAAGCTGCCTTCAGTTTTAGCCAAAGGGCAGGCGATCTTACACTTACTAAACCAAAGAATCTGTGGCAGGTCAAATGGAATATCTGGGAATACATGGAAAATTTCCTCTCACAATTTTGGAGCAGAAAATGGATGAAGTGAAAAAGCATGATCTGTATGTGGGAGGGGAGGTAGGCAGGGAAGTTTATGTTTAATGATCTCAGTCTGGTCTGTGAAATAGGTTATCTGTTTCTAAGGACAGCTAACCTGAGGTTTGAAAGTGATTGAAATTTCTAAAATAACCCATTTGGACGGCATTTTAATGGATCGTTGCCTTTGTTGCCTAGCAGTGGGCTCGGCAGAGATATTACATGAGAGCATCAATTTGCAGGAACTGAGTCATGAGACTTTCTTGATTCTATTCAACAGCACTCAGCTGTAAGGTGAGTGGGAAAAAAAGTAAGGGAAGCAGAGAGGAGTTGGCAGTGCTGTGAAAAATCTTTGTGGCCAGTAAACCAATTTTATTCTCATTTTCATCTAAATGCCATTAATTGTAATACAATTTTTAATGCTATGTGGAGCACAGCATTTTCTGAAACTTTTATGATCAGCTCTTAACCCTGAATGTGAATATCCAAGAATGAGGTAGGATCTTGTTCATAAATAGCGTACTCTCTTGGAGAGGAAGGAAAGCCATTTCTTTCTTTGGAGTCTCAAACAATGTCAAGAGGACAGCCTCTTAATGCTAATACTGTAGTCAGCAGTAAGGTGCTTAAAGTAGCCACACATGCTATGTCTCAGATGGTTTAGTCCTCATTCACGACCCAGATCTGTGAGCCTGGCAGTGGTAAAGGGTGGATTTTCTTATTTTTATTTCTATCTTAGTGGTAATATTAGAATAACCAGTAGCATAAAGCACTTTTAGCCTGTCAGAACAAGGAGAAAAAGGACTTTAAATATACAAGAGCTCTCATAAGTATATTGGAGTTAATGTCACTCATTGAAGTACCAAGACCAATGCTGGATCTATCATATAACTTCATTTCTTTTTTGGTAAGTTATGTGCACTGACGTCTACACTTCAAGTACCTCCTTAAGTTTTGAAATCCATGTGATGTCAGAGAACACAGCTTAAGATAATATTATTTACACAGAAAAGTAAATAAGTGCACATAATTTTTAACATTTATTTTAACCATATGGATCATGTCATTTAAAGCTCCACTCTTGTTTTTAATTATTCAGGCTACTTTTATATAGTCACTCTATACATTAAGTGTTGACAAAAGAAATATTCTATAATCAGTTGTAAGAACTGTAAATATGTAAATAATAGAGAGATCTTAAGTAACTTTTTAAAATGGTTAAGAATCACAGCCACAATTAATTGAGGCTTCTCAAATCTCCCTAACAGGGTCTTGACAGTGCTGTGTGATAGAAAAGATCCTCAATGCTTGACCTACATTTGTTTACCAAGGAACTTAGAGAACAGGAAAGGCAAACTCAAAATACATTAAACCATATCTAAAAATAAAGATATGTAATTGAGATTATAGGAAAAAATATACTATTGAGACAGGCTCTTGGAATTTAAAAGGAGAGTGAGTCTCATGCTCCCATGAGAGAAATCTCCTTTTTCAGCAGAAAAGGGTAAAATTAGAGAGGTTTAAGGCATCTGGTAAAGAGTCAAAACACAGAAAGGAAAGAGGTGACTATCTTGGAGTCACCAGTCAAATTATCCCATGGTGGTCCCCCAAGGCAGCAATTATAGCAGCTCTTAAACGGAACATCCAGGGAACACCTAGTGATGGCACAGAGATCATGCTCCTGGGAAGGGACACCTGTCCTCCATCAAGGCTTGGGATATTCAGGATATGAGGATTATTGCCTGAGAAAAGATCTACTTTGTTCAAACTGTAGCCAAAGTGGGCTATAAGGAACCTTGGGAAAAACTATGGTCTGATTTATGAAGCAGCATATCCCAAAAGCCTGCATGTGAGAGAGATGGTTTTGAGCACACAGGGTAGAGGTTAAGACCTCATATTCTACAGTATAACCCCCTGGATATACATTGTGGTTCTGTCTACAGCTGGCTATGTCCTTTGGTAAATTAACCCCTCTGGGGTCTCAATGTCTTAATCTAAAAATTTACATTAAAATGATAATATCTCGGGTGGCCCCGGTGGCTCAGCAGTTTAGCACCGCCTTCAATCTAGGGCATGATCCCAGGGATCTGGGATCGAGTCCCATGTTGGGCTCCCTGCATGGAGCCTGCTTCTCCCTCTGCCTCTGTCTCTGTCTCTCTCTCTCTCTTTCTCTCTCTCCCTGTGTCTCTATGAATAAATAAAATCTTTAAAAAAAAAAAGCACTTAGAACAGTGCCTAACCCGTAAAAAGTACTATATTAAATGTTAGCCATTGTTTCATAACTTTCATAAACTTAATGTCTGATGTTTACATAGCATTTTCTGTTAAACTTTTAAATATATTTCAAGGGGAATAAAAAGTTGTTTCACATTCAGATATTTTTGAAAGTGGAAAAATGGGAATATGTCCCCTGTTTTCATTGGGAGAAACTGGTATAACCAACTAGTATATTAAGGTGATATACTAGACAGCATGTAATTTAGTAATAAATTAAGTATAGCATGAAATAGTACATGTTCTATAGAATTATAGAAAAAAAGACTAGTCACTACTAAAATAATCTGAGAAGGCTTCATGGATGAGGTACTAGTTGTCCCGC
This sequence comes from Canis aureus, assembly GCF_053574225.1. Classification (NCBI taxonomy): domain Eukaryota; kingdom Metazoa; phylum Chordata; class Mammalia; order Carnivora; family Canidae; genus Canis; species Canis aureus. Next base: position 29,290,398 of record NC_135635.1, read on the forward strand.
ATCTCAAGAGACAGGTAGAACTGAAAGTTAGATCAGACTCCCTCCTCTATTCCAGTAATTTTATGATTCTTTGGAAGCATTTCTGATGCTTTAAATAGACAAAAGAGGGATGGATATATTAAGAAAGTTATGTACCCAGAAGAAGATTCATTTGGGAATTATAGAGGTGGGGTAAGGAAACCTTGATAAAGATAACCAGATCATAAGGTCCTGAAAAGTAAGAGGTCGGAAATGGCAAGTCAAAGACAATTATTGAACAGAGAAATTATGTGCCCTCATTTAGTTGACTAGATGCTTTTAGGTCTGCAATGGAGAACAAGTTTCTTTTACCATAAAGTTGTAGAAAGAAGTTTAATTAACAGGACATAGTATATAACATCTGAAAGTGAGAAAATTAGACTGGCAGAGATATGCGGGTGAGACAATGAGGTCTAGCTCACTGCCAGGAGATTAGTGGCTTCAGATCTACTTCCCATATTAGTTCACAATCACTTGAATAGGAAGAGGAGATAAGTCAACATAGGCAAGCTCACCCATACCTAAAATTATTCTCTTTATAGATCTGGATGTCAGGAAATGTGAAGGGATGGAATTCTGGTGAACAAATAAAGTCTATCTACATTTTTCCTGTGACCAGGGCCTGAAGGAGCTTTTCTTCATCCAATATGTAGGGGTTTTTTTTTTTTTCTTTGCTTTAAATGGTAGTAGGGATTATTTTATAAACTGCCTAAACAATGACACATCAAACACACGCTTTAGCCCAATCACATGTTTCCAATCTCTACCTTTTCTGGACCTTTTCATCCTCCTCCTTTAGCTCCCCACCTGCTTCCACTGACACATCATTGTACCTGTTGTGCAGCTGCCCACTTTAAAGAAAGGTATCCCACTCAGATCCTAATGGAATAGGCCGAAGGGGCTATTTTTGGTACCATGTGAACTTAGGATGGAGTTAACTGGACGGGGGGTGAGCAAATAGAGTGAAAGGCTCTTTCCTGTTGATGGGATCCCAGAGCTGTCTTGGACTCTGAAGGACCTTCCAGCCTCTGGGACAGAAGACCTCCTGCTTTTCCTGATGCAGGTTGTTAGCTTTTCCTTGGGATTTCTCACACAAATCCTCTGTCCCTGTTAGTTGAGGCAACTTCAAAGTCCCTTATCCATAAAACCAGGGATCTGAAATATTTATGAAAATCCTCAGGACACCTGGGTGGCTCAGTGGTTTATCACTTGCCTTCAGCCTAGGGCATGATCCTGGAGACCGGGGATCGAGTCCCGCATCAGGCTCCCTGCATAGAGCCTGCTTCTCCCTCTGCCTGTGTCTCTGCCTCTCTCTCTCTCTCTCTCTCTCTCTCTCTTTCTGTCTCTCATGAATAAATAAATAAAATCTTAAAAAAAATCTTCAAGCTAGTGTCTTTGGTCACAAATGATAGTCAACTAATATTTGAAGCTTTCTAAATGGACATAAATCCTTCTTTCAGAGATAACTTCTACTATTAAAGGGCATTTTTTTTTTCAGGACTCAAAAAACCTACCAGACTCTACTAAAGAATCCCTAATGGTAGAATTTCAGAAACAAATTAGGTAGCAGGAAGGTATAGTTTTGGCAAGGGCTCTGCCTGGTGTTCCTTAACGGCATCATATAGTTTCCAATGTGAATGTTGAAAAACCCTAGACCAGGGGATTACAGTCCTAGCTATGGGCCCTAATCTTAGCTCTGTTTCTTATTACTTTTTTTTTTTTTAAAGATTTTATTTATTTAACATGAGAGACACACAGAGAGAGAGAGAGAGAGAGAGAGAGAGGGAGAGGCACAGACACAGAGGGAGAAGCAGGCTCCATGCAGGGAGCCCAATGTGGGACTCGATCCCGGGGCCCCAGGATCAGGCCTTGGGCTGAAACACTGAGCCACCCAGGGATGCCTGTTTCTTACTACTTCTTTAATTGTGGGCAAGGCCTTTGTTCTTTGAATCTTAGTTTCTCCATTTGCGTATTTATTGTCAGAATAAATAAAGTGTAAGGGCTTTTCCAGCTCTAGTTTTCTATAATTCTGCCATATTGCTACTCAACTCCTAGGGCAGCCTATCCTTGAAAGTTCACAAAACAGAGATTCTGTGCGAAAGTGAAATTTATCAAGTATGAGGATGTCCCAATTAACTCTCATTATTCCCGTGTAATAGAGAGTCCTCATTGTACATTGTGGAAGGTGGGGGGAGAAAAAGCAATAATTGGGGGGTAAATACTATTTTCATCAGAAGGACAAAACATACATTCATTAAAAAGAGTATTATCTGGGGATGCCTGGGTGGCTCAGCGGTTGAGCACCTGCCTTCGGCCCAGAATGTAATCCTGGGGTCCAGGGATCAAGTACCATGTCGGGCTCCCTGCATGGATCCTGCTTCTCCCTCTGCCTGTGTCTCTGCCTCTCTCTCTGTGTCTCTCATGAATAAATAAATACAATTAAAAAAAAGTATAATCTGTGTTTACAAATTTCTGGTTAAAAGTATCAGAACAATTAAAAAGTAGACTAATAAGATTCGATATTAAGAAGTTACAGGAAAGAGCACTGTATTTCTCTACTTAAACTGTTTACTATGATAATAATTATGGCTAACACTTATTGAGCACCCAAAATTTGCTAGCAATTATGTGATCCATTCAAGTATCGAAGTTCAAAGGAACCTTCTATTATAAAATGTATTATCCTTTTGACAATGATTTTGAGTCCAATTAATATTCACTGTATTCTGCTCAGACTCTTACTTTGATGTGTATTAGTGTTTTCCCAGACTTGCTTAATAAAAAATAGATTAAAAATAGGATAGTTACCAAATATTCCAATATTTGTATTGTCTTAGAGATGAAAGTAGCAAATCCATATCTCATCATAAATCTCTTTTTCCAAATTGTTTTCCTGGACATAGTTCAAGTAGAACAACCAATCTATTTATGTCAGCCTTGCTCTTTTTAGTGACCTCTTATTGAGCAATGTATTAGATGAAGAGGCTGGGTAGCAAACAATAACATGCTACAGAAACATGGACTAAGGCCTTCTGCTAGACATACACATTGCTCCCTTTCTGTCCCTTGGGAAAGAAGACATAGTCTGGTTCTAGAAATGACAGTTTTATACCAATGATCATTCACCCTGAAATCATCTCAAATGTGAAACACGTCTGTACACATGAGTAAATGCACACTCATATATTCATAGCTAATCTTACTTGGTAAAATGACTTGTTGCTTCCAGGTCTGTGTCTTGTGGACGAAGATTATTATACACATATTTCAGGTCTTGGATTCCACCCAGCTCAGGCAATCCTGCATGTAGCATCTTACCAAAACAAACAAAACAAAATTAAAAAAAAACTCAGAATAAACGTAAAACAAATCTTACTTAGTTAAGTTTGGTTAAGTTTACTTGGTTAATTCTATAAATGCATATAAAAGTTATATAGCAATGCCTTTCAGTTTGTAAACGTGAATGGATTTTTTAACTTCCTATATTTACTAACCGAAGCAACAAAACAATAAGAAGAAGAAGAACCAAAGAGTTGTTGAAGTGCTTGCAGATTAATAATTTAATTTTATCTTCATCATAGTCCAGTGAAGTAAGCATAGTCCAGTGAAGTATGATTATCCCCACCTCATCTTCTTGTAGAAGAGGCATATTTAGCACTGGACAGTAGAATAATAGAACGATGGACACTAGTTCTAGTGTCAGAATTTCTGGACCCACTATTTAGAATCTGAATAATCATGAAAAAAATCTCTATAACCTCTTTGAATCTCCATTTTCTTTTTTAAAGTAGAGATGAGAATACCCAATATGTTCTGGGGCAACCAAATTGCTAATGAATAAGAAAAGGCTTTATATACTATAAATTATTACACAAAAATTATATCATAATACCCATTTTAAAGAAGAAAAACTTAATCTCCCTAAAAGTGTAAGTAAGTGTCCAGATCAAATGGTGTGTAAGCACAAAGAATAAAACTCATCCCTCTGGTTCTTAATCTTACATTCTTTCATGACTCTATGAATCATACTCTAAAAACACAATTTTCCTTAGTTAAGTGGTGATTCTATTTACTAAAGATGATTTTAAAAAAAGATTTTATTTATTTATTCATGAGAGACACAAAGAAAGGAAGAGACATAGGCAGAAGGAGAAGAGGTTCCCTGAAGGGACCCCAATGTGGGATTTGATCCTGGAACCCCAGGATATGCCCTGGGCTGAAGGCAGATAGATGCTCAGCCCCTGAGCTACCCAGCTTCCCCATTTATTAAAGATTATTAAAACAATAAAGTAATTAAAGATAAAATTGTACAAAGGCTCAGATATTCTTTCTGCCCACCTTTGGAAACATACTATGTTAATATTATAAAGTAGACTGAAGGGATAATATTCTTTTTCATTATAGGCAAAAACAAAGAATTTTTTTGAGAGAAAGTAGATCTTTTCTGAAATAAATTTAAACTTTGAAAAAAAAAGGAGGAGGAGGAGGAGCACAAGGAGGAGGAGGAGGAGAAGGAGAATTTCAACAGTACCTCTATGACTAAGATGATAAATTATTTCCTGCTCTGGAATAGAGGCAACTTAGTGGGAAGTTAAGAACAATGCTGCTAATGCCAAACATAAAGGATAAAATGAGAATATGGTTAGGAAGGATAGGTGAGATTGTGATTGACTTGATGAAGTTCAAGTGAGAAAAAAATGGATTTGAAACTTTTCTCCTTTTCTACTGTGCCTATCCAGGCAGAGCGAGCAGCCTTTAGAGATATACTGAGGGAAGCAAGACATCTTTCATAAGTTCACAGAAAGAACTCCAGGAGAGCTTCCGGAACATAAGATATTTTGTGGGTGGGCGACAAGAAATGGGGCTAAAGAGGTAAGTAGGGCAGGATTTTTCAGCAATGTAAAAGTTTTGAACTTTATCCTAAAGGCAAGAGAAAGCTCTTTTAGTAATTTTAAACAGTCATTAAAATAACTAGTGTTTTGAGATCGTCATTATTTGTGGAAAGTGGATTAAAGTGAGGCCAAATAAAAAGCTAAACTAGGAGAATGTTTAAGAATAAAGAAAAAAGTTAAGTTATTTAATTTTAAATATATGTAAGTAAGAAGTAGAGTTGAGAAAACTGGGTGATTAACTGGCTATATTTGGAAGGCTGGGTGGGATCTAAAATGTATAGCTGTAAATATAGATTTGGGAGTCATTAACACATAGATAGTAATTAAAACCATGAAATGGCTCGGGTAGTCCTGGAAAGGTGTTAACTACTTCTCCCTATGGGTGATCAAAATTCGTGCTATCTAAATTTAAGCAAATTCTCTTCTCCCATAACCTTTTCCTCTTTTTTCCTGTTTTATAGCTCCATTTACACTGCCACCATTATCCAGCTAATAAGAACTGTGTATGTTCTTTGATTCTCTCTTCCTGATTCTCAATGCCAGTTATATTCTATTCTAACAACCACCTCAACGGTCTCCTGTATTCACTCCCCTTGCCATTGCAATTACTGTCCTAGTTCAGCTCCTCACCTTCAATTGCTTAGGTAACTTGAGTAGCCTTTTTCTAGTTCTCTAATCTCTCTTCTAATTACATAATTTCTGAGTTATCTTTTTAAAATCCAAGCTAGAGGATGGTACTCTCTTCATCAGAAGCAAAGAAACTTCTGAGTTCTCAGGTATCTATATATCAAAGTCCAAAATCCTCATCCTGTTCATAAATGTCTTTTATAATCTAACTATGACCTTTTACTTCATCTATTGTCTATATAGATCTTCCTTTCTACCACAATCTAGGTACATTTAATTACCTCTATTTCCAATACATATCATGTACATGCTCTTTGAGCCTCTATCCATATGTGTATTTTTCTCTCAGCCAGGCTTCTTTTTCTCTCCCTCCTTATCTATTGAAATTATTTTTGAAATCTCAGCTTAAATATGTTTTTCTTCTAGAAGCACTATAGGGCCTCTTAATAAGATTTAATTACTGCTTTCTCTGTACAGCAATCTTATCTTGGTCACCCCTCTTTCACACTTATTGCTGCCTCACTTTTACTATGTTCTGTTCACATGTTTGTTACATTTGATTTTAACTTCTTTGAAGACAGGAACTGAGTTTTTATTTGATGTTAAATTGTTTATGTCACCAAGCATTGTGCCTTGTAAATAGAACTCAATGAATATCTGTAAAATAATGCATGCGTGCATGCATGCATGAATGAATGAATGAAAAAAATGCCTGGCCTTGTTAGGCACTGAAAGCCTGTAAGTAGCAAGTTCAACTCTGACTACTAAACTTAAAATCAACCATAGAGAGGAATATTCCTGAAAGCAACTAAAGTCTAGATTAGGCTTTATCTTTTTGGTTCTGTACTTAGAGTTTTAAAGACATCTGTGTACTTATTGAGAAAGTTTCTCCTTTATCTGACTGTGGTTGTCCATTTGCTAAGAACAGACTTCTTCCCTAAATCTGAATTGCTTTCTGGTTTCTCTAGATGCTCAGAATTCACATCTGCTTGCTTAGAACTCTGTCAAACATTTTCTTGGGAAGTACACCCTATGCTTACTCCTTCTCCCCCCCGCCCCCATTATACACCAACTGCCAAATGCAGATGGCTTCAAAGTAGGTGAACCAAGCACTCTCCTTGTTATGTAGTTGATTAAAGAAAACAAGTACAACTTTACTTTTCTTTGTTGATGTGCTCTGTTCCTCAGAGAGGAGGCTTTGAGTATCATGACTCTGCCATTGGAGTAAGAATAACCTCACACCAGGGTCCATCTAGACCTCTCTGTTCTCTGACTGACAGAGATATGGTTCAAGTACCGCTTAGCCTAGATTACATGGGTAATAGCTTGAATTGGGGCAATAGGAAAGGGAAAGGGTGGCTAGGCTTGTATAAGTAATGAACAGATATAGGTGATAAAAAGGTAAGTCCCTTTTAAAGGACAGGGACACTTTTAAATTTTCACTTCTGTTCTCCTCCTAAGTCCAAATCTATTTTGATAGTTATGCTTAGGGAAGCAGATACTCTGCCACCACATAGAGCAGTTAGAAAGATTTCTTCTGGGAAATATCTGATATAATAATGGGTGTGATAAACATTTTAAACTGGGTGAATGGTCCTTGTGTTCTTTGGGAGCCTTCCATAATAGCTGATATTGATTTTTTAATGAGAGAAAAGCTGATGAAATACAGGCTTTTATGTTAGTGAATTCAGCCAGCAACACTCTTGGGTCTCCTACAGATGTTTTGCTTTTAAGCAAGATGAGAATTTCATGGATTATTTTTTCCCTGCTTCTCCCAGGAGTAAATAAAAAGGACTGTGGATATCTGGAAATATGCTGCTCTCAAGAAGGGATGAGGCATTAACCCCGTAGTAGACATGACAACCACTTGTGACTCATAATCCTGGATATTGACCATTCACAGAAGGTAGAATTTATGACCCATGTCAATTATTTCTCAAGTTATAATTGGGTCATGGAGTAGTAAGTTGAGTTCTTTTAAATGAAGTTAATACAGCAAAAGTCAATTTGAAAGAGAATTTGAGGGAAATATTGATTATCCACATGGGTAGAAAGTAATCTTTCACAAATTTATATTCGGTTTTTATTTTATAGGAATCTATCCCAGAAAAAAGCATGGTTCTGAAACCTTTACTGATGCTTTGATTATCTACAGAATCCCATAAGAAAGAAACTTCAGAAGCAGAGACTGGAGAGGTAAATGACCAGAAACAGAGGGAATAACATACTACTGTTTGATATGTGTTTCTTCATTGGCCTAATTGGTCCACATTGCTTCTGGTCTATTTCGATTTCTGTGAGACTCTAAATCTAAGATTATTTGCTTAATCTGAATTAGTGCTCTTTACTGCCAAAATTTCCTCCTTAGTCTAAAAGTCAAGACTTGAATAATTAGAACACAGGGAGATTTTCTGGGCATATGATGTAACAGAAACCTTCAATCTTTGATTTTAATATTATTTTATGAAAAATTACTTCAGTACTTGATTAAAACACCATCTACTTCTTTAAACAAAATAACATTATATAAATTCTTTATAGTTTTGTTTTGTTTTGTTTTGTTTTAGGGAGAGAGCACGTGGATGTAAATGAGTGGGGAGGGGCAGAAGGAGAGGGAGAGAGGATCTTAAGCAGGCATCCTGCTCAATGTGGAGTCTGCATGGGGCTTAATCTCATGATCCTGAGATCATGACCATTGAGCCGAAATCAAGAGTCAGATTTTTAACCGACTGAGCCACCCGATGCCCCTAAACTCTTTACTTTAATAATTATCTTATATGATGCATGTGCTAAAAGTTTTGTGTCTAGGTAGGTAGAAAAGTTTATTAAACAAGAAAAAAAAAAAGCCCACCAATAGCTTTCTCAATCAAGTTTTTTTTTTTAATTTTTATTTATTTATGATAGTCACAGAGAGAGAGAGAGAGAGAGAGGCAGAGACATAGGCAGAGGGAGAAACAGGCTCCATGCACCAGGAGCCTGATGTGGGATTCGATCCCGGGTCTCCAGGATCGCGCCCTGGGCCAAAGGCAGGTGCCAAACCGCTGCGCCACCCAGGGATCCCATCAATCAAGTTTTTTCAAAAAGCTGTCCTTTCACATTATTTTGATATGTTCACTTTTGTTATTCAGCATAATTTTAGTGTCTCCTGAGAAATAGCATAATCTGTAGTTGTGCTTTTCTACTATGGGTTTATTTTTATAATGTCTGTGACTGGTTCAAGTAGTTGTTAGAATATGGCACTTACTCCTTATATGCTGTTATTTATAACATTACAGACATTTAGAAATGCTGAATACCTCATTTTACTGTGTACACGAATTTTATCTTCCTTATCATATTGAAAATTTTAAGGCTGCCTGGGTCATATAAGTTAATGTATCCTCACAGTTTCTGGCATACAGTTAAGTACTCATGAACTCATGGATTCATGATTTAGAGCCTGTTAAAGCCCAAGAGATTATTGGAATGATACTACCTAGATATTTATATGTAAATAGAGTAAAGGTCACAGAGTTAGTCCTTATAGAGTTTCCTTTGTGGTATGAACACAGATTATGAACCATAAGCCATCTCATAATTGCAGTATGGCTTAAAAAATTGAGAGATAGAATGCAAATCTACCAATGTGAATCATCATTGGCTATTATTGGAATAGCCAACTTGAAAATTCTGGAGATGGGCAAAACTTTATATATCCAGTAAACACATAAACCAAAGTATCCTTATATATGAAAGACTACATGTTTATAATTTTGAAAATATCTATTTTTTAAGACAGGGTAAGGTGCATATGTTGTTTGAAAGTTAAAATAAGGATCTAATCTTCATTGTAACAAGGTCAACATTTGTTCAGCACTACCCAATAGAACTTTTCTGTAACGTTGTAAATGTTTTATATTTGTGTTGTCCAATATGGTATCACAAGCCACATGTGGCTACTGAACACTTGAAATGTGGCTAGTGAGAGTGAGGAGCTATATTTTAAAGTCTAGTTAATACTAATTAATATAAATTTAAATAATCACACATGAGTAGAGGATACTCTATTGGAGAGTGCTCTTTTGGATTAATAAGGATCTAATTATCTAATTGGGTTATTATGAAATATAAATCAATTAATACACATAAGGCACTTAGTATAATGTTCATGCAAAACAATCACTATTAGGCCATTTATTCACCAATCCTATAAGGTAGATGCTATTATTTCCATTTGATAGATGAGATTTGATAGATAAGCAGCATTGTCTTATTAGAGTTAAGAAGTCTGTGCCCTTAATAGCATCTAGGAGAATTATTGTCATCTGAAGGTTCGAAACCAGCTAATTTTTATGATGGCATTGACTCCATGGTATACTGATTTACCAAAGGTGTGTTTCTCTCCTACATTTTGCTTCAATTACTAGTGTGTATGTATGTTACCTAAAGGCATCACCTCATCCTTCTCCCAGAAGATATTTCTATCAGATCTCTCTCCTCTCACCCTGTCTACCTGGTCTCCATCTCTTTAACATTAGACAGTGGAATGAAACTTGAATTTTCTACTGTAAGTCAACAGAGAGCATGTGGGAGCATGACTCAGTAGACCCAATGTACATCACTAAATGTACTACTCTCGAGTTGAGTTGCTAGGAAGCTGTCTTATATTTTTGAGCCCATTTCTAAATCTGGAAAAAGGCAGAGACTTGAAGGGGAGCCAGGAAAAATCCTTACCTGGTGTCTACATCATTGGATTGCTATAATGTGTAAATGAGACAGTGTTTTTTAAAGTACTTTTGCACAATACAACTCATACAATATTCTAAATTACTGTCCTTAATCTTTAAACAAAATATACTGAGATAACCCCTGAATACATCAATATTATTGTGAATAGAAATGTTTGAGACGATAACTGTGAACTAATGGGATGAATTATTAAGAAATGTGTTTATAAGCTGTACAATGGTACTTTTAGTTTGTTCATTCCTTTCTGGTTTGAATAGCTCTTTGGGGAATGCCAAGCCATTAGCAAAAATAGACTACTGAAAGAGAGACATAAATGAAGTTTATTACTTTTGTTATTTCCCCAAGGGACTTACCATTTCTAACAGGTTCAAGAGCAGTCGACTGTGCCTTCTGACAATATTATAAGCTTGACAACAAAGCTCCACAAAATCTTGGAAATGCTGTGGATTTTTCCCACCCTCTGTAATAAAGTATTCCATCTCTGAAGTAAAAATAAAAGGTGCTCGGTCCCTACAAACCACAAACAATAGCAGCCATAAGCAGGAGGAGAAATGGTGTGCAGATTCAATTAGGCAGTTACAATAACTTATTTTCATTTGGATATTTTATGTTATTTACTCTCTGCTCTAAGGAATGGAACCACCTCCTTTATGGAATAGCTGAAGAAACTTGCTAATTGTAGGTTTTGAATACCCTAGCTGGGCTGCAACAGAGAAGGAAGAACAAGTTACTTTACATAGATTTATATGGTCTCAAACATTTAATTCCAAGTTATATTTGATAAAAATATTATCCATTAAAAATTAATGTAAGATCAATTAATAGCAAAGGTGATTTTACAGAAACCATTTTACTAAATTACTCCTAAATTTTAAAATGATAGAACAGATCATGTATTTGACCTTATGCTGTTTTTTTTTTTTTATTAAGTTTTTTCTTTTTTCCTTTTTTTCTTAGAAGGTATTGACTCTAGGGAAAAAGTTTCCAGTAATAGCTAAGATACGTAATGACAAATTCAGAAGGCAATCTATGAAAAAAAAATTAAATTCACTTTCATAGCTTTGTAAGGGAAAAAAGAGGCAGCTGTATTTCATTTCATACATGCGCAATAAAAATATTGATCAGAAAGAAGGAAATATGAGCAAACCACGTTGGTACGTAAATAATATTGCCTTCCATAGTCCCAAGTTTGAAAAAATTAGGAAAACAAAGGACCAGAGAAATGATCCTGTTTTCTCTATTTTTGTCATTTTCTTTTATGTTCTTTGAGACATGAAGAGACTCAATGTGAAGCAAGAGCATTTCTAAGAGATTAGCAGAAGAAAGACTGAAAACACTTTGCTGTGATGTGAAGAATAACGATGAGACAAAGTGTTGATACTGATTTGGATTAAGGTCCTCTAGAAACATTTGAAATAGGAATACAGTTTTGGGTAAAACATTGGTTTAAAAGTAAAGATTTTTGAAAGAATTGAAATAAAACATTTTAAAAGTTGAGCCTAGCAACCTAGATATAATTAAGTTTAGACTAAGCAATAATTGAAAGAAGTCATGGACTATTGAGAAAGCTTCTTAATGATTTATTTTTTAAATAAAAAATGATTGTGTTCGTTATTGTTATATGCTTAGCATCTGAATAAAAATATAATAAAGTGGAAAATCTTGCTAATCTGACTAAGACCTCGCAGAAGGATATTCAAATCAGAAAGCTACAACCCAGGCATTTTGTAGCTGATCTGGAGCAGTAGAATCTGATTATAGGCAAGTATTTTGAAGAAAATAAATAATCTGCATCTGTTTGATTGTGATTATGTCATTTTATTTTTATTTTATTTTAATTTTTATCTTAGTGATCCATACTACTATTGCCTGGAGGGGAAGCTAGTGTAACAATATCGTTATATTCATTCATTCAGTCATTCATTCATTCAGCAAAGTTTATTGAGCACCTCAGTACTTAGGAATGATCCTAAGAATCAGTTCCAAATTTTAAAATTTTTGCCTCAAATTCTTTTATCTTTGGCCTTCATTGATTTATTCAATCTATATTCTATGAGTTTACTTTACAGCCCTTTATTTTAGCCAAGCTGAAATCAGGAAAACAGGAAATACACCATGGGTTCTAATCCTGGACCTGCTGTTTTTTAATTTCCTCATTTCTGAGGTGGTAAGTAATACATAGTTCTTAGAATTGCTGTGAAGATTAACTAAAAAATGTGCACAAATGCCTGACACATAGAGACGGCTACAAGTTTGTGAATTGCTATGATTACAAACTCTATGCAGAAGGCAGAGAGTGCAGGCCCTTGCCTGCCATGTTTCAATCATGTTCTAGCACTTACTACGTTTGTGATCCTGGGCAAGTTACTTGTCCTCTCCATGCCTTAATTTCCTCCTCGGTAAAAAGGAGCCAAGGGCCCTTGATCTGAGACTTTTAAGAAGATTATGTGGGTGAAAGCCTATGAAAGTGTTAGAATACAGTCAGGCACATAGTGAGCCTTCAACAAATGTTAAATACTAGTATTAGTCCTCAAACTAATAACAAATAAATGGGTTCTCAGAGCTGAATCTTGTCATAGTTGAATCTCCGTCTCTCTTCAAAAGTGCTGCCAGTAAATTTCCTTCCTTCCTTCAAGGTTTAATTTGCTCCCAGCAACTCCATGTAAACTCTTTGCAAGAATCCTTAAGTGGACCTTTGAATTTGGTAGCACTTTTTATATAACATTCACACACGATAGTCATCACTATCGCTAACATTTTAGTAGAGTTTTAGCAATATCCCAGACTTCCATAATCATAAAAAAATATTTTTTACATACAAAAATTTCCTAATTTTTTCCTACTCTTTATACTAATTTACTATATTGAATGGAACTTTTGAAATAATTTTGAGGGTCTTAAATTGTACAACTTCCTAAAAATTTTCTTTCTAAATATGATAGACCGGCGTTTTTCTTCCATATGCTTGACAAACTGGATTTCTTTTAGAGAGTTATTGTAATTTTGCTCAAGTTCATGTGGTAATACATTTCCTCCTTCCATGAAGAAATACCATAGCAGAAAATCAAATACACAAAAGAAAATATATCTAAGTTAGAGAAAACATAAACTAATAATAATATCGAAGGACTCAATCTTAGCTATGTTTAAATATTATCATAATCTAAATTTTCAGTGGGTCCAAAAAAATAAAATGCTACATTTTTTCTATATGATTTGCATGACTCACTTCTCACCCACTTTTAAAATGATTTAGACTAAAATTTTTTGTAAATGGAAAGAAGCTATACATGTGAAACAGAATCCTATCCCATTCCTACAAGCTGTAGGAGTCGTAACTGGGATGTGCTTTATCAGTTCACTCAAATGAGAACCTAATCCAAGGTCACAGAAGTAATGTATTATAGACTGTGTCTGAAGTTTAAGCATTACTTATAAATTTGAGATAAAAATTAGTTGTGGCAAGAGAGAAGATTGGGAACTATTTGATCTCTTGGAGTCCATACTGTTTTTGCATTCTGAATTATATGCTGAAAATCCCTCACTTATAGCTGAACACATTTACCAGAAATTTCTTGTTGTGATTATCCTGTTGCTTTTATTTATAGTTTAGTGGTGTTACCATTATTTGCCTAAGTTCTACCTGTTCTTGCTTCTGTACATTTTACCTGTATCGTTTCCTGCTTCTGGCTATGTTTCTCTCTTTGTCTCTCACCTAATACCCTATTTTTTTCTAATAAGTCTTCTCTAATTCACCTAGCCTTTGCTGATTTCTCTCTTACTTTGCCTTTTTACTTAGCCTTACAGCTAATATATTTCATTCTTTAGAGTCTTTTATTTGTCTTACATTCCCCCCCCCCCAATCATCTGTGTAATTTTCAAGGGAAGAGACATTATTTTATCTTTCCTTTATATATATTCTTAATGTCTCAAACAATATTTTGATAGTACTCTGCAATGGATGCAGCGGTAAATATACATAGCTTATGCAGTGAAAAACTTGGGATAATTTAACATTTATGTGGGAAGGAAGTGTGAACAATCTTATTTATTATAATTCTGTCATTTTGTTGTGAAAGTTAATCTTTTTATTGCCTTATAATCAGTCCTTCTTTGAAAGTATTATTCTGTAAAAATACAGATAATGTTTTATAGATTTCCAATATAGGTGAGAAGTAAGTAGTACTTTAAGAATGCATAAATACTTGAGAAATTTAAGAATATTACTGTTATAAATGAATCCTAATTATTAAGGAGACAAATAACTTCACTTGATATGGGAAACAGCAGGAGAATTAATAATTTGCTGTTCATTATTACTTGTGCATAAACTTCCCCTTTACATAAGGAGGTAATATCCTTGTATAAAGTCACTAGAATGCTAAACTCATCGTCATTAAACATTTACACATTGCCATTGCACTAAGGGTGCATAAAATTTCAAGATATGTCTCTCCATTAGGTGACTTCAATCTAGCTAGGGAGGCATGTACTCAAAATGTTAGAGTACTATAGTTATTTATCAACATTTATTGAGCATCTACAATAGTTATATGTAAGGCTTATAGGTGAGGTTAACATTTTAAAAGTAAATATCCTAAAAGCAATAAAAATATATTGATAATAATGATAGTGTTTTGAAAAGGTCCCTCCAGTTCTAACATGGAGAAGGACTTGAAACAGGCAGGGTGTATGTGAGAAAGGTCTTGGAAACCTTGCTTCTAGACAAGACTTCTGCAGAAGATTTTGATTAGATATCAGCATAGCTCAGATTAGATTGTGGCATGCAAACAGAGAAGTGGGAAGACAAAAAATATTCTGAATCAAAAATCAGGAGGAATTCATATGGTTCAAAATGAAAAAGGAGAAGAGTGTGAAGAATAGCCTTAAATTTTTGTCTTGTGCGATTTGATTATAGTGCAACATTCAGAGTGGGTTCAGCTTTGAACAAGTTACATTTGAGGTATCTTTGAGACATACAGAAGCAGATGACAATGAAGTATTGTGATACTTATTTCCAAACCGCAAAGAAAAGGTCTAGCCAGGAGGTAAAATTTGTGAGTCACATTTCTACTTTGACTACATAAGGACCTCAGGACTCAAGAAACAACATGGTGGTGAATTCTCTGGGTTTTCTTTTGCTACATGTGTTCCAAACATAGAGTTTAAGAAGCTGGCAACCTGGAAATGCCAGTGGGTGCAGACAAAAAAATGTGCCAAGAAAAGCCTGCTCTTTCTAGCCAAAGGCCCAGGAAGGGGGTGGCCTAATGAGACAGAAAATGTTTAGACAATAACCATTTTACTCCAGCCAAATATTGCAGAAAATAAAATGTGACTTCACTCTCCCACCCACCAGCGAAGGCTTCAAAGGGAGACTAAAGTTCCATTCTCACCAAGCTAAAATGAGGGACCTCAATCCCATGTATGGTGTTAGATAGTTGAGTAAGGAACTAATGTTGATGGAGGGATAGATACATAGAACATTTGACTAGGATAAATAACAGAAATAAACTCACACAAATATGCCCAACTGATTTTTGTGTGAAGGTGCAAAAGTATAGATAGGATACAGGCTTTGGATCAGATGATACTGGAACAACTAGACATTCATAGGCAAAAATAGACCTAAATTTCATACCTAATATAAAAGTTACCTTAAAGTGGATTATAAACTTAAAGATAAAATGTAAAACTATAAAACTTCTAGAAAAAATGTAGAAGAAAATCTAGGGCTATGCAGAGAATTTTTAAGAGGATAAAAAGACAAGTTATAGACTGGGAGACAATAGTTGCAAACCACATAGCTAGCAGAAGACTAGTACCTATAAAGAGTTCTCAAATTTTAACTATAAAAGAAAATCAAGCAATACAATTAGAAAATGGGCAGAAGACATGAAGAGACATCAAAAGAGGATATGCAGATGGTAAATTAGCACATGAAAGAATGTTCAACATAATTAGCTATTAGGGAAATGCATATTAAAACCAAAATGAGATATCACTACATACCTATCAGAATGGCTAAAGTAAAATGTTAATGACAATACCAAATGCTGGCAAAGATACGGAGAAACTGGATCACTCATACATTGATGGTGGAAATATAAAATGCTATATAGCTACTTGGGAAGACTACTTGGCAGTTTCTTAAACAACAACATGCAACTGATATAGAAAATGGTTGGAGTACGGAGAATTTTCGAGATGTCTTTGGTGCAAAACTGTGGTTTTATTAAAATATGGGGATGGGACCTGTGGGCAGAAAGAGCTGCCCTGTGGTCATGAAGAATGGCCGATTATATACTTTCAAGTTAGGAGGGGGTCAGGGATAGAGTAAGTCTCTAAGGGATTTTGGAAGCCAGGCTTCCAGGACCTTAAGGGGGTTGGTTTTGTTAGGAAAAGGTCACTTATTACTATCTAGTAAGACCCTAGTCATGAGATCCTTTAGATGTATATCAGTGGGCCATATGCTGGAGAGTTGATTACCAATGTATATCTTAGAGGGTAAAGATAAAGGAAGTTTCCAAAGGAATTTTTATATGTTAAAAGTAGACTTACAGGATCCTAGGGTATCAGGATACTGTTAACCTAAATTGCTTTTTGCCCTTAGCAAAGTATTAACATCAAGGCAGCTGAGCTGCTAGAGGAATGTCACCCTGCCTGTTTCAAGGACTTGTCAAAGGGCTGTAAGTAGTTAGAAAATTTAATTTTTCTTTTGCTTTTGTTTCCCACAGCACAATTACCATGCAACCCAGCAATTATGCTTTTGGAATTTGTCTCAGAGAAATGAAAATTTCTATTCACAGAGAAGCCTATACATGACTGTTTATAGAAGCTTTTTTTTTTTTAAGATCTCGTTTATTTATTTGAAAGAGAGCATGAATGGTAGGGGGATAGGAGCAGAGGGAGAGAGAGAGGGAGAAGACTCCACACTGAGCAGGAAAACCAGTGCGAGGCTCCATTGCAGGATCCTGAGATCAAGACCTGAGCTGAAGGCAGATGCTTAACTGATTGAGCCACCCACGCACCCCCATAGCAGCTTTATTTGTAATACCTAGAAACTGGAAATAATCCAGATGTCCTTCAATCAGTGAATAATTAAACTGTGGTTTATCCATACTATGGACCATTATTTGTCAATAATAGGAACAAACTATTGATACACAGAACAGCTTGGGTGATTCTCCAAAAGTTTATGCTGTGTGAGAAAGGCAATCCCAAAAGGGTACATACTGTATGATTCCATTTACATAATATTCTTGAAATGACAAAATTATAGAAATGGAGAACAAATTAGTGGTTGTTAAGAGATAAGGATGGAGGGGGACAAGGGCGAGAAGAAAGTGGATATGACCATAAAAAGGCAACAAAGGATACTAGGGGCTTTAAAACTCCTCTGCATCTGGACTCTATCAATCTCAATATCCTGGTCATGATACTGTGATACTTATCATAAGATGCTACTGTTGGGGGAACTGGCAAAGGGTACATGGGATTTCTTTGTATTATTTCTTACAACTGCATGTGAATCTACAATTATCTCAAAATAAAATGTTTAATTAAAATTTGTATGGGTCGTCTAAATATTGATATTGATAGAAACCTTGAGTGTGACTGATACCAGTTTGGTGGAGACTGCAGAAGGTTAAGAGGAGAGGGATAAGATGAGTCTTGTGGAATTTAAAATTTAGTGGCATGGCAAAAGGGAACCTCCTGCACTGGATACTGAGAAGGGGAGAAAAACCAGAGAGTAACGATCTATTCCAGAAGGCAAATGGAAAGGTATTTTGAGGAAGGAGAGAGATGTCAACACCATTGAAATCTGCTGATAAATCAGGTGAAATGAGGAATGGATATCGTTGAATTAAATGATACATAGGTCGCTGTTCACCTTACCAGTTTTTAAAAGACTTATTTATATATTAGAGAGAGAGAGCTAGGAGAAGGGGCAAAAAGAGAGAGAGAATCTCGAGCAGACTCCCTGATGCTCAATGCCAGAGCCCTGAAATCTAGACCTGAGTCAAAATCAAGGGTCAGTCGTTTGACTAACAAAGCTACCCAGATGCCTCTGATCTTATCATCTAATAAAGAATAAAGTCAGATCGAAGTGGTTATGGAATGAATGCTAAGGAAAAGATGTCAAGAATTTAGACAACTCTTTCAGGAAGTTTGTGATCAGCAAAGTGGCATGGAAACTGGGCATTTGAAGCAAGGTTATTTAAACTTTGGAGAGACAAGGGTATTTAAAAGGATTATTTAAGGAGAGAGGATAAATATACAAGGAAAAATGAATTATTGATAGTATAATGTATGATAGAAGGTGAGAGGAAATGGCTGCAAAGCACAGCTGGAGGGATTGGCTTTAGAAGGAAAAAAATCTAACAGGAAGGAAGAAGTTTACATAATTAAGATGTAATTAAGTTTGTAAGTATTTTATTTTATTTTATTTTATTTTATTTTATTTTATTATTTTATTTTATTTTATTTTTTTAGTTTGTAAGTTTTGTATTGAGTAGAAAATCTGGCCCTATTACTGTTTCTATTTCCCCAGTAAAGTAGGAGCTGTGATTGTATATCTAAATAAAGTAGGGAGAGAGGAATAATGGATAGGAGGGATCTGAGGTTCATCCTACAAGAATAAAGTACATATTGTTGTGGAACATGAAATGGTAAGATGGCCACAGAAGTGTTGTGGGATTGCTGGGCTGTGAGGACAGCCTATTTGAAAATGGGGACAACGCTTGTCCTGTAGTGTCGATGGTTTCTTATAGCCCTTGGATGCTGTGGTGTGGCACAGAGAAAGATGAGTGCGTTATTGCACACGCTTATCTTCTGCCTTTGCACTTTTATTCACAGAACTCTACAGTTAGATACAGGCTTTTTCTTTCTTTTTCCTGCTAATCTCACCCCTTCTTCAAAGTCCTGCTATTGTTGTACTTCCTCTTGAAATCTTGAAATCTTCTCAATATCACTGGTGCTCACAGGGGAGACTGCCCTATTCTGAAATATATCTTATAAGGAAAAAGACCAAGTGTCCTAATTGTAATGGATGCACTCTGAAATAGCTGAGGTGCTATATCCTTAAAATGAGAGGTCCTCCATTTATTGTTCTGTTCCTTAAGCAAATATGTATGTACTTTAAAAATGAATGATGTTCAATTTTAAAGTATTGAGCACATAAGCTATTTAAGGACATCATAATTCACAGAAGTAACTTCCTCAAATGTGAATTATACAATCCAGATAATATCACTGGGCTTCATCCCAACAGTTCGGGGTGGTCTTGGCCATCTGACATTCAATAAAACAGTCCTTGGTGGGCTCTGAAAACTAGTCACATCCCATAAGCATTTAACATCTCTTAGTTATTCCTATTAGATGGCTTTTTTTATTTTTATTTTTTTAAAGGCTTTCTTTATTTTTTTATTTATGATAGTCGCAGAGAGAGAGAGAGAGGGGCAGAGACACAGGCAGAGACACAGGCAGAGGGAGGAGCAGGCTCCATGCACCGGGAGCCCGACGTGGGATTCGATCCCGGGTCTCCAGGATAGCGCCCTGGTCCAAAGGCAGGCGCTAAACCGCTGCGCCACCCAGGGATCCCCTAGATGGCTTTTTTTAAATGTAAGAAAAAAATGTTAAAAGAATGACAATTGTGCCTGTGTTTTCACCCATAAGAGAGCACACTGCCCATAGATGGGAGAGTGGCCCTGCTACTTTAACATGTGGTCTTAGTTTGTGAATGCCTCTCACAGTGCAATCATTTTGCAACATATTTGATTGTAGTTGTTAAAGATACTAATTTAATATATATCATGGCCTTAAATGCAGGATTATTGAGAAATGAGAGTATTGGTTTCCCACATGGCATCTTCCCAAGGGTCCCACCACCTACTGCACATGATTTTGGACAGGTTATAACAACTAAGACTTCTCTCTGTCTTTCTTGATCTATAAATTAAAGAAAATAACAACAGCTACCTCAAAAAGTTCCTGGGGGATGAATTAGCTGATGCATATCAAGTATTTATGAGGCTTAAAAGGGTAATTTTGACTATTTCTTTTAGAATCTGATCCCCTAACCCAGATGAGGCAGCATCACACTAAGGAGTGCTTACTTTCTGCCAGTCCCAATGATAATCCAGTGTAAGGTGAGAAGAGCTACCTATTTCAATGTTGCTGTTGGAGGGAGGGGATCTGGAGAGTGAAATGGAAAGATAGAGAACACTATGAAGTATTCACAACAGAATCTGTCTGCTGGGCTCTGTGAACATATATATTTCTTCTTTTTATAGTAATTTTTCATTTGGTATTCATTTGTGCAACTGATAATGTTAGTAAATGGACATAAACTTTAGTCCCAAACTTTGGACTCAAGTGTTTGAATATGTATTTGTACCCTGAATTGAAATGTGGGACTCAGTAAGGAGGTACATTTTATTTTTACTATTGAAATTATTATTATTAAGTTCATGAATTTCAGATGGTTTTATCCTCAGGAAATATAGTAACATAAAATATATTGCTTTGGAGAGTTAAAAAGTTGCAGACTTTGACATACTGAATGGTGATATTAGTATACAAATAAATGAATGCAGACAGAGTACACTGGGGAATGGTTAAGCCTACACTTTTCCTGATATCACAAACGACCTACATTTCAGAGAACACATTTTGCTGTCCAACAGAAACAACACAAGTCTCTTGTCTAATATCCATGAGTTAATTGAGAAGGCAAATTTAGAATCTCCATTGGATAGGATAGAACATTGTATAATTAGGCAACACAGGAAACCTCCTATGTCCAATATAGAGAAAACATTAGGGTGCACGTACTATTGCAAAAAGAACATTTAATGCCCTGTGAGATCCTCAAGCTCTCAGCAATTATTAACCAAGGGGACTCTCACCAATAATCTGTTAAGTGTAAAATATGTTGTTTTTTTCTCCCAGTCTAGCCTCTTATAGAGGCAGTGTGGGTCCATGGATAGACTCTGAGAGGTCTCTGATCTTAAACTGCTTTGAAACTTTAGATACTAACTCTGGAGTTCCTGTCAGACTCAGATACATTATCTCTTTATTTGAAGAGGGTAGTTAAAATAGCTACCTCTTCAAAATGATCAGTCATACTTTCTTAAGTCTGACATTTTGGGTGTGAGTTTATAGTAGGTCAGGATTTTACGAGGACAAGAAGAGGCTGGTCAGCTCCTCTAAAATCTCATGTCTCTTCCCTTGAGTTTGAGTTCAAGAAAAAGTAAGAGTACAGTTATACTTTGCATGGAATTCCAGTGTATGCTTAGAACAGATGTTAGTCTATGAGGAAAAGATTATCAATGCTTGTGTGAAATTGGATTGCGGTATCACATTTTAAATAGGATTAGGTTCTCAAATCAAGTTGGAAGTGAAAATCAAGAATAGTCCATATTACCTCTGAAAACATTTAAATTATCCATTAAGCTATCATTTGCATGACCAAAATTTATGAATCATGCTTGAAATGGACATCTAATCTCTTACTAGGTTGAGAAAGATGAAATGGATATTTTATCTCTTATATCATAAGTCAAACTCCGCATAGGAGCAGGTACTGTTTCTTCAGTTGGACACCAAGTGGAAGTCCTTATATTAGGCTCATGTTTAGGAGACACATGTAACCTTCCTTTACAAACTAGATTCAGAGTCAACACTATAAGATGCTTATATTGGCAGGTACATTGTACCTTAGACTAAACAAGGAGAGTACGTGGGTCTTCCATGTCAAGCATGCTTTTTCACAATGGGGCAGATTTGTTGAGGGCCAGAAGGCAGAATCCTCCCACTATTTAAGTTGTTCTCTTGGGGATCCCTGGGTGGCTCAGCGGTTTAGCGCCACCTTCAGCCCAGGGCGTGATCCTGGAGTCCCGGGATTGGGTCCCACATCGGGCTCCCTGCATGGAGCCTGCTTCTCCCTCTGCCTTTGTCTCTGCCTCTCTCTCTGTGTGTGTGTGTGTGTCTCATGAATAAATAAGTAAAATCTTTAAGAAAATAAAAATAAATTGTTCTCTCTTCCTCTGTTCTACTCTCTCTCATTTCCTTCCTTTTATTCCCTCTTTCCCATACACTTCATCCTTAATTATCCTTCACTCTTCATCTTAAAACTTACAAGTCTCTCTCTGAAGAAAAGTCATGATTTGTTTATTTTTTTAATTGGAGGAACTGTTTTCTACATATACTGGGAAGGGGGGTAGATATAAAAGATACTCAGAAGAAACCAAATAATCAAACATAGTGGAATGATAAGGGGGGTGGGAAAAGGATAAATGATAGTGTGTAGATGAAAATGACAGAACAGACTTTATTTCTGGAAATAAGTTTCTGTGAGAGTACTTTGAACATCAAATCACTATTCAGATGTTAGGTGCCTGGGACTGGCTTTGTGATTAGTAAAAGCCTTAGTGAAACAGAGTACCAACTTTTTTCAATTATTTCATTGTGGTAAAATACATATTACATAAAATGTATCATCTGAACAATTTTTACGTGTATAGTTGTGTATTAAGTGTATAGTTCATACAATATATTTAATATAGTCCATACGATATATTTAAATATATTCATAATATTGGGCAACCATCACTGTCATCTGTCTCCGTAGTTCT
The DNA here is from genome assembly GCF_053574225.1 of Canis aureus. Classification (NCBI taxonomy): domain Eukaryota; kingdom Metazoa; phylum Chordata; class Mammalia; order Carnivora; family Canidae; genus Canis; species Canis aureus. The sequence goes on from NC_135635.1 coordinate 29,313,298, forward strand.
TTTCATCTTACAAAACTGGAACACTATACTCATTAAACAATAATTCCCATCTGCCCTCCACCCAGATGCTGGCCACCACTATTTGGCTTTCTGTTTCTATGATTGTGATTACCCTAAGTACCTCATATAAGTGAATTGTTTTTTTGTGACTGGTTTACTTCACTTAACATAGTGTCCTCAAGGTTTATCCATGTTGTTAGTATGTGTTAGCATTTCCTTCAAGACTGAATAATATTCTATTATAAAATATGTCACATTCTGCTTATCCATTCACCTGATGTACTCTTGGGTTGCTTCCACATTTTGGTTATTGTAAATAATGCTGTACAAAGATCTCTTTGAGACCCTGCTTTAGAAACTTCTGAATATATATTCAGAAGTAGAATTGCTGGATCATATGGTAATTTTTTAAAATTTTTATTTATTTATGATAGTCACAGAGAGAGAGAGAGAGAGAGAGAGAGAGAGGCAGAGACACAGGCAGAGGGAGAAGCAGGCTCCATGCACCGGGAGCCCGACGTGGGACTCGAACCCGGGACTCCAGGATCGCGCCCTGGGCCAAAGGCAGGCGCCAAACTGCTGCGCCACCCAGGGATCCCCATATGGTAATTTTTTAATAAAATTTTGAGAAACATATTTTTTGAGGCCATACTATTTCCCATAGCAGCCAGACAATTTTACATTTCCACTACCACTGCACAGGGGGGTCCAATTTCTTCTCATTCTCACCAGTACTTGTTCTCTGTTTTTTAATATTATCTATCTTAATGGGTATGAGGTAACGATGATCAAATTTTGAGTCTCATTCCCCAGATTCCCATATTAGACTGACCATTAAGTAAAAATCCCTTGATAAATTTCTAATTAGAATAACAGAATATGGCAAGTTCTTAATAATTTTATCTTCAGAAAAATTGTACTGTTTCAGGTCCAGAGTGGTAAATTTTATGACATTTTTGTAGTGGTCCTTCAATCAACCAAAATTGAGCCTCTGCTAAGTGTCAGGAACTAGCTGATACAAAGATGCCCTTAAGGCACTCACAGTTGGAGAGGTTTTGAAAAGTATGCTTCTTTCAGATACTGAGGCCTACTTTGAGTAAAAAGAACCACAATGTTTATTAATAAACAATTGTGTGAATAATAGACCAAGGAGACTTACCTAATTTCAAAATACATTAAGGTAGTAACTAAAGCATGTGGGAGATCACTAATGCCTATATAGCACTTGTATTACTATGAATATAACATTAAACCAGAATGATTGGAGCAAGACAAAAAATCTTAATCTGCTAAAGGAGTTTCTTTTTTAAGGATAGTTTTAAATTGAGTTTATTTGGAATATAAACATGACAATACTCAAATTGGATTAAACAAATTTTTAAATCAGTGGTAATTAACTATTGAAGATAATTGGCTGTAGATACAGGAATTTTTATGACTAATATTGAAATGAAAAATTTGAGATTAATTATATTCGGTGATTGGTGATTTATTGAGATAAAACTTGAAAAGGGTATAAAACCATGCTATAAAAAGATAGATATGTAATATTTTGGTTATGTTCATGTAAATATTTTAATAGGAAAAGAAAAGAGTGCTCGCTTCGGCAGCACATATACTGAAATAGGAAAAGAGTTTGAATTTTGTTTGTGTTCTGGAATGATTTTTCATTTGTTTTAAATGAATTTATGTCCTCTGGTGTGGTGGTATATAGTTAATAACCAGCTCACTTTTTTATGTAGAAAAAAAAAGCAGCTCTTATTTGTGACATTTGCCAATTTTCATGGTGTATATATTTCCATTATGGCTGATTTCAGGTTACCAAAGTAATGTCATTGAACACGGAGTTGAGAAAGAATACAAACAATACACTCTTGCAAGCTAGCATGAACAAGGCCCAGCACACGTTTCCTTATGTCTGAAATGATATCAGAAGTCAGGAATGATTTGGTAAAATTCCTTATAGTCTAAATAAATCTGAAGAATCCTGCAATGCAATCCAATCTGTCAGTCAACAAGCCTCAGAATCAGAGAACTTTAAAGACTAATTGTTCAACTCATGAATTTCAGAGTGCATATTTTTAAAAAGTACCAAAATAAGACATTTAGATCATTTTAAACACACAAAAAAACGATAATCACCTAGAGATACAGTCTTATTTCTTGTCACTTCCTTTGGAATGCTTAAACTACAGTTAATTATAACAACATTTCTAGAGCCTTTACTCAATGCTAGGCACTCTTCTAAGCACTTTACATTATCAGTTAATCTTCAAAAAATCTGTTTCATAAAAAATCTAAATTGAATCACAGAGAAGTCATTTTTTTCAAGGTCACATCAATAGTACATTGTAGTATGGGATAAAAAAAAAGAATCATACAGTCTATCTCCAGGGTATCTGACCTTGACCACCATTCATATAACTTCTCAAATTAAAGACTTCGTGCAAGTCTAGTGTTACTGAAGTGAAAGACCATATAGACTGAAAATATGGTTTGAAAAAATAAAAGTATGAAACAATGAGTTAGAAGATCAATAAACATCACTAATAAAAGGAGTTCCTTAATTTCTTCTCCTCTGTAAGAGAAAGTTACCATCAAGAAATTATTAAGTTGAAATTTACAGTATATTACAATAATGTCTTTTATGTAATGAAAAAATGCTATATAGAAATCATTATTACAGGGGAACTTTGAGTGAAAAATTGTGGATGTATAATTTGCTAACCACTTTAATTTGAGTCTTTGTGAGAGAAAATAGAGAAAGAAGATAATAATTAAGCAATATTTCAAAAGAAAACCCAATTGGTTTCAGAAATTGGTGAAATTCTTCATTGTTTCCATTGTAAGGATTAGCTAGAAATTTTCCTCAGAATCATTAAGGAATGCTAGGGCTGAATTGCCCTGTGATTTAATCCAATGGTATAAATCCTCTTTTTCTAATCTTATAATTAAAACCAGTAAGGAAGGATTGTTTGTTTATACACAGTATCTGAAATTCTTCATATTCATAACTGAGAAAACTTTTTTTCTTTCTTCAAAGTTAGAAAGTCTACAGGAACCTCCAATTCAGTCTAAGCATGGGCTTTCCAGATTTCTGGGAAAGTGAATTCAGAGGAATGGTTCAGGGATATCTGGACAAGAATTCCAAATGAGGATGCTGCTGAGCTGACTCAATATAATCCAAGAATCAGGAGGGCCAATGTCTATGGATATTTTTCCTAACAGAATCACATAGATGGTTAGTATGAATGGTGATGTAAGCATTACTATAAAGGGACAATGGCCCAGCAAGAAATCAGTTTTCTCTTCTTCTTAAGGAAACCAAGGATCAAAAGAAAATCTATCCCCAGATATACTACATCTGGTTCTGCTGTGTTGGCCTGCCAATATCCATTATCAAATGCTATATCCTTGGCTACAGGGTATCTCTACAACTTAGAGGGCATCTTCAGTGTGTATGTGATTTCTTTTTTGCCAACCCATAAACCAACTACTGGAAACTACTACTACTTATGTGCAGTTGAGCAAAGATTTAGACAAGTGTATTATGAAATGAAATTAGTTGATATGTGTTAGTAATCTTTTGTAAACTTTTTAAGTTTGTATAAACTTTGTTTGTATAAGTTTGTATTTGTATAACTTTTTAAGTTATACAAATACTTTCCTCCTCCATGTTTCTAAGGAGTAGACAATAGTAGAAACACATGTACTTTCTTATCCCAGTGGGTGTAGCATTTTATGTTAAGAGTATTATCTTGGGCTATTACTGGTTATTACCAGAGCATGATATGGCCTTGCTAGACTGTGAGAGATTTGGATAGCCCTAGGGTATGATTTAATACCTGGCTTCGTCCATTACGGGTAGGTTATTAATATTTCTACTATGTGTTTAGAAGAAGCTAGGTGAAGCTAGGCTTTTCCCCAAAGATCAGGTGTATAAGGTAAAAAATGTAGTATAACTAAGAATGTTCATGTATTCTAGGGGAATACAGGGGTTCAATTTATAAGAAGCCCACTGCCAACCTAGCAACCAATAAGAACAACCAATGGTACTAGAACAAAAGAAGTCATCTATCTTATGAAACAACACATTCAAATGAACTCTTGAAACAGCCAAAAGAGACTTGGAAGAAAATTATTAGAATACAATTCAAAAGATAGAGTGAGAAATAATGAGTAGAAATAGTTCAGTTTAACTGTTAAACTCAGGGAAGAAGTATCAGTGTCAATAGAGAAATCTAAGGAGACACTGCTAACGAGCCTTACATGACCACTGTAGAGATACAATCTTGCAAATGATAATCCAAATGGATCATAATGCTGCATTTGGCCCCCTTAGCTGATGAACAGTAATCAACAATCTCAAGGGAAGTCAGTGCCAACTTCATTTACATTCATAGAATTAATAATTATTGAATGATTGAGGGCTTCCCTATGAGTGATTTATTACCTGATAAGCAATATTAAGAATCTACTATGAGTGAAGCTCTGTGTGGGGTACATTTTCATGTACCTTAGATATTACATAAAAAAAGATTTAAAATTGCCAAAAAAAGAGAACCTGAATAGACATTTTTTTCAAAGAAGGCATATAGATGGCCAACAGATATATGTAAAGATACTGAAACCATTAATCATCAGGGAAGTGCAAATCAAAACCACAATGAGATATCACCTTACACCTGTTAGAATGGTTAGTATCAAAAAGACAAGAAATAACGAATGTTGTTTAGGATGTAGAGAAAACGAAACTCTTATGCACTGTTGGTGAGAATATAAATTGGTGTAGCCACTACGAAAAGTGATATGGAAGTTCCTCAAAAAATTAAAAACAGAAATACCACACAACTCACTAATTCCACTTCTGGGTATTTACATGAAGATAATGCAAACATTAATTTGAAAATATATATGCACCTCTATTTTTATGTCCATCAATAGATGAATGGATAAAGATGTGGCATATATGAAACGGAATATTGGCACAATGTAATATTACTTGGCTATAAAAAAGAATGAATTCTTTCCATTCATGACAGCATGAATGAATCTGGAGAGTATTACACCAGGTGAAATAAATCAGACAGGGAAAGACAAATATCATATGATTTCACTTACATGTGGAATCTAAAAACCCAAATGAAACAAACAAAGAAAAAGTCAGAGACAAACTCATAAATACCCAGAATGGTAGTTACCAGAAGGGAGAAAAGTAGGAGGTAACAAAATAGATGAAAAGGAATAAGAGGTACAAACTTCCAGTTATAAAATAAATAAGACACAGGATGAAATGTACAGCATAGGGAATATAGTTATAGTTAATAATATAACTGTGTGGTCACAGATGGTGACTACACTTGTGGTATTTTTAAATATATTATGTTGTATCACTATATTGTACACCTGAAACTAATATAATATGTCATAAAACCCTGCCAAATGTAGAAGCAGTTGTAACTGTTTAATATTAATAATAAACAAACAAATTGGGATCTACCTTTTCTATCAGCTCTGGTACATATCTCCATTACAGCACTTACCATTTTGTTTAGTAACTTGTTCTTTACTTTTTATGTCTCCCTCAACATTTTCTGTGGGACTGAAATATCTTTATTCCTTTTTTAACCACCCCATGGTCAACACTGTTGCTGTTTAAATAAATAAGAGTTAACCCAAATTTCCAGTGGACCATAAATAAGGAAAGATGTCAAAATTGTAATCTAATCTTTAAATTTCTGGGATAGAGTGGATTCTAGGGAAAACAAGTTATATGAGGAAGTAATATGCTCATGTATGTTAATTAACATTTGTCTTTCATAAACTAGGTATCCTGCCTCTATGGATGTTCTGATAGTCCATACAACTCTTTATTTCTGCTCTTTCCACATTTTATGTGATTATTTATGTGTTGTCTTCCAGTATTCTAAGGAAGTGCAAGCCCCATTGAGGTAGTAAATGTGGACTATTAACCTCTGTGTCCCCGAGGTCATAATAGTCCTCGGCACACAGACCATCCTCGGTAGATTTTTTTAAGGAATTAATGCAGATGTGGTGAATTTTCTCAAGGCAGTCAGTATAGAAGGCAATATATTGAAAAGAATAGCAAGTTAAAAGATTCCATTTGTATGTCTCTACAAAATAGGAGATATTATGTAGTTTATGCTGGCATTTTAATGCCAGATAATGGTCATCTAATGAAAGTTCATCATGCTATATTGTAGGAGTCATTATTATTTCTTCTATGGGGAAGTTACTTTTAGCTAAAAGTGATTGATTACTCTTTAGAATGGTTTGATCTCATTTCTACTTTAAGGTAAATTATCTTTTTAAAGCAAGGGACATTTAGTCTTAAACTTTAGGTCTCCTTGCCCCAGTTCAAATAAAGGAAAACAAAAACTTACTCATCCATCAGTCTTTTAGGTTTCAGTAAATGATATAATTATTTGTTAAGACCAAAAATCCAGGAGTCATCCTTGAATGTTTTCCATTCTTCTTCTACCTGTTAAACCCCTGCCCCTGCCCATTAGTCATGGCCAGATGTCTGATCAATCAGCAAGTTCTATGGCTCTTGCTCCAAAATACATTCTCAATCTGTCCGTTTTTACCACCTCCTTTCCATTAAGGTCTTGCCCTAATCATCAATAATGAACTAGTTTCATTATTTCATAGGACAGAAGGAAAGAGTTTTGAAATCCACTGAAATCCATCAATGGTTTGCCCCTGAGCCCAAAACAAAAGCCAACTTCTGTACTATGTCCTCAGTGCCCTACCTGATCTGGTTTCCACTGAACTCTTCACCTTTACCCCTACTGGTTGCCCTTTCCATCTACCTCTAGGCCCAGACCTCCTTGTTATTGGAACATACCAGGCTTATTTCCATGCTCACGACTGTTATTTTTGCTATTCTCTTTTCTTAGAATATTATTCTCATGGATTTACACAGGAAGATCATTAATTACACAATTGTCTCTCATCTCCTTAGAGGCTTCTTTAAAATAGCATCCCTGCTCCACTCTCTACCCCATTTCTTTGTGTCAGTTTCTTATTAACAAGTTAAACTCCTCATTTCTTCATATTATTTCCTTGCATGCTAACTTGTTTAATGTCTGTCATCTCTATTACAAAGAAATCAGGATTTGTGTCTGCCTTGTTTACTGTTATAACCTTAGAGCCTTAAATGGTAGTTGCTCACTAGGTATTTTTTGAATGATTCAAGGCTATTTCAGTGTAGGAAATGTGCTAGTTTTATGATATGTAGACTAGGGGTGGTGATTGCTCTGGGCAATATAGCAGATGTATTGAGAGCATGAATTCATGCCTCATTGTTCATTCAAGGTTTATAAGAAAATGAATATACTGTATTTCAGACAATTCCAACTGGAACTGGATTACTATCTCATGGGAGAAGTCCATTAAGAATTTGAGGAAACTTAATTTTTTCCATTAACAATTTATTAAAAAATATTTCCTTCAATCTTCTATAAACATGTTTATGTCATCTAGAGGGATGTAAGAGATGGGGAGCAAGTCATTTGCTGGGTTTCTATGCCATTGCATGTTATATATCACTCTAGGATATTGCTTCATTACTGTAATAAACATTATTTGCACACTGACCTTTTTATCCCTCCAAATGTTTGTGCATGACCTAGGAATTTTCCAAAGTCAATATGAAACATGTGGCCTGACTTTGTCAGCATGATGTTGTCGTTATGTCGGTCACAGACTCCCAGGATGAACGTTACCACACACCAGCCAGCACAGGAATAGAAGAAGTTCCTCAAGGCCTAATCAGTTGAAAAACAATAACACAAAGATAACACACAGACAAAATAAGCAAATGCAGGAGCATCAGAGCTAATGGTAAAAAGTATCATAAAAAGCAAAATTACATAATCGAGAGTCACTTCTACATCTCAGTGAAGAGAAGATTATGATCAAATGACTAGTTCTTGATATGCTACAGAAGAACATCTATTCTTTGGCCCTAATAGATGAATGTTTTTGTTGAAATTGTGCAAAATATCTCTTTTACTCAGTTGGATCTAATTTTCATAGTTTATTGAGGAGGATTCCTGGTGGTTTTTTTTTTATGTCTCAAATATACAATATTGAATGATTTTTTTTCAAAGTAAAAGAAGGAGCAATATGGCTCAATATTGCCTATCCCCAAAGAAATGTAAAATATCAATTTCGGTGGCACCTGGGTTGGTACAGTCAGTTGTGTCTGATTTTGGCTCAGGTCATGATCCTGGGGTTCTGGGATTAAGTCTCCCAACAGGCTCCCTGCTCAATGGGGAGCTTGCTCCTTCCTCTCTCTCTGCTTGCTGCTCCTCTTGCTTGTGTTCTCTCTCTCTCTCTTTCTTTCAAATGAATAAATAAAATATTTTTTTAAAAATAAAATACCAATTTTGGATATTTGAATTTTTAACACAAAAAAGCCATACTGAGATATACGTAATATTTTATGTTTATCCTTACAAATAGGTCATCCAGTTGATGTCCAAAAACATTTTGGTACAGTATATATCAGTGAATGTCTATGTGGGTGAAAGCAGATTGGCGCCACACTGAGTCAATCATGGCTTCTGTTTCTTTAAGAAATAGAGATTTCTTGCCAAAATTACTCTTTATTTTCAAAATGGTCTCCTGGGTATACATCATTTTCAACAATGATGCAACTTTAACTGTAACCATGGTGTAAGCATGAGTGATTGGTTGGGTCATAGTAATAGGACTACTGGAATGGTGTGGCTGACATGCTGGAGTAGAAATCTGTGTCACTGAATTTCATGTCTTATTCTAGATATCCCAAGTGCCTGAACAAGTCATTTAATTAGTCTCTCTAGACATTTTTCACTTATAAAGTGAAGATAATAAAAGATGCCTTTACATGGTAGTTGTGAAGAACAAATGTGTATGAAGACATCTCAAATAATATAGCCCCAGAGATTTGTGCAAAACTCAAGTTATAATCTCCAAAATGGCTAAAAATAGATTTCAAGATAATATCATCTTATCTTTGTTATTTGACCTCCCAAAAGCCTGCATTTTGTTCTATTCCAACATCATAGAAATCTGTAGTAGATGACCTCTTGTGTTTCTCTATCATGGCCTGTGCTAACTAGGATGACCAATCATCTCAGTTTCCTCAAGACTGAGGGATTTCCTAGGATGAGGGAATTTCAGTGCTCTGAATAGTTCTGAGCAAATTCAATGCTAGCCCACCTTGTATCTTTGTGTGAATTAGTATAAAGGTGCCTCTGCCTCTGGGCAGACCTTGTTGTACCAGTTCATGCCTCGATGCCTCGGCAAGTGGAACAAAGACTATCTGTAACCAACTCATCTTCTTAGCTGTGAGCCCTGGGATGGGCAGAATTAGCACAATGGTACACAGCAGGCTAGATGCCAGCATGAAAGTGGGAAAAAGTGTTTGCAGTCAAATAAAACACTACATTTTGTTAAGTTCTGAGATATTAAAAAAAAACAATTATGCATTCTGCAAATATTGAAAGAATAAGGCATGAAAAAGTAGAGCTCAGCAGAAGAAATGCATTGCAAAGGAAGGAGGTGGATTTATAGAAATCAGACATTGTGTACAGACAGAAGAATTTGAAAGAGATAGTTTCAAGAAGCATCATCTCAAAAGAGATAGTTATTAGAAGTAAAACCAAATATAGAAATTTTATCTAGGTAATAATGCCACTTAAACTGGATCATTATTACTAAGCTGATGATTGAGTGAATTAGAACTCAAGGTGTACTTAATTTACTTTTTCAGAAATCACAATAGCTGAGGATCCAGAGCATTATTTTTATTTAAGTACATTACTTAAAATTAGCTGCAGCAAGACAAACCTTTTCATAATCTGCCTTTAAATGGTTGTGTTGACTGAACCACTTTTTGATTGTGTTTTCTTTCAACGGTCCTATCAGTCCAGAATGGCGATGGATCTTTGCTAGGGTTATGGCATCGGGTACCATCTGCACCAATCCTGGTTGATAAAAAAGAGATTATTGAAATAATTCTTTCTTCCCAAGATGAGGAATACGTAGGAAACACATCTTGAAATACATAGCAACAATAGTTGCCAGCACTAGTTGATTGATCCTTTTCTTTGTAAACCTTCTTCTCTGAAGGAACCTTATCTAGACTGCCTTCCTTCTAAGTTTTCCTAAATTCTGGGGAGCAATGGGTTACTTATAGTGTTTGGATTAGATCTATCAGAAGCTTTACTATTTTTTCTTGAACTACTTAGAGAGCCAATCTAGCTAGTCTCACAGAGTTCCCACTGAGTCAATAAAGTAGTGGGTTAATTAATGTATGACTTATGCATTCATTTACAGCTTAAGGGAGGGCAAACTTGTAATAACAAGCATATTTATGATGAAAGAGAACCAAATGCAATTGCTATAACAAACTTTTCAAATATATTATAAAAATCAATGTTCAGGTTAATAAAGGCTTCACTGTTAAGTGTCCCATTCCTAGGAGTGAACAGATTAACTGTAGTAAACATGTAGAGAGCTGCCTGCTTCTTCCTTCTTAGTCAACATTAAAGAGAAACTATGGTAATAATTTTTTAAGGAGGGCATATATTGTTTGAACTTGAATAGGACCTTTGCCCTACTGACCATGTATCCAACAAGGCTTCTTTCATTGTATTTCTAAGGTTATTGAAATGTAAATATTTTCTAAAATCTTTTTAAAAAATGGGCCCCTGAGTGGCTCTGTCAGTTGAGTCTGCCTTTAGCTCAAGTCATGATCCCAGGATCCTGGAATTGAGTTCTGCGTTGGACTCCCCACTCAGTGGGGAATTTGCTTCTGCCTCTCCCTGCCCCTCATGTTCTCTCTCTCTCAAATAAATAAAATCTTAAAAAAAAATTTTAATGTAAATATTATCAAATCTTCTGATTTTATTCTGTACAGAATAGCAATTTAGACCAAGTATTTAAAACTGTCCCAGGACTAATGTCCACAAAGAAATCTGTAATATGCAGTTCTATAAATAAAAGCATTGAAAGAAATAAAAGTCTAGAATTTCTGATTTCCACAATCTTGGCAATTCAAGAGTTGAAAACTTAAATGTCCTAAGAGACCAAAGAACCAAATATAACTATATAAAAAGAGAGGTGCTTGAATTTTAAAAACTATTTCATGATCTATCTTTAAAAGTATTTAAATTAAACAAAAAGCAAGCAAATCACCATATTGGTAAATGAAACACTCTCTGTGCTGGATTTGGCCAGTAGTAACTGGTTGCAGCATTAACCTCTCTTGTTATTTAATAGCCCAGTTGTGACCTTTAGGCATCTGCACTGCTGGATCAGAAGAAACTTAAACATGGGGAGTGGGAATAGAATATTGAATGGCTACAGAAATACCTATAAAATATATTTAAAGAAAGAGAAACCAACAACACTGCAGAGGTAAATCTTGGGCATATCCTCAGAATTACAGCCAACGTATTTGGCTCTTGTGCAGATTTTCTCATGTGTATTAACTGAGATAGCAAATGTAAACATTCCATTTATTTATTTATTTTAAAATATTTAATTTATTTATTCATGAGAGATACGCAGAGAGAGGCAGAGACATAGGCAGAGGGAGAAGCAGGTTTCATGTTGGAAGCCTGATGTGGACTCCATCCCAGAATCCTGAGATCATGACCTGAGCAGAAGGTAGATGCTCAAACACAGAGCGACCTAGGCATCTCAACATTACATTTAGTAGTAACATTTCCCTCTTCATTTTTCCAATTCCTTCACTTGATACTTCCTAAAGGGAAATCACCTACTATCCGGGTCCTTAATGCTTCAGTGCCTCACATTTGACCATGACCAAAATTAAGACTTTGATTATTAGCACAGTTTAGATACTATGCTGTGGCAATGTCAATTACTTTTCAGATCACATTTGTCTTCAGGGAATTAATCTTTGCTAAATCCCAAGCCATTTATCATAATACTTACATTGCTGACTACTCTGAAAACCTTGCCCCTAATTTATAATAATCATGGTGGCTAAGTTTTGTCTATCAATTAAAGCCATAAATTACATTTTATACGTTTAAGCTAGAATGTATCATACATCTTTTAAATACTTATAACAATTCTGTGTGCATTGAGTAATATGAGTAGTTCTATTTTTACTGTCCTTTAATGCATAATTTCTCCAATTTTAGGGCATATATGTATCACTTGGGGTTAAAATGTAGGTTCTGACTCTTTAGGGTGGGGGTGAGGCCTGAGATTCTGCACTGCTAACATGCTCTCAGGTGATGTCAATGCTGCTGGTTCATGGATCATATTTTAAATAGCAGCATTCTTAGGGACAAAACTTTTTTTTTTAAATTTATTTTTTATTGGTGTTCAATTTCCTAACATACAGAATAACCCCCAGTGCCCGTCACCCATTCACTCCCACCCCCGGCCCTCCTCCCCTTCTACCACCCCTAGTTCGTTTCCCAGAGTTAGCAGTCTTTACGTTCTATCTCCCTTTCTGATATTTCCCACAAATTTCTTCTCCCTTCCCTTATATTCCCTTTCACTATTATTTATAGTCCCCACATGAATGAGAACATATAATGTTTGTCCTTCTCCGACTGACTTACTTCACTCAGCATAATACCCTCCAGTTCCATCCACGTTGAAGCAAATGGTGGGTATTTGTCATTTCTAATAGCTGAGTAATATTCCATTGTATACATAAACCACATCTTCTTTATCCATTCATCTTTCGTTGGACACCGAGGCTCCTTCCACAGTTTGGCTATCGTGGCCATTGCTGCTATAAACACCGGGGTGCAGGTGTCCCAGCGTTTCATTGCATTTGTATCTTTGGGGTAAATCCCCAACAGTGCAATTGCTGGGTCGTAGGGCAGGTATATTTTTAACTGTTTGAGGAACCTCCACACAGTTTTCCAGAGTGGCTGTACCAGTTCACATTCCCACCAACAGTGTATGAGGGTTCCCTTTTCTCCGCATCCTCTCCAACATTTGTTGTTTCCTGCCTTGTTAATTTTCCCCATTCTCACTGGTGTGAGGTGGTATCTCATTGTGGTTTTGATTTGTATTTCCCTGATGGCAAGTGATGCAGAGCATTTTCTCATATGCATGTTGGCCATGTCTATGTCTTCCTCTGTGAGATTTCTGTTCATGTCTTTTGCCCATTTCATGATTGGATTGTTTGTTTCTTTGGTGTTGAGTTTAATAAGTTCTTTATAGATCTTGGAAACTAGCCCTTTATCTGATATGTCATTTGCAAATCTCTTCTCCCATTCTGTAGGTTGTCTTTGAGTTTTGTTGACTGTATCCTTTGCTGTGCAAAAGCTTCTTATCTTGATGAAGTCCCAATAGTTCATTTTTGCTTTTGTTTCTTTTGCCTTCGTGGATGTATCTTGCAAGAAGTTACTGTGGCCGAGTTCAAAAAGGCTGTTGCCTGTGTTCTTCTCTAGGATTTTGATGGAATCTTGTCTCACATTTAGATCTTTCATCCATTTTGAGTTTATCTTTGTGTATGGTGAAAGAGAATGGTCTAGTTTCATTCTTCTGCATGTGGATGTCCAATTTTCCCAGCACCATTTATTGAAGAGACTGTCTTTCTTCCAATGGATAGTCTTTCCTCCTTTATCAAATATTAGTTGCCCATAAAGTTCAGGGTCCACTTCTGGGTTCTCTATTCTGTTCCACTGATCTACGAGTCTGTTTTTGTGCCAGTAACACACTGTCTTGATGACCACAGCTTTGTAGTACAACCTGAAATCTGGCATTGTGATGCCCCCAGATATGGTTTTCTTTTTTAAAATTCCCCTGGCTATTCGGGGTCTTTTCTGATTCCACACAAATCTTAAAATAATTTGTTCTAGCTCTCTGAAGAAAGTCCATGGTATTTTGATAGGGATTGCATTAAACGTGTATATTGCCCTGGGTAACATTGACATTTTCACAATATTAATTCTGCCAATCCATGAGCATGGAATATTTTTCCATCTCTTTGTGTCTTCCTCAATTTCTTTCAGAAGTGTTCTATAGTTTTGAGGGTATAGATCCTTTACATCTTTGGTGAGGTTTATTCCTAGGTATCTTATGCTTTTGGGTGCAATTGTAAATGGGATTGACTCCTTAATTTCTCTTTCTTCAGTCTCATTGTTAGTGTATAGAAATGCCACTGATTTCTGGGCATTGATTTTGTATCCTGCCACGCTACTGAATTGCTGTATGAGTTCTAGCAATCTTGGGGTGGAGACTTTTGGGTTTTCTATGTAGAGTATCATGTCATTGGCGAAGAGGGAGAGTTTGACTTCTTCTTTGCCAATTTGAATGCCTTTAATGTCTTTTTGTTGTCTGATTGCTGAGGCTAGGACTTCCAGTACTATGTTGAACAGCAGTGGTGAGAGAGGACATCCCTGTCTTGTTCCTGATCTTAGGGGAAAGGCTCCCAGTGCTTCCCCATATTTGCTGTGGGCTTTTCGTAGATGGCTTTTAAGATGTCGAGGAATGTTCCCTCTATCCCTACACTCTGAAGAGTTTTGATCAGAAATGGATGCTGTATTTTGTCAAATGCTTTCTCTGCATCCAATGAGAGGATCATATGGTTCTTGGTTTTTCTCTTGCTGATATGATGAATCACATTGATTGTTTTACGGGTGTTGAACCAGCCTTGTGTCCCAGGGATAAATCCTACTTGGTCATGGTGAATAATTTTCTTAATGTATTGTTGGATCCTATTGGCCAGTATCTTGTTGAGAATTTTTGCATCCATGTTCATCAGGGATATTGGTCTGTAATTCTCCTTTTTGGTGGGGTCTTTGTCTTGTTTTGGAATTAAGGTGATGCTGGCCTCATAGAACGAATTTGGAAGTACTCCATCTCTTTCTATCTTTCCAAACAGCTTTAGGAGAATAGGTATGGTTTCTTCTTTAAACGTTTGTTAGAATTCCCCTGGGAAGCCATCTGGCCCTGGACTCTTGTGTCTTGGGAGGTTTTTGATGACTGCTTCAATTTCCTCCCTGGTTATTGGCCTGTTCAGGTTTTCTATTTCTTCCTGTTCCAGTTTTGGTAGTTTGTGGCTTTCCAGGAATGAGTCCATTTCTTCTAGATTGCCTAATTTATTGGCGTATAGCTGTTCATAATATGTTTTTAAAATCGTTTGTATTTCCTTGGTGTTGGTAGTGATCTCTCCTTTCTCATTAATGATTTTATTAATTTGAGTCTTCTCTCTCTTCTTTTTAATAAGGCTGGCTAATGGTTTATCTATCTTATTAATTCTTTCAAAGAACCAACTCCTGGTTCTGTTGATCTGTTCCACAGTTCTTCTGGTCTCGATTTCGTTGAGTTCTGCTCGAATCTTTATTAACTCCCTTCTTCTCTTGGGTGTAGGATCTATTTGCTGTTTTTTCTCTAGCTCCTTTAGGTGTAAGGTTAGCTTTTGTATTTGAGTTCTTTCCAGTTTTTGAATGGATGCTTGTATTGCGATGTATTTCCCCCTTAGGACTGCTTTTGCTGCATCCCAAAGATTTTGAATGGTTGTATCTTCATTCTCGTTAGTTTCCATGAATCTTTTTAATTCTTCCTTAATTTCCTGGTTGACCCTTTTATCTTTTAGCAGGATGGTCCTTAACCTCCACGTGTTTGAGGTCCTTCCAAACTTCTTGTTGTGATTTAGTTCTAGTTTCAAGGCATTATGGTCTGAGAATATGCAGGGGACAATCCCAATCTTTTGGTATCGGTTCAGACCCGATTTGTGACCCAATATGTGGTCTATTCTGGAGAAAGTTCCATGTGCGCTTGAGAAGAATGTGTATTCAGTTGAGTTTGGATGTAAAGTTCTGTAGATATCTGTGAAATCCATCTGGTCCAGTGTATCATTTAAAGCTCTCGTTTCTTTGGAGATGTTGTGCTTAGAAGACCTATCGAGTATAGAAAGAGCTAGATTGAAGTCACCAAGTATAAGTGTATTATTATCTAAGTATTTCTTCACTTTGGTTATTAATTGGTTTATATATTTGGCAGCTCCCACATTCGGGGCATATATATTGAGGATTGTTAAGTCCTCTTGTTGAATAGATCCTTTAAGTATGATATAGTGTCCCTCTTCATCTCTCACTACAGTCCTCAGGGTAAATTTTAGTTTATCTGATATAAGGATGGCTACCCCTGCTTTCTTTTGAGGACCATTCGAATGGTAAATGGTTCTCCAACCTTTTATTTTCAGGCTGTAGGTGTCCTTCTGTCTAAAATGAGTCTCTTGTAGACAGCAAATAGATGGGTCCTGCTTTTTTATCCAGTCTGAAACCCTGCGCCTTTTGATGGGGTCATTAAGCCCGTTCACATTCAGAGTTACTATTGAGAGATATGAGTTTAGTGTCATCATGATATCTATTCAGTCCTTGTTTTTGTGGACTGTTCCACTGAACTTCTTCTTAAAGGGGAATTTTAAGAGTCCCCCTTAAAATTTCTTGCAGAGCTGGTTTGGAGGTCACATATTCTTTCAGTTGCTGCCTGTCTTGGAAGCTCTTTATCTCTCCTTCCATTTTGAATGAGAGCCTTGCTGGATAAAGTATTCTTGGTTGCATGTTCTTCTCATTTAGGACCCTGAATATATCCTGCCAGCCCTTTCTGGCCTGCCAGGTCTCTGTGGAGAGGTCTGCTGTTACCCTAATACTCCTCCCCATAAAAGTCAGGGATTTCTTGTCTCTTGCTGCTTTAAGGATCTTCTCTTTATCTTTGGCATTTGCAAGCTTCACTATTAAATGTCGAGGTGTTGAACGGTTTTTATTGATTTTAGGGGGGGATCTCTCTATTTCCTGGATCTGAATGCCTGTTTCCCTTCCCAGATTAGGAAAGTTTTCAGCTAGAATTTGTTCTAATACATATTCTGGCCCTCTGTCCCTTTCGGCGCCCTCGGGAACCCCAATTAAACGTAGGTTTTTCTTTCTCAGGCTGTCGTTTATTTCCCTTAATCTATCTTCATGGTCTTTTAATTGTTTGTCTCTTTTTTCCTCAGTTTCCCTCTTTGCTATCAACTTGTCTTCTATGTCACTCACTCGTTCTTCCACCTCGTTAACCCTCGTCGTTAGGACTTCTAGTTTGGATTGCATCTCATTCAATTGATTTTTAATTTCTGCCTGATTAGCTCTAAATTCTGCAGTCATGAAGTCTCTTGAGTCCTTTATACTTTTTTCTAGAGCCACCAGTAGCTGTATAATAGTGCTTCTGAATTGGCTTTCTGACATTGAATTGTAATCCAGATTTTGTAACTCTGTGGGAGAGAGGACTGTTTCTGATTCTTTCTTTTGAGGTGAGGTTTTCCTTCTAGTCATTTTGCTCAGTGCAGAGTGGCCAAAAGCAAGTTGTATTGGGAAAAAGAGAAAAAGAGAGGAGAGAAAGAAGGAAAGAAAAGAGAAAGAGAAAAAAAAGGGAAGAAAAAAAAAAAGAAAAAGAAAGAAAAAAAAAAGAAGAAAAAGAGAAAGAAAAAGAAAGGAGAAAAAAAGGGGGTGGATGAAGGAAACAAATCAAAAAGCAAAACAAAACAAAACAAAAAGAACCCCGGGGGAGTATCTTCTGATTCTGTGTACTTTAAGTCCCTTGGCTTCTCCTGGAAGTTGTCAGTCTAGCTGGTCTTCTGGGGGAGGGGCCTGTTGTGCTGATTTTCAGGTGTTAGCAGTTGGGGGAGCTGCTGTGCCCCTGCCTGCTGCAGGGCTCGGTGGGGGTTGTTTACCCGGTGAGGCCGCAGGAGGAACAGCCCCAGTGGCGGGGCAGCTCTGGAAACCTGGATTCAGCTCCGGCAGGAACTCCGTCTGCAGGGCCTGGAGGCTCCGGGGCGGGGCCGCTGATCTGCTCAGCTGGGGCAGGAGCGTCCTCGCTGTCCTGGGCCCTCCCGGCCTCTGCCTGTCCCGGGGGAGGCGGGATCCTGGGCTGTGTCCCGGCGCCCTGTGCTCCGGAGCCTGCGCTGGTGGATTCGCGCTCCCGGGCCGCCGCCGCGTAGCCCTCTCCGCCCCTCCGAGCTGCTCCTGGAACCGCGCAGCCCCCTCCGCACGGAGCCTCTTCCTCTGCCCGAGCCCCTCCGAGCTGCTCCCGCCCCGCAGCCCCCTCCGCGGAGCCGCCCCCGAGCCCCCCCGAGCTGCTCCGGGTCCCGCCGTGCGCGCTGCAGCCCTTAGGGAGCTCGGCGCACTCTCCCGGGGCGCAGGTGCCTGTTAGTGTCCCCGGAGCCCGAGGGCATCCCCGCCCTCCTGGGTCCTGCTCCACCTCCCCACGAGCCCCTTTCCGCCCGGGAAGGTCGGTGCAGCTCCTGCGTCTCCGGGACGGGGCTCTCCTGTCCTGGGGACACTCGCCCCGGCCTCAGCCCGGCTCCTCGCGGGCCCCTCCCCCTGGAGGCCTTTTGTTTCTTTATTTCTTTTTCCCCCGTCTTCCTACCTTGATAGATGCGCGAACTCTTCTCACTGTAGCATTCCAGCTGGTCTCTCTTTAAATCTCAGGCCGAATTGATAGATTTTCTGGATAATTTGAGGGTTTTCTAGGTAATTTGGTGGCGCCATCTTGCCCCTCCCCCAGGGACAAAACTTTTTAAGGTGGTATCATATAAGGCAGTAACTCTCAAAGTGGGGTGCATAACAAACACTGGATCAGCTTTTTACAGTCACAGAGACTTGATTTTGACTTCAATGCCTAAGTAGAAAACCTGATTTAGTACCTGGATGGAGCCTACTTATATCTACTCCTCCAATTTCC
Source organism: Canis aureus (assembly GCF_053574225.1). Taxonomy (NCBI): domain Eukaryota; kingdom Metazoa; phylum Chordata; class Mammalia; order Carnivora; family Canidae; genus Canis; species Canis aureus. The sequence continues at coordinate 29,332,033 of NC_135635.1, forward strand.
CTAAGTAATTTTTATGTCCATCGAATTTGGAGAGCCAATGATAAAATAAATCTTAAAGAATTTTTATTTTCCCTGATGGTCTCCCTCATGATATCCTAGGATATCATCTGCAAAGTAGTCAGAATTATAATAAACAATAATGCTGATAAAGTCATACAAACTTCCAGCCTGGAATATACTCTCCTTTATGGGCAGCAACTCTGTTTAGCTTATTTTAGTATTCCTTACCTTACATTTGTGATATTTCTTGAAATAATAGATATATTTTTTCAAAGAATTATTTATTTATTTATTCATGAGAGAGAGAGAGAGAGAGAGAGAGAGAGGCAGAGACACAGGCAGAGGAAGAAGCAGGCTCCATGCCGGGAGCCCGACGTGGGACTCGAAAGGCAGGCGGCAGGCGCTAAACCACTGAGCCACCCAGGGATCCCCAAAACAATAGATATTTAATAAGCCTTGGAAGCATGTTAAAAATGGAACCTGACCTCCCAAAAATGATGTTTGCTTTAATGATCTCTATTTTTCTCAAAGAAGTATTTTGTCAGTGCAATGCCCTTTCAAATCTTAACAACTATAGAAGATTGTTGGTAGATAGCTGGGAATAATAGCTTGTTTGTCTTATGACATCTACAACTTTGGGCAGATCTACATTCATTTTTGCTGAATCATTTTATTAACTTTAAAAGATCTAGCCTGTGTTACATTCTATAGTTTTAAACTGAGAAATAAGTAGATGCAATTGAAGAATTCCACTTGAGGTCAGTGATGTATTCAATTTCTGAAGAAAAGGTTATCCATGTGACATCAAGAAGTTCAGCTTGGTTCATCCAGCTTTATTTTTACTCTTGCAATACATTAGGATTTGAAAGAATTAAGTTACTTTACATAAGAAAAAGGAGAGAAGGGATCCCTGGGTGGCGCAGCGGTTTGGCGCCTGCCTTTGGCCCAGGGCGCGATCCTGGAGACCCGGGATCGAATCCCACATCAGGCTCCCAGTGCATGGAGCCTGCTTCTCCCTCTGCCTGTGTCTCTGCCTCTCTCTCTCTCTCTCTCTCTGTGTGTGACTATCATAAATAAATAAAAATAAAAAAAAAAAAAAAAAAAGAAAAAAAAAAAAAAAAGAAAAAGGAGAGAAAATACAAGGAATTACAATCTCAGAGTAACAATGATAAAGACTCTTCTAGGAAATAGAGATTTAGAAAGGGTTCCGAGGTGGCCACTTGCCATGGAAGAAAAGCCCTATTACCAGAATCAAAAGAATTGGGTAGCATGACTTGTAACAGACTAATCCTGAAGTATCAGGTTGCAAGTTAAGCTAATGCAGAGGTGCTTCCATACTGAGTTTCTACAATCTCAAATCACAGTTGGCTGGGGTACTGAGCCTATTGATGGGACCTCAGGAACTGGGGGGCAGACAGTGCTAGTTTTTCTGTTAGGTTTAAATTGCAGTCCTGCCTGAATAACAACTACAACAACATGGTTCTAGTCCCTTTTATAGTTCTCTGGGTTTTTATCCTTTTTAAAATACAGATTTATCTGCTATAATTCCTACCAATTAGTTTAATGAAATCCTGGGTGGTAGTGAGCACATTTTAAAAAGATTATAAGGTATCTTAGGAATTATTTCAATTCAGGGTGATTGTAATTAAGTACAGCTTTTACCTGTAATGGTAATAATTTGGGTGGACTATCAATATTATTTTCTTTGAAAATGTATATAAATGTAATTATATTTCCATATTAACATTTGGCTTTTATAAAGGAAAAGAATTACATTCAAAATTTGCATGTTTGGTCATCTTTGACTACTGATATTATGGTTTATTCAAAAGTCTTTTAGAAATTAAATGCATATTTGTAATGTATTTATACTCTTCAGAACCCCTTTAAGCATTTGCAACTTTGTAAATTTTGTGTTAATAGGCAACAATTGAATTTTTTTGAATAAGTTAGCTTTTCTGTTATCTTACAGAGAAAAGAACACACAAAAGACACACAAAGGGACACCACAGTTAACATCTAGATTGTCAAAATCCTAATTAATATCAAAAAAGACATTATATTCTATGTAAATTACTTGGCTTACCACTTTCGAAAATAATTCTTTTTAAGAAAAAGGAATGGCTTTGTATAGTTCTGTTGACTTTAAAATTTATAGTCTAAAATGAAGGCTGTGTAAAGTCTGGTGTCATGTTACCAGCGAATGTTTGAGATAAATAATGTAAGTCAAATCACTTTCTAATCTATACTGACCTTGACCTTTTCCTGTGGATAGACATCTATAAATGATCATTTGCATATCCAGGCCCTCCTGCAGCCAAATATTGTCCATCACTTGAATAATCTGCAGAACAAGCATATCCTGACGAAGATCATCTCCGGCCTGTTAAACACAAAATCATAGACTCTGGATTTCTCCTTGAATTCCATTAAAAGCCTTCAAATATGGATATGTCATTTCTTTCCTCGAATAAATTTCCAGCTTGACTTAAGGTGATTTCAATTATTCTATTCTAAGAACACCTTGTGTTTCTAAGAGAAGATCAAAGAAGTAAGAATTTTTCTTTAAATGATTACAGAAGCTTCAGCCATTAAATTAGAAGTTGCTTGGAATGTTGTTCGCTGATAATAATCTTTTAATTTATCATTGTGCAATGTCTCAGGTTCAAAGTCTAGTGAAGAGAGGCTCCATGAATGTTTATTCAAATTTCAAACTCAGCCAAGAGAGATCCCTTTCTAACTGAAACATTATTTGGTATGCCATAAATGTATATACTGATATACAGTTAGAATACCAAGAACTTCTTGACTAGGAGTATAAATAGCACACATAAGATTCATCAGACTTTAAATCATTGACTTCTCATATTATGAAGGTGGTTAAAAAGTTTTCAGAGTACACAGCCTTTGATAATAAGAAATGATTAAGAGATAATTTTCTAGCATAGGTGAAGGAAGTGGCATATGTCCAAAGGGGAAGGATAGTTTTCTGCTTTTAAACTAAGAGGTTTGGTTTTGAAAATGCTTTCTAAATTATATGCAAAGAAATACTGCAAGATGAACTTTTGTGGTATTTTTTTTCTTCACCCAAAATCCAGTGTTTCATGACCATTCATGCTTCAGGTTACACAGGTCAAAGCCAAAGTATGGGTGTGTTAAAAATTATACTCAAAAATAGTCAAAATTCACCAAATAATTCACTCTGAGACCTGGTTGTCTGGTTTGGCTGAATGATTGATTAGATTAACTGAATGACTCCAAATTTTTCCTTTCTACTCATAGCTTCTTCTTTGGCCCCTCTTTCCTACTTGTCTATACCTCTATCACTACCATTTACTCTACTTTCCTATGAAATTCATGATAAAGACTGGCCTATATTTAATTGAAAAGAAAATAACCCAAATTACTAAAATAAGCTAGTGCCTGAAGATAAGAATTTTATGTTGCATTAACATATCATTTGAATTTCAGATAATATTGATTCTAATTTAGTACCTAAACCAAAAGAAAACTCTCCTATTGGGGGTTCATCATACATTCCATTTTCTGTGCTACTCAAAAGTGTTTAATTTCATTTATTGAAACAAATCTTCTTAAGTTTTCCATTGAAGGTTCACTAGCTTGAGCCAGTAATGATCAATTTATTGTCAATCATTGCTTGACATGTACTATAATTCTGTAAAAATGCAGAATCAAAAATAACTGGAATCCTCTTTGTTGCCAGAGGAAAACAAGTAAAATAATTTCTTTTTGTGAGAAATCAATAATTCTACCTGTGAAATCAATTTGATGTTTTAGGAGGGCTACTGTACCTTAAAAATGATGCTGATGTTTTTGCCCATTGGGTTAGCATTGATGAAAGTAATCTTCAGTGGCAAAGCATGAGATGTGAAATATGAACACGCCTACCGAAAGAGAAGAGAAAAATGGTGAGCAAAATAAAGCCAAAAGAACACTTACCCTGAAATCATGGGCCTCTTGCATAATTTGTTATATGAGTAAGTGTAACACATATAAATAATTTTTACACTTTGGAACAAAGAAATTATGTTTATTAAAAACAAAAATAAGCCAACTCTAGTTTATTAGCCAAAGACTTTTACTTAGAAACTGAAAATCCAGCTTCTTGGCAGGTTGTAAACCTTCAACTACATTTTTTTCTCACTGAACAGTGGTGATATGTTGGGAGTTTAGATAAACAAAGTAGTATGTAAATATTGTGTTTATGCTAGATGGTTAATATCTGAAAGATAAAATTGCTATTCAAAAATCTATTTTCTTTTAATTATTTTTCCCCTGCAGCACACTTTAAGGAAATATAGAGTTAAGAAATACCTAAATTTAAATTAGAACTCTGTAACTAAATTTAAATTAGAACTCTGTAACTTAGCTGCAAGGTCTCGGGCAAGTTACTTAAATGGGGATAACAGTCCCTATCTCAAACATATTTGTAATAGATATATGGGCTAATAGATATAAAAGACCTTCTACAGTGCAGTGCCTGGCATTAATTAGGTACTTCAAATAAAATAATGCATTATTTTTCTCTTTTTGTTAACATTTTTTTATCTTTACAAATAATAGTACAACATATGTTTCCTCCTTTCTTTTCTTTCAGTTACACTTTGCATTTCCATTTCAGCTTTATAATATTGACAACTTTCCATTACACTTTCATTGTTGGTTATTTTCCTTTTATGTTCTAACAGTTGTCTGAATGCTAAAAGGTTGTATGTCTTTAGGCTATTAGAGACTTCATGTTGACAGTGAAGAGTTAAATCAATACTAAATAAAGGAAAAGAACTTGATGGTTTCAATTTATCAACTTAGTAAAATATGACATCAATACATGTTGAAGGATCAGTTTAAATATCATTGTTCCTGAGAAGTCTGAAATCAGTAGACTTAGAAGGGAAAGGATATGTTGTTTAACTTAACCTATCAACAGAAAACTAACCTAATCCCTAAGCAAACAGAAACCCTTGCTTACTGAATCAATTGGAGGTTTATAGTAAATGGGTGAGACTGCTTGTTAAGTAATGAATTCTTGCTTCAAGAATCAATCAGGGAACATATGACCTTCTGTCATGGTATCAAATTAGGAAGTCCTGTATTAGGTTAGAAATGAGTCTAGATCAGTGGTTTTCAAACTATGCTCAACCTATTCTTGGAGGTCTCTTCGAAGCATCTCAAGTTCAGGGAAGAGGAAAAGGGCGAAGGGTGGCTGAAGATAAGACTTAGCCCTTCTTAATTATGTCACTCAGAGCTATTTTGTTTTCATTGTTTTATATTTTGGTTTTCACATGCAGTATACTTTTTGAGAGTCATGTCAAAAATATTTTGTATTTGACAGTTAGTATGCACAAACCACTATCCATATGATATCAGAGACACAGTATCTATTCTCCAAGAGCCTACAGAAAGTTGGTATGAACACATACACATACGCATTAGGTTGAAAATAATTGACAAGGCCATTTATCATGGTTGAATGAAGAAGCACTTAAAGAAGAGAAATCTTTCAGAGATGGGCTGGATTTGAAGATTGTGCCAGAGATTAGCTAACAGCTTTTAAAATAAAAGGGGGGTTCTAGGTAGGGAAAGGCAAACAATGAGAACTTATATTAGATGTGAAAAGTACATTGCAAGGGCCACAACCAAGAGAAGGGAAAGGATGAGTAGGAATCTTGGAAGATAATTTTATGTAAATAATGAGATAAAAGAGCTGGAATAGAAATAAGAAAATAAGAAGAGCTGGAATAGAGAAAGGAAGATATGACCCCTGTTCTTGAGAAGCACACACTAATGATATAGACTTAAAATAGTTTCTAAAAAAAGGAAAGAAATCTATTAGTAAATGAAGTGTGTGGTCCTTACTTTCCCAGGAGTGGAAAAGGATTACATTAAGTTAAAACCACTCTCCCAAATGCTGGATCCATTCCCTAGTGACCCAAAGGAAAATAGGAAATGATCCATTGTAATTAGTGGTTCCAAGGAGAGACAAGGGTGAAAATTCTTTGAAAGAAGGCTTAATTCAAAGCTAAGACCTTTGTCCTCCATCTTGGAGAGCCACACTTTAAAAAATAGATTGAGCCAGGCTTGAGTGCTTCTCCCCAGTGTAGTTTACTGATGACTACAGTCAACATTAAAATAGAAATGTTGACTGTACGCTTTCCTGTACTCACTACATTCATAGGGCTTCTTTCCCATGTGAACTCTCTGATGCATAATAAACTGTGAACTATCACTAATGGCTTTCCCACAATCATTTCATTTATAAACTTTCTCCCCAGATGGGTTCTCTGACATCATAAAATTCATGCTATCACCAAAGAAACTTCCCATACTTATTACATTCATAGGATTTTTCACCAATGTGAGTTCTCTGTTATATAACAAGATGTGGGTCTCCATTCTGCATTCTTCTGGAGCTTTTCATTTGTGTGAAGTCAGATGATGTAAAATAAGACATTTACTCTCACTGAATATCTTGCCACACTGCATTCCAAACGCTTTTCTGTGGTAGGAATTTGCTCATAGCTAACAAGTTGAGAGTTCTTTTTGTTTTTGTTTTTGTTTTTTTAAAGAAGATTTTGTTCATTTGAGAGAAACAGAGATAGCAAGAGAGATCACAAGTAGGGAGGAGAGGAGCAGGTTCCCACTGAGCTGGAAGTCTAACATGGGGCTGGATCCCAGGACCTTGAGATCATGACCCCAGCAGAAGGCAGACGCTTAACTGACTGAACCACCCAGGTGCCCCAAATTGAGAGTTCTGATTGAAGTCTTTTCCATACTGCCTACATTTATTGTACTCATTCCCCAGTGTGGAGGCTCTAACATCAAATAAGACATTTATTCTGACAGGCCTTACTATGCTCATTATACTTGCAGGGCTTCTCTGCAGTATGGATTCTCTGATGACCAAAATGCTTTTTATTGGAACAGAGAGCTTGCTCACACTCATTCAACTGTAATGTTTCTCACTAGCGTGACATACTTGGTGTTAGAAAAGGATTTTACTCTGAATGCAGGCCTCCTACACTTATGAAATTTAGGTCTCCCCAGGATGAGTTATTTGAAGGTCAATGAGTAGGGAACTCTGAGTGAAGGTTTTTACGCATAAAGCACATTTGTAAGGTTTTTCCTAATTATGGAATCTCTGATATTGAATAAGTGGGAGTAGTGATGACAGCTCTTCCCATGCTTGCTGCATTCATAGGGCTTCCCTCCTTAGTAGATTCTCAAATGAACCATTAGCTGAGAGGTCTCTCTAAATGTCTTATCATACTCATTACACTCTTAGAGGTTCTTTTCCGGTATGGATCCTCTGATGCAGGCTCTGATTGAAAATTTGCCACATTTACCACATCTTCAGATGTGATGTGTTTTCCTTCAGACCTCCTTGTTTGGCAGGACTGTAGGATGGACTAATATGTTCCCCAAGGGAGAGTGTCACCTGGCTGCATCTGCCCTGTTTATTGCTCTATGCACAGGTGCCCAGCATTGTGCCAGGCACAGCTGACCAGAGCAAATGGAGCAAGGGGCAGCTTACTTGGCATACTTTCCAGACTCAGGGAAAGTACTACTGTCTGCAGGTAGGTATAGGAAAGCAGTGTGGTCCCAGCTAGAGTGCTAGGGGTGGTAACTCCTGGGCTGATGACCCTTAGCCTGACCATCTCACATCGACACCCACAGCAGTCACCATTTAGAACTGATATCCCATATCACCAAGGCCCACAAAAAAATAAGACTGGGGATGCCTGGGTGTTTCAGCAGTTGAGTGTCTGCCTTTGGCTCAGAGCATGATCCCGGGGTCCGGGATCGAGTATTGGGCTCTGTGCATGGAGCCTCCTTCTCCCTATGTCTGTGTCTGTATTGGGCTCTCTACATGGAGCCTGCTTCTCCCTCTGCCTGTGTCTCTGGCTTTCTCTCTGTGTCTATCATGAATAAATAAATAATTAAAAATTTAAAAACAAACAGAAAACCAAGACTCATATGGAAATTTAACTAAGAAAATTGTTCTACTCCTTAAACAACAATAAACCAAGAAAGCAGAAACAAAAAATCAACATCTGGATTCAATGATTCATACTGTTCTTTCTACTTTCAGATACCGTGTCTTGAAATGCTGCATTTCCCTGTATTTTCAGCATTAATCAGTGGATATCGCCGATGATTAAGAAGTTACAAATTTTTAAAAAGTAGCAACGATTCAGATTTTCACCCAAATAGACATATCTCAGTTTATGGAATTTGATGCCTTATTTTGTTATTTTAAAAAATATGCTATGTAGCATATTAGGAAGGGTTCTAAGGCTCCTGTGAAACAGCAAAGTTGTAAAGGTAACAGTGCCAACTTTTTAACAGAAGTTTTAAATTTCATACTAATAATGGTCTGATTTTTCTCCTAATCATTGGATTTGTTTTCTTTATTGTATTATGACTTCAGTCAAGTAACATTTATTGTTCATGCATGATAATTTAACCTCTTTTCTTCTAAGTCTCACTTATTGATCCTACCTCTATTAGTGTTTTCTACTCTTAGGCTTTTGAGAAGGAGGCTAATCAAGTTAATGGAGATAAAAGGAGAAAGAATAATTCTAAGTTAGAGAAGTGTGACTTGTAGAGGCATAAAAGAGAAAGAAATTGTTTCTGATGGCAGGAAGGTCACTCCAGGCATAAGTAAAATCACAAAATATATGGTACACTGACACATGAGTTTCAGTGAATTTTAAATTAAATAAAACTGAGGTGTTGTAGCTAATAATAGTGTACTAGGCATGGGTATGCACATAATCTAAATAGCATGAAATTAAAGCCAAGCCTGCATAAGGTCACCAAATCAACCATTTTGAATAAATTGAGAAATCAATTTAGTGAGAAATATCTTTTTTTAATTTATTTTTACTGAACTGATAGTTTATTTCTAAATCAACAAATCATGTGATGAGGCCAATACAATCTCAGCCTTACACAGTGCATCAAATGTGGCACATAGTTTGGATTGAATTCAATTACTTTTTTTTAAATACTTGCAATGACAATTCATAAATCGTTTTTGCCATTTCAAAAACATACAGTGAACTAAACAATACGAAACAAAAATACTCAATTTATCTACTGAATAAACTGACTTACATCACGATCAATACCCTTTATACACAGGGCAGGGTTCAGAGGAAGGTGACAAGTCTTTATACACTGAAAGAATTCTTCTAGTCTGCCAATCTCTTTCTTCAGTACCTCCTGTGTAAAAATCATTTGAAAAGCATTTTAGAAACTGTAAAGAACTTGCTTTTCTTTCAAGTTATAATTTTCTTCTATTGATTAAATAAACTCTTTAATTCAGGGGTTGCACACTTGTAAGCTTTGGGGTCAGGTAGGTGTTGTAGACACATATTAGGAGGCAGCAGGCTAAAGACAATATGGAGTGTTGAGGGAAATGGGGAACTAAAGAGTTCATGCCTTTTCTACAGGATTTTAATTTCAATTAAAAACAAAACCAAAACAAAGAACTATTTTATTTTTTAAAGATTTCTTTGTTTATTCATGAGAGACACAGAGAAATAGGCAGAGTTCCGAGAAGCAGGCTCCCCACAGGGAGCCCGATGCGGGACTCAATCTTGGATCCCACGATCACGCCCTGAGCCAAAGGCAGATGCTCAACTGCTGAGCCACCCAAGCATCCTAACAAGGAACTATTCTGTTCAAACAAACACAATGGGTTAGATTTGACCTGTGGCCTGCCATCTTGCAATACCTGCTTTAAGTAATTATTAACACGATCCATTTCTGAAAATTTCCTGGAATTTTAATTTGTAACTCTCAAGATTCATACTTAATAGTGATTTACATTTTAGAAAAAAAATTCACATGGATTAAGGGCAATAATGGCAAAAAAATGACAATTGCAGACAATTGATAATAGTAATAGTAACATGTTTGAACAAATGGTTCACTAAATGCCAATGAGTATATTTCTGATACAAAAGGGGGAGGAACAATAATCCAAAATATAAAAAAACTCCTTTTAGCCCATTTTCAAAAACTCTTTAAGTCCAATTCTAAAAATGAAGGTATCAGATTACTAATGTTTAATTAACTCCCAAGAGTTTCTTGGCTTTTACTCCTGGGTCATTGGCAAATAATAGAAAATACTGCTTTCAGAATCCAGAAGAGCAAGGTGGAAAAATGAGGCAGATTCCACCATGGCACTCTTTCTGTATGTCCTCCTTTGTCCTATCTACACCTGGATTTCCCTAAGGAATATCATGGAGGGGAATCTCTACTTTCTTTAACTAAAATATCTTCTTTACAGAGTTAATTAGTACTTTTAAAAAATTTAATTTAATTTAATTTTATTTTATTTTCAATGAGATGACATGCTTTAATAGTAAACAGCAGAGAAAAACAACCTGTAAAGAAATAACCTCTAGGAATCTGAGGAAAACTAATAGAGGAGACAATTTTAATATATTAAAAGTCTAGCCTTTATCAGAATAAGCAGACATAAATTTATAAGTAGGTTTGCAGAATTATGAATTATCTATTAAAGAGGTTTTTCACAGCTTTTATTTAAATTCCAGTTAATTAACATACAGTGTAATATCAGTTTCAGGTGCACAATATAGTGATTCGACACTTCCATACAATACTAATTAGTACTTTTTAAAAAAAGAGCTAAAAAAATAGCTAACAATAACTTGAATTGTGCAAAATTATAAATGCTTCTTCCATCTCTTTATTTTTATTTTCTTATTTTTATGTTAAGAAATGTTATCACAAAATCAGTGTAGGTGAGCAAAGTAATTTGAGAGAATAATGTCATATCACTTTGGAATTTAATGCAAATGGTCAAAAAAGGCATCAGATTTATTTAACTGTAGTATGCATCTCAAATATGTGTGGAATCTTAAAATGTAAGAAACAAAGACTACTCTCATACACTAATTTTGTAAATTTTATTTCATTTTTTAAAAAATTTTATTTATTCATGAGAGACACAAAGAGAGAGAGAGGCAGAGACACAGGCAGAGGGAGAAGCAGGCTCCATGCAGGGAGCCTGATGTGGGACTCGATCCTGGAACTCCAGGAACCACTCCCTGAGCCAAAGGCAGATGTTCAACTGCTGAGCCAACCCACCAGCCAACCTCCCAAATTTGGGAGCCACCCAGGCGTCCCAAATTTTATAAATTTTAAACCAGTTTATTTTACTTACTTTCAACTTTTTGTCTATCACCAGATAATAATTAGTAAGTCTGCAGTAATATGAAGAAATTATAGAATTTTTTTTTGCATTGCTCATCATGTTCTTTATCTTAAGTTTTTCTGTCAATTTAGAGTTTATATATGTTTCCCATTTAAGAATAAATCCCATGGTTATGCCTCTTATTTTTTATTTATTCCTATAGAGGTGAAGTGCCAGAGCTTCTGGCATTTCTAAATCAAATGAGTGACTTCCAGCAAGAAAAGTATTGGGGTGGGAAAGAATTCTGGAACATTTTGCCTGTCAATGTTTTTATATTATTGTTGAAAATTCTTTTTGATTTTAGAGAGTGCACTGAGAGAAGCTGTGTGTGCCCTTTGAGGACAAAATTCAAGTTTCAGTCATTTTTCTATCCATAACTCCTGCTCTGTAAGTACTTAATGACTGAACAATGTCATTAATACAATGGGTGGATAACCACTGTCACCCTGCATCCAGAATGTTGAACATAAGAGAACCTACTCAATGCTCTATGTCAGTGAGGGCAATTAGTGATGCATATAATTAAAAAGAGCAAAAATACTTTAATCAGATCAAGAACAAGAAGAGCTAAGTCCATTATTATAATCAGTGATGAAAAAGGCACAATATTTTGACTATCATTCATGGAACTTAGTATAAAAGTTTTACTATCCATACCACCATTGATTTAATTAATTTTATTTGTTATGCCAAAAAAGTGTTTAAAATATGATTTTGAGGGGCACCTGGGGGGCTCAGTGGTTGAGCATCTGCCTTTGGCTCCGGGTGTGGGCCCGTGGTCCTGGGATTGAATTCTGCATCAGGTTCCTCATGGGGAGCCTGCTTCTCCCTCTGCCTATGTCTCTGCCTCTCTCTCTGTGTCTCTCATGAAGAAATAAATGCAATTTAAAAAAATAAATAAATAAAATGTGATTTCGATTAGTGCAGTGTTAGAAAAATCTAGACCTAGATTTTATACCCTGGACAAAGGTGCCCTAAAAAGTCCCCTTTGGACTTCTACTATCCTGAATTGTGCTGCCATTTTGAGGAAATTACTTCATCTGGTCTTTTTAGCTAAACTGCCTTTAAGTTGATTTCTTTTTGTCAGGTACCCTCCTTATGCTGCAAGGCTACTTAAATCAAAAAACCATATTGGAGTGCCTGGGGGTGGCTCAATCAGTTAAGCATCCAAGTCTTGGTATTGGCTCAGGTTATGATTTCAGGGTTGTGAGTGAGCCCTGCACTGGGCTCTGCACTCAGTGCAGACTCTGCTGGAGATTCTCTCTCTCCCCCTCTCATTCCTCTCATCATTCACTCATGCTTTCTTTCTCTCTCTCTCTCAAATAAATAAAACCTTTAAAAAAACATGTTCTCTTAGTAGACATTATCATTAACTTTGAGACTGTAAATTGAAAAAAATCTTGATTAAAGTAATAATTTGGGTGTCTTATACTAAGTATAGGCAAGGAATTTGCTTTCTAAGCTATGAAATTGAAACAATTGAACAAAAGATTAAAGAAAACACTACAGGAAGATTAATTTTTCAACAAACCTGTCTTTGAGGGTCACTGGCAGACTTGACTTTTTCCCCTATGTCTCCCAGAATTTTAATAAGTTTCTTCTCCTTGGAAAACTCATCACTCAAGGCTTTTCCTGAACAGAATTGAAGAGCTGCCAACAGCTTCTGATACCAGCTTTTAAAGTAAGTTTCATTCTGTGCATCCTTTAGCAGCCTGAAGGGAAGAGAGAACAAGAATTCTTGTATCTATAGCTGATTTTTTAACCACCTCCAGCAGGAACAATCAGTGCATTTCAGACTAATCTGTATTTGGTGGCTTTGGGCAGTTTAACAGCCTTGAATCAGGGAAAATGTTGTTTGTTCATTGGCAGTCATCAAATTCCATCTGATAGCTAATGAGATTCCTAGAGTGAAGAATCAATAAGAGACCTGCCTTTTCTCATTTCAATTCACAATACACTTTTTCTTTTTTCAGGCTTCTTAATTCTATCTATAACAAATACTTAACATATTTTGACTTCTTATTAAAATAAGGACAAAGAATTTTAGAAATAGTATTTATAAATGACCACATTATCATCAACCATCAACCCTACCTTTTTCTACTTTTCTTCAAAAGGCTCCCACACTGTCACATACTACATATTTCTCTTTCTTACAGTAACTTCCTTTGATTACTTGGAGGTAGATGTTGTAAAGGCAAGAGAATGGTTTTGTTTTCAGACATTTCTGGATTCAAATCTCAGCCCTACAACTTATAAGTAATTTAGGCAAGTTCTTTAACTAGGCTGAGATTTTATTTATCTATAAAATAAAGTAATAAACTGATTCTGTAGAGCTGTACAGAACACAGATTGAGCTGATGCATTTGAAAGGCCTTAGCACCATGTACCTACTAGTCAACCAACATTAATTAGTCCCTCTGTATTTTGCGGCCTCCCCCAGCCAACTTCTGTCACTGCCTGGTAGTCTGCTCATGTAATGAACAGGGGAAGCATAGCACACAAAGAAATAAGAATACTCTGCTAGATAATGGAGCAGTAACAAATATTTTTTTACTGCTTGTCATGTGACAACTTCTACTGCCTTGAAACGAATTCCAATATGCTCAAACGTTTTCTATTATGTCCCAAACCACTGAAAAAGAATTAAAAAAACTAATTCTTTTGAATGTTAACCTCTCTTTGATTGGTTCTTTTACTCTTAACTGGTCTCCAGTCTTGTCCTTCTCTGTAAAATTGCCATTCAAGAAACTAGGAGAAAGTTATTGTGAAAATGAAATACTAAAAAAGAAAAGATTAAATGCAAAGCAGTTGAAAAATATATAGATGAATTTCATTCTGAATTCTTAATTTTGCACCTCTGCCTAATATGTATTATGGTACAGAGACTATAACATATTATTTCATTTGTTCTATGCTTTTTGTTTCTACATATTTAAAAAAATTAAGTTAAAAAAGTTAAAAAAATTGAGACTTTTTTTTTTAGGTGAGGGCTTGCTCTCTTGTCATTGTTATGAAGCCAACTTAAATTCTAGCACCTCTTTTGCTTTTAAGTTGAGTAACAGTTCTTACCTACCTCTGGAAAGCACTAAAAAAAAAACCCTCAGAGGGTTAAAGATGTATTGATGAAAAAATATAATCCATTGACACCTGCTTATTTTCAATGTAAGAAAAATAGTAGATAATAATGAAATTTTTTATATGTACCCCTATGGTGATATTTTGAAATATCAGATGTAGTAAGTGAAATCTGTCATTATTTGGAAGCTCTGAGAAAATGAATGTTGTGTGAGTATGAACTGGAAGGTCGCAAATGCAGGCATTCACATGTAAAACTTTAAGACATTTAATATAAAATTGTATATCTCTCAGATTCTCTCAGTATTTTGAGGACTTTGGTAATATACCATTTGAGAGTGTACTGGGGTTTCAGTGAGATAGGTACTTGATGGGTAGTGTATTTCTATATCTCTATTGATGTTTGCCAGCATTTTCATACACTTTAAATATTGAGTCACTTGTTTTAAAAATATTTTTAACCAGTTCTTGTACATAAATATAATTCTATAACCTCCTGCTATATACATGATAAAAGGAAAAGTTATTTTGTATAGATGAAGTCAACTTTTTACACTAAAATAATCTTTTTTAAAGATACGTTTAGATATTGTAGGGCTCATGGGAACTGTCTGAATTATATAATTTGTATTCATACTACTCTTAATTTTTTTGTTAGAAATGTATTTGATTTTTTTAAGGAGAAAAAACTCAAATTTTATTCCTTGCTCAAAATAAAACAGAGCAGGGAAGATTTGCAGAAAGAATATGACTGTGTTTTAAAAAAATTATAAAAGCAAAGAATGAAAATTCAGTGTATTCCACTGTCATTATTTTCCTTGTAGAATATGCCTCATTCCAACCCTGCATCTCCGCTAAGATCATATGTTCTCCTGGTGAGATCTGGTTCAAGCTCAACAGTTTTTTGCCTCATGAAGAGTTTGTCTTTACACATTGCAAAACTGAAATCATGGAGTGGTAGAGTGTAGGAGATGACCATGAGAGGTCAAATAACCATTCCTGTGTCCTTAGATATAGTTAAGAAAAATTAACATGTCCTTCATTTTAAACAACTGCAGAGAAAGTTGGACTATACAGCTTGAGGTAGAGGGTTGGACAGTTTTGCATTGATGACTTCTACATAAGGAAGCAGTAAGCCCCTCATTGAGTATTTTGTATCCATTGCCTCTATTTTAAGATTAGCAAAGAGCTGGCCACTCTCTGGAACATTACAGAAACCTTTTTCTATTCTTTTCTTTCTTTCTTTTTTTTTTTTTTTTTAAAGACTTTATTTATTTATTCATGAGCGACACAGAGAAAGAGGCAGAGATAGGCAGAGGGAAAAGCAGGCTCCTTGCAGGAAGCCTGATGCGGAACTCCTTCCCGGAACTCCAGGATCACGCCCTGAGCCGAAGGCATACGCTCAACCACTAAGCCACCCAGGCGTCCCAGCAGAAACTTTTTCAAAAAACACTGTCACCTAAGAGCAGCACTATTGTTTATGCCATTTTTTTTTTAATTTTTAAAGTCAAGGGACTGAGAAATATGAAGATTTAGTTGTGAAAGATCAGACTTTTAAGGTGCATACAATGTGACTGCATATAAACTATGAGGTAAATCTTAAAATGCCAGAGACTTGTTTATCCTAATATCTGAGATCCAGGGATATAATTCAATTTGATATGATTTTGTACACATCTTATGGACTGTAAGTAATGACAACGTTAAAATGAGGATAAATGCATAAAGTCTAGCTGATTAAAGGTTTTGACAGTGTTAAGGATGAGAGGCAGAAGCAAGAATGAGGAGGAAACCCAGGTAATAGCATGCTTGTAAGATGTTATGAAGGTATTTGACTAAATTAAGGGGATCGTGGAAGACTCAGAGAAACTAGCTGTTTTTTAAGATAGAAACCCCAGCTAGCATGATAGGGAGATTTTCCTTGATTATTGAGCTTGTCTCTGTTTCTCCATGCACGTGGCTGCTTCTAATTCTACAGGGAATAACTTGCTTGAGCCACAGGAGACATAGTTCTCACTTCTCAGGCTACCATTAGGACAGAATAGAATCATCACACGATCTCTGCCCTCCTCGCCTCCTAACTCTCTTCAGTGAGGGTCTAATTGTAGTTCTAATAGCAGGGTACTCCCCATCTTAGGAGCTCTCTTAAATTTTGACCCACTTGAGTTATATCCTGTGAGTGAAAAGGGGAAACAACATCTTAGAGCAGAAGAGAACTGAGTTACACAATGAAGATGAGTGACTTCAGGTCAGTCCAGAACCTCCTCTTCCCATTTGGCTGAGCAAGCAAGACAAGGTGTGTGGCTCAGGAGACCAGTTTCTAGTGAGCACAGGAAGATTCTAGAATGTCACTTCTTCAAGTGTATTTATAACTCTAGGATATATAGACTGATATTCAATACTTGATATAAAATTATTAATTTTAAGATTTTAATAGTGTGATTAAAAAGTAAAAAGAATTTGGGATGCCTGGGTGGCTCAGTTGGTTAAGTGAGTGACTCTTGATCTCAGCCCAGGTCTCGATCTCATGGTTGTGGGCTCCATGCTGAGCCTGGGGCCTGCTTAAAAAAAAAAAAAGGGATCCCTGGGTGGCGTAGCGGTTTGGCGCTTGCCTTTGGCTCAGGGCGCGATCCTGGAGACCCGGGATCGAATCCCACGTCGGGCTCCCGGTGCATGGAGCCTGCTTCTCTCTCTGCCTGTGTCTCTGCCTCTCTCTCTCTCTCTCTGTGTGACTATCATAAATAAATAAAAAAAACTTAAAAAAAAAAGAAGAAGAAGAAAAAGAAAAAGCATGTATCTTTTTAGACTTTACAACTTTATTTCACTTCTTAGTGTTTCTTTAGATATTTATTTAATATTTTCCCAGACTGAGGAACTTGTTACATTTTTTTTAAGAGAGACAGAGAAAGAGCACATCAACAGGGGTGGGGTGGGGTGGGGAGAAGGGGCAGAGAGGGAGAGGGAGATAGAGAATCTTAAGCAGGCTCCATGCTCAGCACAGAGCCTTTGTATATTTTATCTCATGACCTTGAGATCATGACCTGAGCTGAAATCAAGAGTCAGATGCTTAACCAACTGAGCCACCCAGGAGCCCCAGGAACTTGATACATTTTATAGTCCTTGCAAAGATAATCATTTCCTAGGACTAGTTTATTCTTAGAATACTAATTTGCTTTTTTCAAAATGTAACACTAAACTTACATTGGATTTTGCATGCAAGGAGCTTTATATTGGCCACGTCTGCAGAAATGTAATTTCCAATCACTAGCTATTTTGCAAAATCTGTCAATACACTATTTTGTAACAATTCTTAAATATAAAACTGTTAAAAGGAAATAAATTCAGAAAGTAATGACATTCATACTCTAGAGATTATATACATTTTTAGAACACTTAAATATATGAGAGGAGGCCCATAAAGTATGTAGCTGAATAATTGCATCACCATAATATAATTTATATATCTAATATTTATTACCACCTCGAAAGTGTTCTCTTTGAAATGTACGTTCAGCCTAATGATATCCCCACTGTGCTGACTCGCTGTGGTAGATCCGATTATTGTTTCCAACTCTATGCTTTCTCTGAAGCATAGGTTTCTCTGAACCTCTGAAGGAGGTTATACATAATCTAGAGTCTTTGTTCTATGACTTCCAGTGCCTTCCCATAGTCAGAGTCTATTTCTCTACCCAGTGTCAGGGTTGGTCATGTGATTCGCTTTGGCCAATAGGATGTGACTGATGTAATGTATGCCCTTGTGCATGCAGATATTTTAAATGTGCTATTATGGATTGGTTTGGCAGCTTGTACTTCTGCTTTCTGCCATGAAAACAGTATATCCCCTCTGGGGGCTGTTCCTCCAGTTGCAGAGTAACAGGACATTGTAAAGCAGAGCTAAGTATTGCTGTGAGGAGTCCAGTGGAGCCCAGCAGAACTAGAGCAAGTCTGCAGCTTATGTATTGAACGAGTGAGAAATTTGTGTTGTAAGCCACTGAAACTTTGGGGCTATTTGTTGCTATAGTAAAAACTAATGAATATGCCAGTTTTCATATTCTTTCTTTTCCCATTTTGTTTTTATTTATTTATTTGTATTGCCTTTAGAATATGCAGCATAATTTTTAAACATCCACCGTGTTAACCCTGAGGATATTTGGGGGCATATCTAATTGCTGAAAATAAACAAAATTCATCTGTAGCCAAGTCTGGTGAATTAGATGAGTGATCAATTTGAGCATACTATTTCAGATTAAAAAAAAAAAAAACCTATAAAATAATAAAAATAGTTTTTTTATGGATCATAAAAAGCCCCAAAGGATTTTAAAAATGATTTGAACAGGCTCATTTGGGCATGTATATTCTGTTACACTGCTGGCATTTTGTTGTTTTATTGCTACTAACATACTTTTTGACCCATTTAAAAGTGTGAATAGGCCCATGTACCATCTGTTGCTTTGTCTAGCCAAGTGTTTGAGTATCTTGTAGGAGATTCTTTCTGAGGAAAAGTGTTGTACTAATGAGTGCGATGGGGCAACAGCAAGATTTTGTTTTTAGGATGTACATAACACAGAACTAGACAAAGGACCTGATGGCTTCAGGCAGTGAGGAAGGCAGTACATGTAGCTGCTCTGGTAAACTAAGAGCTCTGCTTTAATCCTAACATCTGGCAGGCTGGAATGGCTGAATAGGCAAGGGACCAATGGCTTTGGACAGGGAAGTACCCATATCAGTATGTTTAAGAGTCATGGGTCATTGGTCTAGTGAGGAACAGACTAGTTCCTCTATGCCCAGTTCTCTCTGCAAAGTCCAAAGAGGAAAGCCCAAAGAGACATTTATTTAGCTGTGTGCCAGAATTGGAAACTGTTGCCTCATTCCCAGGTTAGATTTCTGTTCTGAAAGAAGGTTTGTTGATTTCCCCTGTTCTTATGTGAACAGGAAGAAAATACTAGGGCAGGATGGAGAGAAAAGATAGGAAAGGAACAGCCCATACTCTTGCACCTCAACTGTTTGGCAAAGCAAGGATGTACAAGTTTTTCAAGGTTCAAATAAATAGCTGAAGATAATTATATATGATCCAATCCTTATGTAGAAAGGGGTTGATCCAAGGCCAGATCTAATGGGAAGCTCCTGTAAGACTGCCCAAAGAATTCACCCATATGAGGTAGCCAGTTTTCACAGTGAAACAACACAGGGCCTTGATGGAAGATCAGAGACCTCAGACAGAGGACTGCAATTATTTGTCCAAGTGTGAAGGTCACATTTCTTTCTTTTCCCTCTATCCTCCCAAGTCAGGAGAAGTAAAAACCAGAAAAGAGAGAGGAGTGAAATATCAGATCATATTCTCTACCCACTGCAAGCTCCCAAACTAAAACTTGGCTGTACTAGAAAATAGGGAGGAGGTGTTTGTCAAATTGGAGAAGAAAATGAAGTTTTAAAATGGACAAAACTAGTAGGAGTTTTTGATCTACAAGTGAGCAGGAAACTGTAGACTCTACTCTTGTTTTAATTAGGGAATATGAAAGAGCAAAGGTAGTATTTTAAGAATAATAAAAACTTTCATTGGAGACTACCAAGATCAGCCAGTCTAGAAAAAACTAGGTGAGATCATTAAAAATCTGTCAGCATAAAAAGACAGCTTCAGGAAATGCACTGATCGCACTGCATGAGAGAAAAAGCCTCAAATGGAGAATAAGAATTGAAGGGATTTTATCTCAAAACTCTTAAGAGGGTTGGCTGAGATTTTTTTCTTTATTCCCTTGCCACTTCTACAAAAACAGTGCCCATTTTGACTTTGTGGGCAATTATTGCTACACACAGAATTCTTTTCAAGAAGTCGAACTTGTTTTTTCAGCAATAGGTTATTAATTCTGCATATATATGGATACATAGGTACGCATTTACTATTATAATTGATAGTTTATCATCATAGCTAAATAAAATCTTTAACAGATATGACCAGTCACATGTTTAATCGTAAAATTAAATGGTATTTTTTTCTGAAGGAAAATTAGCCATTGATGGTATCCAGTTTATGTAAACATTTGTCATCAGGATTACTGTTGTATAGCCATGATGCCCTCTCAGCCTCAGCTGGAAACTATGAAGGGAAAAAAAAGAAACAACAACAACAAAAAAAACTTCCCACAACCCAAAACTATGCTGAGCATTCCCCTGAAGATATTCCCGAATCTATAATAAGGAATTAGAGCCCTTTCCACTCATCTTGTTGATCTACTCACATGTATTCATTCATGTTTACATGTTAAATATACTGAATAATGTGATTTAAAAGCAGCAACTCTGTCCTCCCGATTTCAAAATACACTTGCTGCTTTTAAGATATTTGATTCAAATCACTCTTCTAAATCAAGCACCAAGCTGTGAATAACTCTTAGTGATCCTTCTCAGCCCCCACCATTATACTCCATATGTGCTTTTTTTAAATTCTAAAACAAAACAAAACAGGTGAACACCCTTTGGAAGAAAGCTATCTGTGTGACCCTCCTGAATTGCATTTCTTTTTTTTCACATTGTTTTCTGCTTTCCCAGATCCCTAGGAATTTTTGTGCTCCTGCTGCTCTTTGCTGAAAACGCCACCTAGCTCTGCTGTTTCCTCTCGTTCTGTTGTCCTGGACTCCCAAATAGTCTAGTCTGGACTCCCAACAGTCCTTCTTAGCCTAATCAACCACATTACCTCTCACTGTACATTACTCATATACTCAGAGAATACTACTACTTGAGCATGGGGCTGAACAACGTTTCCAGATAACATCTTCCACCCCTCAAATTTATTAGGTGAGAAAACTGAAAGATTAAAGGACTTGCCTAAGGTCTTATGACTAAGAACCAGAGTTCCTAAACCACTGCTCCAGGCTCTTTCCAAAGAATCACATTCTGTGTTTGTTATGGACTGAGTGTTTGTGTCTCCTCCACCCCCACATTTATATGTTGAAGCCCTAACACCCAATGTGATGATATTTGGAAGTGGGGCCTTTGGAGGGTAATTAGGTTTAGATGAAGTCCCGAGAGCAGGGCCCACTTATGGCATTAATGCTGTTAAAAGAAAAAAAAAAAAAAGAGACTGGAGCTCTCTGCTTTTTCTGCCACGTGAGGACACAGTGAGAAGGATCCAGCATCCATCTATAAGCCGGGAAGCAGGCCCTCCTGGGAAAATGGAATTGGCTGTAGCACCTTGCTCTTGGATTTCCCAGCCTCGAGAACGGTGATAAATAAATTCCTGTTGTTTAAGGCACAATAATTATGTTACTTTTCTTTATTGCAACTTGAGCTAACATAGTGTCCTAACAACTATCAAAATATGATTTGGGAGACATTTTTCTGCCTGTATTACCTCTTGCAAGAAACTTAAATACTCTGGCCCTTCACTTTCCTAGTGTGTACAAGTTGGCATTGATGAGGTTTAGCAAGCTACCTTCCAGCTATAGGGTTCTATAATTTTAATTCTTGATGAATTTACCAAGCATTTACTCTGTGCCAGGCATTTCCCAAGCATTCTACATAGCTGTGTTAGGTAATCTATTTGCTCCAGGTAATGACTCCTTCCATCTTACAGACAAGGATATTATGGTTTATAGAGGTCAAGTAACTTGCACAGTCACCCAATCAGGGATCAGGGATTCAAATTCAAGTTTACCTGACTCCAAAGACTTGGTCATAACCATCATGCTATACCTGAATCCCTGACACTGGTACCAGCTAATGACTTAGCCTGAAACAAATACACAATCCAGGAATCCTTTCTTGCAACTTTCCTACTGTGGTTGTCTTTAATCTCTTTCTCTGGCTTCCTGTTTTCTTACCCTCAGAAGTCTCATGCTCTCCAGACTGCCTTCCTTCTTTTCAAAGTACCTCACTTCATTCCTTCCTGCTATCTATAAACTTGCTGCCCAATCACCAAAATATCTAATAATATTTTCCTTGCTATTTTTAACTTTTTCCTTGAACTTTTGAAGAAAAGCGTGTCAACCGAAGTATACTTTTGTGTGAAAAATTTATAAGCAGGAACACTTTTCTTTCCCTGGCCTAGCCTACCAAAAGAACAGAAGATGGGGACTCAGCTTTATGTGTGGACAATGCCTTAAAATAATTTGTTCTAACTCTCTGAAGGAAGTCCATGGTATTTTGATAGGGATTGCATTAAACGTGTATATTGCCCTGGGTAACATTGACATTTTCACAATATTAATTCTGCCAATCCATGAGCATGGAATATTTTTCCATCTCTTTGTGTCTTCCTCAATTTCTTTCAGAAGTGTTCTATAGTTTTGAGGGTATAGATCCTTTACATCTTTGGTGAGGTTTATTCCTAGGTATCTTATGCTTTTGGGTGCAATTGTAAATGGGATTGACTCCTTAATTTCTCTTTCTTCAGTCTCATTGTTAGTGTATAGAAATGCCACTGATTTCTGGGCATTGATTTTGTATCCTGCCACGCTACTGAATTGCTGTATGAGTTCTAGCAATCTTGGGGTGGAGACTTTTGGGTTTTCTATGTAGAGTATCATGTCATTGGCGAAGAGGGAGAGTTTGACTTCTTCTTTGCCAATTTGAATGCCTTTAATGTCTTTTTGTTGTCTGATTGCTGAGGCTAGGACTTCCAGTACTATGTTGAATAGCAGTGGTGAGAGTGGACATCCCTGTCTTGTTCCTGATCTTAGGGGAAAGGCTCCCAGTGCTTCCCCATTGAGAATGATATTTGCTGTGGGCTTTTCGTAGATGGTTTTTAAGATGTTGAGGAATGTTCCCTCTATCCCTACACTCTGAAGAGTTTTGATCAGAAATGGATGCTGTATTTTGTCAAATGCTTTCTCTGCATCTAATGAGAGGATCATATGGTTCTTGGTTTTTCTCTTGCTGATATGATGAATCACATTGATTGTTTTACGGGTGTTGAACCAGCCTTGCCAAATCATTAACCTGACCCCTTCTTCTCCATCCTTCCTCATTTTCGAAAGTAAGACCAACACCACCGTTTCTAAGGATCTGGCCTCCTGTGGTTTACTTAGGCTAATGATAGTTCTGGGTGGGGCTGAGAGAGTAGAGGGAAAAGATGCTAAATTGAAAGTAACACCCTGACTGCATTTGAGGATCTAAGAAACCAGATGAACCATGCACACACAACAGATGTGCCTTGAGCTACCCACCTTAATTGGGCTTGTGGTTCAAAATGATTTCAAGTTGTGGCAAAAGAGAAGTGGGGAGTCACTAACATCAGCACATGTGCTGTAATAAAGTAATTTCTGCTTGACATATAATTAATGCTGAAATCCATGCTCCTGGAATTTTAAATTAGTCTGATAAATGTCTACATTTTCATTTTCCATTCCTTACTCTTTGAAAATATGGTTCTGAACCGAGCTCCTAACTCAGCGTTTTTTTCTCTCTTTTTTTCCTGAATACATGTATAGTTGCTTTAAAGGCAGTATAAGCATCTTTTTCATAAAGTTTCCTTAACAAATTTCTTTTAACAGCAAGGCAATTCCTCTGCTATATGAATGTTTCATAAGAATAGCAACCTAATAATAAAGATCCTCTTTACCCTCAGCCTTTTGTTCTTGCATAGCACTCTGGTGAAGGCTGGATAATCATCATATTGTGCACTGAACAATTCATGTGTTTGAACACAGCCAGAGGGGCAGGTTTATAGGTGTAAGGCAAAGCTAGCTTTGAAATACCTAGTTTCCCTGGAACCTCAGTTTCAAATCACAGCTGGGGTGGCTGCTTCACCCTTCTTCCCTGAGTTACAAATAGCATGGTTTATTCTGTGAGGATATTAAAGGTTCCCTGGGATGGTATCCATAAGACTCAGAGCTGTGTTTGAGGTCCTGAGAAAATTTCTGGGACATTCTTGCTCACTGTCATGAAATCGCATGTCCCCTGAGGTTGGCTAGCACCATTTAATCCCATTCCTTTTGGAAATTCAATAAAGACTTATCAGTGTTCTATAAGGCCTCTACAATTGACCTGGCTAATTCTCTCTTGATTAATGTGATGGTATTGTCATTGTTCTTGTGCAGATTGAACTTGCCAGTCAGGGATAATTGTCCTGTCCACTAAATCACATGCATGAAAAAAGCGCTCTTTAGATCACTGCCCAAAAAACTTAGCAGCTCACTGCCTACCTCAGTCTCTCCATTTGTAAAAGGATGATGGTATTGTCTGTCCTGTCATCAAATCTATGTTTCTGTTATGGTCGGAATTTTGTCTCCAAAAATTCAAATGTTAAAACCCTAACTTCCAGTGTAACTATTTGAATAGAGGCCTTCAAGGAGGTAATTAAGATTAAATGAGGTTATAAGGGTGGGAACCTAATCCAACCAATCCAGTGTCCATAGAAGAGAGGATGAGAGACCAAAAGAGCATGTACACAGAGAAAAAAGGTCATGGGAGGACCCAGCAAGAAGACAGCTGTCCACAAGACAAGAAGAAAGGTCTAAACAGGAACCACTCCTCCTGACACCTTGATTTAAAACTTCTAGAGAAATTTTCTTCTTCTAAAGAATTGTGAGAAAATAGATATTTATTGTTTTGGCCACCCAGTTCAAGGTATTCTGTTGTGGCAGCCTTAGCTGACTGATGTAGTTTCCAGCCTAGGACTCCCTTTTTTTGTGATCCAGACCTGCATGTTTAACTGTCTATAAGATATCACTTAAATTCTCCTGAGGTATTTCAACCTTAACATGACTAATTTCATTATAATTTCCCCCCAATACCTTCTTTTTCACCTGAATTACCTCCATGAATAGAATCACTGTCTTCCATCACTCTAACTAAAAATGAAGCAGTTGTCCGTGATTCTCTTACCATTAGCTGCATCAAATTTGTTACCATGTCTTAATACATTCACCATCTAAATAGCTCTCAGATCTAATTTCTTCTCTCTGTTCCCACTGACAGAATTTAATTGAGGCTTTGATTTCTTGAAGGAATCTTCTGGTACTTGATTTTTCTACCATCTCCATTTAAATTTTTTTCCCTCCCTCAAATTAGTCCTCTTTACTTAGTCAAGTGAAGTCCTGTTCTTGTGATTACGATCCAGATAGCTTTCAGGATAAAATATAAAGTACTAGTGTAACTTAAAGGGCACTCAAGATTTAGTGTCTTTGCATCCTGAAGCACTGTTTATGTACTCACATTTCAAACATAAAGTCCTACTTATAATAACTGGAATCTTCTCTGCTTTCCCAGGCTACAATACTTTTACATCATCCCGTCCTCTGGGTCTGAAATTATAGTTCAATATGCTAACACCTGTTTATCCCTTAATGTTCAACTTAATTTACACCTTTCCCAAAAAGACTTTCCTGGGCAGGGGTGCAGCATTCCCCGTGTAAAGGTGAAGTACTTCCCTGTATCCATTATTCTTTTAACACTTGTTTTATTGTGTTTTGTTTTGTTTTTTTAGAATTGTGCTTTAATTGCTTTGTTTTGTTTTAATCTCTTCCCTATTTAACTTTAAATTCCTTAAGGGCAGTTCTATGACTCTATGCTTTTTGTGGCCTAAGAGTAGCCAGTCAATTTTGCTGGATAAATGAATTGACTACAGTTAAATCTGGTTTTCCTAAAATTGGTTGCTTCTATTTCTTGATTAAAATTTTAGGGTATGAACCCTAAATTTAATATGATCCTATTAAATTATATTTTCACATGCTATTTCCTTTACTGTCCAAAAATGTAATACTATACATGTATATGCAGATATTTAAAATATTTTTATTAATTACCTATTTAAAAATTTTGACACCTTCCAAGAGACTACTAGAGATGCTCCATCATATTGTGATTTCAGGACTCAGATCATGGGGACAAAATATAGGAGCAATTTTTACTAAGTAAAAATAATTGCCTAATTAAATGAATTTAGTTGACGACGATCAGATGGAAAGTCCATCATTGGCAAAGTTACATTAAAATGTTAGGAAGTTTGAAGAAAAGCTCTTTTCTATCACATAAACCATCTCATTTTAGAATTGAATTTCTTGAATCTCAGAGGGAAAAAATTACAAATATAAGAACAAAGTGATATGTGTTTGTGAGGGAGTATGTCTGTGTGGGAGACTATATCTATTTAGGTGGTAATCAGAGCATTTATTTCCAAAGGATTTCCAGGGCAGTCCTGGTGGCTTAGCAATTTAGTGCCGCTTTCAGAAGAGACCCAGGAGACCCAGGATCGAGTCCCACGTCAGACTCCCTGAATGGAGCCTGCTTCTCCCTCTGCCTGTGTCTCTGCCTCTGTGTGTGTGTGTGTGTGTGTCTCTCATGGATAAATAAAAATCTTGAAAAAAAAAAAAAAAAAAAGGATTTCCAAAAGATAGATTGTAAGATGTTTAAACTCTCTGCTACCAATAATATTGGTTCAAAAAAAAGTCGGACCCTTTAAGATATGAGCAGTTAAAGGTGTATTTATCAAAATAAAAATAGCCTCTAATAATCTATGGGTGAGTCTTATTTCAATGGTTATTTTGTTTTAGGTTCTCTTTAAAAACAAGTCTTTTCCATTTTGAACTACCAAGTTATTTAGTCCTTAATGGAATTATCCCTTCATAATTATCCTTTAAGAAAAGTTTCAGGAGGCTTACTTTAATGAGACTCTTTCTTTGTCTCTAAAATCATCAGTGGAGGTTGGACGATAGTGCTCAAAGAGCAGATAACTGAAAATGCTTTGAAATTCATTGGTTAGCAATTCTCTTTCTTTTTTTTTTCTGAAACACATTAAAAAAACAAGTATTTTACGGTTCACATTTCTAGAAAATGGCATTTATTTTTAGTCAGAATTTGAAAATTATTAATTTGAATTATGAACTAAATAATATTTACATGCTCTGTCTTTCAAGGATGTTCTTCCCTAAAATAGTATTTTTCTCTTTATTAGTATTTTACATTAGTCAAATATAATAATGCTTACATCCTTATTTTCTTATTTTTAACTTTTTTCAGTTTCCCTTTATTTCATTTAGCAACAGAAGAAAATAATTTATTTTAATGCTTTTTCTGATTATAGTGTAATGATTTTTATTTTGACAAACAGGGAAAAAAAGCAGAGTGGTAGGAGGGTATGTTTCTGATAAATATTGCTTGTTTCCTTTCCAAGAATTATGGAAAAGCGTACATAGACAAAGAATCCAGCAAGATAAAGTCTATCATTTTTGCATGGCAAATTCTCCTTCAAAGCACCTCATTTATGGTCTCATTTTTCTCCCTTTGATTGGTCATACCATTGGTAATCAATAAAGTTGGACTTTCAGTTTGAAAGCCTTAAAATATAGGCAATAAATGGACTAAGGAGTCAGATATATTTGAGTTTGTAACATGATTGAGCCGTTTAATTGCTGTGTGACTTTGGCGTCTGACAACTTCTCTGAGCCTGAACAGTATCTAATAATTACAGTGAGGATTAAATTATATAATTTAGGAAAGTACCTAGTGAAAGTCTGACATTAATATCAGCTCAAAAAAGGGATGCCTGGGTGGCTCAGCAGTTGAACGTCTGCCTTTGGCTCAGGGCATGATCCCAGAGTCCCCGGATCGAGTGCCACATTGGGCTTTTTGTGTGGAGCCTGCTTCTCTCTCTGCCTGGTCTCTGCCTCTCTCTCTCTCTCTCTCTGTCTGTCATGGATAAATAAATAAAATCTAATATATATATATATATATATATATATATATATATATATATATATATATATATATCAGCTCAAAAATAATAGGAGTTGTTGTTCCAGCTATTCCTAGATATATGGAGTTTGAATTTTAGCTCATATTTCTTTAGATTTCATAAATATTTTTCATTACAGTGTGGCTCATTTAAAAAAATAATTTCCAAAATATGACTTAATGGAAAACCTAAGTTTTCTCTATCAGAATAAATGCTAAGTTATAGGTATTCCTTATTTGAATGGTATTTAGCTAACATGCTCAGTTTATTAAAAACAAGAAGAATGGTTGAGCTTTCTCCACTGTTCAAGACAATTCTGGCTTCAAGGATATTCAAGCTCAGTACCTTCAGTTTGTTTCATGTCATTGTCAAAAGCACTGGCAAAACAACCACTATAATAATGAACCACACAAATGTATAATAATAATAATAGCAATAGTTGAAGTCAAGGCACAAATGAAAGAACAATAATGTAACTAATTCAGGCACTCTAAAATGATCATGACTATTACTGATAAGACTGAATATATCTGAGTAGTTTTCTTAGTTTCTTAACAAACTCTGAATAGTTGCTCTAAATATATCATTTATACTTGACCCATAGAGCTGAGCTTATTATTTTCAGTACTAATCTGAATTGGTTGAGCAGGCAAAGGAATAACAGTCATCAGAATAAGATGGAAATCGACATTATAAACTTCAATACCATATAAATGGCTAGAGCAGCCCAGAAATACAACAGCATCTTGATTTTTTCATAAAACTCATGTTAATCACTTCTGTTTTAGAGTTTGCATAGTAGTGGAAAGAATAATTATTTCTTTCAGTGTTTGCCCAATAAAAAAATGCCTCAGAAAGATAAGCTGTAAAATAGAAGTGGAGACCATAGATTTATGGAAATAATATTATTTAGAAATTCTTTTTTTTATTGTAAAAATAGTATTTTTTTATTTTTTAAAGACTTTATTTATTCATGAGAGATAGAGAGAGAGAGAGAGAGAGAGAGGCAGAGACACAGGCGGACTCTAGGGTCACGCCCTGAGTCAAAGGCAGACGCTCAACCACTGAGCCACCTAGGCGTCCCAACAGTATACATTTTTAAACAAAATCTTATCTAGAATCATCATCTATTTTTTAAAAAAAGATTTTATTTATTCATGAAAGACATGGAGAGAGAGAGCAAAGACATAGGCTGAAGGAGCCTGATATGGGACTCGATCCCAGGACCCTGGGATCACACCCTAAACCAAAGGCAGATGCTCAATCACTAAGCCACCCAGGCGTCCCTAGAATCATCTTCTTTCTCCTACACCCACCCCCATTAGGACGGAAGATAAAACAAGATTTTCTCAGGTAAGAGTGAGATAGGCACTAGACCATTGTTGGTTTTATTCTACTCTTTCAAATATTAAGATAGCTTGAAGGGAACTCTGTGGTTTGAAGAAGCACATATTTAAAACAAAGCAGAATAGATAAACTTTTCTATATTTAGAGATGCAATGGTTCAGGCAAAAAGAGTAACAGTAACTTGTTCTAGTTTATGCAAGTATTTATTTATTTATTCAAAAGATAGATTCTCAACAAAACTAAAAGATAGCCTACAGAATGGGAGAAGATATTTGCAAATGACATATCTGATAAAGGGTTAGTATCTAAAGTCTACAAAGAACTTCTCAAACTCAACACCCAAAAAACTAATCCAGTTAAGAAATGGGCAGAAGACATGAACAGACACTTTTTCAAAGAAGACATACAGCTGGCTAACAGACACATGAACAGACACATGAACAGACACATGAAAAGATGCTCATCATCAGGGAAATACAAATCAAAACCACAATGAGATACTACCTTATACATGTCAGAATGACTAAAATACACAACACAAGGTGTGTAAAAATACACAACAACCTCAGGTGTTGGTGAGGATGCAGAGAAAAGGGAATCATCTTGCACTATTGGAGAGAATGCAAACTGGTGCATCCACTCTGGAAAACAGTATG
The DNA here is from genome assembly GCF_053574225.1 of Canis aureus. Taxonomy (NCBI): domain Eukaryota; kingdom Metazoa; phylum Chordata; class Mammalia; order Carnivora; family Canidae; genus Canis; species Canis aureus. Next base: position 29,362,031 of record NC_135635.1, read on the forward strand.
AAGTTTCCTCAAAAAGTTAAATATAGGGGCGCCTGGGCAGTTCAGTCAGTTAAATGTCTGACCATTGATTTTAGCTCAGGTCTTACTATCAGAGTCATGAGTTCAAGCCTCACATTGGGCTCCACACTGGGTGTGGAGCCTACTTAAAAAACGTTAAAAATAGACCTACCCTATGATCCAGCAATTGCACCACTAGATATTTACGCAAAGGATACAAAAATACAGATTCAAAGGGGTATAGGCATCCCGATGTTTATGGCAGTATTATCAGCAATACTAACCTCGGAGAGAGCCCAAATGTCCATCGATTGATGAATGGATGAAGAAAATGTGGGGTGTATGCGTGTGTGTGTGTGTGTGTGTAATGGAATATCACTCAGCCATCAAAAAAGAATGAAATCTTGCCATTTGCAATGATGTGGATGTGGCTAGAGGGTATTATGCTAAGTTAAATAAGTCAGTGAGAGAAAGACAAAGACCATATGATTTCACCCATATGTAGAATTTAAGAAACAAAACAGATGAACATATGGGAAAGGGGAAAAAGGGGGAAAGAAAGAGGGAAACAAACCAAAAGAGGCTTTTAAGAAAGATTTTATTTATTTATTCATGAGAGACACAGAGAAAGGCAGAGATATAGGCAGAGGGAGAAGCAGGGTCCCCATGGGAACCTGATGTAGGACTCGATCCCAGGACCCGAGAATCACCTGAGCCAAAGGCAGATCTCAACCACTGAGACACCCAGTTATGCCCCATAAGAGGCTCTTAATTATAGAGAACAAACTGAGGGTGGATGGAGGGAGGTGAGTGGGGCATGGGCTATATGGGTGATGGGTATTAAGGAAGGCATTCGTGATGAGTGCTGGATGTTGTATGTAAGTGATAAATCACTGAGTTCTGCTCCTGAAACCAATATTGCACATACATTAACTAAAATTTAAATCAAAATGTTTAGAAAATCATAAAAAACCCAAAAGATAGATTCTGACTACCTACATAGACCTATTAATATGGCAGTACAGTAGTGACCAAGATACCATGGTGATCTGATGGCCAAAATTCTTGTGGCCTGGTAGTTTACATTATAGTAGGGAGAGAATGGATGCTAAACAAATACGAAGATGAACAATAAGCAAGATAATTTTAAGACATCATATAAAGCAATTGGAATGTGGACCTTTAGATAGCTAAGTAGAGGCAATAAAAGATCATCTTTAGACACAAAGCCAGAGTCCAAAAAATATAATTAAAATATCTACTGATATTTCATTCCTAAGATGTAGATGCATTTTAAAACAAAGTTACTTTAAGCAAAAGAATTAAAAATGTATAATAAAATCACTTGTACTAAATTATGACTGCTTAGGGACACCTGAGTGGCTCAGCAGTTAAGCGTCTGCCTTCGGCTCAGGGTGTGATACTGGAGTCTCAGGATCGAGTCCCATATCAGGCTCCTTGCATGGAGCCTGCTTCTCCCTCTGCCTGTGTTTCTGCCTCTCTCTCTCTCTCTCTCTGTCTCTCATGAATAAATAAATAAAATCTTAAAAAAAATAAATTATGACTGCTTAATAATCAGTTTCTTCTTTTCATGTTTTCATATATTTGAAATTACCTTTTGTTTTTTTATGATTTATTTATTTGAGAGAGAGAGAGAGAGAGAGAGAAAGAGATAGAGTGAGCGAGAGAGAGAGAACATGAGCAGGGGGGATGCCAGAGGGAGAAGCAGACTCCCCACTGAGCAGGGAGCCCGAAGCAGGGCTATATTCCAGGACACTGGGATCATGATCTGAGCAAAAGGCAGGTGCTTAACTGATTGAGCCACCTAAGTGCCCATAAACTTACTTTTTGAATCAAGAAGTGCTGAGTGTCCTTTCAAATTTGAAAATAAAGAGAAGTTGAATTAGCTTCTATTTTGAGTAAGTTAGTGAGGAAGTTCACTGTCTCAGTCTAAAATAATGGAATCACATTTCTCACAATTTTCTAAGGGTCAGCCATTTTGAGTTTTTGGATGAAGCTTTGAATTTGATATAAATACACCCTATTGTGGATTTCTAGATCTTCCATGAATAATTAATACCCAAATATTCATAAATATTTATTACTGACCATGGGTATATATTGTTAGGCATTGTGAGAAAGCCATTGAAGTGACAGAATTTCTAGCCTTACAGGCACATACAACTTCAGTGGAAGAAGTAGAATATACTTAAATACACAAGATCTTAACATTATGAGAATCATCAATGGCTTAAAATTTTTTGTTACAGAAAATTAATTAGGAAGAAATTGCTATTGTTTAGAACGATGACAGAAAGGTCAGATGTACATTAACTCTTAAGAAATAAGTAAGACATGGATGTGGTATGGTTGGAAAAGAAGTAAGTGGTAGGAAGTTTCCAAAAATGAGACTGTCATAAATAAAGGCTCTGTGATGGGAATAAGCAACGGTTATTTAGGCAATAATGACTGAAAAATCTGACAAGAGCAGAGAGCTTACAGAGGGAACTAGTGGAAAAAGAGTTGTGAAGACGGATTTGTGATAGATTATGAAAGATCTTAAATAACCTAGCTAAGAAGATGGGATTTGTTCTATAGCTAGAATTAGGGATAGTAATATGCATTCCAGATTTTTGAGTAGGAAAGAGATGTTAAATTTATATAAGTTGAGATAGATCAAACCCGTGCACTCATTTTGCAAACAAGTAGAGTAAGGTCCATAGAAAGTAATTATCTTGCCTGAGTTAAACTGGTTCTATAACAGACTCTTGGTTTCCAGTGCATATTTATAGCTTCTTGAGATGAGAACAAGTTTCCATTTATTCCTTTTCAGATAATTGCATTGCTCCATGGTACATGGAGGGGCAGAGAAACAATTTAGACCGAGTCTAATAAAATGCCTGAGGCCTCATAAAGGTCCAAATCAGTGTTTCTTGACTTCTTAAAACCTATTCTCTTTTTTGATACATAAAATCAATCTCACTTCTTTAGTACTCTTTGGAAACTTTGAGATCAAGTAAATTATTCTGATGATGAACAACCAAATATTATAATGCTGAACTTGATTTTTCAAGCTACACATACTCCTATTGATGTGAGCTACATCTAACTCTCCTCACTCCTACTGACAATGAGAACCACTAATCTGAAAACAAGTGGTAGCAGGAAGAAAGGAAGATTTGCAAGAGATTCTTTGAAGAAAGAATTCCTGGGACTTACAGAACTTGGTGCCTGAAAAATGAAGCTGAGATAGGAGGCAGTAAGGATGCAACCAAAGCTTAAGTTTCCAGAGTGTTCATTCATGGAATGTCAACAGGTCAGATAGCTTTGGGAAAAGTCACATAAACAAAATTGTTCTACAGGATAGGATTTTTCAGAGCCTACGAAGTACACTGTGACTCTCCATTACTGGAACAATACATCCAGCCCCTTGAAAGTTTACTTTTGACCACTGAGCCCTAACTGCATGGGACTCTGTCTCCTGAAAGACATTTTTGAGATATGCACTTCTAAGTTATCAGGAGGTCTCTTTACCTGACAGCTCTCTGACCAAGTGACAGAGACCTTAGACTCTGTGTCTTCCTACCTTGACCTTATGCCCTAATTTTAACACTTCTACCAACGAGTAACTTTGCCAAATACCCTAACCTTGACTAATTCTCAATCCAAATGTTGATCTGGATCTATGTCTATTATGACCTTAACTGCCCCATGCCAGCCACCTATCTTTACTCATGCTTATGTTATAATTAATAATCTCCCAATTTATAATGCTATCATTAACAATAATTTTCCAAATATTATTACCCCATTTTGCATAAATTGGAAGTCCCCTTCCCACCATGGTCAGAAACAGAAAGATGAGTGGGTTAAAACATGAAATGCAAGAAAGCAAGCATGCTGGGCTTTAACCCTCAGGTCAACTTTATGCAGGGTTCCAAATCGTCTAACAAGGTTGGTAGTAATAAATATCATAAAACCTAAATGGAAAAAAAAAAAAAAGTAGCAGGTGGCTGCTCTTTGTTTTTCCTGACTTGAAATTTTTTAAAGATTTATTTATGTATTTTAGAGAAAGACAGAGAATGTGAGTAGGGGTAGGAACAGAGAGAGAAGGGGAGAGAGAATCCCAAGTAGACTCTACGCTGAGCATAGAGCCCAAGGTGGGGCTTGATCCCAGGACCCTGAGATCATGACCTGAGCCAAAATCAAGAGTCAGACACTTAACTGAGCCATCCAAGTGCACCTGTTTTTCCTCACTTAAAAAATTTTAAGCACATAGGGGAAGATAGCTAGGAAGAAGTGCTGCTACCCAATACTGTGATAACTAGTTTGTTGAATAAGCTTTTTAAAAAAGAAACTCCAAAGGTGAAAGAAAGATGCATGCATCTTGTAAAGAGAAAAATAAATGGAAAGATCAGAAGATAACATAAGAAACAAAATGCGGAGAGGAAAGAGTTGATGGAGAGGAAGAGAATAAAATGGAGAAAATTTGGGAAAGATGGGTTTTTAGAAAATGTTTAAAGGAGCTAAAGTGATAAATATGAGATGAGTATAGTATAAAAGTCAGAGTAATATTTTACAGCTAGTTTAAATAAACTTCATCTATAATTTGAAATATGATTAAATGTCCAGTATAATTTGAGCATATCACGTCTTTGAAGAGGTCATAGTTGAAGTAAGCAATTTACTGCCATTAATTGCCTAGTTTATGAAAATATTTCTGAGGAGACATTCCCCTCTCCCACTTCACGGGGGCTACTCTTATTTCTAATAAAAAATGATCATTTCAATTTTATGCAGAGTCAAAAGCTTCATTGCACTAACATCAAAGAAGTTATAAACTACTTTGCAGGTAAGAGCCTTCTTATCAGAAATGTGCCTTTCAGACAGCTCCAAATTAGGAGCAATAGTTTAGGGATTGAAGGGGCCAGAGGAGGTGCTAGTCACATTTCCATATGAAGCACATTGAACTCTGACTTGGAAAAAAATGTTTGGAAATACAATACCAAGGCTTTATCTGAATAGTTGATTGAAATAACCTATATGCATGAACAAAGAACATATTCAACAATATCTACAGACCCTCTGCTACAAAAGTGGATTACAGGCTTATGATGTTATAATTTCAGAGAAATAAAACCATGTTGAGTTTTTTTTCTTCTCCCTAAGATACATTTCAATTATTGGTTTATCTTGTGCATTATTCACCTTTGACATGAAATTAAGCCGCTCAGTTTCACATCAATACACTGACTCATTTTCTGGTCGTTAAGCACATGCTTTTTTGTTCACTGCAACAAGGGTGAGATTAAAATATTTTTTAAAAAGTAATCCATGTCAGCATTTATATTCATTATGTGTTTTATTAAACTCAATCCTGGAAAAAAAACAATTCTGAATCATAAATGGTCAGAAATTGGTTTTTAATCAAAGAATGTAACTCCTCAAAGACTATAAGATACAACAATTAACGATGATGTATTATTTATAGGCAATAAAGGGAGAAGATGTCACAATAACTATTTGTTCTCTGGAGTATCATGACCTTAAACTGAACTTAAGGCAACTGTGTCAGTCAGATCAATTGAACAATAAAACATAAAGAAGTCCAAGAATTTCCTTTGACACATTTAAAGAATAGGCTCATGAATTCAAAGATGAGGCATTTCTAAAAGCAAGAAGGAAGAATAGTTGGCAGTTGTGAGTTAGTGAGTAGAGCCTGGCAGAAAGATTTATAAGAAAAGGGGCAGTGATCTTTGTAAGAAGGTGACAGCCCAAACATTTGATCATGGAAAGTGAGGTAGATTCCCAGGGAAGGGCCTTATTTATCAAAAGTGAAATATTTATCAGGATTCTCGTCAGGTAAATCTTGTCTTATATTGGTTCCTGATTCATGTCTATTTTGCTTGACATAGTTGAAAAGTTTCTGAAAGATTAACTGTAAATGAAATTTTAGTTAAAGTATTTTAAAGGCTATGTCTAGGGAAAGCATTCAAGAACCAACAAGGAAGCCAATCAAGGATAACATGTGGAAATGAAAAATATTATTGTCTCATTCCTTTGCTTTTTGATTTTGGAAGTCAGCATTCTGTGCATTGGGTTTCTATCAGAATAAATACAATTATACCCAGAACGATTCTAAGAGTAGGAGATGTAGAATCAATTCTCTGAAGCAGTGTCTGTATATTTAAAAGCTGTTTGCCAGCTTGTACCTTGTTTGACTGAATTGGTGAATCTGTAATCATGATTAACCAGTTAGGTAAAAATAGCAAGTACATGGATTCCTATCTTACAGCATTTCAAAAATAGTACACTATGAATAACAAAAGTAAGGTCATTGAGTACTTGTTCTTCTAAAACATGGTAAGCTCCAAAAGTGAGCTCAGTGAAAATAACAATGAAGGGTGAAAATGAAGAATTCTACTGATTGTGTGTGTGTGTGTGTTTTAAGAAGTGTAATTTTGCATTATCCTATTATATTAGGAACATACAAAGTAAAAACATACGTTATTAATTCTATCTGTGTCAAATGTTAATACTTTATTCATGTGTGATTGAATTAAGTTTGCAGCAGATGAAGGTTAGAGAAGGGTAATGGTGATTATCTGACCCTGGAGTCATCTAAACAGAGCTTCCTCTTCCTATGCTGCAGTAAAGTGGTTTGCTATTGACTTTTTCCCATGTGCTAGTTCGTGAAACTTTCAAGCTTCCCTAAATAAATTCATCCATCCATTCAGTTATCATGCCATTCAACAAAGGTTTAAGTTTCATGAAGGCACTAACTTATTTTATATTCTTTAAAATAGTCTTATTACTTAACTGAATAAATTTATTATAAATGTTACAGGCTTGGATTTTTGTAAAACATCTACATGAATAAAATATAATGATGTATTTTATATATTGTGGTATGGTATAAGATTTTATTTTTTAAAAGGGTTCTACAAATAAAAAAACCTGTAAAACCAATATACTAGTACCAACCCCGAAGATGTTTGGGGTAGAAAGCAGAAATCTGAATATTTCAGGATGGAATGTGACAATTATTAAAGACATTATTCCAATTTTTATTGACATTTTGCTTTTTTTTCTAAGTTCATTAAGCTTGCTATTTCTTCTTCTATTGTTGATGGGAATTTTGCATGGTTTCAAGTTCACACCAATCTATATCAATAAATTGTGTTTTTTCTACCTTTAATGCATATCCTGAAACTGATTGCTTTATAACAGTTTCATCACTATTACTTTACTCCAAATTTGGACCACTTGAACCATTCTGCCTATTTTCATCCTTAAATTCCCCACTTGCACACAGACATATATAAAATCTACTTACCACGCAGGAGCCATGAGGCTTTTATATTGTGAATCAGTTCATATCCTTCCCTGCTCAAAATATATTAAAAAAGATTTTCTATCTCATTCATAATTAAAATCCAAAAGTCTTACTATGGCTTATGATAATCTCATCCCTACTTACCACCATGGCCTCACTTCTAACCCCATGGCTCATTCTAGTTCACCACCTGGCGTTTTCTGGTGTACCACATAACCCAGCCCTCAATCCTAAAGGGTTTTTTCCAGGAATTCAAATGTATCTCCCCAGCCCTTCACTTCATTCAGCTATTTGTGTAATATCTTACTATTCCTACCACCAGCATCCTGAACACTGCTCTATTTGTCTAAATAGTGCCTGTTACTACTTGACATTATACATTTATTTGTATATTTTCTTTTTTCCTTCTAGAATATAAGCCCCTAAAAGCACAGATTTTGTTTTTTTGTTTTTTGTTGATACAACCCAACAACTAGAAAGTACTCAATAAAGATTAGATAAATGAATAGATAACTTAGAGAATGTACATGCCTTTTCTCTTACTTATCCTGCTGAGGCTAACGCCAAAGTAAGCCATGGAAATAGTGCTTACTATTTTACATTATTTAATCCTGGAATACCTTCACAACTCTGACATGGTGACTGTTTTTGAGATGTAAACCCAAGGTTAAAGCAATTAAAAATCAGAATTTTAGAAAAATTGACCCATCTAAGATAATTTTCAGTCTGATTCTGTAATAATTTAAATTGTGTAATTCTAAAAAGATAGTCCACTGCAAGTTCTCATGCAGCCACAGTCTTTATCATACTTTATCTGGTCTCAAGTGAGCCTTCATTTCCTTGGGTCTATTATACCAAAGAGACACTAGTAGTTAGGAGTGTCTGGAATCACAATGCTCAAATCCCAGGTTCAGTACTTATTAGCTGAATAACTTTGGGCAAGTTACCTAATGATGTAAGTCTCATTTTCCTTATCTAGAGAATGAGGATATTAACATAGTCTGTTCTACAATAGCATATGTTTCTTTAATGTGAATTACCTAATGTCAGATTAACATACGGAGAATGATGTTAGCATAATGCAGAAGTCACACTGGTTCATAAGCAATTTTTCCCAGTATGTTAATGTTAGGTGCCACTAAGTAGCAGAAGCTGAATGTAAAGTATAGCAAAAGAGTTGAACACAATAAACCATGGAGAAAATCAGCAGTATTCTAATAGTTTCCAGTGGTATCTAAGTCCTTTTGGTTTGAAATAGCCACAAACTCTCTCATGAAATATTCTAATACAAGGGTCCATCTATAAGGTACCTTTATCTTACATTTTTAAATTAAAATCTTGTATTTATTTTATTATTTCTTTATTAGAATGTTTAGATCTTTAATCATTCTGGTATTTACTATTAAGATTTACTATTATTTTGGCTAGTGCTCTAATAACAATGTTGATAGAAATTTTGAATAGTCAGGTTAAACAGTTTTCCCACATAATCCTCATTCCTTCAGCAAATGATTGATTCTACAGAATGTGAGTTTTCTTTAGGAAAAAGAAAAGTTGTGGTGAGGATTACATGAGCTAATCCTTGTATAACTTATTAGAGTGCCTGCCACCCAATAAATATCCAAAAAACAACACCTGTCCCATACTCTTAGTGTGTGTATGTATACATATATAATTTTTTGGAGGACTACTAAAATCAAACACTGTGTTAGTCACTAGAAATACATAGTAAGCAATAAGTCATAATGTGCATATTGCTTCTTACAACAGTTTTGAAAATATATTTTAAATTGATTATTGACTTCTGTTTCCATCAGTACAAGTTTAAATGTTCTGAGTTTCCTGAAGGAAAAATAAAAACTCAAATGCTAGATTATAATTTAAATATTTATTTTTAAATGCATTAAATGCATCAATGAGCCAGGAAGAAAGTAAAGATTTTTCAGATATCAAAAAATTTTAAGATAAGACAGAAATGTGGAGAGGTAAACAAGACTCTGAAGCCAGGTTCTGGTTTACATTTGCTGAACCATAGCAACCTGGAATTTTGTTTTTCACACAGGCGATTAGAAACAAAGATTTTGCCCTCAGAACAGGAAATTTAATAAGAGATCTACACAAAAATCTTGGAGCCCAAGGGGATTGGTCTTTGGTGTAGGAATCAACTAAAATAGGTTGACAACTTCCAAAGCAAAAGGAAAATTAACTTCTTGAAACTTTAGTGCTGAGTGGGGAATTCTTCTAGCTCCTATCTGGGTTTATATCTCACACAGAGTACACCAGTGGTCAAAAAAATCCTTGAGTAAATAACTTAGTTAATATTCTGGATCAAAAGAGCTCTCAGCCACCTGACAGAAACAAAGGCAAACACTCTTTGAAGCAATCTACCCTCTACTGAGCTGCCTCATACCAATAGATATCTTCTACTGAGCTGCCTCATACCGATAGATAAGAATGTCCACAAATATGTTTCCAGAAAATACGAGCTCTTAATCAAATACCTACATTTAGATAAAGAAACAGAGAACCATGAATTATAATTAGCAGCAATAAAAGATGGAGGGATCAGATCCATAAAGACTTCATCTATAAGAATTATCAAATATGTAGCAAAAATATTTATATTTCACATTTAAAGAATTAAAGAAAGAATAAAATGAACAGTAGATAGATAATAATGTAAGATAAATAATAAAAATATCTTTTGGAAACAAAAATGTGATTAATATAAATTTAAAACTTTCTATATATACACACAAACTGCAAAACATTAAAAATAGCTAAAGAGAGAATTAATGAACAGGAGGAAAGATTTGAAAAGAAATATCTAGAATCTAGTACAGGAAGACAAAAAAAACCATGGAAAAGCAAAATAGAATACAATATATATCTAATTGGATTTCAAGAAGAGAGTAAAAGCAAGAATAGAGAAAAAGTATTTGAAAGAATAAAACTTGAAAAACTTTCAGAACCGATGAAAAACATTAATTGTTAAAATCAGAAGGCCAAAGTTCTAACTAAGCAGTATAAATAAAAACAAGTCAACATCTACAAACATCATCATAAATCAAAGAACAAAGAGAAGTACTTAAAAATGACAGAAAGGAAAATAAATATCGACAAAGAAACAATTAAAATGATGAATGATTTTTCAATAACCACAGAAGTCAGAAGAAAGTAGAATATAGTCAAACCACTGAAAGAAAGCAATTGTCAACCTAGAATTGTATGAATATACAGCAATATATCTTTCAAAAATGAAGGTGAACTAAAGTTATTTTAGAAAATTACAGTAGCCAGAATTTGCATCAGCACATCTCTACAGAGAATGTACTTTAGATAGAAGGAAACTGATTCCAGGTGAAAAGTCTAAGATGCAAGAAGGAACAATGAACAAAGAAAGTGGAAAATATACACAGATATTCACTAAATATACAAATAGTAATGATATATTAGAGAACTAAATATAAAACAAAATAAAGCTATAATACATAACAGCAATGCTATATAAACTAGGAGGCAAGTTATTCACAGATGATAAAGTGTGCTGAGATCACGAAGATGTAAATTTCCACAGAATCAAAAAGAAATTTTAATAGGGCAGGGCTTTTGTCTGTGTGTTTTACTGAGATATTCTAAGAGCTATATCAGTGCTCTGAATGGATGAATAAATGAATAATGTTTCTTATTTTTCCATCTTATATTCTGATAAGTATAAATATTATAATTTCTAATGCAGTTATTACCAGATTAGAAAGAGCTGAAAGATGTCACACTAGTAAAGGAGAGATAATAAAATAAATAAATCATTCAAAAGAAAGCAAAAAAGAAGAGAAAAAAACCCCATAAGATAAAGGAACCTAAAAAACACAAAATAAGTGATAAAAATAAATATAAATGTATCAGTATTTATTTATTTATTTATTTATTTATTTATTTATTTATTTATTTATTTATTAAGATTTATTTACTTTAGAGAGAAAGAGAGAGTGTGCACTTGAGAGTTGAGGTGAAAGTAGAGGGAGAGAATTTGCAAACAGATTCCATGATCAGTGAAGAGTCCATTGTGGGGCTTGATCCCACAATACTGAGATCATGACCTGAGCTGAAACCAAGAGGCTGCTTCACAGACTGAGCCACCCAGGTGACCCTAAACATGTCAGTATTTAAATAAATATTCCTAACATCCAAAACAAAATAAATAAGTTGTGATACATTTATTCAAAAGAGTACTACAAAATAATGAAATTTAATAAATTAGAATTACAAACACACATAAATTTCAAGATAATATTTTACCAAAAAAGTAATTTGCAGAATATATACACAATGATTCCATGTACAGAGTATTAAAAACATATACAATTAAATAGTATATTTTTGTAAGGGGATAAAGGTGAATAGCAAAATCACAGAAATGAATCTGAATAACTTAAAAGTCATTCTTTCTTCTAATAGGAAAGATTAAATGGATGTACTTTGGGTAGGTCACACAGGTGTCAAAATTCATATTTTAATATATCTTGAACTTGATGATACGTGTAATGGGTGTTTGTTATATTGTCATTTATAATTTAGACCTGTTTTATATTCTCTTTTGATACCTAGCTAATGAAAACAATTATAAACCAAATCTATACAAAATATTTGTGGGACATCAAACAGCACTGATGTACTCTAAGTGTCTGAGACCAATTCTCTCTCTTTTTAAATATATAACACTACTTAATGGCATAAGGAGCCAGCTTTACACTTAAAAGGCAGTCAATTTTCAAGTTTCACCACCTCATTCATTCACTAATGCCAGACAATTCATTTCATTTTTTAACAGTTTACGATTTGGTGATGTAAATAATTTTGGAGAAGGTAGTAATGGAATCAAGTATACAGTGATGTGTTAAAGTCTGAGATAAGAGCTAAGACTGACTTTGATATGAAGAACAAGGGAAGTACTGAAAACCTTTTAAGAGGTCAGGGAAGAAGTGAGATAAAAAGTAATGGGCAAGGGATACCTGGGTGGCTCAATGGTTGAGCATCTGCCTTTGGGTCAAAGTGTGATCCCAGAGTCCTGGGATGGAGTCCCACATCGGGTTCCCCATGGGGACCCTGCTTCTCCCTCTGCCTATGTCTCTCCTCTCTGTCTCTGTGTCTCTAATGAATAAATAAATAAATAATATTTTTAAAAAAGAGTAATGGGCAGGATGGAGAAGCAAAGAGCCTATATGATCTTTTTAGGTTTGCCTATTGGCAGCTCTGAGGCCATCCATAAACACATTTAGAGCTAACACAAAGGGGTTTGGGTAGGGAGACACTGAGTCTCGTGAGTATCAGCTTCCTCACTTGTAAAATGAGAGAAAGGTCATGAAGACATATAAAGTCTCTTCCATTTTCACATTTTATGCTTCGGTGATCCCACAAATACAAACACCATCTTAATTGCCTTAGTTTGCAATCTAGAATAAAAACTACCAAACAGCCTGTGCTCATTAAATCCCATTGAAATTATGAACACCTGCTCAGAAACACAATTAACACATATTCACCCATGCAGTCCACTGGTGATTAATTAGGGAGCATTCTACCCCTCGTGTAAACATTTAACAGGAATCCTCCATGTTGCTTATGCCCAGTTTGTCTGTGACAGGAGGAACTTGGGTTGAGGCATTGAGGAGGAAAGGGGGAGAGGAGAGGTGGATAACAATTTCTATTTGCAGAATTTTATTTAACTGCTGAACTATCATTGCCAAGGGGAGATAATGTTTTGGTTTGTTGCTGCCTTTATATTTTATTTCCCTTAGATATGTTATGAAAATTGGTATGTTCTACCATAAGTATGCTTAAAAATCATATGGTGAGAGAGACTATTCTGCACGTTATGAAATTTTTTGGTATGTGAGGTATACCACGACAATGAATAGCTCAAGGAAATCTCAAAACTCTACAAGAATGATAGAAATCAGATCACAGCAATCAACGCTGATGATAGTGATTATTAATAATTACATTGAATCAAAATCAAATATATCCTTATCAACTGCTGAATTTTCCTACGCTTTATAGAAAAACTGTAGTTTTAACACAGTGATAAAGGCTGTGGTATCCTTGTGTAAGCAGTGATACTATCTATGCCAAATGAATGCTACATTTCATAAATGACAGCATTCAAAAGTTTTTCCAAACCATTGAAAATGCTGGATAATTTAGTTTTATTAGTAATACAGAGTATAATACTATACTGTTGGTAAGCAAGTTGGTTTTTAGGAAGCAGCCAATATTATGTGTTGAAATGAGGCCAATGTAATCAGTGAGAAGAATTCCTCAGTCAGAAATCCAACTTACAAATAAACTGACATTATTTGGAATAAAACCAGAGCGTCCACATTTAAAACTTCTCTTATAAACTTGGCTCTAAGTTTTTGGACTTTCTCACAGGTTAAAAACATGCAGTTGTCTCATTCAGCTTTCCCATGGGCATTGGACCAGATTTCAGAGTCAATGCCTTTTGGCCTATCCTCTGTCAGTGATGTAAAAAATAGGCCTGAACCAAGGTAGTCATGATAATGAAAATATAAGGAAATGAGAGGAACAAAGACTGCTTACATGATTTCACTATAGTTTATCCTAATATCAGCTATAATATGCATGTATTATCCGTATAAAGGGAAAAAAGCACATTGTGTGTGTGTATGTGTTGCTTCAAAGCGCATTATCTATCTTTTGCAAAAGGATTGTGTTTGAATTTAAACAGTATCCAATATTCTGTATTAGAGTTGAAGCTCTTCAGCCTTTTAAAAATAATTAGCTAATATATTGCAGATTAAAGTGTGGCTATACTGGAAAGAAATGAAGGTAAATTGTGGTAAGCCAAGTAATGCATCCCTTCTCCTCAATATGTCCATGTCCTAATCCCCAAAACCTGTGAATGTATTTCCTTATATGATAAAAGGGACTTATAGATATCATTAAGTAAGGATTTTAAGGTACAGAGTGTCCTGGATTATTTGGGTGGACCCAATGTAACAGTTTCTTTATAAGAAGGAGCTGGAGGGTCAGAGTAAAGAGAAGGGGTTGTGATGGAAGCAGAGAGCAGAGTGATGCCCCTGGTGTAAGAGGGCTATAAGCCGAGGAATGTGGGCAGTCTCTAGAAGCTGAAAAAAGCAAGGAAGTAGATTCTACCCTAGAGCCTCCAGAAAGAATGCAGCTCTGCTACTATGTTGATTTTAGCCTGATAAAACCCATTTTCTGATTTTTGATGTCCAGAACTAAGTTGGTGGTAATTTGTTACAGCAGCACTGGTAAACTAATACATTTATTGGTGGGCCTTACTGAGAAATAGAATTCTTTGTAATACATATTGTACAATAACCCTTTTAAAATAACTATACTATTTGGTTAAAAAATACTAAAGAAAAATTAACAGAAAACCATGTCCAAACTCATTTGTAATTCAATTAATCCAACAATTAAATATTATTATCAAAGCCAGTTAGAGTGCAAGTGTGGGTGATGGTATAGGAAGTAGCCACTCTTGTGTATGCCGTTGGGAATTAAGTCCCTACACATTAAGAGAATGCAGTGTAGATCAATGAAGCATAAACATTTATATTCTCTGTTCCAGCAATTCCACTCTTAGAAAGTAGTCCAAAGATACAAAAATACTGATTATAAGGGGCACATGTACCCTGATGTTTACGGTAGCATTATCAACAATAGTGAAATTATGGAAAGAGCCCACATGTCCATTGACTGATGAATAGACAAAGAAGATATGGTATATAAATACAATGGAATACTACTCAGCCATTAAAAAGAATGAAATCTTGCCATTTGCGTCAACATGGATGGAGCTAGAGTATATTATGCTAAGTGAAATGTGTCAGAGAAAGACAAATACTACATGATTTCACTCAGATGTGGAATTTAAGAAATAAAACAGGAATATAGGGGAAGGAATTTTAAAAAAAGAGAGGGAGGAAAACTCTAACAGAGTATTAACTATAGAAAAAAAACTGAGCATTTTCTAGAGGGGAGGTAGGCAGGGGATGGCTAAATGGGTGGTGGTACAAAGAAGGGGACTTGTGATAAGGACTGACTGTTATATATAAGTGATGAATCATTAAGTTCTACTTTTGAGACTAATATTACATTATATATTAACTAGAATTTAAATAAAAACTTGAAAGAAACAAAAAGAAAATAGTCCAAAGAAATAACAAAAGACCCATGCAAGTATTTAACCACAATATCAATAATATAATCAATATATAATCAATAATAATAACTCAATATGAATGTAATAGAAAGCTATTTAAAACAATGTGAATATCCAATAACAGGAGTTAGCTAATTATATCATAACAAATCATGATATAATAAGTAATGATATTGATTAACAATAGAATATAGGTCAGTTGTAAAAATGATACTTGAAAGTGCAATTACTTTTTGGAAAGATATTGAAGGTAAATTCTTTTTACAAAGCCATGTGCAAGGCAGTATCTACAATATAATACATTTTTGTATTATATATATAATACATACAGATTATATACATACACATAAACACATAGTTTAGAAAAATGTTCATCATTAGGGTTTACTAAAGTCTAATGTATTTATCACAACAGAATTACAGGATTTGTTCTAAGTATTTACATATATGAACTCATTTGATCTTTACATCAAACCTACAGAGTAAGTACTATTACTACTCTCTATTTTATAGCTGAGGAAATTCAGGCCTCAAAAGTTGAAATTTTTTCAAAGTGACCTAAAAAGTGAGTGGGAGATCTAAGAGTCTACCCTTTTAAGTAATGTGCATAATCTGTGTGCCTAATCACTAGTCATACTGCCTTCCTTGACAGGGGCTAAACTTGAATGCTTGGATTAGTGAAATTAAAGAAAAGTTTTATTTATTTATTTATTTTGCTGATCTATATTTTCTAATTTTGATATAAAAACAATAAAATAATAGCTAAGACTAAGATATATTGAGTGGTTTAATTACTCTGGGCATTGTGCTAAGTGCTTTAGAAGCATGATCTCAATCCTAATTAACATCTTATGAAGCAATATATTTTTTTAAAGATTTTATTTATTTATTCATGAGAGACACAGAGAGAGAAAGAGAGAGAGAGAGAGAAAGAGACACAGGCAGAGGGAGAAACAGGCTCCATGCAGGGAGCCTGATGTGGGACTTGATCCTGGGTGTCCAGGATCCTGCTCTGGGCTGAAGGTGTGCTAAACCACTGAGCCCCTGGGGTTGCCTGAGGCAATATTTTCAAACATACTGTTTTACATATTAAGTCACCATATCTCAGAGGGGTTAAGAAACATTTTTACAATCACACAACCACTCAGTGTCAGATTCAAACTCACATTTACCTGAATCTAGGATCATCGTTCTTAACTACTATATCATGCTGACCAAATAAATAGGCCAGCGTACAAGAATTCATTAAAAGAAATAAAACCCTACCATTCCAGCCTTAGGTTCAGAGAGCTTCAGTATAGCATTTAATGTAGAGTAGCATAATAGCAGTGATTCTTTATACAGCACAGACTTGGTTATAGTGAGTATATTTTTATATTTTATTAAAGATTTCAATTTAGGCACAGGTTAAGTACTCAATAGACTAGATATGAATCTCAATATAACTAATGTGTTTCCAATATAAAATCCAAGTAGGAAAATTAGAATTTAATTGTTCATAATAGGAAAGCACTAACTATATAACATAAAGATGTAAAGCAATCTACACATTCATAGGAATTGATATGTAAACAGTAGAAATGAATCTTTCATCTTCTCCTGTGAACATATCCTTGAGGATTTTGTTGTAATAAAAGGAAGTGTTCAACCAAAATAACTGCTTCCTAATGTAGGCAACACTATTAATTGGTTCTTCATATAGGCCAGTCTCTTTTCCTTTTTCTAAATGCCTTAGAATTAGGTGAGTAGCTGCAACAATTCATATTGGATTGACTTCTGCCAAACATCTACTCTTTTATATGAAATTATTTATGGGAATCCATATTCTAATATTGGGGGATGATCTGAGGAATAGTTCTACATTTTTTAAAAAATGGCTGAGGTTTCCAACTCATAAACTTCTTAAAACTCTTTCTCCAAGAAGTTTTTTCTTAGATTTTAATGGAAATGAGAGCTTATAGACTACAAAATGAGTGGCTTGAAACAAAAGCCACTTACAAGGTCACAGTTACATCGGTCAGTGGTCCAGGTATAGCACGGTTGGGTAGTATGCTCAGGGTATCAGAAGGATAAAATCAAGGTACTGGCCAGACTGGGTACTCATCTGGGGGTCCTGGGGGGAAAAATCACTTCTTAGCCCATTCAGATTGTTGGCAGAATTCAGTTCCTTATAGTTGTAGGAATGAGATCTATGTTTCCTTGCTGGGTATTAGCCAAGAGCCCCTCCTAACATCTAGAGGTCATTAATATTTTCATCACATGACTCTCTCCATCTTTAAAGTCAGCACAGAGCATCTTCTTTTACTGATTTCCTTTCACACTTTGAACTGTTTTAGCAAATTCTTCCTCTTCTGCTAGTTGTAGGCAACTCTCTGCTTATAAGGGCTGAACTGACTCTTTAGGCCACTCACGATAATCTCCTGTTTGCCATAAAATATAACACATTGTAGCATTACAGTAATAATAGCTCATCATATTCACAAGTTCTTCCCACTGAAAGACAGGAGATCTCACAAGGATGAGGATCATTGGGGGGTCATCTTAGAATTCTGTCTACTATAGCTACCCAGCACTTATGTCATTGATCTATTTCAAAGATTAACTTAACATTTATATTATATATATAATGAGCATCAACAAAGTGCCAGGTACAGTGGTAAGAATTTGATATAATAAGATCACACAAGCTATTTATTCTTGATGGTTCCATGGATCATCACAAAGGCAAATTGGGATATGGAAATATATTATCTCTAAATAATATAGTGTGCCTGGTCAGCTGTTGATTCATATTGATATTTTTTCATTCCTTAAATTGTGTAATATATTAAAATGTTCAGGGATGCCGAGGTGGCTCAGTGGTTGAGCATCTGCCTTTGGCTCGGGGTGTGATCCCAGTCCAGGTATCAAGTCCTGCATTAGGCTCCCTGTGGGGAGCATGCTTCTCCCTCTGTCTCTCTGCCTCTCTCTCTGTGTCTCTCATGAATAAATGAATAAATAACATTTTTTTAAAAAAAATGTTCAATCCACTTTTGGAAATCAAAAGCAACTGGAAGATCTATTCCTAATTTTTTTCTCACCCTTTCATGTCTATAAAACTAACCTAAGTAATGGTGGATATGACGACAGTAGTTAATAAGAATAGAAAGGGTTAGCCCATAAAATTTCAGATGTTTAAATCTTTTAAAGATTGATGTAAAACAAATAGTTAACACTAAAAAGAAAATTATTAAAAGTAGATGGTATAATTTTTTTGACAAAAAGATCATATTATTTAATATTTAGATTCTAATTAAATAATGCTTATTTTCTGATTAGGTTTAACTCACTGTAAACATGATTAACACAACTCTAAATCCATGTAACAATCTACTTCATCATTTATCATATTTACTACGTATAGAAAGCCCAAAAATTGACAGCTAACTCTCCCATGAGTATCACTGGATTCATACTGATTGAAAGACAGTCTGGAATAAAAGTTGTAATCTTTCATGTGAAAAAAATCAGTGCACCTGATTCTTATTTTGTAGAGATTGAAAAGTTTTTATTTTTATTTTTTAAGGGAGGATAGTGTTTTTTTTTTTTTAAAGATTTTATTTATTTATTTATTCATGAGAGAGAGAGAGATAGAGAGGCAGAGACACAGGCAGAGGGAGAAACAGGCTCGATGCAGGGAGCCTGATGTGGGACTCGATCTTGGGTCTCCAGGATCAGGGCCTGGGCTGAAGGCAGTGCTAAACCGCTGAGCACCTGGACTTCCTGAAAAGTTTTTAAATAAGCACAGATGATTACAATACAAATAAGGAGATTTTGGGAACATGTACTTGCTGGAGAGTTGCAACATAAAGCCCTAGGGAAATTTTTTGGAACAGTCTGAACATACATACATCTTCCAAAATCAGTGATGTGGTTTAGACAGGTAGAAACAGGGTCACTAAGGCCAGTGCTAGTGTTCCTGAAAAATGGGTTATGTTTTTGGTAGCCTACTTAACAGTATAACTTCCTGATGGCCACTAAAAAAGGATTATTAAATTACTTTTCTCTATTGAAGAGATTATGCAGGAATATACTGTATGTATATCCATTTTTCTACTTTTTCAGTTACTGTCATAAATAAAAGAAAATTTAGAGAGAAAGAGATAATATAATTTTTCAGGCTAAAACAAAAGCATCTGACTATTCTCTGATGATATCAACCTTATATTCACATTTATCTAATAATTTCCTATGCACGAACCCCAAAGTACAATATAATATGCATATCATTATCCTACCCACTCTTTGCAGCTCCATTTTGGTTTTATCTCCTTCCAGCCAATTTCTCTACTCCAGTTCACCCTAGAGATTTTTCATTTTTCTAGGTTTCAATTTTATTCTCATTTTATATTAAAATGCTTTGTAAGTAACCACTTTTTGATGGTTTCAAGGGTATTGGTTTTGTCTCTCAGGAATACATAATACCTTATAAACTGAAAACTGTTGTGTAAAGAGGATGGACTGTAAAATAAGACAGGCACATCTCAAATCCAGCTCTGCAAATTACTAGCAGCATGCCCTTGGACAAAACTTTTAACTTTTGGAAAGCTTAACTTATCCCTAAACTTGCGTCTAGATTAATTTAAATCTCTTATTAAACTGACTAGTAAACAGCTGTTCTTGCTGAGTTCTTCTTGAGGGCAAGGACTCTGTGTTACTGCCCTCTAACCCAATAATGGGCACATTTTATACCTTAATAAATAAATGTGGGTCACTTCTGGGCACTCCAGAATGGTGAAGAAAACAAGAGATGGAATAAGGCAAATGTCAGTGACAGATTATGAATGGAGGCAGGTCTTTTAAAAGAAAGTATCATGAAGATTTGGAACTTAAAATCTATCAAATTTTTCAAGGAAGAAAAATTGAAATGTAAACTGACTTTATCAAATAAGATGATTCTATTCACTCTTATTTACAGAGAGCCTTTCTAGCTTTTTTTTTTTCCTTCATACCTCAAGTAGGGAGCATCTTTTGACATGGTTCCCAGTGATCCATCTCTCCTGGTATTCATGCTTTTGTGGAACCCCTCCACTGAGTAGGGGCTGAATCTGGTGACTTGTTTCTACCAGTAGAATATGACAAAGGTGATGGGCTGTCACTTCTATGATTATGTTATAAAAGACTTTTATCTTGCTGGTATTTTCTCTGGCTTTTCTTGCAAGCTTGTTCTGATAAAGGGGGCTTTCTGACAAGAAACTGAATCCTGTCAACAATCACTTTGAACAAATCTGGAAGTAAATCCTGTCGCAGTTGAATCTTGAGGTGACTATGGATTCCAGGTTACCTTGATTATAGCCTCTTGAGTGAGAAACCCTGAAGCAGAGGAACCAGCTAAGCTATGCTTGAATTCCTGATCCACAGAAACAGTGAGATAATAAATATGTGGTTTTTAAGCCACTAAGATTTTAGGGGTAGTTTGTTATGCAGCATTAGGTAATGAATCCACTTCACATTCAATTCAACAGTAAGTCGTCAGCTCTACTTCATACTTAGAATAGAAAATTATAAAATTTTCTGAATTCTAAAATTCAATATTAGAATGTAATCTTAATATCTCACTGTTTCCACCTTCACATAATGCAATATAATTTCTCACTTGATTACTGCATTAGCTTCCTAGAATACATGACATTTCTGCTTTTGCCCTTGCTCCCTTAATGCTATTCACAAAACAGCAGGTAAAGTGATCCTGTTAATGGATTCTATTCTCTTTCACATACTCATCCACCTTACAAAAACCTATAAGGTCCTGTATGATCACTTCCTCTCCTTGTGTATATAACCACACGACTACTACTAGTACGACCACACTAGTTTCTCACACTAATATGCTATCATACTTTGATATCTCTGCACTGTTTTCTTAGCATAGAATTTTTTTACCCAATATTTTCATGGCTGGCTCCCTCCAATATCTTCACTCAGGTGCCTTCTTCTCAGAGGTCCTTTTCCTGGACACCCCACCTAAAATTGCACCTTCTCCCCCCAACACTGTTCCCTGTTTTATTTTTTTAGTATTTATTACAACAGAATATTTTATACACTTCATTCATCTTATTATTTGTCTCTTCCAGAAGAAATTAGTAGAAAAACCCTAGTTTGAAAAGAGGATGTGTATCACATAAGTATGCAATGGCATTCTTAGATCACTTAAAGCCACAAGGAACTTTACATGAATAATATGCTAAGCAGTGGGGTAGAATTAATCCGACTCTTGGCTCTTCCTAACAAACAGGAGTAAACTTTAACATTGAATGCTCTAAACCACAGATAACTGACAACATTCAAATTAGGCGCTGAGTCAGAACACTAATTAAAACTTACATTTAAAAGCTAATGGAGCTGTGTTCACTTACACAAATTATTCAATAGCAAATTACTTCCTCTTTCTCTTATTTTAATTAAAAAGAACAAAACAAAGTTGATGGAGGGTCTCTCTTTGTTGCTTCAAAATTACTATTCAGAATCAACACCTGTAAGAAAATTCCTACAGGCACTTTCCAGTGTGTTTGGTATTGCCATTAACCCCAAGATAAGAGTGTTTCCTTCAACTTTAATGTTGAACCTGAGGCTTATCCTTGACATTCAGGACCTGCAAGTCAGTTATTAAAAGCACAGGTCACCCAACTTTTCATCACATACTTCTCAGAGGAAAAAACTGTGGAGCAACTCTCAGACATACATGCTTTTTCAAGAGTTATATGCATATTCTTTCAAACTAACGTATTGTACTATAAAACATAAAGAAAGGAAAAATTTTAAAAAAACAAAAACAGTAACTAGTATTTAAAAATAATTAAAATTTCATTTGTATGTTTTAACCAAAACGTATTTTTTTGTTCTCTCTCAGCATTATTATTAATACTTCTTAGTGAGAATTATATTATTGAATATTCTGGAATTTATTTAAGATCTTAGTTTCCCATTTTATGGCACAGAAGTCTGGTTTACATATTTGGTTTCTTTGGCATCATTGCTGTGAAAGATTTCACAAAACTGTTGTTGGGAAAATGCAACAGAATCTGTACTGTCATTGATATATTTTTAATAATAATAATAATAGTAATTTTTAATGTTATTATTTAATAGCTAAGCAAACATTTTAAACATTTTGTGAGAAATTTAAGTATTACCTGATAGTTACCAGTTGTTCTCACAAACTAGTGGCAATTGTTGCACTTTTATACATTTTAATTTTTTATATAGAAGAATTTGTAACAGCTTAGAAAGTTTATCCCCAAGTTTTATTTATTTATTTTTTAATTTTTTTATCCCCAAGTTTTAAAAGTATACATATATGAGAGATTTTGCGAGTAATGTTTTTACATAAATTTTTGGTATTGAATCCACTTAGCTATGAAGACATCCAAACATAGCATTTTCAAAATACTCCCTCCATAGTCCATTTAAAAAAATACTTACCTTTCCTACTGTTAAAAATTACCTTTATCTTGAAGGGGCACATGAAATGAGGGGTGTGTGTTTTAAGAGAATATCTGCCAAATAGCATACTACTAGACATTACAAGACAGGCTGCACATTTGGAACTCGTTTTGTAAATGATAGTGCATAACTCATTTTTAGATTTGACAACTTTCTTAAGTGTTCTGTCATGAGGTAACCACTGAACATCTGTCTGGACCAAAACTCCTCATGGTTACTTCCTATAATATTACAAAGTATTGTAATGATTTTGCCATTCAAAATAACATAAATCTATTTGACCAAGCCTAAGTGAAAAGTGCCACTGTTAATTACTATATTTTGTGGAATTCACTCTTCTTTCATGATGTCATGTAGTCATAATGAAAAATGATGAGTGGCACATGAATCAACTGAGGGTACCAATGACTCTCTTCATATTAATAATGAAATAGTTACTACAACATGTAATTCGATGTCTATATTTAATCACCAAGCACCTTGAAAAGAAACTGAAAAGATTTAAGATTTCTTACCTACAAGGAGATATCAGTATGTTTTTCATTCCTTCTAAATGAAGGAATTTCACTGAACTCTTTCTACTCTTTATTCTATAGTAGGTGTACTATTAAATAGTAAAAACATTGAACAATAAAAATTTTCAAAAAGAAGCAAAATAGAAAGCTTGGCCTTTGAAAACCAGGAGACTAGATAGAGTGTACTTTGTTTTGAATACTCTATTTTAACATAGATATTATTTTGATGTAATAGATAACTCTCTAACCATGATATTCTCGTACATGGTTCTTGCCAATGATGAAATACATTCTTTGGCTCCTTGGTATTTCAGTTATAGCCATGACAATCAGCAACAACACAACTTACTTCTTTCACTGTAAGTCAGAGTTCAAATAGGAAATAATGCCCATTTAAATGATTCAGGGAAGATTTAATGAGACGGTTAAAAAAAGGTATGGATGTGGTGGAGGGAAAGCACAATGAACAGGCACTAAACTGAGGACAGTAACAGTGGCTTTGTTAACACTCTCAAACCTGAACTATGGGAATGTTCTGGGACAACCGGAGAGTGTCCTTAACTGAAAGGAGCAGTGAAGACATAGTTCATTGAGAGAGCCTTAAAGAACTTGAGGCAGGGGATGCCCATCCACCCCCTATCCCAGGTAACACTCCAATTGCACTTCCTACTTTCCTTGTAATCTCCTGCTGGGGCTACCCACTGGCTGTATCCAATCATAGCAAAAGAAACTCTGTATGCTATCCATGTAGGTCAGCTGCCCTGGGCAGGGAGCAGAGTGAAGGGAGAGAGTGGTTCTAGAGAGGCAAACAGAAGATATCTGGTGAGATCATCCTTGAGTTTACTCCCTTCTATATGATAAAGTAATAAAATGGACTGGCAGTGCCTAAGTTATGTTTTTTTATAAAAAAGATATGAGGAGATTATACAGTTTATTGCCCTAACACATTGCTAATTATAGTTTTTTTTAATTATCTATTTCTTTTACTTTTTGAATAGGTAATGAATCTATGTTACAAAGTCCAAAAGATGTAAACAGGACTATAGTGAAAGTTAAGTCTCTCCTTTCCTTTCCCTGTGCCAATTTTCCCTTCCTACACAAATCATTGTTACTAGTTTTCTTTGTTTTTTGTTTTAAGATTTTATTTTATTTATTTGAGAGAGCAAGAGAGAATACAGAGGGAGACAAAGAGCTGGAGAAGCAGACTTTCTGCTGAGCAGGGAGCTGGATGCAGGGCTCAATTCCAGGACCCTGGGATCATGACCGGTGCAAAGGTAGACACTTAACCAACTGAGCCACCCGCGCATCCCTCTTTTTTAATTTTTTATCCTTGCCAAAGATTTTCTATGCATTTGCTATCAAGGGAAAGTAGATAAATATATATTTCTTATTTTTTTAATAAGAATAGTAGCATATGACACACAGAGTACACGTTGCTTACAAAATGGAGTAATACATCTTGAGACAGTTTTAAATCAGTATAGAGAGATCCTTCTGAAGTATATAGAGTTTTATCTTTATAGGTGTAATAAAACCTTCACCAGTTCTCTGTTGATGAGTATTTGTTTCCAATTGTTTTCTACAACCAATGCTACAGTGAATATTATCATACATACACCATTTTCACGTGCCCTACTGTATTTGTAATAAATAGTCAAAAGCTAAATGACTTTCTTAAAAGGTACGTGAATTTAAAAATGTAAATTATGAACCAAATAGGTCATGAGATTTAAACTTCCCCTGCACCTGGGAGTCTGTTTCTCCACATTTTCACTAGTAGAATGCCACCAAATTTTTAATTGTTTTTATTATTGCTGCCTGCCAATCTGACAGGTTCAAATGGTATATGTTTGTATTTAATTTCTATTACTATGACTCGGGTTGAACACCAGTTCATGTGTTTCAGGACCAATATATTTGTTTTTTATTAAATTACTCATCAATATCTTTTAGTCATTTTTATGGATTTGTAAAGGTTCTATATTCATTAAGGAAATTAATTCTTTGCCACTAAAAAAACTTTATATATAATATACTTGATTTATTAAAGTTTTTTCTTATTTATAAAAAATTCTTTCTTTTGTTTCTCTAACATTTTTATAATGTTCCTCTCTCTCTCTGTAAGTCTTTGATACATTTGGAATTTAATGTACTGTGTGAGTATGTATCCAGCTTCCCCCACCCTAGTTGATTATCCAAGCACTATTTATTAAATAATCTATCTTTCCTTTACTGATTTGAAATTTTTTAACAGCTAAATTCTTGAACATCATTGGGTATAATTCTGGACTTTGTATTGTGTTTCATGAAACATTTTTTTGGTAGTCTCAGTTTTAATTATGGATAATGATTAGTTTTTGTCACAAATGTACTAAAATTTAAAAAAAAATCCATTGTGCTGGATGATATATTCACGAACATATTAAGCTCAGAACATAATTTGAATGAATTAATTGGGTTTTGTCTGAAACAAACAGGCTCAGAGAAATATTGTTTAACAAAAGCAACAAATAAAAACATTCATATTGTGTTCAATAAAGGATCAAATCAGCTCAAGCACATAGAAAGAAAATAATGAAGGAGAAAATAGTCACTGTTGATATTGTCATACTTGTCATTGTTGATACTGTCAGATTTGTCACTGTCCTCAGTAGCAGCAATGGCACCACCACCTCTTATTGACTATTGTATGCAGAACCTGGTCATCACTACCCCCATTCTCCACAGTGGAAACTGAGGTTCAGAGAGATTAAGATTATACATACAGCTAGAAAATATTGGAACCAAAACCCAAGCTCAGTAAAAATATTGATGAGCATTTGTTACACATATTAAGTGTGAGAATTCGTTAAGATATAGACCTACATACAAGACTGAAATACACATGTAGTAATCCCTCCTTATCTGCAGTCTCATTTTCCATGGCTTCTGTTATTTATGGTCAACCACAATCCAGCAAGTGACCCTCCTTCTGAGGTATGGTGAGCAGGTCAGTGGTAGCCTAATAGACTGTCACAATGCCAACATCATTCAGCTTACTTCATCTCATCACACAGGCATTTTATGTCTCACATTACCACAAAAAGAATTGAATACAGTACAGTAAGATATTTTGAGAGGAAAAGACCATATTCAATTAACTTTTATCATAGTATATTGTTAGAATTGTTCTATTTTATTATTAGTTATTATTGTTAATCTCTTACTATGCCTCATTTATAAATTAAACTTTATCATAGGTATGTTTGCCTAGGAAAAAACATAGCATATATAAGTTTTGGTACTATCTCTGGTTTCAGGCATCCCCTGGCTGGGAGGGGTGGGACAGGTAGACTACTGTGCCAAATGACTTGATGGAGACAATGTGATGTAAGTCTTGGGCAGAGTTAGAAATTCTTAAGATTGAAGTTGTTCAAGTAAGACTTCATATTAGTGATGAAATGGTGAAGATTATGACTCAGGAGATAAAGATTATGACTCAGGAGGTCATTCCAGGAAGAGGGAATGAAGGTCAAATATAATCTTATAGAGAGAGGATGGCTTCTATTGTTCGGAGAATAGTATAGATTTTATTGGGATGGGAGATTTTATATTCATCAGTTCATTTACATATTCATTTTGTAAGAGAATAGTGCTTTGGTACTCTCTGATAGACAAGAAGAAAGCCAATATTTGTTTCTTATCAAATGAAATACATTTAATACCTATGAGAGTTATGAATAGGAGTCAGGCTTGAAGTGCATATTTGCATAGTTATGTAATGCTTCATGAATTGAGAATGCTGAAGTGGCAACTGTGTAAATAAACAGCTCTTAGGTGGTGAGGAGAAGGTCATTACACTCTAAAATGTTTTCCATAAAAACTTTACCAGCCAATACTAAAGAAATCCTTGTACTCTTTCTTATTATGTCTAAATGATTAGAGATGGCATTTAGAAATATTAAAGAATGGGAAGAGATAAGGAATAGGATTTTTAGTTATATATTTTGATTTAGTAATCCATTTTCTTATTAGAATAATAATGTCACTTTTGGCATAAAATATTTTTCTGTTTATTCCATTCTGCCTCAGTTTTGCCTTATTCTTTATTTTTAACCAAAATTTCAACTTTTTGAGGACAGGCAATAATCTTAAATTTTTAAATTGGTCCACTGCATATTTTACAGTACTCCACACTTAGTATCATAAAGTATCTCTGAGGGAGGGGGGGTGCCTGGGTGGTTGGTGAAGCATGGACTTTTGGCTTCAGCTCACGTCCTGATCTGAGGATTGAGAGATCAAGCCCCGCACAGGGCTCCACATGCAAGTGGAATCTCCTTGAGATTCTCTCTCCCTCTGCACCTCCTGCTTGTACTTTCTCTCTCTCTCTCCAATAAATAAATAAATTAAAAAAAAAAAAATAGATAGATAGATAAATATCTCTGAATGAGATGAATACCGTTATTTCTCATAGTTTGGGTGTTAATATTATCAGTTGAAACAAAGTAACAGTGACCATTCATTTCAATATAGCTTTCATTTAAATATGTTATGCAAAAATATAAATTCCAATCTAATGTCTTTAAACTAACAGAGTGCAGATCTTAAATGCTGCTGGTTTTTGGTCAATTTCTTTTCTCCTTAATGGAAACTAATATTCAGTCCCACTACTGAATTAAAATGTTGTTTATTTAAAGTTTAAAGTTTTGCATTTTATAGCTTCATTTGAATAATAATATGCATCGCTAGAACTAAGAGATTAAAAGAAAACAAAGCTTAAAGAACAGTTTAATCAGGGGTTTAAGTAGAACAATCTGCATTGCTGCATTCGGCACTTGTACTTCTGTCTTTAGCACACTGTTATCCTACTTTTGTTGTGCTTTTATCATCTGCTCCACTGGTTTGTTCTTTGCTGTATCATTGGAAAATCTTGGACTTCTATTACTGTAAATAATTTTGAGTTTGTTGCTTATAGAAAAATAAATAGGCCCAATCACAGTATTTTTGCAAATGAGTGATTAAATGGATGAATAAGCCAACTAAACACTTTGGGGAAATAAAAATTTTGAATTCTAGCCTTAGATATAGGCAATTATTTAACATAAAGGTCAGAGGTTCAATTAAAAAAAACAGTAGTGCAACTGGACAAGTGAGCATTCATATATTGACTGAAATAAATGTATCAGGTAGATACTTATGACTCCACCCCAAAGTTTTT
Source organism: Canis aureus (assembly GCF_053574225.1). NCBI lineage: Eukaryota > Metazoa > Chordata > Mammalia > Carnivora > Canidae > Canis > Canis aureus. The sequence continues at coordinate 29,390,770 of NC_135635.1, forward strand.
TATCCTTGAACAAGCAATGTAGCTTTTTAGAGGCTTTTCTCATGCATAATAATAATAACCCTTACTTTATCCTATCGGGTAGCCATACAATTGCCAGATTCACCAAATAACTAGAGGACACCCAGTTAAATTTTAATTTAAGATAAACAACAATTTTTTAGCTTAAGTATGTCTTAAATATTACATGGGATATACTTATACTAAAAATGATTCATTAAAATGATTCATTGTTCATTTGAAATTCAAATTTAACTACGTATTGTATTTTATCTGGCAACCCAACTTGGAGATGATTTGTTAAGTATTTGGTGCATACCAGACACATGACAAGTCGTGATGAAAGTATTGGTGCTCTAATGTTGTTCATAATGCTAATAACAATACATCCATAACTGTGAGAGGCAATATGGTGTAATTGTTAAGAGTGGGAACTCTGGAGTCAGATGGCCTAATTCAATTCTCATTCTTCCACGAACAGCTTTGTGACCTTGTGTACCTTACTTAATGTCTTGATTTTCTTATCTTTAAGATAGGGATAACAATAGTACCCAGTGGTAGAGTTGTTTTACAGACCAAAAGAATTAATTTCAATAAAATATGAAACACAGTGCCAGAAACCATGAATATAAGTCCTGGATATATGCTCCTTATGATTGTGGTGTAAGGTGAAAAACAGTCCCAGTCTGCCCAGAACTAACGGGTTTCCTTGGATATGAGACTCTGAATGCTAAAACCCAGATAGTCCAGGACAAATTAAGTCATGTAATTTATGTTAGTGAGAGAAACAATTCACATACATGAGAATACATAGCAGTTCATGCTAAGTAATAACAGAAATCAAGCATTAAGGTGCTGATTATATTCTGTATTTATTAACTCTTGACTAAAGTTATTCAAAGAAATTATTGTAGGAGAATTTAAGGAAGTTAGGAGCTTAGGAAAGAGAAAGAGTTTATTTATTATTTATTAAAGCTCATATTTATTTATTCATTAGAGACACACAGAGAAAGGCAGAGACATAGGCAGAGGGAGAAGCAGGCTCCCTGCAGGAAGCCTGATGTGGGACTCATCCTAGGACCCTGGGATCACCACCTGAGTCAAAAGCAAATGCTCAACCACTGAGCCACCCAGTTGCCCCAAGAGAACAGATTTTAAACAATTAATTCCCAAATAATTTGATAAGCAATATAAACAAGAAGTTGGCAATCCAGAGAAAGGCTTAACTGACTCTAGCAAAGAATGGACAAGCTTTAGAGAAGCTATTTAAACTGGGTATTGAGAGATGCCAAGAAGTTTCCCAGGAAAAAAGGGAAGAAGAGTATTTTAGTATCTTTAGCTAGCAGGAAGATGTGAAAGTCAGGATATCACATGCCTTAGCAGTGATAAGTATGATGTTGGTATGGTATGACCATGAGTGTATTGAGGGGACAGTAAAAAATGAAGCTGAAATGCAAATGAGGAACCAAATGTGAAGGATTTATATGGTTTTCTATTTATGTATTTGTTATTTATGTATGCAATGTAGAAAAATAAAATTTAAATTAAATATGGAAATGATGTAAAGGGAAGGTATAGACTGGAAAGGCGAACCCAGGAGACAGGTGAGTATTCAGAATTCATTCTACAAGGTTGTGTTAGAGGTCAGCTAAATTTTTGACGCCAAGCATGTAAGCAGCCAAAGGGAAGCAATGATATGTACTGAATGTTTACTATGTGCCAACCACTGTTCTTAACACTACTAGTCTTCTGGTGTTTTTAAACACTTTGAGCCTAGAAAAGATATTTCAAAAATTATTTTGGCTTTAAAAAGTAACATTCACTTTATTAACTTTTAAATTTAAAAAACACAAATTTCCTTAAACTTTTAAGTTTAATTTACATATCTTATACTCTATAATTGTACTAAATTTCAAAAATGGCTTTCAAGGAGGGACGGTCTTTAATTACTGTTTTCTCAGTTAGAATTCTAATGCTCTTAAATATTTTGAACTTCATTTATAAATTTAGTATATTCAACTATCTTTTTAAGTTATTTAGTGGTCTGTCCTGACAGAAAAAAATTCTTTATTATATGTGGTACATAGTACTGTAAATATAAATGCAATATACTATTTACTTAACTATTTCACATGACTTATAAATGCAGTGCCATTTCAACTTAAAATCACAAGCCTATTTAATTATTTGGTTAATCTATTATTTTAAAGGCCAAATTCTCTTAAATATTAAAAAAAACTAAGATAGCATACATACAAATATAATAATAAATACTATAGTTTAATTCTCTCAAATATTTCTGTACCTAATTATAAATCTAAGAAATAAATGACACTTTCTCAAATGTACCAAAACTTTGATAATTGTTTGAAACTTGTTGACAGTATGTGTCTATAAGGGGGTATGTGGTCATGGTACTATCTTCTCTATTTTTATAGATGTTTGAACATATTTATAATAAAAAAATAAAAATGCTTTGTCATTAAAAAAAGCAAACATGCTATCCCAAATGATCTTCGAAATACCTTTCTGAGCAATTTTTGTGTTGTTTTCTCTGCTTGATTAGGTTTCCTAGCCACCAGAGTGGTTTCTGGGTGGGATGCTGACCGTTGAGACCTATTTTGGTTTTTCTAGGTCAATGCTTTCCAACTGAGGGAATCTTTTAACCCATGTTCCTTAGAGTCATATTAGAAATTGCATAATTTTTCAGACTGACATTAACATTCTGCTATATCCCCTCATATCTGTCTCCAGACCTCATTCCTGCCCTCCTATCTCCCCACCCTCCTGCATGCTGCTATGTCACTCAAATAAGTCTTGTATTTCTCTGAATCTTAAAGTATTTAAAGGGCTTTCCTTCTGGCTCTGTGACCACTAAACTTAAGAGAATTTCTGATTCACATAGATTCTTGCCCTAATTACTTGACCTATTAGTAACATTTGACACAATTAATCATATCACTTTTGCTTTTATACTTTCTTTAGTCTTGTAGGATTCAATACTTATTTGGTTCATCTTTTACATCTCCAACTCCTTCTTTTTAGTCTTCTTTTGTTTCTGCCTTATCTCTTTGGCTTTTAAATGTTGGCTTTACCACCATATATTTGGACTTCTTTGCCTTTGTATCTGTTTTGACTCTTCCACAGTATCACCTACTCTTATACCTTTAAACTGTATCTTTCACTGATATGATGATTGCTTCATTTTTATGTTTAGTTCAGATAAAGCTGTTCAGTAGTTCTTTCAGATTTTAATAGTCCAACTTGATCTCTCTGTATTTTTTTCCTACCCTTAGAACATGCTCTCTTAAAAATCTAACCTTTCAGGCAACAATTTTGGTATCATTATTTAATTGTTTCTCTTATGCCCTTCAGCCAATCCATCATACAATTCTGTTCACTTTATGTTTATAAATAAACCGAGAATATAATGATTTTTCACTCCTTCTACTACTATACCCTGATCTGAGCCACTATACTCTTTCATCTGGATTATTGCATTAGCCTCCTAACTGATTTTCTTGTTTCTGACAACTGATCCTTAACACAACAGCCAGAGTGATTCTTTTAAAATATAAACCAAATCGTGTCTTTTATCTTCTAGAACCTTCTAATGACTTCCTGTTTTAGTCAAATTAAAGCCAATATTCTAATAATGGCATAGAAATTTTTATATAACCTGTCCTCACCTTTCCCCCTTTCCCTCTGACTTCATTTCCTATTATTTTTCCCCTTGTTCAGGTTATACTGGTCTCACTGTAGGCTCAGAAAGCTACACTGCTTTCTCTCTAACATACCTCAGTGCCTTGCATATGCTATTTCCTCTTCCTCATATTCTCTTCCTTAGACACCTAGCCATTCATTCTCTTACTTCATTGAGGCCTTTTTCTTAATGCCACCATTTTAATAAGGCCATTCCTTGCTACTCCATCTTAAAATTACACTTCCTTAACCCTCATATTCCTTATATATCTTAATTGTTTCATTTTTCTCCCTAGCTTTTATCAATATCTTATGAATATATATCTTATTTCTCTTAAAAGCTATATAAGGGGGGAATCCCTGGGTGGCTCAGCAGTTTAGCTCCTGCCTTCTTCCCGGGCCATGATCCTGGAGTCCCAAGATCAAGTCCCACGTCAGGCTCCCTGCGTGGAGCCTGCTTCTCCCTCTGCCTGTGTCTCTGCCTCTCTTTCTGTGTCTCTTATGCATAAATAAATAAAATCTTAAAAAAAAAAAAGCTATATAAAGAAGGGTAGGGATTTTTGTATGTTTTATCCATTGCTGTATCCTTGAAGACCACAACATGATTTTACTCATGGAAGGTGCTTAATAACATTTGTTAAATGAATAAATTCTTCCTATGAGATAGGACCACAACTTGCAACTGCAAGCCTGACACCTGGTTGGATTCTGTGTCATAAGGCTGTCCAACTCTATGGTCCCAAATTCTCAAAACGATGCTGTGAAAGTGAATATTATTATTATCTTCTTTTTAAAAAAATATTTTATTTGTTTATTCATGAGAGATACAGAGAGAGAGGCAGACATAGGCAGAGGGAGAAGCAGGCTCCTGTCAGGGAGCCTGATGTGGGACTCTATCCCTGACCCAGGGGAGATCACGCCCTGAGCCGAAGACAGATGCTCAACTGCTCAGCCACCCAGGCATCCCTATTATCTTCTTTTAAATGACTGACAAAAATTGGTCTTATAAAAGTTAAGTACTGGAGTGTTTGGGTGGCTCAGTTAGTTAAGCGTCTGCCTTCGGCTCTGGTCATGATCTCAGGGTCCTGGGATTGAACCCCACATTGGGCTTCCTGCTCAGCAGGGAGCCTGCTTCTTCCTCTCCCTCTGCCTGCCACTCTCCCTGCTTCTGCTCTCTCTCTCTGTCTCTGTCTCTCTCTCTCTCAAATTAATAAAATAAAAACTTTTAAAAAATTTTAAAAAGCTAAGTACCTTGTGGAAAGTAAATAGCAGAATCAGGGTTTGCATTCAGGTAAACCCTAGACCCTAAACTGGTACTTATTACCCTGCAAGTTAAGAAAACCAACATTTTCATATGTTGAAAACAAACTGGTTGCTTCGGAGAAATATAAGTTTTTCTGACACTGGTAATAAAATTTATTTTGTTGGATATTCTATATAGAACAAGAGTAACGAATTTGATCTTTATGTTTTTAAATTTTTAAATGTATTTTTATTTTTTATGTTTTAAAAGATTTTCGTTACTAGAGAGAGAGAGAGAGAGAGAGAACAAGTGCTGGGGAGGAGAGGGAGAAGCAGATTCCCTGCTGAGCAGGGAGCCTGGAGCAGGCCTTCATCCCAAAACCCTGATATCATGACCTGAGCTGAAAACAGATGCTTAACCAACTGAGCCACCCAGGCACCCCTGGTCTTTATCTTATGAGCATTGCAAAACCATTGAATTGGGTAGATGAAATAATAAACAACAGTAGTATTAATCAGGAAATCAGAATGTCCTGAGTTAAGAGTTTAGTGGAGATGGAGAGGGTAGTACTAACTCATGAGACATTTTATAAGTGACTTGGTAGATACAGAGGGAGACAGAAGAAATTAACAGATATGTAAATCAATAGTTAAGAAAATTGCTAGGAAAGTAAGTCATAGTCTGTGTGGCTGCATGATTCTCAAGAAAGACAGACATTAGGAGTCAAGTGTCTACTGGCAGTGAACTCCAGGTTTAGTATACACAATAAAGTCAAAATGTGATAGGGCTAATATATTATATTTCTGAGTTTAAAACTTTGGATAAAGAGCTATTCCTAGTGATGAAAAGATTTAATATGTAGCCAAGGAAAGTGGTTGCTGAAGTGTGAACAAGCTAAAATTTATTGGTAAAATAGGATGTGAAGAGATCTTGAGGCATTTTTTTAGCTGAATCATCCAAGTAGAAATGAAACTGTCCAGAATAGTGGCAAGATGTGGGATGGTGAGAAATACTAGAAGTGTCCCAGAACTTTTCCCAATTACATGGTTTTCCCATTTACACTTAGACAAAATGTGCACGAATTAGATCACAGAATTGTAGATTTATGCCCACTTATCTGATAACATACTTCAGTTGGGAGTGCTAATTAAAATGTTCCTAAACTATACTCCAACAAATGAAGTGTTATCATTTGATTAAAAAAAGAAGATAAGAAGAAATATTTGTTAAGGCTAGGAGCAGTACAAGGCATATTGCATAATTTTATGTCACTTATCCTTCAAAAAAATTTCAATTCTTCCAATTATTGGTTTATTCAATGTGAATGTACTGAGTAGCTATAGGTGTCAGGTCTCATGCTAAGTACTTTTGGTAAGTATTTTATTCTAGTTTTACAAATAAGAAAATGGAGGCTGAGAAATTTTAAGTTAACCACCCAGAACCAAAAAGCTTGATGTGTCATAGCTGGTATCACTAGTTACCTCCATATAAAACACCAAAACTGGTGGATATAGTGTTATCCAGAGGCTGGAATACCAACTGGTCCTAACTGTAGTGTATGTTCAGAAACAACAAATGACTTCTTCGAGATAATCACTGCTAAGAATCCTGGGTAGAGGAAAGAGAAAAGAGAATCCTGGGTAGAAGAAAGAGAAAAGAGAAATGTGCAATCATTTGTTTATATTTTCTATCCCTTTCTTAAAGAGCTATAAATTATGTATATAATAGGCACTAAATAAAAACTTAGAGAACAGATGAATAAAAGAATGGATGATTAACATAATATTCTTTTCCTTAATATACTTATGCACTTCCCTGTTATCTGCTCACTGAAGTCCACTGGTCTACTTGTGCAATTATTCCCACAACATTTAATTACTGAAGCTCTAGATTAAGTCTTGTGAGATTTTCAGAATCATCAATCAATTCATGTCAACAGTTTGCAGCAGTCTCTCTAAGAGAGAATAAATTTTACTTGGAAGAAAATAATAAAAGTTCCACCCTTTTGGTAAATTAAGGACATTTATAACAACCTAGAAAACATTAAGTGTACAATGGCCTAATTTAAAAAGGAAAGTGACATGTACAATAGGGCTCTTCCCTTTAACAATTTCAGATGACTAAACCCAAGCAAGAGACAATTATGTGGCATATCTGTCAAGAGTGGTTAGTGTTTCAGGCAGACTGTCAACTCTAGAAAAGACTAGAATTATTTGTGCAAGCTGTTCACTTGTCATTGGTCAAAACTGAATCACACATGCCAAAACAAAAACAAGAATTCTGAGTTATTAAACATGACAAGTATTTGATTTGAAATCCAAGGCTGGATTTTGCTGCAATAAAAGCAACACATATGAAGTTCTTTAAAGAACAGCAAAGTAACTTTCTATTGTAACTACAGTAATACAAATGAAATAGAAAACTGAGTTAGAACAAAAGCAAGAAAAACCTCCATTCAACCTTTTCAAAGAGTGATGTTTTGATGGGCAAACAGAGAAAGTAAATTTGAGCCTGAAAATAAAGGACTTACTTACCAATCTTCTGAGAGCCTGGGTGGCACAGTTGTTGAGTTGTCTGCCTTTAGCTCAGGTCATGATCCTGGGGGGTTCAGGGATCGAGTCCCACATCGGGCTCACTGGGAGGAGCCTGCTTCCCCCTCTGCCTCTTTCTCTGCCTCTTTCTCTGTGTCTCTCATGAATGAATGAATGAATGAATGAATGAATGAATAAATAAATAAATAAATAAATAAATAAATATCTTTTAAAAAAGTGTCAATCTTCACAGTCCAAAACAAACAAATCTAAACAACCAAAAAAATAGGATAGGAGCCAGCAAAAATCAGAAACTGCTCAGTAATTCCCCAAAACTCCTAGTTTTAACATAGAAAATTATATTTTAAAATAGAGATTTTTTTAAGGATTTTATTTATTTATTCATGAGACAGAGAGAGAGAGAGAGAGAGAGAGAGAAGCAGAGACACAGGTAGAGGGAGAAGCAGGCTCCATGCAAGGAGCTCGATGTGGGACTTGATCCCGGGACCCCAGGATCACACCCGGAGCCGAAGGCAGACACTCAACTACTGAGCCATGCAGGCATTCCTTAGAAAATTATATTTTAAAAGATAGTAAGTAGCTGCTTACTATCACTTAAGATTTCCCCATAAAACACTTCTTGTCAAATTACTAGGTACAGTCTTTTATTCATTTTTTAAAAAAGATTTTGTTTATTTATTTTTTGAAAGAGAGAGGATAAGCAGGGGGAGATGCAGAGGGACAAGCTAACTCACCACTGAGCATGGAACTCAATGTGGAGCGCAATCCCAGGTCCTTGAGATCATGACCTAACCTGAAGTCAGACGCTTAACAAACTGAGCCACCAGGGCACCTCTATAGCCTTTTATTTTTAATCAGGGTTTTAAGAAACAGCAGAGTTAAGTTTAAGCACCTCATTCTGTAGACCCAATCATTGATAACAACTGATAGCTCTTCAAAAACTTTTATTCCAGAGAATCATATTTATCTGCAAGTCATTTAACTCAACTTTCCCTGATTGCAGAGAGCTAGGGAGTTCTATTTTTTTTAAAAGTAAAAGTGATTATTAGAGTACCAATGGGAACTTATATATTTAATGTAATGACTTCAGTATAATATGGCTTGTTCAGTATAATATGACTTGATTGTCTGCTGTTTTAAGTACAATAGTCAAGATAAGTTAACCTATAGGCAGTATAAATGTATGTGGTATAATTATTTTAATTAATTCAACAGGTATTTATTTATTGAATACTAATTATATGTGCTAGCTGCAATGTTCTGTGTTAAGGATGGATGATTAAGAGAGGGCCTCACAATCTAGAAAGGGGACATAGGGTTTTATCTATAACTAAATCTAGTCTCCCCTTCACAACTGAAGAAAGAATCAGATTTTGTTAAGATATCAAAAGCTTCAGGGAAGATGACCAGTTTAGGGGTATATTCTAACCATTCTAAGCCAATTAAGTAAGTCAGTTCACGTAATTGCCATCTGATCAGGTGATTGGCTCAGGATAATACAAGACCCAATTCTGACAAATGATAAAGGAAGTTATCTTATCATTCTAATGAAGTTTATAAGAAAATTTTTCTTGTCGAAGAAGGATCAGTCCCTTTTCTTTTGCTACATGGTGTCATATGTATGAATGTGATAGAACATGTGGCAGTCTCCTTGTAACCATGATGTAAACTGGACTAAGAGTAAGTAAACACACTGATAGCAGAGCAAAAAGATGCACAGAAACTGGGTTTATGAGAAAATTGGTGAGCTGCTATTAAAAAAAAAAAAAAAAAAAAAAAAAAAAACCTCTGGAACCACTTTACTAATGGACTTCTTGTTACGTGAGATTATTTTTCATATAATCTAAGACAGTTAAATCAGAATTTTCATTACTTACAGTCCGAAGAATGTTAAGGAAAAGGTAAATAGTGAAGTAAACAAATTATGTAATATGCTAAGAACTGTATCAGCAGTGTGTACAACGGCTGAGACATCTTCAAAGAGGAAAAATTTTGAACTGGGTCCTAAAGGACTCTGTGCAAACAACACGGCAACTGCATTTCAAGAAGACAGAAATATGATGTACAAAGCCATCAGGGCATCAAAGATCTCTAGAAATTTGAATAACTACTTGAGAATAGAAAACAGTATGTTTGGATGTGGAAAGTTACACACAATGGAGATGGGAAGCAGGTATAGTTGAAATCATAAAAATCTATTGCAAGGTCATATTAAGGGAGAATTGATTTTTTTTCAACATCTAAAAATTTTATACTCTATCCACAAAAAAGAGCTGATTGGAGTTGTGGAATTTGCTAGCCAGCTGGGGGTTACCTTGGAACTAAAACCTACTTTACGAGTTAGGGATCAAATTGTATTACATAAAGATTATATCAAGAGCAGTGTGGAGGATGTACGGGCTGAAGGTAGGTAAGAAATGAAGTGAAAACAACAACAACAAAACACAACAAAAATAAAAAAAAAATAGAAAGCTGTTGTAATCATCCAAGTAGGAAATACTGAAGGCTTGAAGTAAGGTGCTAGCCCTGGAAATAGAAAAGGGACAAATTTAAGACATATTTATGAGAAGCATTGGTCAGGTCTGAAGGACTGATTGAATGAGGAAGGTTGTTGGGTAAGAATAATGCTTTCCAGATTTTCTGTGTTGGATATCTTGGTAGTGGCAGTTAACCAGGATATTGCATATAAAAAAGGAGGTTTAGACATGGTGAGGGCAAGGATTGAAAGAGAAGGAGAGGCGCCCCTGGGTGGCTCAGTTGTGTCTACCTTCAGCTCAGGTCATGATCCTGAAGTCCCAGAATCAAGCTCCAGTTTGGGCTCCCTGCTCAGTGGGGAGTCTGCTTCTCCTTCTCACTCTGCCCCTCCCTACTTATTTTCTCTCTCTCTCTCTGGCTCAATCTCTCTCAAGTAAATAAAATCCTTAAAAAAAAAAAAAAAAGGAGAGAGAATTAAGGAGAGGGTAGAGATATTTAATTCAGTTTTGGACCTCTTGGGACGAGATACCAGTTGTCCACCATAGCTACATAAATAGCTTAATAATGAGCCATCTAGGTAAAACAGTTTAAAAATATACCTATAAGTTAAATCTCTTGGACATACTTACAGAATTGTTAGACAAAAGACATTTTTAAAGGGTATCTGCCAAAATGACTCTATTCAAGTAGTTAGGCAATAGTCTTTTTTTGTCTATTGAGATCAATATTAGTCTTTAAAAAGAAAGTCAACTAATATATGTGAGAGTGGGTACTGGTTTTCCTTCCATGTCCTCTTTCTCTGCAACTTGATGGTCAAATTTCTTGAGTCATTTACACTGCTTTACCTCTGTGGCAGACACTGCTGTGGATTTACCAGATCAAACAGCATTTTGCTTCTGTATATAGATATACACCTGCTCCTCTTTCCTATTTTCCCTTGCATGTAGATGGGGTCTTGTTACTGACTTTTGACCTACAGAATGTAGGCAAAAGTGGTATGTGCTCCTTCTAGACCTGGCATCCAAAAATACTTTTGACATGATGCTCTGGTTTTCTCTCTTTTTAAAAATAAGATGGAAGCCTGGCAAGTACCATCAATATGCTGATACATTCCCATTCTGTTACCAGTCCAGATGTTTCTTCTGTTCTTTAGGTTTCTGTATCCAATTGCTTCCTGGGTATTTTCACTTAGAAGGGAACCAAAGATGGATTTTGCTTACATTTTTATTGTTGCCAAGTTCTGGCCGGGACTACAGGAATTTATTTTCTAACTCATTTAACTTCATGAAATGGGTTGACTTGAATTTCATTAGCATATTGCTGGCTTAATTAAATAGTGTTTTGGAGAAAACTGAGTCTTGGTTTTATATAATATAAAGTCTTGGTTTTATATAATAAGTATTAAAAGATAATACAAACCTAGTCTACTAAACAAATTACTTAGGAATTGTTTTCTTATCACTCATGGTTTGATAGTAAAACTAAGAGAACAAATTTAGTGTTTTAGGTACGAATCAGAAGCTACAAAAGAAAAATTCTAAGAAAAACCCACTCTTCTCTTCAAAACTCCTTCAAGTACGCAATTTTTTTGGAACTTCTTACACATGCCTATTAATTAATATTATAATTGACAGAACTTGTGGGTTATGCCAACACCTAATGGCAAAAACTTTGAGTATTAGATATAAAGATCTCAATTTGGGATACTGTTTCCTCGTTAGTTTTGCATTCGCGTTAAGGAAAAGCCACCACATTAGTGTACTTGAATTAGTTTCTTATTATTGATAGAAAAACAAAAATTTTATGAATTCTTCAAGTTGTACTTACTTAAAAGTAGGTGTTGAATTGGAAAGAGACCTGAATTGGGCATGAGCTGTCATGAAAAAAATATTTTAATCTCAATTCTTTAGCTAGCTAAATGACTGTCATTGGATGAATCACTTAACTTGTTGAAATCCCTTTCTGGGTGAAAAAGAAAATGCTATAGCAGTTGATTCCTAAGACTATATGGGTAACTATATGGGTATTTATTAGTATATGGGTATTTATTAGTTTGTTTATTTTGGAAGCCAAATTCAAATATTATTAAAAGACAAAGATAATTACTAAGATTAAGGTCATATTAAGGAAGAATAGATTTCCTTTTTGTTGAAGGGCTAAAGTAAAGTAGTCTGGGCTAAAATAAAGTAGTCTGACTGAGAAACAATGAAAATTAAGCAGTATAATGCTGTTTTTCAAGGCCTTTGCCCAAATATCTAGCATAAACTATGACAGAAGACTGATCTTATTATAGGAACATCAGATTCCTATCTAAGGAAGCAGTGATACAATTGCATGTGGCTGTTGTAATGAAAAATTGCTGGAGAGTGGATTAGAAAGTTTAGTTTCCAAAGGCCAGATCTGGTACAAGTTCCAACATTTGAGGTCAGTATGTATGCACAAAATGTTCATATTTATAACTGTTTAATTTTTTTAACAAAATAGAGGAATTTGAAGAGGAAATAATTTAAATTAGGGATAAATTTAAGGTGGAGTTTTGTTCCTGGCTTTTGAATCAGTTTGAGGTAAAACTTTGTATAAGATTGTAAGATTCTATTTAATAAAAGTGTATTTCATGTGTTTTTAATAAAAGTAATAATACAAACAATATAAAATAATATAAAATGCATTGTTTAAAAATACTTTTATGAAAAGAACTATATAAAATCCTTATTACATAAAATAGAAATAAAACAGAAAAAAACCTAGCTGTTCCCCTATGTGCCTTAAACTAGAAAACTAATAGATTTTACAGGTTATTGCATAAAATGTAAAATTCCTTAAAAATATCCATCACTTTTTTCAGGTTGGTTGAATTAGAGAATAGCTAGCTACTGATAGCAAATCGCTTATTGTAGGGATTTTATCTTATGTATGCTTTTCTGAGAACAATAACAAGAAAGATGATTATAAGAGATCAATATCAAATGACAGCGAAACATATCTTTCCTTTATAAAAGAGTGAAGCAATAATTTATTACTCGTTATATTGTAAAGGTAAAAGGTGAGTAATAATGTAATGATTCTAGAAGGTAAAGGATTGAGGCTTTAAACCTTCTATTGATTCTGTATTATGCATGCTCTGTTACACTGTGATAACTCCCTGAAGTACAGCTCTTTACTCTTTCTTTAGAGAGTGTTTCAGATCTCAAAGCGGAGAGAGCATTTACCTCCTTTGTGTATTCATTTGTACACCTTCATCTGTGCATAACTATGGCATATTGGGAGTGCATGTTAGGCATATTTATCTATTTGATGACCAGCCTCGCCCCTCTACCTTGTAGTTATATTTGGGGTGGATCATTGTAAAGTGGACAGGATTTGTTGTCAGTTTTCTCCTTTGCATAGCCAGTGGGCTCTTTCCTGCTGCCTGGATGCTAGCTGTTGTTTAGGTGAGGACTATTCTATTTCTCCTCAATAGTTCAACAGTGTCTAGTATCTCAATGTTTGTCACATAGATATGCAAATGATCATCTAATTCATCATAAGCATTATGTTCTGAATATATATATTTCCACATTAGAAAAAATATTCTGGGAGAAAGCAACACTTAACCTAAAGTTCTGATTCACTGATGACAGAATTTCAGGCATCAGGTGAGGCATATTTAGGAGAAAGTATGAGAAGGAGGCCAGGATGGGCATCTGGTCCAAAGGAAGACCTGTGCCATTGTTGCCTTTACACAGGTTAACTTGGAAGACAAAGGAACTCTGGCTAAGCTGGTGAGACCCATTGGGACCAATTATAATGACAGATATGATGAGATCCACTTCCATTGGGGAAGCAACACCTGGATCTGAAGTCAGTGGCTCACATCACCAAGCTGAAGAAGGCAAAGGCTAAAGAACTGGCCACCAAACTGGGCTGAGGGGACACTGTTGAATTTTCTATACATAAAAATAATAAAAAGTTCTCTTTCAAAAAAGCAAAAAAACAAAGCAAAACAAAAAGGATGAGAGGGACATGTGTGACCTCAAATCACATAATGTAAAATTTTCACATTATCTTGCTTTATTTAGAGTAGTCCCTGATTTGAGAAATTGCCCCAAAATTCTACATAAGAAAATTTTAGGATAGAATGTGTAGAAAATGCATGGGCAGATTTTGCATCATCTCAATTTTATGAGTGGCTTACTAAAGCTCATAGGATTAGATCCTTTAATACCAATGCCATCTTGGAAAGGCTGTGCCATAAATACCATTGCCTTACATCATTCAGGACCGGCGTATACTGCTGCAACAACTTGTTCTTTGGGCCTCAATTCTTGATTTACGTTAATCCCTGACTTCTGCTTACATTCTCTCTCCAGTCCAGTTTTGACTTTACCAGTGATATCAATTGCCTAATACCTGATTAGGTCAATCTCCTGAAATTGCTTTAGCCTCCACAGCTCTCCTTTGGCATCAAGCCTGATAGACTGTTTGAGAAGCCCTCTTCTGCCCCCTTCTGTCACAAGTCTGCATGTGTACAACTGGGCCCTGGTAACTTCTAGTTTTACTGTGAGAGCAGACCACCAGGTGTATCCACTTAAGTTCCCTCAGCAAGGTAGCAGATTGAAAAACTAAGGAGAAGAAGTCCTCATTCAGATCTTGATGAAAGAGTCCATTCAGTGAAGGGCCCAGTGCTAGTCATGTGTCTGATGTCTTCCTACACCAACATGGTAGAGGAAAATATTCTGCTCTTTATATTAGGCATTTGAAATGAAAATGAACATCAAAACAAACACTGGTGCCTAACAATTCCTTGTATATCTACCTTGCTATGAAATGCTTGAGTTATTTTCATGGGAAGAAACATTACTCATATTTCTTGAAGCAGAAAAACATACTCAAAAAAGAGACTGACTTTTTTTTTCCTGTTAATTAAAGTTCTTCACTAGCAATTGAAGCTAGTAGATATTGCCATTCATATGTGAGCATATGCACTCTCTCGCTCTCTTTTAAAAAAATAATATAACTATAGGAAAGGTATCATCTGGACATAAAACTTTGATTGGATTTAAGCAGCAGCAACTGTACAAAAGGAAGACTTTGAAGATGAAGACAGTTAAATTATACTCATAAATTAAAATAACCTTAACAAAGACTTGGATTTGGCTGAATTTTAAGTGGAGGTTTATATCAAATACAAGGTAGGAAATCTCCTGCTTCTTCTAAAGCTGCCCCATAGCGAGAAGATGACAATAAAAAAAAGGCATCCCATCCTATTTTAGTTAATCTTACCAGTAAAGACGATGGGCAATCTGGATGCTTTGCAATGAACGGTGCAATAGGAGTTGGACCAGAGGACTTTCAAGGTTCCATTCAAACTTGACAGCCTGAAGTAAGAGATATAATTACTTTACTCTTCTCAGTAACAAAATTCTAGCAGAATACAAAGAGGCTTAAGTAGCTTATGAAAAGACAAAGGAAAACAGCATAAACATTTTAACAAAATGTTAATATTATATCTGATAACCTTATTAGCTGGTATATAATAACAAAGCACACACACATCATTAATTTGGATTTGTGTAGTCTCTTTATTATTTATACTTTAATATCATAGGATAATAAATAAGAGCAGATGGTTGGTGAGTTCAACCATGCCTAGGAGGAGAATCCTGGCACACACAAAAATACATAATATCAGGATTAGTGTCCTAGATATAAAAAAGGACACTATTAAACAGTAGATATTTCTCCTCTTTTGGAAATAAGATTAATGCACGTTCAAAGCCTTAACTGAAATCATCAATTTATATATCAGTATTAACTGGCAGAACTTGAAACTTTACTTAGAGGTTTCAAAGCTGATTATTGCCACCCTAACCCACCACCCCTCTCCAAATCCTTTCCCTCATCTCCCCTATGAACAGCTCTTTAAGATTTTCTAGGTACCCAACCTAATGGAAAATACAGACAGCAATGGCAGCCACTAATATCCTTATGGACATAATTCAGACCTCCCCCTGTACTCTGCAGGGGCTTCACTGTCAGCAAGCATACCTGGGCTCCATCATCATCCCAGAAATCTGAATATGTTTAAAAATGAAAACCAGGCTCTCTTCAAAAAAATTTCCATCCCTGTTTAAGAAGCAAAGCTTCTATCTTTAGTTGCTCAATAACCATTTAAGTCACACACACAGGCCCCCTCCCCCCCCAGAGTTTAAGCCAGGTTTTATACCACAGCAGATAGTAGACAAAAGTGGGCACAACACGCATTCACATACACACTGAAGAAATACCTCAATATGAGGACCATACTCAAGGATGGGAAAGTTTATGAATTCCTAAGGTACAAGAGTGCCAAAGATAATTTCAGCAAATTTGCATAAACTCTTGATGTTGTATGAATGTATAAAAACCATAATGTATGTTGTCTTAAACTGCAACCATGGCTTGTTTTCACTTACTTGCTAATACTGGGCTGACTAGGTCATAAGTTGTGTTTATGCCCTAATAGCATATCATATGAGCACATGAGCAAGAGAGATGTCTTAGAATTTACTTCCGTGCTGGTCTTTTTAGCTTTCTTTTTAGATTTACCTATTATTTCTTCTTGAATAACTACTTGTTGCTCTTAAATTGCTTCACTTGTTTCCAAATTCCCTGCATCACTCTGTGCTCTGGTACAATTTCCCCCTAAATCCTACTTCACCATCTGGGAGGCAGGCAATATTTCTGGCTCACATTGCATTATTAGGAACTGTTCTTGGAACCTACCCACAGGGTGTTGACCTGTGGTTGCTGTAACCTCTGGATCTGGATCTTAATTACTTTCTGGCTATGAACAATATGTTCTGTTTTTGTTATGGTCTTAGAGTCCTGTCTTATTTATTTAATATAGCTTGCATAATTCTAACAATATAATACATACCAAAATAACATATTTCAAGAAAATAGCAGTAAGGTAGATTTTTTATGTGTTTCAAAAGTTTTTATGTGTTTAAAGCTTTAAAGTCAGGGGAGACCATGGAAATTTAAAGGCAAATTCTATAATAAATGTTTTGAAAATTCTTCCCAGTTTTATTTATTTTTGAGTCATTTCTTTCCATCTCAAAACATTTATAATCTTCATTTTTAATTAGAGAGTAGTTGTAGCACTTCTTAATTTTACTTCTGTGGATTTGCTATGTTGAATTCTGTATGCACCTTGTCATATGAATTTGGATTTGCAGGTATGTGGCTCTCAGTGATATTCCTGGTGCCAACTGTATTGCTTATTTATTCCAGACTGCTATTTCCAATTGGGTTTAATATGTATAAAGTTTTGTAATAACTTAATTTTTTTATTTGGGTTAGTTAGAGCATGCTGCCAATACTCATGAACCATGAGATGAACAGTGTTCCTACAAGTTTGATTTTTTTTTACTTCTACTACACTATTCTGGCAAGTATAGAAAAATCACAATGATAAAAATTGGTAAAAGTACCTATACGGTATAGCTATTTCTGAACCAGCTTTCGCTTTTGGAGTCCTTCAGAGAAGTGCATATTCCATATGCAAAGCAATATGGTATTCCAGTCATTGATAGGGGTTCCCCCCAACTAGTCCTCAGGGCACCTGGATAGCTCAGTTGGCTAAGTGGTTAAGTAGCTGACTTTAGCTCAGATCATGATCTCAGGGTCCTAGGATCAAGCCCCGTGTTGGGTTCCCTGCTTAGCAGGGAGTCTGCTTGTCCCTCTAACTCTTCTCCCTCCACCCTACTTGTGCTCTCTCTCTCAAATAAATAGAATCTTAAAAAAAAAAAGTTCTCAATGTTCAAAAACTGAGGCACTTGACATTTAAAATAGCTTGTAATTACAACCTGATCTTTCAGATAAGAAAACACTGCAGTTAAGAAATAAAACAAAAAACATAAAGACCACTATACTAGAACTACCTATTCAGCCTTCATTACATAATCAATTTAGGAAAAAATATTATTTGTAGTTTGAATATTCAGTCATTTATGTGGTCATATGCAAGATGCATAATTGTTTATTTTTCAAATATTTATATTTCAAAATATTCAGACTAAATCAGTTTTTGCTCATATTTCTATATAAATTTATATGATTTTCTAAAATTACTTCAAAATTGTGATAATTAATGTTGTGATTAAAAACAGTATTTATTGGCAGAATTCAGGTATTATCTTATAAAAAAACCACTTTATAGATTTATGATCAATGTCAGAATGTTCTAAGGGAAAGGCAAAAAATACATACGAGGAGCTGTCCTAGCAAAATACTATTTTCTCTATAACATTCGATTAACTTTTAATTGTTCTACATAGTTAGATGAAAATATTTTATCACCAGTATCTCTATTTTTCTCCCTAATAAGTGAAAGTTTTATTTTGTTGGCGTTTTTTTTTTTTTAACTGTCTATTTCAGCTTTTATAGACCTTTTTTGTAACTACCAGTTTGGGCTAAAGAATGTCTATGTTACCCATGTTGACACATGAGCTATAGTTTACTGTTGACTTATTGGAAACTCTTTTTAGAGGATTATTAGTTAAAATCCGAGAATCCTTTGGCAACTCTGCTGTTCTTACCTGAACTAGCTGTGGGAGATATTCCAGTAGTTCATCATTCAAGAGGTTGTCTAATTGTCGAACTGCCACTTTACGTATTTCTTGATCTGGAAAACTAATACAAAGTAAATATATCTATCAAGCTATTAATGGAATGGAATAATCCATGAAAAATTTCAGGAGAGGATGAATTGTACCCACAGCACATAAGTTAATATCATAATCTCACAATCAATTAAGATGATTATTAGCATCAAATTAATTATTTTCCCACATTCCGTACTCTCATGTAAACTGCAATAAAAAGCCTTTTCAACTAGATTTTGGAAACTTGAGTTTAAGTCAGAAACTGCCAGCTTCCTTGTCTATAAAGGATTGTATGATATCTAAAATATTTTCTAAAGTGCATGAAAATCTTTGCTTATTATTTAGCCATGCATTTGTTAAGTAAGTTATTACCAGCTGGAGACCTGATGATTTATATGATTAAAAATGGGAGATAATATATTTAAATGAGTTTTGGCAGCTCTAATGAAAAACCAGAAATCTAATAAAAATTATTTAATAAAACTAAACCTTACTAGGATATGAAGGGCTTGAGGGTAACTGTGCCTTATTCATTTTTGGACTGCATGTCTGTTGTAAGATTTAGCACCCATTAGACAATTAATAAATGTTTGTTACTGAACTAAATTTATGAAAGTATTTAGCATTTGAATATCTATCCCCAAAACAATTAATCCTCAGATGGGTTCCTCAGGCTGCCATCATCTTGTTTCATCAGAAGAATTAGATTCAATTATCCCCGAGCTTCTGGGAAGTGCCTAGAGATAACTTTTGGCACCATACTGTTTTGACATGCTTTTGACATACTGCTTTGACATGATTAGATATACCTGGGGCTTTGGTAAGAACAATTAATTTTAAATAAGCAAGTTTTCAGAAAAAAAATTGATATAAGGAACTACTTATAGTAACCGATTGAAAAACAAGGAAGTAAATAAACAAAAGTCAAAAATCCTTTTGCATGGAAACAAAATGAATATTTTCAACCAATCAGGTGACAGCTCTAAAGATTGGCCCCCAATATTATGGAGGTCAGGAAACTTTAAAATCTTTAATGTCCAGTCTCTTCAGCATATCATGTTACTGAAGGGTGAAATGAATACTAATGCAGTTACCGTAATGCAGTTACAGTGTCAAGGAAAACTGGTATTACTTAGTATCTCTCAACTGTCCTTGATAGCAGTTTGAAATGCAATGCTTAAATATAATATTTTACATATTTTTTCTTAAATTAAAGTGAGCATTCTAATTGCAACAAAAATTTCACTTCCACGGTTAGTCACTCGACCTGCAAATACTTTTCCAATAATTTTCTCCCTTTGAATGATCTAGCAGTAAGACCTAGTGAGAACTGTAGTCCAGACACATGTCCTAAAGTACTGCTAAGGTCAGAAGATACCAGCATAGCGTCAAGTGCAGGTGGAGAGCAGACAGGGTGCAATAAAAATGCAAAGCTAGAAGGTCAGCTTGTCTTAGCACACTGAGACTACTTTCTCCTAACTAAATGTGATTGATTCTAATTTACTGCTCTCAATTACTAAACCATTTGTCTGGGGCCTGTAGACATCAAGGTCAATTTGAGGACAGTCTGAAGTCTTAGAAGGAATACTTACTTGGAGCATTTTGCTGCTGAAGTGATGACTTAAGTCAGATACTAGTCATCCATGCTTTCTTTTGTGCTTATTTTATCTTACTGATATGAATGAAAACAGAAGAAGAAAAATAGAAACATCCCAATGAAACAAAACTCTTTGGTGAACACTATATCTCTAATTATGTATTTATTTCCAAATATTGGAACATAAACTCCATTAAAGCAGAATATTTTTGCCTGTTTTGTTCATGGATGCGTCCCAGATGCCAGCAGATTGGTGAATAGGCTCTACATATATGTTTGCAGAATGTCTCAAATGAAATATTTTCCCACTTAAAACATCTATATTGCTAGACTTTTCTCTTATGGTCTGTGTTATCTTTCTCCAATCATGTAGGTCTAAAATTTTGAGTCATATTTCCCCCCCTCTTTTGCCCTCTTCATTGAACTCCTCCCACCCCCCTTTCCCATCTGGCAAAATTCAATTCATCTTTAAAGTCAAAAGTCAAGGACTGATTTCCCTGGGAAGCTATTCCAGTTACTTGGTAGCCTCCCCCCCCCCCCCCATAGAGTTTAATCACAGCCTTCTCAGTGGCCTTCTGCAGTACATACTCAGTTGAGAGTAGGCTCATTCATTCTGAATCCCTGATACAAGCACAGCTGAATAATATGTTCCTAGTAGTCTCTTATGTTTATACCTAATCAGTTGCCAAGTTTGGTTGGCTTTTTTATCCTAATGGTACTCTAGCATAATGGCTGTTTTTAGTTTCTTCTGCAACTAGCTAGTCTGGGCCACAATTATCTCATGCTGGTACCAACATTTTTCATAGTAATAATACTTTATAAATTTCCCTGAAGTATTGTAATACTGCATAAACTGCTTGGGCTCACTGGTTATTTTTACCCTGAAAATGTCTTGTGCATTGTCACCTTTGGCAACACTGTAACCCCCCTACTTGGAACAGTTTCTCTTTTCTTCTTAAAGTTCCAGTTCTCCTTCAAAATATGGCTCAAATCCTCTTAAAGATGACTATCCTAATCTTTACTAATCTCTTCTCTGAACTCCAAGAGCATTGACTGGCTGATTCCATTGGACAGTTAGGATATGCTAGTGTTTATTAGAATTTATCTTTTTTTTATATATGTGCCATCATTCCTCAGCTAGTGAATAAATCAATGGAAGATAAGAATTCTTCTATTCCCTTTTTTTTGTAGTTCTTAGGATTTAGCACCATGCTCTGTAAATAGTGGGTCATTAATAAAAATGCATTGATCGTGATGATAATAATGAGAAAAATCATATTATTGAGCCCATTTTATTTTTTCCTGTCCTCTGAGATAATTTACATTGGTAGCAATAGATTTAACTCAAAAATACCACTTACATAAGTCCTATGTTTTTAAAATTTGTTTCCTCTCAGTCAAAAGGGTGAGTGAAAAACAAATCTGAAGGTAATGAAAAAGAAAGATGTATTTTTTTCAGACTCTTCCAGAAATAGGAGAATAAACACTAGTTACATCTGTACAGACCCAAATAAAAATCATATATTTGTATTAATATGTGAAAATGCTGGGAAGAATACTTTTACATGTTAATGGGAAGGAATGTATCTTTTTATTCACTACTCTAGCATGAAGTTAGGAAGAAATTGGAAGAGAAATTGCTAAGAGACTAACCACATGACATCCTGGGATGTGACTAAGAGCTAACAACAGTAATGCATATCCAAATATAACTTTCATTTGATTATTTTAGGAAGAGTTGGCCACATTAAGAGAGATGTTGGCAGTGCTAGAGAAGCTACTGGGAAATGTGTCCCTTCATACATTATGGCAATATATAGCACCATGTATTTTTAAAAAAATCTTTAAAACTTGATTATTCTTTGATCTTTTGGGAAGATCTAAGAAGATAATCAGAGATATGCGTGAGGATATATGTAATTAGAAATAACATAAATGTCCAAAATAAAAGTTAAACAAGCTATAACCATATAATAGAATACATGCAGTCTCAAATATTAAAAGAATATTTAATTATGGGAAAATGTTATGAAAAATATATGAAGTATAATACCATTTAAAATTCTGCATAATTCTCCATAAGCTTGATAAAAAGATGAGAAAAATAAAAATCTTAATACCAAATAATCAAGTGGAAATTTCATGGATGATTTTAGTTTTCTCTTTTAAGCTTAATTTTTAAAGTTTTTCAAACTTTCTATTTGAAAGTTTCATTAGTTACTAAAATGTAATGATTTTTAAAAAGGCTCATTTAACTAATTATATGAATATATATGAACAAGTGCAAGTTCGTTACCAGCCCTAGCAAAAAGCTCCAAATCATAAGTCTCTTTAAGAATAAACATCATGTGTAAAAGAACAAGTATTATGTTTTTTTGGTTGACTTAAAATATTCTTTTAGCCCAATAGATCCAAACAGGGATTTCTGCCTCTAGAGAATTTATGCTAAATATCTTTTCAGGGCCCAGAACTCAGGTAAAGATCAATGGACAAATATGTCCACAAATCTTGGCATTTCTTCCCTGTGATTTTGTCTGAAACTGTTTAAACATTCTCTTGGGATATAGTTATTGGCATTTCGTGCTTGGTAACGCATTCCTCAATGTGAGGGCTACCCATATTTTCTGACTGTCGTGTGATATTTACAGACTAAAATGTCATATGTGACAGAAGAACTGTAACCTATTTTGAATTTTCCACATTCATGTTATTGTACTTTAATGACCTGATTTGCTTGAAAAGTACATACAATTCCTGCCAATAATAAACCAGGAGCCACTCTAGTGATTCTGTTAACCTTGGGACTATTAATTAGTAGAGGCAGGGACATTATACCTTGAGTCTGGGGAAGAAACAAAAGTATCATGAAAAGATTCATTAGGCTAATATTAACAGGTCCTTATTTACTTAAATTCTTTTTTTTATTTATTTTTTATTGGTGTTCAATTTACTAACATACAGAATAACCCCCAGTGCTCGTCACCCATTCACTCCCACCCCCCGCCCTCCTCCCCTTCTACCACCCCTAGTTCGTTTCCCAGAGTTAGCAGTCTTTAAGTTCTGTCTCCCTTTCTGATATTTCCCACACATTTCTTCTCCCTTCCCTTATATTCCCTTTCACTATTATTTATATTCCCCAAATGAATGAGAACATATAATGTTTGTCTTTCTCCGACTGACTTACTTCACTCAGCATAATACCCTCCAGTTCCATCCACGTTGAAGCAAATGGTGGGTATTTGTCATTTCTAATAGCTGAGTAATATTCCATTGTATACATAAACCACATCTTCTTTATCCATTCATCTTTCGTTGGACACCGAGGCTCCTTCCACAGTTTGGCTATCGTGGCCATTGCTGCTATAAACATCGGGGTGCAGGTGTCCCGGCGTTTCACTGCATCTGTATCTTTGGGGTAAATCCCCAACAGTGCAATTGCTGGGTCTTTCTTATAATCATTCAGAAAATAGATCATTTACAACGTAATAAATGGTAATCTATAGGATTTGAGATATTAAAAAGATACAAGGTCAAAAAAATTCTGTGACTTGTTGGAGAGGAGATCATTTAAGGTGAGGAATATTCATTTATTATGAAGTTTTAAAATTAGGTATAACTAAAGTTCATGTGGAATAATCACTTCTTTAAGATTATTCATCATTTTTTTAATTGTCCATTTAAATAACTTTAGGTTATCTAATTTACTTTCCAAGCATGTCTGAATACAGAGCAAAACCAATTTTGGTCAAAAGCAAAGTATCAGACTGGCTTACTATTCAGTTTTATATGAGTTTCATGAGCAGTGATTCTATCTATTCAGGTCTCAGTTCCCTCTAAATTGAGCTAACAATGGAGTCTTTGGCATCTGTAGAAGGACATAATGCCACAGCTAAGATAAATATAACCCTGTACAATAATTGTTAAGAAAATATTTAAAAATTGCACATAGTTCATTGTCCAGTGAGTTCACTCAGATGCAAAGAAAAAACTACTTGAAGACTAGAATTGTAAAATTAATAAAAGGAATCTAAGATATACGGCAAAAAAAAAATCAAAGGTGAAAAAATTAAGTAAAATGAAAGCAATTTCAAGATAAACATTTTCAAAGGAACTTTAGTGAAATATAAACTCTGTATTTTGCCAACAGTGTAAACACAAAGTTTATGGCCAAGCAGAGGATTAAGTTGGAGTGGTAATCCTTACCTGGGCAGGAAAGTAAGAGTATCAAGTACTTAGGTAACTCTTAAGGCTTAAGGTGAAGTAGAAACTACCCAGTGTTTAGGTTGCTGTGCAACAGAAGTTCTCCTATTTTTGGTCTCAAGACAATTTTAACACTCTTAAAAACTATGGAAGATTCCAAAGAGTTTTTGTTTATGTGGGTTATACATATCAAGAATTGCCATGTTAGAAACAAACCCAGGACATTTAAGAAATATTTATCAATTCATTCATTCATTTAAGATAACATCAACTGCCCCTTTATATGTTAACATAAATAATATATTCCTGTGAGAAATAGCTATGCTTTTAAAAACAAAGAAAATATTAATAGAGAAGAATGATACTGTTTTAGATTTTTGCAAGTGTCTGGAATGTCTGGCTTAATAGAAGACAGCTAGATTTCCCTATCTGTTTCTGTATTAAATCTGTTGCATGTCTGAAAACACTCCACACCCATGAGTGAATACACATGACAGATGCAAGTGACATATTAGAGTTATTATGGAAATAATCTTGACCTTGCAACACCCCTGTAAGCATCTTGGGGACTGCAAAATTAGTTTTGGGTTTTGGCATGTGTATTGTTTTGGCATGTGTTATTGTTGTGGGGCCATAAGTTAAGGAATCAGGTTAGTTTTGAAGATAGCAGCACATCAACTTATCTTTTCCCTGAATGACAATTGGCTTTGAAGTCATGTGACCAACACTCAGATTTGGGGATCACCATTCCTCTTCCCTTAATCATTTACAACTCTTCTCAGAGGGCAAAAGGGACATCACCAAAGATCCAGAGAAGCTTCAACAGGGCCAATGGCATCATGAAGTGAAATTTCAACATAATAATACACTTTTCAACTTCTTCCACTTGACTTGTTATTTTGTCATTTCTATTCCTTTCTATTTTCTCCCCACATCATTGTTTTTCTCTTTTGTTCTTCTTTTTCTAGTTTGAAATATGATACAGGGTCAATATCTTACTAAAAAAAAAAAAAAAACTTTTGAAGGGATGGGTAAAAGCCAAATGGCAATGTAACAAATGTCGACCTTTAAAAAAAGCAACTTTGGGTAAAATGGAAAGCAAAGAAATCCGAGATCAAATTTAAGTGTAACAGAAATGTCAGACTTCGGAATACACAGTGAGAATTCATGCAGAATGCCATGAGGCTATTCATAGTTAAAAGCCCCAATGTCAGGTTAGAACTAGAAAACTATCAGAAATGCAGAACAGTTTCTCCAGCAGGTTTTGAGTCTGATGACACATCAGCATCAGCTTGGAATAAAAATGTCAATATGAATATATTTGCTATTTTTCTAGTACTAAAAATGATCAGATATGACATAAGAAATTTTTTTCTAGGGAAAGTGAGGAATAAAGATTCTTTAAGATGATTGTAAACCTCTACCCACTGAATAATTCATGTTACTTCAAGGATTTTCACATGATTACAGAATATTAGAACTCAACTTGGAGACCTGGATCAATCTCCTGATTATACAGATGAAAAAACTAAAAGAGAGTTTGAGCTGTTTGTCCAAGGCCATTTGTTGGTGGCACTGAAACTAGAATCCAAATATCTAGAATACAGACCAACAGGCTTTCTTTCTCCTCTTTTTTTTTTTTAAAGATTTTATTTATTTATTTGAGAGAGAGAGCATGAAAGAGAGAGCACATGAACAGAGAAGAGGGGTAAAGGGAGAAGCAGACTCCCAGCTAGGCAGGGAGTCCAATTCAGGACACAATCCTAGAATCATGACCTGAGCCGAAGACAGACACTTAACCTACTGAACCACCCAAGCACCTAGCCAGCAGGCTTTCTATAGTGCTTCTAGGAGGGCCTTTTTATATTTTGACTAGATATCATCATATAGACTTATATGAAATCCACAAGATGAGCTTGAACTTATTTACTTTACTGTATTATTACTTATTATTTATCCATAGAGACATAATAGTAATGTACTTTGTCTAACTGGACTGGGATATTGGCCCAGTAGAAATAAAAATGATCCAAAGAGACATTAGGAACTGTGCAGAGATACTTTCTGATGGATAGCTCATGGATTTGCATATAGGAATTGAGAATTAACTGTATATTCATGGTATTAATTAGACGTATTTATAAAGAGTAGCTATTGATTTTGTTCTATATGATTATATTTTTGATTTAACATATAGACAAGTTTAGAAAGGCATTCCATAAAGCTAGTGGTGTACTAGAGGCACCACACGGGAATTTTGTGTTTTTTTAAAAAATATTTCATTTATTTGAGAGAAACAGAGAGAGCGTGGGCGCATGAGCAGGGGGGGAGGGACAGAGGGAGAGGAAAAAGCTGACTCCCTGTTGAGCAGAATCATGATATGACATGACGCTTGATCTCAGGACTGCAGGATCATGGCCTAAGCTGAAGGCAGACCCTTAACCAACTGAGCTACCCAGGCATCCCAGAAATTTTGTGTTTGGATGGATTCAACATTACATGCAAAAGCAGCATGATGTTACAAAAAAGAATAAGGGATTTTGAGTTTAAATATGAAAGATCTTTTTTTTCCTATCTTACACTTTCTTTCTAAGGGATTTTGAGTTTAAATATGAAAGATCTTTTTTTTCTTACACTTTCTAAACAAATTTATCTATACCCTTGACTTAATTCTTATCTTTCTGTGGATGATTTCCAAATTGGGATTTCTAGCTTTGATTTCTTGATTGAACCACCACAGCTATCTCAAGCACACATCAAAGCCAATCTACCCCAAACTGAATGGCAGGGTTCTTCTTCTAAAATCTATTTGTCACCCAGAGTGGCCTGTCTTAATGAATATTTCCATTTTCTTCCTTCTTGCATTATACAAAAACCTAGAAGTAATCCTTGACATCCTCTTTTTTCACTGCCCTTCCTCATTCAATCCTGTCACTTTTGCTCTTAAGGGTTCTGATTCTGTTCATTTTATTACATCACCACTACCATACTTCTAAGGCTCATTTCCTATCCTCTAACACTTGCACTATTTCTATAGCTTCCTAACTGTCCCCTCATTTACTTTTGCTTCTCTCTTCAAATTTGTGCTTCACTCAGAAGCCAGAGTGATCTTTAAAAGATTCAAAGTTGTTCAAAATATTCCTTTACTTAGAAACATTTGTGCTTTTCTATTGCTACTAGAATAAAGATCAAGTCGCTTAATATGGTTCTGTTTAGGAGCCCTTAGAAAACCAGTTCTAGCTCCATCTTTTCTCTTTTTTTTTTTAAGATGTTATTTATTTATTTATTCATGACAGACACAGAGAGAAAGCAGAGACATAGGCAGAGAGAAAAACAGGCTCCTCTCAGGGAGCCAGATGTGGAACTCGATCCTGGAACTCTGGGATCATGCCCTGAACCAAAGGCAGATGCTCAACCACTGAGCCACCCAGGCGTCCCAAGTTCCATCTTCTAAACATATCTGTTAATCTTACATCATACATTCCTTCCCTAGACTCCAGGCACACTGGCTCTCTTCTAGTTTCCTAAATGATGTTACTGTTCCAGGGCCCTTGCACAGATTCCCTCTTCCCAGAACACTCTTCTCTTACTCTACCATTTTCACCAATTCATTCCCACTCTTCCTTTGGATTGAGCTCAAACATAACTTCCTCAAGGAAAACTTTTTCCAACTTGAAGAACAGGTTTGGTTCCTTTGTTATACATTTTCATAGAACCATGTACCTTTCATTCAGGGCTGTTAGAACACCTGCCATTTTATATTTATAATATGATATGACCTATTTCTCCCCACCTCCAGTAGACAGCAGTCCACAAAGGCAGGATTATATTTCTTTTTTGTGCATGATGCTAGCTTTAGGGCCAAATGAGGTGCTTTATATGAGTAAGAAATGAGTAAAAATCCATTGAGTAAATGAATAGACAAATTGGGCTTCAATATCTTCATCTGTAAAATGGAGGAAATTGTAAATGTTGGTAATAAGGGACGCCTGAGTGGCTCAGTGGTTGAGGTCTGCCTTTGGCTCAGGGCATGATCCCAGAGTCCTGGGATCAAGTCCTGCATCGGGCTCCCCACGGGAAGGAAACTGCTTCTCTCTTTGCCTCTCTCTCTGTGTCTTTCATGAATAAATAAATAACATCTCTAAAAAAATAAAAATAAAAAATATATGTTGGTAATAATATTAAAGAGGTTGTTTTGTAGAATAAATCATGTATTATGAAAGTGCTTTAAAAGCTATGCCATTATTCAATTGTGAAATATTTATTAGCATCTAAATATTATTAAGATACTAATTCTATCATATAAATTTTAACAAGTGAATTTAACTTATTTAAGCTTAGTTGAAATGAAATTATTCCCAGAAATTTACCAATTTTTATAGTTTGACATAGAAAGAATTGAAAACTCTAAATTCTTCATATAATTATGGAGCAGATAATAGTGATAAGGACGATTGGTAGAATTTTACTGAGCACTCTCATAAGTACCTTATCCTATAAGGTATACAATGTTATTACCCCTGCTTTATAGATAAGGAAATTTGCCTAAGGTCATTCAAGTAATAAGTGGCAGAGCCAGATATGTCTGATTTCAAAACTTATGCTGTCTACTGTGAAATTTGGAAGCAACTCCAAAAACTCTCTAAAGGTACACAAAAGATAAGATATATACTTTTGGGTTTATGCTATTCCACATTTCTCATTCTCAGTATAACAGAAGAATATTGACTCTTTCTTTATAGACAATATTAAAACTTCCACAGTTTTCTCTTGCATAGTCATACTTATCTATAATTGTATTCCTACTCTTCCTTGTCTTGCACCTGGGATGAAGAAGTTACTCTCTTCCTTTCCTTGGATAAAGTTCCCATATGTGCTTTTGTTCTAGGCTATTGGCCATTGATACTGTCTGACTATACCACTTCACCATCTCTCTACTTTCTGATCTTCTCCTCATGCATCCTTTATGTCAATTTGTAAACATGCTTAAAGCATTTTTAAAAATATTTTTATTTATTCATGACGGACACAGAGAGAGGGAAGCAGAGACACAGGCAGAGGGAGAAGCAGGCTCCATGCAGGGAGCCCGACATAGAACTGGATCCCGGGTCTCCAGGATCACACCCTGGGCTGAAGGCGGTGCTAAACCGCTGAGCCATCCGGGCTGCCCCGAAGCATTTTTATTTGAACAAGCATACAAACCCCAAACCTCAAAGCCTTTTCCATAAATCCTATTTCAAGAGTCCTAATTTATTTAATTTATTTTTATTTCCTCTTTAGGATCTTGAAGTATGGCATCCAAATTTACTGCAGTATCATAATTTTCTCACAAATATCATCAGTGACTGCTCTATTCTCAAACCATTTATTTGTCTTTAGACTTAATTCTATTTAATATCTCTCCAAAACCTTTGACAACCTTTTAAAAATATATATATATTTATATATTTATATATTTATTTTAGAGAGAGAAAGAGAGCATGCATGAGAGTGTGCAGAAGCAGAGAGAGAGAGAGAGAGAGAGTTTCAAGCACACACCCCACTGAGCATGGAGCCCAATGTAGAGCACCATCTCAGGACACTAAGATCATGAGCTGAGCTGAAACCAAGAGTCTGATGCCTAACGGACTGAGCTATCCAGGCACATCTTTTGAAAACCTTTTTTATGAATTCTAAATTACCACTCCTTTCTCGATCTTCTCTGACCTCTTGGTCACTCTTCCTATTGCCATTCCTGGCTTTGCTTGCTCTATACTCATCTTAAAATGTTGTCCTCCAGGATTCCATCTTTTGTCTCTTTCTATACTTCCTCTACATATATCCACATAGTCCCTCTATTTCTATGGCTTCAATTACTGCTTTCAAGCCAATAATTCACATATTATTTTTCAAGATTTGTTTTCTCTACTAGGCTTCAAGTCTGAACATATAAATGCATACTGGTCATCTCTTTCTAGGTACCCCCACAGGTTTTTAATTATACAACATGTCCAAAACAGAACCTGTATCTTACATCATCCAAGTTTTCTCTTTCTTCTATAACGCTTGTCTTGATTAATGATACAGTTTTCCATCATTTACCCAAAACAGAAAGCTCCAAGTGATCCTTATCTCCTCTTTTTCCACTTTCCTTTGAAATATGTCTCAGATCTGCTCTGTGGATCTCTACTATTTTCAGGCCCAGACCATTTTTCAAATGGACTATTTCAATACCTGACATCTATTTAATATCCTTGCTCTCATTTTCTTTTTTTAGTCCATCCTTCACATTGATACCAGAATTATTCTTATATAACATAAATCTGATTGTATGACTCTCATTCTTAACAAAATTCCATGGGCTGCAGAAATTTCATAGTACCTACCTGGCTCATGAGGCCTAAAACATCCTATCCTTTTCTGTCTTGTCTCATAGTACAATTCCCTTCTAATATATTAAATTACTCACTATTCTCTGAACCTCTATAACTATGCACATGCTAGTCTTCCTGAAATGCCATTTCCTCTGTTTTCCACATAGGAAATGACTATGAATATTTCAATTCAGAATTCAATTCCCTTGTGAAGATTTCCTTACTTTCTCAGAAAGAATCTGTCCCTCTCTCCTGTGGGCACATATAGCACTTAATACTTTGGTTACAGTATGGGATATCCTATGGGGTGATCTTTAGTATTAGTCTTTTTCTCTAAATTGTTTCTTTAGAGATATTCACTGTGACTTATTATCCAGTCTCTTTGATTCATTGCATGTCAATTTCCACATACACATACTTGTGCCCAATATATAAATGGGAAAGATACACCATTAACCATCACTTAATTATTTAGTCTAATGTGGAAATTATAAATGTCTCCCTTTTCCATGTTCCATACTACCTATTTACAATGCTAGTCAATAATATCTTTAGTATAAATTAATCACAACAATAAAAGATATAGTGGTTTTGTGCAAACATGTTTTTGAAACATGTTTCAAATATGTTTTGAAACATGTTTGAAACTGATCTTGGAAGCTAAGGCACTGTCTGTGAAGTCTTGCTCTTCTTCCTGCAAAATAATAATTTTACATCATGTGGGATGGCAAGTTCTAGTACCTTGTCGAATTTTTATTTAAGCTCCTGATGTAATGCTCTGATGCCAACTCAGAGTTGCTATTTTTAAATGAATACTTTCCTTGAACTGTCTTTTAATTCCTTGGGTAATTTCTGCTTGCTATTAGCAGTTGAATAGTTATGCCCATGCATCAGACTTCAAGAAAATAGCAACCATCTGTCAAGAACCACAGACCTTAGCCCTTGGTCTCTGGTATTCTGACAGCACTGCCTTCTCTAATGGAAATATCAGTACCTGGTGAGCACACGGCTGGCACTCAGTAGTGGAAATATTAACACCCCATGCCCCACACTAGGTAAATTAAATCTCAACATGAGATTGTCAACATGTCAACATGTTGACATGAGACATGAGACCATGTCTCTTGCTAAAAATAAACCAAAAGGAGGGGGTGAATCTTTGGACAGGGTTAAATAAATAGTAATATTAGAAATTCTCTGAGCTAGAAATGGAGCACACCGGTTCTCAAGAGGTTAAAACATTGGAAAAATAGACTATTCAAAGGAGAAAAAAATACAGATCTCTGAAGACCTCACTCTGACAACTCAGTTAACAAGCACAAACTGTTTGTTCTCAGAAAAGTCAGCTTTTGAATTTAGAGAAGTTGAAAGGTTCATTTTTGGAAACAGCTTGTCCTCAAGTTTTTTAGTAGTTCAGTTAAAGAGAGTGGGAGTCATAGAAGGAGTGCAATGGAAATATTTTAACCTTTCCTGTGACCTTCTTTGATGCATGATAAGGAACTGTCCAATGCTCAAATAAATCAAATTTCTACTAAGTTTCCTGAATGATACTTAATAAACAATACTCTACTTTAAAACCAGTCCCTATAATTTCTAAAAATCTTTTCAGGAAAAAAAAATTACACAGTGAATGAAGTAGAAACATCCAAGCATAAGATAATTAAGTACTACTATATACTATAATAAAACCATTTAAGATAGTTTTATTTACATATTTAATATGTATATAGCTTAGAATATTTCTGTAGAAAGGTTGTAAGCATCTTAGTTAAGATTTCAAGCTCTAAATCTCTGGATTTAACTTGAGCTCCTCAATTTACTAGTGTTCCATTGGGTAACTTAATGTCTGTAAGCCTCAAATTCCTCACAGGTACAATTGGGATAATAATAGTATTTGCCTCATAGGATTATTGTGATTATTAAAATTAGATAGTACTATGGGGCACTAAGGAACAATTTGATCTTTATATTTAAAATATTGAGTCAAATAGATTTTCAGCATCTATTTAGGTAGAGGAGGCTCACTATAAACAGAATTAAGCTTATTTATCAGGTATCAGAGAATACTGAAGTCCATCTAGCAAATCCTTTCATTTTCCAAGTAAGAAAATTCAGCAATATTATAGGCTTCATTCTTATAAAGATCTTTGAAAGAGGTTGCCACAACTCTGAGCACAAGCACAGGGGGTTGGGACTCAGAATCCCACTAGAGCAGTGAGCAGCGTGGGACACTTCCACAGGCCATGGTCGATCAAGTACCTATTGCTTGGCTTCAACCAGCTCTTTTGGCTGACCGGGTCAGCTGTCGTTGCTTTTGGACAATGGTTTTGGTTTGGAGGCACCATGACGGATTTATTGTCAGAGGATGAGTCACCAGAGTATTTCTACTGGAGCTCTATGTTCTGTTTGGAGCAGGAACCCTGATAATACGTGTGGGCTTCTTTGGGTGTTAAGAAGCCATGAGGCAGCTGCAGTGTGTGTTTGGCTCTTTCACCTGCCTACTGGTGATATTTGCTGCTGAAGTAACCACTGGAGTATTTGTTTTTATAGGCAAGGGTGTTGCCATATGACATACTCAGACCATGTATGAAGAGTCTTATAACTATTACCTTCCAGATAGGGAAAAAATGAAATAGGACTCTCAGTACTTTCCACTCAACATTTTAGTGCTGTGAAACAAAAGCTCTGAACAGGTCCAACCCACATGCCCAAAGATGCTTCTAGGACACAGATATTGTATTGATGAAATTGAGACCATAATTAGCATTCAGCTTCAGGTCATCAGAACGTGTTGGTATTGGAATTATGGGTCTCACGATCTTTGGCATGATGTTCAACATGGTACTTGGCTGTGCAATGCTAAACTCATGAGATGTGATGTGAAGCCACCTCTACATGAAAATTACAAGTTACAGCTTTTACACAGCTGTCACAAGAGAGGTCTCCTAGCTCATTTCTAATATTGATGGATACTTAGGATCTTAAATAATTTGTTGCTAATTGTACATTGCACATGGATGCAGGTTTGGTTCATTACTGATTTACTCCCTGAATGAATGCCTAGTACCTATGTTAACTGAAAGTATATTCATGTGTGATCTGCATGTTTCCGGTATATGTATTTTACACAGTAAAATCTGTTTGCTGGGAATTCGATTTCTTGTTATGTCAGAACAACCACCTATTTACATCTAAGGGGAAAAAAAAGATCAAAAAGCATTTATAAAGTTTAAAAACTTGAGTATTCAAAACAAAGATTTTTCTAAGATATGTTCCATAAATTCTATAAAAAGGTATTAGTTGACACATTTAAATGTCTTTAAAAAAGATCAAGGTATATCTCAGTAAAACAATAATAGTCCTCCACCTCCCCCAATTAAGCCAGTTTATGCTTTAGGAACTAGGAAGCTGTTATACCGGTGAGAAATTAGGTGAGAAAAATTAGGCTCACCTAAATTAGGCTCAGAAATTAAATTTCTGGTGAGAAAATTAGGCTTTAGAAATCTAGAGATTCAGACTTCTATTTTTACCTTTACAACTAATATTCTTTTTTTTTTTTTTTAGAGATTTTATTTATTTATTCATGAGAGACACACACACACAGAGAAAGAGAGAAGCAGAAACACAGGCAGAGGGAGAAGCAGGTTCCATGCAGGGAGCCTGACGCGGAACTCGATCCTGGGACTCCAGGATCATGCCCTGGGCTGAAGGCAGGCGCTAAACTGCTGAGCCACCCAGGGATCCACTACAACTAATCTTTTAAAATTTTAATAGCTTTATTGAGATGTAATTCAAATACCATACAATTCAAGTGTATAATTCAATGGTTTTTTCATGTTCCCAGAATTGTGTAACTATAACCATAAAAAGAAACTTAATATTCACTAGCAGTCAACCCCCTTTTCTCCCAACCTATTCTAGACCTAGGAAATCACTAATCTACTTTCTATATCTATAGATTTGCCTATTCTGGACATTTCTTATAAGCGGAATCATAAAATATGTGTTCTTTTGTGACTGGCTTCTTTCATTTAGCATGTTTTCCCGGTTTACTCATGTTGTAACATGTATTATTATTTATTCCTGTTTATTATTGAATGATAGCACACTGTATGGATAGATCATATTTATCTATTCTTTAGTTGATGGATACTTGGGTTTTTTCTCCTTTTTTGCTGTTGTGAATACTGCTGCTCTGAATATTCATGTATGAGTTTTTGATTGAACATATATTTTATCTGGGTATATCTTTAAGAGTAGAATTGTTGGGTCATACAGTAACTCAATGTTTAATATTTAACTGAACTGAACTGAAAATTATTTTCCAAAGTGGTTGCACCATTTTACATTCCCACCAGCAATGCATGAGTCTTGCAATTTCTCCATATCCTTGCCAATACTTATTATTATTTGACTTTTTGATTATAACTATATTAATGAGTGTGAAATGGTATCTCATTGTGGTAGAAAAAGGGAACCCCTTCACCTCCTTTTTCATCCCAGAAGTTTTGGAAAGTACCTAATTTCAACATAAACGTAAGTAAATCAGTTTGAAAAGTGCTTTGTGTCACTCTCTTTTCCACATTTCTTCTTCTGTCCGGACCTTGAAAAAGAATCCAGAATAGAACTGGGCTCCACAATTCTTCTCTGATTCTAGAGATTGCAGACTTTATTCATGGCATCAGTGAACTGATGCTATCAAGACAGTTTTAAAATAACTCTTCTTGGCTCTATTAATATAAAATAGAAGCCAAGGAAGAGCTGTTTTCCCAAACCACAGCCAGCTTCCATATTTATTCCCACATGTTTCTCTGTAACTAAAAGAAGACATCATTACTCCATCCCCAACTGCATCCCTGTATGTTTTATTCTGAGAGAAGACCTAGAGAATATACAGGGATAGGTTTTTCCCTCTTATTCTTATCATTATCATTGACATGTTATACACCCACTATAAGTGGGGCGTTTTGTATAAAAGATACAGTCTCAATTATTAAAGACTTTTTTAGAGAGGGGTAAGGAGTATTTTCTTCTCTGTTTATTTTGTTATTTTTGTAAGAGTAACTAAATTCTTCATTTAAGAAACTATGACTATTAATTATACTTCCAGTTTAATACAGAAGATGCAATTATAGCTTAGATCTGTTTAAAATTTATATTCATAGTTTACATTTATATAAATTTATTATCTATAGCTATTGAAATTGGGAACAACCAGAATAATTATTGAATTAATTATATAGTCCTATTTTTTTCCTCTTCAAATTTCTCTCATTAGTAATATCATGCTTGTTATGCAATTCTTACCTAGAAGTCAGAAGTCCAAGTGCCTCCAAAGGGCAAGAAAATTGCCATCTTCTCAAAATGGTATGTATTTCTGAAACAGTTCTTACATCCCATCCAGGAGCACTACCCAGGACCAAAGGAAGGGAGCAGTTTTCATTATTGCAGTAGAAGCGATAAAACCATAAGTATCTTTTCTTTTCCTCAGAGAGTCTGCAAAACCAGAGTGGAAACTGTAATTTATTGGAGTTTGCTACACTAACAAATGTTATAGTACAAAATCTGACTCAGTTCTTTGAATTTCATTTTAGTTCACTTTGGAAAACAAGTCTTTTATTTTCTTGAAACAATTTGATAGGTTATTTTATTGTCTTTTTCCTATTAACTTCATTCTTTTATAGAAAAATAAAGTTCAGTTCAGATAATTCACATTTATTTTATCTTCCTCTCATTCTTGCCACTTTTTTTTTAAAGGCTATTTTGGTTAACAGAATCTCTGTCTCCTTTAGGGCAGAGCAAGTTTTATTTGAATCCCACAACATGTACTAGTTAGGACAGAGATAATCGAAAATTTACTCTTACTTTCTTTATAAATTAATTTAGACTCAAGTGGGCTTGTGAAGAAATGACATATTTTAAAGGTAATATTCCTTCATCTCATAGGGAGTTTCATCAGAGTTCAGAAAACTCTACACTAAACTTCAAAAGATCTCATTTATCCTTGGATTTGGGCTTTAAATTCTCATATTTAGCTGAAAGTTTAGAGTTAAAATGTCAGTGAACAGGATTTCTGTAAATGCCCAAGTGTTTCCCCCTGGAGAATGGTTCCAAACAGAAGATTGAAATCTAGGACTAGGGCCATTGACTTGCTGACAGTTTATCATGTTTTGCTCACACTCCAGCAGAAGCATTCAGAACCACAGTTCAACTGGAGGACAGCATTTCTCACATGACAATGACAGCTTTTGAACACAGTCTCCTCCAAACTGACAGTGTTGCTTAGCTGAAATTAGCTAAAACTTGAGAAAGATAATGAGAAATATTAAAATATTTTAAAGGTTAATATTTCTTTACATTTTCCAAAGCCATCTTTATCTACAAAATGGAAGGGTTGGATTATAGAGATTTTTAAAAGTATGTTTGGGCCCCTGTCCTATTTTCTCACGACCTTCCCCCGCCAGAAAGTCCTCAGAAGAAAAAGTTCCATAATAAAATTATTATTATTACTAAGCCAAGTTATTTTGTTCTGATTAAATTCCTTTTTCCCCAATATTGACAAGATATTTTTCTTTTACTTTCTTTTAGTGAAGCATACATAATTAACATCAAAAGGAATGCACACATTCAGTTCAATACATTTTAACAAATGCATATACTGAATAAAAACTACACTCGTTTCAAGATAAAAGTTTTCTCATGCAAACAGAGATAAAACACTGGCAGGATTTCTTTCACTCTATATTACTATTATCTATTTTAGAACTTGATGTAAATGGAATCAGAATAAATACTTTTATTTATAGTTCCTTTCACTCAGAAATTTGACTGTAATATAGGTGTGTGGGTGTGTCTGTGTGCTTGTTTGGGAGTTGCTAAGTTTCTTATATCTTTATAAGTAAAGTTATTTGGGTTGAAGTTTAAAACAAATTTGTGAAATTTTGACTATTAGCACTTTTTTTTTTTTTTTGGCCTTGATCTTTCTCTCTACTCCTGTGTGTCCAATACACATATTGTCAGTATTGTCTGACAAGTTATAGAGATCTGTCACAATTTTTATGATTATGTTTTTCTGTACTTAAACATGGTGTATTTTATATTGCCCTCTCTTCAAGCTCATTGTTGTTTCTTTATTATGCAATCTAAGCCATTCCTGGGATTTTTAGAAAATTTAGATATTGTGTTTTTCAGCTTTTAAAAATTTCCAATTTTATTTACTGAGACTTCATTTGTTCACTCATATACATTTTTTTTTGTAAAACCACACATGTCTTTATGATAGTTGTATTAAAATCATAATCTGCTAGTTTAAATATATTTGGATTTGTTTCTGTTAACTGCTTCTTCTATTCTGGGCTATGGTTATATATTCCTGAGTCTTCCTATGTCTAACAGTTATTGATTGTATGTTAAATATTTAAGATGCTACACTGCACATTGCCATCTTTTGGGTGTTGAAGGTTTCATTTTTTAGTAGGCAGTTTAAATACTAGCAGATCAGCTTTAGCCTTTTGAGGTTTGTTTTTATGATATGTTAGGTTTGGGCCTAGCATAGTCGTTAATCTTGGGCTACAGAACACTTATTCTTAGTATGCATCTTTCTGGTTTCTTTGTTGAATGGTTGGGGTGTTCTCGGATCTTCTATAATTCTTACTGGTTAATATTTCTTTTTTTTTTAATTTTTATTTATTTATTCATGAGAGACAGAGAGAGAGAGAGAGAGAGAGAAAGAGACAGAGACAGAGACATAGGCAGAGGGAGAAGCAGGCTCCATGCAGAGAGCCCGACGTGGGACTCTATCCGGGGTCTCCAGGATCAGGCCCTGGGCTGAAGGCAGTGCTAAACCAGGGAGCCACCTGGGTTGCCCACTGGTTAATATTTCTATGCCTTCCAGCATTGTGTAATCTGTGGAATCTACATTCATTTCACACCTCCCTGTGGTGGCTCTTTCGTAGGCCTTACAAAATTTTTACCTGCTCATGAGTAACTTAGTACTTAGTTATGTATTTCTGTAGCTCCTATCTGTACTGTTATGGTCTAGAAATTCCAGCTGCCTCAGCATCATTAAACTCTGATCTCTGCCCATTTTTTTTTTTTTTTAATCTCAGCAAGACTACTTTGATAATCTTCTTTGATTATACCTCCCAGAGCCATGATGTAGAAAGTGCCTCCAGGCTAAAAGCCACTTTATTCATGAGTTCACCTCAAACCCCATCCAATTTCTGAAAGCAGTTGTTTCATATATATTTTTCTTGTATCATATTCCTTTAAGTCAGGAGGATTAGTCGAGTAATAAGTGCCTAGCTATTTCCATAGCTAGAAATGGAAGCATTAATTTCTTTCAAAACATGGTTTTCTACCTTTTAGCCTGGAATATTCTTCAAATTAGAAACATTCTTTTAGCTGTTATCAAGAACATATATTTTTAAAATTTTTACAAATACTATACGTACATTTTTATTGAATCTCATTGAGTCTGAATTTCCTGACTCTGATTACATCTGAGAAATTTAAAAAGAATAATTGTCACCGTCTAAATGACAGAGTGTAGTATTTTGAAACAAGTTAATCTGACTTTTTTTTGAAGTTAATCTGATTCTAACACAAATTTTATCACATTGAAGGCCATTCTTCATCTTTTTCACAATCCAGAATGAAATACTACTGTACTGAGCTTAATAATTGTATTGGAGTAAATGAAACAGAGGAAAATTCTGCTTGTTTTATGTATAAATTATTCATTTAAATAGAAACTGAAGGTCTAAACTGAGGTCTAAAACAAGTTGGGATTCATTGGGGTAAACTTAAAAATACAAACTTCTAATATTTTTTTTTAAAAGATTTTATTTATTTATTCATAGAGCTGCAGAGAGAGAGAGAGAGGCAGAGACACAGGCAGAGGGAGAAGCAGGCTCCATGCAGAGAGCCTGACATGGGACTCAATCCAGGGTCTCCAGATCATGCCCTGGGCTGCAGGCGGCGCTAAACTGCTGCACCACCAGGGCTGCCCACAAACTTCTAATATTTAAAGGAAGTTACTATCCTAATTTGTTGCTTTTGATCTTTCTTGTTTGAATATACTTAAATTTTCAAAGCATGGCATCTTCTTCATATTTAAAAAAACATTACAATATGTTAGTCTGATATGTGACATACTTGTTAAATCTAATGTTTTATATTTTTGAGTAAATAATAGAAATAGAGTAAGAAATGCTTCACCTAGTTAATAGTAGTCTAATATAACAATGGATTATCAAAATGTGTCATGAGGACTATGAGTATTCTTGTTCCATCATTTACAATCCTTAAGGCAACTTTTTATATCAGATATTACATGAAGGAACTTTATTTATTTATTTATTTATTTTCATGTATTATTTATCAGCACAGTGTACAATACTGAAAATATAGTGACAAATAAGATAGATGGGTTCCCTGCCCAATTCTTACAAATTTATGAGGAAGAAAAGAAAAAAAAACACATTAACGAACAAGAGGATAATAGATTGTGTTATGTGTGATATTAAAAGGTAATAAGATAAAGAGTAAAGAGAAAAACTTAATTAGATAGAGTAGTCAAAGAAAGCTTCTTCGAGAAGACCACAATTTAGTGAAGACCCGATCT
Source organism: Canis aureus (assembly GCF_053574225.1). Taxonomy (NCBI): domain Eukaryota; kingdom Metazoa; phylum Chordata; class Mammalia; order Carnivora; family Canidae; genus Canis; species Canis aureus. The sequence continues at coordinate 29,431,141 of NC_135635.1, forward strand.
ACAGGATAAGATGATTCAGTTATGTGATGAACTGAAGAAGAAGTATTTCAGTTAGAGGGAACACCAAATGAAAAAGTCTTGAGATAGGAGAGGGATCAGAACAATTGAAGTATAAAAAGGAGACTGATTCATTGGCTTGAAGTGAATGAGGAAAAGAGTATTACAAGGTGAAATTAGAGATTACCCAAAACAAAACTCTTGATCATACTCAACACCTCAGTCTGAAATGGCCCAAATTTATTCCTTCTCCAGAAAATGACTCTAACATCTGCCTATTTAATCATTTCAAAACTTTGGATTCTCCATTGACTTCACTTGGTTTCTTGTTTCTCAGTTGGCTTATCCTCTTGTTACTATTAATCAAGTCACGTCTTCTCAATGTCCAAAATAGATCTCCCAAATCCAGACCTTCCCCCAATATCTATTGCCATCCCCCTAGTTTTAGCCACCATGCCCTCTTGCTTAAAAAGTCACATCAACCGTCTTGCATACAGCTTTCATTCTTACTTTCTCAACTTGTGGTACAAGGTATCACTCAAAAAGATTACTTAGATCACATGACTCTCCTGTTCAAAGTATTTAAAAAATTTCTTATTTTTGGAATAAAAGGCTTTATCACATTTTATATCTTCTCACAGTATACACATAAAAACTTATTTCCATAGCTTTATGCTTTTGCATGCATTAATCAGCACAATGAGCTATGGCTTAGATATTACCAAGGAGAAAGTACCAATATCACTAATTCTTTTATAGCTCTTCCTGGGATTTTATTTTATTTTTCAGAGAATTACTATTTGACAAAATTTAAATACTCCTTAGTCGCTAACTTAATGTTAATAAAACATTATTTATAAATTTTCTTTTTAAATCTGCCATGAAAATTAAATTTTGCTTTTTCCTATTTACTAAAACAACTTTTACTCAGTTGAAGGATGGTTGAGCAATGGTTTATCACTGTTAAATGCTGATATACATCTAATCAGTCTCTGTTGTACTGAACTGAATGATTTCCAATATTTTTATTTGTCCTTTGACTGAAGTAAAGTTGCTAAAAGCAATGGGAAAAGTCTTTAAAACCATACAAAATTACTAATTTAGCTCCTAAACATTAATTGATCATCCAGCAGGTGTGACTTCAGGTAACAAAAGGAGTTTTGTTGAAAGGTTCACTCTTCAAAGATATTGGTGCTTCCAGTATGACTGATCACCTCAAAAACAACACGATCTGGGTCACTTACAGTAAGGGAGACTGTTTCTGTGAAAGTCTGGCAATATGTTTTAAACACTCTTTTGGTGGTTCTTCAAGATTACTTCTATTTTCTTCAGAATCGAATTTCATATACTCCAATTCAGTAGCTGGAAAATCAATCTGAAATAAAGAAGTGATTTTTCCATGTATTGAATGCCTCAAAATACACCATTAATTTAATATTCTCTAAGGTTTGTAGAAACTAAAGGAAAATTCCTGTTTTCTGTGCTTTTTACAAAAAATAATTTATAAAAGAATCATTTGGATTGGAGCACCTGGGTGGCTCAGTTGGTTAGGCGTGCAACTCTTCATTTGGGTCAGGGTTGTGGGATTGAGTCCTGCATCAATCAGGCTCTATGCTCAGCACAGAGTCTGCTTCAGATTCTCTCTCTCTTTCGCTTTCTGCCCCTCCCCCCACTTGTGCACATGTGCATGCACATTCTCTCTCAAATAAAGAAATAAATAAAATCTTTAAGAAAAAAAGAATCATTAGGGTTTGGACTTGGTATTTAAATATACATGGCATTTAGCAATTCCTCATTTAGATTCATGGTATAAATTAATCTGTAATGTCTGAGGAAAAGAGAAAAAACATGACATTTTATAAATTTAAATGTTATATTTGTTTAATGCTGAAATTATATCCTTTCTACAGTTCAGTATTAAAATTTCTTTGTATTATTATTATTTTTTAAAGATTTTATTTATTTATTCATGAGAGACACAGAGAGAGAGAGAGAGAGAGAGGCAGAGACACAGGCAGAGGGAGAAGCAGGCTCCATGCAGGGAGCCCAATGTGGGACTCGATCCTGGGTCTCCAGGATCATGCCCTGGGCTGAAGGCATGCACTAAACCACTGAGCCACCCAGGGATCCCTTATTTGTATTATTAAATGATAAAAATTGTAGATGGTAATTACACTTTTCTCAAGTAAATACCTGAGAAAATAAAGAGTTACTCTGTTTATTTCTATTTCAGGAAGTTTACAGGGCTGTGAACCACTCTGTATACATGAAATTTCTGGTAAAAATCTGTTTAAGTGTATAATCAAATACAGAATTGTTGCTCTTGCTCTGTAGTTCAGATTTATAGACAGAGCTAGTATTCAGGCCTCCTTTTTTTTTTTGCACAATGTGCTTTCCATTAAATCATGTTTCAGTAATAATCTGATTCTAGTAAATTTGAAAATCAGTTAACAAAATATATAGTTTCAAACTATGTAAATGAGCTAGATATTTTAGTGCCCCATATGTGTGTTTAAAGTTATCATATATTTTTTCATATTAAAAAATCTAAATAATTTTTTCTCTGCTGACCTATGTTGGTTTGGGGTCTCAGAGAAAATTGAGGAACACTATAAGGTGGACTGTGTGAGTTACAGCTTGAAATACAGTTGAATTTATTTGGGTTATTTGTTTTTAAGATTTTATTTATTTATTCATGAGAGACACAGAGAGAGAGACACACACAGGCAGAGAGAGAAGCAGGCTCCACGCAGGGAACCCAATGTGGGACTTGATCCCGGGACTCCAGGATCACACCCTGGGCCGAAGGCAGGCGCTAAACCACTGAGCCACCAGGGATCCCCTATTTGGGTTCTTTAGTGGAAAAATGTTTTGGCAGTTTCATAACCTCTAAAATTTGTCACATTCGTTTTTGGTATAATTTTTGTTATACTGTATCATTTATTAGTCAAATATGAAAAAAGAACTAAATCATAGAAAAAGCAACATTATAATAAATTTTGCCTTTTCACACAAAGATTAATTTTAGTCCCTTAGGGAGAAGTAACTCCAGTATTAGCAAGAGTAACTACAAGTTACTCTTTGTATGCTCAAATGTTTTTAAACACATGAAACAAAAATAGTAGAAATAGTATTTGATGAGCTAGTTTAATATTATGTTGGTTTTAAGCAAAGAGCAGGGTGGATGAGTAAACTAAAGCTACTGGATGAGAATATAGAAGTATCCCTATGTACAAATATATAATAAATTATTTCATATATTTCACTTATGAATTTTTAATTTCTGATATATGAATGTGGCCCTATACAGATTGCATTATCTCATATGTTATTACTGATTCCTGACCCATTGATAGAAAATATTAGAATTTCTCCCAAAAGCCTCTTATTCTAAGTTTTTCAAAGAAGTGAAGTTCCCCCAAAGTATATGTTATTATATTTGCTCTAGAATTTTTTTGAGTATCATGCATTATGGTAGATATAAAAAGTATCCATCACTTTCAGAGAACTTAAAGCCTAATTAAGGTGAAAAGATATACATTAACAGTTAAAGTATGGTTATGGTACTATATATATATATATCACCCCAAAGTTGGCTTCAAGTCAGTAATGGCAAACGTGATTCTGGTTTTCTCCTTCTATGATCGTGACTAACCAAGCCTGGCTTTGGTCTCAAAAATATTTTTAATAGAGTGTTCCACGAGATCTCCTCAGATGTCTCCATTGTATATGCCATGACATCTATTTATTATATTACATTCCTGTCTCAAGCATTGAGGATTCCTGATTTTTAAGAACAACAAAATTATGAGGCTCTTTCCTCTGGCATACAGGATAATATTCAAACCTGATTACCCTATCCTCTAATTCATACCTCCTTATATGTCTGGATATTGACTTCTTGTGTTCCATTTATGCCTCTTACTTCATTTCATCTCCTCATCTTTCTCCATTTACACTTGACCACCATGGTTCTTACTATGACTTCATGACTTGGAATTCCATGAGAAAGCTTCTCTGAATATCCACAGTGTCCATGACCTACAAACATGCCCATAGGTACCCATGGGCCCAGGTTTGGGCCCTCATGATTCTGTCAACTTGTTCAGAGAACTACCCCCTGGACTGCAGATGTCTTTTGGATATTATAGGGCATGTGAATGTTAGACCATAAGTACTATAGTAGTTCAGGGGAAGGAAGAATGCCTACCAACTAGATGGCAATTATAGTGAGTTCTAAGGAAGGAACTGTAAAAGAGTAAGACATAAGACAGTCCAGGTGTGATGGAAAAGAAAAACAAAAAACAACAACATCTGCAACATTAATTAGGATACAAAATGTACTATGTTCTAAGGACTTGGTATCAATAAGACTGTTGCTTGCCCTAAGATTGTTGATAATAGAGAGTAAATATCTAATAAAATATTAGGTAAAGTAAAATACTTTGGGTGAGTAACTATGAACTGGTTTAAGAAGAAGGCCACTTACATAAAATGAAGAATCAAGCACTCTAGAATCTGGATTCCAATAATTGCAATAAAGTGCTAGGTTGAGAAATATCTGTAAGTTGGGCTATTATAGTGATCAGAGGTATGGACACATAGCACTGATTTTACAAATATATTTCAGGTACTATGCTAGATATTGAGGATAAAATACACAATGCTTTCAGAAATCAAAAAGTCAATGGGCAAAAAGCCAGTGAGAAGGAAATATAATGTCCATGTGTTGACAAAAATCTTATTGGTTATTATGTGAACACAGAGGAATGGCAATTAACCCTGCTTTGGATGGCAAGAGAGGACAGCTGATGGGAGAGATTTCTAGAGGAGGGTCTGTGGATCCTAAAAGATGAATATTAATTACACCAAGTCAGAGAAGAGGTAGGTAGTGGATGATGAAAGGAAGAGGGAGGGCACACTGCAAGCAGGAAAGTGTTTGTAAATGCACATAAGGTAAAAGCAGGACAGTACATGTCAGAAACTACATTTTCAAAGTTGCTGGAGCTTGAAGTGTCAGATAAGGAGTGGTAAGAGAAACAATGGGAGGGGAGTCAAGCTGTAGAGCGTGACCTTAATTCTCTAGGCAGTGCTGAGTTATTGAAGAGTGTAAATAGAAGAGAGGCAGGTTCAAATTTAAGTTTTAGAAGGATCACACTTATGGATTTTGGATTGGAGAATGATAAAACTAAAGGCAAGAAAGCCAGCTAAACTGTTGTTCCTAGGAGGGGATTTCTGAACTAGGGCATATATGGCAAATTGAAAGGATACACTTGGGGAACATATGGGAGATAAATTGGGAGGATATACTACATACTGAATATGGGTAGGGATAAAGTGGGAAGAGGCAAATGAAACAAGTAGGTGTATATGGGGCAAATGAACAGACATAAATAATTCAGAGGGTGAAAGCAGTTTGGAGAGAAAGGTGAGCTCAGTTTGGGATATGTTTTCTTTGAAGCTGTCTATAGAATATTCAGGTGGGAGTTTCAGCAGGTATGTGGCTATATTTGTCTGAAGCTTGTAGTGTGAAGAATCTGAACTAGAAATATATTAAGAAGTGGACCTGGATAGATACTGTGAATAAAACCTTAAAAATGAATGAGATCTAGCAATCTAGTGCTAGATATGTGTGTGTGTGTGTGTGTGTGTGTGTGTGTGTGTATACACATCTCCAAGATAAATGAAAACATATGTCTGCACACAAACTTGTATACAAATGCTCACAGCAGGGCCATTCTTAATAGCCAAAAGGTAGAAACAATCTAAATGCATATCAGCTAATGATAAGAAAAAAAGTGTAGTATATATCCATGCAATATAATTCAACAATAAGAAAGAAATGAATACTGATACATGCTACAATGTAGATGATCTTTTTGAAACATGATGCTAAATGAAAGAAGCCAGTCGCAAAAAAACCCAAACATTTTATGATTTGATCTATATGTAGAATTGGTGAGTCTATAGTGACAGAAAGTAGATTAACAGTTTTTTAGAACTGGGGAAAATGGGGAACAGGAGATGATAGCTAGAGGATATGGTATTTCTATTTGAAGTGATGAAAATGCTACAACATTGATGTTGGTAGTAATTGTAAACATCTTTAAATAAACTTTTAAAAAGCCCCAAAACAATGAATTGCACACTTTAAATGGGAAGGCTGAATGGTATGTAAATTCTATCTTAACAAAGCTTTTTAAGAAATTCTCCCAGGGAGAGTATATATACTGAGAATAGCAATGGGCAGCAGATGGAAACTTTGAGAACTGTCAACAGGGAGAACTAGCAGAAGGGAAGACTAGGAGGAAACAGAGAAAGAATAATGAGAGAAGATAATGGGGAAGAGAGAGTGCCAAAAGTTGCAGAGACAGCTAGTATGAAGAGAACTAAAACCACCACTGGATAGAGCAACTAGGAATAACAAATAAGCCAAAATACAGTGAATTTAGACATGAATGGGGAGGTGGGGAGGTAGAGGAGTATAGATTATTACTAAAACTCTGCTCTTAGTTCTTAAATTGTGATAGAGCCACTCCACTAGATTGTATACAGAGACAGGGAAGAAGTTGAGGGAGATCCAAGCTAATGGAATCATGTAATAATCTGTCCCCATTTCTGAACTCAGATCTACTTCACTCCATCCATTGCTTCTGGTCAGCATTTCAGCCACAGAAACTGAAAAGAAGGGGGGTACTTAAAGGATTCAGGTTCTGTGATATATTATATCCCTTCTCATACTAGGGTAGCTACCATGGGGCTGTAACTGCCTATCTAATAAAGACAACTGGAAAAGTATAGTTCTGAAAGAAGCTGGATAGAAATAGTGGAACCCTTTCATTCTATAGAGGTGACAATACTTTTGGTGACTTGTTCAAGGTCATAAAGTTTTCTGTTAAAAAGCTAAGAATATAATCCAGATTTTCTAACTCTGACGCTGATGTCTTTCCCTGAGACACATCTTAACTCCTTAACACAAATACTGTTTGCAGAACTTGTTAATTTCCACACTATAATCTTTAGGCTGAAAGATTCTGCTCTAAATTTAGCTGTATAGGGCAGTCCAGGTGGCTCAGCAGTTTAGTGCCGCCTTCAGCCCAGGGCCTGATCCTGGAGACCCAGGATCGAGTCCAGCGTTGGGCATCCTGCATGGAGACTGCCTCCCTCTGCCTGTGTCTCTGCCTCTCTTGTCTCTCATGAATAAATAAAATCTTTAAAAAAATTAGCTGTATATAATTAGAGTGATATTGGTTATTAAGGGTTTTAACTTTAATACCCTAATAATTCCTATTTTATTCTGTATATTTTATCACCAATTAAAAATATCCTGAGAAATTTCCTTTTATGTCTATACCATTTGAAATTATTTTGTAAAAATTAGAGATTTAACTTTTTTCATATTGTTGAATGATTTACATGCCCCTCCTTTTTTATAAGATAAATTTGGTTATACCTCCAGATATCTAGTTGGAAATCTATGCTGCTATTGAATACTTGAAATTAATCCTCAGATTCCACTTGCCAGGATCTGTGTTCTAAAGGAACTATTCCTCTCATCAGAGAAGGATCATCTGATAGTCTCCCCTACTTCTTCCACCCCCATCACTGCAGATAAAGACCTCTCAAATCATAACTTCATATCCTCAAAGCTCTGTCAATGGTCACACTCAGAAGATTCTCATTAAGCTGAGGTAGTTTGTATCTGGCAAGCAATAGTCTGCTAAAAAATCCCTTTGTCTTTTTTTTAAATTTTATTTATTGACTGATCACAAGTGGGGGGTGGAGGGGTAGAAGGAGAAAGAGACTCTCAAGTGGACTCCATGCTGAGCATACAGAGTCCAACTCAGAGCTTGATCTCATGACCCTGAAATCATGACCTAAGCCAATGTTAAGAGTCAGATGTTTAACCGAGTGAGCCACCCAGGTGCTCCTGCATTTGTCCTCTTAAAGAAAGGCAGTTGTTCTGTTACAATGGAACAGCTGCTAAATAATAAGTGACTATGATGCTGTGCCAAGATGGAAGCTGAACAAACACTCTTTTTCATCATCATGTCCATGAATTAGAACTAGATCTTTGATTGTTCAGTGAGGGCTTCCTCCTTTGCAATACAAGCCATGTTTTATTGGTATTATTTTTCTCTTCCACTTTGAACGTCTTGCTAAATTTTGTCCCTTGCTCCAAATTTGGAAACTTAAGAACTTAGAGACTCCACTGGCTTTCTCTAGAGCAGCTGTATTAAACTGAGAGCAGTTTTATCCCTAGAGAACATCTGACAATATCTAGAAGCATTTTTTGATTGTCAGAACTAAGCAGGCTACTGGCTCCTTGTAGGTAAAAGCCAAAGATGATGCTAAATATTCCAGAATGCATAAGACAGCCCCTCCAATAGTTTACCTGGTCCAAAATGTCATTAGTGTTGAGGTTGAGAAATCCAGTTCTAGAGAGTGCTGCCCAGATAGCAATTCCCTATAGAGTTTTTCCGTACAGAGATGGAAAGTTCGTATTTCCTGCCTTTGCATATGTGGGAGGGGTCATGCCTCATATATCTGACCAATATGATCATTTATAATCAACACACAAGGAGGACTCAATAAGGACCAAAGCCTGGAATCATTAGCCACCTTTATTAATGATTACAAATCACAGAGAAAAGAAAAAATGTTGGATGGGTTTTGTTTGCAGTTTCTCTTCCTCCTAGACCTAATTGCTAGTCATATAGGAAATGTACTAGATTTGAAAGATTTTAAGGAAACATGATACAGTGCAGAGGCAGATATAAGATACCAAGTTAATAATCTATACCAATGACTATTTTCAGACAATGGAAAGAAAAATGGCAACACTCCATTCTTTCCTTCATGATCATGTTCGATGGAGAATGGCTAGAAATTGCTATTATATAAGCTGGGAGAAAAGTGCTTTAAGAGTACTGAATACAAAAATAAAAGAAATAGAGATTTTACAAATCCCAGCAGGTTAGAGGAAGAGAAGACTATTAAAATGTATGATCCTAGAAGAGAATTGTTTCTATAATTGAGAAGCTACTTATCTACTAGTATTTGCTGTGTATACTTTTTTTTTGCCATGTATACTTTAATTTCATAGCCTGACACTTACCTGCAGGATCACTGAGGATGGCTGGCTTATATCCCACACTCCTGGAACTATCATTTCTATGGGAGGCTCATTCTGTAATGTCATGCTGAATAGCACAGACCCAAGAATGGATTTGCTACAAAAGAAAACACAGACAGACAGACAGGAGTCACTTCAAGAGGGAAGCTATTATTATATATAGACACTTTCTTTTGGAATGTAAACATAACCAGCTATTTCAGTGGCTGCATTCAATAGTTAGAATAGAAATATAATATTCCATGAGCCTAGATATTGATTAGTAGTTAATTCTAATATATAGCACACATGACTATGTTCACAGCTACATTTATTTTCCACATGAAAAAATGATTTCCACAATGGCTTCTGACAGGTATAATTTATTCTTAATATACAACAATATTGATTAAAAGATGGGACTATGAATCTTCGATTTATATTCTTGGACTTATGAGTGCCTCAAGTCAATAAAGATATCATTAACTCTTCAGAACATTTTTGCTCCATGAAGTGACTAAATTCCCTGGGCATTGTTAAAGGTATGAGCTCTAAATTTATAGAAAGAAAAGATTTAAATTAGCATATGATCTGTAGAATCAAAATAGTTGTGGGACTTCACAGAGGAAATGCTTCTAAATAGAAAGATTATTCATAGTCTGAATGTTTAAAAACAGGCTTTAAATTACCATTGTAAATGAGGGTGAATACAGGAAGAATTTAGACAGGAAGAATTCATGGATGGTTTTAACAGTTTCAGTAACATCCAAATCCACAGATCCTCATAGGAATTAAAAGAGAATCTACACTTGACTGTATGTATGAATTAGATTATTGGTAAAATGTTCCAATGATTACTGAGGACAGTCTGACTTTAAAATATCAAAATAAAAATGTAAGCAAGTCAACAAAAATTAAATATAAGTTTATAAAGAGCTTTAAGACAAAAAGTAAGTCTTTTTGAAAATGCTATAGAGGGGGAAGGAACTAAGATGGCAGAGAAGTAGGAGGCCTCTAAGTTTGCTTTGTTTCTCAAACACAGCTATATAAATAACAAATTATTCTGAATACCCACAAAATCAATATGAGGATTTACAGAGCAAACTGTACAAAAAGAGGGAGAGAAGAGGCCACATCATGGAAGGTAGGAGGTGTGGAGATGTGTGGAAGGTGGGAACTCTGGTCACAGAAAAAGAAGAGAGAAAGAGGAGCACACAGGGATTGCACAAGGAAATAATTCCCCAAAACTATTGACTGGGAAAATAAGAGTGGCTGATTTTCACATCTGCAACCAGTAGGGCTCAAAAACTGGAGCTTTAGAGGTCCATAGCATGGCTGGAATAAAGCCCTGAGGGTGCTGCAGTGTTCCTGTAGAGATGGCAGGTAGGTAATCCGGGGGACAGAGGGTGTGAACTGTGGATCCCCTGAGACACACTGGAAGATGATTCCCCCTTCTTGGGGTGCATCTGAGAGTGGAAGCATTGCCTCTCTGGGGACAAAGGAGCTGGTGGGCAGGATTTCCCTCCCTCCACCCCTCAGCATAGATGCAAAGACACGTGCTGAGGGCAGCTAACCTGGACACTAGTTCTTTAGTGTGCTTTGCTCCAAACCTCACACTCCTGCACTCTGGTGTGACTTCCCTTCTGGGTCAAACCTGCACCAGTCCCAGTGCAGTGAGATCCTCCCCCAGAAGACCAGTGCAGGTCCCTGCCACACCAGGTCCCAAAAGTTTGGAGATTGATTGATTGATTTTTAAGTAGGCTCCACCTGGGGCTTGAACTCACAACCCTGAGATCAAGACCTGAGCTGAGGTCAAGAGTCAGACACTTAACCATCTAAGCCACCTAGGTCCTCTTAAAGGTTGGAGTTTTAAAACTCAACTTGCCTGACTGGGCTAGAGCCCAAAGTGTACTGTGCTGCTCCAGACAGGCAAGTAACCTGGATACAGTATGGGAATAGTAATCTGAAAAATACCCATGATGCAGGCGAGCAAATTATTCACTCTTCTAGGAGGGCTTCACTGACAACAGCAAGCACAAACTCTCCTCTGTGGGGACAAAGAAGCTGGCTGGTGCCATTTTCTTTCCCCACCCTTCAGCATAATCCAATTTCAGCCCCAACAATGGTGGCCTAAACTTAAGCCTTGCTCCACTGTGCTCTGAGGATGCATCCTTTCTCCAGCAAGTATGCCTAAGGACCAGCATGGCAGGCCTCTCTATCTAAAAGCTAGCACAAATCCCTGCATGCACCATGTTTACTGACCATAGAGTTCAGCAACATTTCAGTTCTAGTGGAAATAGTTTTAGGTCTCTCTTAACAGGCAGATCAGAGCACACCTAGTTAAAATTGCCACATTCTGGCCACTACAGGCAAGGAAAAACCCCCTGCAGAAGACTGACCTGAGGGATAGAACAGCCATAACACAACAGCAGAGTGGATGTAGCATACACCAGAGACCTGCTCCTACTATCAGGAGCAGGGAACATAATAGGCTTTCCTAACACACAGAAGAAGACATAAACTGAGACAAGATACCAAGACAAAGGAATTCATCCCAAAATAAAGAAAAAGAAAAGGTCATGGCTAGGAATCTTATCAAAACAGATATAAGTAATATGCCAGATCTAGAATTTAAAGCAATAATCATAAGGATACTATCTAGACTTGACAAAAGCATAGAAGATACCAAGGGGTCCCTTACTGCAAAGATAAAAGAGCTTAAAATCAATCAGGCCAAAATGAAAAATGCAATAAACAACTGGATGCAACACTCATAAGGATGGAAGAAGCAGAGGGATGAATAAATGATAAAGATGATAGAATTATGGAAAATAATAAAGGTGATCAAAAGAAGGAAAGATAAATCTTGGATCATGGAATCAGTGATTCCATGAAATGTATTAACATTCATATCATAGGAGTCCCAGAAAAAGAAGAAGAAAGAAAAGGGGGCAGAAGGTTTATTTGAGGAAATTATAGCTTAAAACCTTCCTAATCTGGGGAAAGAAACAGACTTCGAAATGCAGGAAGTATAGAGAACTCCCATCAAAATCAAGAAAAGCAGGCCAACATCAAGACATATTGTAGTTAAATTTGCAAAATATAGAGATAAAGAAAATATCCTAAAAAGAGCAAGACAAAAGATTCCCTAACTTACAAGTGAAGAGAAAAAAGGTTAGTAGCAGATCTATCCATAGAAACTTGGCAGGCCAGAAAAAAGTGGCATAATATATTCAACATGTTGAATGGGAAGAATCTACAACCAAGAATACTCTATCTTGCAAGGCTATCATCACTCAGAATAGAAGAAGACAAACAAAAGTTAAAGGAGTTTGTGTCTACTAACTCAGCCCTGCAAAAAATATTAAAGGGAACTCTTTGAGTGGGGAAAAAAGACTAAAAAGGAATAGAGAAAATCTCCAGAAATAACAACAAAACAAGCAATTAAATGGCACTAAATTGATATCTGTCAATAATTCCTCTGAATGTAAATGGACTAAATGCTCCAATCAAAAGACATAGGCTGTCAGAATGGATAAAAAAGCAAGATCCTTCTATATGTTGTCTACAAGAGATTCATTTTATACCTAAACACACCTAAGATGAAAGTAAGGGGATGGAGAAATATTTTTCATGCAGATAGACATCAAAAGAAAGCCAGAATAGCAAATACTTATATGAGACATTTGGACTTTAAACCAAAGACTGTAACAAAAGGCACTATATCAAAATAAAGGAGTCTATCCAACAGAAATCTAACGATTATATTTTCTCCCCAACTTGGGAGCACCCAAATACATAAAAACAGTTAATAACAAACATAGGACTCATTGATAATAATGCAATAAATAGTAGGGGACTTTAACACCTCACTTACATCAATGGACAGATCATCTAAGCAGAAAATCAACAAGGAAACGATGACTTTGAATGATACAATGGGCCAGATGGGCTTAACAGATATATTCAGAACATTTCATTCTAAAGCAGAAGAATATACATTTTTTTCAAGGACACATGGGCCATTCACCAGAATAGATCAAATACTGGGTCACAAATCAGTTCTCAAGAAGTACAAATAGATCATACCATGCATATTTTCTGACCACAAGGCTATGAAACTTGAAGTCAACCACAAGAAAGAATTTGGAAAGGCCATACATACATGGAGGTTAAAGAACATCCCAATAAAGAATGAATGAGTCAACCAGGAAATTAAAGAATAAATTAAAAAAATATGGAAACAAATGAAAATGAGAGCACAATAGTCTGAAACATTTGGAATGCAGCAAAAGTGTTCCTAGGAGGGACTATATAGCAATTCAGGCCTACCTCAAGAAGCAGGAAAAAATCTCAAATACAATCTAATCTTATACCTAAAGGAGCTGGGAAAGGAACAGCAAATGGAGCCTAAACCCAGCAGCAGAAGGAAAACCATAAACATTAGAACAGAAATAAATGATATAGAAACAAATAAACAAAACCAGTAGAATAGACCAACGAGGCCAGGAGCTGGTTCTTTGAAAAATTTAATAAAACTGATAAACCCCTAGACATAATAATCAAAAATAAAAGGGAAAGGACCCAAATAAATAAAATCACAAATGAGAGAAGGGAGATCACAACCAACACCACAGAAATACAAATAATCAGAATATTATGAAAATTATATGTCAACAAATTGGACAATCTGGACGAAATAAAAATATTATTCACCACGATCAAGTGGGATTTATTTCTAGGTTGCATGGGTGATTTCATATTTGCAAATCAATTAATGTGATACCCTACTTTAATAAAAGAAAGGATAAGAACAATATGATCCTCTCAATAGATGCAGAAAAAGCATGTGACAAAGTACAGCAGCCATTCTTGACAAAAACCTCTCACAAAGTAGAGATAGAGGGAACATACCTCAACATTATAAAGGCCATATACAAAAGATCCACAGCTAATATCATCCTCAATAGGGAAAAAACTGAGAGCTTTTCCTCTGTTGTCAGGAACAAGACAGGGATGTCCACTCTCACCACTGTTATTTAGCACAGTAATGGAAGTCCTAGTGTGAGCAATCAGACAACAAAAAGAACTAAAAGGCATCCAAATAGGCAAGGAAGAAGTTGAGCTTCCACTATTTGCAAAAGATACAATACTGTGAGTAGAAAATCCGAAAGACCACTAAAAATTGCTAGAACTGACACATGAATTCATTAAAGTTACATGATACAAAATCAATGTACAGAAATCTGTTACATTTTTAGACAACAATAATGAAGCACCAGAAAGGGAAATCACGGAATCAATCCCATTTACAATTATACTAAAATCCATAAGATATTTAGGAATAAACCTAACCAAAGAGGTAAAAAATCTGTACTCTGAAAACTATAAAACACTTAAGAAAGAAATTGAAGCTAACACCAAGAAATGGAAAAGCATTCTATGCTCAAGGAATGGAAGAACAAATATTGCTAAAATGTCTATACTACCCAAAGCAATCTACACATTTAATGCCATCCCTATGAAAAAAACCATCAGCATTTTTCACAGAGCTATTGCAAATAATCTTAAAATTTGTATGGAACCACAAAAGACCCCAAATAGTCAAAGCAATTCTGAAAAAGCAAAGCAAAGCTGGAGGCATCACAATTCCGAACTTCAACATAAGCTTCGTTACATAGCTGTAATCATCAAGACAGTATGATACTGGCACAAAAACAGACACTTAAATCAATGGAACAGAATAAAAAATCCAGAAATAGATCCACAATTATATGGTCAGCTAATCTTGACAAAGCAGGAGAGAATTTCCAATGGCAAAAGACAGTTTCTTCAACAAAGGTGTTGGGAAAATGGGGCAGGCATATGCAAAAGAATGAAACTGGACTACTTTCTTACACCATACAAAAATAAATTCAAAATGGATCAAAGACCTAAATGTAAGACAAGAAACCATCAAAATCCTATAGGAGAATCCAGGCAGCAACTTCTTTGACCTCGGTAGCAACTTCTTATTGGACACATTGCCGGGAGGCAAGGGAAACAAAGGGAAAATTGAACTATTGAGACTTCATCAAGATAAAAAAGCTTCTGCACAGTGAAGGAAACAATCAACAAAACTTAAAGTCAGCCTATGGAATGAGAGAAGATATTTTCAAATGACATATCTAGTAAAGGGTTTGTATCCAAAATCTGCAAAGAACTTACCAAACTCAACATCCCCAAAACAAATGATCCAGTTAAGAAATGGGCAGAAGACATGAATAGACATTTTATAAAGAAGACATTCAGATGGGCAACAGACACACAAAAATAAGCTCAACATCACTCATCCTCAAGGAAATACAAATCAAAATCACAATGAGATACCATCTCACACTGGTCAGAATGGCTAAAATTCACAATGCAGGAAGCAAGAGATGTTAGCCAAGATGCAGAGAAAAGGGAACCCTGTTACACTACTGGTGGGAATGTGAACTGGTGCAGCTACTCTGGAAAATAGTATGGATGTTCTTTGAAAAGTTAAAAATAGATCTACCCTACAATCCAGCAATTGTACTACTAGGCATTTACCCAAAGGGTACAAAAATACTGATTCAAAGGGATACATGCACCCCAATGTTTATAGCAGTATTATCAATAATAGACAAATTATGGAAAGAGTCCCAAAAGTCCATTGACTGATGAGTAGATAGAGAAGCGGTGGTAAATACATACAATGGATATTACCCCACCATAAAAAAGAATGAAATCTTGCCATTTGCAATAATGTGGATGGATCTAGAGTAGTATGCTAAGTGAAATGTCAGTCAGAGAAAGACAAATACCACATGATTTCACTCATATATGGAATTTAAGAAACTAAAAATGAACATGAGGGGTAAAAGAGAGGCAAACCATAAAAAGACTCGTAACTATAGAGCACAAACTGAGGGTTGCTGAAGGGAGGTAGTCAGGGGATGGGTTAAATGGGCATTGGGGATTAAGGAGCGCAGTTGCTTTGATGAGCACTGGGTATTGTATCAGTGCAGAATCAGTAAATTATGCTCTTGAAACTAATATCACACTGTATGTTAACTATTATTTAAGTAAAAACTTGAAACTAAAAATAATGCTATCAAATTCCATTATTCCCTTTAGTAGACACTATGCAAAATGTGAAGGAAAAATCCAACAAATAGAGCTGCCTTTAAATCTTTAGCTTTCTGAGGTTTGCTTTTTTATTTTCCATGTCTAAAGATATTGTTAGAAAAACATCTATCCAAGGGAGTGTAATTTGTAAACATTATTGGACAGATATTTTATATGACCTAGGATTATTATTCTAAGCAGGATGAATTTTGAATTTTCTTTATCCCTTTTTTCCATCCCCCCCCCCCCCCTTCAGCTAGCAAAACTTGTTTTTTGGTATAACAATCCAGAGGGGATGGTATTAGCAACCTACAAGTCAGATTAATGCTCTTAGGATTAGAAAATTATTAATTTTTCATGATAGAGTATACAACCTTCCCCCAAATGGCCTGAAGCATCCATCTGCTTGGAAAAAGTTTTGAGTTAGCTTCAGGCAGAATGCAAGAGAATGAAGGAGCACATCTAATACCAACCTTGGAGGGTTTAGACATTAATGTTCTCCATGGTATTCATAGAAAATATTCTGTCCATGGTGAAGGGTTAACAGGAAGGAGGAAGGAAGATGTGGCATATTGAGTGGAGACTGACACCATTTTCTGGCAATTGGAGATGATGGGAAGCAGAAGATAAAGAAAGTGGAAAAAGAATAAGTATGGCAGATGTAAATGTCCCAGTCTACCCCTCTTCTGCCTTTGGAAGGCAAATGCAGAGTAGTGTTAGATAAATGAGCATAGCTCAAGGCAGAGGGTGCTCCTTTAGCACTCCATGTTTCAAAACCTGGAGGAAAATTATATCTTGAGCTACTCCTGTAACTACTTGTGTCATGACCTTAAACTTGGGCCACATGGCAAAGAGACAGAAGGAGTTCCTGAGTTTAGCTTTATTAGGCCTTCTTTGGTTTCTCTATAGAAGGGACGAGATGTAGAAACAGCTAAAAATACTGGGTGAGGGCTACCCCCGAAAAGGGTTCTGTGGTGGGGAAAAGGGGTCTCTGTGATAAGGGCATCTAATTGAACTACCCAAGCTGATGTCTACTGGGAGTCACAGTTAAACCTCAGATGGCTTTATAGTACCTGAGAGAGCCCATTCAGGGAATGCCAGTAAGCCCTAGCCAAGCTACAAGAGCCCCAATCATGAGCTGCACTAGCTGTAACAAGCATCGCCAGCTTAAAATAGACATTTGATTTGGATATCAGAAGTCACCAGGTCAAAGCATCTGTTCCTTTCTTACCCTGTGAATGCAGATACTATCTTAGAAAGGGAATGAGGATGTCAGGTAGCTATTTGAGTGACTGAATGCTTTACCCAAAAGAGACTGTGTATTTCCAAAAGTACTATTTAAATTACTGAATCAACTAATATTTTGTCATTTGTGTAAAGCTTTTTTCTCATTAGTTACAGTGCGGGGGCTCATAAGGAAAAGCGTGATTTATTTATTGAAGTTTACTTCACATTCTAAGTTGTATGATGAATTATATTTATGACCTTACTATACTTATATGTTTTGGCCATACTTCACTTTGAAAATCTCAGTGATCTAAGCTAATTCCTACAATGGATGAGGGGACTCAAGAATACTTGTCAGTATCTGTCATTACTCTCCTTAGAGGAAGTCTGGATTAACCGTTGCCATGGCTCTAACCCTGAGGCATACTGTGCAGAATGAAGTCAGAACATTTAAATCAAGTATGTGTATAAGACTTATCAAGCAATAGAGAATAGTGAGGATAGACTTCAAGGCAATTCAAGGGGGAAAGGATGTTTGGCACCATTCTTTGGGCTCTCTGTATGCTTAATATTAGCTAATTTACTTTCTGATAATGGATTGTACTTAAACATCTTTTGAGATATTGCAAATATCTCTGTAAATAGATATTTTTAATATCTTATACATTATATTAGTATATGTAATATCTAATAAATTCCCAAAGACTTCTATAAATAGAAAGTATGGGGTTATGAAAATAATTAGTGGAATTAAGATGTGAAGGAATGCATCTAAGATGGTGGTCTCAGGAAGAAGATGAAAATAGAACCTGTTAATACCCTGGCCAGTGGGGACCACAGTAATTTTTATATTACTACAGTTAAAAGATTTATTAAGTCAATTTAAAATTAAGCAAACAAATTAAAACATTATGAAGATAGGAAATGAGAAACAGCTTCTTTTGTGAAAAACAAAACAAAACAAAACACCAGAGGACATCTGTACCCTTTAAGTAGCCTGAGTTTAACTTCTTTGAACTTCATGGATAAAATCAGTGGTTTTCAAAGGAGTTTTATATTTCATATGGCTTGATGATAGGAGGTAGACTTTTGAAAGGTGGTAAAGAGATGGCAAATAGGTTGGATGCCAGGATTTTAAATTCTTCCCTCTTCCACTACTCACTCAACAAAACATATGGACTGGTCATCATTCTTATACTCTGAGATTTTTGAATTAGATGCCATTAGAAAGAGGGCCATAGTGCTAAATATAACATTTCAAAATATTTGTTCTGGAATATCTTTAAGGATTTATTTGATTTCAATATTGTGTAAATTCCTATGCCTAGAAAAATCTACTCCAAATCTGTGACAACAGGAGAACAGATGGGTTGGTTTACCTTCTCTGGACTCCTGTTTCCTGTAGGTTCGAATAAAATAATTATTGTCACTTTTAGGTTTAGGATTTTATGTGCATTCATGGTTTGGCATTCTGCAACCAAGAATAGAAAAGACTATCTAGGCAGCCAGCATATCCATAGGACCTGACATTATAAAACTACTTGGGATTCTGCTGATCATAGGTCTAATAGGTTTCATGCCCAAGAGCAGAATGTAGGCAAAGCTGGGGCAGGAACTTCATTATATGTTGGTGAGATTGTCACAGTGTATTCATGGAGCAAGGTGTGACACCTAAGGGCAGGAAGTGAGGCAGCTTAAGATAGTAATACATGGAGAGAGAAGTCAAACCTGCATTCTGGTTCTTGTTCTATTTGCAAGCAGCCTGGTGACTTAGAAAAAGCTCCTTAACCTTACTTTATAATGGAGATCTTCATCTGTAAATGAGATATGTGTACTACTTAAACTCTGTGGGTCTCTCTTGGACAGGAAGGATGCACAATAAAGAATTCTAAAAAAAATAATTCTCATCCACAACTTTTTTATATTTAATTTTGAGGATATATCTGAAATGATAAGATACAGTGGGGTCAGGGTTGGCTACTCAGGCAATAATCTAAGGTATCGTGTTGTTTTGAAATTAGGATTTAATTTTGCTCTCTTTTGAACATCTGAAAATATTCTAATTTTTGTAGGCTTTAACATATCGGGAGAGCTTTGGGAATACCGATACCTGGGCCCCACTGCAGACCAATTAAATCAGAATACTTGGGAGCATTTGGATTTTGGATTTATTTAAAAATCTCCCCAGGAGAATCTATTGTTCAATGTTGAGGATTTTTGTGTTGAAGGAGTTTACCACAATTTAGAAATGCTAAGTAACTACCACACTATTTATGCTGAATTTTAGTAGGGAAGGTAGCTCACAGAAATTGTTGAGATGAGAAAAAACACTTTCTTATTGCAGTGTGGAGGCACTGTGAATATAAATGCAATGGAAGTCCTATCAGCAAAAGAAAGGATTATAAAAACTTCTGTGGCCAAAATTTTACCTTTGTACTTGGGATTTTTTTTATAGACCTGAGGATGAATTTGTGTGCTTCAAAATGTTGAAGTTTATTTGTATTTGTAGACATTCCCGATGTAGCCATAACTGATATATCTGACTTTAATCACTTGTTGGTCCTTCTGCAAACCACTTTTGGAAACCACAAAGAGATAGAAAGCCTTTAATTCTATATAATTTCAGGTTGTGTGTAGGTAGGAAAAAATAAAGATATAAGTGTTTATGACAACTCCACATGGCTAGGTATGGGCAATTCAAACTGTAATAAGTGACAGATTTAATATGAAATGTTTATGGACAGGGGTCATTCTATGAAAGGAAATGAAATTAAGTGGCCTATTTGCTATGATCTGGAAATACCTGCATCAAATAAATAGGGTTAAAATCTCTGTCACTCAGAGCAATGAACACAGTGGGAGTCATCACACTCCCTAGTTGCCCTACATGATGGATTTTTGATGTCTTGAAAAGATCTGGATTTCTTAAAATTGTTTAGCCCAGGAGAGAAGCAGATTTTCATGAGAAACGATCTTCTGGAAATATATTTACAAATGCTTATCGAAATGTTCATTGAAAGAAGTTTTATTTTCTGATGTGATGTCTCATCATTCACAATTTCAATCACTTTCCCTTAGGAAAACACTACCTCGTATCAGTCCTAGATGGCATTTCTTAACGATGAGCATTCACCTAAAAATGTTTACTAATGGTAAGTGATACATGACAAAACAACATGGAGGTAGTATTTTTACTATCATAACTACCTGGAAAAAAAATCTTGAATTTTAGTCTGAAAGACAGATACATTCCAAACTTCTCATATATTTAATGTTTGTTGACTGCCTGTTATGTGCAAAGTATTGTATTAAATTATGGAAGGGAATAAAATGGACTGAATTTTTTTAGTGAATAGCTAGAATTTTTATTCTACAAACAGGCTAGATGTTACAAATACAGCAACTAAAACTTTTAAAAAACTCACTCAAGAGAAGGAAGGGCACTTGTATGGGATCCCTGGGTGGCTCAACGGTTTGGCGCCTGCCTTCGGCCCAGGGCGTGATCCTGGAGACCCGGGATGGGGTCCCATATCAGGCTCCCTGCATGGAGCCTGCTTTTCCCTCTGCCTGTGTCTCTGCCTCTCTCTCTCTCTCTCTCTCTCTCTCTGTGTCTCTCATGAATAAATAAATTTTAAAAATCTTAAAAAAAAAAAAAAAAAGGAAGGGCACTTGTAAAGATGCTCCTAGTAAGAAAATAATGAAAGTTCTTAGCCCACACATCAGATTTTTGAAATATCTTTTAACAGTAGAAGGTATTCCTTTTAGGCTAAACTCACTCTCCTTTCCCTTTCCCTTTCCCTTTCCCTTTCCCTTTCCCTTTCCCTTTTCCTTTTCCTTTTCCTTTCCTTTTCCTTCCCTTTCCCTTTCCTTTCTCCTTTCCTTTCCTTTCTCCTTTCCTTTCCTTTCTCCTTTCCTTTCCTTTCCTTTCCTTTCCTTTCCTTTCCTTTCCTTTCCTTTCCTTTCCTTTCTTTCTCTCTCTCTCTCTCTCTCTCTTTTTTTTTTCATTTTTAAGTAATCTCTACACCCAACATAGGGCTTGAACCTACAACCCTGAGATCAAGAGTCACCTGCTTGGGGCACTTGGATGGTTCAGTTGGTTAAGCATTCAACTCTTGATTTCAGCCCAGGTCATGATCTCAGGGTCGTAAGGTCAAGCCCCACCTTGGGCTCCATGCTCAGTGGGGAGTCGGCCTGAGATTCTCTCTCCCTCAGCCCGCCCCTCCGACATGTTCTCTATTTCTCCAATAAATAGATAAATCTTAAAAAAAAAAAAAAAAAAAAAGTCACATGCTCTACCGACTGAGCCAGCCTGGCACCTCAGCCTAAGTTTCTTACAGACTTTTGAGACTTTATTGTAAATCTCCTATATGATTTGACTTTTTTTTTTTACATTTTTTATATAAATTCAATCTGCCAACATATAGTATAACACCTGATTTTTTTTCTAGTTCATTTTAGTAAAAAAACCTCTACCAATTGCTTATTTATAAGAGTTACAATGTTAGATGATAGCTATCACAAAGATAAATACATTACTTGTCCTCAAGAAAAATATATGCAGAAATGGGCTATTGCCTGATTAATCCAAAAAGATGATCTTAAAGATTTACCTTGATTGTTTTGATGATAATTTACTTATAATGACTAAATTATAAGTTCCCACTAAATGTGGGAATAAAAACTGATAATTTTCTTAGGATTTTTTTATTATTTATATCATACTATCATTTTATATGTTGTAAACATTCTAACAATATTAAAATAGCAATATACATTCTAATTTTTTGAAGGTCCTGTATTTTGTGATTTGGTTGTAAAGCAAGTCCTGCCATGTGAAAAATAACTAAGCTGATTAATTTTAAATATTGTTCCCTTAATTGCACAGGAAACCACGTAATTGACTTTATCAAATAATCTAGTATTAATTGCTCCAAATCGTTATGGTTAAGTCATGAGTTAATTTTGCAACAGCCATTAGTTCTGATAGAGTATCTGAACTTATAGTTGGTTTACTTTTCTGAAAAAATTCATCTTAAAGTTACCAAATATTTTCTTCTTGGCAATGAAAGATCAGAATACCAGTCACATTGTATAATTTAACTTCAGCCAGAATTCCATGACTCACATGGTTTCTAAATGACAGTATTGATCTAAGTCATTTTGAATTACTAATGCCAGAGAAACTGGCTGGTCAGAAAAGGAAAAGCAATTGAAATTGGTCATGCCAATATCTTTTTATTATAAATGACCCAGTTGACAAGTTGAGCATGAGACCTGTTTATAAAGCCATTTCTACATTTTTGCTTTTCAGTTCCACTTTCAATAGTCATGATTTATATTGAGCTACCTCAATTTTGGAACAAAATGTGTTCTTGATTTTTCATTATGCCATATACTGCAAAATAGTCATTTCCAAGGAGGTTTCTATTGACAGAGGAGCTTTCTTAATAAAAAAAACTGATATACTTACTCCTTTGGAAACAATGGAAGACAAGTCCAAGCCAGTAAATTGGCATTATTGGTTGCACAGACAATCCCAAACAATCTTATAGTGAGCATGGATTCCCTTGGGAGTGACTTTATTTCAAGAGGAAAGTTGATCCTTAAAATAAAAGGTAAAAGTAAGATTATCTACCCAGTTACAATGATATTTCCATAGATATTAACTTTTTTTGGTAATATAATGGTATGTGATAAAATAAACTATTTGAATTGAGGGATCCTTTTCAACTTTTGTGTTTGATCTTTTAAAAATGGAAATTTGACAGAAATACACGGAGTAATGAGATTGGTTATCCAATCAATCGGAATTGCTTTAATTATAATTTTGACATGTAAGCTTATTTTAAAAAATTACAATGATTTAAGCATTTACTCTTTGTAAACAGGGAGGAAAAATGACTAACATTGTCTTAGGAAATGCGGGAAGGAAGGAAATAATTTGAAATAGGTCTTAAACAATAAGTTGGCTACAATTAGATACAGATTTGGAAATGAATATTCCAGGAAAAGGAAAGTATACAGACAAATCATTTATGTACAGAAAGATTAAGTGTAGCTGAGAAATGGTGAGTAGCTCATTGTGGCGAATGAGGGATATAGTCAGGTTGGTTGGGGGAAGTTATAGAGGATGTTGTTGAAAAGGTAGGTAGTTGCCAGAATATTTAAGAACTCTGCATACCCAGCAAGGGAATTTAAGCTTTTTCCTAATGGCAAAAGCAAATATTTGAACAAGACAGATACAAGTATAGAGCTGTTTACAATTTTAAATGTGAACCATTTTGGGTAATGATGAGATATCCAGGCATTTGGGGAATTATTGCTAACATGTAATGGACATACCAATTTCTGGATAGGTGAAGGAAATTCAAATACAGACCCTGGACAGATTGTAGATATTGGGCAAAACAGTTGGCCAAGAATAAACACAGGATTGTTAATGGTGAGAAAAACTTGAATTCAGGTACTGAATCCATCAATCTATGAAAGAGAATATCTATAAGTTTCCAAATGACACTATAAAGACTGGGAGGGGTATACTTGGGTGGTGTAAGTACCCAAGAAGAAAAACCTTTGACAGAAAGTTAATAATGTGATTTGAGGTCTCTAATGGTGAGCAGGGAGAAGGATACCTTTCTTTCCTTTCTGGAGTCATCTGTTATATAGAAATGATCATATTCTATTACAAAAATATCAAGATAAATATGGCATTTAGGAGAGATCTATATATGAGACAAGAAAAATGAAAGACATCCAGAAGCTTAGATGGAGCAGTATGTTCACTAGAAAATGAGAATGCTAGGAAGAAATGGAAAAATTGAACAGAGGTTAGCAGATAAGTAAAGAATCGGGGGAACTGTTTCACCAAGGGATAGGAAAAAGAAAAAAAGTGACTGGAAGAGGAAATGGGATAGCTTGTATTGTATGATACCTGATGTATTAGGTATGAGGAATATAAGCAGAGTCCACTGGCTTTGTGATTCCCAGTTGAATTTTGACATCTAATTGTCTAAGCAGTAGGTAATTAGTAGAGGACTGATGATGACCAAAGGCAATGTCCAATTGGAAGGTGCTGACTGAGCCTGGCCCAGTTAAGGACTCAGGTTAATATTGAGCATCTTCTCACATTAGGAGCTGGCTGTCTAATTCAAGTAGGGAGAAGTCCTTATTTGAGGTGTTGATAAGACATTGGTGACCCCCTTTTATGAGTGATGGGCCAGTATCCAGCCTAAGAAATAATGAGGAGTCAATTCAGCCTAGTGACTATACTGACTTTGAGGAAGTACACATCCATCTCTCCAATATGCTCTTCCCTATGATAAAGAGCCCCAGTTCCAGGATGGCAATAAAGCAGCTAACAAGAGGGAAGACAGAAGGGCTATTTTAGAGGTAAAATGAATAACTAATATTTGACTGACAGCATATTAGTAGATTAGGATAATGAAGAATTCAAGATAAATTCTAGGCTTCTATATTACGTTATAGTGGATAACTTTAATACAGAAATATAAAATAAAGAGGAAATTGGGATGGGGTAATATATGTAGAGCATGATATAATTGAATTAATAATAATGCTGAGATGTCAATATGTAACCTGTGTGGAGAGGACAAGTCAGAAGTTTGGATCTGGATATATCCTCATTCAAATATTGACTAATAAGCATCATTTTTCCTTATCCATATAATTGATCAAACATTGTATAAGACAATAGGTGGCAAATGGTAGGTTGTATATCAGCAATACATTCATTTTTCAATCAATGATGTAATAATTTATATTAGCCATTGTAGACAGATGAAATTTAATTCTAATCAAAAGCAGGAAAGGAAAATAAAGGAAACACTATGGTGCTAATCTGTTTTTTCAAGATTAGCAAAATTTATATTACTAAAAAATTAATTTGTTTTACATTAAGATATACAGAAGTCTTTCTTTTCTCTCTCATTCTTTCATACTCATAATATTCACTTAAGATAATGTGGACATGGGGATCCCTGAGTGGCTCAGATTTAGCGCCTACCTTCGGCTTAGTGCCTACCTTCGGCCCAGGGTGCAATCCTGGAGTCCTGGGATCGAGTCCTACATTGGGCTCCCTGCATGGAGCCTGCTTCTCCCTCTGCCTGTGTCTCTGCCTCTCTCTCTCTCTCTCTCTCTCTCATTCTGTGTCTCTCATGAATAAATAAATAAATAATCTTAAAAAAAAAAGATAATGTGGACATACTTCTCAGCTTAAAGGAAGCTCTGAAACTCAACACAAAATGTTAATGATCTTGTGGAATGCAGTTATTTCTTGAATGTCCTCTCTTTTACTTGTAATTGATTTTCTATTCAGTTTTCATATTTCTATGCTAGGATGGAAGCTATAATTTCACTGTATTCCTCACATAATCTACAGTGTTCTTTTTCTCATTGAGTCTTGCTTCTTCATGTATAACTTCACTTATTAGTGAGCTTTCATATCACGAATGACAAAAATTCAATAAGTTACAGTGAATAGTTACTGTCAATCTCCAGTTTGTCATTTTTATTAATAAAAATAAATTATTCTATGGTAGGAATACATGCTCTCTAAATAGTTATTTATTCATTTCTTGAATACATATGGACTTTTAAAGCTAGAATAATCTCTCACTCACTGGGAAATCTTTTTTTTAACTTCTACATAGCTAGTAAAAAAGTCAAATGAATGAACTTTTAGAAAAAAAAAAAGAAGAAAAATACTTTAAGGGACAATTCAATAAGTGGAGTTGAATTCCTTCTTTTTACGTAAGCAGCTGTCATAGACCTTAAGTTTTAACCATATGTTTGCCTTACTCTACTGTTGAAAAGGAATAAATATTAAAAGTTTTCTGAAATGTGTTTTTCTTCTATCTGAGATAGTTTTCCTAAGATTGGAGTAAGTTTTTCATAGTGATAATGGGAAACTTAATAAAGTCACAATGTTTAGAACTCACAATGTTTAATACTGATATATAACAATGAACCACTGTAAGGACTTTGATTTTTGTGAATGAAACAGAGAGCCATTTTAGGATTTTTAAACAGAATAATGACATAGCCTGACTTATATTTTAAAAGAAATCACTTTAGCCACTGTGTGAGAAGAACTATAGGAGCTGCAAGAGAAGTAGGGAGACCATTATATAGCTACTGTGGTAATTCAGGGGAGAGGGAATGGGGGCCTAGACCACTGAAAGTGATGAGAAGTAATAGTTTGGAAATATTTTGAAGGTAGAGCCTGTAGGATTTCCTGTACATGGGGTCTGAGAGAAGGAGATTCAGAGTAAGGATATGACCTGAACAACCGAAACTGAAAAGGATCATCCAGGGTGGCTATCCATGGATGGAACAAGTTTGGAATGTAAGGTTAAGAGTATTGTTTTAGACATGTTAAATGTATATGTATGGAGTCACAGACTGGGTTTGTGATATAATTTTTGGAGATGTTGGCATATAGATGGCATTTTATGCTATGTAATGATAAGAGAGAAATAAAGAAGCAAGGTAAATACAACAGAAAAGAGGCATAGTGCTGAGACCATGATCAGCCTGGGGAAAGAAAATAGATAGAGAAGGAATGTCCAGTATAGCAGAAGGAAAGTGAAAAGAATATGGGAGCCAAGACTGAGGGTGAGATCAACAGTGCTATATGCTCCTAAATAGATCGTGTAAGATGAAGACTGAGAAATCAACACTAGATTCAACTGTGCAGGTCACTAGTGATTCCAATGGGCAATTTCAGTGAAGCAGAGGTGATGAAAGCCTAATTAGAGTATATTTTAGAGCAGAGGGGAAAAAAAAAAAAAAAGACTAAACAAAGTGAATATACACAATTCTCTGGAAGGGTTTTGCCCTAAAGCAGAGGGGGTAAATGAGGTGGCTGCTGGTAAGAGAATGGAATAGAACTTTGTTCTTTAAAATTGAAGATGCAAGAAGTATTTACAAAACATAAATATTCTGTCAAGGATTTTATATGTTTTAAGAAACAGTGTAGAAATCACAGTAAAAATATTAGCTTTGGAGTCAGAGTAGGTCTGAGCAGTAGTTCTGCCATTTACTAATTGTGGAACCCAGGGCAAGTTAATTAAGCTTTATAAACCTCAATATTCTGATCCTTAAAAAAGGATGATAATACCTGATTCATATTTTTATTGTTAAGGTGAGATAATGTATTTGGGATACACTATGATGATTGAAATATGTAGTCAAAATCTATGTCATATATTACTAAACAATAAAGTTTCTGTCCTTAAGTGTACAGTCTAGTAATGAAATGTATAATCAATTATAGTGTAATAGATATATGTTAATAAAATATATAAAAAATACAACAGGCACCTAAAAATGGTAAATAACTATTTTTTAAATGAAAGGAAATAAAATGATTCTAGGTTGAAGTCACTAACTATACTATTGGGGGAAGCAAAAAACCCACAGGAAAGATAATACATGTACAGTCCTGAAGGAAGAGAAGAATAATATATCAGTGTAGTGATTTTCAACTTTTTTGGGGAATTTGGGGGAGGCAGATTTTTTAAAAATTGACCTTAGAATTAGTATGTTTTTTCTTGAATTGTTTAAATCATAGCACATATCCATCAGCTGAAAATTAATCTGATTTTTTGAAATAGCTAGGAATAAGTTTTAATTAAGTCAGAAGAATAATTTTGTCATTGAGCTGATTAATAACATTTTTAAAAGAATCACTTGTTACATGAAATTCACTCATTTGCTGAAGAACACTTACTGAATTCTTACTTTATCTCAATCTGCTTATGCTGCTATTGACAGAATGAACAATTTTAAAAAGAAAATAAAATGACGAAAACAAAGCCAAAAGATCTTTGTATCATATGGCAAAAGCAAACAGAAATATAAGCAAACACATTCAGTAAGGGACCATAAGAGAGGAGACTGAGGTTCACATCAACCAACAAAAATGGCCAATTATTTCGATGATACAAAAAGGAGTTTACAGAGAAGGTGAAAAAGTGTCTTGCAAGATAATTAGGTGTTCTCAAGGTGGGCAGTAAAGGCACTGTGCTCTTCACAGAAGAAGACCCCTAGCAGAGGCATATTTCTCAGTTTAAATTAGGGTAACTAGATCAGATACAGAATGACTAGAGTGGAGCTAACTCAAGAGACAAAGGTGCAGAGGTAGGCAGGGACCAAACCACTGAGAGTCTTGTGTGCTTTGATAAAGGATTTGTATTTTACCTTATGAAAATTGGGGAACCACTGAAGAATTTTACAAGCAGAATTCATTCTGTGCAATAGAAGAGGATTTTGTAATTGAAGAGCAGGTCTTTGGTCAAAGGAATTAAGAATCTAACCAAAGAAGGGAAGATAAATGTCATAGTCCTAGAGGAAAGAGGAACTGCTTTTGCATAGAAGGAAAAAATTGAAGGCCACATGTCATGTGCCCATTGATTGTGGTAACACTAAGATTAGGATAAATGGTGCTATATAATGCCATCCTGAGAGTCCCAGAAATTTCAGCACATATTTCTCAGTGAAAAAGCACAATACCGGGGAGTCCAATCATCTCCCAAGAAAAGCCAGATCTGGTGAAAGGGCTGATGGACAGTGGGTTAGTTTTCTTCTATATGAGGTGGAAAGAAAATTGGCTGTCTGTGTAGTATTAGAAACCCTAGAGAAATGACTGATAGCTAGTGGAACAGTGTCATAGGAACAGCAAGGAAAAGTGGAAGTAATCACGAAGTAGCCATATATAGGGCCTGTGAGCCCCCTGAGATTCTGAGTAAAGTAAGGATTTGAGGAGGTGGGAGGGGGACAGAGGAGAGCAAGAACAAATGAATTGTGTTAAGAAGGTCCTTTTTTCATCTTTATTTAATGCCTCTATACAATGAGAAAGTAGGAGCCAGTCACCCAAAACTAGATGGTAGTTTACACATGCATAGATAATTATTATAAAAAAACTTGCCTGTATTAATAAATTTATAATTGGCTTTCATGGGAAAAGACAGTACATGAGTACATGTTATTAGGTAATTTCTTTCGTCTTTGGTATACCCGGATTCTACTTGTCCCAATCCCCAATAGAGGGTATCTCTTATATCCACAGTCTGTGAAGGATTAATAATTCTGTTTTCTCCAATCTCCTTTTTTGATCAGTTAGGTAATGTGGATTGGACATTTGTCTAGGTTTCTCAATGGACTTTTATCTGTTGACCTCTATGGTCCCGTTATCTATTAGCATGAGTGTATTTGTCCATCACTGAATCACATCAACTTTCAATATTTACAAAAAAAAAAAAACAAAAAAACAAAAAACAAAAAAAAAAACACATACCTTCTACCTAAGAAAAAAAGGGAAAAAATAATCCTTGATCTTTTTTAGATAAATGATACTGCCAAAATAAAGATTAAACTTACGTTTCATTCCAGTTGACCAAGAGAAAAAACAATTTTTTGAATGGAATATTTCTGTAGCTTCTCACTTGACACAACTTCTTTCCAGCATATGTAAGGCAACAGGAAAAAGAAAATGCTTTATAGCTAGAAAAAAAAAAAAAGATTCCATAAGCTAAAAACCATAAAGAAACCAGTTTTGTATATGGGTCAATCATTTTTATAAGTTAAAAGTCAAAAGATAAATTTATACCTACTTGTATAAAGCAAACTTCATCTTTTTAAAAGACTTTATTTATTAGAGAGAGAGAGAGAACATGAGAGTGGGGAGAGGGAGAAGCAGACTCCTCACTGAGTGGGAAGCCCAATGCAGGACTTGATCCTGGGATTTGAGGATTGTGACGTGAGCCAAAGGCAAAGGCTTAACTGACTGAGATACCCAGATGCTGTAAAGCGTGCTTTAAAAATTACTTAAAAAATTTATGTTGGGTGACATCAGCAAGATGGTATAATAGAAAGCCCCAGACTCTCTTTTCCCCATGGAAACAACCCAAGTCAACAATACACAGACTAATTCTCTTTGTGTCAAGTCAACAATACACAGATTAATTCTCTTTGTGAGAAATTCAGAAATTAAAAGCTCTTGCACTCCAGATAAGTAACATAGAAATCAGTGAGAAATTTTGTGGCACTCCTTTTCCAGAATTCCTTCCCTAGCAGAATGCAGTGTAATCAGGAGGAAACTCCCAACTCCCAGCTTTTCCCTGGGGTAGGAAGGAGAAAACTGGAAAATATGTCTAGCATTCAGACTTTTTAAGAGGCTATCCAAGGGACTAGTTTCTGTCCTGTCTAAATCTAAATGCTACATAGGAATAGGTGCCAGTTTGGGAGCCTCTGAGAGCAAAGCCAATGGTTTGAACTGGCACAACACAAATTCAGTTGCCACTGTCCCTTCACTGTGCAAAATGAACAGGAAAAAATCCCCAACTTCTGGCTTCTTTGGGGGGAGAAAAAGAGTTGGAGTATGTGTCTAGTATTCCAGCTCTTTGGATGGTGGCCTGAGGGACTGGTTTCTGTCTTACCCAACTCATAGCATAGTGAAACCTGGCATACTCTAAATGCCATGGAGCTACTGAGAAACAAAAACAGCTGGGGATGGGGCACCTGGGTGGTTCAGTGTGTTCTTTTGAAATCAAATTATCAAATTATCTGCCTTCAGCTCAGGTCATGATCCCCTGCTGGGCTCCCTGCTCAGTGGGGAGTCTCCTTCTCCTTCTGTCCCTCTTGTTCTCATGCTCACTCTCTCAAATACATAAAATCTTAAAACAAACAAACAAACAAACAAACAAAAAAGAGCTGGGAAGCTTACAGCAGCACTTGGGAACTTGTAGTACCATAGACAGACACAAGGGAGAATAAGAAATTATAAATTCCTGAAAAAAGAAGCAAAATCTCCATAATTAGGAATTTACAACACACAAATCCACAGAAGAGAAAAGGTTTGAAAGGCACCCAAATCTCTAGTTGTGCTGATTGGTGACATTCTTTCCCTGTATGAAACCAATCTATAAAGACTGTATTTTTTCAAATGCACAGACTCCAGTACAAAGTAATAAGGCATGCAAAGATAGCGGGAAATATGGCCCAACAAAAGGAATAATATAAATCTCTGGAAACTAGCCTTAAGTAAATCAAAGTATATGAATTATTTGACAGAGAATTCAAAATAATCATCATAAAGATGCTCAATAAGCTCAGGAAAGTGATGAACAAAATAAGATTATAAACAAAGCGGCAGAAAATATTAAAAAGAACCACATAAAAATTTTGGAACTGAAGAATATAATAACTGAATTGAAAAAATAATCACTAGAAAGGTTTAAGGGTAGACCTGATCAAGCAGAAGAAAGAATCAGTGAACTCAAAGATAGGTCAGTTGAAGTTATTCAATCAGAGGAACAAAAAGAAGAATGAAGAATAGTAAAGAAATCTTAGAGGAAAAAAAAAAAAAAGAAAAGAAATCTTAGAGGACTTATGGGACACCATCAACTGAACAAATATACATATTATGTGAGTCCCAGGAAGAGAAGATAGAGAAAAAGAGGCAGAAAGCTTATAAGAAGAAATGATGGATGAAAAGTTTTTAATTGTGTGGAAGGAAATGGACATCTAGATTCAAGAAGCCCCACAAACCAAATTAGGATGAGCCCAAAGAAGATCACACTAGAACACATTAAAATCAAATTATCAAAAGCCAAAGACAAAGAATTTTGAAAGCAGCTAAAAAAAAAAAAAAAAAAATGACCCACCACATAAAAGAGAGATCTTGTAAGATCATCAGCATATGGTTCAGAAGAACCCTTGAAGGCCAGAAGGAGGTAGGGTGATATATATTTAAAATTCTGAAAGAAAATATTGCTAATAGAGAATATTATATCTGGGAAGCCTGGGTGGCACAGCGGTTTAGTGCCGCCTTCAGCCCAGGGCCTGATCCTGGAGACCTGGGATTGAGTCCCACATCAGGCTCCCTGCATGGAGCCTGCTTCTCCCTCTGCCTGAGTTTCTGCTTCTCTCTCTCTCTTTCTCTCTGTGTCTCTCATGAATAAATAAATAAAGTCTTAAATAAAAAATGAAAATAAATAAATAAAAAGAATATTATATCTGGCAAAAGTGTCCTTCAAAAATAAAGGAGAAAGAAATACTTTCCCAGATAAATAAAACCTGAGGAATTTCATCACATTGACTCCTGATTTACAAGAAAGGCTAAAAGCAGTCCTTTAAAGTTGAAATGAAAAGATATTAGCTAGATAGCAACATAAAAGCATACAAAAGGACAAAGGTCACTGGTAAGGATAAATAAATATGTAGATGAATACAGAATACAGTAAAACACTTTAGTAGTGGTGCATGAACAACTAAACTCTGGTATAGAATGTAAAGTACAAAATGTTAAAAAAAACTATAATCATAAAAATATGTAAAAACAGGGGGGGAGGGGCAAGATGGCGGAAGAGTAGGGTCCCCAAATCACCTGTCCCCAAAAAATTACCTAACCTTCAAATCATCCTGAAAATCTACGAATTCGGCCTGAGATTTAAAGAGAGAGCAGCTGGAATGCTATAGTGAGAAGAGTTCGCGCTTCTATGAAGGTAGGAAGACGGGGAAAAAGAAATAAATAAACAAAAGGCATCTAAGGGGGGGGGCCCTGCGAGGAGCCAGGCTAAGGACGGGGCGAGTGTCCCCAGCACAGGAGAGCCCCGTCCGGGAGAAGAGGGAGCTGCACCAATCTTCCCGGGCGGAAAGGGGCTCGCAGGGAGTTAGAGCAGGACCCCAGGAGGGCGGGGATGCCCTCAGGCTCCCTGGGACACTAACAGACACCTGCACCCCGGGGAAAGTGCGCCGCGGAGCTCCCTAAAAGGCTGGAGCGCGCGCCCGGCTGGACGCGGGAGCAGCTCGGAGGGGCTCTGGCGGCGGCTCCGTGGAGGTGGCTGCGGGCCGGGAGCCCAAATCCAACAGCGCAGGCCGGGGAGCACAGGGCACCGGGGACACAGCCCAGGATCCGGCCTCCCCCCGGGACAGGCAGAGGCCGGGAGGGCCCAGGACAGCGAGGACGCTCCTGCCCTGAGCTGAGCAGATCAGCGTCCCGAGCTGAGCAGATCAGCGGCCCGACCAGGAGCATCCAGGCCCCTGCAGAGGGAGAGCTCTGTAGTTACTGGGGGAGCTGAATCCAGGGCTCTAGAGCTGGCCGCCACCACTGTGGTTGTTCCTCCTGGGGCCTCAGTGGGTAAACAACCCCCACTGAGCCCTGCACCAGGCAGGAGGCAGAGTAGCTCCCCCAAGTGCTAACACCTGAAAATCAGCACAACAGGCCCCTCCCCCAGAAGACCAGCTAGAGGGACAACAGAAATATTCCCCGTTTTTTTTTTTTTTTTTACTTTTTGATTTCTGTTTGCTTCCCCCACCCTTTTTTCTTTCTCTTTTTCTTCTTTTTCCTTTTTTTCTTCCTTTTTTTCTTTTTCTCTTTTCTTTCCTTCTTTCTCTCCTCTCTTTTTCTCCTTTTCCCACTACAACTTGTTTTTGGCCACTCTGCACTGAGCAAAATGACTAGAAGGAAAACCTCACCTCAAAAGAAAGAATCAGAAACAGTCCTCTCTCCCACAGAGTTACAAAATTTGGATTACAATTCAATGTCAGAAAGCCAATTCAGAAGCACTATTATAAAGCTACTAGTGGCTCTAGAAAAAAGCATAAAGGACTCAAGAGACTTCATGACTGCAGAATTTAGATCCAATCAGGCAGAAATTAAAAATCACTTGAATGAGATGCAATTCAAGCTACAAGTCCTAACGACGAGGGTTAACGAGGTAGAAGAACGAGTGAGTGACATAGAAGACAAGTGGAGGGCAAAGAGGGAAACTGAGGAAAAAAGAGACAAACAATTAAAAGACCATGAGGATAGATTAAGGGAAATAAATGACAGCCTGAGGAGGAAAACCCTACGTTTAATTGGGGTTCCCGAGGGCGCCCAAAGGGACAGAGGTCCAGAATATGTATTTGAACAAATCATAGCTGAAAACTTTCCTAATCTGGGAAGGGAAACAGGCATTCAGATCCAGGAAATAGAGAGATCCCCCCCTAAAAACAATAAAAATTGTTCAACACCTCGACATTTATAGTTAAGCTTGCAAATTCCAAAGATAAAGAGAAGATCCTTAAAACAGCAAGAGACAAGAAATCCCTGACTTTTATGGGGAGGAGTATTAGGGTAACAGCAGACCTCTCCACAGAGACCTGGCAGGCCAGGAAGGGCTGGCAGGATATAGTCAGTGTCCTAAATGAGAAAAACATGCAACCAAGAATACTTTATCCAGCAAGGCTCTCATTCGGAATGGAAGGAGAGATAGAGCTTCCAAGACAGGCAGGAACTGAAAGAATATGTGACCTCCAAACCAGCTCTGCAAGAAATTTTAAGGGGGACTCTCAAAATTCCCCTTTAAGAAGAAGTCCAGTGGAACAATCCACAAAAACAAGGACTGAATAGATATCATGATGACACTAAACTCATATCTTTCATTAGTAACTCTGAACGTGAATGGGCTTAATGACCTCATCAAACGGTGCAGGGTTTCAGACTGGATAAAAAAAGCAGGACCCATCTATTTGCTGTCTACAAGAGACTCATTTTAGACAGAAGGACACCTACAGCCTGAAAATAAAAGGTTGGAGAACCATTTACCATTCAAATGGTCCTCAAAAGAAAGCAGGGGTAGCCATCCTTATATCAGATAAACTAAAATTTACCCCGAAGACTGTAGTAAAAGATGAAGAGGGACACTATATCATACTTAAAGGATCTATTCAACAAGAGGACTTAACAATCCTCAATATATATGCCCCGAATGTGGGAGCTGCCAAATATATCAATCAATTAATAACTAAAGTCAAGACATACTTAGATAATAATACACTTATACTTGGTGACTTCAATCTAGCGCTTTCTACACTCAATAGGTCTTCTAAACACTACATCTCCAAAGAAACGAGAGCTTTAAATGATACAGTGGACCAGATGGATTTCACAGATATCTACAGAACTTTACATCCAAACTCAACTGAATACACATTCTTCTCAAGTGCACATGGAACTTTCTCCAGAATAGACCACATACTAGGTCACAAATCAGCTCTGAACCGATACCAAAAGATTGGGATCGTCCCCTGCATATTCTCAGACCATAATGCCTTGAAATTAGAACTAAATCACAACAAGAAGTTTGGAAGGACTTCAAACACGTGGAGGTTAAGGACCATCCTGCTAAAAGATGAAAGGGTCAACCAGGAAATTAAGGAAGAATTAAAAAGATTCATGGAAACTAATGAGAATGAAGATACAACCGTTCAAAATCTTTGGGATGCAGCAAAAGCAGTCCTAAGGGGGAAATACATCGCAATACAAGCATCCATTCAAAAACTGGAAAGAACTCAAATACAAAAGCTAACCTTACACCTAAAGGAGCTAGAGAAAAAACAGCAAATAGATCCTACACCCAGCAGAAGAATAGAGTTAATAAAGATTCGAGCAGAACCCAATGAAATCGAGACCAGAAGAACTGTGGAACAGACCAACAAAACCAGGAGTTGGTTCTTTGAAAGAATTAATAAGATAGATAAACCATTAGCCAGCCTTATTAAAAAGAAGAGAGAGAAGACTCAAATTAATAAAATCATGAATGAGAAAGGAGAGATCACTACCAACATCAAGGAAATACAAACGATTTTAAAAACATATTATGAACAGCTATACGCCAATAAATTAGGCAATCTAGAAGAAATGGACGCATTCCTGGAAAGCCACAAACTACCAAAACTGGAACAGGAAGAAATAGAAAACCTGAACAGGCCAATAACCAGGGAGGAAATTGAAGCAATCATCAAAAACCTCCCAAGACACAAAAGTCCAGGGCCAGATGGCTTCCCTGGGGAATTCTATCAAACGTTTAGAAGAAACCATACCTATTCTACTAAAGCTGTTCCAAAAGATAGAAAGAGATGGAGTACTTCCAAACTCGTTCTATGAGGCCAGCATCACCTTAATTCCAAAACCAGACAAAGACCCCACCAAAAAGGAGAATTACAGACCAATATCCCTGATGAACATGGATGCAAAAATTCTCAACAAGATACTAGTCAATAGGATCCAACAGTACATTGAGAAAATTATTCACCATGACCAAGTAGGATTTATCCATGGGATGCAAGGCTGGTTCAACACTCATAAAACAATCAATGTGATTCATCATATCAGCAAGAGAAAAAACAAGAACCATATGATCCTCTCATTAGATGCAGAGAAAGCATTTGACAAAATACAGCATCTATTCCTGATCAAAACTCTTCAGAGTGTAGGGATAGAGGGAACATTCCTCAACATCTTAAAAGCCATCTACAAAAAGCCCACAGCAAGTATCATTCTCAATGGGGAAGCACTGGGAGCCTTTCCCCTAAGATCAGGAACAAGACAGGGATGTCCACTCTCACCACTGCTATTCAACATAGTACTGGAAGTCCTAGCCTCAGCAATCAGGCAACAAAAAGACATTAAAGGCATTCAAATTGGCAAAGAAGAAGTCAAACTCTCCCTCTTCACCGATGACATGATACTCTACATAGAAAACCCAAAAGCCTCCACCCCAAGATTGCTAGAACTCATATAGCAATTTGGCAGCGTGGCAGGATACAAAATCAATGCCCAGAAGTCAGTGGCATTTCTATACACTAACAATGAGACTGAAGAAAGTGAAATGAAGGAGTCAATCCCATTTACATGATCCTGAGATCATGGCTTGATGCAAAGTCACACTCTAAACCGACTGAGACACCAGACACCCCTCATCTCATGGATTTAAAGAAATATGTTTATATGTATATAGGTAGATAGTGTTTTTTACATACAAAGGTAAATTTTTGTTTTTGTTTTTTTTATTTGAAAGACAGAGTGAGCAAGCGAGAGAGAGTAGGAGAGGGGTGAAGGGCAAAGGGAGAAGCAGACTCCCTGCTGAGCCAGGAGCCCGATATGGGGCCTGATCCAGGACTCCAGGATCATGACCTGAGCTGAAGGCAAATGCTTAACCAACTGAGCCACCTAGGCACCCCAAAGGTAAATTTTTCTTTCTAATTAACTTTATAACTGTTTGTACAGGTCAGTTACTTGCAAAAACACATACAGTAATTTTTTTCATTTTACTGAAATGGTTTCAGCTTTTCTTTGAGATGCTAAATGCAGTGGGTACAATAAACCCATTTATAAGTTGCTATTCTCTATTAACTTTAATTGATTTAATCCACATTCTCTTATAGATTAAATCCATAAGGAGTTTAAAATAATGATTATAATATTAATCTAATTATGTTATTCAAAAAAAATACTGCATAATAGAGCCAACCTAAAATCTAGCGATGCTCTACACATAATTGTGGTTAATTTCCATTGTAACTGAAATAACTCTTGGCTAATTCCCACTTTATCAAGGTACTAATTTCACAAAATATCTACCACTCACAACTTGATGGGTATCAAGAGTGATTTTTTTTCTATTAAGTACTTCTCCCTGTGTGTGTGCTTTCTCTCTCTCTGTTCTATTAATTAGCATTGGTCGTTTAAATTCAAATGTAAAAAAAAATATAGGGCAATCACTAAATAGGATGAGCATTTATTGTTTCCATAATGATATACTGGCAATAAGCAGCTATTTTTAATATGGAGAATGGGAAGACTTGAAGACTTGAGAGAAAAGGAATGTGCATTTGGGAATGAACCAGTTTTTAAAAATGGTTTTAAGATAAATCTACAGTGGTTAAATGTCAAAATTTCATGAAATATTTGCTCCTGCAAATAAGAACAAGACAAATTATATTCTAATTAGAAACCATGTGAAAATTAGCATTTTTATGAAAACTTAACCACCACTGACCTGTGCACCCAAGTCTCTGGAATGTTGTGAACTGCATACACTGTGAAGCTAAGGTGGGAATGGAGCCCAGGATTTACATAGGAAATGTCATTGGGCACATTTAGAGGCTGGAAATCTGCATAAAAGCTGCAGCAATAGACACTGATAAGCTGGTAGATGGACCTGGATAGTGCAGTTGTCACTCTCTCTATCAAGCCTAAGGGGGAAAAAAGATAGAAATCAGGTCATCTTTGAAGGGCCATACTTATTATAAGCCATCGATTACAGCTTTGAAATTTCTTACTATAAATTTTAAATAAAATTTAAAAAAATAAAAAAAGATTTATTTATTCATGAGAGACACACAGAGAGAGAGAGAGAGAGACAGAGAGGCAGAAACACAGGGAGAGGGAGAAGCAGTCTCCATGCAGGGAGCCCAATGGAGGCCTCGATCCCAGGACTCCAGGATCACGCCCTGGGCTGAAGGCGGCACCAAACCGCTGAGCCACCCAGGCTGCCCTAAATTTTTTTTTAAAATTGTTTTTTTTTAAATTTTTATTTATTTATGATAGTCACACAGAGAGAGAGAGAGAGGCAGAGACACAGGCAGAGGGAGAAGCAGGCTCCATGCACCGGGAGCCCGACATGGGATTCGATCCCGGGTCTCCAGGATCGCGCCCTGGGCCAAAGGCAGGCGCCAAACCGCTGTACCACCCAGGGATCCCTGCCCTAAATTTTTAATAAAATTTAATTAAAATGACCATCCACTAACTAGAGCCAATTAGCCATCTGTGCCTCTGTATGTAGCCCGAAGCAGCTGATAGTGGTGTAGCTAATCAATAAGCTTTCATATCTTCTGTTGCAGAAATCTTGGCACATGGCCTTTAATCAAAAATCAGACTTTTGGATTATTAATTTGGTATTCTGTCATTTGCAATATTTTTTGTCTAGTTTATGATTGTTTAGGATTAATTTCCCAAGAAGGAACAAGTTTTCTACACGGCTTGTAAGTACATCAAACAAACCCCACTTAAAATTAATCATAATAAATTTGACTATGCTACGGTGTTTACCATTAACTTAACACTAATCATATACATTATGCTGCTGTAAAAAGAGAATAGTAATAGTACCTGGCTGGGATCTGAAATAAGCTTGAAATGAAAGATTTATGATGCTTACTAAAACTCTTCAAAATCAAAGCCTTGCTGAAGTTTTACTATTAGCTATTTAAATGGCGTTTATTGATTATTCCTAAAAGTGACTTGTCACGGAGGAAGAAAAAATGAAAAAAAAAAATAAGACTAAGTACCGGGGCTAATAGCTCTCAAGTGTGTACTAAATGAAGGCATGCCAACTTCTCGTAGACCATATGAAGAAACTTAATCACTAAATTTAAGGTAAACTTTTCCGGCTTTCTTCCAATAAACTCTTTTTCCTGGAAAAACTCCTATCCAAAGATGAAGGAAGTAGAAGAGACTGATGAAATGGGCCAGGTAGCACAAGATAGTGGACTTTGAATCAAAATCAGGAAAGGAAAAAAAAAAAAAAAATCAGGAAAGATGGTGCTATAACAATGGAGAAGCTTAGGAGGAGGATAAATGTTATCCTAGGAGTGGAGTTCAGGGTCAGACCTTTTAACGGGCCAGTGAATAATTCTCACTACTGACATTTTTTGTTGTTGATCTCCCCCAGAAGCGGGAGATCTAGTCAGGAGGCCCGAACCCCGTGTCTCAGAGGTCTTGAGCGCTACTTGGCCAGTGGGCGCGACCACCAAGTGGGCACTGCGGGGGAGGGGTGGAGCCAGGCCGTGGAGGAACTGTGGTGCCAGACACACAAGGTGGCAAAAGATGGCACAGCAGAAGATCTCAGAACTGTTGTGCTACCAGGCATCTGCTGGGTGGACGCGGATTGGGAGAACACCTCTCTCGGGCTCTGCTTCTGTAATATCCTCACTCTCCGGCTTCCAGTGAGATTTGGCAAGCCTGGCTCCTTAGGCTGGATGGCGGAGCCTTCCCTCAGCAAACCTGTGCTGACTGCGCACGTGTCTGCCGATGACGTCAGCGGTTCCTACCGCGCGGGTCACGGGGGAGGAACGTTCGAGTTTAGTAAGCTTCAACCCCAAGCTTAGCCCGTTTGCCGCCTACAGGAGCCGGTGTGCAATCCTTTTTGGAGAAGGCGTCCACGCGGTACTGGGCGCGCTGGATGAGGAAGACGTGCTGCAGGGCCCTGCCTCTGTACTGGTCCAGCCTGGGCCCCGGTTCTCCAGACTCCAGACTCCGCTTGCACCCGAGGACCCGGAAGGACAGTGTTCTCTTCCGTCGGAGATGGCGTCCCAGTCACCCCTGCGGCACGCAGCCCCGCCCTCAGCACGCTTCTGCGCCTGCGCAGAGCTACCCAACGCCTCAGAGAAGAGCCCTATGGCCGAATCCCCAGGCAGCTGAGGAGGCTCAGGAAGCTCAAGTAAGCACATGGTTAGAAATTACGTGCTTAAAACCGGTCGTGATTTGGTTTGATTTGATGTGTGCCCAGTCAAATCACGCACTGCCGTTGTTTGCGCAAACACACGCACTCCCTCCTCAGGTTATTTCTGAAACTTAAATTCCTTGTAGTTTCTAGTTGTTTTGCAAGGAAGATAATACAGAAGACCTAGCTTTTCTCGCCAACAGTCTGCAGCGTTCCAATACCAGACAACTTGGCTAACTCAAAAAACAGACCAATTTCAGCATGGAGCCTCTTCCCACAGCCTGCCTCTCAAGTAGGTCTGTCCATAATGAGGCATTTGTTGTTGTTGTTCAACACATGCTATTAATCACTCATTTATAAATTTGTACAAAATTTATAAAATGGCCAAATTTTACTTAAAATGGCGTCCTTTGTTGAAACAGTCTGAGGGGACAAGCAGCAATGAAAGAGCTCTAATTAAAATTCTCTGAGAAATCAGCAAGTGGCAATTAATAAAACAGAAGACTAAAGCAGCATAGAAATAGTTTTTAAAGAGGACTCATGACACTCTGGAGGCCAACCAACAGGGATTGTACTGAGCAACAGGAGGCAGGGAATTACAAGTTTATAGAAACATGTTTCCCAGTCACCACATTGTGATGTTGGCCCTCCGAAGCAGGAAGTACAAACTTCTTGTTAATAATTCCCAATCTGGTGCAAATGAATACACATCTAAAATAAATCCTAAAGTTGGGTTAGAGATCTTGTTAATTTAAGCCCCAGCACGTATTTTGGGAAATCATAATCATTTGGATAATGACTCAAACTCTACTCTTGACTTTTTGTGCAGAGATACAGTTCTTGGTCATGATTTGCTTCTCTGAGGTAGTATAGAGATGCGTGCTTATGCA
This sequence comes from Canis aureus, assembly GCF_053574225.1. Classification (NCBI taxonomy): domain Eukaryota; kingdom Metazoa; phylum Chordata; class Mammalia; order Carnivora; family Canidae; genus Canis; species Canis aureus. The sequence continues at coordinate 29,472,792 of NC_135635.1, forward strand.
TTATAGCATTACTTCCAAAACTGGATGAAGAGTCCATTTCAAATGTTAGAAATGTATTAGGGACTCAAGATGGGCTTGGTGGTGAAATACGGAGTAATGCTGTTTATCACACCTGATTTTACTCTGAGGAACCAGTTTACAGTATCATAAAATTGAGAAACAGTGACAAATATATATTTGGCTAAAATACATTAATTAGAACCTGTGATGATTTAGCATTGAATATAAACCTTTGGGAACATTCTTACGCAGTTTTGTGGGATCTTATATCTCATCCCCTGAGGAATATGGGATGAAGAGATTTTTATTCCAACATTCCTAAAAGAAAGGAAGAGAGGTCCAATTCCATATAGGCATACCTCCAGCTTGTTAACTCCTCATTCTGTCACTTAGACTCGGTGTTAGTGATATTGTTAGGGGATATCTATCTTGTCCCTTCCTTAATGGTGTTCTGGAGTTTAGGAATGCCTGGAACAGGGGTTTTTTTGCACTAGCAGTTTGTTTTTTCTCCATGCCTTCTGCCATCCCTTTTCCTTTGTGATGTGAGGTAGAGAATTTCTTCAAATGTTACTGTCTTCGTTTGAGTGGTGGGAATTAGGGTTGAGAGGATAACCCTCTGCATATAGCTCTGTCCTAAAAAGATTAAGGCTTGGAGGGCAGATTGGGGTTATCATTTGCGGTTCACTGTGACCTGTAAACCTAGAGTGTTAGTTGAACATAGGTGAATCCGTTTCCTTGAAGATGCTCACTGTTCATATGCCAAATACCATTTGCTTTTGCAAACAGAACAGCTCTGACCACACCTTGCACATTAAATACTATCATGTCTTCTATGCATATTAGGGAAATTTAGGATCAAAGAATTAAATTTCTAAGATCACAGAGTCAAAAAGTGGCAAAGTTGAAATTAACCAGATTTCAAAAGCCAGGTCTTTTGTTCTGCATCACACTATTACTCCTCCACTATTTTTCTGTAGAGGCAAAGTCCTCCTGTGGCTTGCAATTTTATAGTCTGAGTCTCTGTGAACCGTAATTATTCCAGAACCTAATCCTCCTACATATTATGTTAGATTGGACTTTCAAATAGAGTTTGAATTTAAATCTGAAATTAGTGACTTTAAAGAAAGACAGCTGCTACTTTTCTGACTCTTCTTTTACATCAAAATATAATTAGCTAAATAAAATTTTATAGTTTCTTGGAATGGTTATAAGAATATTTTCTGTATTCCTTTCATTTTTACAGATCTCTTGACTTTTCCCATTTCTTAAAAATGTCAGGCTAAAAGTTCAGAGTGTGAAGTTTTATTCACTTGCAGAATAATCGTTTCCATCAGTAAAAAGTTTTAGCAGTGCATTTTCACTTCAAAAAATATTTCTGTATATGTGTTACCTTAGTATTTGGATGAAAAATTGAAAAGAAATTAAATTATTTGGATTCTGTAACTTGTTTTTTTTTTTTTTTTAATTTGGGTACGTGTATGTTTTACCTTTTGCTGAAGTCTCTGAATTTTGATGAAAATTCTAAAAAAGAAAAACAAGTACAAAGATACAGTTGTTATTTAGAAAACAAACTCAAAAAACAATCAAACTGATAATATCCAGATCTAAACATTGAAATTTCTCTGACACGGTAAAAAGACAAAATGTTTATTGAGGTCATACATCAATTGCTTAATAAACAGGGGGAAGCTAAATTGTAAGATGAAAGAAAAACCTTTTGAATGTTTTAAAAAACAATCTAGTTTTTTTGACGGAAAAAAATTTAGAGTAAGTTCAGCCTGTTTAGTATATTGGAATAGCTTTATATTTATTGGCTAAACTCAATTCCCTTTCCATAGCAGTGAATGATTTTTTGAAATAAGTGCATTTTAATTATTTGTTTAATATGCTAATTCTTATTATTAGCAATCATTCAGTTGTAACCTTTGGACTACAGTGAAAAGAGGGCTGGATGGAAGTAGGCAGAATTATGCAAACTCATAATATAGTTTAATTATTTTTAGGAGATTTTTAAGAACTGATAGTAGAACACTTGCAACCATATCCTAAATTTAAAAAAATGTACTGTCTGAAATTTTATTTTCTGTTGTCATTTCAGTTCACATCCATTAGTATGGTTTTATTTATTTATTTGCTCATTTGTTTATTTGCATTTATTTTTGTAGGAGGTATAGAATTACTTAAGTGGTTTAGAAAGTGCTAGTGATAAATTCATTATCATGAAAATAATATAAGTGATTCACAGATTCACTAAAAATAAAATTTCAGTCCAAAAGCAAACACATTTTCTAATATAATCCATTTTTTAAAAAAGATTTTATTTATTTATTAGAGAGAGCGAGCTAGTGAGAGAAAGAACAAGAACGGGGCAGGGAGGGTAAGAAAGAGAGGGAGAACCCAACTGTCCGCTGAGCTAAGCTGGGAGCCCCATGGTGGGGCTCAATCCCAGGACCCTGAGACCATCACCTGAGCTGAAGGCAGATACTTAAACTTGGTGCCCCAATATGATCCACTTTAATTGACATTAAATTTTTTAAAATTTTTGCTTGGACAAGTTTGCTTTTAATTAATGAAACCCCAGATTCTCAAACCAGCTAAGGAATAATTGTTTTCTTATAACAAAGAACTTTCTACAATATTCCTTTAGAGAGAAAACACTTCTACCATGTTTAAAATGTAATTAAATTTATATACAGCTTTTCACTTAAAAGCATTGTTCACATAAACCTTTTCAGAAGCGTTTCTCTTAGGTATAATATTTCATCTGAGCATAGTTTCAATTACTAGGCTTAACAACTACATGTAAGATCTTTACCCCTTCCATGTGGCTGAGACTATTAAAGATGTTAGCCTGACTTAACTACAATTCAGTTTATTCAGAAATATAAATTTGTATTTTAAAATCACCATGACATCCACCTACAGCACAATGTTTAAGACCATATTTTTCACTTTATGTTTCATTTATTGTGGGAACATGTAATGGAAATATATTATGTGAGATTCTGGAACATAATATTGAAGGATGGAAAATTGTTTCCAATACTGAATGAGAGCATGAACAAGAGTATAACTACATTTGTGATATGATTCATGTAGGTTACATGGGGAGGAGTCTCAAAAACTACCACCAGCACCATCACCATCCCCACTACCTCCAGTAATGATAATGACTCATGCAAGAAACTATCATCTGGACCTTTACTAATGTTATTTATAATGCTCATAGGAACCCTGCAATTTCTGTTATTTATTTATTTATTTAATTTTTTATGCGTGCATGCATACATGCAATGAAGAAAGCTGAAACTCAGAGATGTGAATTAATTTTCCCAAAGATATTCAGCTAAAGACTGGTAGATATTGAGTTCAAATCGTATATTTATGTCCCTAAGCTCTTTGTATTTGATTATCAGCTCTAAGTGCTTATAATGTTTCCCAAATGTGATTATTTAAGAGAAACTAGTTGCTTGTGGAAAATTAACTCTCACTACCCTGTTATCCTGACATAACTTCACCTATTGGAACGCTCTTAGCATCATATAATTCTTAAGTTCTTGAGTTCATCAAAATACTTATTTTTATAACATAACAGCCATTTCCCACTCTGACATAGAATAAAAAATATGACCAGATTAAGTGAAAATTTATTTTCAATTTTTTTTCCTTGTTATCATTTGAGAAGACTATGGATATTAATATGTACATAAAAAAACAGCCTTGGAGACTACATAGTTATTTCATTTTCCACTATAGGTTGGAAGGTATAAGAGTAGATATTTTCCCAGTAAGAAAAATGTAAGGAAATAAAGTTATTAACTTCAGACATCAAATTTTGGTATTTATTGATTATATTATTTAAATTTTGATTTCTTCTTTGCTCTGGGATTTTAGCTTTGAATGAATGTTATCTAGGAAATATTTTGGTGGGATGATTCCACTGCAAATGAGTCATCACTGTCAGTATGTAATACCAACAAGGTATTTTAATTTCTATATTCATTATTACTCTCTAATTACAAAAACAAGTTCTAATTAAGATAATAGAAAATCCAACATTAAGAAATTACTGATTTTTTTCACCTATTTGAAACAATGATGATGATTTATATATACTAATATAATTGTCCACTTTCTAAATCAATCTCTTTGAAATTTCAAGGCTGGCATATTCAGGGTAGTATAATCTGTGCTGTTCCTCTTTGGGCAGATAAAGAATACATGTAATCACTCTCTGTTATGAAAGTTCACATATATTGAGGAAGAGGCTTGGGTTCAAATCTCTTTTTTGCCACTTATTAATCCTTTTTACACAAGCATTCTAGACATCAGATTTTATTTATTTATTTTTAAAGATTTTATTTATCTATTCATTAGAGAGAGAGAGAGAGGCAGAGACACAGGCAGCAGGAGAAGTAGGCTTCCTGCAAGGAGCCCAATGTGGAACTCGATCCCAGATCCCAGGATCATGCCCTGAGTCTAAGGCAGACGCTCAACTGCTGAGCCACCTAGGCGTGCATAGGCATCAGATTTTAATAATAAAATTAACATTAAAATACCAATTTCATGGCATTGATATGAGGATGAGTTAAAATAAAATAAAAGTGGTATAATAAGTGAAACTCTTTTATTATTGCAATGCACTATCAAGTATTAGTTATTATTCTAATCATCATATCTTTCTGCTTCATCATTTGCTAAACTAATAACAAGATTGAATTGATTTATTGTGACCAGATATCCTAATCTTTTTATTGGGCAATAATCACACCTGTAATTCTACATCAGATTTCTGAGATTTTTAAAAAATCACATAATACTTATTTTTTAAACTGAAAAAAAAAAAACAGGCTATTATTGCATCTCTGGGATAATATAAGCAGTGTGCATTGCAAATTCAACCAAAGATAGCACAAAAACTGGTCTTTTCTTTTCTACATGTATGTTTGTCCATATAAGCATGAATACTTACCCCTGCATATACTGGGTGTATGAGAACCATTAATAGTCTATATACACACTAGCCTTTGAATGTTATTATATAAGCATATTCCTCTAGGTAAGATGGTAGGATTGATTTCAGTCTCACTTGGAAGATATATTGCAATTACAAACTTCAAAGATGTAAGAAATTTCCTTTTAATTTAATTAAATCCTTTTGGTATAATAGAATCAAGTTTCCATTAACCCCAAATGATTGAAATATATATGCACAGACACACGCACACACACACAGACGCACAGTATTTATTTAAAATTCTTTCACTCTTCTTAATTAATTATTGAAGTCAGGTCTAAAATAATTACTGTCTAATAAATTGGTATATTTACCTCTGTTTTTCTCTGAAGAATTTGATTTAGTTCATTTACAGCATCTGTAATTTGTTTGGTCTCCACACACCCCAGGACACTGCATATATTTTTTACATCTTCAATAATATTATCTACATGTTGCTATTGATGAAAAATAAGAAGATGCGATTTAATTGGGATACATTTTAAGTCTTTTCCAGATTAAGAAAACACAACTACTCAGTTATAATATGGAGAAGAAAAATTTATAAGTAGTTCATATGGAAAAAGCAGTTGTTTTATTTGTGTGTGAACTCAATTTGAGTCAACATCGTGACATGCTTGATGGATCTACTTCATTATTAAACTGAAAGTCATATACTCTCCGTAACTAGAAAGTTAAACCCACCACATTTTCCATATGTATTATCTGAACTGGAGTTTAGTTTTGGGTACCACATTTGAAACTAGACTTGACAAAGTAGACTTTTCCAAAGAAGAGCAACGCAGCCATTGATATATTCATTCAAAACAATGTAGTAGACTTCGTTTTCAGCTCTCCAGTAGGGTTTTGTGTGTTAAAATCCTGGTTCTGCTCTATTTGTAGCTGTGATTATCAAATTATTTAACTTCTGTGGATCTAAGTTTTCTCTTCTGTAGAATTGGAACCATAATAATTAATTAGAGGGTTGCTATAATGATTAAATAAAATAAAATATGAAAAAGTTCCTGGCAGAGAATAAGGGTTAAATTTTAGCTAATTAATTCATTTTTTATTAATTTTTACTCATTTACATAAATTTTTCAGTTTATATGAGAAATCAGACACTGTATATGTACACATATCTAATAAAATAAAAATTAGAAGGTAATAAAAACTATGAAAAGGATGTATTTGGTGCTATGATTAGTTTCCATTCAGACATTTGAAGTTGATGTATGACATGAATTTGTGGAAATCTCTAAAATATTGCTAATTAAGATGCAAATGCTGAGTTGACTTGGTCAGTTGGTAGCTAATTTATGCCTTCTTTTACTCTAGTCTTGAAGTGCTTTGTATGTGATCTATTTATCTCCTTTAATCTTCCTTAAATTCTGAAAGATAAACATATTCATTACATTCGTAAATCGCTGAGATTGCTAGAATGTTAAGTGAAATGTTGCAATAGTAGAATTAACTTGATGATTTATTGGATGATGTATAGACCAACAGAAGTTTGGATTTAAATGATTCCAAAGTTTTATGCTTGGGAAACCTAGAAGTTAGGATCCCACTAATTATGGCAACAAACAGGCAAAATGGGAAGATTTTTGATGGTATTGTGATGCATATGGTTTTTGATATGCAGAGCTTGACCTTCCCTGGCAACAGTCAAGCAGACACAACCTTCATATATTGGGAAATGCAGTGAGGTTCTAGCTCTGCCAACTATTGGATTGAGAAAAAACACACACACAGAACACGTGCTCATATAAATGCTAGATGAACTATAAGAAAAAAGTGTAAATGTATATATATATAGCTTAGTCCAAAACAAGGATAGGATAAGTTTCTGGGTGATAGAAATTTAAAGAGGAATCTTAAAGCCAGAGCAGTGTCTTCACTGATGTCTTCATTGATGCTGCAATGGACTGTGGGAAATATCAGATTAAATTTAGACCCTCAGGCTTCAAAACTGGTGTTTACTGTTCTCAGTGGGGCAAGTGCTGAGATTTCAGACCTAATTTAGTAGGGGGAAGTAGGGAAAGGAGCAGATCTGGAGCTAAAATCTCTGAATAAACCTCTGACACTGGATAGGCTGTCACCTGCAAAAGGTGGGAGAAGAAAAACAATGCCTACTGACCAAGAGAGTTTTTGAGGAAGCCTCTCTCTACTCAGGAGCTTTGACTGAGTAAAATGATTACCTGAAAAATTGTGTGTGTAGCTGTGGAGCATGGATTTATACTATGGCAGGAATTTATGCCCAAAAAAATGTGCCAGAATATAGTGACTATTTTGGACACAGGCAGAAACAAATGCAAAACTTCTGTATGGAAACACATTTCTACACTCCAAAACCATGGAGTTTCTCCTTATATATACACACATGGGCATATGTTCTCTCTTTTACACACACACACATACACACTCTCCCTGGTAGAAGGGGAATAAATAATCAGCCTAAAAATTACAAATCCTATGATGACTGATCCACCATATGAAAGATTCTACAGATATGAAACATGCATTAGCACCTGATTTTAAGGGATATCAAAGCTAGATTTGAGCGTAATTTTCATAGAGATGATACCTGGCCAAGAATTTAGATATTATTGTCCAAAGAGAGAATATAGAAGAAATAAAAATTGAAAGCGGGATATGTAACATTAGAACATCTCATATTTAGGTATTGGAGAAGGGAATTTGGGTCACAGATGGAGCACAGATGGAGACCTAAACTAGAAAACTATAGTGTAATGGACATAAAGTAAAGGTAGGTGATGGTACAAGGAAATTTTACCTTGGAAGAGAAGAAGGAAAAGGAAACATGGTAACTCTTTCCAAGTATTTGAAGGCTGTTTAAGTGAAAAAGTGATTAGATTTACTGTAAGTAGCTCTGGAATGATAAATTAAAACAAATGATTGCAAATTTAGAGACATTCATTTTCACTTAGTATGGGAAAAATCTTTGTAAAAACTGGCTTGTTCAAAAATTGAGAGACTGTCCCTCTCACACATGTAGAGTTCTCCACATTATAGGCAGGCGAAGAATCAGGAACATTGAGAGATTTTTGCATTACATAGGAGTTTGAACTGGACTACCTCTTAATTCTTCCTATCTCTGTGACTCTTTGGGGTAGTGAATATTGACAATAATGCAGTTTTGATATTTTATATGCTATATTCCAAACCTATCATAGGATATATTTGATGTGTCATAGACTCTGAAGGAGCAGCATTCTAATACTTTAGATATTAAGCATATACTAAAAGTATTTTGAACATTGGCGAAGATTGGTGACAAACTTTTCTGTATCTTTCTGGAAGACAAAACAAAACAAAACAACATATCCTTTCCTCCCCACTTTCATTTAGTTGTGCTGGAGACCAAAGGAACAGCCATGTAAGAGCTTTCCATTTTCCAGGGTTTTTTTTTTTTTTTTTTTTAAGATTTTATTTATTTATTCATGAGAGACACAGAGAGAGGCAGAGACACAGGTAGAGGGAGAAGCAGGCCCCATGCAGGGAACCCTATGTGGGACTTGATCCCGGGTCTCCAAAAATAGGCCCTGGGCAGAAGGTGGCACTGAACTGCTGAGCCACCCAGGCTGCCCCATTTTTTCCCAGGTTTTATATAAACCTTACTGAATTTCAATTTATATATACTCGCTGAAAATTGCCAAATTTAATTAATGAGTTTGGAGACAAATTGAGAATTTAGAATGATTTTTGTTCCAATGAAGTAGTTATTGCTATTATAAATTGTTCTTTAAAGATTAAAAATAGTATTTGGAGGGGTGCCTTGTGGCTTAGTCGGTAAAGCGTATGACTCTTGATCTCAGTCAGGGTTGTGGGCTTGAGCCCCATGTTGGGTGCAAAGATTACTTAAAAATAAACATTTAAAAAAATAGTGGAGTTCAATTTCAGCTTAAAATATGTATCTTTGGTCACAACATTGAAATAAAAAAAGATAGGTAATGTACAAAACCATAGTTTTTCCTGACCCCATTATAGATTTGAGGTTACAAGGTGACCAAGTATACTGGATCCTCTGATGGTGAAATGAGAAAAGGTGAAGTGGTGAAAACTACAAAATACTTTTCTCCAAAGGATACCTCTAATGTAGAGGAAAAGAGATCTAAAGTGGCACAGGGGCAGATCCTATGATACTGGCAATATTTGTTGCTGAACTTATTGTTTGATAAAACTGCCTACTCTAATGTTATTCTTTAATTTGTATATATATATTATTATATGTTCTTCATGTGTCACATAATTCACTGCACAAATCTCAAATAAAATGTCAGATCATATTATTTCTTTGACAAAACTCTTCAGTGCTTTCCAACTTACTTGGAATATAAATTATGTTGGCTAGTGATTATCTTTCTCATTGAAGATCTAGTTTCACTTCTTATTTTTTTTTTCTTCTTTAAGTCTGAGAGTGTTCTATACATAATAGGCTTGACTTTTAGTAGTTTCAGTATGCCCTTTATTTCTGCTAAGGCAGGTTCCAATCCTGCAGCTGTGTTTTATTTTCCTTGTGACCTGACTTTATCTCCTTCATTTCCTTGACTTCTTCTTTTGTAACCTTTAACTGGGTCCTTGTTACCTATTCATTTTATCCTGTTTTCTCTTATGATTTTTTTGTTCCTTTTCCACCTCTTGTATTCCATTGTGAATGCAAATCAGTTTTGTGACATTTTTCTTCTGGATCCTGTACGGTCCTCTATTTTAGTAATAGTGTTAAAGATAGTAACTCTCATAGCAATAAAATACATTTGTATTTACCTTTACTTGAATACTTTTTCATCTTCTAGCTGCTATATTCTATTAAGCACATTACATCCACTTTTTACTAATTTTTAAAAATATCATTGTATTATATTTTATGATATTCACTGTGGTAATGAATAATATGAGTTCTAGGAAGGTTGAATAAAAACTTCCATAGTGGTGGAGGGTTGGCATATACGATATCTGACTTTGGAATCTCTGCTCCTAGATTCTGTCTTTATTGACACTCTGTTTAAATTATATTTGAAATTGAACTTCTAAAAATCCAATAATAAAAAAATAAATAAATAAAATAAAAAATAAAAATCCAATAATAGACCTGCTTGTTACCCAAAGCGCTTCATAAGATCCCTTTGTACCCCCTTTATTTCTACTTGTATATGAAATTTTTGGCCTCTGTCTAGAGGTTGAATGCAGTTGGATTTTGGTCTCATGGAGGGAAAACTGAGATTATTGTTTCAGCCTTACTCACTGAGTTACTCACACCTGAATAATAGAGATGCTATTCTAGTTATCTAGTTGGTAAACTCTCGGAGTCATGAGCTAGAAGGTAAAGTACTTGGAGGTTTTTAGACCAAGGAGATATTTCATGAAGCCAAACCATATTTTGAAGCATGAGTAGATTTTTCTCAATTGACATCCATTCAATTTATAGTTAGTTCATCAACTACTAGATTCTAGTGTAAGTTTACCATCAGTGGTAGGGATTGCTAACTTTCTCTAAAGGGCCTACTTGGCATTGTAATAAAAAATTTTAGAGACAGTGCATCAGAGGCTACTAGGAAGAAGCAACTTTGAGCCAGAAGTTGATTTTTGCACCTAAATTGAAATCTTCTTTTACACTACTTTGTTCTGTATGTATACCACTTTATGTACATTACTTACCAAGTAATCTACTTTCCAACTAGATCATCAGCAACTTTAGAATATGGTTCTGATTTATGTTTCTCTTGATTCCAGTGAGTAAATAGTTCACTAATTTGCACTAAGTAAGCATTAAGTAATTCCTTAAGGGGAAAATTCTCTTTATTCTTAATTTCTCTGAAATATTAGAGATGAATGCAGAATAAAGAATCACTATAGAAAATATTCCTTACCTTTCTGGGTATTAGTGGAATAGGAGAGAGGAAGAAAATGTTCATAGGAATAGTTCTATGTAAGTTACTCACAAAACTATTTATTTAGCAAACATAGTGTCAGGATGTAAACAGTTCTACGTAAATTACTCACGAAACTATTTATTTAGCAAACATAGTGTCAGGATGCCCAATCTGAAGTAAGTCAAATCTAAAATGTGTTAAATGACCATGGCTGGAGAAATAAATATTTGAATATTTATATTTTCCATATTACTCAATAATATTCATGTCATGTTTATTCAGCCTACATGTTTGCTATTTTTAAAAATAATGTTTAATAATCCAAGATTAGGAAATATAAAACAAAACATTGTTTTTCAAATTGGTACTGCTTCCAACATTGATGAAATGCCACTTAATGCAATTGTCAAATAAATAGGAAGCACAAAATTGTGAATTGGTCATATCACAGTCTGTCCTCACTTCTCAGATATTTACCAGTGATACTTCATAGGAAAAATCACATTTAAAAAACTCATTGTCGGGCAGCCCTGGTGGCTCAGTGGTTTAGCGCTGTCTTCAGCCCAGGGCCTGATCCTGGAGACCTGGGATTGAGTCCCACATCCAGCTCCCTGCATGGAGCCTGTGTCTCTGCCTCTCTCTCTCTCTGTATCTCTTATAAATAAATAAATAAATAAATAAATAAATAAATAAATAAATAAATAAATAAAATCTTTAAGAAAAAAAAAAAAGATCATTTTTGAGGTGCCTAGGTGACTCAGTGTTTGAGCATCTGTCTTTGGCTCAGGGCATGATCCTGGTGTCCTGTCATGGAGTTCCACATTGGGCTCCCCACAGGGAGCCTGCTTCTCCTGCCCATGTCTCTGCCTCTCTCTCTGTGTCTCTTATGAATAAGTAAATAAATAGATTGATAGATAGATAAATAAATAAATAAATAATCTTTAAAAACCAACAAAAAAAAACAGCAAAAATTAGGGGACAGTGGCCCTCTGCTTTCAGAAGCTTGTTTGTTAAAAAAAATAAAAATAAAAAGCTCATTGTTTTGGAAGGAGTTCATCTGGAAAATCGCAGACACTGTGGCCTATTTATAAAATAATTCATATGTGGGTGATGATAACTCTTTCCCTGTGTTAATGTAAAGGCAGTATTTATTTGATGTTTTGCCAACTTTTAAGTCATACTGAAAAAGTTTACAATAATCAATGGATTCTTTCAAAGTGGAAATATTGGAGGCTTTATATATGAATAAGATGACCAAACCTCTTGGAAATTAGAACTTTGCAGGTTCTCAACAATTTTTTGCATGCTTGTGTATGTGTATAAAAAGGCATTTGTGGTACATGAGCAGGACCAAGATATTTAGGTAATTACAGTTCATTCATAAGTAGCTTACTATAATCTCATAAATATGTTTACATACAGCCAAGAGACATAAATGATCTATGAATAAAGTCATCATTTGTCTTGGGTACCTGATAAATTTCAATTCTACATTAGAAAGAAGGACTATCATAAAGATGAAGAATCAAGCTGAAAGAAGTACTAATTATGACACTTTTATGAGACTTAAACCAATCCGTGAGTTTTTACATTTTTAAACTTCCAGATTTAAGCCAGACTCAAGAAAGAAATATTGAATATTCAATAATGAATGAATAATGAACGTGAGAGGATTACACTTTGGGACAGAGTATGAGTTGTGTGTTAGTCATCACTGTGTCTTTAAATATGTATATAGAATTCACATGAGTTTGGTATCTTCAAGAAATATTTTTATTATCTTTAGAATCTTTTACTATCAATATTAGGAATAGTTATTAAGGTTCTTTATCTTTTCATTTATATCAGGAGTCAATTATTTAATGGAAAAAGAAATTCTCACGTGTTTTAAAAACAATATCTTGGGGTGCCTGGGTGGTGTAGTTGGTTGGCTGTCCGATCTTGGTTTTGGTTTAGGCCATGATCTCAGGGTTGTAGGATTGAGGCCTATATTGGGTTTGGAGTCTTTGGGATTCTCTCTCCCTTCTCCTTCTACCTCTCCACCCCCATCCCACTCCCGTGTGTGCACATGCACACTCTCTCTCAAAGAAATAAATCTTAAAAAATTAATGAAAACACTGTCTTACACAATTTTCTATAATCATAGGATGTTTCATCTGTGGAAGATTAACCCTAACTGGAAGAATGAGCTGTAAGACATGATCTGTCTAATGGTGACCACAATTTATTTGGATGCCCACTTGCTGATCAAATCTTAGTAGTCTTGGACTAAATCCATCATTTTTCCCTGCCAAGCTAGCTTCTCTCTTTGCTAGTTTAGCAAACTGATGTCTCCATGTCGTCAGGTAGCAGTCGGAATGTGAAGGTATTTCTAGAAACCCTCTTCTTTTTGTTTTATTCATAATCTTTTACCAAATCATGTAAATTGCGCATTTTCAGCTGTTATGAATTTTTCTTCTCCTGTCCACCCCTATTGTAGATTTTTTTGTCAATACTCTCATCATCTCTTTGGGCTAATGAAATGCTCCTCTAATCACCCATCTGTCATTCTACTGCCTTGTATACTGGTTCTATGTTATCAACTGATAAATTAGAAAATCATTAAATTCTCCATAAAGTGTTCTTCAGATCCTATATAACTTGGTCCCTGTGTGCCCCTTTCATATGGTCTCTTTACAGGACTTGAACCCTAACTGTAGCCATTCCAAATTTCATACAGTTTTCTAATCACACCAGGCTGTTTCCTAACTGCTTCTTTTCATGGTGTTCTTCGCTGAAAGTTGTCCCCACTCCCCACCTTCTTTACCATGCCCCTTCCCTAGCTGGCATATTCATTTTTCAGCATTCAGATCAAATAGGTAAAATAGATAACTTTCTTTTGTGTCCTATATACACATAGGTCTCTCATAGTATCTATGACACTTTATTAACACATATCCATTTACTTGTCTGTTTTGTCATGATAGAATGAAAGCTGCTCAAGTACAGACCTACTTTATTCATCCTTGTATCTTCAGAAAATTGCGGTTTTAGAAAAAGAGTATATGGCTAATAAATGCTTATTGGATGATAGATGAAGTAACAAAAGTTAATACCTGGGTTTTCAATAGGCATTTCAGGTGGAAGTCATATTTTTTTATTACTGTTGAGAGGCACTGTCTGGAAAGAAAACAAAAAAACTTTGTTTAAACGTGGGTAAGGAAACATATTAACTTTATAGCATATTTATCATAAGTCGTTTTGTCTGTGATTCTATAGCAGACATGGTTTAAAAAGGATTGCTATTGATACGATCTAAAAACCACTTGATGAATATTTATAGACTTTGTGTAACTTGATAGGCTACAAACATACTTGAAAACTTTAGAACTCAAAAAAAAAAAAAAAATCCGTGACAAACTAACCAAACCACTCAAAGACTGTTCATTGTATCAAATTACTCTTTTTGTTATTTTTTTATTTTTTATTGGAGTTCAATTTGTCAACATATAGCATAACATGCAGTGCTCATCCCATCAAGTGCCCCCCTCAGTGCCTATCACCCCACCCCCTGCCCTCCTCCCTTTCTACCACCCCTTGCATGTTTCCCAGAGTTAGGAGTCTCTCATGTTCTGTCTCCTTTTCTGATATTTCCCACTCATTTTTTCTCCTTTCCCCTTTATTCCCTTTCACTATTTTTTACATTCCCCAAATGAATGAGACCATATAATGTTTGTCCTTCTCTGATTGACTTATTTCACTCAGCATAATACCCTCCAGTTCCATCCATGTCGAAGCAAATGGTGGGTATTTGTCATTTCTAATGGCTGAGTAATATTCCATTGTATACAGAGACCACATCTTCTTTATCCATTCATCTTTCGATGGACACCGAGGCTCCTTCCACAGTTTGGCTCTTGTGGACATTGCTGCTAGAAACATTGGGGTGCAGGTGTCCCGGAGTTTCACTGCATCTGTATCTTTGGGGTAAATCCCCAGCAGTGCAATTGCTGGGTAAACTACTCTTGATTCAAAATTTAAGTTACAAAAGGAATAATGAGCAGAAAATGACAAATACTAACATCAAGAATTGTTAAATATTCAAAACCTTGAAGAGAACTGCTTTGAGAATTAATGACATATATTTATAATAGATAAGGTTGCTTTGAGGGATCCCTGGGTGGCGCAGCGGTTTGGCGCCTGCCTTTGGACCAGGGCGCGATCCTGGAGACCCGGGATCGAATCCCATGTCGGGCTCCCGGTGCATGGAGCCTGCTTCTCCCTCTGCCTGTGTCTCTGCCTCTCTCTCTCTCTCTCTCTCTCTCTCTCTGTGACTATCATTAATTAATTAATTAATTAATTAAAAAAATAAAAAAAACATTTCTTAAAAAAAAAAAAGGTTGCTTTGACATCAAACCTGTGTTTTTTCTTTCCTAAGCTTCTCTTATTGCTCCATATTTATCTATGCTGAGGTGAAATAGATGTGAGATGTATAGAGGTTCTTCTGACTTCACTAATCAAAATTATTTTCCTAAACATTATGATTTTCCCTATCCTATTTGTCCTAAAAACTCCTGAATTGAATTGAACAAATCATACAACACAAAAGGTGTCAAGAAAAACCCACAACATATTTTACAATAGTTGCCTTTTCAACCTTTATTGAATAATCGCTTTAGTTGGATCACATATAACAGTTCAAAGACAAAATGTATAGACTATGTAAAAGTCGGTGGAGGTATAGGAAAAGAATAGTGAAAAATTTGGCTGTTGGAGGGAAGGTTTTTACATAAAATCTGACCCTAAAACTTAAAAGACCCTCAAGAATATATACCCAGTTCAATACCTTGCTATTAAATATCATATTTATTTTATTAAAAAAATACTAATGAAGGTATGTGATTTGCCCAGCTTCTAAGAGGAAGTCAAGTCAGGGAAGAAGAAAACTGAAAACAAAGCTCCTGCCATCTAGTGTTTGATCTTTTAATGACACCATAGAGTGATCTGAGGAGGGCATGCAAAATAGTCTTTTATTTCAGAAAGCGGTCTTGAAGTCACCAAGATGGCAAAGTAGGCAATCCCAGCCTATGTCAAGGTTAGACAACTATCCACGAAAAAAAAAAATTTCTGGGAGAGCTTAGGAAGCCTTCTAAAAAACTCTCACAACGCCGTAGGACAAAACCAAACCAAACCAAAACCAAAACCTGAGAATAACCACACAGAAAGAAAAAGGAAGGCAGTCTCATTTTGCCTGCCTCATCCCATCCTGCAGGCCAGCACAGCTCACTGCCAAAAGGGAAATCCCCTTGCTGGGAAAGGGAGAGTGGGTGAGCGAGCAGCTTCCTCAGCCTTTTGGGCCACTACAAGAAGGATCTGCATTGATTTTACTCCACCCAGGAACCAGCAAAGCTGAGATACATAAAGACAGCTAGCAACAAGAAAGGGCTGTCATTATCAGTCATGCAGTGGGAGTTACCGTGGTGCCCAGTTACCTGCTTTGCTGGGCCTTAGTAGCTTTTATTACTGAAGAACCAACAACCAACAAAGCAGCTGCAGACCCCCTGCAGATTTCACTGCTTTCCCCACACACATGTATTCACATTCACAAACAGCAGCTGCTTGAGTCCCTCCCCTCTCCCTTTCCTACCCCACTGCCACCCCAGGGCTCACCTATAGCTGGTTCTCAAGTTGTGCACCTGCAAGCCTTTGGTCTGACTTCTATACTGGCCTTCACTGCCATGCACATGTGTTAGGGAGACATTGTAGGCACAGGAATGCATACCAACAGCCAAGGCCCCCATAGCTGCTTGTGAGCCTGGTTTTGTCCCTATTTCCTGCTACTGTGGGTTTGCCTGCAATCAGTCTCTATAGCTGTGTACCTGCATCTAACCAGTCTGATTCCCATAGTAGCCTTTACTGCTGCACACATGATCAAGGGCTTTAGCCACAGGAGTTCATACCAACAGCCAGGATCTCCACAGTGCCAGTGCACCTACAGTTCTAGTTCTTCTTGCTGGCCCTGCCCTCCCCACTATATGTATGTCTGCAACCATCCCCTGCCACTACACAGACACCTGAAGCTGGCCCCCACAACTATGTGTGTGCATGCCACCAGCGCTAGCAACAACCACTGCCTGCCCTGGTGTCTAGCTGCTGGACCTGGAAGCACCACTGAAGATGCCCCATAGCACTTGATTTGTCGATGACCACACAACTGTCGATGTTGTGGGGCCCAGTGGCCTGACCTGAGAAGACATCACATTCACCAACCTGGGTATTCCACATGATTCTGCACTTGGTGCCCTGTACCACTAGATCAAGGGTCATATAGCATACGCTAGTGTGCCTCACCTGCAGGTGAAGATCCTATACTGAAGTAAGCCCATAAAGTCTGGAAGATCTGACTGCTTCCTCCCATGCACAGGCACCTATGCAAGGCTCCAGGGATCACAGAGACTCGGGGAAATATGATGCTACCAAAAGAACACAGTAAACTTACAGCAACTGACCTAAAAAAAAATGGTGATACATGGATCGCCTGACAAAAATTTTAAAATAATTGTTCTAAAGATACTCAGAAATATGAGAACACAGAAAGACAATTTAATGAACCAGCAACACAATATCAGAACAAAATGAGTTCAACAAAGGTATAGAAAACATAAAAAAGAACCAGAAGTTTTGGAGCTAAAGAATATAATGGTTGAACTGAAGAATTCAATAAAGATCTTTGGCAGAAGAAGAGACCAAGCAGAAGAAAATATCAGTAAGCTCAAAGACAGATTATTTAAAATTACCTAAACAGAGGAACAAAAAGAAGAAAACAATAAAAAGGAATTAAGAAGACCTATGGGATTCATGGGACACCATAAAAAGAAATGATGTATATGTTATTAGAGTCCTGGAGAGAGAAGAGAGTGAGAAAGAAGCAGAAAGTTTCTTTAAAGGAATAATGGATTTTGAACTTTTAAACCTGGGGAGAGATTTGGACATCCAGATTCATTTAGTAATAGGCCACCTCATTATTTCAGTCCAAAACGATCTTCTCTAAGACATATAACAATAATAAAACTGTCTAAAATGAAAAACAGAATTTCAAAAGCAGCAACAAAGAAAATTTTTTCCCTTTTTAAAAGAGAACTGCCATAAAGCTATCAGTAAGTTTCTCAGCAGAAATCCTACAAGCTAGGAGACAGCAGGATGATAAATTTAAGTTTCTGAAAGAAAAAACAAAAAAATCCTACCACTCAAGAATACTTTACCCAGCAAAACTGTCCTGCAGAACTGAAGGTGTCATAAAAACTTTTACAAACAGACAAAAGGAAAAGGAATTCACCATAAGACATGCCTTAGAAGAAATGCTAGTTCTTCAAGCTGAGTGAAAAAATGCTAATTAGTAACAGGAAAACATGAAAATATGCAACACACCTTACTGGAAAGGTAAGTATATAGTTAATTACAATACTCTAATACAGTAATAGTGATGTGTCAATCACTTAACTCTAGTATAGAGGTTAAAGGAAGAAAAGTATTAAAAATAGTTATAGCTGCGATAATTGTCAATGGGTATATCATATAAAGAGAGATAAATTCTGACATCAAAAGCATAAAATTTTGGGGCAGATAAAAAGGTAGAGTTTTTATTCAAGTATGGTTAAATTGTTATCAGTTTAAAAGACCATTGTATCTCTGATATTTCAAGTAAACCTCAGAATAACTACAAAACAAAAGCCTAATACAGATACTCAAAAGGTAAAGAGAAGGAAATCAAAGTATCCTACAGCAAAGCATCAATTCAGGAAGGAAGGAAGAAAGGCAAGGTGGGTAGAAGGGAGGAAGGAAGGATAAAACAGAAAACAATTATCAAGATGTCAATGATAAGTCATTACCTATCAGTAATTACTTTGAATGTAAAGTTTTCCAGTCAGAAGGCAAAGAATGCCTGAATGGATGAAGACACAACTATGTACTGCCTGCAAGAGACTCCCTTCAGTTTAAAGGACACACACATTCACAGTGAAGGGAAGGAAAAAGGTATTTCATGCATACAGAGACCAAAAAAGAGCAGAGGTAGTTCTACTTACATTATACAAAATAGACTTTAATTTAAAAGCTGTTCCAAGGGATGCCTGGGTGGCTCAGTTGGTTAAGCATCCGCCTTCAGCTCAGGTCATGATCCCAGGGTCCCGGGATCGAGCCCTGAATCTGACTGCCTAATCAGTGGGGAATCTCCTTGTCCCTCTCCTTCTGCTCATGCTTTCTCTCTCTCAAATAAATAAATCTTTTAAAAAAAAACTGTTACAAGAAATAAGGATCAAAAGAGCCTACTATGAACAGTTGTATGCCAAAAAATTGGACAACCTAAAAGAACTGGATAAATTCCTAGAAAATACTACCTACCAAGACTCAATCAGGAAGAACTAGAAAGTCTGAAGAGATCAATAATAAGAAAATTAAATTGGTAGTCAAAAACCTCCCAACAAAGAAGAATTCAAGAGCAGATGCCTTCATGGATAAATCTTACCAAATTTTCAAAGAAAAATTAATGCCAATTCTCAAACTCATTTAAAAACTTGAAGAGGTGAGGACATTGCCAAACTCATTGTATGAGGCCAGAATTGCTCTGAGAGCCAGATAAGGACACTATAAGAAAAGAAAGTTACAGGTCAACATCCTTGATGTTTATAGATGCAAAAATTCCCAACAAAATACTTCCAAACCAAAATCAGCAGCACATTATAAGGATCATATACACCATAATCAAGTAAAATTTACCCCTGGGATGCAAGGATGATTCAACTACACAAATCAATAAATATGATAAGGCACATTTATAAAATGAAAGAAATCATTGATAATCTCAATAGAAGCAGAGAGAAGCATTTGAAAAAATGTAACATCCTCTCATAAAAACTTTCGATAGATTGAGTATAGAAAGAATATATCTCAACAGAATAAAGTTCATGTATGACAACTCACAACTATCATCATACTTAATGTGAGATGTCGTAGATACTTCCTCTAAAATCAGGAACAAAAGGGTTTTCACTCTCATCACTCCTATTCAACATAGTACTAGAAGTCTTAGAGTAATCAGGCAAAATAATGGAATAAAAGGCCTTCAAACTTGAAAGAGAAGTGAAATTGTATCTGATGGTGGTACAATCTTGTATGTAGAAAATCCTGGAGACTCCACCAAAATACTGTTGGAACAAAGGAATGAATTCTGTAAAGTTTCAGGATGCAGGATTAATATATACAAATCAGTTGGGTTTCTATACACTAATGATGAAAGTTTTGAAAAATTAAGAAAAAAATCCCACTTACAATAGTTCAAAAAAAAAAAAAAAAAACTTAGGAATAAATTTAACCAAGGAAGTGAAAGATCTATACACTAGAAACCATAAGACATTGATGAAAGAAATTGAAGAAAATCAAAAGGCTTCCAAGTTTTTACATCAAAAGAGTTAATATTGTTAAAATGTCCATATTGCTGTCATCAATAGATTCAATATATGTGTGTGTACGTATATATTTATTTTATTTTATTTTTTAGTAAGCACTGCACCCAACATGGGGCTTGAACTCAAGACCTTTATTTATTTTTTTTTCAAGACCTTTAGATCAAGAGTCACATGCTCTACTGACTGAGCCAGACAGGCGTCCAATTCAATATAATTTTATCAAAATTCCGATGTCATTTTTCACAGAATTAAAAAAAAATCCTAAAATGAATATAGAACCTCAAGATACCCTGAATAGCCAAAGCAATCTTGAGAAAGAACAAATCTGGAATCATCACACTTCCTGATTTCAAATGATATTACAAAGCTTCAAGAATCAAAAGAATTACAACACTGAAATAAAAAGTCACATAAACCAATTGAACAGACTTGAAGGCCCAGAAATAAACTTACACATATATGGTCAAGTAATATTTGAAAAGGAGCCAAGAATAATCAATGGGGGAAGGATATTCTCTTTAATAAATAGTGTTGAGATAACTGGATGTTCTCATGCAAAATAATGAAATTACACCCCTATCTTAAACTTTAAACCTTGCTCTGCACAGCAAAGGAAAGCATGAACAAAATGAAAGGCAGCCTAGGTTATGGGAGAGAATATTTGCAAACCATATATCTGATAATAGATTGGTATCTAAAATGTATAATTCAGTAGTAAAAAATCAATTTAAAAATGGACAGAGGTCTTGAGTAGACATTTCTCCTAAAAATATACATAGAAACATCTGAATAACAAGTACATGAACAGTATCACTAATATTGGGAAATGCAAATCAAAACTACAATGACATATCACCTCACACCTCTTAGAATGGCTATTTCCTGCCAAGGCTATGGAGAAAAGGGAACCTTGTGTTGGGAACGTAAATTGGTACAACTGCTATGGAAAACAGTATGAAAATTCCTCAAAACATTAAAAAAAAAAATAGAACTAATGTATCATCCATCATTCTCACTTCTAGTATTTTTTTTTAAATTTTATTTATTTATTCATGAGAGACAGAGAGAGAGAGAGAGGCAGAGACACAGGCAGAGGGAGAAGCAGGCTTCATGCAGGGAGCCTGACGTGGAACTCGATCTCGGGCCGGGCCAAAGGTGGTGCTAAACCGCTGAGCCACCCAGGCTACCCATCACTTCTAGTATTCAAAGGAAATGAAATCACTATTTTGAAGAGATAGCTAGCTACACTTCCAAGTTCATTGCACCATTATTTACAATAGCAAGACATAGAAACAACCTAAATGTCCATCAATGAATGAATGGATAAATACACACACACACTTTGTATACACATATAATGCCATTGCATATAAAACAATATATATCAATAATATAAAATACTATATATAAAATATATTCAGTATAAATTTTATATATAAGATTTATATTTATATGTTTATAAAATATATACATTTATATAAAAATATTTTTATATTTATGTACAATATGTACAGTCAAAATGGAATAAGTTCTTACTGAGAGTTAGATATTTGGTTTTAGTCCTGGCTAACATTAATTATCTGTATGATAGTTGACAAATTTTTCAACTTTTCTGTTTGGTAAGCAGCATTATCCTGGGGTTTAAGGAAAGGGGTGGAGGAGTTAGATTTTGAGGCTAGTCTGTCCCTGCCAGGTTTCCTCTAGTCTTCACCGTGGCAGAACTTTTGCTTTGCCCTAATTTAACCCTGTTAACACCTATACTAAACAATAATTGAGGTCACTGTAATTCTGCAAGGGACACAGCAATGACAGAGTGAGGCAGGAACACAAGGAAAACTATGTTGCTCTCACTTTCTTCTCCTAGCCTCCCCTTGTGTCTCTGTGCCTCGGGCAGCAGCTGTCTACATATAAGTCACAACCCCCTACCAAACCAGTTCAAGACAACCCTTTGCTACCAAGAATTTCTCACTTTTTAAAGAATTTGTCAGGGGATCCCTGGGTGGCTCAGCGGTTTAGCGCCTGCCTTCAGCCCGGGGTGTGATCCTGGAGTCCTGGGATCGAGTCCCAAATCGGTCTTCCTTCATGGAGCCTGCTTCTCCCTCTGCCTGTGTTCCTGCACCCCCCGCCCCCCCGCCTCTAATGAATAAATAAATAAAATCTTAAAAAAAAAAAGAATTTGTCAGATTTGATGCTTCTCTGTAGCTTATTTTTTAAATAAATTTATTTTGGAATAAGGAAACTATAGCCTTTGTTAATATGTCATTTTGATTGGAAACTATGTGATCCATGGAATTAGTTGTAAAATATAAATCTGGGTTACATTATATTAAAAATGCTCCATAGTCCTACCCATTCGATTATTTATTGTTTGAGGATGAATATTTTTGAGGAAATAAAGAGTGACACACATGGAAAGACACAGTAGTTTAATAAAAGAATCTGGTCTTTTCAAATTTCAGACAGATGGTCTTTGCAAATTTCAGGCAGACCTAATTTTGGTCATACCACTAATGAACTGAATGGCCTCAGGCAAGTTATTTAACCTTCCAAAACTTTAGTTTCTTTGATTCTGAAGTAAATTTTGTGTCTTACCACAGGGTTGTAGGAGAATTAGATAAGATAATGAATGCAAAATGTACAATAACTCCAGTAACCAATTGATAGCTATTATGAATAGCCATTATTCATAACAGTTTTAACTCATGATTTTATATCAGGCTTTGGTTCAGAGATTAATGTTATATGCCTTCCCTACCCCAACTTTTTGCTCATTCAGCTAAGAACCTTAATTCTAGATAAACCCATAATGTAGCCCTGATATCATCCAGGTTAGCTTCCTGATAGGTCTATTCTTTCAAATAATACACACATACATTTAGATATCAGAATAAATTAGGATATGTTCATTTACTGTCACTTGAGTTTTACAATTTGAATTCACGCTTCTCTGTTTATGATATACCAATTATTTTCAGGGAGTTCATGAAAGAAATTTAAACCAGGAGGTGTTGACTTTCAAAGTATGGAAATTCAGTTTATACAAAAAGCTTAGTGACACATGCACACTCAAATTCACAAAATGAATGAAAAAATCCTTGAAAGTGTAATAACTGGTAGCAGAGATATTTTCAAATGAATGTTAGATTGTTCTGGAAGGTGTTAGCAGCTGTTCAAATGTATCTCAATAGCTGTGAAGAATAGATAATTATTAATAAAATTTGCCAAAGGGAGATATCTATTAAAAGTACAATAGCTTCCACTGTAGTAGTGAAAGGATAGTTTTTACAATCAACTAAAAAATATTGTCATTTGGCACTTGAAAACTCAGTCAAAAAGTAGTCTTGGAACAAAATAAAATATCTTACCTGGATACTTTCCAAATATGCATAAATTCTAGAAGTTGTTTCAGATAAAACTGACTGTGGTCATCTTCATGCTGTAGACAGCAGAATATATTAATATTTATAGTATAGAGTGAATAGGAATGAGTACCAGATAAAAATAGGTCTGTAACTTCCTGCTGTCATTTTATTCACCTCTTTTGATAACCCTCATTCATCATTTTAATACTTTGTTTTAAAGACTTTACAAGACTCGTCTTAACTCTGTAAGCATTCTTTTCAAAAATGAATCAGAAAACTGAGCTTTGGTCAACGATAAACCTCAAGGACAACTGGAAAACATTCTGGCATCATCAAGGTCAAACATTAAGTTCTCCTCACAGGAAGGCAGTTTTGCAGACACTAGTTCTCTCACATACATGCACATTTTCTTTGCATTTAGATTATGGATGCAAAGGGAGTGAGAGACTTGACAGTTTTCCAGATCAGCCAGCAGACTCCGGATGAACTCCATTTTTCAACTTTACCACGTCTTGCCTCCCAAATACTAGTGTAAGAGAACTTTCCATTTCATGAACATTAGACTGTGCTAATGAGGGACAACTACTGATAGGCATAAATTCCAGGAGTTAGCAGGAGGTATGTGTTTTCTCCCAAGATGAGCAGACACTACTCATAAAATAACAGTCCTGTGGTCCATATGCACACACACACACACACACACACACACCATATCTCCTTGATTAGCTCTTCTCCAACAGGCATTTATGAAAATCCTATGCAAGTCTGCAAGGGAGAATGCAATGTACTCCTTCATAATTGCACTATTTCACTACATATAGCTGTTAAGTTGGAGAGCTGAGTCCCTAAATGCCTAGAGTGCTTGCAATCTTGTATGTTAATATACAATCTATTTTTAAAATTGTCTGTGAGAGCTCCTGACAAAACATCAGAAGGAAAACCTTTATATGGCCTCAGATCAAAGGTATATTCATGTTTTTATTCGGTGGTTTTGTGAGAAAGAGTAGGGGGTAGAGAATAAGGTCATCACTATAATACAGTACTTTGCATGCTACAAAAAAGAAAGACTTTCAGAAGAAGAAAAGAAACTTCATTCTTCAGTTAAAACCAAAGCGAGCATATAAATAATTACTTATTTGCATCATTCTGTGTGTAGCATAATCGTATTCATTTTAAAACTGCTTTACTTGGCTGCCAGAGATGGTTTTGGGGGAGAAATTGGCCTTTGTCATATTGTCACTTACAAGAAAAGTATTTTTATTTACAAGAGCTCAAAAGTCTGGAGAACAGGTTTGAGTACTTGTCCATGGAATTTATTGTACACTTTCCTCCAAAGCTGAAGGCCACCCCTTCATCTTTAGGAAAAAGTAAAGGTGTCTTTTTTTGCCTTTTCCATACAAAAATCTGCTATATGTGTTCTGTGAATGTTTCTTTGAGCTAGAATGAAATCTTGATTTTATGATTAATATCAACAATGTTGGCAATACTTATCAAATTTGAGAGAGATAAAGAAAGAACAATTAAAAAAAAGACTTATGCACAATCTAATCAAGATGGGGATTGTAAAATTTTGAAATCTAGAAAGATTTCTATGGACTGTCAACATATTTTTTGAACATCTCATGGAACAAAAATTACCATATCTCAGTATAACACAAACAAGTTTAAAATAGGAAAGGCATCTGAGACAAATTGAGCTTTGCAATATGCCTTATACAATTAGAGACCTCTAAAGTATCTACTGTAAGGCAATGATGTCAATAAATTTGTCAAGGAATGTTCTTGGTATTATATAGAAAGAATATTATAAGCCATTTTATGTTGTTTTACTAGAAAGAAAATAGAATTGTTTATAAATATTTTTATACAGCTAAAATTATGAAAACCATAGAAAATTTTGATACTACTTTAAACAGTATAATCAAGAAAGGAGACCATTCAGAATCTCCTTACCATATAGAATTCTTAATGGTAAAAGGCTAAAATACAATCTAGTCTAACACTCCAATTTTATGACATCAATAATTGATACTTATGTAGTCTAATTAGGCATAGGCACTAATTTACACTATTCATTTATATTTCTCAATTAAGTTCTAATAATAATCATATTAGGTAAGTATTATTATTCACATTTTTCTTAACCAGGAAACCAAGGTGAATATAAGCATTTATCCAAGAGCATATATTTGAATTTGGCAATATGAATCCAGAATCTGTTTTAAACAAGTTGCCACATCTTTAAATTTGATGCTCTATTTTTTATGGTGAAAGCTAGGTCTATATGCTTTGGGATTTATATGTAAAAATAATCACCACCACTAGTCCCTCATATTCACCTGTAACAGGTGTTCCTATTTTAAGCTTTAAAAGCATAGTTATCTTTTCTTTCAAAGCACATATCTCTATCAGATTTTTTTGAAAAAAATTGTTTTATTTTACTTTACAGACAGAATGTATGCACAGGGAGAAAATCTTCAAGCGGACTCCCCAGTGAGAGCAAAGCCCTTTGTGGGGCTTGATCCAGTGACCCATGAGATCATGACCTGAGCCGAAACTAAAAGTTGGGTACTCAGCCAACTGAGCCACCCAGGTGCCTCTATTTCTTTTTTTTTTCTTTTTTTTTTCTATTTCTATCAGACTTTTAAATGTATATTTTTATTGTATGTCTTCTTTACTAGAATGAGAACTCTGCATTCTAGAATAAATACTGAGATGTCTTATTTGTTTCTGTATCTCCAGTATTTAGAAGAGTTCCTGGTATATAGTAGGTGCTCAATTATCATTAGTTCAGTGAATAAATATCAGTATCCGCTATGTTTTCTAAGACATAATTCTGAATTTTAAGTAGGTTCACTAACCTGCTCCTTCACATAGAGATCTTCAAAGGTAAGTAAAAAGTATTCAACAAATATTTGTTGAATTAATTATTTTTAGATTATATGTGTAATGTACTTTTAGCATGGTATCTGAAAGTAAATCCTTATAGATCTTAGTAAAATTGATATCCTCTCTTTTGAAATATGATGCTAAGAAAAATTCTTCAGAGCCAGGATTTGGGGAGATGGCGACTTGGGATGCCTTTCTAAGGTCTATGTGGAAGCCATCACTGCCCTTTAATTGAGAGTCAGAGTGGTTGAATCTCCTGGACACTAAGCCCCTTGAAGGCTGGGATCTTGTTGGTTTTGTTCAGTACTTTACTCATTAGTATTGGACCTAGTCCACAGCAGTTATATAGTTGAGTGAATGGAGAATATATAAACATCTGTGTCATCTAGCATATTATCTATTTTCAAATAACAGTGTTAGTGCTACGAAAAGTGGACAAGAAAAAGCATTTATACTCTTTACCTGTAAATTGTTGAATTAGCCAAGAGATGGTGATATTCACTGTAGGAAGTAAATATTGTGAGTCAAAGTATAAAAAAGCAGCCATATAACTTAATTCCTGCTATTATCCAAATGACACACTGAAAAGCAGGCATTTCTAGAGAAAATTATATACTTTACACCCAGAAGTGACTATATGCCTGTCCCAACAACATGTGACAACATCCCAAAGAAACTAAATTGGCTGGCATTATCATATAGTGAGCTCTGTCACCAGACAAGCTTTGCTCAAATTTTATCTCCCTATTTACTAGCTGTGAGACTTTGGGCTATTCAGTTACTCTTTTGGATTTTTAATACTTTTATTTTAAATAGGAAAATAATAGTAATATTCACTTTTTTGCTCACGCTGTTGTGAGTTAATACATATAAAGCACTGATAACAGATTCTTCTGGCATCTAATATATATTTAATATAGTTAATTATCATGGAACACCTATCATGTCCCAGACTTTGGAGTAAGTGGAATAGCTGTGGAAAACAAAACAAGGGGGGTCTGTGTGCTTCAGTTGGTTAAGTGTCCGACTCTTGATTTTTGGTTTTTTTTTTTGTTTTTTTTGTTTTTTTTGTTTTCGACTCTTGATTTTTGGCTCAGGTCATGGTCTCAGGGTATTGAGATCAAGTCCTGGTCAGTCTTCATGCTGAGGGTGGAGCCTGTTTAAGATTCTCTGTCTCCCTCTCGGCCCTCCCCCACTCTCTCTAAAAAGACAAAAACAAAAACCCACAAAGAATATATGTATTATATATAATGCATATATATCTAGATTTTTTACCAATTGTGCTGAAAGTCACATTTAAACCTTTTGAGTATAGCCCATGAATCCTGTGTGCACTTGCCATATAAACTGATAGCATAAGTTTTGGGCTGTGGAGACTGACTGGGCTCAAACCCAAGCTCTTCTGCTTACCAGTCCCATGAATATGATCTGAGGAAAGTCATGGAGCTGCCTGTGATTCAGTTTCCTTATTTTTAATAGTATTTGCCACATAGAATTATTGTGAAAATTAAATATAATAGAAATGTTAAAGTGTCGGTGTACATTGTATCTGAGTAGTGGTATTAAATGGATGTAAGTATAAGCCTTCATTTACATGAATGTGAAATGTTAGTGATTTGTGAATTACTACCAATGAGATGAGTTATTTTTTAGCAACATGAAAGTTCTCAAGGAGAGGAAAAATTAATCATACATTTTCTCTTCGTCCCCCCATGTTGAAATGAAACGTGATGACTTCAGCTTTTTCAAAACATTGAGGACAATTTGAAGACTCCTAGGTTTATTAATATTGAGAGTATTAGTTGTACTTTATAATGTTTCTCTGTGGAGATTTCAGATGCATAGCCCTAAAGCTGTCAACACTGGCTGAGTTGAGTACCAGTTCCAAAAGATTTTTCTAAACAACTCTCTTTTGGCCTCATTATGTTATATTCCACATAGATATATTGCAACCTAATGCACCACCTGACACTTTTTATGATGAAACACCTCAGACTAGGAAAAAAAAAAGTCAAGCACTGAAAATCTGTTATCTGATGTAAATGACAGGGTGATGGGATTTTTGCTTAAAGCAGGTAATTGGAAGATTCTACAGATAAAGCTGCCAAAATATCAAAGTTCATTGCATACTGTGCAATTTGGGTTTGAAATAACTCAAGACATCACATAGGGAATAAAATTCATATCTAACAGCATGAAATTGTGTCATTAAAGCACAGTAATCCCTTTTGAGGTAGTTTTATTATATATATTATGAATATTAATCTGTCCTGACTTAAATTGTGTTGACACCGACATAAATAGTCTTCAAATAGAACAAGTTATATTTCTTTCTTCAGTGGTTTCCCCTTCACTATTTTTATTCTGTTCACTTCCGAGTGGCTTCATGGATAGTATGAATATAATAACCTTAATAAGTTTCTCATAAATGATTTTTCCAAGAGACCAATTGATTTGGATTATACTAAGGTTGCAGTAATGTGTTCATGTAATTGCTTCAGTCCAAATTGTTAACAGGCATTTAGATAAATATTTCATTATGTTTCAGTAAATATACTCAAATGAACATGTATTCATTAAGCTGTGTAATTCCAAATTGGCAACAATCCCTAAAGATAGGAATATTGCCCTTAAAATGCAATGTTGCCCTTGCAAATTGAAACCAATACTAAGAAAATCTTACCTTTCGGGATAATTTTCCTGGCACTTCCCCATTTTTCTGAAGATTAAGTTGGATAACAGATTTATCTTTCTGAAATATTTTGTGGCACCCCAAAGAGTAATCACTGAAGGAGAAAAAAAAAATGAATACAGTCATTTCCTCTCATAATACCCCCACATGTATGTTTTCCTCTCTGACTTTGTTTCTTTTTTTTTTTTCCTGGAACTTAGTCTGATGAAAGTTTTATATGTAGCCTTAGTTTTATATATTTATTTAAAAATATATCATTATATTCATTTTAGGTGACAATCTAAAATATTATGATTATTAAGATATTATAATTATTTTTAAGTGCATCAAGTTAGAAAATGGTTAGATACCTTTAGAATGGACATAAATTATAGTAAAGAATATTTAAATATTCAAAGTTTGTTTTATCCAGCCATCTCAAAGCTAAGGACAACATGCTTCTGGAAGGTCTGATGCCACAAAGTATATGGGGGACCACAGTATCAAGGCAGTGGAGCAGTGAGGTGGAAGAGTCATGGGCTTTAGAGACAGATTTATTAGCTCCATGACAGGCAGGCCAATTAAACTATCTGAAACTCAATATATATTTTTAGAATTTATATTATTAATATCTACATCAAAAGGTTGATGAGAAGATTAAACAGAAAACATATCCCTACATATTTCAGAAATTTCTAATGGCATAATTTTTTTCTCCCTTCCCTTCCTTCCTTTTCTCTCTTTCCTCCTTTGTAAGAGTCATTAAAAAGGATGAATTTGTCAATGTACTTTGTTTAAGGATCTTAGTGAAATATATGAAGGATTTCAGAAGAAAAAAACCTTGTATGTTAAAACATTTGAAGTTCTTAAGGTGATATGATATATTTATTTATCTGGAAAATTCATTAAATATTTGGGACCACTTATTCTTAACAATGGCAGAAAACTAAAGTATTGCTCTGTTCATAGGTACTAAACTTTTTGTAAATGTTCTTATTTTGACAATTGCTAATTTTTTAAAGAAAATTCAATACCTATCCACTTGTCAAAATGATGAATGTTAGTATTCTCACATGTGTTGTACATGCTATGCACATTCCTCCTATTAGATTCCTGTCCCAGTGCTTTCCACAAGCTGTATATTGCTCCTTGAGTTATTTCTACTGCTAGCCTAAACATAAGGCATGGCATATGTATTCCTTGAGCTCCTGCCTTCCTCATCACCCAAGTTCTGCTCCGGGGGCATTCTCCATATTCTATTACATGGCCTTAAGTTCCTCTCCTTTCACCCTCTCACCCCCATCTCCTCTTTCCGTGCTTAGAGTCCTTCCTTTTTCCTATTCTTATCCTAGGATCAGCTTAAGAGATATGGCCTACCTTGCTTTTAAAATTTCCTTTCCTCAGTGTGTTGAAGTCTGGACCCTGGACCCCAGTCTAGTTTCAGCCACAGATATGGTTACTGCTTTCTTGAACTGGCTTTTTTTTTTTTACTTTACCCACCTGTATGTATACCCCTTACTAAAGTTTCCAGATAAAATAGATGTCCAGTACATTTGAATTCAGATACTAGTGAATGATTTTTTAGTATAAGTATGTGTCCCATAATATTTGATATATAATTTAAAAATCTGGGGTTTTATGAAATTCAAATTTAACTTGGAAGCCTGTTTAAATCTGCTAAATCATTTACTAAATTTGCCAATTCTACCCCTTTCTAAAAGTAGTTCTAATTCTTCCCTTATCTTCGCTTCACTCTGTGTGTGTGTGTGTGTGTGTGTGTGTATGGCAATATCTGAGTAATTATCAGATTTTTGGTCATTATAAGATTTTTTAAGTCTCTTTTTTCCTCTATAATTCATCTCTCTTTTTTAAGTCACATTATGGGAGTGTATTGTCATGGAAAACATCTTAATTGTATTAAACTATAAAAGACAAAAAGATAAAATTCTCCTCTTTCCTTTTTTCCAGAATAATAATTTCTCAGAGTTCATGGCACTTCTTTTGTAAGCCAAAGTAAGCGACCAAGTAAATATATATTTCTGTTAAAAGTGAAATCATTTTATTTTAGTTGTATTTCTATATTCTAGCCTATAGCTAAATATCTTTTAACTCATTTTTTTGAGATTGCTTTATAATCAGAAAATTTAAACTATTTCACTCATAGCAATATCTTTTGCTATGTTATTGTTGACTTCTAAAACTATAATTTTTTATTGTCTTCCTTCATTTGTTAAGATTGTTTGAGTCTTCTTTGAGTTTCTTCTTTATCTTTAGAGGCTTGGGAGACATAAATATATTTTTATCTTATAATGGTTACCTAATTTTTAAATAACATGTATGTTGAGTCTTTTCTATTGTTATCTCAATTTAATTACTGTGTATATCACACTCTCAAATAAGCCTTAGAGCCTAAATATGACTTAAGTTTATTTCTCTTTCCCATTGCCCTCCAATTGCCATTAGTGTAGAGACCATTTTTAATTTTAGTTCTAGATATTTTTATCACTTAACTGATGAAATCAAGAAAAGTGTAAATAAAACAAAGAGATGGGAATTATAAAAAAGACAGACATCTTAGAATATTCTATTTTTAACTAAAAAATATTTAGACCCTCAATCGCCTGTTTTGATAGAGTAAAAGAAGCCTTTGATATAGGATGCAAGGTCTGTTGATCACAATTTTATGCCTTCTTTCTGGCATAAACCAAACCTGTGGTAATTATCTCTAACTTCTAGTTACACCTTCTTTTTAGAGAGCATATACTTACACTTGAAACACAACCTGATTAAAGAATTGATTTAGATTTTTATAATTATTGCTCTAATCTTGTTTCTTCTACATTTAAACAGTAATAATTTTAATAATTGTTATGTATCAATTATCTATAAAGAATTAAACTTAATTTTTTCATAGCAACACTTTCTTTTTTGTTCTTTATACTTATGTCCTTATATAACATCTATCTGGAATGCATTTGTTGAGTAAAAAAGTGATGTATAGCTCCAAGTTTAGACATTTTTACAACATAATGGCAATTTTCCTGGACATCTTAAATGGGGACATCTTTTCATCTCTGACTTATTATATTTGTCATATGACTAGTTTTCATAACTATCTGATCTGTTTCTAGACTCTAAATATTATCATTAATTTATACATCTATTCCTGTGCCAGTACCAAATTGCTTCAAGGATTTAATTTTCTAGCATTTTTTGAAGTGTGGAAATGAAAGTCACTATTTCAAAAAAATTATATCATTTTTGCACAGTTTCTCTTCCAGAACAATTTTAGAATTAGTGTGTTACTGCTATGGAGAAAATGCTAATATAGTATTGATTTATATTTAATTTATGGAATTATGTAAGAATTAGTATTTTTATAATATGGAATCTTCTTTTCGAGGATAACTATTATTACATACACTCTAATTCTCTTTTGTGCCGTTGAGTAATGTATTAGTTTTCTTTCAGATCATCTTTCAGGTCATAATACGTATATTATGCTTTTTTTTGCAAGATATTTTATAGATTCTGTTCTATTATAAGTCAAAGTTATTTTTTCATGATATTTATTAATTGATTTTATGTGTTGACTTAGGAGGTAGAATCCTGCTGAAATACCTAGTGGTTTTTTAGTTGATTATTTTGAATTTTCTAAATAGATAATTATATTCTTCAAAATAATTACAGTTTTATTTACTGCTTTCCAATCCTTTTGTTTCCTGTTGTCTGGAACACTGTTGAATAGTAGTAATGATTGTAGACACACTTCTCATTTTCTCGTTTTTATAGGAAATGCCTCAAATGATTAACAGTTGTATATATTTGCTGTGTAATCCTGCTGTATACTTTTCTTGTTCTATTTTGTTAATGATTTAAAAAATAATAAATGTTTCAAATTTTATCACACAGGTTTGCTTTATCTATTGGGTGCATCATATTGAGAAGTTCATTTTTTTCTTGAATGTGTTAATATACTAATTACATTGATAGAGTTTCCTAATGTATAATTATCTTTACGTCTTTGTATAGATTTGTCCCCACTAGAAGGTTTAATTTGCAGTTTTTAAGGATTTTTTTGTATGTATGTCAAAATTTAGATAGGCCTAAAAATTTAACATTTTCTTACCTTTATTTGTTTTAGGCATCACACTTAGGCCAGCTTTGTAAACTGCGTATACCTTTTCTCTATTCTGTAACAGTTTATACAATTGAGAAATCTCTAGTCCTTGAGGGTTTGGTGCAATTTGCTGAAAACTAACTTTTTACTCCTCACTGCTCATTGTTTTCCTACTTTCATACTTCTCTCCTTGAGCTAAATTGAAAGCTCATCATTCCTGAGGAAATTGTCTGGTTTTTTATAAAGCTGTCAAATGAATGTCCCAAGTCCCCCCTATTTTAAGTATCTTTTGACATTTTATCTAGGAGCTCTACAGTAGTCTTGCAATTGTTTCATTCTTCCCATGCTATCACTCTTCTTATTTCACCAGGAGGTTTTTTAGTAATTTTTCCAGTCATTAGAATTTTGGTGGGCTGGTGGGTAGATTTGCATTTTTTGTATTAATCTAGTCCTGAAGATATAAAATTATTCTAATTATAGGGGTATCATTATGATCTTGCATGAAGAAAAATCTCAAAAACTGGGAATAAGTACAGTTCTGCTCCAAATCTCTCATCTTGTGAATAAAGACACTGGATTTGACGAAATAAGACCAGAGACTAGAACATAAATATTTGGAGTAAAAATAGCACACTTAAAATTTGTGTATAGATTCAGGCATTCCTGGTATAATGTGATACACATGTTTCTTTCTTTCTTTTTTTCCACGTGTTTCTTTTTATATAAGGTGTTTTGCAAATCGTGGGCTATAAAAACCCTTTTTCTTGGGAAAAGAGGTTTGGAAGACACTACTAACATCAATACAGTTCTCTAACCAGAGCACACACACACACACATATACAAATCTTAATAAAAACATCAACACAATTTTAAAGCAACTTCTTGCTAAACATGTCTCCAAAGGCAAGAAAAACAAAAGCAAAAATGAACTATTGGGACTTCATCAAGATAAAAATCTTTTGCACAGCAAAGGAAACAGTTGAAAAAAACAAAAGACAACCTACAGAATGGGAGAAGATATTTGCAAATGACACATCAGATAATAGGGCTAAGCTTTTTTTTTTTTTATGTAAGATAAGTTCTACAAAGAACTTCTGAAATTCAACACCCAGAATATAAGTAATCCAGTCAAGAAGTGAGCAGAAGGCATGGACAAACAATTCTTCTAAGAAGACATACAAATGGCCAACAGACACGTGAAAAAATGTTCAACATCGCTTGGCATCAAGAAATGAAATATAGTGAAATACAATCAGGAAAATACAAATCAAAATCACAATAAGATGCCACCTCACACCAGTCAGAATGGATAAAATCAACAACTCAGGAAATGACAGATGTTAGCAAGGATGCGGAGAAAGGGGAACCCTCTCACACTACTGGTGGGAATGTGAACTGGTACAGCCACTCTGGAAAATAGTATGAAGATTCCTCAAAAAGTTAAAAATATAGCTACCCTAGGACCTGGTAATTGCCTACTAATAGGTATTTACTCAAAGAATATAAACATAGTGATCCAAAGGGGTACCTGCTCCCCTGTGTTTGTAGTAGCAATGTCCAGAATAGGCAAACTATGGAAAGAGCACAGATGTCCATCAACAGATGAATGGACAAAGAAGAGGTGTCATACATATATACAATGGAATATTACTCAACCATCAAAAAACCCCAAATCTTACCATTTGTAATGACATGGATGGGATTAGAGGGTGTTATGCTAAGAGAAATAAGTCAGTCAGAGAAGGACAGTTATATGATTTCACTCATATGTGGAGTTTATAAAACAGAACAGGATCATAGGGGAAGGGAGGTAAAAATAAAATAAGATGAAAGCATAGAGGGAGATAAACCATAAGAGACTTTTCACTACAGGCAAAAAAACTGAGGGTTTCTGGAGGAGATGTGAGTGGGGGATGGGGTAACAGGGTGAGGGCATTAAGAGGGACACCTGATGTAATGAGCACTGGGTGTTATATGCAACTTGAATCGCTGAACTCTACCTCTGAAACTAAAAATGCACTATATGTTAATTAATTGAATTAAAAAAAGATTCACCTCATTTCAAAAAATATAAAAGAAAATTATTATTATAGTAAATAAAAGAATTAGCTTTAAAAAATGTCTCAGTTTTGGGCAGCCCGGGTGGCTCATCAGTTTAGCACCGCCTTCAGCCCAGGGCCTGATCCTGGAGACCCCGGATCGAGTCTCACATCAGGTTCCCTGCATGGAGCCTGCTTCTCCCTCTGCCTGTGTCTCTGCCTCTCTCTCTCTCTCTCTGTGTCTCTAATGAATAAATAAATAAAATCTTTATAAAAAAAGTCTCAGTTTGGCTGGAAGAGGATGTAAGAAACCTTGATGCTTCTAAATACAGAGGCAAGAGCAAAATGCACAAAATTTGTGGAGAATTCTGCAGTAAGTATTTTTAAGCCAGAGTCTTAGGCTGAGTTGAGAAAAAAAAAAAATGTATATTTGGTGAATGGTCACTGGTCACTGTTTACAATACTGTTACTTAGCAATTTCCTGTGTACTTTGCTTTTAGCCGCTGTTATTTAGTGGAACAGAACATTAATATGCCAGAATGTTTTACATGTATTAAGGTAACTACTTCTATAGATAAGCTAATTTATGTTACAGGACATGTTATATTGAGATTTTACTCAGTAACTCATTTTTTTCAGATACGTTTAAAATACTAAAAGTCCTTTTTATATATATTAGCAATAACAAAAATTATTATTGTGCTAGAATTGTCACTTAAGATTAAGTCTCTGATGTTATGGAGTCTCTGATAACCATAACAATTTCTAAGAGCTGTAAACTACTGTTCACCACTTTGCTATCGCTCTAATTGGCAAGACCACCATTTGAATCAGTTTTTTTTTTTTTTGATGACCTAGGGCTATACTATGCAGTATAATAACCACTGGCCACATGTGGCTGTTGAACACTTAAAATGTCACTAGTCTAGGGGATCCCTGGGTGGCTCAGCGGTTTGGCGCCTGCCGTTGGCCCAGGGCGCGATCCTGGAGTCCCGGGATCGAGTCCCACGTTGGGCTCCTGGCATGGAGCCTACTTCTCCCTCTGCCTGTGTCTCTGCCTCTCTCTCTCTCTCTCTCTCTCTCTCTCTCTGTCTATCATGAATGAATGAATGAATGAATGAATGAATAAATAAATAAATAAATCTTTTAAAAATGGCACTAGTCTGGATTAAAACAGACTCTCAGCATAAAATACATACTGAATTTTGAAGACTCAGCATGAGAAGTAATATAAAACATCTCAATATTTTTAAAATTTTGATTACAGGTTGAAATGAAAGAAACTATTTTAGTTAAATAAAATATTTGAGTTAAATATAAATAAATAATGCATCCTATTAAAGTGTATTTCCACCAGCTTCTTTTAATTGTTTTTAAAGTGGCTAGTAGAAAACTTAAAATAATTATGTGGCCCAATTACATTTCCATTGGATGGAGCTGAACTAAAGAGAGAAAAAGAAAACAAAGCATTAAAGAATAGAAA
Organism: Canis aureus; assembly: GCF_053574225.1. NCBI lineage: Eukaryota > Metazoa > Chordata > Mammalia > Carnivora > Canidae > Canis > Canis aureus. Next base: position 29,509,689 of record NC_135635.1, read on the forward strand.
GAAGATTGGTATATAGAATTTAATGAGTAAATGAAGTAAAAATCAATTAGTGTTTGATGACTCCAGGTATCAAAAAAAAAAAAAAAGAAGAAGTAGAAGTAGAAGTAGAAGAAGAAAAAGAAGAAGAAGAAGAAGAAGAAGAAGAAGAAGAAGAAGAAGAAGAAGAAGAAGAAAGCCTACCATACCAGGAGAAAGAGAAACAAAAAAAACCATCACATTAAAATGGGTAATATTGAAGACCTGGCTTTGATGACTAAGAGAAAAGTCCATGTTAGATATTACTATGCTGTTGTGAATTTTCGAATTTATCTATTTCACATTATATACAACAGATGTTTTTCTCAACTGGTAACATCTCAAGTATGTGTGCTTAGTACTTTTTTAGCAATCATGTAAAAAACTTAGAATGTTAATTGAACTGAATATTCAATATATAATGAAAAGTTTAGGGTTTTTTTCTTCATATATACTAGTAAATCAAAATTCTGCACATCCATTTATTTATTCCTTCAACAAATATTTGATTCCAGCTATGTGTTGTTAGCTACTATCTTAAGGAACTGTTATGAGTATACCTGTCATTTAAGATGAACACAAAAAGCTGAATCCTTGCACATAATTACTCCTATTTCCTATTCATAAGTAGCTCATGTTATTTTAAAGTATTTCTATAGCAGTATATATATATAAGGAGAGATTAATTACCTTCACACCACAAAATGATATGCAAATACTTCAAATTTGTCTTATGGGCAAAAAAAGACTTCCTAAGTAATGTTCAGTCTGCAAAATTGATTACCATCAGGCTAGGCATTCCTTATAAACTCACATTTACAAACAATATTTTTATTGGAATAAATACGTATCCTTATTTTATAGGATAACCTAGTTAGGTTTAACTATTCTCCCTTTGTATGTGTAAGAAGTAGCCACAGAAATACATTGTGAAATATTATAGTCATATATAGAAAAGAACTATGTCCATTTGATTTTATAAATATTGAGAGCCAGGATTGCTGAGACCTACTAAAGATAGTTCTTTAAGGAAATTCAGCAATTAAGCTAAGAGATGTAAGGTGAATATAAGAAAATATTAAAATATTAATAATACTGTAGGATCCCAGAGAATATTTTTTTCAAATACTATGTGTGTGTGTTCTGTGCACACACATATTCCTTTCATATTTGCCACTTAAAAATGTTGATGATGTCTATTATAATCTTTAATTCAAGTAAGTTTTTTTTTTATTTTAAAGGTTTTTTTTAAATTTTTATTTATTTATGATAGTCACACACAGAGAGAGAGAGAGAGAGAGAGAGAGAGAGGCAGAGACATAGGCAGAGGGAGAAGCAGGCTCCATGCACCGGGAGCCTGACGTGGGATTCGATCCCGGGTCTCCAAGATTGCGCCCCAGGCCAAAGGCAGGCTCTAAACCGCTGCGCCACTCAGGGATCCCTCAAGTAAGTTTTGTAACCAATGAAAACACCCTGGATTTTATGCTTAAAGATGTTGCTAGTTGCTTCTCAACAAAAGATCAGTGGTACATTGTTTTCCTCAACCAGTGCTCCTCAATTTTATTGTTATTTTGCTTTCAGGGGAACTATGAATAGGAAAAGTTAAACTTCATGATTTGGAGAGACAAGCACAGGTTAAATTCTAAACTAGGACTCACAGCCACAGGGTGGTTAGTAGAGTAGGGTCATGGTTTTGAATAGGGACCCTCTATGGGACAGAAATTGATACCAGCAGCTACTATTCAAGAGAGAACTGCACCTAAGAGACCTAAACCTTTCTTTTCAGATGCTTCCTTTTTTCTTAAGAATGCCCTCCAGCTTGTAAAAAGGCAACTAGCCCTCATGCCTCTTCACTTGAATATGATTGTATTTCTATACAGGCATAGTACACATGCTTTTTTAAATTCAATTTTTTTAATCTAGAGGAAGTGTTTTATAACAACTTTCAAGTTTACAATGCCCTCTCTTAAGCTATGCATTCACAAAACAAATAATAGCACAACAATTTAAATAAATAAAGTTGAGGGCAGCCCAGGTGGCTTAGCGGTTTAGCGCTGCCTTCAGCCCAGGGCATGATCTTGGAGACTGGGGATCAAGTCCCATGTCGGGCTCCCTACGTGGAGCCTGCTTCTCCCTCTGCCTGTGCCTTTGCCTCTCAATCTCTCTCTCTCTCTCTCTGTCTCTCATGAATAAATAAATAATATCTTTAAAATAAATAAATAAGTAATAAAGTTGAAGAAGATAGTAAGGAAGGAAGAAATGTATCAGTGAATGTGGAACTTTGTGTCCTTTGGAAAAATATATACTAAACTCCAGAGAGGTTTTTTTGAGGTATGGTGTGCAAAATTTGTAATATAGTCCCCAACTCAAGAAATCAAAAATACAGATCTTATCCCATTTCAAGGTTTCATTATTTTCCACAAACCTCCAGAAGAGACATATTCTGTAGACTCAAATACAAAACATTTAAGAACTAAGATTAAAATAGCACATTTAAGCCTCATTAAGGTGATACTAATTTAAAACACTATGCAATTCACATAATCACTACCTAATTCCTTTATTTAAGAAAAATAGAACTTTAGTTGATTCAGAATTGGTAGGTGGTGGGATTGGGATTTTTAATTCAGAAGTATACGTTTTTGAGTAAGAAAATAACTTGATAGCTGCCTATTGATTATTATGGTTTTAGGTATAATAAAATTAAATTATATACTTATGTTTACTTCTCATTTTCCTGTCTTCTTGGAAAAGTCATGCAACAGACTTTTATTTTTATCAAGTGATCTTTTTTATCAAGTCTGTTGGTTAGTGATGCATATATAATCATCACAAAGTTTTTTAGAAAACTTGGGTCTGAAATATGCTATAATTCTTAACTGTATATTTTAATAACAAACAACCTTTATTTAGCACAAGCTCTTTGGGGAATTGCTTTCGAATGAAATTAGATGCAGAGTATTTACATACTAAGACATTTGTTCTAGTACAGAATTATTAGTTAAAACCAAATGCTAGTTTATATGGTATATTATTATCAGTATTTTAGTTCACTATTAAAGATAGAAGCCAAAATTAATTTTTAAATGTTAGCACAAGTATTTTGAAGGAGATCTAAAAACTGAATTGAAGTAACTCAACATATTCTTAATAAATGATTTATTACCAGAACACAACTTTTATTATTGTATGTGAGAGCTCTCAGAGTTTTGACATGTTTTTCCCAATGCTCTGACATGGTTTTATGATTTATAAGTGGAAGAGTGAAGGTATGTTAAAGAGGAAAACACCTTAAGCTATTTATTTGACCAAATTAAGTCTAAAAAGCTAAAGAGTCAATCTAGCATTGGTAATCTTAGGCTGTCTTGAATGTGCTGAAAGTAATCAATTTGTTCAAGTTTTCTAAATGGAATCCTTAATTTGATTAAGAAGAGACTCACCCCTCCCCTCCCCAGGAATATATACAACCCAGTTTTTACTGCTAATGAGTATAATCATTATATATAAAGTTTATGCTACATAAAGTTTAAACTTTATATAACTTAGCCTTTTCCTTATTGGTATTTAATAGTCTGATTACTTTGAATAAACCAATTCCAATTTATAATCAAATTTTTAAAGAATAAATTAATACAAATTGTCATGAGATCAGCTAAAATTTTTTTAAATCAAAATTTTTTAAGAAGAGTATTTTAAAATTCTAATTAGATTTAATTTTTAAAGAAGACTTTCTCACTTTAATCAAAGGTTATTCAATATTTTCTCTACTAGGAAAGGTCAGAAAGGAGAAAGGGGAGAAAGACAGATCAATCTAATCAGTGTTGCTGATGAATAAAGAGATAGATACCACCTTTTAAATTTAAGAATGTTGAGGACCTGGGTGGCTCAGTGGTTGAGCGTCTGCCTTTGGCTCAGGTCATGATCCTGGGGTCTTGGGATCGATTCCCATATCTGGCTCCCTGGCCTATGTCTTTGTGTCTCTCATGAATAAATAAACCTTTAAAAAATAAATAAATTTAAGAATGTTAATGACAATTACCAAAAAATATTTTTTAAAAAGATTTTATTTATTTGAGAGAGGGACAAAGAGAATGAATGGGGAGAGAGACAAAGAGAATGAGTGGGGAGAGGGAAAGGGCAAAGCAGACTCTGAGCCTGAAGTGGGGCTCAATCTCAGGATCCCCAAATCATGACCTGTGTGGAAGGCAGATACTTAACTGACTGAGCCACCCAGATGCTCCTCAAAGTAATATTTTTAAATTACAATAGGTTTTGTTTTTCTTTTTTCTTTCTACATATTTTAGCACTCTGTGTTCTAGCATTCCTTGACAAAAGTCTATTAAATAACAGTTTTGTTTCATTTCATTTTGTTTGAATCAAGGATATAAGACCTGGTCATAACTGTAAACAACTGGCCCAAGCAGAATTTTCAAGAAAGATTATTCAGTTTCTTCTTATGCAGCACTTGTAGCTTACTACTGACTATGCTGTCGTGATTTATTCAATAAAAGCTTTTAAGTGCAGTAAATTTTATTTTCACACAGCACCTCAGAAATACTGTTTTTCAGCTGAATTAGAAAGTAAAACACATAGCAACACTTTTGAGATAATATATTACTTAAGTCACATAGGTTAGGAGTAAGAAACCAAAAGCCTGAACTCCCAATAAATGTTAGGCTAGATCCTAAGGGGTACAATTGTGAAGTGACCTTATACCTCATATATTATAAATGTATTTATTTTATTTTTTTTTTAAATTTTATTTATTTATGATAGTCACAGAGAGAGAGAGAGAGAGAGAGAGAGAGAGAGAGGCAGAGACATAGGCAGAGGGAGAAGCAGGTTCCATGCACCGGGAGCCCGACGTGGGATTCGATCCCGGGTCTCCAGGATCGCGCCCTGGGCCAAAGGCAGGCGCCAAACCGCTGCGCCACCCAGGGATCCCCTATAAATGTATTTATGAAGAAAAAGCTCAAATGAGATGGTTACAAGAATAGGTGAAGGTAGGAGTCATGCTATTCCCTGAAAGGAAAGCAGAACCAGGGACACTCTGAGTTTTATATGTGTACTGCATCTAATAGGGAAGAAAAGAGGTAGCGAGTCCTGTCCTCAGGCCTGCCATTGTATTAGTCCAATGGGGTCTGTCTACTGGGTAAGATCATGGGAAAAGGGGAAATGAAATTCCAAGGACATTTCCTACTGTGGTAATTAGTTTGGGGTCTACAGACAAGGAACATGATGGGAGATGTTAATTAATATTTTTTGAATGTACAAGACTACTTTTATGCTTCTGTTATTTCTTTAATTTATTCGAGCTCTAATTTGCAGTTTCAGTATTCCATACTTTATAGTGCTGATCATTTTGTATTAAGCTATCTTGAGCCTATCAGAAAACTGATTATTTTTCTCCTATTTTTTTCTTTTTTCATATTATATCATATTATTTAAAACCATGTATAAAGGAAGCAGTTTTTGAGGAGAATTTTTTTTATAGAGTCAATTTTTTTTCATAGTCTAAATTATTAGGTCAGTAATATCCCTGGGCCTCTAAAGACAGGTAAGTTCAATGAAAGAGCAAAGTACAACTTTAGGAGGAAATATGGAATAGAGCATCATGAATATACTATTAGCAAAGTTACGAGAATGCATATGGACCATTGACATCTTAATTGTGATAACAAAAAGTCTTTGCTACTTTCTCAAAACTTGGTTCATTCATGAGATGATTACTTATTGTGACTATTTTGACAGACAAATGTACTGACCAGAAGAAACCAAGGAGTTTACATTTTAAGGATTTGCTCTTACTTAAAGTAGATGAGAAATTGCAAAAGTAGCAATTAAATATAATTTATCTCTATCTTTTTAATGCAGGACAGATTAAAAAGCATAGTTCTGATAACATAAGAATGTAAAGTGAAAAAAAATTTCTACATCATCCCACAAAAATTATGGGGTTTTTTTGCTGGGGCAATGGGGAAGAGAATACTTCTCTACTTTTTAGTTCACTGTATCTTAACAACCACTTAATTAATTAATTAATTTACTTAGACCTACACTTCACAGGAGCTCAAAGCAATCTATACACCCTGAAAAGATTAGTAGAGGCTTAATAAAATTTTTTACTTTTGGAATTAGAGATTATTAAAATATAATTCTGTGGCTCATTTGTAAAGTGGAACAATACATTAAAAATAAATTTTTTAAAAGATAAAGAAATTGAAGTTAAAGGAAGTTAAACTCATTTTGCTAAAGCAACAGTGATAAAGTAGCATTATCAATAGTGGGCAGAATTTGTTTTGATAATATGTATTTGCTTAAAGAGACTCAAACTTCCAAAAAAAAATTTTATCTCATCAGAAATTTAAGCCCACCTTTAGTGATTATATATATATATATAGTGATTTACCTTTGTTTTAGTCAAATCACTTCTAAATGTTTTTCTGCTTAGATTTTTAAAATTTTAAATCTGTCAGAAAATGAGTGTTCTAGAGGTTGTTTTCCTTACATTTGACCTAAATGCTGAACTATAAACCCATGTTGACAGTCCAAATAAACAGTCATTATCCCTAATGACACATTGTCCTTTAATTTTATATTCAAGTGGCCCTTTGTTATGAAGGAGGTTTTGTTATATATTAGAAAGCTTTGTGCTTCAGAGCCAGATATACCTGTGCTATCCTGACTTTGCTGCTTCCAAATTTCATAATGTTTAGGAAATCATTTAGTTTCTCTTAGCTTCAATTTTCCTATCTGTAAATTGGAAATAACCATGCTTATCTCAAATGACAATGAATCGTACTACATGTGAAGATTCGAGTCCATTAAAGACTTTAAATAAGTAGATTTTGCTGCTGTCTTACTATTATTATTTTTGTCTCCATGAGAGATTTTTTATTAATCTCTTGATAGCAAAAAGGAAGGTTTATCATAGGAGTTTTGTAAATTAAAAATGAAATGAAAAAATATCACTTGTAGTTCTTTTTCTTTTTTTTTTTTTTTTTTTTTTTTTTTTTTTTATAAGATTTTTTTTTTTAATTTTTATTTATTTATGATAGACACACAGAAAGAGAGAGAGAGAGGCAGAGACACAGGCAGAGGGAGAAGCAGGCTCCATGCACCGGGAGCCCGATGTGGGATTCGATCCCGGGTCTCCAGGATCGCGCCCTGGGCCAAAGGCAGGCGCCAAACCGCTGCGCCACCCAGGGATCCCTGTAGTTCTTTTTCAAGCTAGAAATAAGTACTTTAACATTTTAGTGTATATGATTTTTTCTTATTTTATGATTAGAAATATGCTTGTTTTAACAAAAAATAATGTTTAAATGTGATTTGAAAAGATACTCTTTCATCCTTAAAAACTTTGATGCATGTTTTTATTTCAAGACATATGATGCTATAATTTTAATAATTTATAAATTCTGTGTCATATTATAATGAAATTATGTTCAGGTCCTGTTTTACCCCCATTTTGGAGTTCTATTGCAGATTTAGGTTTTTTTTTTCCAGTTTTTGTTCTTGTTGTCATTGTTGTTAATATTAGAAATTATATGTTATGGTAAATATGCTTCATAACTAAGTCTTTTGTATTATTTATGATTGTTACTTCTTTAGCCTGTTTTTTCTTAATACTTATTCTTTAGAAACAAAATTTAAGTGTAATTTATATATCCTATGGTTATTCACATTTTATTATATGGTACTGTTTTCTTTCCTCTAAATAAAGAATGTATTTTTTCTTTAAGCACAGGTTTATCATTAACTTTTCTTTGAACTGTTTCCATATTCTTGCCATTAATCGATCTTTCTGTGATCTGCAAGCAGTTGGTATATAATAATGCTAGTGCTGCCCACGTGGTAGGGCATTGTGAGAAGTAATTACAGGGCTTTCTGAATTTTTACACAAGGCAGAGAGCAAAGATTATATATAACTTATCTCTGGATTCTCAGTGACTAACCAAATGTCTTGTATGTGTGTAGTTCTCAATAGGAGTCGAAGTAGACTCTTAATCTCTGCACCCCATTACAGACACCTACAAATCTCCATATATTTTCCACCCTGTGCTCCAGCATGAATAACCTGTTTGCTATTTCTTGTATATTGTTCAAGAGCTTTTGCATTATTGTTTTGTAGTTTAGACCTAGGGCAAACAGCCAAACCCAGGTTTGAATTCAGGCTGCACTCTACCAGCTACCTAATTGTGTGATCTTAAACAAAGCATCAGAATTCCCATCTGTAAAACAGTAGTTATTACCGTATATATTGTATTGATAATGTCATAAGACTTAGAAGTCTACCCAATATGAGGTAACCAAATAATGAGAATTTGATAAATGACTATTATTATTATTATTGCAACCAAAGCTAGTCAAATGCTCCAGATGAAGTGTAGTACTATAACTATTAGTGTCTAAATTAACACCTGCTGCATTATTGACTTTATTATGTGTTAACCTGTGTTCCCTCTATAGAAGAACATTGTGAAGATTTCCAAGTATTTACAGACATTTTTAAATTGATTTTTTTTTTCCTTTGTGAGAGAGAGTGAGAGAGGAGGGATAGAAGGAGAGAGAGAGAGAGAGAATCTTAAGTAGGCTTCAGGGCCAGCACAAAGCTCGATGCAGGACTTGATCTTACAACCCTGAGATCATGACCTGAGCCGAAATTAAGAGATGCTTAACCAGCTGAGCCACCCAGGTGCCACAAGGACATATATTTTTTTAGATAAGTTGCAAGGGAATAAATAAACTTAAAAAAAACCTGAATGATTTAGATATTAGAAAGAATGATAATGTTATGCTCATTTTAAAAATCAGATCAAACAGGTAGGATATTAAATAGTAAGTAAATCCCCAATATATACATATCTTTCAAATTATAATAAGGAAAGATGACTATAATTAATCTATTAATTATTAATCTATACTAGTACTTTACCACCTTAATAAAAACCCAGGTAAATGAAATTTTGTTAGAAACAAATGACTATAAAAATATTTTAGAAATCTGTTATGTTCACGTTAACAAGAAAAAAGAGCAAAATGGTATATACATTTTTATTAGTCAGTAATTGAACTAATTATGGTTGACTTACACATTTGAAATAGCAAATAAGACAAGGCCCATTATAAAAGTGTTCACGTTACTCTTTTCCAAATTTCTGTCTCTTCCACACTTTTGCTTGTGTGATGATATTTCCTACTGATAATACTAAATACATAAATTTGATAATGTTTCTTATTCTTTGCATCTAATGTTTGACATTAGCTGAAGTTCAGATGTACATTTGAAGACTTATACAGAAGATGAATTTTAATGAGTATTCAATATAAAATAATATTTCTAAAGTATTTCTCCTTGCTCTTTGGATATACTGTCAAAACCATATGTTGGAAGAAGGTAGCAGCTTAATCACTGAGTATGTTAATAGGTTCAAATAGATAATGGAGAAGGGGAGTATTAGTGAGGTTAGTACAACAAAACATCTGTGATTTCATATAAATATTTATTATTGGGATGCCTGGGTGGTTCAGCGGTTGAGCATCTGCCTTCAGCTCAGGTCGTGATCCTGCAGTCCCGGGATCGGGTCCCACATAGAGCTTCCTGCATGGAGCCTGCTTCTCCCTCTGCCTATGTCTCTGCCTCTCTCTCTGTGTGTGTCTCATGAATAAATAAAATATTAAAAAATATATATTTATTATTATTTTGTTATAACTGGGAATACAAAAAGAGTTAGTCTTAAAAGTCATTTACAGTTAACATTGCAGAATAAAGGACTGGATTTGCTGATAATACTGTTAAATTCATCAAATTACCCACAGGGTATTCTCACATACATTTATGATGGTATAATAATGACGGTGACAATGAATATTTGAAAAGAAATATTTTACTTCCATAGGGCTGTTGTCAATCTTTAGACACTTTTGGAAATACAAAGGAAATATGTAAATGACAATCCAGTTTATTGAGTACTTTATTACTTTACTATCTAGAATAACTATGTACCAGCAGAGAAATATCTCCTTTCTTAAAATTGTGTTATATTTTCAAGGTTGGTCTTCAAGGAATTCAGAATAGCCATAATTGTGATACAATAAGAGAAGGTGAGTTTTCTATAAAATAAGTATTTGCAGTTGACCTACATGAAAACAGACCTTTGTAGTTGTTATAAGAGCTACCTGACTGCAGAAATAAAGGCTATTCTTTTATGAAAATGTTATAATGCTCACACTCAAATCCTCTGTAATTTTTAAAAATCAGCATTTAATCAGCATACTAATATTATTCCAAATCAAAAATTACTTTTTGCAAAATAATTTGTTACATTTAAAAAATTGTGATCAGTCCTAGTAAACTTGTTTTCAAAGAAACCAAGAAAATCAAGGTCACTTAAATACATATTGCCATAAATACACAAAATACAGAAGAAAACCAAGAATGGGACTGTCAATGAGTCGTAAAATTTTGAGTTCACCTTAAAAAGGGAAAATTGATTTAATTATATTGGTTATAAGAGTATAGTGTTTGTACAAAGTCTGTTTAAAAGAAAAAAATGAAGTGTGCCTTAACCGATTATAACAATGATACTTAATAAGATACTTACTTCTGTAAAAATTCTTCATAGCCACATACACTTAGAAGATGGTCTTTAGGGAATAACTGGTCATTTGTACAAAAATGTAGGATTTCTGCAATTAGGTCTTTGACAAGGTAATTAGCTAAAAACAAAGATGAATAATAAAAAGTTAATAAGAGCTTATCATATATTGGCTGAAGAAAAGGTTTTGAGCACAAAATAAGATATATACATTATAGCTATTGTAACTGTCTAGCTCCATCAAGAGGAATTAAAATGAGATGCATCTCATATATTAGTCTGGTTAAATTTGAAGATACTTTTGAAAAACAATTACATTTTCTTTAATCAGTCTGTCTTCATATTATTGACAGAGCTAGGTATTGTATTCCTCATGTTAAAACCTTAATACATTGTGGCTCTGCATAAAAAGTATTCTAATGTGGGGGCACCTGCAAAGCTCTGTTGGTTAAGGGTCTGACTTCAGCTCAGCTTGTGATCTTGGGTCCTAAGATCAGGCACCCTACATTGGGCTCTGTGCTCAGCGGGAGTCTGCTTCTCTCTCTGCCCTTCCCCTGCTTGTTCTTTCTCTCTTTCTCTCAAATAAGTAAATAAAATCTTTTTTAAAGAAGTATTCTTGTGGTTACTCCTAGAGACTTAGGAAATGCTGTGAATGGTAAGTGGCAAGCCGAGAGTCTAACCTAAACTGTCAGATTCCAAAGCCTGTGCTCTCAATGATTCTAAATCTCCACAGCTTATTGGTCTTCCTTTCCCACATAGGAATCACTCAGTTTCCATTTTTCTCTACCTTCTCTGGAGTTAAAAATGTAATCATACCATAAGGTAAAGTCCTCTGACTTCACATTCCATAATCACCTCACTAAGATCTTAACATACATATGCCATTTAAGAGGCCAGAACCACATTGACTTGTTTCAGTAATATTTGTCTACAAAATATTTTCCCAATTATAAATGACAAGTAGTACAGGGCTCATTTATTACCATAAATGATAACAGTAGAAAATTTTATATATATATAAATATATATTTTAAAATATATAATAATATATTATTATAATATTATAATATATTATATATTATATTATATATATAAATATACACACACACACACACTCCATGCTTTGGATCTGATCTCACAATCTCAATCAATGAAGCAACTGTAAACAGACAGTACCAATGACCCCTAACCAGTGAGAATTTGAACAGCATACTGCAAACACTCAATTGTATTCATTTGAGTTGTGTTTAGTTTGCAATTATGTGTTTACTTTGCTGTAGCTTCTTTTTTTCCCACACCTTTTTGTTTGGAGAAAAGGGTTTTTGACACAAACTGCCTAACAAAATGTGTGCAATTAATACGCTAGGCCTGCCACAAAAAAGAGGGTGGGGAGAGAATAATGCTGGATTTAAAAATCTGGATTTATGGTAGATCAAGATATTTTCTAAGAAATGGTCAGAGAAACAAATGGTAAAGATCATCATGAAATTAGGGATTGTGGAAATGCTGTGACATGGGAGAGAATATATTAAACACACTGTTGCTTGGGAATAATGATTGAAATGGTATGAGTGAAGCTAGAAGAAAATATTACCAGAGAAAAAATCATGAGTCTAAGAGCTTTGACATTACTAGCATATGATGGCCAAAAGTATCTCCAGAGACACAAGTTCATTTTAATTAATTTGGCTCTCCCATTTCCAGGCTACATCCCCTGTGCTATATGGGGCATGCATGAATTCATTATTTTACTACAATCATCTTTCCATTCTACATGATAGACTCCATAATCCAATTTCTACTATTACTTCTCTTCTGTGCTTCAGTTTAATTATCTCCTACTATTTGTTTTATATTACTCTTTGAATATTTCATTATTAATTCAAATTAAATTAGGCATATCTAAACCTGAAATTATCATCTTACTCCTTGAAGTCAGCCATTAAGTGTCTGTGTAAGTTAAACTTCTCATCCATATTGTATGCCAACAAGTACTATGGATTCTTCTTTTTTTTTTTTTTTAAGATTTTGTCTATTTATTTGACAGAGAGAGTGCACACGCTCAAGAAGGGGGAGTGGCAGGGAGAGAGAGGAAGAAGCAGGGTCCCCATGGAGCAGGGAGCCTGATGCAGGCCTCGATCCCAGAACCCTGGGATAATGACCTGAGCCAAAGTTCAGATGTTTAACTGACTGAGCCCACGCTCCTCATGGCTTCTTCTTCTTCTTCTTTTTTTTTCCTAGGGTCTAAGTCCATTTATTTTTATTTTTTTATATAAATTTATTTTTTATTGGTGTTCAATTTGCCAACGTATAGAATAACACCCAGTGCATCAAGTGCCCACCTCAGTGCCCGTTACCCAGTCCCCCCCGCCCACCGAACCTCCCCTTCCTCCACCCCTAGTTCATTTCCCAGAATTAGGAGTCTTTCATGTTCTGTCTCCCTTTCTGATATTCCCACTCATTTTTTTCTCCTTTCCCCTTGATTCCCTTTCACTATTTTTTATATTCCCCAAATGAATGAGACCATATAATGTTTGTCCTTCTCCTATTGACTTATTTCCCATGGCTTCTTTTAAGTAAATTTTATACTTGTACCTTCAATTTGTCAACTAATAACAATATTTTTCTCCATTTCTTATACTCTTCCACTTTATGCAGTCCTTCTCAATCTGTTGACCATATTGCCTACTATATTGAAGATTCTTTAATTAACTACCCTGTTCATTAAATCTAGTTTTTTTTGCACATCATCCTTTACTTCTTTACTCATCTTTTAAGATATAAGTATCATTGCTTTTTCCTATATCTTCTTAATCTCTGATTTTTCCTACACTAGGTTCCATCTCCATCAGTTGAATCCCCTCTCCTCTCTTTTATATATTCAATACTCTGCTATAAAAATGTTTTTTTTCTTAAAATTTTTGTTTCTGTTTCATCTTCCAGTAAAATCTCCCTTCATCCATTTCATTCTATTAAGATAGTTTTTTTAACCTTCCTATTACTGCCAAACTTCTGTGAGAAGTAGGTAACTTCTGCAAACCGTTCTCAATCACTCTTTAATCTTTGCAAACTGACTTCTACTTCAGACACTTTTCAAGTCACTAATGGCCTCTACTACAGTTTTAACTATACATCATCTAAACCTGAAAGTAAAGACACCCTGGAGCAACTTTGTACTTGGAAATAAGGACAACAGAAATCATCTTCATTAAGTGATGGCTAAAGATTATGAAACAATTCTTTGCTCAGAATACCTATTTCTGTAGAAGGATTCCATTTCCTCACTCTTAGGGAAACTGTTCTCTTTGGATGAAAATGCCTTATTCTCATCCATTTCCTCTTTATTTATCTAGGTTTCATTATTCCCCTAGTTTCTAGCAATAGCATCTATCTTTTATTGAAGTCATTTTTGATATTCTCTTCATATACACTATTTTATTCTTTTTTTAAAAAAAGATTTATTTATTTATTCATGAGAGACACACACACAGAGAGAGGCAGAGACACAGGCAGAAGGAGAAGCAGGCTCCATGCAAGGAGCCTGACATGGGACTTGATCCTGAGACTCCGGGACCACGTCCTGGGCCAAAGGCAGGCGCCAAACCGTTGAGCCACCAAGGGATCCGCCCACTATTTTATTCTTTATAGCACATCTGTATTTACCAGTAGAACACTTATATGAAGTGGTGAAAGGATCAGAGTTTTGGCATAAACAGTATTTCAAAGTAAAAACATTTGAAATCTTATCTGAACTTTGTCTGACTAAAACAGAGACTCCCTAAAATATAGCTTCCATTAACCTTTTCTGAGGGAATTTCCTGCAAATTCCAGGAAGAAGACAGATTGCCCATCCACTACCATAAATACACACACACACACACACACACACACACACACACAGTTCCTACTTTCTTATTTTTTTTCCTGCTTTCTTATTGAAGCTTCAGCAGACACCCTGCACACACGCATATACAGCTTAAACTGGTATATAAAACTTTGCCTCTGGGTATTCAGCAAGTAACCCCTGCATGCATGTGTAAATAACTTTTCTCCTGTTAATGTCTATTGCCAGCTTAGTCACAGCCACCACTCCCACCCCCTTCAAATATATTTTTTTTTGGGGGGGGGGGGATAGGAAAAGTTTTCCTCCCAATAGTGGCATTTGCTGCTCTGTGTTTTCATGGATGTGTCCTTTCTCCTTCACTTCTTCCTCCTTCTTTCCCAATACTTCACTCCCTCCTCCTCCTCTTCCCCTTCTTATAAACATTTTTAATATCTTTGAGAGCAGACATCCTCTTTAATACAATACATTTCTAACACTAGACACGATGACCTAATCACTGAAACTTCTCATAAACGTCAAAAATGGCCTCCAACTTGCCACATTCAACAAAAGAACATCCTGAGAGGGAGAGGGAGAGAGAGAGAGAGAGAGAGAGAGAGAGAGAAAGATGTTGGAAATTAAATACTGTAAACTGGAAAAGAGAAGTGATTTCCCTAGTTCACAGTCATTCCCTGGTCTCCAGCAAGTGAGGCCAACATTACACAGATTGTGATTGGCTGATTGGCTGAGGGTTCAACACCAGTGATTTTGGGTGGGCAATCAGAATCCTGTTTTTAGAAATCTGGAATTAGATCTAATAGAAAAATTGAATTTTCTTTAGGTAGCTGGCCAAATATTATTTAAGCTTGAGAGCTTGACTGTCCATGTGTTCTGGAAAACCAAGGGAAATGAGTCAGTAGAAATCAAGGGAAACCTGAGAAGCAGTTAATCTAAAAGATATGAGGTGAGATGCATACAGGAATTTTGGACTGCTTATTCATCTGTGCCTTTAGTACATTCCTGAATCTGCTGAATTCTTACTCTTAAATTCTGTAAGAAATCTCTATATTCTTTAAGAATGTTTCCTTTCTTCTTAAGGCAGCAGGAGTTGGTTTTTGTTAGTTTCAAACCAGATGGTCCTAACTAAATATTCCAACATAACATTGTTATGTTTGTAGCCATCTGCAGTAACTCAGAATCTTGAGTAAGACAGAAAAAAAAGCAAAATAATAATTATATTAATAACAATCGACGAAAAGATGTTTTTGGGTCATTATTTGTCAAACAGTTTATACGTAGAAACTCATTTAGTAGCAATTAATGTTTGAAGAACTATTTTTGTTTTGCAAAATAGTTGACAATATCAGTGAAATATAATATTAAACAACTTTAAATAGATTCTAAAACTTTAGAAAAATAAGAAATCATCTGATGAGTTGATAAAAATCTGATTCTGGTTCTATCCATCTCCAGAGACTGATTCAATAGATCTATCTGCTCATCATGCTTAATTCTTGTATAGTTTGTATAATAGGAATGAAGACTATGTATCGGTGCCTATTTTATGTCATAATTTATTCACATTTGAATGACATAGTTTCTGATGGGTAGCATTGACATTTTCATATATATGTTCATTCATATTTATTCATTCATTCATATGCTTTATCTATAATCTTTTTGAAATATACCTTTTGTTTTTAATATGCTAAAAACTTGTTATACTTGCCATCAACTATTTTATGAAAGGAAAGTAAAGTGTCCTGGGGTGAGCTTTGTGAAGGGAGTTCTTAAAAACAATAGCTAAACAAAAGTTAACAAAAGGTTTCCAGCTGTTTTCCTCTTAACTCCACTTCAGGGCAAAATACTAGTGTTTAATAATGCTTCTTTTAATGTTTTCAGTCTGTGGACTCAAGGCTGTGCAGCCTATACCAGCTTTATGTAGATTTTTATACTTATTTGCAAGATTGCTTACCATTTGGCATAAAATGAAGTAGTTGCGTTGAGTTATCAATACAAATATTTATATTAAACTTAGTATTAGAAAAAAGCTGATAGGGAAATGCTGTAGTAGTGCTCCAGATCTTCCCTGAATTAGAATTAATGTCAGCTGCATGATACATTTCTCTTATTCTGAAAAATACATGGAAAAAAATACTTAGGAGAAAATTATAAGAAAGTAAGGCACAGTTTTGCTATAGATTTAAAATATGAAAACAATCATCTGCTGATTTGTGGTACAGTGCTGTTAGGCCAGATTGGTAAAGATTACAATAACAACTGTAAAGGACCATTCTTTAGATTTCCATAGGAGCATTTCATTTGAAGCAATTAAGAATACATTGTCATTCATTACACGTGAAAATTCACTTTGAACAATGATTACTTCCTTCATTGCTTTTGAAGCCTGAAAACCTCCCTTTGGTTTACCTTAACTTTCTCAAGCTGGAAGTCAGTCATTTTGATGTAAGGATTTTGGTAAATAAATTACCTTGTGTCCAATTGGCAAATACCATTCTTAGCTGTCAACTTTTGGATTTTACACAAATATCTGGATTTTATATAAATAATTTAGCCCAGAAGTCATTTGTACACTGAACAATTCCTTATTGTGCAAATGAGTCAGAGAATTGCAAATAGTTTTTCCTTCGACCCAGAAGCTTTGAGCTTGAATCCTGACTCTTCTATGTAGTAGTTTTATGGTCAGAGGCAAGTTGTTTGACCAGTTTCTTTGGTTTGTACAAATGAGGATATTTATATCTGCTTCAACAGTTTATTGCAAGGATTAAAAGTAAAAAGGCATGTGAAAGACTTTTGTAGAAAGTAAGCATATACTCATGTGATATAATTATTATTATATATTATTATAGCTAAATCCTTGCTGATCCATATTATTGCCCTCGTTAGAATATAACATAAGATTATTTTCAACTTAGTTGATTAAAATGCCTTTGATGATGAATATGAAATCTGGGGGGTTTTTTTGTTGTTGCTGTTATGTAGACATCTAAATTTTGTAGTGCTATTCTCAGAGAAAGTTATACATTCTGTGTTTAGAATGTATGCTATGCATTCTATGTATTCTACCAATATGAATTACATCCTGGGCATTTATTTTATTTGTGCAGCATTAAAGTAGTGCCAGGCTCAGTGAAGTAGCTTAATCTCCATGTCTGCTCTTAAACTGCGCAGAAACATCCCCTCCTTGAGAGGTCTGACAAATGAAAAAATTCAGGGCTAGAATGCATCAGAATCACCTTTTCTGAGTTCCATCCTCATACTTGATGATTCCATAAATCTCACTTAAATCGTCACATAAATGTAAGGAATCTTCACATTTTCCTTACTAACATTAGTTTCCCAAGTAAGTCATTACAGCTGCTGCTCCAGCACTAGTTTGAGAACCCATTGTTCAGGTTAAAGAGATAGGCCACTTTCCTTTGTTATACCTATGATAAAGGCCTAGACTCCATTGCTGATTGAGGAGCTTTATGATTTAGCAGTCACCATATGATAGGATGCTACTTCATGCATACATGAATTAAACTTCTGCTGTTTGGGGTAAATTTAAAATGCAAATTAATGACTTCTCCTAAATTTTGCTAAGTATCTATTATGGCCAAAAATTTTCATGTGCTCTGCAATCGTATTTTTTTACAAAAATATGAAACATTCTTTGAAAGATGTGACTTAAAAATATGTCACAACAAGAAACCAAATCCAACAAATTAGCCTCTAAAAGGTGTATGACAGGAATATCAATAACTTTTTAAGGTATGGTTATTTAAATATTAGACAAAAAAAAAAACAGATGAAATTGGATACATAAATCCATCCTATTGTGACTCTCTTAATGAAACTTGGCTTTCAAACTCAATTTGGTCTTCTCTTGAGTTATTAAGAGCCTTGGGTGCCTAGAACAGAGTAGATCCTCAGAAATAGTTGTTGAATGAATAGTGTGTTTGTGTACAAAATAATTATGCATCTATAAATTTAATCATTTTATATATATATATATATATATATATATATATCAGAAAATATTATTGAAAACCAAGATAAGTGTGTGTGAATATAACCTATATCTTCCTTTCACTACTATAAAGTTTGTTATTGTTTGGTTGTCTGTTTTAGTTCTCATGGTTTTTTGAAAGGAACCATTGAGAGAAATTACATTTAAGAATTCAGAAAATGCACTATGAGTTACTGAAAAACCATCACATAAAATATTTTATGTCACAATTGCATCCACAAGATTTCAGCTAAGAATATTATGTTTAAAAAAAGAAGTGATGGGAAGGACTAGTAATAAGGGTTTTGTCAATGGATTTATACTGTGTAATATCTTACGATATTAAGAGAGCTATTTTTCATGCTCAGAGGGTAGAAATGATCACATCTTAGATTTAAAGTGTCAGTTCCTTGTCAGTTTGTGACAGTGAGTAGTTTATTCTTAAAAGAATCAATATTGATATCTTTAAAAATCCTAATTTAGGAATCCAAAGAGTCATTTAAATTTTTTTCTGTGAACAAGAGTGAGACATTAATTAAATATTAAATATATTCATGGATTTGAGCTACTCATTTTGTTTTGTTCCTCTGTGTGCCTTTTAATTCTTCCAATGCGGTTACAAGTTTTTTAGGGCAGAGACCTTGCTTTTTATGTTTGTTCCTTTTGAGTATCTCTCACACATGAGCTAGTTATTAGGCATTCAAATAGCCTTTAAATTAATGACTAAATGATTCCTGTTTTTAATAACAAATGATCATTTTTTTTTTTTTTTAACAAATGATCATTTAGTAGTAAACTGCTATAGCTGATAAATAAGTTATAGTTCATTTATATGTATATTATTTTAAAAACAGTTATAAGTAGATAAAAATCAAGAGAATGAAATATAAATGAACTAATTTTTCAAAACTTTCAAGAACCTTAGCAATAGAAGAAATTGTGTTATATAAATTTTAACTGTGAATGAGAAATTGGTCTTTAAAAAAGGCATCTATAATTATAAGTTCATTTAAAACGAGCAGAAAGGGCATCAGTGTTTTTGTAGTATCCCCTAGTGAGCAAATTTTTCAGTGGACAAACACCCATGCATTTGCTCATTTTTTGGTAGTTCATTCAAGGTAAGATTGAACTTTTAAGAAGGCACTCTCATCATTTAAGTAGTATATTCTAGGTAAGAAGGATAAATCTATGCTAATTTAGGACAGAACCAGATAAGTCAGTCAATTAATTATGTATTAAATGAGAAACTAATCCATTGCAAACTAAACAATCAATAAATAGCAAGGGCAAGTCTGAAACTATGAAACATTTAGCTTTAACTGAATTCTCAAGAGAATACAATTATTTGATTAAAAACAACAAAAACAATACCAGAAGTTAATGAACTAATTTGTCATAAATTTATATTTTTCACTATGTTAAACAATTATAAAAACTTTAACATTTTATATTCAAAATTAATCAGTTCAGTGATGTTAAATTAAAATAGACAAATTTATGATGGTACAGAAATTTCAAAGTTTAATGAAATAGAACTCACTTTTTCACTTTGTTGCAGAAGGAGGCCAGATCCTTATTAGTACCTTGAGGTACTTCAACTAGCTGAGAAGAACAACCTGTCAGCTTAAAATAAAAAGTGTTAAATTAAGATAGTTTGATGTGGAGAAAACATTAATACAAGTCTACCATTTTTATTTTATTTTAAAGATTCTGTTGGGAAGGAAACCCTTCCTCTGCACTATGGTCCTGCTAGCTGAACTTAGATTGACACAAGACAAAATAACAGGAGAAAATCAAATTTCACAGGCATATGTAAGGGGAAACTACACAGACAGGAGATTCCAAAGACAATGAGGCAACATGAAGCCTATTTAAGCTAAAAGGAGCTGATAGGGGCCCTAGGATACAAAAGGGAGGAAAGTCCTTAGCAAGAAGGTAAAAGAAGATGTTCGAAAAACAAAGCTTGTTCCTTAAGAAAGGGGAGTCCCTGTCGTTAGCTCTCTTCCTGTTGCAGGCTCTCCTTTCCAATGTAAATTAAAGCAGTTATTGGGGAAGCAGAATTTTTCCTGCATCTGCTGCAAACCTGAAACAATCTTTTTATGCTAAAGTGTCACAATTTGGAGCATCTCATCCTGCATCCCTTCAATTCATTGTTTTTATTTGGATTTTTTAAGTGAAGTAATGTCTATAGAAAAATTTATGAACCTTAAATACATAATTTAAGTTTAAGGAATGTTGACAACCATGCTACCAATATCACAATAAAAATACAGAATATTTCCATTATTTTAGAAAATGCCCCCATACTTCCTTCTCTCAAACTGTACATGCATTTGGTAACCATGTTATTCAGATTTCTAACATCATAGATTAACTATATGTGCCTTTTTCTTTCTGGTTTCGTTCACTTAAATGATATATATATTTTAAAACTTATCTGTGAGGTCACACATCAATGGTTCATTTTTTATTGCCAATTTTTACTATTGATGAATATTTCATGATTTGTTTATCCATCTTCCTGTTGATGAGTATTTGGGTTCATATTTTTTAAAGAAAACTATTAATTTTCATATATAAGTATTTATATGGACCTATGTTTTATTTCTTGTGAATAAATCCATAAATGGCTCAATCAGAAAGTAGGTTTATGATTAAAAGAAGTAATTTTTGCTTTGTATATATTGAATCTGTTATTAGGGTACATAGCAAATTTGAGTTTATTGTGTCTTCCTGATTGATCCTATTGTCATTATGAAATAATGATGATAATAATAATAATACTCTGTCTTCTGCACTTTTTCTGGTACTAAGAATTGACTTTTTGCTTCCTGACTGAATGCTAAATCTTTTTATTCTACTTTCAACTTATTTGTGCCTTTCTAAAGTTTGTCTCTTGTAGATAGTAGTTTAATCTTTCTTTTTTATCTAGTTTGTCAATTTCTCCCTTTTATTTGGAATGGTTAGTCTATTTATATTGAGTGTATTTATTGATATTGTTGGATGTAAGACTGCCATACTCATTTTTGTTTCTATTTGTTTCTATTTTATTCTTCTATTTTTCCTTCCCTGCCTTTTGTTTTGTTTTGTTTTATTTGATATTTTTCTATTTCATTTAATTTCTCTGTTGGATTTTTAGTTTTTCTTCTCAGTATTATTTTTCTAGTGTCTGTACTAGCTTAGAAATGACAATATGCATCCTTAAACATATCACAGTGTACTTAGGGTTAATACTCTACCACTGCATTTACAATGTAAGAATTCATAGTAGCACATAACATTTACCCCTTCCCTCCTTTATGGTATTGTTGTTATATATTTTTTATCTATCGATTGAGAGTTAAAATAACTCTCAATAAAATGCTGTTGCTTTGCTTTAAACAGCTTTCTAATACTGAAAATATAATACCTGAAATGAAAAATCACTGGGTGTACTTAAAAACAAATAGAAGATGACAGGGAGGAAGATAATAAACATTGAAGAAAAAAAGCTGTTTACTAATATATTCACCACTTGAACTGCTCTTCATTCATTTCTAGATACCATCTGGTATCATTCTCCTTGCATCCAAAGCATTTACTTTAGTATTTCTGTGTACATGTTAGCTAACTAATTTCTGTCAATATTTGTTTATATGGGGCAGCCCGGGTGGCTCAGCGGTTTAGCGCCGCCTTCAGCCCAGGGCGTGATCCTGGAGACCCGGATCCTCCCTGCATGGAGCCTGTTTCTCCCTCTGCCTGTGTCTCTGTCTCTCTCTCCTCTGTTTCTCATGACTAAATAAATAAAATCTTTAAATATAAATATATATATATTTATTTATATATTTATATTTTTATATATTTATATATATATTTATATATATTTGTTTATATGATATCTTTATTTCATTTTGAGTTTTGAAGTGTATACTTAATGGATACAAAAGTATATAGAGAGATATATAGGTGTGTAATGGATCTATATATAGATATATCTATATGTTACATAGATATAGGTATGTGTCTTTTAAAATGTCATCCCATTGTTGTCTGGTTCCTTTCTTCTGATAGAAATTTGCTTTAATTCAGATTGTTATTCCACTGTGTGAAATCAGTTTTCCCTCACTGCTGTCTTTTATGATTTTCTGTTTACCTTTTGTTCACAGATGTTTGAGTATAATTTGTCTAAATGTGGTTGTCTTTGTATTTATTGTTTGGGACTTGTTGAACTTCTTTGGATCTGTAATTTGACATTTTATAGCAAATTTGAGAAATAGACCATTATTTCTTCAAGTTAGTTATCCTCCCTAGTTTTCTTCTCCTTTTCTGCTAGCATTCCAGAATTGTCCATATAAGGCTCCTTGCCTCATAAGTTTCTAAGTCCTTGCTCATTTTTATATAATCTTTGTATTTTCTCCTCTTTAGTTTGGATAATTTTTCTTATTTTTCTTTCAAGTTTATTATCTTCCTCCCTGTCATCTTCTGTTTTTAAGTACACCCAATGATTTTTCATTTCAGATATTATATTTTCAGTGCTAGAATTTCCATAGTCTTTGTTTTCTTTGTAGTTTCTAACTTCCTCCTGAGATTCTTCATTGGTCTACTCATTATCTCCATCTTTTACTTTCTCTCTACTTCAACATTCTTTTAGTAACCACCTTAAAGTCTCTATCTGTTAATTTCAACATCTGGACTATGTCAGAATCTGTTTGTATTGACTGGGTTATTTTTTTGATTATGGGTCAAAATTCCTTGCTTCTTCTTATATGTTAAGGATTGTAGATGACATGTTGCAAATTGTGTTGTCTTTTTTAAAAAGTATACAATTTTTCTCTGGCAGGCAGGTAAGATACCTTGGTCTCCTCAGCCTTTGTTTTATTTTTGTTAGGATACATCTATTTTGGTAGTAGCTGCCCATTCATTATAAAGTATTTGTTTTATATTCTTAAGAGATAGCTTTGGGTAATCTCAGTTGAATGCCTGAAATACCCACTCAGTGTCTTTCTAGGTTAGAACTTCAGCGCTACATAACTTACATTTGTGTGTGGTGAATACCATCACTTGGCCAAAAATCTACAGTAAATCTCATGCAGATTTTTGACTCCCACTCATTGAGCAGCTGGAACTGCACTCTGTCATGGAACTGCAGGCTCTGCCTTCTCAAGCTTAGTGATAATGCTGCTCATTTGGGCTCTACTATTCTGCTCTACCAGCAAGAAAGTGTCCCCAACCAGAACCAAGGATGATCATGCAACACTCTGGTGTTTCCCCTCTCTCAGGAATCTGTCCTTTACTGCCTTGTGTTCAGTGCCTGAAATCAGGAGATGTTAATACTAGTTATTCTGCTCTGATCAGAAATAGACGTCCTAAAATTCATTCTTTTAATTCATATCAGTTGACTTGCTACCTCCTCTGCATATGCCTCAGACAGAATTAGGTATTTCTTCTCTTGTGGACTCATTCTATCTGTTATTTTATTCTGTTGCCATTATTTGTTGACAAGTTAATTTGAGCAATATGCTATTTCTGAAATCAAGTATCATGTCTTTTCTTTGCATTCATTATACCTAGTATATCATGTATATTTTAAGAATATGATAGTTCTTGAATAAATGAAGAATCCTTTTGCTTCACCCTGTAAATTATAGCTGCAATAATGTTTTTTTTAAACTGCGTACTTCCAGTTTCACTTGCGTCTAGACTCAGTGTAAGCAAAGAAATATTCAAATATTATACAAGAAACTCTATGGTGACTAAATTGGTTGGAAAACTACTGATGAAACCATTAGGGTAAATTGCACAATGATTGCTTAATTTCCTACTCTTGGAATGATCCCAATAGAAGATGCCTGCCAAAAGTATAATTTAGGAGCTCTGGGCAAAAGGACATTTTTCCTACCATAATGACATAGTTTTAATTTATGACAGTATGACTCAAAATATAGATCTAATGAGATGTATGTGTGTTTCTGTACTTGCATAATAACACAATAAGAACCAAAAGTACTTTTATCAGAGCTTCCAATTATGACGTTTTTATCCAATAAAATGTAAAGACTATAACATTTTACTTAGTTTTGACCAAACTGGAACTTTAAAAATGATATAAAATTTTAATTTTTCTTCTTCAGAAAAAAAGTCATTAATTTAAGAACATAGAATTTATAAATAATAAATTATTTTTTCAAAAATAATATTAATACATTTTCTTATTTAAGATGAGTTACCCTGATTACCAAATTAATCCAATACATTATTGAGTGATTCTTTCAGATTCTTTTTTTTTAGGTCAACATACATGATACATACCTCTATAATCTTTGGCCATGTACTTTCCCTGGCTCTGGGTAAAAAAGAACCTTCAAAAAGCATCAGGGAATGTTGCACAGTGTTCATATTTCTACTTCTTTCATTCTCTTCTTTTGGCATGAAATCAGTTGAGAAAGATGGATACATAGAAGGGATGCTACTTTCAAATCCTATGTGGTAGTTAGGATTTTCATTTTCTAATTCTCTCTGTGAATTAATTTCATGCAAACTAGTGGATGATGAAGCTAAAATATTGAATCTGTAATCATCAGCACCTTGATATTTTCCTATAGGGTTTCCCCAAGAGCTTCCTTTGTTCGTGTTTTCAGGATTTTGTAGCACAGAGCTCCTAAAACCAATTACTGGTGTTTTCCTAATTCGGTGACAGGAGAGTTCTGAGCTTTTAGCAGTTAATTCATTCAACGATATTTGGTGTGTTTCATCTAACGAATGCCTTCTTGAATCCCAGGTTGGTGCACTGGGTACAAAAATAGTGTTTTCTTCAATGTCAGTCTGATAGAGTGGAACTTTATTACTAATCTCATCTACTAGTTGATCAAAACCCAGACTGACTTGGTTAGGAGAAAGGAACTGATTTACAGAGTGAAATTCTTGGTGCTCATGCTGCTCTTGATGTGATTCACTGGTATTTAGATCTGTTTTCCAACAATAGGCCATTTTTTATTTTATGCAAGAGAGGATTGATTCTTCTCCAGATATCTACTTGATGATATTATAAAAGAGGATAGGAATTTTCCTAGAAAAAAACATAAAAAGAAACAAAAATTTTTTTGATTAATTAGAAATAAAAGAACTTGCAAGAAACAAATATATGAATAAATATAAACAGTTGTTTTTGCAGCTATCCTTAACAAAAGAAATGACTCTTGAATAATATAAAACTCCATCAGGGCTCACAACATTAAAGTCTGTTGGGGGAGTATTGACTTAAGATTTGTGAAACTCCTAAAAGAGAAAAATAAGTCCCCTTGAATTATGACAAGAATTTCATGAATCAGTCCGAAGTTAATATTACCCTTTGAACTCCTTTTCCTACTGAAGATCCATTTGCCTATAGCATTATTATCTCCCTCTATATTCAATCATTTATAAGTATGCTAGTATTAAAGTCTCTTGTTAGCTAAACAGTCTCTTCTTGATCAGTAATTACTCCATTCCTAAACATAGTCTCAACTTTTTTTTCCTTTTATGACCAATTGTCTTGCAGGTTGGCTAGACCCTCTCTTTCCCTTCCCAAAACTCTTTCAACAATTGCAAACTTCTTTCATTACTTCTCCAAAATGACTTTCATTAGGTTCACCAATGAGCATGTCAGTAAATTCAGTTGACGTTCATCAGTTTCTATTTTACTTTCTCTCTCTGCAGTACTTGACTCCATTCACCATACTTATCATTTAAAATTTTTTGCTTTTTTACTTTGGCTCCCTATGATACTATACCCTCTGAGTCCTTCTTTGTTTAGAGTCTCAGAGACTCCTTTGCCTATTACTCATTTTCCACCTCACCCTTGTCAGAGCTTCTTTACTTCTCAATTATTCTCTCCTTGTAATTTATTTCATACTTCTTGTGGTTTAAAATACCATTTATATGTTAATGACTCCAACTAGAGTATTCTTGCTATTACCTTCTTGATGTCTCCACTTGTAGATTTTTTAAACCTCCAAGAGAAGGTCCAAAACTTGTATCATAGTTCACCCAAGAACCTGCTCCTGTTCTAGTGTTGTCTGGTACAGAAAATTACTTGACCATCCACTCAGTTGCTCAGACCAGAAGCCAGAGTTTCATCTTTGAATCTTCCCTCATCTTTATTCTATATCAAATAAATTACCAGTTCCTGTAGAAAAATCTTTCTTTTCTTGTCTACCACTGCCACAATCTTAAGTCTTAAGCTTTTATCTTCAACACACACCTAGAATGTGGTGGTGTCTCTGAAACTGTTTCTACATTTTCTGCACCCATTTTTGGGTCCTATAACCCATTTTTTTATATTATAATGATATATATAATATAAAGAGACTAAACAAGTATCTCCTCTGGATATACCTTTTCTGTGGTTTTCCTATTGCCTCAGAATAACATCTGTATATATACATGTATATGTGTTACATATGTAAGATTTCTCTTTCCCATTAGATCATTACACCATGTTAACCTTTCTCACTTATAGCTCAGTACCTAGTATTTTGCTTTACTCGGAGTAGTTACACATTTGTATTTGTTGAACAGATAATTTAATAAATCAAAAATTTCTAATTGAGTTATAAGAAAATGAAATTGAAAAGTATTTATGTCACTTTTGTGAATTTATTAATTCCCTTAACAATTATATGTTTGTGTATTAAAGAATACAAAAAGGATAATTATGATAGTGGTGCACTATAGAATATGAATATCTTTTTTTTAAGATTTTATTTATCCATTCATGAGAGACACAGAGAGAGAATAAGAGAGGCAGAGACACAGGCAGAGAGAGAAGCAGGCTCCATGCAGGGAGCCCGATGTGGCACTCAACATGGTCTCCAGGATCATGCCCTGGGCTGAAGGCAGCACTTAACCGCTGAGCCACCAGGCTGCCCTAGAATATGAATATCCATGTTTTGCGATGGCAATTGATTTTTTATTCTATTGGCACTAAGGTTTACTTAAAACTCATAATAGCCCAAGAAATAAATGAATTAGATTTATTATTCTGCTTTACTCAAGAAATTGAACTAATAAATTTGTCAAAAAATTTCAGTTCAATGCAGTCAAAGATTGAACTGATAGATTTGGAAAATAATTTCAAGAGATGTAAATAAGAAGTGTATAGAATGAAGTGTTAACCAAAAACATTAATCTATAAAATGTTATTCCAAATTGTTCTAATTCATAGGTCACATCTAGACAACAATCTTTTTTTCAGGAATTGCTATTTTAAAAATCTTCATGTTAATAGTAAATACTGTAGTTCATTAAAACAAATGAAACTCAGGGCACCTTGATGGCACAGTCAGTTAATGTAGAACTCTTGGTTTTGGCTCAGGTCGTGATCTCAGAATCATGAGATTGAGGCCCACATTGGACTCCCTGCTGGGCTTACAGCCTGCTCGAGATTCTCTCTCCCTCTCATCCCTTCTGCTCATGCTGTCTCTCAAATAAATAAATAAATATTAAACAAAACAAACCGAGACTCTTTCATCTGACTCTGTCATGAAACTCAGGATTTGTTAGCAGGTGTGACTTTAATTCTGACAACTAGAGTTAATATCCTGTTGCAGTTTTTCTTAGCCCAACCTGCTCTTAGCCCAGCTTGCTCTGTCTTAGCTTAAATATGGTAAAGGTGGCTATATTCAGGTGATTTTAATAAAGTGATAAATAAAACCCAAACCTAGGAAAGGAAGGAAACAAGACAGATTAGACCAGAAAGAAGTGATATATAAACTAAGAAAACAAAACAATAATATAAATCAATGAAACCAAGAGCTAGTTCTTTGTAAAGATCAATAAAATTGATAAACCTCCAGCATGACTTATAAAAAGAAAGAGAGAGAGAGAATGCAGATAAACAAAATCACTAATGAAAGAGGAGAAATAATAACCCTATAGAAACACAAACAGTTGTAACAGAAAGTTATGAAAACCTATGTGCCAAAAAATTGGGCAAATTAGAAGAAATGGATAAAGCCCTAGAAACATATAGCCTACCAAAACTAAAGCAGGAAGAAATAGAAAATTTAGCAGACCAATTACCAGAAATGAAATTGAATCAGTAATCAAAAAAAAAAAAAAAAACAAAACAAAAATCCAGGACCAGATGGCTTCACAGCAAATTCTACTAAACATTCAAAGAGTTAATATCTATTCTCAAGCTATTCCAAAAAATAACAAGAGGAAGGAAAACTTCTATATTCACTCTATGAAGCTAGTATCACCCTGATACCAAAACCAGATAAAGACAACCTGATACCAAAACCAGATAAAGACAACAGCAACAACAACAAAGAGAACTATAGGGTGCCTGGGTCGCTCAGTCTGTTAAGTGTCTGTCTCAATTTCAGCTCAGGTCATGATCTTAGGGTCCTGGGATTGTGCCCTGCAATAGGCTGTATGCTCAGCAAGGAGTCTGCCTGAGGATTCTCTTTTCCCCTTCCTCCATCCCTCCCCTGCTCCTATTCTCTCTCTCTCTCTCAAATAATCTTTTTTTTTTTTTAAAAGAGAACTACAGGCCAATACCTCTTAAGAATATAGATGCAAATATCCTTAACAAAATATTAGCAAACTGATTTTGACAATACATTAAAAAACCATACACCATTATCAAGTGGGATTTATTCCCAGAATACAAGGCTGGTTCATTATTCATAAAACAATCAACATGATATGTCACATCAATAACATAAAGAATAAAAACCATATGGTCATTTCAGTAGATGCAGAAAAAGCATTTGATAAAGTACAACAGTCATTCATGATAAAAAAACCTCTCCAGAGTAGATCTGAAGGTAACATACCTCAACATGATAAAGACCTTATATGAAAAACCCACAGCCAACAGCATACTCAATGAGGAGAAACTGAGAGCTTTCCTCAAAGGTCAGGAACAAGATAAGGATGTCCACTCTCAACATTTTTATTCAACATAGTAGTAGAAGTCCTAGGTACAGCAATTAGACAACATAAAAAAAAAAAAAAAAAGGCATCCCAAATGGTAAGAAAAAGGTAAAACCCTCACTATTTGTAGATTACATGATACTGTATATAGAAAACCCTAAAGACTCCACCAAAAAACTACTAGAACTGATAAATGAATTCAGTGAAGTCACAGGATACAAAGTCAATGTGCAGAAATCCATTGTATTTCTATACACTAAAGATGAAGCAGCAAAAAGTGAAATCAAGAAAACAATCTCACAATTGCACGAAAACCAACAAAATACCTATGAATTGACTTAATTAGATTAAAGACCAGTACTCTAAAAACTATAAAACACCAATGAAAGAAATTCTAGATGATGGAAAGATGTCCATTTCCAAAGAAATGGAAAGATGTTCCATGCTCATGGGTTGAAAGAACAAATATTGTTAAAATGTTTATACTATCCAAAGCAATCTACACATTTAATGTAATTCCTATCAAAATATCAACAGAATTTTTCACAGAACTACAAAAAAATCTTAAAATTTATATGGAACTACAAAAGACCTTGAATAGTCAAAACAATCTTGAAAAAGAAAAAGCTGAAGGTATCAAAATCCCAGTTGTTGTTATGTTACAAAGTGGTAATAATTAAAAGAGTATGGTACTGACATAAAAATAGACACATAGATCAAAGGAATAGAAGAACAAATCCAGAAATAAACCCACAGTTACATGGTCAGGTAATCTATGACAAAGGAGGAATGAATATTCAGTAGGAAAAAGACAGTCTCTTCAACACATGGTGTTGGGGAAACTGGAGCCCATTCTTTTACCATATACAGAAATAAATTCAAAATGGATTAGACACCTAAATGTGAAACAATAAAAATTCTTGAAAAGAACATAGGCAGTAAACCCTGTGACATCAGATATAGCAACATTTTTCTAGATAAGTCTCCTGAGGCAAAGGAAACAAAAGCAAAAAATAAATTATTGGGACAGTGTCAGAAAATTTTTGTACAGAAGGGGACAAACAAAACTAAAAGGCAACCTACAGAATGGGAGAAGATATTTGCAAATGACATATCTGATAAAGGGTTAGTATCAAAAATATATAAAGAACTGATACAAGTTAACAGCCTAAAAACAAATAATTCAATTAAAAAAATGGGTAGAAGGCATGAAAAAACATTTCTCTAAAGAAGACATCCAGATATCTAGATCCAGACAGACATCTAGATCCAGACACTCATCTATTATTAATAACATCACTCATTACCACAGAAATGCAAATCAAAACTACAATGAGATATCACCTCATTCCTGTCAGAATGGCCAAACTCAAAACCGCAAGAAACAAGTATTGACGAAGATGTGGAGAAAAAAAAAAAATCCTCTTGCAGTGTTGGTGGGAGTCCGAACTGGCGCAGCTCTGTGGAAAACAGTATGGAAATTCCTCAGAAGGTAAAAATAGAACTATTCTACGATCCAGCAATTGAACTACCGGGTATTTACCCCCAAAATATGAAAACATAAATTCAAAGGGATAGATGCATCCCCCATTCATAGCGATGCATCTATCCCCCATTTATTGTAGCATTATATACAATACCTAAACTATGAGTGCAGCCCAAGTGTCCATCAGTTGGGGACACTCAACTCATATATTTTGTATGAGTTTTATATTATATATATATATATATATATATCACCTTTTCATATATGTACAGTGGAGTACTATTCAGCCATAAAAAATGAAATCTTGCTATTTGTAACAACATGGATAGAACGAGGGAATATAATGCTAAGCAAAATGAGGCAGAGAAAGACAAATACCACATGATTTCACTCATATGTGGAAGTTAAACAAAACAAGCAAAAGAAAAAAGACAAACCAAGAAACAGATTCTTAACTATAGAGAACTAATTAATGGTTGCCAGAGGAGAGGTTGGTGGGAAGTTGGGGGAAATAGAGGTTGGAAATTAAGGAGTATACTTATCATAATGGAAAAAATGATTTAAAAACAATTAAAAATTTTAAAAAGTGAAAAAAATATTTTTTTCTTTAACATAAAAAATGATTTTATAATTTTTTGTGGCTTGAAAGAACTGATTGGTTTTTTTTTAATTATTTTTTAATTTTGTAGATCCATTAAAGGAGGTCTTTAAAGATCAGTAGTCTGATCCTGAAGTTAAAGATTCCTTTAGGCTGTACCATTTGCTTTTGTTCATAATAATAATGATACTAATATTTTTAAGAGCAACTCTGTGCTACTGCTCTATAAACATGTATTACCTTAACTTGTGATATTATTATTGCCACTTAACAAATGAGAAAGCTGAAACACAGAAAAGTGAATCAACTTACCCATAGTCTCCAAGTTTGTGCTTACAGATTTGTTTTGAGCAAAGATTAAAGAGAGACATATAGATGATTATATCATACTAATATCATATCTGGAGCATGCCTGAATTTAGGCACTGCAACACAGCATTAACTCAATTCAAACTATCTCTACGGAAAAGAGCTGAAAACTTTTAAATTTTTATTAATAACAATATTTTTTCAAGCATTTCTCACAGTACTAAAACTTGAAATGGGTTAGAGGCTTTTCGGAAAAACTTATTATCATGATATAAAGAAGAATGAGAAATACTTATCTATATTGAAAATGTAATAAAAACAAAACTTCCAGATTCACTTTTTTCAATATTAAATTTAGTGATTTTAAGGAATGTCTAGTAATTTTAAATCCTATCCTTACCATCGCAGTCTAGAAGGTAAATTATTTCTTAGTTTATAAACAAATAGAAACATTATTTAGTACCAGCTGGCAAATGTGTACGCTCTGCATTATGAAGTAATGAATAAAATAATTGAAAGTCATATACCTTGACTTTGAAGCAGAACTGTACATACAGATTAGAAGCAATTACAGCATAATTGAGAGGACATGGCTCTCTGTTCCTGATTTAAATAAGACTCTTCAGAACTAAAACACAAAACAAAACAAAACAAAAAACAATGTGTAAGAGGCACAGCAATGCTCTCCCCGCCCCTACAGTTCCATGTCTTAATACATGAAACCCGTGAATATGTTAGGTTATTTGGAAAAGAAGAATTAAAGGTTGCAGATGGATTAGGTTTCCTAATTAGCTGACCTTAAAAGAGGGTTACCTGGGTGGGCTCAACATAATCACAAGAATCTCTAAAAGTGGAAGAGGGAGCAGAAGAGGTCAGAGTGATGTGATTTGAGAAAGACTCAACCTGCTTTTGCTGGCTTTGAAGACAGAAAAAAGGACCCATAAGCCAAAGAATTTGAACAACCTTTAGAAGCTAAAAAGGACAAGGAAACAGATTTTCCCCTAAAAGCCTCCAGAAAGAGACACAGCCCTTCTAACACTTTGATTTTAGTACAGTGAGATCAATGTTGTATTTCTGACCTACAGAGTTGTATGATAAATTGTTTTGTTTTAAGCACTAAGTGTGTAATCATTTGTTACAGTAGCAATATAAAATCAATACAATATGCAAACTGGAAGCTGCTTCCTAAATTGATTGGAAAATTAGAGGCTGGAAGTATAGCTGATGGCACAAAAACAGTCCTCTATTCTTTGTTGGTATGTTCAGTTAAATTCAAATGGGATATTTAAAAGATGTTAATAATGAACTTAGTTTAAGCAAGTGCTTATAACCTTCCATTCAATTCAACTTTTCAGAGATCAATTTTTTTTATTGAGGGTTAATTACTCATCTGCCCTCAGGAGAAAGTACAGACAGAATTTAGGCACCTATCAGAGAAAGGGCAGTCCTTGCCAAGTACTTCCATTTTCTAAATTTACAAAAGTGCAGGTATCATCCAAATAGCCCCTGTATTCAGAATGGGAACAAAAATGTTTATTTTACAAAAGAACAAAGAAAATGTCTGAATATGTCTGTTCTTGATTCCAAAGGTCCTGGCTATATTGCTGAATTAGTGTATCTGCAGGGGAGACATGAGAAAATGGATGAGAGAAATTTATTACAAAGTTGAAGAAAAATGATTTTATATCAGATAGCAAATCGTAGGCATTGAAAATTTACCAGTTTTTAAAAAATATATAAACGTCATAGAAGATAAAGATTGTTCCAACATAAGACGTGTCAAAGTCTAATCAAGCCAAACCATCTGTATTCTCTAAGATGGAAGGAATGTCTATAGACTATGGAGCTAACCTGGTTCCTGAGAAAACTTCCCATCTTTCTTCATCTGCTGAGCCAATTATATACATCACACAGACAGAGACACTCATATTTTAGCTAGACATAAACTTGAACTTTCTCAGCTCAATTTTCTATATGAATATATAGAGAAGATCACAACCAATTTTATTTTATTTTTTAAGATTGTATTTATTTTTTCAAGAGAAACACAGAGAGAGGCAGAAACAGGCAGAGGGAGAAGCAGACTCCATGCAGGAAGCCCGATGTGGGACTTGATCCCAGGATTCTGGGATCATGTCCTCAGCCAAGGGCAGACACTCAACT
This sequence comes from Canis aureus, assembly GCF_053574225.1. Taxonomy (NCBI): domain Eukaryota; kingdom Metazoa; phylum Chordata; class Mammalia; order Carnivora; family Canidae; genus Canis; species Canis aureus. The sequence continues at coordinate 29,543,592 of NC_135635.1, forward strand.
GCTGAGCCACCCAGCAGTTGTGGCTAGCGTCACACAGTGTAGGCATCCCCACAACCAATTTTGTATATAAATATATATGTATAAAATTATGTATATATATAAAATTTATATTATGTCTAATTAGGAATTGGGTGTTGAGGTAAACGTATTACAATTATTATTATTATTATTAGCCCAGGTATTATTTTCGCCTAAGGGAAGATATGAGGTGCTTGATGAAAACATCAATCTCCAGAAGTCTCTAGGTGCCTTTTTACATAAACAATTGACATTTCCTTATACACATATAATCCAATAGAAGCCTCACTTCTCATTAGACTGCCTAAGCTTCTTATATATGAATATCTGAAACTATTTTTATTTTTATTTGTGGGAGGTATTGACTTAAATGAACTCATTTATTCATACATCTACAGTTGGCCCTTGAATAATGCAATCGCTAGGGACACTGACCTCTCTGGCAGTCAGAAATCCACATTTAAGTTTTGATTCCCCCAAAATATCTACTAATAGCCTACTGTTAGCTGGAAGCCTTGCCAATAATGTAAATGGTCAATTAATACATATTGCTTATCAAGAAAATCATAAGAAAAAGAAAGTACATTAACAGTACTGTACTGTACTTATTGATGTAAAAAGTTTAGGTAGTTTGGTTTAAAAAAAATGAAGCCTCAGGCAGCCTGGGTGGCTCAGCGGTTTAGTGCTGCCTTCAGCCCAGGGTGTGATCCTGGAGTCCTGGGATCGAGTCCCACGTCGGGCTCCCTGCATGGAGCCTGCTTCTCCCTCTACCTGTGTCTCTGCCTCTCCCTCTCTCTCTCTGTCTCTCATGAATAAATAAATAAAATCTTAAAAAAAAAAATGAAGCCTGTCAGAACCTACATCAAATATTGTCTCATGTAATACAAAACACTGTAGATGTTATACATATTCCTAACAATAGATAAAACATAATGTGAAAAACAAATTCATATTTATTTACAGATAAAATGATTCATACATTGGTAACAAAAATGCAGCAATATGATTGCTTTATGATAGCCTAGTATAATCAATATAGTTGCTTCATGGTAGCCTAGCATATATACTGATGAATGAGTCATTATAAAATGTTTATAGCATACAGCATTAAATTCATATAATACAGTATAGGAAACATTGTTACTTTTTAAATCATTACTTTTTAAAGATTTATTTATTTGGGAGAGAGGGAGAGAGAGTGCACACACACACACACACACACACACACGTGAATTGGGGGAGGGGTAGAGGGAGAGAATCCCTAGCTGACTCTATGCTGAGCATGGAGCCCAGTGTTCAGTGACCCATCAGATCATGCCTTAGCTGAAATCATGAGTCAAATGCTTAACTGACTAAGCCACCCAGGTCCTGACTTTCTTTTTTTTTTTTTTTAATTAAGTAGGCTCCACACCTATCATGGAGCCCAATGCAGGGCTTGAACTCACAACCCTGAGATCAAGACCTCAGCTGAGATCAAGAGTCAGACACTTACTTAAACAACTGAGCCACCCAGGTACCCTCATTGTTAAGTTTAAAAAAAAAAAAAAAACCATTCACCTGTGATAATAGGCTAATGCCCAGTTTCTTCAATCACAACAGAGCCTTACTGCATGGTAATGTAATTTTTTGAAAGCAAAGTTATACAATACTAAGAAAACTAATACATGATTATTTTATATTAAATATCATTCACACTCTACCTATGTAAGAACAGGCTACCACTTCCATACAAGTCTTATATACAGTGTTCTACACAATGAATACTTAATGACACAAAAATATCTCATATAGTTTTTGCCATATAGTTATTAGATTTCCACACAAAGACACACACATGCAACAGATAAGTTTATTCCATTGACTGGAATGAATCATCATAGAGATCTTCATCCTCATTGTCTTGATGTTGAGTAGGCTTAAGAGGAGGAGGAGAAAGGAGAAGGGTTGGTCTTCCCATCTCAGGGGTGACAGATGGAACAGGTGAAGGAGGTGGAAGGAGAGGCTGGAGATGCAAGCACACTTGGTGTAATTTTACAGAAGTACATAGTAATTTCTGACTTTTTGTTTTTTCATTTCTCTAAAAATGTTTCTATATAGTACCAATCCTTTCGCCATTTGTTTTGCTTTTAGCACATGTGTTATGGAAGGATCCATGACACAAAAGAAGTTAAAAGCTGTCTTGAATGATTGGAACCCTTCATTAGCTAAATTATCTAATATTAATTTGTTTTCTGGCACTGCTTCTACATCTTCTTACTCATCATCTTGCACTGGTTTGAAAGTACTCATCTCCATCAAGTTGTCTTCTGTTAATGCCTCTGCTGTGGTTATCTATTAGCTCTTGAATTTCTCCAAAATCCATATCTTGAAACCCTTCATCTCCACCTTTGTCATCATATCCACAATCTTATGATATTTGATCGTCATAAATCATTTGAAGTCATGCACAACATCTGGACCCAGTTTTATCCAGCAGGAATTTATTGTTTTGGGTTTCATGGTTTTTATGGCTTTTTCTATAACAGCAATGTCATATTCAGTGGTGTAATCCTTCCAGACTTTCATGATGTTCTCTCTGTTAGGGTTCTCTTCCGTAGCATTGACAGTCCTTTCCATATCTAGTGTGTTATGAGCCTTAAAGGTCCTTATGACCCTCCAATCTAGAGGGTGATTATAGAGACCTTGTGTTTGGTTGCAAGTAGCCCACCTTGATGCCCTCAGTGTTGAGCTCATGGGGTTTTGGGTGTTGAGCTCATGGGGTTCTGGGTGGCCAGAGGCATTGTTCAATATCAGAAGAACTTTAAAAGGCAGTCCCTGAGTGGCCAAGTATTTCTTGATTTCAGAGACAAAGCACTGGTGGAACTAATCCAGAAAACAGAGTTCTTTTCGAGGCCTTCTTGTCATACAAGTAAAAGACTGGAAGCTGGTGTTTATCTTTTCAAAGCATGGGGGTTAACAGCTTTATAGATAAGAGCGGTTCTGATCATAAACCTGACTGTATTTGCACAAAATAGTAGAGTTAGCCTGTTCCCTCCTGCCTTGAATCCTGGGGCTCTCTTCTCTTCCTTACTAATAAATGTCCTTTGTAGCATTATTTTCCCAGAAAAAAAAAGACACTTTCATCTGCATTAAAAGCCTGTTCAGGCAGATATCTTTTCTCCTTAGTGATTTTCTTAATGCCATCTGGGAACTGCTTCCTCTTGATCAGCAGAAGCTGCTTCTCATTATCTTGACATTTTTTAAAGACAGACTTCTTTCTAAAATTATCAAACCATCCTTTGCTGGCGTTAAATTCTCTAGCTTTAGATCCTCCACTTTCCTTTGCCTTAAATTCTCATATAATGATTTTGCTTCATCTTGAGTCGTATTAGAACATAGTCACATAGATTGCCCATGTTAGGCATATAGGTATGCCTTTCTCTTAACAATCCTGCACCCACATAAAAGCTACATTTCCACTGAGATAAAAAAAGATATTTCACAGAAAAGTGCAAAGTTTTTGTGCCTGCTGGCATAGCTACAGTCATGGATTCATAAATTTCCTTTTCTTCTTTTACAATAGTCTGTATGCTGGATTCATTTGTATTGAAATTGTGGGGAACTACATCCATAGACCTCCATCTACAGTACTTATCAAGCAATTCAACTTTTTCTTGTAATGTCTTGGCTTTTCTGTGCTTTTGGGGCAAACTTCCAGCATTGCTAGTGACACTTTGTATGGGTTCCATGGTGTTATTCAAGGCTTATAATATTATACTAACCACTATGAAAAGTATCTGAGAACCTCAGAAATCACTTTTTACTGCAATATGCAGTTTACCAGAGAAACTTAATTGCTCACATGGAAATAACTAGAATCACATGGCATAGTTTGCAACACTTGAGCTCCCCATAATAGCAACAGGAAGTGGCTATGAAATTATTACAGCAATGCAGTATGTACTATAGTTCATTTTAAGCAATTATGATTTAATACTGCATATATACACTTTTTTACATTTCTCTCAATTGAATAGAGCCATGTACAGTCTGTAAGTGTGTGTGTAAATTTTGATAATTTTAACTTATTGTAATAGATTTGTGTATATTTTATGATATTAAACAATAAAAATATCTGTATATATGTATTTTATATAAAATACATATATTTTTTGCATTCATAACATACCTTTTTCTTATTCTTTTCATTGTTTCTAGGTTATATGGTTCAGAATTTTTCCAAATTGTCACAAATATCAAGAAAAATTTCCAATATCTTTATTGAAAAAAGTCTGTGTATAATCCTACAGTTCAAAACCATGTTGTTCAAAGATCAACTGTATTTACTCTTTGTACATTTATTTATTCAGTACCTGTATTCTTAAGTATATTGTTGTGTCTCAGGCACTGTGCAAAACACTTAGAATACAAAAATGACAAAATACAGCTCTTTCTCTCAGGTAGTTCATAGACACAAATTTATATTACCATACAATATGAGAAGTACTTTAATAGACACAGGCTCCGTTTTGTTTGGGGGAATTTTATGTAGAATACTGTTAAGCTTATTTTGCCTCAGAAGAAGCAGAAGTAAAAGTGAATAACATTTAAGATTTACATATTGAGTATGTTTTTGCTCAGTATATGCTATATACATCAGAAATAATTTCTTGCAAGTCATTGAGACCTGGTTTCAAGCATGCTTTGATTCCTAAGTATTGTTAAATTTTTATTCAAACGTGATAAAGCTGTTGAAGTAGTAATTCATTCAGTGCCTCTAAGTCTATCTTAAGAGTAAATAAAAGAATGAAAAGTATATAATAGTGGATAAAACAAATGAATAATTCTAGCATCCCCGGTGCCCTTGAGAATGAGTCTTCTTTCTCTAGTACAGGATCAGAACTGAAAGCATCAGAGTGAACTCATGAAGTTAAAAAAAAAAAAATATCTCCTTCTTTTTCTCTGTCTCTATTTATCTATGGCGTTCTTCCTTGGAAAGGCCTAGAAAAAAATGCCTATCTGAATAGCCATGAGCATCACTAACATCCAGATTGTGACTTTGAAATACTACTCGTTCAAAGCAGGGCTACTTGGAGGACCAACTGAGTTCTGATCTAGAGAAAATAATGTTTAAGGTGAGTTTAAGAGATGCTATAACTGTAGTTAGTAAGGAAGATATCAGAGGATACAAGGGTGCACCAATAGGAAGTGAGAGCCAATATGAAGAGGCTCTGATTGACTAAAAAGTGTAATAACTAAAATGGATGAAAGCATACCGTATGTGTTCAAATGCATTCTTTCATAATGACACATATACACACATACAACTAATTAATTGCCTTTGTACAACACAAGGTTAACAGAATGCACCATAAAGCATTTGTCTTTTTTTTTAATGAAATGAATACTGCATTACTAAGGCAAAATTTCTCTTTGTAGAAGTATTGCAATGAATAAATAAAGAATGATAAATTGGGTTAGCAATAGTTTACAATAAGTGATAAATTATAAAATCTAGGCATCAAGCATTGGTGGCTGCTAACATCACAAAAAAAGAAAGGCACCCAGGTGTTTTGTACTTTCTGATACAGAATTCAAAACTATCATGAAGGAGTCTTGTAGATAATTTAACCTTAATCTATCTGATTAAACTTCTGTGTCCAATCACTACTGCCCAAGGAACAGAGAAGTTAAACTAAAAACAGGATAGAAATAGATACAGGAAAAATAAGCTAGTTTCTTCAACAAATAAATTGCAAGGAAAAAAAAAAGCAATGATGATGAAATACGTTAATTGAAAAAAACCTGTAAAAACATACCCATTCCCCCAGTCTCCTGCCAAGAAAAAAAAAAGGCAAAACAAAGCCATACACTTTATGTATATACATTTGGATGATGAAAGTATATAGAAAAATATAATGTGATACCAGAAGAGTGTTTATTCTTGGAGAAAGGGTATTGTGGTGGGAAGACATATGGGGGCTCTATGGTAGCATCTCTTGACATGGAAGGTGGTTGTTCAATTTATAATAGCACATTAAGCTGTACACTTGCTTTATGTCATTGCTAATAACAAATTTTAAAAAGGGAATAGGTAGCTTGATTTTGTAGACATGTGGAACTTGAGGATTTGTACAAAATATAAGTGAAGATGCTGAGTAAATATTTGCACATATGGTTCTTTAATTCAAGAGATAGGTTTTACAGCTGAATCCATGACCCTTGTTTAAGGAGGGTTTAATTAATTAGGAAGAGATGTAATCTATCTGAAAGTTGAATCCTGATTTGAGAGACAATCCATATTTAAAGAATGGATCCTAAAAGGAGAAGTACAAAATAGTCTGAGAGGTAGGAAGAAAACTGTAAGCCACTATCACCTAACTTGTCCACTTCTGGAACTAGAAAGAGGGAAAGAAGTAAAAGGCAAGTGGCTCCCTTTTAAGGACCTCATTGGGTAGTAGCCTGTATTTCTTCTTCTATCCATTGGCCTGCATATAAAACCACAAGGAAGGCTGGGAAATGTGGTTCCCTATGGTGTTGCCATGAGACCAGAAAAAAAACTTGATATTCTGTTACTAAGATGAAGAAATCATCTTATTTAGAACATTCATGACAGGTTGGTTTTCAAGTTCTCTGGGAGGCCTGGAGTTAGAATGTGAAATGCACACACTGAATCAGGTGCATTAGGAGCAAAAGTCCCTAACAGATGTAGAGGAACCAGGTCAGTGGATATTAGTAAGTAGGAGGGATGTAGGCAATGGAGCAAAATGTCATGGGGTTCTGAAGAGTAGAGTTTAAGTATGAACTGTTGTTTAAGAATAAAGTGTTAGAGGGGTGCCTGGGTGGCTCAATGTGTTGAGCCTCCAATTCTTGGTTTTGGCTCAGGTGATGATCTCAGGGTGGGAGATGGAGCCCCTTGAGGGGCTTCAGGCTCTGCACTCAGTGTGGGGTCAGCTTAAATTCCTCTCTTCCTCTCTGTCTACCCTAACCCCACCCCTCCCCTCAAATTAATAAATAAATAAATAAATAAATAAATAAATAAATCTGAAAAAATATTAAGCGTTAGGAATGCAGGAGGTGGTGGCAATATGGATGAAGATTGGTCTTTGCCTCCTGTTCCTTGCTAGGTGGGTATGGGAGAATGAACAATTTTCACAGGAGGGCTGGAAAGGAGCAGGTCCTGGGTTGAGCCACGTTTCCCTTTAGGAAAAGGAAGTGAAGGAGGGCTAAGGAATTTAACAACACGTCTTGCATAGATTAAATCCCATCTGGAAGAAAGTGCTTCTCCCTATATTTTGCGATTTGAAATTTCTGTCACTCTTCTTACATTGAGAGGGCTTGGAATACAAAACACTAGTTAATTATGATCTAGTTCTGTAAATCAGCTGTTTAATTTAAATATGTAGAAATTGTTAAACAATATATTAGTATGTTTATTGTAATCAATTTCAGGCATATTAAAGTTATATTTTTATAATATGAAATTATCCTTTAAAAGGATTTATATTTATGAAACATTTTACATTTTCATTATAAAGTACTAGCAATAGATTGTTCTCTGTCATTTCAAACTGCCTAGAATTAGAGTAAAACCACAAATAGTTATATGGCCAGGCTAAATGTTATAGTATCCTGGTCCAAAAGTATTTGGACTACTTTATCTGACCCAGGAACTTAACTGTTAAATATTTTCTTGAGAAACAATAATAATTGGAACAATTCCACGGGCTAAATATAATTCTATGAAACTAAAGCAAATTGCTTTTCTACCATATTCTCCAATATATAAATTTTTATCTGTTTTGCCTTTATGAAATGAATCTAGGCATTTTTATTTTATTTATTTATTTATTTATTTTAAGATTTTATTTATTTGAGAGAGTGAGAGAGAGAGACATCATGAGCAGGGGGGAAAGGTAAAGAAACAGACTCCCTCCTGAGCAGGGAGCCCAAATTGGGACTCCATCCCAGGACCCTGAAATCATGACTTGAGCTGAAGGCAGACACTTAACCAACTGAAGCACCCAGGTGCCGTGGGCATTTTTCAATAAATATAAAAATATTGATTGATTGATTGTCATTAATTTCCATCTAGTGTAAGCTTCCTTGCTAAATACTAACATATTTTAGCAAAAATTTTCCACACGTGCAAAAGGTCATCCTTTCTGTAAATGTTTGAAATAGAAGGCAGAAGCAAGTCAATAACAATTTTTTTCTTTGGGGGAACTATAATATGGATTTGAAACTAAAGCACTAAATAGCTTTATCTCACAACTGAAATCTCATTACATGGTAGTAGCTTTTCAGGACACAGTTTGAGAAGAATTGTGTGGCTACGCAAAGCTCAGGGAGTGATTATGCCCCATTACCACCATCTGCCTGGATGCAGAAGAGGGAGCGGAAGCATGCATGCCACATGGTATCCATTAATGTTCTAGTAATTAGAAACATGTCCATGTTTTTCACCAAATACATTCAGACTTATAGGTGAATTAAATGTTCAAAATATTACAGGTATGTAGAGATACCTACTTAACGATATTTAGTTTTAATGTAATCTTTAGCATGATATGAATTCTCAAGAAATCTAGATTTCAACTGAATCTTTGAAAGAGTTATTGCTATAATAAATTTGATTTGAATATCATTTAGAGAGATATCCTGGAAAGTTTTAAAAAGCCAAGTGTAGGAGGGACGCTTGGGTGACTCAGTCAGTTAAGTGTCCATCTAGATTTCAGTTTAGGTAATGATCTCAGGATCCTGAAGTCAAGCCCCATGTGGGCATGGAGTCTGCTTAAGATCTTAAGCTTCTCTCTCTCTCTCTCTTTCTCTCCCCCCCCCCCGCCCCTTCACCACTACCTCCCTCATGCACCCATGCTTTCTCTCTCTCTCTCTTTAAAAAAAAAAAAAAAAAGCCAGGTATAGGAAAAGCCATAATAATATAAGTACAGTGGTAATTTTAATGCTTCTATAGACATGGTTGTTTTACCAACTCATACAACACAAGGCGTTCCTTTAAAATATGTGTGTTCCATTTAAAACATACATCTGAAAAGCATACGTGATATTATTCCCTGCCTAGGAGCTGCAACAATAAGAATGCATTTAAAAATCAACATAGTATAAGAGTTGAGTTAAATAATATTGTTAAAAAAGAAGACCAGAGGCCCCAAATGATGTCACTTAGATCTAGTTTCTGAACCGGGCTTAATACCTAATATAATTGCAGTTTTGGTCTCCTCCAGAAATGCAGTCTTAACTGGTCAGTCCGGAATTTTTTCCAGCAGCACCAATGAGTCTGCTTAGAGCCCTCTCCACTCCCCCTCAATCCTAATAGGAAGATTAGGTAATCTGCATAAGACCCCTAGCCTTTCCCCCAAGGGAAACAGCCTTGCTTGAAACAATCCTTTTCCTTTGCTAATAACTCTCTTGCCCCATCCTCCTTTTATAAAAACCTTCCATTGTGAACTACTCCTTAGAATACCCTTCTGTTTGCTAGATGGGATGCTGACTGATTTATGAATTGTTTAATAAAGCCAATTAGATCTTTAAAATTTACTTGGTTGAATTTTTGTTATTCAACAGTAGGTAAAGGTTAAATAAAACAGTAAGGAAGAATCAGAAAAATTTTAAAACATCCTAGAAAGCTGATAAATTACAAAAATAAAAGTTGGTTGGCAGACTATGGGTTTAGTGAATTCAGTTCCCTGATCTTAGAATAATGATAATAATAAAATAAATTGCGGTTTTCAATAGAAGTTCTGTTGTTATCTTTAGAATGGCATCTGGCTGGTAGTATGTTATTTAAAAAAATAATCCTATATTTAAAAAACGTTTAAAACCAAACTATCTATTCATAGTATGACTATGACATTGCCAGCAACAAAGACTGACAACCATTCATTTGATCATCCCAATTTTCACCATATATGAGTCAAAGTAGATAAAACCGGAATAGAAAGGAAAAAATGGCAGATACTTGCTTTGTTATCTGAGGGAGAATAACTCGCCAACCTGAAAAATGGTAAGGAGATGACTCATTTCCCTGCTACTGCCTGACTTGGATCTAGGGTCTGATCAGTTCCCTCAAAACCCAAAACAGGATAGTGGTAGCTGGGGCTGCTTTACCAATGTCCTCTTTACATGTTTTCTAAGATTAAATTTTGCATTAATGCAAATATCTGGAGTCTACAGTGGCTAAGCTTTTGGTTTACCACATCTGGGAATGAGAGACGAGAAAGTGCCATGAGAAAGTGCAAAAGTAGACTATTTTTGGCAAAAGGGCTATATATTGATTAGAATTACCTAGAAATAATGTTTGTCTTCTCAGAGTGGTCAACTAAACAACAAAAGCAAGACAGATGAAGTTTAGAATTTAGCTAAATTGACTGTTAGTGACCAGTAATTAGACTAAGTCTGTTTGCATTTACTGTTCCTCTAACTGAAAACCTAAGAAACATGTTCTAGCAGCAACCAGGTAAAAAAATGAGAGGAACCAAGGAGAAGCTAATGAGTCATCAGTGGAGAAAATCTTCATTCCTAAAGGATGAGGAATTGAGTAAAAATCAACACAGGAAATATGGAAATATTTTGCAAGAAACAAAATGTTTAACAATAAAGACATGAAAGGAAAAATTACTTTTGAAAAATATGTGCTATAGTATACTAAGTAAATTGTATAAAAACTTAAGCTATATGTTTTTGTTTTTAGAATTTATTTATTTATATGAGAGACAGAGAGCACAAGCAGGAGGAGGAGCAGAAGAGGGTGGAGAGGGAGAAGCAGAATCCCCAATGAGTGGGGGCCAGATGTGGGGCTCATCCCAGGACCCTGAGATCATGACCTGAGCCAAAGTCAGATGCTTAACCAACTGAGCACTCAGGTGCCCCAAGTCATATATTTTTTTATAAAATTAAGGAATCATGTGTTTGATTACATATGATGTAAAAATAAAACAGAAAATAATATAGCAATAAAATGCAGAATAAAAATATAGAAGAAATTGGATGAAAGGGAGATATTAATAAAAACAGAGCTTAATGACCTGTTGAAATGTAAAGAAATTAAAAATTTTGTCACACGTTTAAAATATTCATTAAAGGCAGAATTGGCACAGCAGAAAATGAAATTTTGAGATAAATGCTGAGAAACACTATGAATACCGAGGAAAAGGAGTTAGTGATAGAAATAAATGGGAGGTGCTATTGCAATTGTAACAGAGGAAGCACATCTAACATCATATTGAGATTCTAAAAATAAAATGAAACAAATAGAAATATAACATTGAAGAGTGTAAAAGTAAATCAAACTGGGCTGAGTAAGCTCTGAATATGCATATTAAACCTGCATACATATATGATACATTCACACAAATAGGAAAATTAAGGAAAATACGTAAACTTCTTAAATTTCAAAAATATTTACCCTTTGAAAAGAAGGAGGAGGAGGATAGGAGGTGGGGAAAGGGAGGGAAAAGTAAAAAAAGTTAGCTTGTACATAGACAAGCTTGTACATAGACTTTTAAGACAAGGGAACAATAGATGCATAGTACATTTTGAGTGTTAGTTTTCCATTTTGTGAAACCAGCTAAAACATATTTGGGTGTAAGTATATGCTTCAAAATTTTTGTACCCTTCTAATGGAAAAGGTGTATCAGTTAATAAAAGTTTAATTAAAATAATTCAAGAATAGGGAACTAAGAGTTTTAAGAATTGGTTAACACTGCTTTGTCTTACATAATTTTAAATACAATTTCAAGAATTATTTGGTATTAATAAGCTAGATGAAAAACCATAGACTTTCAACTAAAACTGAAAGGCATGCTAAATTTTCTGTTTTACTAGAGGAAAGGGGATTAAATTCTGCTATTTTTTTTTTCATTGATGATTAAGAAGAAATAAGTTCATGGGCACTGGGGTGGCTCAGTAGTTCAACAACCAACTCTTGGTTTTGGCTAAGATCATGATCTCAGAGTCATGAGATCGAGTGCCATATCAGGTTCTGTGTTCAGTATGCAGTCTCACACTCTAAATAAATAAAATAACAAAATATTTAAAAGAAGAAAAAATAAGTTCATATATATTTTTTAGTATATGTAATTGTTATGTATCAGAGAGTCTTATTAGTTGAAGACAAATGGCGTGTATAGTTTCCAGAATACTGTAAGAATCAAAATTTGATGACATGTATATTGTAATCATCAAGGAAATTGGAACTTAAAAATATATATTAAGAATAGAAAACAAAATGACTCAGGTAGGATCAATTGCATCTCTAATGACAGTAAATACAAGCAGCTAATTGGATTAAAAATCATTATTCAAAAATATATTCTCAATTGTGTAGTTTTTGCAACAGAAACATAAAAAGTATCAAAGCAAAGTTACAAGTTTTGTCAAGTATGTTAACTCAAACATACACACATCATGTGCACACATACAAAAGCACACCAAATTAAACAAGATAGTAAACAGTGGTGATAAGTATCAGAAAACAATAGGGGACAAAAAGCATCAAGAACATTTTAGTGCAATTTCTAAAGAAGTTATAACAGATACGGGCATTTGTATGAAATAAGAGTGTGTGTGTTTATGTGTATGTGTATGTGTGTACTTTAAAAAAGTGAATTAATGGGCACTTCTGGGATTTGGTAACAACTCAATTTATTGTAAAATTTTATATTTTATAATTTTTCTTTTTTAATCTGCACAAGATGGTATCCTTTAATAAATAGTTCATTAATAAATTATAGCAGAAAAATAATTATTGGATTTGATATTTTCATCTATTTGTGATTATTTTTAAATGGTGAACCACAAATGAAAAAAAAACCATAATTAAGCAGATTAAAAATAACTTGCACACACTAATAACCAAATTTTATGTAATGGAAAAACACTATGAAATTTCTCCTTCAAATTAAGTATAAGAAAATTATTTCTTCTAAAAAAAAAAAGAAAAAAAAGAAAATTATTTCTTCTGTCAAATTATTTTAGAAGTATAGCCAATGCAACAAAATAAATGAAGGTATAACCATTAGAAAGGAGGATATTATTATTATTTGTAATGATATGATTATGTAAGAAGAATGTGTTAAATCCTTAAAAATGTGGAGACACAAGGCTTAAGGATGAGAACATGTAAAATTAATAAATATAAATGAACTTAGAGGAAGAATTTATACATTTAATTCAAACTGTTATTTGGGAAATGGTTGAGCTTATTCTGACGTACTTTTGGTAAAGAAAAGGATGGAAAAATATTAATAGGGACTTGCATATGAAAAATAATACACATTTTAGAGTCACATAATTAAAACAATGTACTAAGTAAATAGTTACAGATATATGCATCAAAGAAACTAAAAAGAAAATGCATGAATCAACCCTAGCACATATCAATTTTGAAGTTAGACATGAAAGACATATTGAGTTGCTTAATAGATGGAACAGGGCAGACACAATCACCTGGATAAAAAAACTTAACACCATTAAATATAGATTACAATCGTAAAGTAACTTCTATAGGAATAAAGATCTAAAATGTGGAATCATGAGAATTCTCTATCAGTGGTTCTCAAACCACTGTGAAACATCAGGTTGTGCTGTGAAAACAAGTTTGTCATTTGTTATGAGAAATTGTCAGGAAAAATGCCAATATGTTTGAGGAATGCTGACTTACACTAAGGTAAGCATGTTTTTGTTAGTTTGTTTTAATGTGAAAGTATAGAGATTTTACTGTGCTTTGTTAAATGTCCAGAAAGGTTTTGCAGTATTTTAAAACTGGTTTACTCAGGATACTTTTTTTTTCAAGATTTATTTTTTATTTATTTATTTATTTATTTATTTATTTATTTATTTATTTGCAAGAGAGCATAAGCAGGGGGAGTGGCAAAGGGAGAAGTAGACACCCCACTGAGCAGAGAGCCAGACTTCAGGACTCCACTTGGGGCTCAATCCCAGGACCCTGGGATCATGACCTGAGCTGAAAGCAGATGCTTAACCAACTGAGCCATCCAGGTAGCCCACAGGATACTTTTTTGAGAGCACTTTTGTTTTGGTCAGGACTCTTGGTCACAAGTGGCAGAAAATCCAAAAGAATATGATGTGAACTAGGAACATGAACACTGCCACAACTAAGCCTCTCTTTCTCTTTCTTGAAGTTCTTTCTCTCTAATTCACTAGCTTCTGTATTTTCCACAGCGAAATGGACTTTTTTTCAGGAAGGGAAATATGGGTAGAGACTTTTGGGAAACATGCTTTTCCTGCATAGTATATGACATCAGTTTGAAAACTTAGAGCAGGAATCCGGTTGACCTGGCTTCGCTCATATGCACATCTTTGGGTAAATCACTGGGGTCAGTGGTAGGCAGAGAGTGAAGTACTAGGATTAGTTCAGACTGGACCATGAACCTAACTCTATGTTCTGGATAGATAGACAGGATAATGAAAACCTAGACATGGCCATACCCCTTCTAACTATGCTCATTAATATTTTTTGGAAGATTGTCTGTCAGAATATATTCTGGAAAATGCCGCTTAAAAATATAATTTAGTAATTACAATCATTGCAAACATTTATTGAGTGCTAATTTAGAATATGTAAAGCAGTATTCTAAATGCATTCTGTTTTTAACTTATTTAATACTAATACAAAATTTAAGCCTCATGAAGGTCCATCAAATAGACATCATCAATTTCTTCATTTTAAAGGAAATTAAGGCACAAAGCATGTAAGCATCTTTAGAGCTCATATAGCTAGGAAATGGAAGAGTTGGAATCAACTCTTACAATTAAAAAAAAGATTACTATATTTTAAGAGATCAACTGAATAACCCACTATTGATGCCAGTGATTTTGATATCATCTTTCAGAAAATTAGTATTATAAGAAATTATTGATTGGTAGTAAAATAAACTATAAGTATGAGGTTAAAAAATAATTACACAGTATTGTATAAAGATTAGAAAGCCAAGTACTATAATTTATTTTATTTTTTTCAAGTACTATAATTTTAAAATACGTATCAGAAAGGTTTTTAGTCTTCATTTTTAATTTTGGACTCAACTTATGGTTTTATGATTTTAAGGACTAGTATATGTATTCTTCATTTGTTATATTTAGCAATAGAAAACTATTTGGTAACTCTCAAGTAAAAGTTTTTTTTTTTTTTTCAAGTAAAAGTTTAAAACGATTTGAAATAGCAAAAAAATATGGTTGGCAAAGTAATTGGAAATTGACATAAATTCATGAAAATTAGTACAAATAATAAAATGGCAATTTACTAAAGTGAATAACTTTACCACCAAAAAGGCCAGTAGTAAAAATGAAAATTAAGATAAGTTGTTTGAAAGACATGGGGAAGGCCTCTATCCTGTACTATCTTTAAGATCAGAAAAAAAATTATGCCTGTGCTGTGTGAATTCTGCTCTTGGAGGCAATCAGTGTTTATGTCTTCTATTCACAAAATGAAAGTATATTGAACACCTATTCTATGCCAGTCACTGTGATACACACTGGAGATAAGGCCTGGAATAGAGATAAGACCATGGTCTTTATTTTATGGTGCTGAAATTCTTGAGAATGAACTAAGAAAGTAATTTGCAATGTTATATGCATGTCACAAAAAGAGAGTTCTTTTCCCTTCTTCAATTTTCAAACTCCAACCAAGTGAAAATAATGAGCTATAAAGTAGTAGTAGTAGGGGGTGGCTAATACTGAGGAATTACATCAAAGAGCATACAGTGTTCTTGTAGAAAATCACTGTAAGTTTGAAAAAAAAGATTAAAAACATCCTGACAGCAGTTTTTTTTCTCAGGATGTACGTGTTCAAGAGTGTGTGTGGGGATGCCTGCGTGGCTCAGCAGTTGGGCGCCTGCCTTCGGCCCAGGGCATGATCCTGGAGTCCCAGGATCGAGTCCCGCATTGGGCTCCCTGCATTGACCTTGCTCCTCTCTCTGCGTATGTCTCTGCCTCTCTCCCTCTGTCTCTCCTGAATAAAAAAATTAAATCTTAAAAAAAAAGAGTGTGTGTGTGTATGCATGTGTGCATGCATGTGTGTGTGTAATAATGTGTTCAGATAATCTAAAACTAGGTATGGGTGTGTGTAGTTATTTTTAGTTCCTTAGTGTTTGAATAAATTGAAAGCTCATTAGGAACTAGAAAATAGGGCACATCTAAAGGGATTCAGTTAGAGCCTAATTGATCAGAGTACAGATGAAAAGAAAATACACATATCACTAATTTCTCTGGATAAACATTTTCTTCTTAAAGACTGAATACATAGCCATGCATGTGTATAAGCAAACATATGGACATGCACACATGCACACAAACACACAATGAATAAATAACCAATCTGCTGCTTATAGAATGACTTCAATACTGTGGGAGAAGAACATCATCATGAAGATTCTAAGGAAGAGAATTCTTCAAAGAATTGAAGAAAAACATTGCTGAGTAATCAAAGTGTGCAAACATCCCATGTATGCTTTTAGAGAACAGGCTATTAGTCTCGAAAGGTAGAGGAGAATAAAAGTATGACATTGGTTTCAATTAGCTGAAAACAAATACCTTGTCTTGGCCCATCTGACTATGCATTCTGGCCTTCCCCGTGAGGTAGGTAGATGTCTTTCTGTCTCGGAGAATATTTACTCAAAAGGTAGAGTGTAGATGAGAAAATGTCTGGAAAAACAGATCTGAATCCAGGCTGTATGCTCATGTAGATAATTTTCCTGGTTTCCTTCCTATACAGTCTTTCAAAAAGGAGCTGTCTTAGAAAGAATCACTCCTATTCAAAGATGCACAGTTATAAGAAGGTAATCAGAATAAGACCTAAGCAAAAATATCATAACAAAAGAGGGAGCAAACAATGATTGTGAAAAAAGTCAATTGAGGAACATAAGACAATCAATATTCAGCAAAACTGTCTTTCAAGAAGTAGAACAAGATGAAAACATGTTCTCACTAAAGAAATGGTGAGTAAAATTATAGTAAATATGTAGATAATTCTAAACTAGCATTGGCTGTATAAACAATAATAATTGCTAATTTGGAGATCAAAATAAATTAGATATAATTAAATATTAGACCACATGACTATGTAAATTGGGGTTGGGTGATCCAAATTTTAAAAGTTATTTGTGTTTTTTAGGAAGAAGCACAGATATAAGATAACTTTAGACATTTCAGGAATGCATGTTAAATTTTTAGATGTAACCACTAAGATAACGGAAAATGTATCTTTCTACAGCAGGAAGAAGGAAGTGAAAGCAGTAACAACAACAACCCTTGATCAATTTGGAAGAAGGTCCAATGGTGTCAGGAAAATACCGAAAGTTGTAAAAATATAAGCATTCTCTGAAATGGTAGAAATGAAAAAGTTTATCAGAAGCACATAAACTTAAATGGTCTGAATATATTATGTAAAATCTCTAGATTGTGATGTTGTGTTGAAAAGAAAAAAAGCCCATCAGGTGTACTTGAGACGTACTAGATATGCAAGGATAAAGATTTGCTTAAAATGAAAAGGACAGGAAAAGATATCCCAGGCAAACAGTAATAACAACCAGAAAACTGGTGTCATTATGTTAAACCAAACAAGCTACCTGCAAAAAACATGTCTGGAGAAAAAAAGGAGCACTTTATAGATCTAAAAGATTAAATTCACCTTGTAGGTATCTGAGATATGTATGTACTGAAAGTGATTCCTTCAGAATTCATTCCGTTACACATTATAGTGCTACAAGAGAAACTGAAAAAAATGTACCTTCATAATGAAAAGATTGCATAGAAATTTCACATGATTTATAGATCAATAGATAAAATATCATTAGACATATAGAAGATTTGAAAAAATAACAAGCTTGATGTAATGGACATATGTAGAATATTGCATTTAATTAATGGAATTATACATTCTTTTCAAGGACAAGCATTGCTTATGGAAATTGATCATATATTCTGTGACTTTTAACATAATTCAAAGTCAGTATTTCACAGACTCTTCTTTCCGACCCCAGTATTTAGTTAAATATCAATAAAAAGAAGATAATTTACAAAATAACTCATCAATTTCAACTTCAAAGCATTTCTAAATGGAAAATATTTAGAAATACAAAATAAAGTCGAGAAAAGAAATGTATGTATACGTTAGAAGTTCAAGGATACACATCACCCTTATTCTTGTAGAGAAAATAATTTTGAAAATATTCCATCTAACAGAGAAATAACTAATAATTTTAAAATGGAGCAATTGTATCATTAAAAGACTATTGGTAAGAGCTAATAACAATTAAAACAGATTTACGCCTAAATAATTATAAAGATTCATTTTTTGCAATGATTATCTGTATATTATTTTATCAGATCATAAATTTGGAAAAGAAAGTAATAATTTAGTTAGACATCCAATGCAATTTATTTCTAGATAGGAAATTACTATTGTATCAACTTTTCTGTCTAAGCTCCAAGAGAATTATAGTCTGCTGTTTGCTTACTTGAAGAGGGCTTCCTCGCGGCGAAAATGATCCCAGCTCAGAGAGAAAAAAAAAAAAGAAAAGAACAAAAAAAGTGAAATCATGGCCTGGAGGCTGACACTGGCAACATATGAGCTTGTTCATTCAATGAATCAGTTAACTCATCTGCTTAATGTGATTCTTTTACACAGAAGCTGATGCAGCCAACTTGTTCGCCAGCTCAGTCCTGGTACTATTTCCTTATGCTCAATTCACAGCCTTCCTTTCTCTGTGGCCCAGATAGCAAGTAGACATATATGGAATACAAGTAGCATGTCATGGAAAGAGCCCTGAAGTTGGAATAAGAAAACCTGGATTCAAATCTCAGCTCTTCATGACATTACTAATGACCTAGGTGACGTTATTCGTAACGTAAGTGACTTGAGTTCTTTAATCTCTCTGCTGTTACCTGATACACAGTAGGACATTAGATAATGTATTTTAAAAGTTTGACACTAGACACAAGTTATGTACCATAACTACTTTTTTAAAGTAGGGCATATCATTTCTATCTTTAATCCTAAATACCAGAAATCTATTTGTTTGCCAGGTAAGAAAGTAAGGGGGTGATTGGGACACAGATGGGTTCCCATTAGCCTGCAGTGAGCTGCCAGTACAGAGGCAGGCAGACAAGACAGGGCAGGAGCCCAGCATGAGGTGATAGAAAGAAAACAGCTGCTTTTCTCCAGCAGGGACTCCGGTCAGTTTGAAGCCCATGTGTTAAGAGTATCCACCCTTCCTTTAATAAGAATTTCCTTTTGGAGTCATCACCAGCACGCAGTCTATAGACTACTGGCACTATCTTCAAGATACCAAACGAAATGCGCACAAAGAAAAAAATCAACCAGCAGGCATGAATGAAATTGGCGCAAGACTGACAGACATAAAAGTGAGCAGTTAGGAAATGCCATAAAGGATTTACTATCTATGAGGTCTGATGAAGAGAGGGTGGGAAAGAGGGAGAGCGGAGATAAGGCATCATCAGTTCTTCTGGAGAATATTTACAGACTTAGGTTTTAAACTCTTCTGCCATTTAAGTTTTATAATATAATTAAGAAGCTACTTTGCCTCAACAATACTTTTGAATTCAAATACTCTTCAATGTATTTGGTTAAGCCCAGGAAGTTTACTTGTTTCAATGTCTTACCTGAAGCATGCATCTTCCTGAAATGAAACATGATCTCATTTCTTTTTAAGAGTGAAGTATGTTCGTACAAGCTAAAACACTTCTATTTCAAGGGAACATTATGCTTCCACGGAAAGCTTTTATTCCTGTTTGGCAGGTTTGACTTGTTTAGGAATCTATTTTTCATCAAACCCTGGAGGGCTATATGGAAAAAAGGAGTTTACATAATGAATACAGGATTTAAGCACAAAATTTAGCAATGAATTAGCTTCTCTGTGCTAAACAGAATTTGTGCCAAATGATACTGAACAGCAATATGCAAACAAAATACATTTTTGGAAAAATTGGGTAAGGTGAGCATATTTCTCCTCCCCGTTTTTGCTCATATTATTCTGCATTTGAACGAGGGAGTGGATGGGGATGGGGAACAAGTGGTTTCTATTTGCAGAAGCAGAAGTGAACCCTTGAACATGCTCCTCTAGCCATTCTGTGAGTTTGACTATCAAGTTATTTTCTTTATTTAATTAGGATTTAATATGTTCTTTTTTTTCAAGGTTAGGAAAATGTCAATTTTGTTTTCTCAACCTCAGGACCATAGTAAATTTCAATTTTTAAAATATTTCTTATTATCTAATCATATTTCAAAGAAACAAATAAAAGGAATATTTAGAAGGCTAATAAGAAAATGGATGTGAGTAGTTTGTTGTTCTCATTTTGGTATACTACTGTTGAAAATAAGCAATGAGTGGAAATTTTGCAGCAGCCCATAAAATTATCTAATTGGATCCAGGAACTAGGTTCAGCCAGAAGCATGCTTGCTTTATTAGAGAAAGTTTCAGCAACCAAAAATATGTTGGGTCACTTTTTTGTTACCAAAATATATCGTAGGATCTGCACTTTTTTTTCCTTTCTTTTAATTATATATTTATATATACACATACACACAATATTATATTATATATGATATATAGTATACATATATATATATATATTTAAGACTAGATTTCTTGGATGGGAGAATGGAGAGCAGAAAATTGAGAATTTAATTTACTTTCAATGCTGCTTATGGAAAGATATTTATATTATGAAAACTTCAAAATGTATCTCCTTTCTTCATACTCCTTTCCTTACAGAGCAACACAGGTGTGAGAGATTAAGACAAAGTGGAAGCTTCGCTTGGAAATGGAAGGTGAAAATTGTTGTACCTTTATATTTTAATCATAACCTAGGTTGCAATTCTTAACTTTGAGACTCTGGAGAGGGAGAGGGGTTTAAAAACAGCTTTACATGTAATGATCTATTTTAAAACATTATACTACTTTACATTAATTCCTAAAATGAGCCACTCATTAAAAAAAAAAAAATACTCCCTTGAAAAATTGGGCATTTTTGCACCTACAAATCTCTTAACCTATGTATGGTAGACTCATGTACATTTGGGGAGAAGCTGAGAGAGCTGAACTATTTCGAAAAGTAACAATCTAATCTTGGTGGAACTGAAAGAATAAGGTTAGTGCGGTTTGATAGTCATTGTTTGTTAACAAGAATAGGTACCGAACTGTACCTTGTACTTTGTTTTCTTTGTGCGGTTTGATAGTCCTTGTTTGTTAACAAGAATAGGTACCGAACTGTACCTTGTACTTTGTTTTCTTTGAACACCCTTCAATACGACCATCTGTTTCCTTACTTAACATGTATGCTTACTTATTTCAGTAGAACTTTTAATTAAAAATAAAATCAGATGGACAATTGTGCTATTTCTGTGATTCGCTTTTTCATGGTTTTGTTCTGGGCCTACTACTTAAACAGGTTAAACTATGTTTCTTACTGAGTAGTATACTCATTTTTCAGGCAAAGCATTTAAGACAAAATGATCAACCTTCACTGCTGAAATTTTTCCTTTTGGGAAAAAGGCAATCTTTACAGTATCAGTTTCTTCCATTTCCTATGTGTTTGTTAATATTTTTTTTTAATTTTTATTTATTTATGATAGTCACACAGAGAGAGAGAGAGAGGCAGAGACATAGGCAGAGGGAGAAGCAGGCTCCATGCACCGGGAGCCCGACGTGGGACTCGATCCCGGGTCTCCAGGATCGCGCCCTGGGCCAAAGGCAGGCGCCGAACCACTGCGCCACCCAGGGATCCCCGTGTTTGTTAATATTACTTGAGGTTATCTTGTCTGTGCTTTTTATTATAAAATGCAAAGTTAAAAAGTGTTGGAAACAAGAGTTTTAAGTGTCTTGGCGGATAGACTCCTAAAACTTTCCTGCTCAAGGCATTAAGAAATTGATGTCCAAGTACATATAAAATTTTTTCACATATATTTATTTCTCCCACTTTAAAATAAATTTATTTATTCAAATGCTTTCATTTTAATTTTTTAATGTTTTAAATGCCTTCATTTTTAGGAAACACATTCCAAGATAGGTTCCTTGCTAGTCAGCCTGTAGTCTTGCCTCAAACCTGGCAAAGATTCTTCAACCCTAATTTTAACAATAAGAGAGTTTAACAGTAGTCTTGAAATTTTAATACAGAGCATTATGTTCACAACCTTGAGACTGACAACGTGCATGTTTCATATATGCTTAGCAATTTCCCTCTTCCTCATTCCTCTTAATATTATTTGCATAACTCCTTTTGAAAATAGGACCTCACTTATTAAGTCAAGAATTCTGATAGAGTATCTCCTGGGTGCCTAGCACCTGCTTAGTTCCGGGTATAGTCTGATAAATAAGACTGACAAAGACCCCTGCTATCTTGGAGCTTACATTTCCTCCCCCCAGTTCTGTTGCCTACTATGGTGATTTTAACTCAGTTAGTACCTCACTGAAAAACAAATGAACTGGGTGAAGGGCACTGAGGAGGGCACTTGATGGATAAGCACTGGGTGTTATACTTTATGTTGGCAAATTGAGCTTCAATAAAAACAAAAGAAAAAGAAAAAACAAATGATGGCAGTTGCAGATGTGATAAAATTACTTATATATTCCTACTTCAAATATTAGGAAACTGACAAAGAAAGGCTATGTCTTGATCAAGTCATTTTGAAATGAAGTGCTAGTTGCATTGCTGCTATATGAAAAGTAAAGTGTTTGTTCTTTCATTCACTGTAGTCTGGGGGTAAGGAAAAAGTGTATCAATAGAGTATGAAGTCTCTGTAAAGATAAAACTTTCAGACCTTCAGAAATAGTATTTGTTTAAAGTCTAGTATAAAGGAGCAAGAAATTGATATTGACATTTCCAAACCTCATTCAAACTATGTTTTTTTTTACCTTCTTTTTGAAATTAATCCAATAATTTTATTCTAAAGGATTATTCAACTACTAAAGAATAAACACAAATGAAAGGTTCATTAGAGAGTATTCAGTTGAAATAAAACAGTATTTTAATAATACTTGCTCTGCTGGGGTGCCCATTGTTCATCAGTAGCATTAGCGAATGCTGTGGATCGGTTCATTAAACTCCATTCCAACCTTTTCCCTTCTGTATATGTCTGACTGCAGATTCTGAAAAACTTAAAGTGACACTTCCCATGTACCCTGCAGCCAGGAGTCAGGATGAGAAATAGGTTCTACCAATAAAATGTATTCAAACACATTTTAAAAGGTGAAAGCAAAGAATATTCGTGTACCATTGAATTTTCCTTTCTGCTGCCAAGCAAAATCATGGTTTCTAAAGCAATACTCCACTGTCCATTCCTCACTTCCCTGGGTGTTTGGAGGCAGCGGTGGCAAAAGTATTGGTGACAGCTAATTCCTGGCTTTCTGTTTATGGGATTGCTTTTAAAGTGGAATGTTTAAACAGAAAAAAACAGAAAAAAAAAAAAATAAAGTGGAATGTTTGTACTCAGCAGTTCCAGTGGTGGCCTCAATTTCTGGATATGTCTGTTCTGGAGTCGTCTTTTTCCAGTTTAGAGCCCACAACATTGGTTCTTCCTCTCACCATTTTTGAAAGCATTGTATTCTCTGAATTATGTTTTTCTTTCCTGCTTTAGATATCTATATTTGTTCCTGAATAACATAGTAGCATGTCAGACTATGAGATGTTGCCCCATATCTGTCCTTACTCTCTTTCCATAATATAGTTTCGACTGGTCACATATCTATTCAATTTTTTTTTTTAAGATTTTATTTATTTATTCATGATAGTCACACAGAGAGAGAGACAGAGATGCAGAGACACAGGCAGAGGGAGAAGCAGGCTCCATGCACCGGGAGCCCGACGTGGGATTCGATCCCAGGTCTCCAGGATCGTGCCCCGGGCCAAAGGCAGGCGCCAAACCGCTGCGCCACCCAGGGATCCCAACATATCTATTCAATTAAAAACTGCCTTTCTCAGCCTCCCCTACCGAAAGGTATGACCATGTATCTACGTTCTAGAAAGTGGAATTTCAACAAACGCTAGATTTGATATTTCTGGTTCTTACCCTTCAAAGGATACAGCATGCAATATTATGACACCTTTCCCATTTACTGAAGACTGTGTAAAAGCAAAGGTTGAACAACTCCCCTGAAGACACAAAAGTCCAGGGCCAGAAGGCTTCCCAGAGGAATTCTATCAAACGTTTAAAGAAGAAACAATACCTATTCTACTAAAGCTGTTACAAAAGATAGAAAGGGATGGAATACTTCCAAACTCGTTCTATGGGGAGAGATAGAAGTTACATGTCGAGAATGGTAGTTTGCTCTGAATTATTTTACGAGATGTACATCTATCTTGTTTAAAATTCTGGATTTTAGTCTCTTTTTAATGGCATCTTAATCTTAAATAAAATATAACCTGGTTACTATCCATGAAGCTCTACCACACAAAAAATAATGATGCTTTGCTCTAACAGTGAGAAGCAAGAGCACAGATGTTGCAGGCTGGAAAACAAGTGATCCCAATGACACCATGATACAACATTTGGTAAAACTGTCACTTGTCATCCTTAAAAGAGGTAAACTACTTGCTGAAAGGAAAATGTAACTTGTGAACTGTTTGGAAGAACTCAGACCACTGGGGAAAAAAAAACATAGAATGTTTAGATATGTTGGCTGTTTCTTGTTGTGCAAAGTTTGTGACAAGATGTTCTTGGGCTGGTTATAAGAAGTGATTTTTAAAGAAGCTGCTTTAACAGTAAATAGGCCTCTGGTGTCCTCAAATACCCACATTAAAATTCTTGGTTAATAGAGTCCTTCTAGTTTCAAAGGTTGGATTAAGGGTGATGCTTTCCTACCTAAACTAATATTTTCAGATAGTTTCAAAGTAGACACCGTTAAATTGAAGGAAAGCAGAAATGTGCTGAGCAAAGAAACCAGTAAATATAAGAAAGTAGCCTGCAAGCATAGAAACCTTGTCTAGATTAGATCCTTGGTTGTGGTTATTTGCCTGTGGATCTGACGGTCAGTCACTAGACCAAAAGCATACTAAGATTTTTTGGGGACTGTATTGATTTGTAAAAGCCAGTGTGTGTTTGACCTTTAAAGCAACTCCAGAAGCCTCCCAAAGTGGCTTTGCAAAATATAGCCCACAAAATGTATGCAGTCTCCGATGGAATAGCATCCAGTTCTCTTGTAAAGAGATAATTATAGGGTACTCAAAGACTTTTGAGAATGAAAGGGACACATTTAGAACAAAGAATTCATTCAATATTACACCAGGATAATCCATATAAATCAGGATGGTTACAAGAACACCAGTCCCTATGACAATAGAAAATAATGGACAAATACCCTGTAGTAAAATAACAGGAATGATATAAATGACAAGGGGTGAAAGAATTTCTCCCAGATAATATAATCAGGAATTATTCTAATCAGTTTACTGCCAGACAAGGGATTGTTTGAAATTCTTATCCAATAGGATTTGATTATTGCTTTGAAAAGTGACGGTTATGCTTTTCCTAACCTTCATTGTTTTAGAAGGCAGCTGTACCTCTAACACTGTACTCTTCTGTTTTTTTGAATGAGACTTTATAATATTGGGTACACATGTACATGTGTGTAGAGGGAATAGATATGTGAAATGACGTGTAGACCTGGAAATTTGGTTGCAGGCTGAAAGTTGTATCCTTTTCCCTCCTTCTAGTATTGGCCACCCACTGAAAGGCCACATTTCCCAGCCCCCCTTTTAATGAGATGTGGGCAAGTTACTAGTTCTCCTCAGTGAAATGTGAAAAGAAGTGATGTGTGATTCTTCCAGTTGTGCCCTTCCTTTTTTTTTTTTTTTTTTTTTTAGGATTTAATTTATTTATTCATGAGATACACAGAGAGGCAGAGACATAGACAGAGGGAGAAGCAAGCTTCCTGCAGCTTCCCAGGACCCCAGGATCACAACCTGAGCCAAAGGCAGATGCTCAACCGCTGAGCCACCCAGGCACCCCTCAGTTGTGCCCTTCAGAAAAGGATTGTATATGCATTCTCCTTTCTGTAATCCCTCACCCTGCCTCTCTCTCCTCTCTCTCTCTCTCTCTCTCTCTCTCTCTCTCCCCCCCCCCCCCTCTCTCACACACACACATGCACATACATACCTGTGCCACTGGGAGATGGTGATGAGTACAGTAGCCACATTGTTCTGAGTATGGTAAAACTGAATTGCTGGTTTTGTGTGTGTGTGTGTGTGTTTAAGATTTTATTTGTTTAGAGAGAGAAAGTGGGGGAATGGCAGAGGAAGAGGGAGAGAGAAAGAGAATCTCAAACAGATGCCATGCTGAGCAAGAAGCCCAACTCTGGGCTCTGTCAAACAACCCTGAGATCATGACCTGAGCCAAAACCAAGAGTCAAATGTTTAACTGACTGAGCCAGCCAGGACCCCCTGAATTGCTGGTTCTTATTCTTACCTTAGTTATAAAGAAGAGAGAGAAAGCATGAAAGAGAAAATTCTATCCTGCCAAACACTGCTATATTTTGGATATCTTTGCTGCAGAGTTTAAATTAAAACTACATTAACTACTATACATTAATTCAAATGTATATTTTTCTTAAAATTTTGCTGGCATTACTCACAAAAATTAAATCAAATATTAAAACTGACTATTCCAGGCTGGGTGCATGTTTCAAGTAAGAATAGTGCAAAATATTGATATTCCACAAATTTAGAATAAAAATATAATTGTTCTCAAATAATTATTTTCTATAAAAATTAATTCATTGAGTAATGATGCCAGTGATCATTAAAGTAATTCTAATTTCTAATTAATTCTAATTTCCATCCTGGAAAAATAAAACAAATTAAAGCAATAACAATTGAAAAACTCTTAGATCGTTAGGTGTATGTAAAATTAATGTTCAGAATACAAAGTGCACAAAAAGAAACACAGGATTGATTTTAAAATAGGAATACAGACTTTTCTTCTCACTATAAAACATGAGTAAATTCTTCCACATTATCAACAAAATAAAAGCAAAACTAAATGTGTATTCCTCCTTTATCCCAAATTTGCTTATTAAAGCAAATTTCTTGTTTCTCAAATCTAAGGACTATATGCATCTTTTTTTCTCTTGCTCATTTTTGTCTCTTTAGAGGAACCTGAGAAAATCCTCACTGCCTTATGACTAATCGAGTGTCCAGGGTGAGAGCAAACTTGAAATATGAAGCCCATGGAGTGGAGATCAGAAGAAAATATTTGGCTGACTGTTCTCTTGAAAGTGAAAGGAAGTTAGTTGTAGTCACCAGATTGGTTTTGGCTCATGTTATTTACTAATGATTATATTTTACCTTACCATAGATAGTTAGAATTTGAACATAAGGGATAGTGATAATCATACTGGAATTGTATTTTGGACATTTGGGAAATATGTGAATACTTTTAGGCCTTCAAGGATATCATTGCACCAAAGCTGTGAGGTCCAGAGTCCTTGGCAACAGGTCCTTGGAGTCTGTTTTCACCTTTCTGGGTTTAAGTTACCCAGATAAAACCATTCTTAACATCTTTTGTTCTTCTAAAATTGCATTGTTCTTTATCTCAATTTACTTTTGAGACATTTATTACTTTCTGCTTTGTATTATAATGTGTGCATGTGCATTTTTACTATCCTGTGTTTTATTCGTATTCTCTTGCTTTTTGAACATAACAAGCACCAATATACTTATTTTAAGAATTTATTGTCAATAAATCTTGATCCTTATTCTGCACCTTTTTGTATTTCCACACCCTTATTGTATTATTTCTACTAACCACATACATTTGTTTTAAAACGTTTGAAAAATATAATTGACATTTATTCCTTTATTCATCTTGTTGTTCTTTAGAGCCAAAATTAATGCAGTAAGGAAGGAAATTCCTCTTCCATTCCATAAAAATTTTAGCACAACTTTTTAAACTATAACCCCCTCTTTTTTTCTGTTATCTTGTTTGAATGTAATCTTTCTTTTTTGAGACATAATTTACATACAGCGAAATGTATAGATCTTAAGTACACAGTTTGATGTTTGGAAAAAATCCATGGGCCTGACTCAGAGCTCTGTCAAAGTATGGGACATTTCTACCATCCCAGGGAAAGTTGCATCAAACCCCTTCCAAAACAACCCCCTCTCTCGTCCCAGGAACATTTACTGTCTTAAATTCTATCACCACTGATTTCTCCCACCTTTATAGGATCCTCTGGATTCAGAAGATGGTGGAGGGTCTTTAATTTTGCTCTGGCAGGCAAGTGACTTTACTGGTGTTTCAACCTTATCATTTTGAATTCGATTACAGAACAGGGATAGTCCAGTGTTGCACTAAGCCCTGACAATTCTGGAGTTTTGACTTAATTGCTAGGGTGTTCAACACAGTCTCTTCCTTCTGGCTGGTGAGGTCTATAACATTTTTCTAGTACTGCCATGCCCAGATTCTCTTTTGGGTTTATTGCTCTAGGGAACAGTGTGTCATACCTGTGCAGATTGTCTCTCTACGTGCCCAGCTTAGAATTTGCACAAAGACTCAAGATGATTCTTCCCAAGATTTGTAGAGTTCTCTGCCCCGCTGCCATTTTCTGGTACTCTTCCCTGCAAATAACAGGTGTACTTTGGTGGCGCAGAACTCCAATCTTTGTTTCTTCTCCTCAGGGAGATTGCTGTTCTGTGTTTAAGCTCTACTTCTTAAATTGGAAAGTGATCCCTAGCAGAAAGCCAGGATGAAAATAGAGCTCATTTTCCGTATTTGCTTTCTTTCATTGATCACAACCCTGAGTTCTCTGTTTTCCAATTTTGTCCAGTTTTGTAGTTATTTGCAGCAGAATTATAAATCTGGTAAACATTACTCATTTCTGTCAGAACTGAAAGCCCCATAATCAGGTTAATTTTTACTTACATTTTTTTGGACATCCTATCTTGGTTAATATTTGCTTGAGAACTGGAAACAGTGATTAAATCCAAATATTTGGTCTACTTAATTCTAAATGTTAATATTTGAAAGAGTTGTTTCATAGCTTTTTAACTGGGAACAACTCTAAACTCTATTTTAACAAAAATTTGAGGAAAAATAAACTTATTTTGCATATTTTAAAATAATTGATGAGAGTTTATTATATTCAGGGATGGACTGTTAGTAGAAATATTAAAATTGCCCATGTCACATGTAGTTTTGATATGCTCATTCTTCTTCCCTTAATGATAAATTACTGATTTGATTTGCAATCATCCCCCCAAATCCCTATAAGTGGATATGGTATATATATTTCTATAATGCATTGTGAATTGAGGCTGCAGAGAAGTTATAATTTAACCAAGGCCAAAGGACGATTACTTTTGAATAATCCATTCTGGGATTAAATTGATTTTGGAGTAAATGTTTTGGATAAAACATTTTTGCTGTATTTTTCAAGAAAAACAGATTTAATATAACTGCATAAGTATTCAATATGTAAATTGGTTATTATTCTTCACCCCAACAGGTATTTTAGACTATGGAGCACCTTAAAGTTCCACAAAAGTAAGAATGATACTTATTGATGCATTTGTGATAGAAGTGGTACACTAAATACACTTTACCCGATATATTTCAAATATGCTTTAGGCAGCCTGTACTATTGTCACATACTTACAGTATATTAGAGACCCATTTGTGGTTTATATAACATAACTACTGGTAAACAATAATAGTCAAGACAAATAGCTGTCAGGACCTAAATGATTATGACTAAAACTTCCAATTATTTCAGAAAATTATTAGTTGAAGGTGTAAATGGACTTTAACATTCTAAATATAATGTGATTTTGTCCACCAAATAAATTCTTACTGCCAGTAGAAATAAATAAGTGTGCTGAAACTATTCACTACCTCAGCAGTATAACAAATGTTCCCAATTTGTCCCTCATAGTAATGGATCAGTTTACTGTAGCCAAACTCTATTACCTCCATAATGCCACATACTTTTTCACTAGGCAAAGATCTCTAAAAATTCTGCTTAGAAAATTCAGTAATTAACAGAATTCTCCTCTCTTCTCTAAAGAAGAAAGTCTTTTTTTTTTAGAAGAAATTATTTTTATATCTCACCTTACTTTCTACTTCTTTTTCAGCTTTTCCATATGCTTATTACAAACCAAGGTTTTATAATTTCAGCTATATTTTTGAATAATTGCTGATAAGTTACAAATTTCCATAATTATCTGATTTTGCAAATGTAGTGGCTATGTATAATACAATTCTGTGGCATCAGATGTTGTTCAAATACATTTATAAATGAACTTTATTGAAAGTCAAAACAGAAGCTGGTATAGTCTTCTGTAAAACTGGCCTACTTTTCTAACATGTCTTATTATATTTTTGTCTGTTTTATTTTAATGCTGCAATATCTACACTGTTGTGTTTCTAGTTTTTCCAGACAATAAGCCAGGTCAGAGACATAGAAAAATATTTAGTTTTAAATGCTATCAGATAAAAGACAGCTGGTCATTTATTTGGTTTGAGTACACACTCTGTGTCTCCAGAATTTTGGTTAACTGAATGTTAATGAAAGCACTTCTGTTTTAGATGGAAGTAAACCTGGATCCCCAACTATTCTAGAGTGCCACCTTCTGGAAATGAAGTGCTTTTCTAAATATCAAGAAACCGCTCATTGTGATTGTGCCAGATGTAGGACTTGGTACTTAGAAAAATTATGCCTCATGAGAAATATATGCTGCTTTCAAGCAAATATGATATTCCCCACCTCCCCCGTTGGTAGATTGAAGATAAGAAAGACACCAATATGTGGAAAATGCAGAATAATTGCAGGATTTATTGACTGCTGTATTCGGAATAAATTTGTCAATTTTACTTTTTCCCTTTGATAAAACCAAAATACAAAGTTCTTTTGCTTCCCTATACCTAGTAATAGTACATAGCAATATGGAATACTATGGTTAACACAATTAAGGACATACTAAGCCTTAGAAGTGCTAGTTAATAATATATTCTAAGCCTAATTAGTGAATATACATTTCGTTTGCCATCAGACATGAGATAGCCTTTTTCCCTGACTAATTCTGACTACGTTAAGTTAGTTAAACTTATCATTAGCTAGAATTCAGATTTAAGTCCAGGACATCCCACATTTGTGACCTCCAAAAACCAATATTTTAACTTCAATCAAAAGATTTTTAAAGGAACTATTGATATTTCTAAGGTTTTACTTTTTTAATAAAAAAATTAGGTGAAGTGTCAAAAACATTTTTTAAAAAGATTTATCTGTTTATTTTAGAGAGAGAGAATGAGCAGGGGGAGGGACAGAGACAGAGGGAGACAAGAAGACTCCATGCTGAGCAGGGAGCCTGGTGCTGGTCCTGTGGGGCTTATCCCAGAACCCTGAAATCATGAGCTACGCTGAAACCAAGAGTCAGAGGCTTAACCGACTGAGCCACTCAGGTGCCCCTTAGGATTAAAAAAATTAATCCCTGTTTTAATTTCTAAATTTGGTCACATTAAAATTGTAGATATACAGTCTAGTCAAATAACCTTAATGGTATCATGCAAACATTTGGCTTATTTGGAGGAGCAAATTTATTGTACGTGAACAACTATTCCTCCCCATGACAGACACCACTAATTGATCTTGACACTATTTCTTTCTAATCCAGGAAACAGTATATATAATATTTTGCTTCAAACACTTCCAACAGAATAGAGTTTATTTATGAGATGAAGCTTACTCATTATTTAAGGCCTACAATAATCACAATAAAGATAAAAACACCTATACTGGAAGTAGGAAAAAAATGATGAACAAGAATAATACCAATTTTAAGGGAAAGATGGAAAGATAATTACTTTATTGATATCATTTAAATTGGTGAACAGGCTTGATAGTCTCAAACTCTCTTTAAATTTCACCATTAGATACTCATTTTTTTAGAGTAATTGTTCTTATTCAATAGAAAATTACCATCAGCAGGTAAAAAAAGTAATACTATATAATCATTAACAATTTTATCATATTTATTTTCTAAAAATCTCAGTCACCTTAAGAATATATATATGTATATATATACATATATATATATATATATTTTTTTTTTTTTTTGGCAAGGAGTGAGAAAGAGAGAGGCAGACCAAATTTTTCAGTACATGTGCAGCTCAAGCAGGGTGAAAGTCATAGCGAGAGAAAATTGCAGATTAATTACTTTATCTAGGAAGAAATCCAACAACCTTCAAGCCTCTGATGTGCTGGATACTGTTTTGTGTGCTTAGGATACAGAGAATATTTGATAATGTCCTAATAACAAAAAGCACCCTATTAGATCAGAGAGATTTACATAAAAGAAGGTGGTTTGGAACTATTTCACTGAGTTCACAATTATGCCCTGCACATAGTATGGGTGGAAAAAAAAATGAGAACTTATGAATAAAACAAACTCCCTTGAGAAATAAATTTAAAACCAGTACAAAGTTGGTCAGAGCAGAGATAAAATAAATCACCTCAAAGAGATGTAGGATAGGAGCAAAACATGCCCCAAAGTATTATCTTTATGTATAATATGTGACCTTGACATATATATATATATATATATATATATATATATATATATATATAAAGAACATGACAATTTTAAGGGTGATTGGTCAGTAATAGAAACATATAAAAAGCAGCTATGAAATGAAAGTTGAAGGAACCTATCCAGATATCATCCAAGTGAATCAGTAAAGCTCATTTTGGTTGCCAGTTGGTTTTGGGGAGGGGGAGAGTTTATATAATTTATATAATTTAAACAAGTTTACATCATTTAAAAATTAAGAACTATAGTTGACTTCAGACTACTGCCAGATCTAAGAATTCAGTACTATCATCAAGATTTGGTCTTTCTTTCTATCTCACATCTGCTTCTGTGTCTACACCATTCTCAGGTGCCCTTGGCGTCTCTCAGGTACCACTTCCATAGTTTATAGTACAGGAATTTAATCTCTCCTCTCTTCCCCTCCTCTCCCCTGCCCTCTACTCTCCTCTCCTGCCCTGCCTTTCCCTCCCCTCTCCTCTCTTTCTCTTTTCTTTTTAAGCAAAGTGTATTTCATCATGCTGTAAAAGGTTTGCATCTACACTGTGCTCTTATCTCTCCAAATAACTATAAAATATAAATATATATTTATGTTGGTGTATTATTTAAATACTTTATCTCTTTGATTCATTAAATTCTGAGGGACATATATTAAGCAGTATTATTTTCTGCTTCCCACCACTTCTCACTAATTTGAATCTCACTGATTTTGACAGTGTTGGCTCCCTTCCCCTTAGATGTTGGGCATACCACAAAAGAGATGTCCACACATCTTGGGAGGGGAAACTGGAGCCTTTTGAGTATTATAATTATGTGGTCTAAGCCTGGTTTTTTTGGATTCTAGTTCTGGGAGAAATCAGATGTTCAGCTCCCATCCAATGCCAAATTAAAAAGATCTATTTGGAAAATAAGGCTTATTGGATTTCCCTCTGAGACATCAAGAATGAACACTGGGGTGTTAAAAGCTATGAGAAGTCTTGTAATGAAAAAGCACACTTTTAGAATTTGTTGAATACACATTGTTTTACACAACAGATCATTTTTCTTTATCAGCCTATTATAATACGATTTGGGAAATTTGGGGATAGATGATCTCCAACATAAAAATAAATGAATCTCATCCTCTTAGTCCATTGCCATTAAATGTTCAAATTAAAAAATTCCTGTTTTTCTGCTCCAGAGTCTGCAAAGCAAACAATTGTAATTTGAATTTCTATACAAGTCAGCCTATGGGGAGAGGATGTTCTAGTTCTGAACATCAGAGAACTCCAATCTTCATGACAGTCATATGGCTGATGGTAAATGATCAAATTAGACCCTGCTTTATATAGCAATGATGTAAGAGAATGCTGCACAAGTATTAAGACCTACCTTAACAATTTTCTGATATAATATTGAAATGTAAGGAAATCTTTCCCTATGAAATAAGCTTCTTTTCAATATTTAATTATATTACTTAACATCAAAAGTGTAAAATTTACCTTTGAGTTAAAATGGGAATTCATTGGAAATAAACAAAACATAAAGAATAAAGCAGCATGGTTTTTGAGTAAGAAATACTCCCACTGGGGCACCTAGGTGGCTCAGTGGTTGAGCTTCTGCCTTCAGCTCAGGTCATGATCCCGGGGTTCTGGGATCGAGTCCCACATTGGGTTCCTCACAGGGAGCCTGTTTCTCCCTCTGCCTGTGTCTCTGCGTGTCTCTCTGTCTCTCATGAATAAATAATGAAATCTTAAAAAAAAACTCCCATTGAACTGTTACATTGTAGAATATGTCTTTTTTTTCTTTTTCCATAAGTGTTTACTCAAGTTTTTGGATCACAAGCCTCCACTTTAAATATCTTAAAATGCAGATGCCCATTTAATTTCTTATTACACTATTCATTTCTCATCTTTATCATTCGACCCTCACAACAATTCTGTTAAAAAGACTGGGCAAGGGCAACTGAGTGGCACAATCAGTTGACCATCCAACTCTTCATTTCAGCTCAAACCCTGATTTCAGAGTCATGAGATTGGACCCTTCATTGGGGTACAGCCTCAGCACAGAGTTTGCCTAAGACTCTCTCCCTTTCCATCTATCCCTCTGCCCTGCGCTTGTGCTTACTTTTTCTCTCTCAGATAAATAAATCTTAAAATAAACAGACTGGGCAAATAAAAATACATCCCATTTATAGTTGAAAAATTGAGAACCAGAAGAACTACAGGACTATAGGACTTGCCTGAGTACACATAGAAAAATCAGAGAATCTCATCCAAATCTTTGACCTCAACAGGAATCCTGTAATAATCAAGTTTGTCAAATTAATAAAGGAGCTTGTGCTGTTTTCCTTCCCAGATGCCATCAATATTATGTATTATCTATGATACATACTTTGTATTTAACTCCTTATTGTCGTGCATTATTCCTGAATTGTCTTTTAAAATTAATGTTTATTGCTATATATGTACTGTAATTATCCTGAGGACAGGACTGTGTCTTCTCCTTAGTTATTCTCTACAGTTCCAAGCAACTGATAGCATTATAGCAGTGCTAAAGATGTACCTCATCAAATAATGACTAGGAGTCTTAATAATTTACTGATTTGGATAACACTTTAATTTGCTTTAAAATCACTTATAGAAAGATAATGTAATATATCAGAGAAAATAAGGACCTGAGCTTAGAAATACCACCTGGAGAAAGGTGCTTCTCAGAGACCCAGAAATCATGTTTCAGATAAGCCCAGAGCTCCACTAAAGTAACACAAAGTTGTGGCCATCAAATTCTCTTTTTTTAAAAGGCCCTTTTATTGATCCACTAAAAACTTTGAAAATTCCAATTTGTTATACTGCCTAACATATTACAATCTAAAATGTCTATCTACTAAATGTTTGACCAGAGTCAATTGTATTGGAATTATTTTCAGTTTATTGTATTTTATTTTTTTAGGCTTTGTTATTAACTTTTGAGTATCTTGTTATCTCTATTGACTGGCAGTTAGTTTTCTACTTTATTATATAGTATACAATTTTGGGGAAAAGTTCTTTTATTCCACACATTTTCTTTGGCAAATAAATTGATTTTGCTTGATTCTGTATCTTTAATTTACCAAGACCACTTTGACAGCTAATACTCTTTTATCATTATTTTTATGCTGAATCTTTAATAGAGCCTTTGTGTCTCATAGTTATTATCACACTGTACCTTGAGCTATAATTGTCACTTTGTTCTCTCCTACTGAACATTAATCCTTCTTTTTTAAACATTAACTCAACACAGGGATTCAGTCATACATAATCTCTTAAATATTTCTGTTATTTATGAAATATCTAGTACATAAATATATTCAGGATATTTAATACATTAATGAGCTTATGAGTGTCCTTCAGGTAGTATTAAAATATCACATTCAGTGTAAAGTCCACTATTATGTTTAGAATTTCTGAATTTGAAATTCTATTTTAAAATGCAGAACCATGGGAAATGGGTATATGCATTAAAAATGAAAGCTAGTTTCATAAAGTAGAAACTGAAAAAATCCAAAGTGTCTGTAATGAAGACTTTATTATCTTGACACTGGTTTCTTGAAAGTTTAGAGCTCTTTCTAACTAATTGTTCTGTGACTGCACACTCTACTTGTGGCTAAAATGTGCAGTTATCTCTGTGTTTCTAACATTTCTATTTTACCTCTTTTTTATTTTTATTTTGAATTTGTTTTTTGGCACAAGTGGAAGGCAAATACTGACCTTGACCATATCATTTAACCTTTCTGGGTTTTGCAGTCCCATCTCTAAAAGAAGAATTTCAAACCAAGACCTTCAACAGTTAAATGATTATATGAAGTGTTTTTGCTTTACTCTATTCTCTCAATAATTGTTATCCAGAACAACTGTCCCAGAGTTTTTTTTTAAAGGATTTTATTTATTTATTCATGAGAAACACAAAAAGACAGAGACATAGGCAGAGGAAGAAGTAGACTCCCTGCGGGAAGCCCGATGCAGGACTCGATTCCAGGACCCTGGGATCATGACCTGAGCCAAAGGCAGATGCTTAACCACTGAGCCACCCAGGTCCCCCCCAGAATTATTTTTTAAAAATGCACATTGAAGACAATTTTGAAGAAAATTTTTCTTATGGGAATTCAAACTCCACTTATAAACTAATAATTTTTATAATTATTTAGGCATTTTTGTGATTAAATATTTCGTAACACACTGCATGTTAGTATGACTCACCTTATATTTTCTTCTCTAAGTCTTGTTTCTGTCTCCATTAGAAATGCAAACAGGGTGACCTTAGAAGCTTATTACATGTTTAATGATTCGCTACAACAGTGTGAAAGGGTTTTTGTTCACCCTTTATTTTATCTTATCAATTGCTACACTAAAATTGCATGTCCTCGTGCTTTGTTTGAGCACCTTGAGTGACTGGCGTGACAATTATCAAAATCATTTTCTCTAATCTCTTCCATTAGCACTTTCTATTGACACATTTAATTTATACAACAAAACAGTTACCATAATAATCTGGTTGTTTAATCCTCCCTCTTTCACTAGCTTCCAGGGCCTGGACAGGGAAGTCAGGATTCTACAAGGTCTTTATAAACATCTTAGAAACTTGCTTATTGTTTGAAATTGTCAGTCTTTTTTTCTGTCGTCCATATGAAATCTGAAAGTTTTCATTGGTGGTTTAGTGGAGTTGAGATTAAAGGTGTATGTTGTGGCTATAATATACTTCTTCTCTACAAGAAGATTACTAGGTTGATTTGTCTCATTAGAAATGGAGGTAAGTCTAATGGAGCAATTTTAAAAACATTTTGGTCTCAAGAATATTTTATCTTTTTAAAGATAAAAACCACCTAATAGCTTCTGTTCATATAAGTTATATCTTTTAGGATTTACCATATTGGAAATTAAAATTGAAAAACATTTAAAATATATATAAATTAATTTTTTCTGTGTATTTATTTTTTCAGCTTTATTGAGATATAATTGACATCTAACATTGTGCATATTTAAGGTATACAACATATTTGTTTAACATATATTATGAAATGATAGCCACTATCGCATTAGTTAACACCTATAACATCCCACCTAATTACTGTTTATTTTTTATGGTGAAAACATTTAAGATCTACTCTGTTAGCAACTTTCAAGTATATAATACAGAATTATTTTTTTTTTGTTTTAAGATTTTATTTACTTGAGAAAGAGAGAGTACTAGACGAGGGGAGGGAGGGAGAGGGCAAAGCAGATTCCCCTCTCAGCAAAGAACCCAACACAGGGCTTGATCCCAGGACCTTGTGATCATGACCTGAGCTAAAGGTAGACACTTAACTGATTGAACCACCCAAGTGCCCCTTTAACATAGAATTCTTAACTATAATCACTGTGCTGTACATTTGGTCTTTAAAATTCCACATATAGGGATCCCTGGGTGGCGCAGCGGTTTGGCGCCTGCCTTTGGCCCAGGGCGCGATCCTGGAGACCTGGGATTGAATCCCGTGTCAGGCTCCCGGTGCATGGAGCCTGCTTCTCCCTCTGCCTGTGTCTCTGCCTCTCTCTCTCTCTCTGTGTGACTATCATAAATAAATAAATAATTTAAAAAAAAATAAAATTCCACATATAAGTGAGATCATACAGTGTTTGTCTTTCTCTGTCTGACTTATTTCACTTTGCATTATGCCCTCAAGTTCAATCCATCTTGTTGCAAATGGCAGGGTGTCCTTTCTCATGGCTAGGTAGTATTTTGTTGTATGTAAACACCATATTTTCTTTATCCATTCATCCACTGATGGATACTTAGGTTCTTTCCATTTCTTGGCTACAGAATGTGAGGGCAGATTTCTCTTTGAGATTCCATTTTCATTTTCTCTGGATATGTACTTAGAATGGAATTGTTGAATCATATTGTAGCTGTTTTGGGGTTTTTGAGGAAACTCCATTCCATCTCCTTAGTGGCTGTGCCAATATGCATTCCTACCAACAGTACATTCACTTTTCTCAAGATCCGTATTAACATTTGTTATTGCTTGTCCTTTTGATGCTAGCCATTTTAACCGGTATGAGGTGACATTTCATTGTAGTTTTGATTTTCATTTCCCTGATGATTAGCACTGTTGAGTACCTTTTCATGTACCTGTTGGCTTTTTATACATCTTTAGGAAGATGTTTATTCGATTTCTTTACCAACTTTTTAATCAGATTGCTTTTTTTTACTATTGTGTTGTTGTATGACTTCTTTGTGTATTTTTCTTTGTGTGTTAATACCCCATTATCAGATATATGATTTGCAAATGTTTTTTCCCATCTGTTATTATTTATAGTTGTCCTTGCTAGGAAGAAATTTTTTAATTTAATGCAGTCCCACTTGATTATTTTCAACTTTGTTGGCTGTTGTTTCCAAGTCCAGCTTGGAAGGCTCAGGAACTGAAAGTGCAATGTGCGCGCAGAATAAAAGAAGAGACAGACACAAAGTAGTGTGGGGATCAGGGGACCAATGCAAAGCCTGTGAAGATCCCAAGCTCACAAAGGCTGCTGCTTTTATTAGGTGGATTACTTAACCCTACATGTTAGAAAGAGAGATCTCTACATTAGATAAGTCGGGCTGGAAATAACTTCCATCAAACATCCTTCCCATATAGGGTGTACAAGGAAGTTTCAAGTATGATGAACAGTCTACTCTGGTGTTCCAGTTGGTTGCATCCTGTGTTCAGGACTTACTGTTCTACTGTACGTAGAAACTTCTCTTTGTCGCACCATGGGATGCATTTCTCAGGATCATATATTAACACCCTCTTTTCTTATATCTATTTATGATATAGCAGACCGGTTTCCCACAGTTTCCTTTGCTTTTGGTGTTAAATCCAAACAATCATTGGCAAGACTAATGTCAAGGAGATTTACTCCTGTGTTTTCTTCTAGGAGTTTTATGATTTCAGGCCTTACATTCAAGTATTTTATCCATTTTGAGTTGATTCAGTGTATGGTTTAAGATAGTGGTCCAGTTTCATTTTTTTTGCATGTGGCTTTCGAGTTTTCTCAACATCATTCATTGAAGGGACTATCCTTTCTCCATTGTATATTCTTGGCTTATTTATTGTAAATGAATTGATCATATTTGTGTGGATTTGTTTCTGGCTCTCCATTCTGTTTCACTGATCTCTGTGTCTGTTTTTATGCTAATACCAAACTGTTTTCATTACTATAGCTTTGGAATATCATTTGGATACAGGAAATATAATGCCTCAAGCTTTGTTCTTCTTTCTTAAGATTGCTTTAACTATTCAGGATCTTTTGTAATTCCATACAGATTTTAGGATTGTTTATTCTATTTCTATGAAAAATGCCATTAGAATTATGATAGAGTATGATGTTAGCAGTGGGCTTGTCGTTTATGGCCTTTATTATGTTTAAGTGTGTTCCCTCTGTACCCAGTTCATTGAGAGTTTTTACCATGAATGAATGTTGAATTTTGTCAAATGCTTTTTCTGCATCTATTGAGATGATCATATGATTTTATCCTTCATTTTGTTTGTTTTTGTTTTAAAGATTTTATTTATTTATTCATAAGAGACAGAGAGAGAGAGAGAGAGAGAGGCAGAGACTTAGGCAGAGGGAGAAGCAGGCTTCCTATGTGGATACTGATGTGGGCCTAGATCCCAGAACTCTGGGAATATGACCTGAGCCAAAGGCAGATGCTCAACCACTGAGCTATCCAGGTGCCCCATATTCTTCATTATGTTAATGTGATATATCACATAAATTGATTTGTGGATGTTGAATTACTTTGCTTCCTTGGACCAAGTCTCACTTGATCATAGTTTATGATCTTTTCAATGTACTGTTGAATTTGGCTTGCTAATATTGTGTTGAATATTTGCATCTAAGTTTACCAAGGATATTGGCCTATAATTTACTTTTCTTGTGGTGCCTTGTCTGGCTTTGGTATCAAGATAATACTGGTCTCATTAAGTGAATTTTGGAATGCTCCTTTTTCTTCTGTTTCTGGAAGAGTTTGAGAAGTGTTAGGA
Organism: Canis aureus; assembly: GCF_053574225.1. Lineage (NCBI taxonomy): Eukaryota > Metazoa > Chordata > Mammalia > Carnivora > Canidae > Canis > Canis aureus. The sequence goes on from NC_135635.1 coordinate 29,584,180, forward strand.
TTAATTTTCTTTAAATGTTTGGTAGAATTCATCAGTGAAGCCATCTGGCAGTGGGCTATTGGGGGGTGGTGGTGGATTTGATTACTGATCCAATCTCTTTAGTGGTAATTGGTTTATTCAGATTCAGATTTCTATTTTTTCCTGATTCAGTCTTGATAACTTGTATGTCTAGGAATTTATTCATGTCTTTTAGATGGTCCACTTTGTTGGCATATAATATTCATAGTGGTCTTTTATGAGCCTTTTATTGGCATGGTATCATTTGTAAATAATAAACTATTATATGACAAATAAATAGAACATTTTAATGAAAAAATAACTATAGTATCCAAAAACAAAAAAGAGAGAAAAGTGGCATTTTTTTTTCATTTTTGCAAAACCTGTTAATGTCTGGTTTAATAAAAGCAGATAGATTCTGATAAACTTATCTGCATTCAGTGTGTTAGGGTATTGTTTTGAATCTTCCCTCATTCAGATATGTAGTTGCAAAGGGAGAAATATTTTACTGTTCTTTTCAAATCAGTGTGGGTATTGTTCATTGATACTACACCATAACTCATTAAATGTTAGTAACACTCATTAAGTGTTAGTACAATATAGAATCTGAAATCCTGTGAACAAATCTTTCACACACTGGTACATCAAAATTCATGGTTTTATCTTGCAATGGATCTTTTATTTATGCATGATCTTATAACACCAAGCATTGTTCATTTGGAAAATACTGACTTACTGAGTTATGTATGCATCTGTTTCAGATGTTGGCTGTTTCATTATAGCATATTAAAAAACAAATCATATTTGTTTATATCACCACTAATCTAGGTTTAAGTACTGACAACATATAGAGTTCAGAGTGGTGGGTAAATTTTTTTCAAAATTCAGGCTTTTGCTTCAAAGATTAAGATTTTTTTTTTATTGGCAACAAATAATTGTTTTCTTTGAAATGACAAGCACATTTCGTTTTTAAGAACTCCATATATTCAAGGGTCTGCCTGGATGGCTCAATTGGTTAAGTGTCAGACTCTAGATTTCTGCTCAAGTCATGATCTCAGGGTCCTGGGAGCAAGCCCCACATAGGGCTCCACACTCAGCAGAGAATTGGCTTGAGGATACTTTCCCTCTACCCACTCCCACCCACCCCACCCCCACTCATACACTTGCATTCTCTCTTTCTCTCTCTCAAATAAATAAACAAATCTTAAAAAAAAGAATACCAAATATTCAATACCCAAGGTGAGTAGTCATAATTTCTCTGTCACTCATTCCTATAAGTAAAAGTTACCAAATATTCAATACCCAAGGTGAGTAGTCATAATTTCTCTGTCACACATTCCTATAAGTAAAAGTGGTGTCCTTTAGAAATGTTCATTTTTCAATTTAAGCAATTGGACCTTTGCGGTACTCATAATAATCATATTTTAACATGTAAGAACCACACTCTGTGTGCAATTCTTATTTAACTACACAAAGTGTTAAAATAACTTGTATTTAAAGTTTGAGATTTTAAACAGATAATGATTATATGACTTCATCAGATTTTATTAAAAAATATTTTTTAACCTCATTCATTCCTAACGATTCCTTTTTTTTTTTTTTTTACTGTCCCTGTGTGCCAGTGAAGAACACAATAACAACTAGAATAACTTAGTTCCATTTTTTGGTTTGTGATTGCAGTTTTATTTATTTATTTATTTATTTACTTACTTACTTACTTACTATTGATAGCAGGTTTACTCACAATTCCTTATGTGCCATCAGTGCAAATGTCAACAAAGTGAAAAAGGAAACTGGGTATTGTATTTTTTGCATTTTGTATTTTTATGAAATTATTTGACCTCATGGCCCTCATAGTGTCTAGGACATGCATGCTTATAGATGACATTTTGAGACTCATTGGTCTTGGTTAAAAAAGCTTCCATCTAGAATTAGGATAGCTAATGGATAGCTCAGGTCTGTTGTAATAATTTTGTAATTTGTGGTAAATTTCTTAAACTTCTAATCTTAGTTTTTTCATCTATAAAGTCTATAAGAATTAAAGAGTTAATATTTACATTCTTCACAATACTAATATATTACAATGTTATTAGAAAATGTCTGAAATGTGTGTGTGTGTGTGTGTGTGTGTATAAAATCTGAGCCTCATTAGAACTAAGTAAATTATTTATCCCAGATTCCACACAGGGATAAAATGTGATAAAATTTCATATGCTTAATTATGAAATTATCCATTTTTGTTAAAACATAATAGTAAGTATGACTAGTAATTCCTAAACATCACTTGAAAGTTGGTACTGTGTTTGTTATATCTACATGGTAACTTTACATTATTTCAATATTAGTAATTAGGAATGGGATTACATTAGGGTAGAGTTCTATCTTTCCCTTTTTTATTTAATTAAAAATTCAATTAGAGAAATCTATTTTGAAAATACACTGAAATCTTGCTTTAAAAAAGTAGTAATAGCATTTTTAAGTTAATTGAATTCTGTTGCTTAGTAAGAATAATTATTAAAAAGAATTCCTAAAACTTCTGTCTTTGTTAACAATGCACCTGGGCCCTTCTCTCTTATAGATCTAGTTAATAATCATCATGTTTCCCTTTGTAGATTATTATAAAACACTCACTGATTCAGCAGCATCCTTTAGAGGCCTTTATATCACTTTATAGATCTATAATTAGTCTCGATAAATGAAATTAGCTTGAATTCCCAATATATGCCTTGTGAATATACAAAACTCTACAATATTTCTGTAAATATTGGTGATATTCTGTGCACTTGTACTTTATAAATTCTGCTGTTATGGTCTTCTCTCTGTTCTGTGCTATGACAGATATCTTTGAATAGCTTCCTAACATTCCATTAAAACTCACTTAGACTGGGCTGCTAGGGTGACTCTGTGGGTTGAGCATCCAATTCTTGATTTTAGTCAGGTCATGATGTGAGTCCTAGGATTGAACCTCATATCAGGCTCTGTACTGAGCACAGTCTGCTTAGTAGTCTCTCTTTCCTTCTGCCCCTCTACCTCCTCATCACCCGCTTATGTGCATGAGTGCTTTCTCTCTCAACACAAACAACTCACACCAAGTATTAGTACTGTAGTAATTTACAGCAACAAAACTATTTCCATAAACCTGATATTTAAACTAATGCAAAATCTACAATTTGAAGTGCTGAATTCTGTGAATTGCTCATCTGAGTTCTTACAAAAGAAACCTCCAGTGACTCACATGTAGAGGGAACAGAAACGAGATTTAAGAGCATAAGCTAACTCTATGATTACTTTGGATATATGAGTTTAAAAAGATTCTTGCAATAAATTTTGAACCTACAAAGGACTTCCCAAGAAGTGAAAGAGGTATTAGACATACTCTGACCACCAGTTTTGGAGAAAAAGAAAACCAAAGCTTTTTCCCTGTTAGATAAGGAAAAATGTCTCCTTGTGAGAAATCAAGACCTGAGATCTGTACCTCAGATAAAATGGGTTTTGGATAAGACACACAGTGTCTGTGGAAGTCCCCCAGTCCAAGAGATTAGCAACAAAGTTGTCCTGGAGCAGAGAGACCCTGAGAAACATGTAACACCACTCTAGAGCCATTCTCTTATAATCCAGGCTGGGTAGAATTCAATACAGAAAAAATACAATCCTCACTAAAGAGGAGCTCACAATTAAAAATAAATTACAACACAAATGAGCAAAGTGTCATGAATATATCATTAGTTTCAACAAAAAAAAGCCTGAATTTTGAGATAATTGAACTAAATCAAAATAATAAAACAAACTAAATATATTTAAAATGATGAAAGCAATAACAGAAAGCATAAAAACTATAAGGCTAGAACAAAATAATGATAGACAAAATATAATTAAATTAGAAAATAGTAAAACATTTTAGAAAAATATATTTTTAAAATTAAAATAAAAAAATAATGGGGCACCTGTGTGGCTCAGTCAATTGAGCATCTAACTCTTGACTTCAGCTCAGGTCATGTTCTCAGGGTCATGAGATAAAGCCCCTCATCGGCTCTATGCTCAACATGGAATCTGCTTGAATTCATTCTCTGCCTCTTCACTTCTCCCCTTCTCTAAAATAAATAAATAAAATATTTAAAAACTAATATAAAAATATAAATACTTATTGAATGGAGTAAATAGCAGATTAAACTCAGCTAAAACAATCATTAATAATCTAGGTGGGAACTGCCCAGAATGGCAGCATAGATGTATAAAAAAAAATGAAAAATTTGAGATAGTTCATTAGATTTTTGAGAGGAATTAGTAGAAAACTTAGTTGTATGCCAAATTAAGTTGCCTTTGAAAAATAAGGGAAATATAAAGGCATTTTCAAGAAAGTGTGAGAGAATATACTATTCAAATATTGTCACCAAAAGAAATACTGCAGGAAGAAGACCAAATACAGGAAGGAGTGGCATGAAAAAAAAAAGTGGAAGAATAAATTAATAATATGCACATGTATATAAATAAACTTTGCTATAAAATAATAATAATGTGACCAACTTTGGGAGATTTAAAGACAATGTAAAGTAATGGATAAAAATTAAATAAAAAATGGAAGAGTGATTAAAGTTTGACATTGAGGTGGAGTAACTGATTCATTGTAGACCTTGTTAAGTCACATACACATGGAAAAAACCTTTTATTGTATTCCTTAATCATACAGAAATAATATGTATGTTTTGAAAAAGGGAAAAAGAAAAATCAGATAAAATACAAGAAGAAAGGAAAAAAGATTAAGAAACAAGACTTTTAAAAAGCATGGTAAATAGCTTTGAAGCATGGAAAGCAAAAAATACAGTGTAGGAATAAATCCAAATATGCTGATATTTACAATAAAAAGGACGAACCTTTAAGTTAAAAGACAGATTCTGGTTTCAACTGGACTATAAAGACATCCATTTAAATGTAATTTATGAAAGACATCATGATATTCATTGAACTAATATCTTTTGAGATCCTATTATGTGCCAGGCATTGTTCTAGATGTTTCAGGACATCATTGAATGAAATATACAAACATTCTTGCCCTCATGAAATTAAATTTCTAATAGGAAAGGGAAAATAAACAATAAATAAGTATATTATACAAAATGTGAAAAATATGAAATACAGAGACATTAAGAAAACAAAGAAGAGGGTGTAATGTAAATTATATAAAAAGATACATCAGGCAAGGGCATCTGGGTGGCTCAGTCGGTTAAGCATCTACTTTCAGCTCAGGTCATGATCCCAAAGTCCTGGGATTGAGTGCCACATTGGGCTCCATGCTCTGAGGGGAGCCTGCTTCTCCCTCTATCTCTGCCTGCCACTCTGCCTACTTGTGCTCTCTGTCAAATAAATAAATAAAATATTTTTAAAAAACATCAAACGCTTATTAAAAGAAAACTGTGATATCTGTATTAGCATGAGAAAAAATATACTAAAGGCAAAACAATCATTAGTGAGTAAAGATATTCAATAGAAACAGAAATTCTTCAATAGAAACAAAAATCTTGAACCTGAATACACCTAACAACATAACTTCAAGATTTACAGAGCAAGTTTAAAATAATTAAAATATTTTAAAAGCCACAATAGTATTTTGAGATATTAATCCAACTCTTGAAAAAATTGCTAAAGCAAACAAGCAAAAAAAGGATATCGAATATTTGAACAATAGTCATGAAAACAAGTTTGATCAAATAGACATGCCTCTAGCGTAGATTATGTTATTTTTCCTTTGTTTTTCTTAATGCATTAAAAAATGATATACAAATCTTGAAGAAACATAATTCATTGTGCATAAGCTTTTTGAAAGAATGGAAAACTTAGTAACTCTTTTCTGAGGTTAATATAACCTGGATACCCAAAAAACCCAAATCCCATTACAGCAGGAAAACAGATAAGGAAAGGAAAAATTATAATCCAAGTTTATTTTTGAACATAGGAACATTAATTCTAAAATAGTATATTAAGAAACAAACAGGAACTTATGAGGGGCACCTGGGTGGCTCAGCTGGTTGAGCTACTGACTGTTATTTTGGCTCAGGTCATGATCTCAGGGTTGTGAGATCCAGTCCTGCATCAGGTTCTATGCTCAGTGTGAAGTCTGCTTGAGATTCTCTTTTCCTCTTCCTTTTCCCCTCCCCTACTGCTTGTGTGCCTGCTTGCTCTCTCTCTGTCTCTGTTTCTCCCAAATAAATAAATAAATAATATCTTATAAAAAAGCAAACAGCTACTTATGAAAATAAATTGAAGCCTCAAACCTAAGTTGATTTTAACCTAGTACTGTCTTACCATTCGAAATCTATTAAGATTTCTTTACAGTCAAGTAGAGGAAAAGTGTATGATTATCTCATTATAAGTAGAATGTTTTTATTTTTATTTTATTTTTTTAAATTTTTATTTATTTATGATAGTCACACACAGAGAGAGAGAGAGAGAGAAGCAGAGACACAGGCGGAGGGAGAAGCAGGCTCCATGCACCGGGAGCCTGACGTGGGATTTGATCCCAGGTCTCCAGGATCACGCCCTGGGCCAAAGGCAGGCGCCAAACCACTGCGCCACCCAGGGATCCCAAGTAGAATGTTTTTAAATTAAAGTTTTATACTAATTCAAGATAAAAATTTTTAGCAAGCATGAAATGGATGGGAATAGCCTCATCTTAATTGTGTCTAACAGAAACATAAAACATCATTTGCAGGGATGCCTGGGTGCTCAGTGGTTAAGCATGTCTGCCTTCAGCTCAGGGTGTGATCCTGGAGTCCCGGGATTGAGTTCTGCACATGGCTCCCTGCATGGAGCCTGCTTCTCCCTCTGCCTATGTCTCTGCCTCTCTCTTTCTGGTGTCTCTCATGAATAAATAAATAAAATCTTTTAAAAAATCATTTGCAATGAAATATGAAATATTAAAAACAATTCTGTTTTCATAATAAATAAAATAAGAACTACCAACATCACTTGTATTCAACATTGCATTAGAGGTCCTAGCTAGTGCAATGGGATTTAAAAAAGAAAAGATAATGATTAGAAAGAAAAATTGTTACTATATTTTAATGATGTAATAGTTTATAGAAAGGCCTAGAGATTTCACAAACTGTTAGAACAAATAAGATAGAGGATCCCTGGGTGGCTCAGCGGTTTAGTGTGTGCCTTTGGCCCAGGGCGTGATCCTGGAGTCCTGGGACCGGGTCCCACATCAGGCTCCCTGCATGGAGCCTGCTTCTCCCTCTGCTTTTGTCTCTGCCTCTCTCTCTCTCTCTCTGTCTCTCATGAATAAATAAATAAAATCTTTTTAAAAAGTAAAATATTAAAAAAAAGATAATTTAGAAAATTTTCTGGCTATAGGATAAATAATTTTAAAAATGCATAGAGTTCCAGTATTTGTAATTAATAATTAAGAATGTGACTTAAGGGATCCCTGGGTGGCGCAGTGGTTTGGTGCCTGCCTTTGGCCCAGGGCGCGATCCTGGAGACCCGGGATGGAATCCCACATCGGGCTCCTGGTGCATGGAGCCTGCCTCTCCCTCTGCCTATGTCTCTGCCTCTCTCTCTTTCTCTCTCTGTGACTATCATAAATAAATAAAAATTTTAAAAAAATTAAAAAAAAGAATGTGACTTAACTACAGATACAATGTATGATAACATGAAAACAATAATATTCCTGAGAAAAATATAGCAAAAGATGGAATCTTTACAGAGTAAGCAATTACTATTCAAGAATAAAATAAAGCATAAGTAACTGGAGAGAGTTATCACTGTCATGGATATAAACGCTCAATATCTTAAAAATAGAAATGTTATTCAATTAAACTATTAAGTGAATGCAATTCTGATTTAAAATCTCAACATGTTCTTTCATGAAACTTGATGAACTTTTCTACAATTCATTTGGAAAGGCAAAGAACAAGTCTGGCTAGGATAATTTGAAAGTAAGAACAATTTAAGAAAAACTTAACCCTCCATGTCTCCAAAATTACTAGAAACTATAGTAACTTAAATGATATGGTATTTGCACAGAGTTTGACAAAGAAGCCAATGACACACACATATGCATATATAATGTGGCATTATTGAAATTCAATTAATTAACATATAGTGTATTATTGGCTTCAGAGATAGAAGTCAGTGATTCATCAGTCTTATATAATACCCGGTGCTCATCACATAATGTGCCCTCCTTAATGCCCATCCACCTAGGAACCCTATCCCCCCACCCCCTCCCCTCCAGCAACCAGTTTGTTCCCTATGATTAAGAGTCTCTTATGGTTTGTCTCCCACTCCTAGTCTTGTTTTATTTTTTCCTCTCTTTCCCTATGATCCTCTGTTTTGTTTCTTAAATTCCACATAGGAGTGAAATCATATGATAATTATCTTTCTCTGATTGACTTATTTTGTTAAGCATAATAACTTTTAGTTCCATCCACATCATTGCAAATGGCAGATTTCATTTTTTTTTTTTTTTTGGTGGCTGAGTAGTATTCCAATATGTATATATATCACATCTTCTTTATATTTAAAGTGGATTTCTTGAGATGCCTGAGTGGCTCAGACATTTGAGTGTCTGACTTTTTTTTTTTTTTTAAGATTTTATTTATTTGTTCATGACAGACACAGAGAGAGAGGCAGAGACATAGGCAGAGGGAGAAGCAGGCGCCATGCAGGAAGCCTGATGTGGGACTCGATCCCAGGTCTCCAAGATCATGCCCCAGGCTTGAAGGTGGCACTAAACCGCTGGGCCACCATGGCTGCCCAGAGTTTCTGACTTTTGATTTTGGCTCAGGTCACAATATATATCAGAATTATGAGATCTAGCCCTAAGCTGCACATGGGGCTCCCTGATCAGAGAGAGTCTGCTTCTCTCCTTCTCCCTCACCTTCTGCCCCTGCCCCTGGTTCAGTGCACTCTCTCTTTCCCTCTAAAATCAATCTGTAAAGTGGATTTCTTTTAGACAACATATAGTTGGACCTTGTTTTTTGATCAGCTCTGACAATCTCTGTTTCTTGAATTGGTGAATTTTAATTGGTGCCATTCAATGTGATTGTTGATATAGTTGGATTGATGTCCATCATATTTGTTGCTGTTTTTATGTTTGTCATTCTTGTTTTTTGGTCTTATTTTTGTCTTCCAGTCATTCTCTTCCTGTCTTGGTTTCTGGTATTAAATTTTAAAAGAAACATTTCACTCTCTTCACAATTATTTTAGTAAATCACTAAGAAGAACTTGCTTTCTGTGCTCCTGCTTTTTCCTCCAAGATTTCAAATGCAGAAAATCATTCTGGTGTTCCTGGCAATGGTGAATGAAGTAAAAAGTGGTAAATTCGTTAAGTATGAATTCCCTTTTCCTAGCTTTGCCTCAGTGCTTAGCATAATGAAATAGCAAAAGCAATGTTGATGATAATGACAATAAATCATCATGTGAAATAATCATTATGCGTTCTCTAAAATTAAGAAAGTATAAATATTTAAATGACAAATATAAGGAGTCTTCTTATTTTTCATTTCATGTATTTATTACCTATTTTACCTATTTTAACCTATTTTAATTGAACATTTTGTGGTGTTAATTGAAACTTGCCATCTATAATCTGGTACTTTGAGCTCCCTTATATTAATTTACTACAAATAATTGTTGGTGATTGTTTATGATTTTGCCTCATTTCAGTGATACAAGAATATAACTCTATTTGCACTAATTTCTAGAAACTTGTAGAAAGAAATACAATGAAGGAAAAGTAAAAATGAAGTCACAAATTTGAATGCCTTAATCTCAGTCCTTTACTGTTTCCTTGAACTAAATTTACTTTAAAATAACGTGAATATTTTAGAATATGCTAATAATATAATAAGTGAGTAGGGATTCACAAATGGCTTAAAATAATAAGAAACATATGCTTGTTGATATTTGTAGTGATGGATATAGTACTGACTCAGCATTAAATTTAAACTAAAGCATGTATTAATTATCTAGGTAAGATTAATATATGGTAATTTATATGTGTATATTTAAATTCATCATTTTCAGGGCCTTTAATTTTCCCTATGCCTTCAAATTCCTGCAAAATTCCTCTGGAGGGCACTATTACCATAACTAATGCAATTAGCTGCAGCTGGCTGTGATCGTTGAGTGGCACTGCATCTTTGTTAGGGCTGCTTACCTATTTCAAGTCTCAATGTTCAGCCCGACTTTAGCTTTTCCGTCTCTTAAGGGGAAAAATTAACTTTTCTGTCTATCCCTTTTGAAAATTACAGAAGTTATCCCTAATCATATTATACGGTATTTAAAAACAAACACCATTTCCACCCTCCTTATTACTTCTTGATAAAATACCCTGGAAAGCTAACAGGTGCTAGTGTGAAACAGGAGTTCTACATGATATTATTTTTCCTAATTGCTTTATTAATAGGTAAGTGGGAGTTTGAGTAGTAGTAATCAGCTAAACATAAAATTATATCCCCATTTAATTTCCTTCAACATAATCTTTTGCTCAGTGAATGAAAATTCAAGGCAAAAAAAGAAAACGTCAAAGTTGCTTTTATGTTTATAGATTATACATATTATTTTAGGAAAGTAAGGCTGCTCAGAAACTGTATGTGCTGACTATAATAATCAGTTCCTTAAATAATTTATGTGATCCCACTTAGAATTCTAATTGAAAAGGAAAGCATTTCATTGAAAGTCAATTGAGATAATTACTTATCTAAATAACACCTGGGTCACTGCACTATTTACCTGTAGTAATCCCTTTTTTGAATCTTTGAATACTTTGAATCTTTTTTCACTTTCTGCTTACATAGCAAATCAAAAGTTATTTGAAGAGTTCATGTTTCTAAATTACAATGAAATTAAATATTGCCTTGTAGATAATAAAAGTTTTCAGAAATATCTCTTTCGTGTTAATGATTTATAACATAATAGAAATGTAGCAACTATAATTTTTGATATTGAGAAGGAAAGAGAAGAAAGTAATAGCATATAAAAGAATGAAATCTTGGGGCACCTGGGTAGTGCAATCCGTTGAGCATCTGACTTGGTTCTGGCTCCAGTGATCTTAGGGTTTTGAGATGGAGTCCTACATGGGCCCTCTCTACTCTCTCTGTCCCTCCCCTCTCTTTCTCTCACTCAAACAAATAAATCTAAAAAAAAAAAAAAAAAAAAAGAAAAGAAAGAAATCTTGCCATTTGCAATGACATAGATGGAGCTACAGCATATTATGCTAAGTGAAATAAGTCAGCGAAAGACAAACATCATATGATTTCACTCATATGTTTAATATGTTTGTTTAAAAAACAAAACACAGGAGCAAAGGGGGGCGGGGAGAGAGAGTGAAGCAAATCAAGAAACGGACTCTTAACTATAGAGAACAAACTGATGGTTACCAGAGGGGAGGTTGGTGGAGGGATGGATCATATAGGTGATGGGGATTAAGGAGAACACTTGTGATGAATTTCAGTGGAAGTGTGGAATCACTATGTTGTACACCTGAAGCTAATATTACACTGTATATTAACTAACTGGGATCTAAATAAAAACTTTTTAAAAAAAGTAATGGCATGTAGAACATAATTAAAAAGGGAGAAAATATTTTAATTTTCCAAAAAGAGTACATTTAACCTATATATTCCATATCCATCCATATTAATTTTGAACTATTAGCAAATATATTAAGATTTATTTTAACACTGGCTCTCTGAAGCAAATCATTGCATATTAATAACATTTATAAGAGATTGAATTTTTTCCCTTCAAAGAAAATAACCTTTTTCTCATCCTCAACAGATTATACAATTGTTTTGATCAATGGCTAATCTTAGCATCGGCCTTTACTCTCAAATAGTGATAAGGAAGGGGGCTCTGGGATTGAGTGTGCTCTTCTTCCTACAATTTTCAAGTAGAGTACTCCTAGTAGCAAATGGATCCCACATAGTGTGAAATGTCTCCAGAGCCTCTTGTTTTCTTAAGAGTTTGCATAATTTTACATTTCACTCCATATAATTCCGTGTTTTAAAGGAAAGAGATTATCCAGAATACTGTGTCGTGTTTATCCATTCTAAAGCCCATTTTTAGAAGCAAGATAAAGAAGATGGCATTTGTAATTAAAAACAGATTCAGTTCTTTATTGTTTACCTATATTGAGCTTTGTACAATTTAATTTCTCTAAACCTCAGGTACCTCCTGTAAATGGAATTAATATCAGACTGAAACACATGAAATTGCTATGTATGCAAGTTAAAAATAATGGAGTATCAAAAATTTCTTATGATTCAAGCTAATAATAGCCTTATCTTCCCATACATACATGAAGTAATGTGTGCAAAGCTCCTAGTAAAGTGCTTCACTATAGTAATTTTAATTATGCTGGGAAAATTGTACAGAACTCTACCTAAAAATATAAATAAAAATACTGTCTATATTACAAACAAAAATAAAATCTATTGTGATAAGGGAGAGGTCCATGCAATTATAAGTCATGGTTACCATGTTACCATTCATTAGCCATGAAAATAAGCATCAACATTATTATTTTTTAAATACTACTTCACAGGGTTGTTAAAATGATTATATGAGAAAATATATATGGGTATGTCTGTCATGTGTATTTATTCATTAAGGAAAGAGAAAAATAGTACAAATAGCTACTATGTAGAAACGGTACAAATATGCCTGGTGCTGTTCTAGATGTTGGGAATACAGCAGTTAATAAGAAAAAAAAAACATTCCTTTTGGGAGCATAGACAATAGTGCAAGGAGACTGATACTAAACAAGGAAATACATTTTAAAGCAAAATAATTGCATATAGAGATATAAAAGAAAAAATTAAAATCTTAGCATATAATAGGTACTTAATACTGATTTTTAAAATTCAGTGATACTCTCATCATTATACATCCATACCATTAAATTATGGCCCATCATTCCCTTTCGTTTGTAGCTTAATTTATATGGATATGTTATAGGAAGGTCTACGTAATTGGAGCATTTAAAGAATTTTGAATTATTAGCTTCTCTGGATAACAAACATCCTGTGAAAAAGTTTCTGTCCTCTTTTCCTTCATTAATGCATTAGCAATAATACTTGGCTCTGGTTAAAAGGTGGTAGCACTATAAAATTTTAAAGCTAAATCCAATCTAGGTTAAGAAATAGGGTGATTGTTATTAGCTATCGCATTGTATTTCCCTAAATAACCAGCCTTCCTAAGTGAAACATTTTTATTTCACCTTCTCTTTTTATAGCTGCATCCCTTTGGAATCTTTAATCACTTTATTGCATTTGAAGCGCTTTCTTTTTTGGGGAAAAAAAAAAAGAACCATTTGAACTTTACAAACAGATATAAATGGAAAGAGAGAAGAGGAAGGTCAAATTTTGGGTCTGCTAACCTTGGCGGTGTCCTTTGAAAGTAGTCCCCAGGTAGCTTTAACTTCTCCAAGCACACGTGAGCCTGAGATCACTCCCGGGCCCAGCCTGCTTGGCAAACTGACAGAGGTCAAATTTTCACACAAATGAACAATTTCCCTGATAAAGTGAAACTGGTACTTAAGCACAAGCTCTAATGAGCAGCCCCCTGTCTTTAGCTCCCACTTTAAAGTATCCCCAAGGTTTCCAGTACAATTTCATTTGACCTTTAGCTAAAGACCATATTTTACTAGATCACCAATTTCCCCTGATCCCTGGAGTGTTTGCTATGTCAGCACTTATAAGAAACCCATACTGCATACAAGGCAAGTGTTTTTTAATCCCTCTTTAAGAGCAACCCATCTCTCTCTCGTCCATCCCCCCGATTTCCTATCTCTTCTTTGACAAGATGATATAATTTTTCAGACTGTTTCTTCAAATTCCCTGAATGGGGGCTCCTGGGTGGTTTAGTGGTTAAGCATCTGCCTTTGGCTCAGGTTGTGATCCTGGGGGTCCTGGATTCGAGTTCTGCATCAGGCTCCATGCGGGGAGCCTCTGCTTAATTCTCTGCCCTCTCTCTGTGTGGCTCATGAGTAAATAAATAAAATCTTAAAAAGAAAAAAAGCCCCAAACAACATGCTTTGGATTGATATATTTTGGCCTGGGAGCAAAACAGGATTATAGGCTATCTAAGCTGCTATTATTTTTTGGACAATCTTAAAGATACACGGACATTCTTAAGGTTGTAGTAAGCACAGATTTTTTTTTTTTTTTTATGATAGGAGCTTTAAAGCATGTATGTCAATTTCCACTTTTCCTAATTGTGGCATAACTAGCATTATATAACACTTAGTGTAAGTAATTGATCATATTGCTATTATGTTGGTTTAGTAACTGCTTTTAATTATATAACATCATTTTTTAGTCAACTATTATAAAAATAATATCTTAGACATTATTAGGGACACTTATTTCCCCACTAATTAATTATATCTGCATAAAGGGAGAAAATTTCCATTCCACTTCCAAGAGGGAATAGCTCAGATGGGACACCTTCATCTTTTCTACACTTTCTCACTTCCTCCTGCCAAGGGAATAACAGGGAGTTATTAATTCCATCCTCTTTGGGTACCGAGAAGACCATGTGATCTCTTTTCCCTGTCATATGATAACCTAATTGCTTTGGGCTTTGTCCTTATGAGAATGAGGCCCACAGTTTGGTAGAGTAAATGAATCCCAGGATGAAGTATAAGAAAGCATGTTGGAGCTATACACAGAAGCCTTGTACACCAATTCAATTTTTATTAAGGAATTTATATCTTGATCTTCATCTATCTCAATCATGTATGTATCTCTCATTCAGTTGCAAATGTGTTAGAGAAAGTAAAGATGGTATTTGCTGGAGCCTTAAATCCACTACATATATAAATATAGCTTTTAGTCTGTAACAGGATACATGTTATGACAATCACCATTGTAGATTTTATCCATTCTAATGAATAAAATTTGAAACAACTAACAGCTTGGTTGGAATCTAAACTGGCTATTTATTTTAGACCTGACAATATATGAAAATAATGCCATTAATGATTTAGATATTTGAAACAGATATGGGAAAACAAACATAGTACACATTTTGTGACTTTTTAGTTATATACACCTATCCCACCATTAGAAATACCAATTCAAATAAAGTGGTAACAGTAACTATTGGAATTTATCAAGGTTAGACTACCTGTTATTTATTGTACTAAATGCTTAATCAGTGGTATCATATGTAGTTCACAGAAACCCAGATAGTTAGATGTTTTTTCCTATTTCATAGCTGAGTAAACTGAACTATAGAGATGATAGAGACATTTCCAAGGGTTACATAGCTTTCAGATTCATATTCATGGAAGGATTATGTCCACAATCCACTATGCTGACTACTCTACTTTCCTGATCTTAGAACAAAGTATGGGAGATGCCTGGGTGGCCAGCTGTTGAGCATCTGCCTATGGCTCAGGGTGTGATCCTGGGGTCCTGGGATCAAGTCCCACATCAGGCTCCCTTCAAGAAGTCTGCTTCTTTTTCTGTCTGTGTCTCTGCCTCCCTCTCTGTGTCTCATGAATAAATAAATAAAATCTTAAAAAAAAAAAAAAAGAACAAAGGATGGAAAATTGCTTCATCCAAAGACTGGTAGAAAAAGATGATTGTGTCTCACTCACAGCTTCAGTCTAACTGTATTTCATTAATATTACAGTTTTTGGCATTCTGAGTTTTATAGATAGTCTTTTACAATATTTTCAAAAAAATTCCTGACATATATTGGAATATATATATTTTTTCTTCAAGTAATCTCTCTGACTGCAGACCTAATGAGCTTATGTCATCAGTAATGGAAAAGCATCTGACAATCTGTATAGATCATGTAAAGAGCATGTTTTTGCAGTAAATACAAAACTTTAATTAAAAATATAATATATATATAGGATTATATAGGAATAAGAAGAATTTATATATGGCTCATATATAAGGATCATTTTAATACATTAGGGCCCAGAGTCTAAAATTTGGGCAACAGTTTTACTGGGCTTAGGTCTGTTCAGGTTTACTCATCCCTATCAATAGCGGGAACCACATACCCAAGTAATTTTCCACTTCATTCTATCTACAAATTAGTTGATGAAGTCCTCTCATAAAATATAAATATTGATTCAACAAGTATGTATTTTTCCAGGCCAATCGCTCATAATTTGGCATTTGGATTCTTCTATGGAGTTCATTTAGTTATATTTTTCTTAAAATTAGGGCACACTTTGGGAATTGAGGGCACAAGAAAGTCCATAAGCAATTGGAAATTGGGGAAACAGACAAATGTTATGCAACACAAAAAAATGTATAAAGTTCTATAAAAGTAAGTGTGAATACTGTACAAAAGGGGCCCAGAGATGGAAATTATTGATTTTATTTGGGGATATTGGTAGGGTGAATGATTATTCTGGTTTTCCTGAGAGTGAGAGATTTCCCTAGATGCAGGGGCTTTCACTGCTAAAATCAGAAGAGTCTGGGAAAACCAGGACCATTGGTCAGTCTAAACTGGAAAAATTTTTAGTAAGATATATTTATGGAAAAATGTTTAATAAATAATAATAATGATTATTACCATATTATTTCTAATTATTGAATTTCTAATTATTTCTAATTATTATTTCACATTATTGTTTCTAAGAATGCTTACCCTTATTGTGTGCAGAACATTTTTCTATGGTAATTTAATATAGTCATCCTAGGTTATAAGGGCTATTATTTATTACATAGACAGAAAGGCATATAAAAGCTTGTCAAGTAATATAAATGTTGGATCAGGATAGAGTAAGAAACTCAGGAATGGTGGGGAATGAGGGTAAAAGCATATCAAAAGGCATTTTAATTTAGTTTTGTTTTTGAACTTTTTCCACTCAAATGAGTAACATCTGTAGACTGTATCTGCTTAACAGCTGCCAGTTTTGAACTTCTGAGGGATTAATGAAGAAGATATACCAGAGTGAACACTTGCAGAAAAAGAGAGTGCTCTGGGCCAAGTAATAACAGTGTCAAAGAAATAGATGCTGAAATGTCCAGTATGGCAGGGGCACTGACTTTTGTGAAAGGAGAAAAGAGAGGTATGGTATTGTTAGTAAAAAAGATTAGAACTAGCTTGACGCAGGTATGTGTCATTTATGTACCGAACAGTGACCCATTATCAGAGGTTCTGAAGTAGGAGTGTGACACTAATTTTTGAAAACCAAGTTTGATGCAGCATTGTCAATAATTTGAAAAGAGGAAAGGGAGAAAAGAGAGTCAAGATGGTATGGCTACTGTCTCCTTAATGACCTGAACAAAGTCAATGACAGTGGAATTGAGGAGAGTAGGGTCAAAGGCATTTAGAAGATAAAATTGAGTACTCTCAGTACATGACTGAGTATGGTAGTCAGGGAGGATGATTAGAATCTGCCTTGTTTGACTGAATAAATAAATTGTGATTCATTTTGAGCGATTTGAAGAGTCAGAAAGTGGAGCAGATTTGAGCTAGGAAGAATTAGGGAATATAGTCATATTTAGTTTAAATATCCATGTGTTTTATGCTCTTCAATGAAACAGTGAGTTGGAAAGTTGTTTTTATCATTCTTAATATTAGAAGTCCTAAGGTAAGCATTCTGGTAGAAATGCTATAAACTTGATAGGATGAGTGTGGCTTCACAAAAATCCAGGTATAGAAGCTAGCAAATAACAAAGTGGAATTCTGATGAATAGGTTAATGATCCTGAAAACCACTTACCCCAAAATGAAAAAGAAATGTGGGGGAATTAATGAACTAGCAGCCTTTACTTTTAACTTTAGAAAAAAAATCATATTTTATAGTCTTATGGGGGTGCTATTTAGGGAACATTTCATCAGGCTAATTCATCCACATTAATTTTTATTTATCTCATATCTATAGTGCAGAACATTTTACTACATAATTTGCCAGATAGGAAGAGACACAATTTCTTTCCCCTAAGGACGTTATTTTGCAAAAGAGATATGCTGAGCACAATTATCAATTATGTATGACTTTTCAAAATAATAATTTATTGATTTTTGCCTGCTATAGTTATAGCACTCCATTGCTGCTTCACACACATAAACTCTCTGTCTTTCTTCAGGTCAAAAGAATTAGGAAATTGTTTCACAGAGTAAGTGAGTGAAACAGTTCAATTCAAAAAAACATTGATTGTATATCCATTGTGTGCAAAATTTTGTTTTAGGTACTGCCTAATGAAAAGTAAGATTAATAACATATCTTTTTGCCTTAAAAAAGCACTTAATAATTTACTAAGATGGAATTTTCATGGCATTTTTGTGCATATTCTCTCATTTGATTTTTCACAAATGTTCTATGGACTTGGTGAGATCTTGTCCCAAGTTTCATGCATGATGCATATTGCCTTGTATATAAAGTAATATCATGTCTTCACATTTTGTGATAAAG
This sequence comes from Canis aureus, assembly GCF_053574225.1. Classification (NCBI taxonomy): domain Eukaryota; kingdom Metazoa; phylum Chordata; class Mammalia; order Carnivora; family Canidae; genus Canis; species Canis aureus. The sequence goes on from NC_135635.1 coordinate 29,602,570, forward strand.
TTGTTGTTAGTTATATAAATGAGTCACAAATAGATAATAAAACAGGAAAAGGTTAAACTGAAAAGAGTTTGTAGCCTGTGTGAAAGATTTAAATCAGTATCAGCAAACACACAGCATTCGCACTAGACTCTTGATTCCCTCAACTATAGCAAACATCACTAACCAGCTCCAGAACTCATTTCTATTAAGCTGGAATTGGCCTTAAATCCCCTCTCTGCAGTCTTTCAAACAACCAATATATCTATTGCAAGTGGCATTTGTCATGGAACTTATTTGTCACCAGATTTAGGAAAGAAGATGAGATGACAATTGAAAAGCTAAAAGACACCAATGAGGTACAAAATGCTTGAGAGAAGAGTTCAGATTTTTTTTTTTCAATGCCTGGGTGGCTCAGTAGATTAAGCTTCTGCCTTTAGCTCAGGTCGTGATCTCAGGGTCCTGGAATTGTTGGGCTCCATGCTCAATGGGGAGTCTGATTCTCCCTCTACCCTTTCTTCCCTTGCTTGTGCTCTCTCCCTCCCAAATGAATAAATAGAATCTTTTTTTAAAATTTTTTTTCCTGGAATTGTTTTGAGATGAAGCATATGGTATAAGTAGGGAGATAATTTTTAAAAGAATATTATTTAAGGGATAGTAGAGGGTTTATAGGGAATTAGAACTCTAAAGAGAAGAATATGGTAAAACTGATTAATGATTATCATCTAAGCCAAAACCAAGAATTTGCTGCTTACCCGAACGCACCATCCAGGTACCACTTAGACTTGAGACTTCTCATTTTAAAAAGTTCTCTAAGTGACTCGTGAACTGGATTAGGTAAATATTTCACTAATGGAGAAAACATGAATGTAGCGCTAGGGTTAATGTGTACATGGTAAAAGCTTAAAGAAAGGAAAAACAATTTATATAAAAGTGAGAAAAAAAGTGACATTAAAAAAAATAAAACTTACATGACATAAGAATGGAATAAAGTCTTCAAAATTCTAAATATCAACCTAGAATAATAGACCCAGCCAAATGATTACTAAACTGTAAGGTTAGAATAAAGATGCAGACATTCAAGGACTCCGATATGTACCTTTCCTCTACTTAGGCAATTAGTTATGAAGGTACTAATATAAGGGAAGAAGTAAACAGAAAAAGAGAAAAATAATAATAGCAAACAGTTCAACATAAATCAACCACAAAAAGCTCAGAATTATAGATATGTAGCATGTCCTGAGAATAATCTATCCAGTTTGAAACAGGAAGAAAGAAAAAAATAATAGTTATTTGATGAGTATGAATATTCAGAGGAAATAACTTTGCTCGGTGTGTGCTCAATCTTACCAAGTAATTGGAGAGTTTAGGGATAGGTCTATAGAAAATTAGGCAAGTGAAAAATGAGGGCACTATTAACCTCAGAAAATTAAGTTGTAAAAGAAAGGAAATCATAGAACTCTAGTTGATTCTGTAATGAAAAATTTATAATTCTCTTAGTAGTATAGCACTTATTAAAATTCCAATAAAACTATATTCATTAATGAGAGAGGAAGGTAGGTCTATATGTGGTTAATTTCATCTACAGAAGAAGGAGTCAAAAGATAATATCTAGAATTGTTAATTATATGTTCAGTTATAGAAATACGGAGGGGATAAATAGAAGGAAAAACTGCTATAAGTATTTAAAGTAATTCATAGGGGAAAGGTAGGGCATGGGTCTATACTTTCATTGTAAGCTTTTGGCATCAGGATCCTATCTGTTCTTAAAATATGTCCTCCCAATTGTCAGATGCACTTGGTTAGTCTAAAACCAGCCAAGGACCTGGAAATACCTTCTGATCTTCCTTTTTTTTCCTCATGAAAAGAAATATCTAGAACCCTCTCTGTGTAGTGTAGTCTTTCTTTTTTATGATTATATTGTGAAAATTGTCTATAGAAATTTCTGATGAATAAAATTCTTCATGTCATTAGAGTTTAATCTTCAAACAGCTAGAGCTCTCTGGTAAATCTTCTTAATCTGACCTTATTATCATTAGTGATATACTTTATTCCAGTGTCACATATCCACCATGCATGATTTTTTGCAGACCTTTGTTCAAGCTCTTCACATTGATATGGAATGTGCTTCCTATCCCCAATATTTGTCATAGTTGTCTATCCTACTGAGACCATTAAAGCAGTACTCCCAAGAATCTTTGTAATAGCCCTCCAGTACCAACTGCATTCTTTTTTTTTTCATGAACTTGTTATGCTTTGTAGCTCCACTTTAACATTTATCCCCATATACCTTGTATTAAAATTAAACACAGTCTTTGCATGTTTTTCCTACACTGTATTTAAGTGTGTAGCAGATATGCACATACACAAAAATACACACTGTATTGTGAACTTCTGCAAGGTATGACTAAACCCTATTCATTTTTTTTTTCGAAGATTTTATTTATTTAAGAGAGAGAGCAAGCATAAGCGGGATGAGGAACAGAGAGAGAAACAGGCTCTCTGCTGAGCAGGGAGCCTAATGCAGGGATTGATCCAGGGACTCTGGGATCATGACCTTGAGCTGAAGGCAGACACTTAACTGATTGAGCCACCCAGGTGCCCCTCATTTATTTTATTTTTTATGGTAATTTTTACTGGAAAGCAATGAATAAATGTTAATTAAATCAACCTTTCCATTATCTGTCAGTATATCACATATAAAAGTATATCACATATACTTCAAGGCAAAGACAATTATTAGGGAGATATCTGGTCTATGAAATTCTGATTCCTCTAAAATTATAACACAGTTTATGAGCCCAGACAATTTCTAACTAGCTTTTTTTTTCTTTTCTTTTTTTTATCTATAGAGGATGTCACACAAATGTCCAAAATCATTTTTTCTTTTCAAAGCTTCCTTGCTATCTGTCTGTCTTAGTCCATTCAGGACGCTATAATAAAACACCATAGACTGGGCAGCCTATAAACAATAGAAATTCTCACAGTTCTGAAGGCTGAGAAATCCAAGATCAAGTTGCTAGTAGATTTACTGTCTAATGAAAGCCCAATTTCTGGTACATAGATAATCATATGCACTTTGCAGGCAGACAAACATTTAGATCATAGCACAGTCTTTACTAGAGCAGATGATCTGACCTACAACCTCAACATTTCTATGCTGACTTCTTAGTAAATACATTTATATCTTTTATCTTGGGAGTAATTAATTTCTGATTATAGCAAAAGAAGTAATTATTAAACCAACTCTAGAGAAGCTGGATAGAAAAACTGAAAAATAAAATAAAATGTAAAATGTTTGAAGATAAAGAAATGTAGGTAAAAATTTAAAGAAAAGGGGGAAACAGGAAAAAAATAGTATGGATATTTGAGGCCACTATTCCCAAACAGATCACTGAGAAACTAAAAATATTTTAGTTTCTCAAAACTGAAAACTAAAAAATTCAGGGCTAATGAAAAAGGAAGATAATATGCAGAAAATATTTTTACAGAATTTATATACAGTGTTCTACACTCAAAAACTAAGAGTAATATGAGGAGGTAAGTAAGACAATATTCTTAAAAAGGGATAAGGAATACAAAATATAAGCAGTACCATAGGGGATACAGATCATGGAGTTATTCCACATGGACTACAGAACAATTATAATGAATAAATTCAGGAAGTAAGAGACAAGAGTGAGAATTTGGACAGTGAATTAGAAGCAGTAAAAAAAGAAAATCAATGCAAAGTTTAATTCCTCAAAAAAATAGAACAGTTGGACAGATTAGACAGAGCTGAATAAAATGATTTAGTGGACTGGAATATAGGACAGGAAACATTCAAAATGACACAGACAGACAGAATAATGGAAAATATTGAAGAAAAGATGAAAGTAATGAAGATAAATGAAAAATTTAACATATCTGTCATTGAAATCCAGGAACAAAAAGAAGGATATACTGGGAGCAGAAGCAATATCTGATGAAGCTGGAAGTGTCCTAAAACTTATGAAACCCAAGAAGGACATACATAAAGAAAATTCCACCTATCTACATTATAGTATACCTACTAAAAATCAAGTATGACAGTTTTTACAACAGCTGGGAGAAGAGGATCAATGACAGTCACAAGAGCAATCACAAGATGAACAACTGACTTCTCAAAGAAGCCAGAAGACAACACAATGACATCTTCCAAGTATTGAAAGATTATAATGTAAGCTTAGCATTTCAAACTCAGAAAAAGATCCTTTAAAAAGAAATATGAGACATACTTTCAGACAAGCTAAATCTGAGAATTTGACAGTCCATATTCTTGCTAGAGGTAATACTAAGGGTGCTTTTTAAGAGAAAAAATATTAGAGATGGGAAGTCAGACATAGGACTTAATGAAGAGCAGCAGAGGATATAAATGTCTAGTGCGTAAGTGCATTGTGATAGTATAAAACAATAGTTATAATTTAATTCTCTCTATATATGCACATATATACATATACAAGAAATGGGAATTAAATAGTTCTTTTTTTTTTTTTAAAGATTTTATTTATCCATTCATGAGAGACAGAATGAGAGAGAGAGAGAGAGAGGGGCAGAGACACAGGCAGAGGGAAAAGGAGGCTCCATGCAGGGAGCCTGATGTGAGACTGGATCCCGGGTCTCCAGGATCAGGCCCTGGGCCAAAGGCGGCGCTAAACCACTGAGCCACCCGGGCTGCCCTAAATTGGGTTTCTAAATGCTTTATGTATGTTCAGGATGTTGGTAATTTTTACTTCTTGGATGGCATTTTCATGGATGAGTTTATTTTATAATTAATAACCATAAGCTTTTGATTTATGTACTCTTCTGTATGTCTGTATGTCTACTGGGTTTCAATGGAATAGTTGTAAAAATATTGACAATAAATCTATAAATGCGTAAAGAAATTAGAAAAAACAAGGACATTGCAAATAAATGATGTTAATTTTCATTTTATTTCTTGCTAATTCCCTATTACTCTGTTCTGGTCTCATTAAAATCTATTTTAAAAAACTAATACTGTTTTCTGTTTTCAGCAGCAGTCCAGACCAGATATCCTGACTCTAAATTATAGATCAAATACATATCTTTTTATTGTATTGCTATTCTCACAGCTAAGTAAACTCTAAATAAGAAAGAAACAAAGAAAGAAAGTAGAAGGAAGTGAGGGAGAAAGAAAGAAAGAAAGAAAGAAAGAAAGAAAGAAAGAAAGAAAGAAAGAAAGAAAGAAAGAAAGAAAGAAAGAGAAAGAAAGAAAAAGAAAGAAAGAAAGAAAGAAAGAAAGAAAGAAAGAGAGAGAAAGAAAGAAGAAAAGGAAAAAAGAAAGGAAAGGAGAAAGGAGAAAGGGGAGAGGAGAGGAGAGGAGAGGAGAGGAGAGGAGAGGAGAGGAGAGGAGAGGAGAGAAGGAAAGGAAAGGAAAGGAAAGGAGAAAGGAAAGGAAAGGAAAGGAAAGGAAAGGAAAGGAAAGGAAAGGAAAGGAAAGGAAAGGAAAGGAAAGGAAAGGAAGAAAGAAAGAGAAAGAAAGAAAAAGAAAGAAATGAAAAAGAGAAATATATGGCAATAGAGTTTTCTCTATTTGTTTTCTCTATTGTCTATATTTTTCACTCAGTAAAGGGGACTATGAGAAAAAACCTACCTGTCTGCAAAACAAAGAAATTTGTCCCTTTGGCCTAGATTCTGGGTGGGAGAAAACCATTTGCCATCAACATCACATCACTTTACAAGAACAGCACTTTAAAAGTACATAGGTGTTTCCATATTACAGTTGGAAGTGTATTTATATATGTACTGGAGACTGATTTTACTGAACAGAACTAGTTTTCTAAAATTAGTTTAATTTCATAGTTACATACAAGAAAATAATATAATCTTGTAATATACTTTTAAATATCCCTTATAATTAGTTCTTTCCTTGATTCAGCCCTCAAAAGGTTGCTGTGGGGATTAAATTAGATTATATGCATAAAATTTATTTATTTATTTATTTATTTATTTATTTATTTATTTATTTATTTTTAAAGATTTTATTTATTTATCTATGAGAGACAGAGAGACAGGCCAAGGGAGAATCAGGCTCCCTGCAAGGATAGGGTGAAAGAGAGGGAAGATAATGAACATTGTGGACATTGGACTAGAAACTTTCCCACTTTCAAAGGGAGTAGGCACAAGCATATGATCTTTGCTTCAGTGATTTCTTGCAATGGGCTTTAATTTTGAGGCTGGTTACACAAGCAGTCAGTGCTGGGATTTTTCTTTCTCCCTGTTTCTCTTCCCTCTCTCAAGTAGTAGTACAACTGTTGCTGGTAATAGCAGCAAAGGCTGCAGCAGTAGTAGTCACCGTAAGAGGGTAGAAACTGCAAGATCAATTGCCCAGTGTAAAAGTATTGCTCAGTGTTTAGTGCTCAGTTGATTGGTAGAGGAAGCTTTCTGCACTACAGTTTTGATAACTGTTCCTAGCTCTTTAGTTTTCTGGCCCTTTCAAAAATTGTATTGGACACTTTTTTTTTTAAGATTTTATTTATTTATTCATGAGAGACACAGAGAAAGAGGCAGAGACACAGGCAGAGGGAGAAGCAGGCTCCATGCAGGGAGCCTGACATGGGACTCAATTCCCGGTCTCCAGGATCACGCCCTGGGCTGAAGGCAGCGCTAAACCGCTGAGCCACTCGAGCTGCCCTGTATTGGACACTTAAATGATCTAGAGTCAGTTTCTGTTGCTTGCAACTAGTAATTTTTGCCCAAACTGATAATTTGAATTTGAGTGACTGTAAGATACACAATTAGAAAAGTCAAATAGGAAGTATGGACTCATGGGTCTTGGTTCTTGAAAAAAATTCTGAGCTAGGGATTTGACTGTGATCAGTGTTCCGTTGGCCATTTTAACCTACTAGAACTAAGGTCTCTGAGGTGGCAGGTGATGATGGAATTCCAAATACAGTTGAAGATTGTCCTCAGATGAGTTAATGGACAGACACCTTAATTCTCTAAGACAAGAAAAAAAATACTAGAAGCAATGACAGAAATCGAGCTCTTGCATGCCCACAGAATCATTATTAATCATGATTGATATTCTTTTCTCAAATGCATAAAGTTTTGTAATGACAACATAACTATCTCTTACAACCTAGGATTTGAGTCAAAGAATTTTCTTTTAACCTAAGCTTTTAAATATACTTCAAGTATCTAGTTCATATCAGAGTTACAGTCATACTTCTTCATTCTATCTGAAGTAGGTCTGTATGATGAGAATACTTGATGTTTTCACAGGTCTTAAGCAGCTTTTATGATTAGAGATCTCTTTTTCATACCAAATTTACTGGTATAGTAATACTGGCATAATTAAGTAAAATAGAAAAAGTATTGAATTTTTAACAAATGCAAGAATTGAAGGAACTCAGAAGTTTTCAAACACAATTTTCTTTTCTTTTCCTCTCTTTTAAAGATTTTATTTATTTATTCATGAGAGACACAGAGACAGAGAGAGGCAGAGACATAGGCAGAGGGAGAAGCAGGCTCCATGCAGGAAGCCCGATTCGGGACTCGATCCTGGGACTTCAGGATCATGCCCTGAGCCAAAGGCAGACACTTAAATGCTGAGCCACCCAGGTGCCCCACAAACACAATTTTCAATGTAAGTTCCTTTTAATAGTCTGTTTGACAAAAACAGGAACTGAGATTAATTGAGATAAGTATAAATGATTAAGTAATGGATTACAGTAATTTTTTCCTAGATTCTCATTTTTGTCATCTATTATCCACAATCCTTACTATCTTTAATTGTAAACATTGATTTATCTCTAATAAGTAAGATCTATAAATTTTAAGAGGTCTATCTGCTCTTGCCTTAATAATGATCATTTCTCTTCTTGCATAAAAGTGGAGCAATGAACCATTTGAGATAAGGACCAACATATCATCAGCAATTATTTGGTCTTATGGCTCTTTGCAGATAATTACTTTATTGCTATTATAAGATTATGTTTTTATGATCTGTTTTCAAATGTCTTTGTCCTCCCTAGATTTAAGATACCCTGAAGGGGAGAGAACATGCCTTAATAATTTTTGTATATCCAGAAGCTAACATAGAATCTGAACTGTAGTAGGCTTTCAAACATATTTTTGTAGGAGACACTGAAGAAATCATAAACTAATCAAGAAAAATTTTGCCCATAAGGACATTAAAAGGAGATGCAGTCTATTGAGAAAAGTATTCCATGTATAGAATTTATTTTTAATGGCAGATGTTTATTAAGCCTCTAATAGGGGGATCCCTGGGTAGCTCAGCGGTTTAGCGCCTGTCTTTGGCCCAGGGCGCGATCCTGGAGTCCCAGGATCGAGTCCCACATCAGGCTCCCGGCGTGGAGCCTGCTTCTCCCTCTGTCTGTGTCTCTGCCTCTCTCTCTCTATGTCTATCATGAATAAATAAATAAAATATTTTTTAAAAAGTCTCTAATAAAGTGATTGATATTGTACATACACAAAAGTGATGAACCTTTTTTGTAGCTGCATATTAGGGAAAGGAATATTTGAAAGATTATCAGGGAAATTCAGCCTTTGCACTCACAATACATTTAGATAACTGCACACATTTCTTAGTATTTCAAAAACATTTAATGCCTGTGAGAATGGAATAAGAAAAAAGAAAAGTATTTTCTGACAAGATTTCATTAAATCAATGTTACATTGAGCAATTTAACTTTGGAAGTTATAACTATGGAAGTCTTTGGAAGCGTTCCCAGTCATAAGAACTAAGGCAAAAAAAAAAAAAAAAAAAACGAAAAACAAAAAAAACACCCAACATCATTTTGCATAGCATTCACCTTCTTTGAATTCAAAGTTAATAAACCATAATTCTCCTAATTTCTTTTTGAGAAGTAAGGATCATCTCTTTCAGAACTTTGACTGATTCTGAATGTTGTTACAAGGCTCAAAATGAATTAAGGGTTTGTGTAAGGATGCTTTGAAAAATAATGTCTGTGTATGAGGTCTGTGTGAAATTAGCAGATGACACTAGCATGATTAGATGAAAATGCTAATTTTATGATGCTTGTATCCTGCTGTTTAATGGTTGATTCTGACAATATTGTAATTAATTTTTTGCATCTATTTTGTTGAGTTTTTAAAGCTAAGGGCATAATTTATACAATTAAATAAAACCTTGATGTTTTCAATCAAAAAAGAAAAACACTCAATATAATATGGATCAGACCCTATGAAAAAAGCAAGTTGTTCATAATATAGCCACTTCAGTCTGAACAGTTAGTATCACAGCTCTGAATTTCAATTAATGGTATCCTTCAAAAGGCTCATGCTTTGATAATTAGTTTGGACCCGTGTCAAATTCATTTAAATGAGAAATCAGCTTTCAAAGACAAAAGATGCTTCAATTTAGAGGTCTGCTTTTAACTTTTTGAAAATTTGTCTTTTATTTTGAAAAATTTCAAATGCTCGGGAAAGTTGAGTGAACAATAAAATGAACACCTGTGTATCCATCACTAACACTGACTAGTTGCTAATATCCTATCTACCTGCTCCATTTTCCTTCTCTTTCTAAAAGACTGCTGCAAACATCAAGACATTTTGTTCCTAAGTACTTCAGCACTAACCATCTAAGACAAGGACATTTTCCTTCCTAGCAACAATATATTACATTTTAGAAAATTAGTATGAATTCAAAATCATGACACAACAAGCAAAATTTCCTCAGTTGTAGAGAAAATCTCTGTATAATTTGTTTTTATTCCACTGAGGAGTCAGTCAATATTGATGAACTATCGTTGGTTATGTCTCTTCAATTTCTCACAATCTGTAGAAGTCCTAGAATTGATTCTTTGAAGGGTCCTGCCTTTTGTCTTGCAAAACAACCTGCATTTTGTATTAATAAGTGTTTTTATAACTTGACTTAGATCAAATATTTTTGACAAGACCATAGCATGGGTGATGTTGGATACCTCTTACTATATCATAGCTGGAAGCATATAATGTTGGGTCTTTCCACTAGTGGAAATGCCAGGAGTAACACACAGACCTTTCCATTGTAAAAGCACATTCTCTCCTTTGTAGTTAATAGATAGTCTGTGGAGTGATCTTGTAAATATACTTTTATCCATCATCACAAATTGTTTTAGGCCCTATTGATTATTCTTGTTATAATCATTAAAAACTACATTAGCAGATAGAAAATCATAATTTTTGGATTCTATTATTTTTTAGTACATTCCTCCTAACCCAACATTTCTCCCTTCCTCTTTCTTTTTAATATTACTGTGGATCTATGTGTGTTTGTTTTATTCAGTGTGTTATCTATCAGTCATTAAGTTATTCATTTTGATAAATACTCATTAGGACCCACATTTTGTTAGGGGGAGGTTTCTTCCAACCAGTTTCAACTTCCATGTATCCTGACACCATTAGTCTTTGAGTATTTTTTTCTTGACCAAAAAGATATTCTAGGCTCACTTTTATATTCTGCAGATCTAGAATTAATCATTTCTTCAAAGAATCTTGGTTTTTTAAATGGCAAGTAGTTTCTTCAAAGCAAGATGTGGGTACTAGATCTGTAAAAGTTTTTCAATCCTTATGCATAATTACTTTTCCTCTCCTTATTTTCTAAAATAGGACCTCTGATACAAATCTAGATAAAAGTTATAATAATGAATATCTTTGTCTGGTTCTGACCTAAGGGAAAAGTACATTTTTACCTTTGAGTATGATTTAAAATGTAGGAATTTTGTAAATGCTATTAATCAGATCAGGCAGGTTCCTTTCTATTGCTGTTGTATTGACAATTTTATCCTGAATAGGTGCTGTTTTATCCAATGCCTTTTCTGTACATAACAGAAGAACATATACTTTTTCTGCTCAATGTTTTGGTGAGATTACTGTATTTGATTTTTTAGAAGTTATTTCAAATTTATAGAAAAGTTATAAGAATTAAAAGAACACCTATATGCCCTTTATTCAGAATAGCTTATTGTTAATATTTTATTTCATTTTTAATTATTTGATGCATATGTATTCTCTTCATAATATATACATAGTTTCTTATTGAACCATTTAAAGTAGTTTGAGTACATCATAGTCCTTTGTCCCTGAATGCTCCAGTGTCTATTTCTTAAGAATAGAGATTACCTAATCAAAGTACAGTTACCAAATGCAGTAAATGTAACATCATTTGAAATACTTTCATTTAAGCTATCGTTCCTACTCCAATTTTTTCAATTCACCCATAATGTCATTAGTGCTTTTGTTCCCCTGCAGTACAGTACTAGTCTAGTCATTACGCCATTTCAGCCTTTTAGAATATGGAACATTTTTATAGTCTTATTTCGCCTTTTGTGACATTGAAGAATACAGTTCCCTCACCATTTATTAAGAGAAAGGTTTTTAATTTTTTTTTCTGATTTGAAACAGGTAATGTATTCTTGAATGAAAAATTAGATATATAATGCTGTGTTTTTCTCAGAATATTATACCTGAGGGGTACATATTTTTCATTTGTTCCTCATTGCTGTTATTTATTTTGATCATTTCATTAAGGCCTGATTTTTCCACTGTATAATTACTGCTTTTATTTCTGGCAAACAATAAGCAGTCTGTGGGAAAAAGGTTTAAGACCATACAGTTATTAGATGAAGATGATTTCATTATTGTCAAGGGTAGGTTTTTGACTATGTTAATACTGGTGCACTTCAGCTGTCCTTTATTACCATGGCATAAACCTTCAAGAATCTCAGCTGAAACCTGAGGTCTTTATCAGGTCTCTTAAATTCCAACTGCTGTCTTCTCAGAACTATGAATGTGTTAAAAACTTCTGTTCAGGTCTTTAGCATCCCAGCTGCTGTTTTCTGGTTTTCTTTGTTTTGAGACATGCCCTTCCTCTGAGCATCTTTGAGATCCAAACCGTCAAAAGAAAATTTCATGCCAATTTTTGGATTCACTTTTCAGCGCTTTCTTCTCTTCCATTTCCAGCCACTTGGAAATCATAGATTTCACATCTCTGTTTCCCAGCTCAGTGTGAGTGGAGCCTCCTATTCATACCGTATTGTCCTTCACTGACAATTAGCAGAGTTAGAAGCAAAGGTGACTATGGAACTCATGTCCATGCATTTACCTTCTCTCAAGGATCACAGGCCTCAAGTTCTAACTGTGCTGCTGATCTACAAAACATTCAAATAAGTGTTTCACGTATTTTACATTGTTTTTATAGTTGTTTTGGCAGACAGGTTACTTTTATACAATCCATTCTCTAACAGATTGAAAATCTAAAAGATTGAAAAAAAGAAGAAATATTTATTTATTTATTTATTTATTTATTTATTTATTTATTTGAGAAAGAGAGAGGGAGGAAGAGAGAGGAGTGGGAGGGGCTGAGAGAGGGAGAGAGAGAATCTCAAGCAGAGTCTCCACTCAGTGCAAAACCTGATGGGGACTCGTTCCCACTACCTTGAAATCATGACCTGAGCCAAAATCAAGAGCCAGTCACTTAACCAAACTGACTCACCCAAGTACTCCCTACTTACTATTATTTTCATAACAGTTGAATTATGCATATCCAATTTCTTTTCCTGTAACCTAAACTGTTACCTAATTTTAAAAAATGGAAGTGTCAACTCTGACTGTGACAACTTGAATTGTGACAACTTCTTTACTAGATTTGGTCAAATAGAGAAATCAGTAGTTTTAAAAGTGTCCTGATTGGGGTGTCTAGGTGGCACAGTCACATCCAACTCTGGGTTTCAGCTCAGGTTGTGATCTCAGGGTCATGATTTCAGGGTGGTGGGATCTAGCCCCATACTCAGCACAGAATCTGCTTAATACTTTCTCTCTCTCTCAAATAGATAAATAAATCTTAAGAGTGTCTAGTCTTTGTTTTCCTCTTCTCCCAAACCTAAATCTATTCTCTGCCATTTTAAGCCATATTCTGTGCTCTTAGAGACTGAATTCTATAGATGGCATCATCTGTAATTCCTCCACTTTGATATCTAGTTGGGCCTTGAAACAGGGAGGCTCCTACAGTAGATTGGAAGTGATTAGGATAGACAGAGTGGAAAAAATTTCTGTACTCTTGCTAAGTCCCATGACAGTCTGACAATTCCAGCATTCCTCTGTGACTTTACTTATAGTCCCTACAGACCTTACCTTCTTAGATAGACTCAGTAGGTACTAGTTCCTAAAACCTTTCTCTTCCATTTTTTCTTTAGGTTTAGGGTAGTAATAGTAACAGTGTCCATGATTACTTCTCACTGAGTACTTCACCATTTATTAATTTCTTAGGCATACCCTCATTTCTGAAAATAGCCGATCCATTAAATACTCTTCAGTTAAATCCTTTGGAACAAACCATCACTTTCTTATAGAAATTTTAATTGATTCATTAGATTAGTAATTATTGAGATATCCTCCCAGAGAAAAAAAGATAAAAATATAAATAGAAGATTTAAAAGAGGATAGACTGAAAATTTTTAATGTTTGTTCCATAGGTTTTTTTAAGTCAGATTCTGCTAATACAAAGCTAAATAAAAAATGACTGAAATGTATTACTAACAAAAATAACAAATGTTGAGTTCTTACTTACAAAGCATGTCATGGGGATAGGGGACATGATGCAATCATGTCATTACTATCTTAATGCATCTGCTTAGAATGTGGCACATACCACTCCTACTTGAATTTCATTGGTCAAAGCAAGTCACATGGACAAGCCCAATTATAGCATAGTAGAGATAATCCTTCCAAAAGAATATTGTGAATATTTTGAGCACTAGTGCACTAAAGAATTATAGAAGAAAAAAAATGGAGGATAAAGAGAAAAAGAAATACAGAAATAGACAATGATTTAGAATCGTCCAGAATTGAAAGAACTTATGAATCCCCAAATCAAGTGTTCACTCTGTACTAAGGTAATTAACCTGATATGAAACCATACTCAGAAAATCAAAGTGAATTGTAATATACTAAAGGTGAAACGAAAATATTAAAATATGTGAGAGGAAAATGATATATCTACAAAAGTATGATAACTAGATTAAAAACTTCCTTCTCATTAACAATAATAAATACCAGAGTACTCTCCCAGGATATTGTCTAAGTTCTGAGAAACTTAAACAGCCTAGTATTTTATGATAGCCAAGCTATCATTCACAAGTGGAAACAATGAAGACATTTGTGAGTCATAAAATATTAAGCAAAGTTTCTACTCATAGTGTTTCACAGAAAGAACTCTTCCAGAACATTAATGAGCATGAAGAAAATGAATCAAAGTTGTGGAGTGGAGGGTGAACAGAAAAATGCTAGTCCTCCCCCCAAATTTGATGTTATAGTATTAATGTCAGACAAAAGAGATGAGAGATAGGAATGCAGCTTAGTAATCAATTGAAGAATCTACAAAGAAGATATAGAATAATTGAACTTGCATACATTCAATAACATGGCTTAACATTTATAAAGCAAATCTGAAAAATTAATAGGGAAATTCTGAAATATAGAGTCAATAGAGAGATTTTAATACATTACTAAAGAAAATAAAATATAAAGGAGATTAAGAAATAAAAATAAAGATTTCAAATGGATTTATCTAATAGAAATAGAGTAATTTCTGAAGTCTAATATGGAAAAAATACATTTGTTTTATGTACAAATATACTTACAAAAAAGAACATGTGCCTTTCACAATTATGTCTCTAGAAATTTGAAACAATAAATATTAAAGAGACCTCATTGTTTGACACAATTAGGTTTAGTGAGACATGCAATAATAAATAATATAGTAAAAAAAATACTGTAGGTTGCAAAAGTTTTAAACGTCATGAAAAAAAAAATCCAGGTCTTTGAGAGGGAAAAAATCAATGGACATTACAAAATGGAACTGAATGCACTAATTTTAAAAGATATGACAAGATTTTGGAACATTGTGTTTTCAATCATGAAAAACTGAAATTCTATGAGCTAAGAAGTTAATACAGGAAACTTACAAGGACAAGAATGTAGCTGAAAGAAAAGAAGAATGAACACATTAAGATAACAGAATTAAGAAAAATAATCAAGCATAAATTCTATTAAAGTATGTAAATATTATGATATCTTGTTGGTTTTAACATACAATTCTTTAATGCTATATAGTTTTAAGCATCTTCTTATATGTTTATAAACCATGTGTATATCTTTGAAGACATATCTTTATCTGTTAGATATTTTGCTATTTTTTTATTCTGTTGATTCTTTCTTCATAATTTAGAAATATTAGTTACTAGTTCTTTGTCAAGTATTTGTTATGATTATTTTCTCCCAGTCTGTTTTTTTAATTAATTTTTATTGTATCCTTTATAAACACATTTATTAGCATAGACAAATTTTTACAAATTATTGACCATTTTAATTCTTTTTTGATTGTAGAGTTTGAAAAGTTCTCTGTATATTTTGGATACCAATACTTTCACAGCTGTTTTGCAAATATTTTCTCCCTGTCTATAGTTTGTTTCTCATTCTCTTATCAGTGTCTTTCAATAAGCAAAAGTTTTTATTTTTATTTTTTTTTTAATTTACCAATATCTTTCCTGTAGCTAGTGGTTCTAGTGTTGTATTGAAGAAATCATCACCAAACTCAAGGTCACTTAGTTTTTTAATAATGGAAAAACATATATTTTGACTTTGTGTCAAGACAGGTCTACCAGGCAGAGAAAGCCTTGTTCATCACAAAATAAATAAATAAAATACACATTTCTAAAATTACCTAGTGTCTATTCAGGAATCTATTCTATACTATTGTTACAGTTCTTCAATATAGTTGAAAATATAAATTGTCCGCTGTAATTTACTAATGAAGACTAAACTCTTCTAGCTCCTTATTTACATAGTTTATTTTCTACCAAAAGAGAAACCAGTTTTGAAGGGCAAATAATATTTTATACTTCTTCTTAAGAATACTAGGTAATAGACAAAAATCCCACTGGCATTTCCATCATTCATAAACAAGCTCACTCCCTTCTGGATTTTTTTTGTATGGACTCTGACAATGTAATGGTGTTTGTTAGCCTTTTATTCTTGATCTTGAACAAGAATCCTGGTGTGCCTGCCAGAATTGTAAGGGAAAGTATAAAGAAATTACGCACCATGATGCCAGAAAATGAGAGGCAAATGAGTAATTTGAAATGGGAGATTTTAGAGAGACAGAACAGAATTTGCTCTTCTTAAGAAAATTTACTAAGGCATTTAGGATAAAAAAGAAGATCTGAGTTAATACATTTCTTTAACAGCTGGACCATAAATAAAACTTATTGATCTTTGTATTTTATAACCAATATTTTTTTTATTTTACCTTCAAATACTCTGGAAATTACTAAAGTAGATTATTTGACTGTTATCATCTTTTTTTCAAAATATACTTATTTTGTCAATATAAACTATGTTGTGAGAGTACATCATTCAGGTAGTACAATAAGAATTAAATTCATTTTGACAGTTTCATGAATTTTATGAGTTTTAGGGAAACATTTATGAAAAACTCTAATCCAAAATGAATACCCATTGTGAGTATATTAATATAAATTAATGTATCACCATAAACTATATTACCATACACCATATAACATTAATATTAACATATTAATGTTCCTGTCACATGTCCAACTTTCAAGCAGAGAATCAAAAAATTTTAGATTAAGTATTTCTGGTATCTTAAAATAAAACTTGATTAAAATTTTCCAAAATCAAGCTTACAATTGCTTGAATAATACATATTGTGTTTAAATTGTTATTGTGTTTAGGTGTAAATTTGTCTGACATATATCATTATTTTACATTTTCATATCTTATGCAAATTTGTGAGAGTATTATTTCAGCTAAAAAGACTTATATAATTTCACCTGAGTGATAAATTAGTTTCAGATTTATGATAAGGTTAAGAAGTTTTTCAGGGATCCCTGGGTGGCGCAGCGGTTTAGCGCCTGCCTTTGGCCCAGGGCGCGATCCTGGAGACCCGGGATCGAATCCCAAGTCGGGCTCCCGGTGCATGGAGCCTGCTTCTCCCTCTGCCTATGTCTCTGCCTCTCTCTCTCTCTCTCTCTCTCTCTGTGACTATCATAAAAAAAAAAAAAAATTAAAAAAAAAGAAGTTTTTCAGAAATAAGTCATTTTATTTTGAGACTTGAGTAATAAATGCCATAGAAATTCCTCTTGAAACCATTGTGAAAATATTTCCTTTAAATTATAAGTAATATTTATCTCTTATCCAGATAACATGCAAAACATACATTTTGGGGGATTATATACAAAAATGTATATTTTTTTAGTTCTTTGGCAACTTTGTTAAGCCAAACACCTCGTTTTAAAATTAATTTTCCCTTTGTGTTTTTAGAGACACCTAATTGGCACCAAAAGTATTTCAGATATTGTTTAAATCTAGTTTTGTCTCTATTGTTTCTTCTTTTCTCAAATATAAGAGCTCTTCTGGGGAATAAAAAAGAATATAACAGGACAAATTCAAATTGCCTAAAGTCATAGTCTTGAAAAGAGAATGGGAAAATGTTATATTTGCTTTAAGACTAGCAATGATTAAAGGTGTGCATTTATATTATACATTTATGTTAATAAAGTGCTTTTATGTAAACAATGATGTTATATTTCATTGTGAATTTACTGTATGTCAAGCATTCTGATAAGTAGTTTATCTGCAGTATCAATTGAATACTGAAACAACCCTATGGGTATTTAGGTACCACTATTATTCCTATTAAATTAATGCAATACTGAATTTTAGGTAATATAAAATCACATAGAGAGCAGAGCTAGTGAGTGGCCTGATTACTAGCATTTATCCTGAAATTCTTATCCTTGTTCCTATGTAGGTAAGATGTTTCTGCCCTTCTCACTGATTTCTTCCAATATTTTTTTCTCTGGTTCCTGTAGGTTGAATATAATATACAGACTAACTTTTTTTTTTCTTACTCTCGTTTGTGTTTTCTGAGTTCCCTCAATTTGTGATTTGATGTCTCACATTCATTTTGGAAAATTCTCAACCATTATTACTTCAAAACTTTCTTCAGCTCCCTTTTCTCTTTCTTCTCTTCTCTTCTGTAATTCTAATCACATGTATGCTATAATATTCGATAATACTATAACATATAACACTTCTTATATGTTTTGTTCTGTTTTGTTCATTATTTTCTCTTTTTGTTTTCTATAGTCTTCAGATTAAATCCCAGTGTTTTAGTGGGTCCATTTATGTGGGCTCTGACCTCAGTATTCCTCCAGTGGAGGAATATAACTTTTTTTTTCCTGTCTCTACCTCATTCCCAGACTATAGTCTTTTTAATCTACACCTCAAAGACCTGACTTTCGTTAGATTTTTTTCCATTATAGGTGAGACACCAAACCCAGAAGGCAATATGGTTTGAGGAATGCACTTTCCCACTCTAGAAAAAGGCTCTGGTACAGGTCTTTTTCCTGGAAAGTAGCTTTTATTATGGAGAAGTTTTGAACCTATGTCTGCAGTGGTTGTTAATTCCCCTCTGCCTGCCAGAACCAACCATCAGGAAATCTTTCTTAGATCTTCATAGTGATAAATTGAAGTTTGTAGCTGCTCCCTCCCTCCAAGATTCTAGCTCTTAGGAGTCTCTCACTTCCAAATTAGACTTCACTTAGTCTCCAATAATTTGTAGAATTTACCAGGAAGTTATTCCTACCAGTTAATGATTCCAGCTGTTTCTGCTCAACATATGTAGATGGTGACTGTGACTCTCTAGATTCACCTGTCCCTCCAGATTTCAGTTGGCATTTGCCCTCCAACCTCAGTTTTCTGATGAGTACAGAGGAGTTATTGATTTTTAATTTATCAAGCTTTTACTTGTAAGGATGATAGTGACAACTTTCATCCTCTTTATATGCAGGAGTGGAACCAGGAATCCAAATTCAATCATACACACACACACACACACACACACACATATGCATACATATATGCACACATTTTACAGATGAATTACTGAATTTAGATACTCCTATAAGGAGATATTAATTCAGGGCCTTACATCATAGTCACATAGCTAGCTATAGGATGGTAGTACAAGACCTAAATCTTTAAGTCTTCTTACTCAAATTCAAGATGTTTTCTGCTATAACACAGTGCAGGGCTTCTCATCTCTCTTTCTTTGCCATAATTTCTGTCATCTGGCATAAAATTAACAGCTTCTAGTCTGTGCTTCCTCAGCTCAGAGATATTATATATGTTGCAAACCTAATTTTCCACCCACAAAAATTAATGTATTCAAAGTTGCCTCAGGAAACATTTATGTTTTTAAAAATAGCTCCTAATTTTCCTATATTACTCCACCTAAATGTAGGAAGATCACTTGAATGTTCACAAACACTCAGAATAAATAATTTCTTCAAGCGCTCTACTCTGGAGCTCAACCTCTGTTACTGATGTTTGTCAGTAGCAGAAGTGGATTTAAGCACTGGATGGGGGAGATTTTTTTTTAAATTTTATTATTTTATTTTATTATTTTATATTTTATTTTGTTTTATTTTATTTTATTATTTTATTAAGGTTTATTTATTTATTTGAGAGAGAGACCACAAGCGCAGAGGAGAAAAGCAGAGGAAGAGGTAGAGAAAGTCTTAAGCAGACTCTGGGCTGAGCACAGAGACCAACCCAGGGCTCTATCTCACTACCCCGAGATGATGACCTGAGCCGAAACCAAGGGTCAGATGCTTACCTGAGTGCACCACCCAGGTGCCCCAGGTGGCAAGGGATTTAAAATTTTCATTCCAATGAATAACTCAGTCTTTCTATAAAGAAGGTGAACCTCAAGAATACATTCTGGTTCTGAACAAAACAACAGTACCAAAGAAAATGATTTAATATTGCATCAAATAATTTGAGGATAACATTCTCTTAAATAGTTGTTTGTGCCTATATTGAAACCCTCTTGTGTCTCACTGTGATTTCTGTAGCAACAAACCATATCTTTTCTATTTCCCAATAGTAAGTACTTTACTTATGTAGATGCCAGCACACCGAGTTGAATTGAATATTAATACAAAATATTGTCATGACAATTATGGAGATAACTAATCTTAACATATTAACTTTTTACTTTAACTCAATGTTATAAAAATCTCAATGATAAATGGTTTTTATTTTAGAAAATAACGAAAAATTATAATTAATTTTAATATTCTTTTGTCAAAAGTAAAGTTTCCAGTTTATCTTAATAAACTAGACCAAAAGTTCCTCCAAGGCAAAGAAAGGGAGATTTTTATTTTTAAATGGATTTTGTGGGATGCCTGGGTAGCTCAGTTAGTTAAGCAACTGAGTCTTGATTTCCGCTTGGGTCATGATCTCAGGGTTGTGGGATTGAGCCCCAAGTTAGGCTCTATGCCCAGTAGGGAGTCTGCTTGTTCCTCTCCCTCTACTCCTGCCCCCACTCACTCTCTCAAATAAATAAATAAAATCTCTAAAACAAACAAATAAAGGGGCTTCGAACCAAGAACTGTTCCAAGCACTCTAAATGACTCTATCTCTTATCATTAAATAGTATCATTCCTATTAACCCCAGTTTTTAGTAAAATCAACTGAGGTTTAGAGAATTTAGGTTTAGAGAATTTTCCAAGCGTGAGACTCTGGTGTCTCATGGTTATTTCCTGCCATGTGGGGATGAGTTAGGTTCATCCCTTCTGTAGAAGGAGAACAGGAGGGCAGCCCGGTGGCTCAGTGGTTTAGCGAAGCCTTCAGCCCAGGGCATGATCCTGGAGATCTGGAATCAAGTCCCACGTCAGGCTCCCTGCATAGAGCCTGCTTCTCCCTCTGCCTGTGTCTCTGCCTCTCTCTCTCTCTCTCCTCTCTGTATTCTCATGAATAAATAAATAAAATCTTAAAAAAAAAGAAAAAAAGAAGGAGAACATGCAGAGAGGTGAAGACAAGAGATCGAGAAATAGAGGAGAATATATATAAGCATCTGATTTGGTGAATCGCATCTTTGCCTTTCCCATGGTTTGTGTTTGCATGGATATGTTTACCCTCTATATTTTGGCCAAAGCTAGTATGAAATAGGATTTTGTACCTTATAACTATAGATATGTATTTAATACTTGATCAAATATCTTATAACTGAAAATTATAAATCAAGTTTTATAATGTCATAAAGTTACGAAACTTCTTCTCTTTTTGAATTCCAAAACAAGTAAAATCCTATTGCCTGACCTTTCCATTGCAACCACGCTAATACAGCTTTCTCTGTGTACAGGGGGATGGGGTTAAATGGATGTTAAAACAACCATCAATACATCAATAAATCAATAAATTAATCAATAAATAAAACAACCATCAATTTGGGGCACCTGGGTGGCTCAGTGGTTGAGCATCTGCCTTTGGCTCAGGTCGTGATCCCAGAGTCCTGGGATTGAGTCCCGCATTAGGCTCCTCGCAGGGAGCCTGCTTCTCCCTCTGCCTATGTCTCTGCCTCTCTCTGTGTCTCTCATGAATCAATAAATAAAATCTTAAAAAAAAACCTCACCAATTTAATTCAAGAGACAACTATTGAGTACTAACCATGTGTAAAAAAATGTGTCTATTAATCTCTACTCCTCTAACCCACTTCTGAAAGTAGAGTACTCAAGAATTTATTCCTTGATTCTTTGTAAAAAGGGTGTTTTAAGATTCTATCAGTAGGCCGATGACTGCCAACATTAAATTTAGCACACTGAATGCACATCTAAGCTTCTCACAATTCAATGCAGTTCTTTCCTTGACCTCTTCATTTGTGTCTGCTTGGCATCTCAAACTTCACTTTTTAAAAAACAGAACTTTTAAACCCAGTCTGAAAACCTGTAAAGAATATATTTTCTTCTCCCCATTTCCCTCTGCTGTGACCACTTATACTCAAGCTCCTACCTCCTTTGAAACTAAGTTTCTCTTTTTAATTAATTAATTATTTATTTGTATATTTTGTAATTGAAGTTCGATTTGCCAACATAGAGTATAACACTCAGTGCTCATCCCATCAAGTGCCCGTCCCCCAGTCAGCCCATCCACCCGCCCACCTCCCCTTCCACTACCCCTTGTTCCTTTCTCAGAGTTAGGAGTCTCTCATGTTCTGTCATCCTCACTGATATTTTCAATCATTTTCTCTCCTTTCCCTTTTATTCCCTTTCACTATTTTTCATATTCCCCAAATGAATGAAACCATATAATGTTTGTCCTTCTCCAATTAACTTACTTCATTCAGCATAATACCCTTCAATTCCCTCCATGTCGAAGCAAATGGTGGGGAATTGTCATTTCTAAAGGCTGAGTAATAGTTCATTGTATACATAGACCACATTTTCTTTATATTCATCTTTTGATGGACACCGAGGCTCCTTCCACAGTTTGGCTATTGTGGACATTGCTGCTATAAACATTGGGGTGCAGGTGTCCTGCTGTTTCACTGCATCTGTATCTTTGGGGTTAATCCCCAGCAGTGCAATTGCTGGGTCGTAGGGCAGGTCTATTTTTAACTCTTTGAGGAACCTCCACACAGTTTTCCAGAGTGGCTGCACCAGTTCACATTCCCACCAACAGTGCAAGAGGGTTCCCCTTTCTCCACATCCTCTTCAACATTTGTTGTTTCCTGTCAATTGTCGCCACTCTCACTGGTGTTAGGTGGTATCTCATTGTGGTTTGATTTGTATTTCTCTGATGGCAAGTGATGAGGAGTATTTTCTCATGTGCTTGTTGGCCATGTGTATGTCTTCTTTGGTGAAATTTTTGTTCATGTCTTTTGCCCATTTCATGATTGGATTGTTTGTTTCTTGGGTGTTGAGTTTGATAACTTCTTTATAGATCTTGGATACTAGCCCTTTATCTGATATGTCATTTGCAAATATCTTCTCCCATTCTGTAGGCTGTCTTTTAGTTTTGTTGACTGTTTCTTTTGCTGTGCAGAAGCTTTTTATCTTGATTAAGTCCCAATAGTTCATTTTTGCTTTTGTTTCCCTTGCCTTTAGATGTATCTTGCAAGAAGTTGCTGTGGCCAAGTTCAAAAAGGGTGTTGCCTGTGTTCTCCTGTTGTTCTCCTGTGTTCTCCTGTTGTTCTCCTGTTGTTCCCCTGTTGTTCAAATATGCTTTCTAGGGCAGCCCCGGTGGCGCAGCGGTTTAGCGCCACCTGCAGCCCAGGGTGTGATCCTGGACACCCGGGATCAAGTCCCGCATCGGGATCCCTGCATGGAGCACGCTTCTCCCTCTGCTTGTGTCTCTGCCTATCTCTCTCTCTCTCTGAATGAATAAATAAATACATCTTTTAAAAATATATATGTATATGCTTTCTGGTCCTCTGTCCCTCTCAGCATCTTCTCGAACCCCAATTAAACGTAGATTTTTTCTTCTGAGGCTTTCATTTATTTCCCTTAACCTTTCCTCATGGTCTTTTAATTGTTTTTCTCTTTTTTCCTTAGCTTCCTTCCTTGCCATCAACTTGTCTTCTTTGTCACTCACTCTTTCTTCCACCTCATTAGCCCTCATCATTAGGATGTCCAGTTTGGATTGCATCTCATTTAATTGATTTTTAATTTCGGCCTGATTAGATCTAAATTCTGCAGTCATGAAGTCTCTTGAATCTTTTATGCTTTTTTTTCCAGAGCCACCAGTAGCTTTATAATTGTGCTCCTGAATTGGCTTTCTGACATCGAATTGTATTCCAGATTCTGTAACTCTGAGGCAGAGAGTGCTGTTTCTGATTCTTTCTTTGTGGTGCGTTCTTCCTTCTAGTCATTTTTCTTTGTGCAGAGTGGCTGTTTGAGCAGGCTGAGTCAAGAATATCAACCACAACCTAAGTAAGTTTCACTCTAGATGATTCTGACAAGGTAGAGACTAGAAATGGAAAACAAAGATCAGAATGAAATAAAACAAAAGGACCACTAAAGTGAAAAAAAAATTAAAACAAAGTAGTAAAAAATAAAAGGCCAAGAATCCCAAAGAAGAAGAAGAAAAAAAAAGAAAAGAGCAAAAAAAGAAGAGAACAAAAGCAAAAGTGAAGAGGGAAATAAAAAGAGAAGAAATAAAGGAGGGAGACTAGGAGATGATGGTGGTGACTGAAGTTGTAGTGGAGGGAGAATGTAGTCTACCTGAGGGATCCTAGAGGGTGATCCCCTTGGTTCTGGGTATATTAAGTTCTGTATGCTAGAAGATGCTCAGTCCCAAATTTATATAAATCAGCAATACTTGTAGAGAGCCCCAACATTGACCACCAAAACATAAATGAGATACAAGAGAGGGCCAGAATGGAAATGAAGAGAGAATATAATCTCACAGAATGAACCATCATGGTACACTACTTGGTTCTGGGTGCATGCTGGTGTTAACTTCCGCCATTATAAAACAAAATGAGGCAGAGAAAACAAAAAACACAAAACAAAACAAAAATATATCTCTTATATCTCCCCAAATTAAGTTGAATATGTTGAAGGGCATCTAGAAGTGGAAAATATATCTAGGACCTGTAATTGTAGAAATATGAAGGTCAAAAAGGAAGGAACTTAAAAAAGAAGAGGTGGTAAAATATTGTAGTTAATGTGGGAAAAGAGAAAAAAATTGGAAATTTTTAGTCTGATAAAAAAATTTTAACAGAAAAGGGGGAAAAGGAGGGGTACCCTCTAATTCTATATACTGTAAATCCCTTGACTTCCCCTGGAGCTTTCTAGAGCTGCTTGGTCAAGAACTTGCTCTTCCCCTGTCCTTCCAGCTGGCCTTCTGGGGGAGGGGCTGCTGTGCTGATTCTCAGGTATGTGCACCTGGGGGAGCTTCCCTGCTCCTGCTGGGTGCCGCGCTCAGTGGGAGCTGTTTACCCCACGAGGCCTCGTGGCCTCGCTCCATTCCAGGCACAGGGTGACACAGGAGGAGCAACCACACTGGCGGCGGCCAGGTCTCCAACTCTAGAGTCAGCTCCGCGCAGTAAGTACCGCAGTCTCCCAGTCTGCACTGACCTAGGAGTTCCCTGGATGGCAGGGGGCGCTGACCTGCACAGCTTGGGGGTGCCTGGTGGCAGGAGCATCCTCGCTGTCCTGTGCCCTCCCCGCCTTGGCCTGTCCCGGGGGAGAGGGGGAGCGCAGGATCCTGAGCTGTGTCCCCGGCGCCCTGGGATCCACGGCCTGCGCTGCTGGAATCACGCTCCTGGGGCACAGCCCCCTCTGCCCGGAGCCTCTGCCTGACTCGCAGCTTCTCCCCGAGTTCCCGCCTGTGCACTCCAGCTCTTTACCAAGCTTGGCCCACAGTGTGTGTCCCGCTCTTCCCGGGGCGCCCTTCCCTATTAGTGACCCTGGGAGACTGGAGGCTCCACTGCCCTCCTGAGGTTCTGCCCGATTCCCTGCTGAGCTCCTATCTGTCTGGGAAGAATCCGGTGTGGACTATTAAAGCTCCTGCTTCTCCGGGACTGGGCTTTCCTGTCCTGGAGGCTCCCCCCCCACCCCCACCCCCGCCTTAGCCTGGCTCCTCGCGGGGCCCCTTCCCCACTGGAATCTTTTTTTTTTTTTTAATTTTTATTTATTTATGATAGTCATCAGAGAGAGAGAGAGAGAGAGAGAGGCAGAGACACAGGCAGAGGGAGAAGCAGGCTCCATGCCCCGGGAGCCCGACGTGGGATTCGATCCCGGGTCTCCAGGATCGCGCCCTGGGCCAAAGGCAGGCGCCAAACCGCTGCGCCACCTAGGGATCCCGGAATCTTTTTTTATTTTATTTTTTTCTGACCTTCCTACCCTGTTAGAAGCGAAAACTCTTCTCTCTGTAGCATTCCGGCTGTTCTCTCTTCAATTCTCAGGTCAAATTCATAGGTATTCAGGATGATTTGAAAGTTTTCCGGGTAAGTTGGTGGGACCAGGTGACTTGGGGACTCCTCTGCCATCTTGCCCTGCCCCCAAATTAAGTTTCTCAACAAATTCCTTTCTTCTGCTTTTATTTTCCCACAAGTTGTTTTCCATATCACAACTAGAATGATCTTTTAAACGTAAACTTTCCCTCTCCTTCAATAAAGTCATCCTATAAATTATTTTCAATATTACCCTGGTGGCAAAAAACCATACAGAATCTGGCCTTCACCTTGCGTGTTACAACACTATCATTTTATAGGCTATGCTCTGTGTATACACGCTTTTCCATTCTCAAACATTTTCACCTTAGAATTTTGTACTCACTGTTTTGTGTGCCTAGAATAATGTTTCGAGTGATTTCCTTGCTATTCAACTTAGATTCCATGTTACGTCTTCCTCAGACAAAACCTCTTTTGGCTGCCCAACTGGAAAGAGTCATGTTGTATCCTATTTTGAGTCTATATACCAGACTTAGCGATGTCTAATATTGTATTTTGTTTGTTTTCTTTCTCCTTCCTACTGGGATGTATTTTGCTTAATCATTAGACTTCCAGTATTTAAAGCAGTAGATCATAGTAATATCCAAAATAGCTATTAGATGAATAAATTAAGATTTTCTTTTTCCTCAGATTTTTCATCTAAGTAAATTGTACCCAGTTGCTTCAGATAAAACTCCCCAACCTAATACATTAGCAAGTATTTTGTCCCCATTTCAATTATTAACTCCAAATACTCCACTGCTATATATCTCCACTAATCACTTCTAAACCCAGACCATTACAAACTCTTGTTTGGAATATATCACATTTGGAAAAATGTATCAGATAGATTATATGCGTAAATGGGTATCATGTTACCCATGTTACGCATATAATCTTCAGCAGATCATGAACAGATTTCAAATATAACCTATACTCCTCACCATGGCCTGTAATGTCATCATATTCTAGGCTCTGCTGGATCTTTCCTTCTTGCTCATTCTGATGCAGGCACACTGGCCACCTTTTGGTTTCTTAAACATGAGGCTATGGACATGTTCCTGGTTTCTTACCTTGGGGTCTTTGTCTTTATTTCAGGTTTGACCTGAAAACTATTTTTCTCAGAATTTCACATGATTAATTACTTATTATTCAGCTCTTACCTCAAATATCAGAGTCTGAGAGTGAAATACCAGCAACATTCTAACTAATATTTCCCACTGGCACTAAAATGATTCATTCTTTATTATGTAACCCTACTTGAGTTTCTACATAACATTGTTACTGATTTTTTTTCCTTGTATACTGTCAAACTTTCTTAGTAAAAGTTATCTTAGAGCTTTAAATCATTTTGCTATTTTGAGTAGAACTGAGGGTTTGTGTTGGAGGGTAATAAAAGATAATGCTAGAAGATAGTTTAGAGAGAGAATGAAATGAGCTTTAAATACCAAGATAAAAATATAGACTTGAAAAAAAAATATAGACTTGATCCTATGGATGATAAGAAGATATTGAAAATTTTAGAGCAAGGAATATAATGAAGCAAGTGTTTTATGGAGATTAGTTTGCATTTGTAGTTAGTGCAGTAGATAAATTAGTGGGCTATTTTAATACTCCATTGTATCCATGTGTAGTAAATATGAGAATGAACAAGAAAGGAACTGACAGATAGTAATAATATGGAGCTGCAGAAGGGTTGGATTGAGGAGGAGAGCATGAATATTAAATCACCAGCCATAGAATTTTAGAATTTAAATGATCAAAACATACTTTTTTCCTATGTAAGTTATTCCATTATTGAAAATGTAAACAACTGATCTTCTGAAATCTTTTGTGAGGCTGAATTAATTTTAGCTATATAAAATAAAAAACAAATAACTTTCTATTGAAAACCAAATAAGATGTACTACTATTAATTATTGCTATTTCAATGATATCAGTTGCAATTACCATTTTATTTGCAATAAAATACTACACATGGATAGAAGCCAAAGTAAGAGATTGTAAAAACTAAATCATATATTCTTATAGTGATCTTGGATTTTCATAAGTACCTCATTATCATCAAAACCAGCTCAATAAATTTTTTTGTAAGAGATGAGTAAGCAAAAATTTGATATGTATTATTTCAATATAAGAAATATATTACTATATTTTAAGTCCTGTTTAATTTTATATAAAAATAATTTTAGTGTTCCATTTCTTTGTAATAAATTATAACTTAAGCCAATGATTCTATGAACCAAATTTTTTCTTCCCTTAAAATACTCCAGCTAGAATATTTATGTGGAACCTGACAGCAAATCTATTAGATTTCCAGAAAATTCAACCTAACATTTCTTGAAATTCTTCTAATTCCCACCTGTGAAGAATAGGAGTATAATGCTTCACTATATCAACCATATAGAAGACAATTGATGCCTCCTTTATGAAACCTAGATC
Organism: Canis aureus; assembly: GCF_053574225.1. Lineage (NCBI taxonomy): Eukaryota > Metazoa > Chordata > Mammalia > Carnivora > Canidae > Canis > Canis aureus. The sequence continues at coordinate 29,630,798 of NC_135635.1, forward strand.
ACTCAAGAGTTAAAATGGACTTTCAATAACATAAATTTGCAAAAACTCTGTTTAAGTATTCAGTTTATTAAGAAAACATAAACATAACATAAACAATTATAATTTTAAATTAAATTTCATGAGTAAAAATGTCAAATCAACATTAGAAGTACAGCATATTAAGTACTTCTTAACCTATAGTAAATGCCTTTTGTATTGATGTTTATCTTTTTAAACTAAAGTATTTTATCTTGTAATATATTTCTAAATTACTATCTTGAATATTATACATTACAACCATGTAACTGGTAAATAAATACGATTTTATTTTTTCTCTTCAATTATTTATGCCTTGTGTATATTGCTTTAACATAATTACAATGGTGATTATTACAGCAATGATAATCGAAAGTGATGATAGGGTTCATTCTTGTTTTATTTGTGGCCTTAAAGATTTATTTATTTATTTATTTATTTATTTATTTATTTATTTATTTATTTATTTATTTATGATAGACACAGAGAGAGACAGAGAAAGAGAGGCAGAGACACAGGCAGAGGGAGAAGCAGGCTCCTTGCAAGGAGCCCGACGCGGGACTCAATTTCGGGACTCCAGGATTGTGCCCTGGCCAAAGGCAGGTGCTAAACCACTGAGCCACCCAGGGATCCCCTTATTTGTGACTTTAATGAGAATGCTGCAATCTTCTATTATGTGTAAAACTAGTTCCTTAGGTTGTATGTATCTGCATAATGTCATGTATACATTACATTGGTAGAATCTAATTTCAGTTGCTATGCCATACAGACTGCATATATTCATGGATTAAGGAAAATACAAGTTTATGTCTTGATTGACTGTGCGCTGAGAAGTTTTAAGGGTATTGACACGTGTCTTGTTGCAGTTTCACAATCTTGCCCTTGCCTGTCTGATGCAGGATGTTTCACAATCACGTCTACATTTCAGAAATGGAAGGGAAGGAAAGGTTGTATTTGATTTATTGCAAGCATATAGAGTAGAAGCAATCCAAACTCAGGTTTCTATGATCTTAAAAAACCCCAATGTATTCAATATTCCCACACTGAATTGAGCTGTTAAGCACTTAGCTCAATTCCGATAGGAAAAAGGAAAGAAGAGAGCATAACAGGTGGAGTTAACAGTGTAAGCAATGATGCTAACATTTGTATTTCCCAGACACCTATGATTTTTTTTATAAATATGGCTCCTAGAATCCCATACTATTCCAATTCCAACATATGAAGAAGCATAGTGAGAACATATGAGGTAGAGAAAGCAATGTTTAAATTCAGTATCTTCATTAAAAAAACTTACTCTTCCCTAGAGCTGTGTTGCACTACAGTGCTGTAGTGGCTTGTGAATCCAACGATTCACATATTTTAGGTCAGGTGCATATTTCAGCACCTGCTACATATTTTATTCTGCTTGTTTGTAAAAATAAGAAAACAAAAAAACAAATCATCTGAAAGGCTTTCAATGTCTTGTGAAAGTAAACTTGAGGGAGAGAAAATGTAGAACAGTATCTCCGAAATATCTTCGAGTGGTTTGAAAATCAGGAATAGCTTGGAACTCTAGCATGGTTCTGATTTACAACTTAATAACTTCAGTTTTTAGGATTAAAGTGGAGTTCTTATTTAAACACTGAAATACTACCATTTTCTCTGAATACCAGTAATAATTTAAATTCATGACTTCTGTATTCATGCAGCCCAATTTAATATGAACAGTGTTTCTCGTGTTCAGTGTTTATGAAGGGTATGTCTTGGGGGTATACTGAGCTTTATAACAAACAGATGCTAAAAGTAACTACCTAGTGTGCTGCCCATATGAATGGAGTCTGATATATGTTACATTTCTTGGCAACCTGTATACAAAAGAAGGTAATTTTTTTTAATTGAGAAAAACACTGTAGCAAGATGCATACTTCAATAGCAAACATATAAAAGAAGTTATTGTTTATAAAAGATTTTTTTAATAGTGAAAGTCATATTTTGAAATTTGAAGTATATTGATAGTGATTTCTTTGATTTAGGCACTGATATGTTTGCTTATCACAGAGAAACAATATTTTAGAAAATATTACCAACTGAAAATACACTAGAAGAAAATTAAAGCTTTTAAAGATATATAATTCAGCAGGAAAATATAACATGTTGGGAATGCAATTTAAATGTTAACTATTATTTTAGATATAGTACTAAAAAAGCTGTAGGAAGAACAGTGGGCATGGCTGGAGGTATTAAACATCTCTTGCATGAAATTGGAAATTGCTTTATAAAATTATATTTCAGAATATTTATATGAAGACTATTGTTGATTTTTATTTGTATGAATTTGGTACTTTTAAAAGCTTTCCAGATGAATAACATACCACTGTCTTATTAAAATTATATAATTTTCACTTTTGCTACACTGTTCTCCTCATTTTGATTATTAACAAAGTTAACCAGGGGTCTTTGAAGAAATATGAGCTTAAAATTGTTATGGGTGGGTTAGATTTTGTTTAGAATCTGCTAGTAATTATTTTCAAGAGAGAATATTAGTTACTAAATTATTAAGAAGCTTAAAACTATCCTCCAGTATTATTATGAAAACTCTCTTTAGATGTTTTGAAAAACATCAATTCAATATTAGTTTAATCAGATATTCTGACAAAAGTTGAGGAGTAATTATATGAAACATTTCTTATATTTTTCCAAAGGCTGTAAATGTTGGTAAGACTATAGATAAGTCTTTTTGGTCAGCATCTTGTGCTTAAATTCTTTTTATTTTTGACTGAAGGAGTTTGGTCAAGTTATTTACTTCTTTTGAAGTAATCATTTTCAAAACAAAGATAATATCTAAAATAAATAAACATTTTTCATGTAGAATAGATGAGATAATCTGCATAGGGCTTGACTCATCGTAGGAATTCAGAAAATAATTGTTCAATAAATAGGTACTTTAATTTTTTTCCCATTTAAAAAGTGCATTGTGGTAACAGCAAAAACTATTACGGTGGCAGCAAAAAAAGTAACTGTTGAAGTGAAGACTTTGATTGTGGAAGAAAGGTTAAAGATGGAAAAATGGAGAAATGAACCAAATGGGGAGTCTCTGATGAAAGAAATTGAATTTATAGTTTAAACTATGAACAAAGAAAACTTATCACATTGATGGCTTCCCTGAAGGGTTCTTTAAAACACTTTGAATAAGAGGATAGAACTGTTTTCATGTCATGTAATGAAGCTATCTTGCTATCAAAACTGGATAAAAACATTACAAGAAAAGAAAACTACTACAGACTATTATTACTCACAAACATAGAGGTAAAAAACTTCAATGAAATATTAGTATGTCAAATCCAAAATTATTCAAAAAGTATAATATCTTTAGATTTGGATTTGGATTTGAATTTGGGGTTAGTTTTCTTACTCAAATGAGGGTAAATGTCTATGATTAGCTGGGTTGGCCACTATTCCCCTTGTCTTGCAGGAGAGTGCATTCATAACTCTGAGACATTTGCGGCTGCTTAATCTACAAATCATTTATTCATAAATTTTTGACATCTAAAAGATCAGTGGGTGAGGTCTCCATATAATCAATGAGGGGAAGGCCTAAACAGTCCTTTTATATAATCTCTAATGAAATCTCCATACTAATTAACAGATGTAGATTATAAGGGGAAAAGGAATTGGAGATTGAACCAAGAGAGGGCTTCAGATGTCAGTCAAGTGTAACCTGCATTATTCCATTATTCTATGCCCAAGTTTATTCACTGGGCTGGACTCAACTATGCCTCCAATGCTTCCATTGTGTTGGCAAGCACTGAAAGTTCAAAAGCCTATCCCTAGATTTCTTTTTTTTTCTTTTCTTTTAAATGAAAGTGTACAGTACTTGTCTTTCTCTATCTGACTTATTTCACTTAGCATAATACTTTACAGGTCCATGTCTATTGCTGCAAATGATAGGGTTTCATTCTTTTTTATGACTGAATAATATCACACAATACACACACACAGAGACACAATCATACATCTTCTTTATCATTTTTTTCATCAATAGGCACTTAGATTGCTTCCATGCCTTGGCTAATATAAATAATAGTGCAATGGACATAGAGGTATATGTATTTTCTCAAATTAGAGTTCTTCAGAAAAATACTCAGTAGTGGACTTGTTGGATCATTTGTTAGTTTTATTTTGAATATTTTTTGAGGAAGACTCATACTGTTTTCCACAGTGAGTATATCATTTACATTCCCATCAACAGTGTGTGAGGATCCCCTTTTCTTCATCTTCATCAACACTTACTTCTTGTCTTTTTTGATAATGGTCATTCTGACAAGTATGAGGTTGTTTCTCGTTGTGGTTTTGATTTGCATTTCCCCGATGATGAATTATGTTGAACATCTTTTCATGTGCCTGCTGTCCATCCATATGTCTTCTTAAGTCAATAGAATGGAGTAGAGCTTAAAAATAAATAAATAAACCCATGCTTATCAGTTCAATTGATCTACAACAAAGGAGGTAAGAATGGAAAAAGACTATGTCTTTAGCAAATGGTGTTCAGAAAATTGGACAGCTACATGCAAAGGAATGAAACTGGATCATTATCTTATACCATATAAAAATAAACTGAAAATGAATTAAAGACTTGAATGTAAGTCCTGAAACTATAAAACATAAAAGAAGAAAACATAGACAGTAAGCTCTTTGACATTGGTCTTAGCAATATTTTTTGGCTATGGCTCCTCAGACAAGGACAACAAAGCTAGAATAAACAAATGGAACTACACCAAATGAAGAATTTTTTGTACAGCAAAGGAAGCCATCAACAAAACAAAAAAGTAACCTACTGAATAAGAGAAGATACTTGTAAATGGTATATCTGATAAGGGGTTGATATCCAAAATATATAAAAAACTCCTACAACTCAATGACAAAAAACCCAAACAACCTACTTTAAAAATGGGCAGTGGATATGAATAACTAATTTTCCAAAATACTTCCTTACTTTGTAATTTAAGAGTGTGGCTTTTGGAATTAGACATACCTGGGTCTTCCCAAAACATTTATTAATTTATTTAACAAATATTTGTTGAATCTTTACTATGAACAAACTGTGCTAAATTCTGCAGATATAGTGGCCTATAAGTGTTCCTTCCCAAATGGAATTTCAGCTGGTGATGCTGAAAGTTAATATTATATAATATTTTAGAGATTTCCTAATTTTTCTTTTTTTTAAGATTTTTCTAAAAAGATTTTATTTATTTGAGAAAGCAAGTGAGAGAATGAAAGAGAGAGAGAGAAAGTGAGAGCATGAGCAGGAGGGAGGGGCAGAGGGAAAAGGAGAAGCAGACTCCCTGCTAAGCAGGGAGCCCTACCTGGGGCTCAGTCCCGGGACTCTGGGACCAAGATCTGAGCTGAAGACAGATGCTTAACTGACCTCCAAGGTCAGTTTAAGGGCTGGTCTAGGGGACCTCCAGAAGGGGTGGAGGAATTCCTCAAGTTCTGTTATTCTAATATGGGGCTTCCTGCCACTGGCTTGGGCTCTGTTCTCATTCTAATATGGGGCTTTCTAGGATGTTAAGCTGTAAGCTGTTTTCTTCCTGTAACTGAAGTAATGTAAATTGCAGCTATTATTCACAGGGGCCTGGGATGGCTGTACTTGTGCTTAACACTGAACTTAAAGTGGAATGGCCTTAATTTTCTCTGCCTTCACAAGTCCTAAACAGTCATGATCCATCAGGTGGGACACCACTCTGCCTATAGTCACTAACCTAGTAATACTCTATCTTTGCAAAGACACGGGGTCTTTTCTCTGCCTTCAGAGCTCAGATCTGACGTTATCTCATCCAGGAATGCTTCCTGACTTCTACATAAGATAAATTTCTTTGTATTCTGTAGTGATTCCACATACATATTTCAGTTATACTATCCCTTTAAATCTTCAGGTTTTGTTTACTTGCCTCTCTTCCTTACTTGGCCAGGAGTTTTTTGCAACCCTCAGTTTAACTCTGTATCTGTATGTTTCTCCAAGACCTTTCACAATGCCTGGCAGGTAATAGTTTCTTAATAAATGTTTGTTGAATTGAATTCAAAATAACCATGACATTTATATCTGTAACACTTTACATATTGATTAAAAGACATTATGCATCTTTATCTGTGTGGTAAACAGCAAGTCCCTTTCCACATTTAGATAGCTCTCCTTTTTTTCTACATTACATACTTGAGGATATCTTGGTTTATTCATAAGTATCTGTATCTGATAACTTGAAATCCTGACATTTCTTCTTTCCAATATCCTCCCACTCTATCTTTCTGCCTGGTTGGAATTAATAAATCAACCTGTTATCAGTCTTGTTAAGAGCTGATAACTAAAGCAAGAAACTTGTAATTTTATCATGTTGTGCCTTCAATATCTAGTCCATCCATCAAAATAACTTAAACTCTGTGTTGTGAATTTACTTTATGGCATACCATGGGGATTGTATGATACTCATTTACCATAGAAATGCTAATTCCTTATGTTTATTGTATACTAGATTTTGTGTAGAACATGATAGAACAAGAACTTTATATAGTGCCAGTATTTTCACAGACTGGCCTATTTTTCCACCAGTAGGAAAATATCTGTGACATATTTAACTATTTTGAGTTCAGGCCCAATTTAGTTTCTGAAAAGTGCTGATTTCACATTTTAATCTTTTTAATGTATATAAATTTTATTTATTCATGAGAGACATAGAGAGAGAGGCAAACATAGGCAGAGAGAGAAGCAGGCTCCATGCAGGGAGCCTGATGTGGGACTCAATCCCTGGACTCCAGGATCACACCCTGGGCGGAAGGCAGACTCTCAGCCGCTGAGCCACCCAAGCATCCCCAGGTTTCACATTTTAGACTTGACTTTTCCTCCCACTCCCTTACAAACAAATCAATATTAAGATAATCAAAATTTTTTCACAAGAGGGATTTTTCACAACTCTTCTCAATCTTCAATATAATTATGATTCTTATTAGAACTGAAAGAAATAAACTTTCACATATTTAACATACTAACTTTAACTTTAGTCAGCTTTAAATATTGTAGGAGGTGGTATAAAAATATTTTGAATAAAAATTCTGTTTAAAACCATTTGAATTTGTTTTATGTTACAAAATTAAAACATCACTCAAATATATAGATGAATAATTAATAGAGAAATCATCACACATAAGAAACACAGGACAGTTGTATGAGATATCACTTTATCATATGAGCAGATTAAGCATATTTATGAGCAGATTAAGCATAGTTATGTTTTGATTTCCTTAATTAAATAGATGGATATAATTAGTTTATATTTATCATTATTATATATACTGTTGGATTTATTTTGTCTTTTGTATTTACCAGTTTTAATTTTTACCTTTTATTTTTAATTCCTTACTCTCTTTTGTATTATGCACCTGGATAGATAGATAATGTACTCTCTTCATCAGGCTTCTGTTGTTTTAGAAGTAGTAGAGTATATAGAGTAATAGAGTTCCTTTAACAGTTAGCTTTAAATATGTAATATGTATCCTTAACTAATTTTTTCTAACACAGTGTAAAACTAGGTAACATTATCTCTTCAAAAGAAAAAAAATTGTCTTAACCACTCTCTGAATAAACCCTCTCTTGCTGTTATTGATTTAGAATCTTTGTCATTTTTTTCCTCACCAATTGGCTACTAAGTGTCTCACAAATCAATCTAATTCAATCATTTTTCATCTTATTTTGCATACAATAATTCCTCACATCCGGGCTCAATTTTCTTTCAGTTTAAGTATACATTTTACTAAGTCTTTTAGTGTGTTTCTGTGGACTATGAACTCTCATTCTTTTTATGTCTGAAATTATCTTTACTTTACTGATTTTTTGGTTTTAAAAAAATGTATTTATTTTTTTTAAGTACACTCTACACCCAGTGTGGGGCTTGAGCTCACAACCCTGAGATCAAGAGTGGTATGCTCTACCAACTGGGCCAGCGAGCAGCCCCACTGGTATTCTTAAATAATAATGCAGCTAGAAATAACAATTTTAGCTAAATGTTATTTTCCTTTAGCACATCATACCAATGTCATTGGCATTTATTATTGTCAATATTAAGTATTTGTGAGTCTGTCCCTCATTTTTTTTTGTTATCTGATTTTCCTCTCCATTTGCATTTATAATTGTTTATCTTTAATTTCTTGATAACTTGCCATTTCAACATAATATAACTAGGTAAGAATTTATTTTATTTATCCTGCTTGGAGCTCATAATGAAAATTTTCTCTTGGGACTCTGGTCTTTCACTCACTCTTGTTTTCTTAAATGATTTTCTACAATTCACCCATGCTTTTTGGATTTCTACTAGAGGTGGAGCATCTTGATTTATCCTTCAAGTCTCCTAATTCTCTTTTGTAGTTTGTACATTTCATTGTCCCTCAATACTGAATTCTAAGGAAATTCCTCATTATCTGCACTTCACCAAGTCTCTGTTCAGCTAGCTCTCTTCTACTGTACATTTTTCTTCTAGAGATAGCATTTTAGGGATCCCTGGGTGGCGCAGTGGTTTAGCGCCTGCCTTTGGCCCAGGGCGCGATCCTGGAGACCCAGGATCGAATCCCACGTCGGGCTCCCGGTACATGTAGCCTGATTCTCCCTCTGCCTGTGTCTCTGCCTCTCTCTCACTCTCTCTCTGTGACTATCATAAATAAATAAAAAAAAAAAAAAAGAGAGAGAGAGAGAGATAGCATTTTAACTAGTCAGATTTTCAATTTATTTACTTTTTCATGCCTGTTTTTTTTTTTAAGATTTTTAAATAAAATCTTTTTTATTTAAAATAGAGAGAGAGAGAGAGAGAGAGAGAGGCAGAGACACAGGCAGAGGGAGAAGCAGGCTCCATGCCGGGAGCCCGACGTGGGACTCGATCCTGGGACCCCAGGATTGTGCCCTGGGCCAAAGGCAGGTGCTAAACCGCTGAGCCACCAAGGAATCCCCTCATACTTGTTTTTCATATGATTTCTGCCTTTTCCACTTTGGAGAAGATTCTGTAGTGATGCAATTCCTTTATTTAGCTTTCTAAAGACTCCAGGCATTTAAAAAAATCTTTTCAAAAACTTCAATTATTTATATTTCATCTCGAGTGAATCTGTGAATCCAGCTTCTAATTGCTGATATTTTGGGCTTCATTCTCACTGGTGGCTTCAAATACCTTGATTCTTTAATCTCCTATTTCATTTAATAGATGAAACTTTACATGTCATTAAATATTCTACTAGATTTACTTTGTTAATATAAATATTGCACTCTCAGCTCTAACATGTTTAGGAATTTTATTAATATAGGTCACAATGCACATTTTTACACATAAATGTTACAGATAACTTGATTATTTTGCTTATTCATAGAGTTGAAAGGTTTGATTTAAAGAATCTGAACATACTTAGAAATATTTTATTGGGAATAGTTTCAACTTGCCTAGAGAATTGTATTGATTTTCTCTTCTGTATTACAAATTTTATTACAATGTAGTGCAAGTAAAGTAGAACATGATGATAATAAGCATCAACAAGACAAAAGATTTTACTAGAAAATCATTGATAACTTTAGAGAATTTTCCATTTAAAAGCTGAAGCCAAATTGCTATCAAAGAGGTCAATTTAAAAATGAATAAAAGACCTAGGGGTGCCTGGGTGGCTCAGTCAGTTAAACATCCAACTCATGATTTCAGCTCAGGTCATGATCTCATGGGTCATGGAATCAAGCCCTGAGTCAGGCTCCACATTCAGCAGGGAGTCTGCTTGAGATTCTCTCCCTCTCCCTCTGCCCCTCTACCCACTCACAAATTATTTATTTCTCAAATAAATAATTAAGAAAAAAAAGAATAAAGAAAGATGCAGTTGTGGAGTTGTTATCTCATTAAAACCACGAAGAGATACCATCTCATATTTTTCAGAATGGCTGGTTAACAACACAAGAAAAAACAGGTGTCGGTGAGTATGCAGAGATACTTACTAGTAAGTATCAAATAAGACAAAGGTTGGTTTAAGGAAAAACTTGGAAAGACAAAATCTCTGGTTAAAGTGATCAAAAGAAAGAGAAAAAACTTTAATATAAAGAGAGTAATAAAAAAAAAAGAGTAAAAAGGACATATCACCATAGATAGTTCATATATCAAAATATATTGAGAATTTTATGAATGAGTTTAGTCTAAAATATTTAAAAATTTAGATGAAATGGACACATTTTGTTAAAGAACTTGAAAAACACAAATAAGAGGAGAAAATCTCAATCATTTAGAAACTATTAAGAAAATATGAAACCATAATTTAAGGTCTTCAAATATAATAACCCAGTCTTTCCCAGTGAATTTTACTGAAAATTTAAGTGGTGTAAACTTCTTAAAGAGTAGCAAAAGAGAGAAAGATTGAAACTTTTAACTCATTAGTGAAAGCAGCATTGTATATCAAGCAAAATTAGATACAAAAACTTGACAAAGACTTTTCAAGAAAAGATCATTACAAACAAATTTTTACTTAAGAGTAGAAATGTGAGCACCTGGGTGGCTCAGTGGTTTAGCATCTGCCTTTGGCTTAGGTCGTGATCCTGGGGTCTTGGGATCAAGTCCCACATCAGGCTCCCCACAGGGATCCTGCTTCTCCTTCTGTCTGTGTCTGTGTCTCTGTCTCTCTCTCTCTCTGTGTCTCTCATGAATAAATAAATAAAATCTTTTAAAAAAAAGAATAAAATGCAAATCTCCTAGAAAAAATATTAGAAAGAAATATTAGAAAAAACGTTAGAAATTTTTTTTTCCACAAAATGCTATTTTAATGGGGTCTTCACTTTTTTGCTTCTATCACTAACATTTTAGTTTTCTTTTCTGTCACTTTTTTGAGTTTCAGCACACACATTAAGAAGTGGTAACAACATGGGCAGACCAGGTGGCTCTGCAGTTTAGCGCCGCCTTCAGCCCAGGGCATGATCCTGGAGACCAGGCATCTAGTCCCAGGTCGGGCTCCCTGCTTCTCGCTCTGCCTGTGTCTCTGCCTCTCTCTGTCTCTCATGAATAAATAAATAAAATCTTTCTGAAACAGCCTCATCACGATCCCGTGATAAGTTAACTTTCTCATTTGATTTTTCTGAAGGGTCAGAAGTTTCAGAACTCACAGAAGTCTGTCTTTCATCTGGACTGACTGACTCTGGATTCTGATTCAAATTCATGGTCTATGAATTTATAACCTTACAGGCTGTATTACTGGTTAATACATTTGTTTCCAAGAAATTCTTTTGACATTGCAATACTGCTTTAATACGTCTTTGAAGTTTTGATATTTTTGCGAAGAGTTCATCAGCTATTGCTTCATGTTTATTCCTGCACTGTGTCTTCCCAATGCGTTTGGTCAATTCTGTCAGTTTGCTATCAAATAGCTTGTAATTTATACTATAGATCTCCTGTCGAATCAAATTGGCTAATCAAGCCACGTATAAAAAAGCATCAAATATCATGAGAAGGTTGGGCTTATGCTGAGAATTTAAGGATTTTTTTTTTTTTTACATTCTTTGACCAAATAATGTACTTCACTACATTAGTAGAATAAAGAAAAAAAAAAACTGATTTAATTATATCAATAGATTGAGAAAAAGCATTTGAAGAAATTCAATATCTATTACTGATAAAAGCTTATTAGAAAAGTAGGAGCAAAGAGAAATTTCCTTAATATAAAGTATATGTGTGATAACTTATGTCCAACCTCACAATCAGTGATGAAACATTTGGTAGTTTTGAATATAAGTGAGGTTTGGTGGGGTGAAATCCAGATCCAATGGCCAAGAAAGAATTCTTGACACATCTTTGGTGCCAAATGATGGTTTTATTAAAGCATGGGGACGGTCCTTGGGCAGAAAGAGCTGCTGCCCTGGGGTTGTGAGGGTGACTGATTATGTACTTGGTAGTTGGGTAAGGAAAAGGGATGTTTTCAAAACAAATTTTGTATGTTAAAGAGGGCTACAAGATATTGGAGGCCTTGCCATTGTCAAGTTAAGGTTGTTTTTCCCTCTAGTGAAGACAGTTGGGAGTTTCCTTCTGGAGTTAGGTTATTGATAAGAAGGCTTTTTTCTTGTAAATCACTAAGACATTTTGTAAACTGAGGGAGACTCATGTCTTGCTGGACTGTGATCTCTATTAGTTAATTATTTGTTTTTCTTTCCCATAGCTTTAGGGCAGCCAAGAGTGCCTGAGGAATGTCATACATATCCAACCTGGGATGGGGGGTGAGGGTGTCAGCTTGTGCTTTGTCCTCAGCTTGCCTTCTGCTACCTCATTGTATTGATAGTTTTCTCTTTAAACATTGAGAATGAATAAAGGATACATAGTTTCCATTCAATATTGTACTGATGAGTTAGGGACAAGGGGCTAGGCAGGGAAAGAGAAGTGAAAGGCCCAGAGGCAGGGTCCCACAAATCTCTGGGCTTCCATAAATCCCAAGGACACTGAGATGCAACAGAGATAAGACAACAGAAACAGAGATAAGGAAGTAAATCTGGCCCCCTGGGTCCAACATACATACTAGGGAGTATCTCCCTTTGATGACTATCAAATAATCACCAAGATTCAAAACTTAAGCCATATGTCACTCACTCAAGACAGCACAAGAAATCTTATGTCCATCAACTCCTTAGTCAGGTTTTCTATGAAAGGCCAGCCAAAAAAGCCCTCAGTGGCAACCCTGTCAGGACCCCTCTTACTTCTGAGAGCTTTGTCTGTATCTTTGCTTAATAAACTTCTATCACTTTAGTCACTCTCCTTTGTCTGCGAGATTCATTCTTCAACTCTGATTTCAGAACCAAGCTCTTCCACATCACTGAGTATCCCAGGGAGTGATATGAAGAAAACAAAAACAAATAAATTAATAAAAATTAAAGAATAATTATAACAAAAATAATATTGTCAGTATTTAGAAACAACATACTTTGAGTATAGACTCTAAAGATAACTATTATAATTCATAAGAGAGTATAGCAAAGTTTCTGATACCAAGCAATATAAAACTTCAACTATATTTTCATACATAGTTCATATATTTTCATATATTTCAGAATCAGTTCAGAAAAAGCAATTTATTAGAGATATCCTTGCAGTGCTGAAAGATATAATTCCTTCTGTTATTCAAACAGTAAAAGATGCATTTAGAAATGCTCTGAGTAACAAAGAATGACTAAAACAAACTACAAGCAAAATTTAACTCAAGGTTTGTTCAAAAAGTTCTTTATAGTAAAAACTAAATGGATTTGGTCCTAGCAAATGTGGTCCTAGCAAATGTGTTCATTGCAGAAAGTGGCTCAGAACAGAATGACTAAGAGTTTAACTCCCCCAAGAAAGCTAGGTGACTTTAGACAGAGCCTTGTCTTGAAAATCATTGTAGGTTTTGGCCATTGGCACATTAGTGACATTTGATTAATTAGAATAAAATTGACAAAAGGCCAATAGGTGTCCGAGAGCATTATACTGCCGAAGTGCAACTAGCCTGAATTAAGAGCGAGGCTCTTCAAGATGTGCAATGAATGACTTGAGGTTTCCTAAATTTCTATTGGCAAGAAGTGGCTGAGGAGCAAAAAGAAAAAGCAAGGGATACCCAGAGGGTGAAGTCAAAAGAATAAGGATTGAGGAGCTACTTCTAGCAAGCAAGCATAACAAGATTCTAAGAACATTCTTTATCTTCCAGATAAGCTCTCTTGGCAAAACTTGCCAGCAGGAATTCACAGTTGCTATGGATCAGTGGCTGCTATGTTGCCTCCTTTTCTTCTTTCTCAATGGGAGGGCTTGTTGTGATTATTATAACTGTACTTCTGAGGTTGTTATGTCACCTTATGTACTTTAGGCTGGTAATTCAAACATAGATACACACTTTCACATGATCGGTTCTCATTTTATTTCTTTGGAATTTATAGGAGTGTATCAGTGTGGGCTAAGTCAGGAAAACAGATGCCGCTCTATGTTTTACAAGGAATATGGGTTTTATTCTTTATTTTTAAAGAGTTTATTTATTTATTCATGAGAGACACAAAGAGAGAAGGCAGAGACAGAGGCAGAAGGAGAAGCAGTCTCCATGCAGGGAGCCTAATGTGGGACTCGATCCCAGGACTCCAAGATCATGCCCTGGGCTGAAAGCAGACACTCAACTGCTGAACTACCCAGGCGTCCCAGAAATATTGGTTTTAATAGAGGTTACGGGAGGTTTACACATCTGTTGAAATGGACTGGGGAGTAAAGATCAGAAGAATGCTGCTAGAGGTTACAAAAATTACATTGCAGTCAGTAATCTCAGCTACAACCCTCAAATGGGTAATTTGCAGAAGTTCACTTAGAAGTTATCAACTTGAATGATATCAGGAAAACCTGCTTATCCCAGGTGCCTATAGCACTCAGATGGATTATTTATAGGAATTCATTTTGGAAGTGGCTGCATACCTCATATGTGCTGTGTGGAGGCCGAGAAAAATTAAGGCCACCCCATCTAAAGTTTAGCATTAGCACAAGTACAGCCATCTTAGGCCCCTGTGAATAAGAGCTGAACTTTACGGGGGTGAAAAACTGCAGAATGTCCTCAATGTCCTCAGCAGGTAATCCCATATCAGAAAGACAACAGAGCCCACGCCCGCCCGTGGTAGAAAATCCCATCTTAGAATGAGAACAGAGCTCAGTGCCCTTGAAAGCCCCATATCAAAATGTAAACAGAACTTGAGAAATTCTTCCATCCCTTCTGAAAATCCCCTAGACCAGCCTATAAAAAACCCAGCTGTAACCCACTTCGGGTCCAAGTCCCTGCTCCGCTGTGTCGGGCACACCTGGACCCAAGCTCGAGCTTGCTAATAAACCCTTGTGCGCTTGCATCGATGTCGGCTCCTTAGTGGTTTCTCGGATTCGCAATCTTGGGCACAACATGCTGCTTGCCTGTATCTGTTTGCTGGTGCTGTTGGAAAATACTTCTCTTTTTCATCTTTCAGATCTCAAATGAGAGCATCTCATTGGTAGACCTTAACCTAGGAGCACACTGGAAAGGGATTGCCCTGATTCAGAGGAGAATGGATGTAGAGTTGACAACAGGCAATCTGATAAATAGGCAAAAAATAAAAACTTATGTAGAGGGAAGAGGTATATGGTTACTTTAGAGGTTTGGTGCAGATTCTTAGCTTTGACACTTAATAAATATCAGCCTAAAATAAGTCATCTGGGAAGCCTAGGTGGCTCAATGGTTGAATATCTGCCTTTGGCCCAGGGCATGATTCTGGAGTCCCGGGATTGAGTCCTACATCAGGCTCCCTGCATGGATGGAGCTGCTTCTCTCTCTGCCTGTCTCTGCCTCTCTCATGAATAAATAAATAAAATCTTTACAAAAAATAAAAATTAAAAAATTAAAAAATGAAATAAGTCATCTGTTTAATGTAATTAGAAACCATCAATGCATCTCTTTTGATATCAAGATATTTTAAGTGATTTTGACATACTACCTACCATTCCACACTTTGTTATCAAGGACAGCCAAGGAAAGTCCAAGTAGTGAAACTTCACAAGAAAAAGATGTTGTGTGTAAGCATAACAGATGAGCCACAATAACTTTAGGTCAAGAATTTTAAAAGCAAAACTTCAATGTTTGCCAAAGTTCTGGTTGATGCATTATTCATACTGCTATTTAAAATGTCTCATGGATTTTTAAAATATTAATTTGGAAAATCAGTCTTTGATGTGATTTGAACAGTTATGTATTCTTGAAATCCCATCTTTTCTTTCAAAACAGTAAAAAAAGAAAAACTGAAAAACTTCAATTTTTGCTTTAGAAAACTGAATAATGTTCTAGTTGAACCAGACTTGTTCTTACAGAGTAATGTCACCATCTTGTGGTGTTTTAAGATATTGCTGCTGAAGGTATTAGTATTTTTATATCTAATATTATGAAGTTACTACTTTTTTAGTGCTCGTCTCTCAGTATGAAATGTATTTAGCCAATGAATAAGCATTTGTATTTCAATCTTAATATAAGTATCTGCTTCAAAACAGATTTAAAAATTATTTCCTGTATAAAAATGCGGATTACATGGAAGCTTTTTAGTAAATTTAATACCACCTAAAATTTGTTGGTTTGCTTTTTCCAGTTCTTATGTAAGTGTTATGCAAGTTACATAAGACTAGAGACATTGTCTTGTTCACAAATTTATCCCCCAGGCTTACAAAGCAGTGCCTGGCAAGAGTAGGCCCAACAAATGCCTGATGAATGCAAATATGAATGAATGGATGTTTTCCATGTTTTATAAGTATATATTTTTAAGATTTTATTTATTTATTCATGAGAGACACAGAGAGAGGTGGAGACATAGGCAGAGGGAGAAGCATACTCCCTGTGGGGAGCTTGATGTGGGACTGGATTCCAGGACCCTGGGATTGATGAATTTTTGGAATATAGGTGAGGTTTGGTGGAGTGATGTCTGGAGCCAATGACCAAGAAAGAATTCTTGAGATGTCTTTGGTGCAAAATGGTGGTTTCATTAAAGCCCAGGGATAGTACCCGTGGGGAGGAAGAGCTGCTGCCCCAGGCCTGTGAGGGGTGACTGATTATATATCTGGGAATTGGGAGGGGTTTGAGGATAGTGTACTCTCTAAGGAATTTTGGAAGCAAGGTTTCCAGGACCTTGAGGGTGCTAGCTATTGTTGGGAAAAGGTCACTTATTACTGTCTAATAAAACCCGACTCATGAGATCCTTCAGATGTATATCCATGGGCCATGTGCTTGGGGAATGATCGCCAACATGTACCTTGGGGGTTTAGTGATAAAGGAAATTTCTAAAGGAATTTTTATATGTTAAAGTAGACATAGGATCTTGGGGGCTAAGATTGCCTAAGGGCAAAGTACTAACACTGAGGTAGTTGAGTCTGTAGAACAATGTCCCTCTGCCTGTTGTAGGGACTTGTCAATGTGCCGCCCCTGGCCTTGTGCTTTGTCCTCAGCTAGTCCTCTGTTCCCTCATCAGGACCTTGACCTGAGCCAAAGGCAGACACTCAACCACTGAGCCACGCAAGTGTCCCTCTTTATAAATATTTTAAGACAAATTAACTCCAGAGTTTTCCTAGTTTTCTATCATGCAAATCAAAACTTGTTTTTGTTTTTATTTCTAACAACCAAACTCATATGCTCTGAGAGATTTGAGTGGTTTTGTTTTTTTATCAAGGCTTTTGTAAAGTGACTTAGTTCAGAAATATATTGATAAGTTGATTTCATTTTAATTAATTCCATTAGTAAAATATACAGGTATGTTACTGAATTATTTTGGCTCACTATGTGTGATAAAATGTACTTCAAAGAGTACAACCTTTGGAGTCAAGAAGATCAGTTTCTACTTCTGGCTTTACTGGCAGGATGATTTGGGGAAACTAAACTTTCTGAGCTTCAATATTCTTCTGATATTGGAGATAATAATTACCTCGTTCGTAGTACATAGGCAAACTAGAAATGTGAGTTTCTGTTAATTCGAATATTTGACTTTTCAAAACCAACAGACTGCCTCCCCAAAGTGAGACAGTCACCAAACATTTACAAGTGATGTATTTTGTCAGATATCATGCAAAGCTTAAATAAGGGAAGGATAAAGAGAATATGTTCTTTTAATACTTGTTGAAAATTTTTTTATGAAATAGCAAATAAATATTATTTATTCTGGGTTGA
Source organism: Canis aureus (assembly GCF_053574225.1). Taxonomy (NCBI): domain Eukaryota; kingdom Metazoa; phylum Chordata; class Mammalia; order Carnivora; family Canidae; genus Canis; species Canis aureus. The sequence goes on from NC_135635.1 coordinate 29,648,498, forward strand.
AATTCCAGTTAAGTCCAACCCCTGACATTTATTAAAATAAATCCTTCAACAATTATGTCATCTTCATGCTGAATAAGCAAAATTCATGACCTGTTCTTTTTGTCAGCCATCATCCCTTTAAAATGCACTAAATTGAGGTAAAAAATTGCTTGGCTCTGTAGGAGAGCTATGATTGGTCTCCTGTTTCTTCTGTTTGCCTATACGTAAGTCTTTCAAGGCATTTTAATTTTCAAATGCTGTCTTAATCAAGTAGTTGGAATTTCAAGTTCTTTACAAAAATAAAAACCTCAAACCTGACCTGAGGTTTACTCTTCTTGCCTCAGAGTTACTCTAGATTTTCCATGGCTAGCTTAAATTTTGCCTTCAATTTTATTTAAGGTAGAGGGATGGAGGAGATGTAAGGTAATTGAATAATCTCTATTTGTGGATTCTTTCCAGCTTTCCATCCCTGGAAGCTGGGTAAAGCTAACTATCTCCGGGCCTCTTTGGTGGATTTTTGCTGTCTTTCCCCCTTGAGGTTCGCTGATGGATAACCATTTATAACTTCCAAGATATCAGGAATTATCCCTCTAGCTTCTTTGTGGTCCCCAGGTATATGAGACTCTCATCTCTAGAAAACATTTGTGCAACTCGTATCTGAAAACTCCAAATACAAACCTGTCTCATGGCAGTGGTCCTCGCCTTAGATCTGCCACCAGTCTATCAGTTTTTTTTTCTTGGTCTCTAGATTTTCCATGTAGGAGTCATATCCCAGGTCAAAGGTAGCTTTGACTTTATTGGACATTAGGCAGGCCTCAGTGTCTCATGTCTGCACATCTTGGGGAACTTATACCTGGGACCTCCCAGAAAGGCCTCCCATTGCTTGAAGGGAGCAAGTTCTCACATCTCCCATCTAACAAGGGAGATGGCTGAGAGGGAAGCCAAAGCTTTCTTCAAAGAAAATTTCCTTGTGATACTTCCACGTGATTATTTTATATTCTTAAAGTAGGTGAGAGGAGTCAAACATCCTAGACACAGTTTCATAATTATCTTATGGAAGATTATATTTTGGTTTGATGACTTACATTAGAATTTCATATCCATGACAGTTTATGCTTCAGTATAAAATTATACATATATTTTTATACTTGGTTGTACATCTTCTGATTTAAAGTTTCAAACTGTGCTGTGGGAAACTAATACCCTAGTAAGCAAAAAGCTGCTTTAGTATTAACATCTCCAAGATCTGGGCAAAATGAAATCCAAGGGACGTAATTAATTTTTAGCATTATCCTTTAGTAATAGTTATTTCTCAGCATCAGCATATGTGCAACTGAGGTTTGATTTTAAGATAAGTGATTTCACACACCATGTTATACATGTCAGACATGTGAAAAATCACTTCTGTCCATTTGAAAGAAGAGATCGATTGCAAAAGATTATCAAAGGCTAAGTCAAGAAAACATACTTGATGTTTATAAGAGACTATCAACTGCATAAGTAGACATTTAATGATGTGTGAATCGGGTAGCAGAAGTGAGAAAATTCTGTGTGAAATGTAATGATATAAATTAAATTACAGAATAAAAATAAAGGAGCCTAATCAGGAACATTTATAAGTACAATGAGTCATTAAACTGCCCAGTGACTGAAAGAGCCAAGGCTGCAAAGACATCTTTTGCCCTTTTTATAGAATTCTCTAGAGACAGATCTTATTGAAGAGATTTTAGAAGAAAAAAAATCAATAGACATTTAAAATTCTGAAGTGATTATTAGGCTGGATTTATATGGCTGTCTTTTTTAAGAATTTAGGGCAAAAGATAAGGCAACTTAATTAAATGATCACAAACTTTCACAATAATAAATATTAACACATTCTGAGACCATCTTAACTGTCATCATAGGACCATCTCTCTCTCTTTCTCTTTCTCTCTTTTTTTTTTCTGTGATTTTTTTTCATATTGATCGAAATATATTTTAGGACAGGCTGATGATGAGACCAAATTTGTACTAAATTTCTTCCATGTGTATTTTTCTGACAAACCCCAAAGTGTGTCTCAAAGGATGTTGTGTAGTAAGAAATTTTGCAGTGGAGTAAGTCATGTTAGGCAGAATCGACTTATTTCAACAAAACTGAATCCATTACCTTTATTCTCTATTAAATAAGAGGCCCTTTATGCAGTGTTACTATGAAAATTGAAATGTACAATCAAGGTAAACAATCAGCATATTCAGTGGTATAAGTGAGTTTTGATTAGTCGGAGGGCAGCCCTCTCTGAGCTCTTGCAGATGAAAGCTGAACATGAACATTTATAAGTGGGTCATCCGGATCATCATTCCTATTTAAGACAAGGAAAATCTTGAGACGTGTTTAAGATGAAAAAAATTCAAATTGTTCTCTCAGAACTATTCTTAAGGCCAAATCACCCTTTCAAAGAACAAAATTACAATCTGTTAATGAAAGTGAAGACAAGACAGTTATGATTGTTTAATGGTAAATTTTAAAACTGCAGTGCTAGATAATTATATGTTCAACTATTTGTTGCAGAGGATAGCTAGGCAGGCTACATCCTCACTTTACAAAATAGGAGAAAAAGGAGAGGATGTTTCTGGTCTTCTTGATGGCTTGGCCAAGATAAGATAAGGGAAAGGATGGGAAGGGAAGGGAAGGGAAGTTAGAATGTGAATGGGGCCTTGCTCCATGTTCATATGTTACAACCACAGCACACTTTTCCAGTGGTTAGATGAGATAGAAACTCCTGTGACATGTAGAAGAGGTCACTAGGAATAGTCTTCAGCTTATTTTGCTTTGCATAAATTATTTTTAAAGATTTATTTATTTGAGAGAGAGGGAAAGTGCTCATGCGCATGCAAGGGTGAGCAGACTGGGGAATGGGAGGTGAGGAGGAGCAGAAGGAGATGGAGAGAATCTATAAGCAAGCTCCACACCCACCTGACACAAGGCTCATCTCATGATCCTGAGATCAGGACCTGAGCTGAAACCAAGAGTTGGATGCTTAACCCACTGAGCCACCCTGGTGTCTGTCCCTTGCTTTCCAAAAATTTTAAAGTCTATACTTGATAGGACTAAAATGCATGGTAATACTTTCTTGTGATCCTTTGTACTCTACCATCTTTACCCTAGAAAACTAGCCTTCTTAGATAGCTGTCTCACACTCTATAGCCACTTTTTTCTCCTCTATTTCAAAAAAGAAGTTACAGTTTTTCTAGATGTAACTACAACTACACTTTTTTTCTCCTCTGTTTCAAAAAATAAGTTACAGTTTTTCTAGATGTAACTACAACTATCTCAAGTACCTCCCCAAATTCCATCCTCTTCATCAGTGGAATTGCTGCATGGCAGTTACAAAATCTCAATGCTATAATTACAGCACAATCAATGCTTAATATCTGCAGCACAGTTGAGGTAGCTCAGCTGGTCTTGGCTCAGATGGATAGCTGGGTGTTAGGCTGTCTGTCTGCCTAGTTTTGGCTCCTTGTTGCTAACCAAGTTCTGTTCTGCTCTTTATGTGTTCATTCGCTACCCACCTATAAAGGGTCACAAATTTCTTCTCCTCACAATATCAAAATTGCAATAGGGCAAGGTCCATTACACAGGCCCATTTCAAGAATTTTTCTCTGGCCAAAGCAAATCATAAGTCTAAGTCCAATATCAATGAAAGTGAATATTTGCTGAATAATCCAAATGATCACGGCTTTCTTGTTTTAATTACTAATGACACATAAAAAATTACCCCAGAATAAGTGATTAGAAAACCATTTTCTTTTGCTCATGCTTTTGTATGTCACAATTTGGGGCATGCCTTGTTTGTACTGTTTTTATTTGAAGTCGCTCAGGGGTCATAGTGAGATGGTAGCTGGGGCTTCAGTCATTTGAAGATGGATGGATGGGCTGGAGAACCAACAGCTTATTTACATGGTTGGCCACTGACTCTGGCTGTTGGCTAACAGCTCAGCTGGGGCTGTTGTGTGGAGATTTAATGTATGTGGCCCCTCCAGCATGGAGATCACAGGGTAGTGAGATTTTACATGACAGAGTCCAAGCAGGGTCAGAAGAGACCGGAGAATGGAAAAGTAAGGAATAGAAGAAGCCTTACCCATTTGCCTTATTGGTTCATATGTCCCTTGGAATTTTCCTGGGTGAAATGTGAAAAGATCCCTGCTCATGGAGGACAGGGAGAGACAGAAGGAAAAGGCAGGCCACTCTAGATTAGTAAGTGGTGGGTTTGACAAGCAAAGGAACTTACATATGAGGCTTATCTTGGGCAGCAGCAATACAAATAGGTCTCTGCACCCACCCACTGAATCTTAAACGTTTTATATAGAGGCCCTACCTGGGTTCAGTCACATATACTGGCCAGAGGCTTTCAACACCACATCACTGTGTCAAGGCTTTGTCCATGAAGCTTCTGGGAGTGGGGAAGGCAAGCAGAATCCATATTCCAAGGACAGGTAGTGGGTGAGGAGCCTCTAATTGCTGGATTCAGCTCACAGGTCATCCAGCCAGTCACATCCTCTCAATGATCTTCCTTGCGATTAGATATTGGTACCCTTTTGTTTTAGTAAGTGGTTAAAGAATTAGTTCAAGGTGCCCTTATTTATTTATTTATTTATTTATTTATTTATTTATTTTTAAGTTTTATTTATTTATGATAGTCACATCAGAGAGAGAGAGAGAGAGAGGCAGAGACATAGGCAGAGGGAGAAGCAGGCTCCATGCAGCGGGAGCCCGACGTGGGATTTGATCCCGGGTCTCCAGGATTGCACCCTGGGCCAAAGGCAGGCACCAAACCTCTGCGCCACCCAGGGATCCCCAAGGTGCCCTTTTCTGAGACATTTTCAGATTGTTAGGAATACTTCAGTGTTAGAAGATTTCTTTTAAAGGTTTATGATTGTCCTCTGGAAGGCACTTATAATACCCCACTTCCATCACTCAATGTCTACCGAGGATATTGTTCTTTATGCTGAGAATATGTCCCCTATTAGAAAACCCTTCAAAAATGACCTCTTGACAATCTCCCACAAGGTCCAAATAATGAGCAAGGTCTACAGGAAACAAAAACCTGTGACATGCTGCAGGTGGACAGCAGAGATGGCCTCTGTTTCAATCCTGATCACTTTGTGGGGTCCAACAGAGCCTTGACATTTCAGGGATGAGTCAAAAACACTGTTGCCCCAAATACCAAGGTTTTGGTCCTTTTGCCTCAGGACTTTGTCTTCTAGTTAGTTCGTTAGTTTCTTTCTTTCTTTCTTTCTTTCTTTCTTTCTTTCTTTCTTTCTTTCAGATTTTATTTATTTATTTAAGAGAGAGCGAGAGCAAGCATACACAAGCATAGGGAGTGGCAGGCAGAGGGAGAGGGAGAAGCAGACTCCCTGCTGAGCAGGGAGCCCAATGCAGGACTTTACCCCAGGCCCCTGGGATCATGACCTGAGCAGAAGGCAGATGCTTAACCAACTGAACCACCCAGGCACCCTGCCTTCCAATTTCTAAATCTCCTGGCAACTGTGATTTCCAACCTATTATCTTTTCACACCATTAAGACCCAGTCCTTTCTGTTTCAGCTCTATGCCATGGTCCATGCAGCAAACTGGAAAAGTGGCTTTATAGACAAGATTAGGTAAATGCCTACCTTGTACTGTGATTTGAGTTCTTTCAGTCATGACTACACTTGCATATATATTCAATGTTTCTAAACTTTGTGAATATCTTTAAATTCAGAGTGCAGAAATGTAACACATATATTTTATGCCATTTCTTGGTGATTACATCCTAGTGAACTTTTTTTTCAAGTGATACATCTAGTTGATTAGTCCTATGGCAGTTAGCTTTTATTATCTAATTTCTAATTGTGCTTCTCTTTCATCAATATTCTTAATCCATCTTTGTCATTATATTTCCATTTAGTCCCCTAGACTATTTGATTGCTTCCAATACTCATTAGTATCTAATTTATTCTATTGTTACACATAGTACAAGCATTTTTACACATCTTAGAGCTTTAAAAGCTTACTTAGTGATTTTATGCTGAAAATACAAAAAATATGCAGTTACCTTAAGTAGTTACCAATTTTTGTAAATTGAAGGCAAACATTTTATATACGTACATTGATAGGATTGAACAATCATATAAAATACATGCCTACTTATACAAGATAATAGTATTTACAAATCACGATTTAAAAATTTCTGTAACTGTCAGGTTCTCAATTATTTAAGAATTGAAATAAGTGTTTTTTAGTGGTTTTACTTTATTTTGCCTGCAAATGTTTCTCTACTGCATCCAACCCATGCTTCTGCTTGATATTTCATTAAATTAAGATAATATAAAGTAACAGGTGTAGTAAACATGATTATTTTTACCAAAATCTCAATTTCTAAAATGAAAGATGAAGGTAATACTGTTAAACTTTTATTTGCGTCATTATTTGTTTTTCTTTGCTACTCTTTGCTTATATATTTTTACCCTGAAAACCTCATAAAATAAAACCAAACTGTTTACTTACATATAAAGCTATGCAAATAGTCAATAAACATATGGTATCAAACTTGAAATCTTTAAATTTAAAAATTAAAATAAATATAATTTAAGGCACAATGACAAAATTTGGGATGTAAAATTAAAACCAATTAGCTAGTTTTCAGAATTGTAGGTTCACAGACTGTAAGTGATATGGCTTATTTTAGTAGCCGTAAAATAATCATGCAAACCAAAGAAAAATGCGGCTCAGTTAAACTTATTTAATTATAAATTTTGCTTAGCATACTGGAATTGAAAATAAAAAGAAACCATTAACATAAAAGCACAAAATTTGGTATGAACAAATATCAATATTTATAAACAAAATTAGGGTTTAGAAATATGTGGTGAGAAACCAAAATAAATCAGAGATATAAGATACACAATGGACTATTTAGTGAATGCAGGTACATTTTCAGTCAGATTTGATATTAGACCTTTCACTAAATGAGCTGAAACTTTTTCCAGATACATGTTATAAAACAAGTTCATCTGCAAGTAATTTAATTTACTTATGTGAAAAAGCTCAGCAATGCTCTGTGTGACATTAGGTGCCTGAGACATATCACAAAAGCAATTAGATCATACTGGAAACCAGCTGTGCATCAAGTAGATTGCTTTTATCTAAGTGATAAAAACCTTGTAGAGTGTGAACAATATTGGGTATAAAATTGTAACATTTTAATGAGCAACATAAAAGAGGAATAGAACGAACAAGAGAAGTGGCAAATTTGCGCAGGGTATGTGCACCTGGAGGAAAGGAAAGAGAAAGTGATAAAGATATGTATTGGATTGTGATAAATTGTTCACCTATTCTTTTAATCAGAAAAACTTCAACATCATTTAAGTAATTTATCAAATATGTGATCCCAATTTGTAGTTCAGTTACTCTAGGAAAATTCAGAGTTTATAGAATATATTCTGGAAGAAAGCAGACATGATGTTATCAAAATCTGTTCTTTACCAGGGAAGGTTTAGAGGAAAAGAAGAGAGAAAGCAATAAGGAAGGAAGGGAGAAGGCAGTATAGACAGAGTAAGACAGAATGGGGTTATTTTGATGGACATACATGATTAAGAAGAGGGTGGTTCAGAGAGATCAACGCATATCATGCACACTGGGCAGTCATATTAGAGTCACTGAATAAATGTTAGATGAATGAATTAATGAATGGATAGTTTTTCCTGAGTTGGAGATATAAATTTCAAGCCAATGAAAAGACTAGTCAAGAGTACCACAAAGTTTTCGAAGTATTATGAAGGAGGACAGTACTTGTCTTACTTATTAACTTTCTAATGTAACTTTTAACATGTATGAGTCAGTGTCTTACTAATGAGATTTTATATTTTAAATAGTTCCAACTTTGTTGCAATTTAAGAACACAGCTGCAAACTACACCTGATTATGAACAGTCACATATCTGAGGACAATAGAGTATTATTTCCCATTCTAAATTATTTATAATTGTTACCATTTATTGAGCATTTACTATATGCCAAGCTATCTACTAACCATATTATGTTTGTGAGGTTACTTTTTATTAATTCAAGTGACTTTTTAATTTTTTAATTTTTATTTATTTACTTTAAAATATTTATTTATTTATTTGAAGGGGGAAGGACAGAGGAAGAGGGAGAGAGTCTTAAGCAGTCTGTGCTGAGCATGGAGCCCCATGTGGGGCTCGATCTCATGACCCTGAGATCACCACCTGAACTGAAAATCAAGAATCGGATGCTTAACTGACTGAACCACCCAGCTGCCCCTGCCATATATTTAAAAAACTTCTTTGATTTGATTGTGATGTGTATCTATTTTTACCTAGTGATGTGTGGACTGAAGAGCTAATATAAAATGATAAATGGTATTTGAATTGTGTTATTTGGAGACTGGTATTAACTAAATTGAAGTCACTGAAATTTTTGCCTATCAGAACCATACAAAGCAAGAACTGCTCTCTGTGTGTGAATGTGCATGTGTGTGCCTGCATATGTGTCTGAAAGAGAGATTGAAAGAGAGATTTCTTTCAATATTGAGTCATTTCTTGCAGTAAACATAAATTACTGCACTGGAGATTTTTAAAAGGCGAGCATTTTACAATAAAATTGAATAGATCTTCTGTGTTTTTTCCTAGATAGTCCATAATACGTTGCTATTTTCTGAATGACATATTTTACTTTCAGCTTTTCTAACTGGTAATTTCTGATACACATGAAGGATATTTTTCGTAATATACTGACCACTTTTAAGATAATTTTTTTTCTTTTTGTTTCTTAGGTTTCTCAAAATGTGATTATAACATCTGGAAATAATTTTATGTTGCTTTTACTTTCACAGCTATTATAACTCATAATTATAAAATTATTAAAAATTATAAATGTATAATTTTTCCTATTTTCTTGCATTGGCTACTATATCCAGAATTGTCTTTCTGTGGTTCTAAATTAAATGTAAAATCTAGTATTGTATACTTGACAAAGTTATTGATCATTAGTTTCTCATCCTGGTAAGGAAATTTTATTACATTATTAATTTTTAAATAATACTATAAAATTAGATAATAAACCATCAAATATAGATATATTTACCTTTTGACTCACTGATATAATTATTTTTATAGATTTCCGAATATTACTTTCTGAGGATTCTGACTCCCTACTGAAGAAAGAGTAACTTTATTTTTATTATTATTTTTTATTTTTTTAATTTTTATTTATTTATGATAGTCACACAGAGAGAGAGAGAGGCAGAGACATAGGCAGAGGGAGAAGCAGGCTCCATGCACCAGGAGCCCAATGTGGGATTCGATCCCGGGTCTCCAGGATCACGCCCTGGGCCAAAGGCAGGCGCTAAACCGCTGTACCACCCAGGGATCCCGAAAGAGTAACTTTATCCAAAACATTTTTTTCTATTTGATAGGTCATAGCCCATATCTAGTCACAAATGTTTCAAATGTACCTGATATGTTTCCCTAATTTATAAATTGATTCAGGATTTTTTTTTTACCTAGTCTCTTGGTCATCAGAATAGAGAAATAGAAGTAAAAAAAAAAATCTGTATCTTCACTCAAGTCAATTTTTCAACCAAAACCTGAATGTCTGTATTTTTTTTCATAACCTGGTCACATCATCAGAGATGGAAGAAAAATAATATTACAAAAATTAAAATAAGAAATGATCAATATAATTACTGTAATGTACTGCACAAAGCAAAATGGCTAGAAATAAGGAAAACTCAAATCTAGAAAATTTTTGTCATTTACCTTTCTTTCAGGGCCCCAAAGTCACAATCATGAACATACCTACACTGTTTTGTCAGTAAGTTTTACATTACATTTCACTCCAGAAACTAAAATATTTCCAGAATGATTATAGGAAACACAAAGAATATTATTTTTGATATTTTATGTTTTATGTCACTCTTCTTCATCTATTTCACATGCATAGTAGAATGAAACTATTGAGCAAAAATCTAAAAGAATGAATGCTTGTGTGGCTGTGTGTTCGCTAAGAGCAATTACATTTTAAGAAGAATAAGCACAAGTGTATGTATTTGTTTTCTGTATACTTATTTTCTTTCTTCATTTACCAGTTATTCTGGGTTAATGATATACAAGTGTGTTTCCTTATAAGAAGCTCCATAATGGTAGCTACTTGTTCTAGTAAGAATTATATTTTAACTTTGGACAAGCCTAAATTAATATGGATTTGGTTATAAGGAGAACTTATTAATTTCTGCCATCTGGCCTATTTAATTATCCTTAGCTTTCTAGACATTGGGAAAATTATTATTTTTATCAATACCTTCTCACATTTACATAGATTTTGAAGGAACTTTGAAAACAATATATATACTATTATTCATAAGATCACATGACATTGAAATGTAATTATTTTATATGTTGCAATTAAGATTCATTTTAAATCTTAATAGGAGCTGCTGGATGACATGGTTGGTTAAGCATCCAACTCTTGGTTTCAGCTCAGGTCATGATCTCAGGGTTGTGAGATTGAGGCCTGCATTGGGCTCTGTACTGAGTGTGGAGCCTGCTTGAGGTTCTCTTTCTCTCTCCCTTGCCCCCCACCCCAACTTGCATGTTCTCTCTCTCTCAAATAAAAAAATAAGCAAATCTTTAAAAATATGGCAAATTATTTTATTTTATTATTTTATTTTATTTTATTTTATTTTATTTTATTAAGATCTTATTTATTTATTCATGAGAGACACAGAGAGAAAGGTAGAGACATAAGTAGAGGAAGACCTGGTGTGGAACTTGATCCCAGGACTCCAGGATCATGACCTGAGCCACAGGCAGATGCTCAACCACTGAGCCACCCAGGCATCCCCTGGCAAATTATTTTAATATAAAAAACCAACTGCTACAAAAGAAGTCAAGTTATTGGAAACCTATTATCAATAAATTATAATAGGGCTTAAATGAATAGAGTTCAGTATTGCTATAAGAATAGGTGAAAGATAAATGAGATAGAATACAAAGTATGTATGTAAATGTAAGTTACATGCCAGCTGAGGTCATCCCTCTGCTACTCAGTAGCTGTGAGTCCATTGCTGGCCTCTTAATTCCAGTGGCTTATGCTTCATAATCACTTCAGCCTTGGAGTTCCTATCCCTGCTTCTCTTTTTATATGCTGTATTAGTCTATTGAGGAACATAATCCTTGTTGCTTGAAGTATTAGACTTTGTAGTAGAATATATGTTTGAATATAACAGAGTTTTTATGTGACAGCAATAGAAATATTTTAGAAAGTCTTTCTTTCTTTTTTTTTTAAAGATTTTTTATTTATTTATTCATGAGAGACAGAGAGAGAGAGGAAGAGAGAGAGAGACAGAGACACAGGAAGAGGGAGAAGCAGGCTCCATGCAGGGAGCCGATCACACCCCGGGCTGAAGGCAGGCTGAGCCACCCAGGCATCCCTAGAATGTCTTTCTTAACCATCTGCTCCATCTCACTGTCCATATCAAACACATTATGTCATTTACCTTATTTAGTGTTTTACTTTCTAAATATTGGTCTTAGAAATTTTTTTGTCTTTCTTTCCCACCAAAATGTAAAATTTCTAAGAGCTGTTACCTAATATCTACAGAACTCAGATCAACATCTTTGCCATAAGCATTCAATTAATATTTGTTGAATAAAAGAGGGAGAAATCTCCATTTTTCAAAGTTCTTCTGCCACTAGGCCAACTATTCTAATGTTTCCTGGGACTTGCTCTGTTACTTGCCATTCTTTTCTCCCCTTTTTTCTACTACCATCTTCTTTAGGAATTCTGCTCCCTCTTTTTTAGCTTAGGTCTTCAAAGCATATACATCTTGCCTCATGATTTCAAAGAATCATCTTCCATCCCTAAGCAATTGTCAAAATAGTCCTCCTTAAAGAAAATTATGGGTATTCCTGGCTGGCTCAGTCAGTAAAGCATGTGACTCTTGATCTCAGGGCCATGGTTGAAGCCTCACGTGTGGCATATAGTTTACTTTAAATAAAAAATATTTAAAAAGGAGAGAGTTCTGTACTAAAAGGAATTCTGTTGCTAACAGTTGAAATATTAAGCATTTATTTTGCCTCTTATAAACTAAGTTGGTAAATAATGAAGATTATATTTCAAACCATTTGAGAAATCATTCATATGTAATTAAAATTAAATTAAGAATCAATAACAGAATTATTAATTATTAAGGAGGAACATATAAATACCTCAAACTGTATCAAATTTCAAATGGGTTGAAGAGTCGAAGATAAAAATCTCATAAACAATTAGATGGCTATATAGAGGTTATTAAATATCTAAGCTACTGGTGGCAAAATATTTTATCACCACTAAAATACATGAAAAAAACCTGTGAATTAAAATGTTTGACAATAAATTATCTTTTTTTTTTTTGCTAATCAAGGTTTTAATGAGTAAAAACAAAATAATTATATTTAGTGCTTATGATTCAGGATTACTTTCTATCAGTATGTTAGACAAATTTCCTCTGCTGACGAGGTGCCTGAAGCCTGCATATTTATATAGATTGAATACTTTAAAAATTTCCAATGTACCAGTATTCTCATACAAGAAATACTAAGCAGTGCATCAGTGGAATCTTCTAGTTTTCAAGTATGTCTCCTTATCCTTACTGAGTGGCTCAATTTCATCTGAGGACTTAGAGTCCGTCACCACAATGATCTGTTACTTTGCCTTCCTAAACCTGCACGGAGAGCCCAAAATGGCCAGCTGCTATTTCAGCTTCCAATTTAATAGGACCACAACTGTGCCCTCATGGAAACATTTCTCTCTTAAGAACTAGAACCTTCTAACCAACTGATGAAATTTATAGATATGGGAAAGTGGTTTATTTGCTGTGACAGTGGACATTTTCTTTGCTGTTCCTTTGTTACTGGGGTAGATGTTCTAGAGTAGGTGGTCTCATACGTGGCCTCTGCTTTGAGAAATATACTACATCTTATAGGAAAGCATCCCCGATGTACAGTTTGTGTGTCCCAGATGATATAATTGAAAAAAGTAGGTTGTCCTACCATACTTTTGCTTTGAAATGACTTTCTTTCTTTTTTGTTTTTTTTGTTTTTTTTATGAAAGGACTTTCTTGATAATGTGTAGAATGTTAAAATAATAGATGAAGAATGAATGGTGGTGCTGACAAAAATGTTCCAGTTAGGGAAAGCAAATTTGATTTTAATCTGGTATATGAATCTATTACTCTGTAGAAAAATCATTACTTCTTACATGATGCAAGTGTATAGTGGAAACAACCTGTTGCCATGGCTGATACTGCCAGGAAATTGTGACAGATCAAAGATTCCTAGTTTGTTTTTGCTGTTGTCAGTTGGCTCCTTAATAGTCATAGGTGACAGATCAGCCTTGGTGAGGGATGTTCTGTATTTTGAAACCATGCATAGCCTTTCTCCTAGCTGCCATGAACTCTTTGTAAGCATGTAGATAGTGCCTGACTGAATTTCACAAGATAGATCATCTTCATTATTTGGAGTCTCCTCTATATTGGTGCTTTTTGGTCAGCATATTACAGGACACAAATATCTTCAAATACTGTGCTCGGTCCCAGAGATCTATTCATATACTTTTTTCCAAGATCACTTTCTCATCTATCTTCTTAATCTTATAAAGATTATAATTTCATGTATATATATGGATCTTTAATCCAAGACTAAATGTTTGAAGTAAAAGCTTCAGTAGAGTTAAATAAATTCAAAGTAGTAATCAAGGCAGAGTGTAGTTAAATGCTATAAATAAGAATAAACAAAGTATTTTTTTTTAAAGATTTTCTTTATTTATTTATTCATGAGAGACACAGAGACAGGGGCAGAGACATAGGCAGGGGGAGAAGCAGACTCCTTGTGGGAATCCTGATGCAGTACTTGATTCCAGGAACCTGGGATCATGACCTGAGCCAACAGCAGATGCTCAACCACTGACCCACCTAGGTGCTCCTGAAGTCTTTTTTTTTTTTTTTAATATATAACTGACATATAAAATTATGTTAATTTCAGGTATACAATAAAATTTTTGATATTTGTGTATACTGTGAAATGATCACCTCAATAAGTCTAGTTAACATATGTCCCCATACATAGTTACACATTTTTCTTCTTGTGATGAGGGCTTTAAAGATTTATTTTCTTAGTGGTTTTCAAAAATGCACTACAGGGGATCCCTGGGTGGCTCAGCAGTTTAGCACCTGCCTTGGGCCCAGGGCATGATCCTGGAGCTCCAGGATCGAGTCCCGAATCGGGCTCCCTGCATGGAGCCTGCTTCTCCTTCTGCCTGTGTCTTTGCCTCTCTCTCTCTCATGAATAAATAAATCTTTTAAAAAAATACACTACAGGGGGATCCCTGGGTGGTGCAGCAGTTTGGCGCCTGCCTTTGGCCCAGGGCATGATCCTGGAGACCTGGGATCGAGTCCCACATCGGGCTCCCGGTGCATGGAGCCTGCTTCTCCCTCTGCCTGTGTCTCTGCGCCTCTCTCTCTCTCTCTGTGACTATCATAAATAAATAAAAATTAAAAATAAATATACACTACACTATTATTAGCTATAGTCATCATGATGTACATTACATCTCCATGACTTAGTTATTTTATAACTAGAAGTTTGTACCTTTTGATTCCCTTAACCCATTTTGCCCATTCCCTACTCTCGGCTTCTGACAACCACCAGGTTATTCTCTGTATCTGTAGGCTTGGTTGGTTTTAGTTTTTTTAGTTTTTTTGTTTTGTTTTGTTTTTTGTTGAAATCATTAAGCAGCAGAAAGATTAAATATATCTGGATATACCAGGATAATATGAAGGACAAAGTAAATTCGAACAGGGCTGGATGAGTACTAAAATTTCAACAGCAGAAATATTCTTGCTCTTTTTTAAAAGAAGAAATGCATATTCCAACTTCCTAATGTTCTTTCAACACATGCCAGTTTACATAGACAAAGCACTATTCTTTCACATACATTTATTTTTAAGTCTCAAAATCTTAGACAGAGAAGACACACATAGACAAAACAAACATGTAGTGGAAATGATAATTTCTAGGTTAACTAGGATTTGGTTAGCCAGTCTCGTATTTCCATAATAGACATTTTGTATTATTTTTAGAAAAGAACATTCTTTAGAGTTTTTAGCATCAAATAGTCAAAATAACATCAATTTTTATCATAGCCATTCACCATGGCTATAAAGTGAAAAATGTATGGACATCAATCATATCAAACTCAGGGTAAAGTTCCTAATTTTTTAAGTCCCCAAAAGTCATGTGAATGTTTTCTTCAAAACCTATGCCTGAGAAAGGTCAGCTCTGTTCTAAAAGTAGAAACAGTAGAGTCATGAGTAGGTTCAGAACTTTTCAACCTCTATTTTCTCATTATTGGGGAAATGCTGAGGTTTTAGGAAAAATTCTGGTCATACAGTAAGGGCTTCTTTAGGTCAGAAGATAAGAGTCAATATTAGGAAGTCAAGTCACATAACATTTTATTTTTTATTTTTTAATTTTTTTTAATTTTTTATTTATTTATGATAGTCATACAGAGAGAAAGAGAGAGAGAGCCAGAGACACAGGCAGAGGGAGAAGCAGGCTCCATGCACCAGGAGCCCAACATGGGATTTGATCCCGGGTCTCCAGGATCACGCCCTGGGCCAAAGGCAGGCGCCAAACCGCTACACCACCCAGGGATCCCAGTCACATAACATTTTTTAATTGCAATAAAACCTCAAGAATTCTAGAACACTTTTTCGTGGATTTTTAATCATTTTACTTTAGTGAGAATGTCAAGTTTGTAAATAAGATTAGTTTAAAGAATACACTTTTTTAAAAGAAAAAATTTAAGTAATTTAAAATAATCAAATACAGATTAAACTGTTAAAATATTTGCATGTTCTGTAGAATGGTTTAAATTGTGAACCTTCTAAATTGAGAAACATCTTGAGCTGTGAGAAATAGATTGCAACATGTAAAAGATAATGATGAACAATTTGGATTAACAAAGAAACTATTATACCTGTTTCTATGCCGAAAATTTCTTTAAGTCCCTTAATGTTTATTGATTGCAGTTAGTTCAATTGTTGGAAAATACACAATGTATACATTTCAGATTTCTCAAAATGATTCTTTCCTTATGTTTTACCAATGCCTCTAAATATTTAAGATAAAAATGCATATTTCTTATTGTAATAAGACTCTGACTCTATTTCTAATGTTTCACTGATGATAGTTTTCACATTATACCATTCCCTGTCCTTCTACTGCACATCTGGGAAAGTTGAGAGGAAAGCCTGGTGCTTGCACATTTGGTGCCAGCAGAAAGTCTAAACACTATAAGCCCTCTCCATGTGCATTGGAGCCTTCACCCTAGATCCATCCTGTAATCATAATAAAATTCCAGATAGTCTCCTTTTTCTGATCACCAAAAACCATTTTGGATCTGTTTGGAAGCCTCACTGCTCTTCCCAGAAAGCATCATTATGTGAGCCGCAATCCTTCTTAGAACCCCTTGGTGTGTGTGATTGGTTTCAACATCTAAACCAAATTTTTGGTTGGTGGTACATTCTATGCCTATGGAGATGACTAAAACATTTATGAATAAAAACTAAAAAAAATCTATAGCTATTCTTTTTTTTTTAAGATTTTATTTATTCATGAGAGACAGAGAGAGAGGCAGAGACACAGGCAGAGGGAGAAGCAGGCTCCCTGCAGGGAGCCCGATGTGGGACTCGATCCCAGGACTCCAGGATCACACCCTGGGCTGAAGGCAGGCACTAAACCGCTGAGCCACCCAGGGATTCCCAAATCTATAGCTATTTTTAATTTAATTAATCTATAACTCATTTTGATACTTATATTAACTATTCATATACAAAAGAATGGTCATTTAGTTTTATAGTAAAAAGTAGCTTTTAATTTAAAAAGAGTTTTTAATGAAAATGACAATTGTAGAAGTCAAATTACATTATAATATTAAAGAATAATAATAAAATAATTTAGAGAGAACTATACATAGCCCCAAGCATATGGATTTATATTTACATCATGAAACAAAGAAGTTGAAAAGAGTAGTTGAGAAACAACAAGTGGTCTGGAATTAAAGTGATATAAATTCATAACATCAAACAATAAACAGAAAATTCTTTCAAGAGCCCTTCCTGTATTTTATTTATTATTTTTCAAGTTTTTTAATTTAAATTCAAATTAGTTAAATACAGTGTGATATTAATTTCAGGTATAGACTTTCCTGATCACTCAGTGCTCATTACAAGTGCCCGACTTAATCCCTGTCACTCATTTAACCCATTCCTCTGCCCATCTCACCTCCACTAACCCTGTTTGTTCTCTGTGATTTTTGGTTTGCCACCCAAGAGTCACCTTTAAAATATGTGATAGCTAAAAGGGTGACTTAATCTCTAAAATATCCTCAGTTACACAATTTGTGATTCTAGATGAAAAATTGCTCTTACTTTGGTCACTTGCCTTCACTTGCCTGTTGAGGTTCTTCACTTTCCCCTTAAGATACTGTATACAGACATTTATGTATAAATCCTAGATAGGTACTGATAATGTGTAGATGAAGAAAATATTATTCTTGACCTTGATATAGACCATGCACGTCTTGAAGAAAATATTATTCTTGACCTTGATATAGACCATGCACGTCTTTCTTACTGTACCAGTTTGCAAATCCTATTGCATAATTGTGTGTACAGCAGCAGCAGCAGCACACAAATGCATATTAAAGTTTTATTAGAGTTGTTTTAAACCTGTGGAGGCCAGGTCAGAGGTCCCAGCTCCCCATGTATAGTGATAGTAGTGTCTTTCCTTAATTCTTTTTCCTCTTCTCCACCACTCCATAAACTAGAGTGGTACTATCTTACACTTCCATGTGCATATACATGACTTAGGAATTTCATTAAAATATAGATACTAAGTAAGTCAGGCATGGGTCTGCAATTCTATATTTCTAACATGCTCCCAGGTTATGCTGACACTGCTGGTGTAATGGCAAAAAGTTTCTCAGAAAGAAAACTCTCCTTTCAAATGAAATTTTATAAGAAACAATGCATAAACTAGATAAACGGCAATAGTTGTTTCTCAGGCAGTTCAAATCTCTGTGGATTGGCAGAAATGTTTCCTTTTTTATAGATCCTCCATTTTTATGCTGATTCAAAATATACATCTTTATCCAGATATCTTTCTGAGAGGCTGACTCATATCTAACATTCTAAACATTGAGAGATTCAAAATGAAGTTCTTGATTTTCATATCTTCTAAGTTGTTCTAAGATCTCACCAACTTTTTTTTAATCTCAGCAATAATACCACAAATCCTATTTCTTTCAATTCAAAATCCTTAAAGGATCTTGATTTCTTCCTTTACCTTTTTTCATTATTTCAACTTATTTCCAAATTCTTGCTTATTCTCTCTTCATACATCTTGAATCCAAACTCTTCTTTCCATTTCTGTTGCTTCATTTTAATCACACCATCTGAGTAGATTGCTGAATTAACTTACGTCATTTCTCTGCTTCTACTCTTTCCTCTTATAACACATTCACCACACAGTGGCAAAATTGGTCATCTATAAAGGCTTCCTCTAGCTCTCAATATACAATCAAAATTATTACTTGTAGGTTAAAGTTCTGTGATCTTCCCCATGTCTATTTTTACATTATCTAATATAAATTCTTCTCCTTGGCTTACTACATTAAGTATAAATTTTCAGTCCCTCAAACATGCCAAATATGCAAAATGGCTCATCATTCCATAGTGCATGGCTTAAACTTCATGCTCATTCTACAGAATACATCTGAGGAGCATAGGCTCCTCCACCCAGATGCATCATCTTCTATTACAGTGGCCATAGAATATTCTTGGACAGGCATTACTTTGGAATGTGTGAGGGGTTGGCCAATCTCTGACTACAGTGGATTAACTGATGAAGAAGTTCATTAGGTTTCTGTTATGCATCTCATTTACTTGGGGTGTTAGATATAGCACCTTGGAAAGTATTTTCCAACCGTGTTGTAATCAACTATCATCCACCTCAAGATTACTTAAGGTACATGTTAAAACACATTCTCTTGAGGGAGATCTCCAAAGAAATTCTTAGCACGTTTGGTTGTGCCCCTGGAAGCTGCATTTTGACAAGTCTTCAACGATTTTAGGGACACTAGGGTATTAAGACCACTAATTAAGAGGAAATCATCTTTCCATGTATAATCTTGGCTGGAGATTATAACTCAATTGCACAGAAGTTGACAGAGCCTTCATCACAAAAAAGTCAGCAAAAATTACACTTAGTATATACTTCATGTCACCTGGGACAGATAATACAGATGTGTCATCTGCTAGTTTTAATATATGAGTAGATTCTACAGAAATGCTCAGAAACCAGAACCCAGAGTGAATATGTGTTTGTTTATAATTGTGGATTTTGATACAACAAGTTTTTTGCCCTTCGCTAAAAGAATGAAGACAGGAATACTCTATCAGTCTTCCATAGAAACTTGAGGTTTGGAGAATCAAAAAATTCCTAATTAGAAAAGGAACAGTGAAATCACAATGAGGGGGCACTTATTGTGTGTTTATGTATTAACTCATTTATTCCCCCATCACCTACTTGACAGAGTCACTCTAATTATACTTATTTTATAGATGAGAAAACTGCCACACAAAAAAGTTAAAAAAATTTCCAAATTTATATGGTTATATTGGGGGACACTGAGAATTAGGAGTTCAAACTTTAAGCCACTACAATTTTTTGTTGGATCTTCTATTATCTTAGGGGTCATTTTATCACATGTAGGACACTGTCAAGACTGCCCTGCTGTAAAAGTCAACTTTATAAGCATATTCTCTGTAAACTCCTTAACAGGACATTTTCCACCCACAGATAAGATGCTGTCTCTAGAGGAGGCAAATTGTCAATTTGAAATGACATTAATGTTTTAAATTTGTTTTCCAAGCCTTACTGATCTGTGAAATAGAGGGCTTAAAAATGTCAAAAATCTGAGTCTATTAGACTAAAGCTGAGGGAGGTTTTGGTTTTAACATGGTGACCTGTATTCACAAAAGCCTCATTAAAGAGAACTAAGAGAGTTGCCAAAGGTGAAAGTTGATAGGTGGGTTAATTAGGAATTTAGTTCAAATATGAACAAATTTTGAAGAGAGATGAAATATGGGCAAGAAGGTGAAAATTAGGTCAGAAATAACATATACCAGAGCCAGGGCCAGAAGCAGAAATGTTTTAAAAAAAGGTAAGCAGGATTCTGGAAAGAGGAAATGGGAGGCCTGATGTGATATAGGTAGCAGAAAGGGTAAGGTCTGAAGAAGTACAGGATATATTAAAAAAATGAGTATTTGGAACAATGGATCCTGAAATTTGCTGATGTTCTTTGGCTCTTCCACCAAGGTTGGGTGGGGAATTAAAGAGATAGCCTCCTATTAAAAACCATGGAATTTTAATCCACAATTTCTACAAAAATGAAGTTAAATTACTCAAAATTATTTAATATAAATTAAGTGGTAAAAATAAAAAAAATATTTTTTTATCCTATACAGGATATACATCTACTGGATGTATATATATGATATACATCTAATGTATAGGATATACATAGGATATAGGATATACATCTAATATAGGATTACATCTAATAGGATGTTTGGATATACATCTAATGTTAAGCCCATAATGTCCTTTTACTCTCCACAAGTCTTTCAAAATAATTAAATTATTCTTAGGTTCACTTTCCATGGAAAAAATCTACTATAATTGGGAATTTCAAATATTGGAACAACAACATTGACAGACTAATTTTCTGAGCTCTAAGTTTTTGAGAACACTATCAAACTGAATTTAATTGGCATAATTTTCTCTTTACAGATAGATTTAAATTGTTTATTTGGATCAGAGTTAAAAATGATCAGGGAAAGAAGGGAAGAACAATTAGTTTCATGAGTCCAGATTTTTTAGCTTTTTTTGCAACTGAATAGAGACTCTTTAAGGATTATACTTCTAAACTAATAAATTGCCACAAACTAGAATTTAAGTCAGAGGCTAAAATTAATTATCCTAATTTTTTATCTGACATTGTCTAAATTATATTACATGAAAAACATTGAAATGCTTTTCTTAAATTTAAATTCAGCCACAGAGGTTTTGAGAATCATATATATTTTTTAAGATTTTGTTTATTTGTTTGAGAGAGAGTGCATGCACAAGTAGAGAGGGAGGGATATAGGGAGAGGCAGAAGCAGACTCCACACTGAGTGGGGAGCCCTACTTGGGGCATCCCAGGATCCTGAAATCATGATCTGAGCCAAAGTCAGATGTGTAACCAGCTGAGCCACCAAGATGCTGAAGAGTCATATTTTTAATGATGATAACAATGATGAGAAGGGCAACTGAAGGAATGAATAAAAATGAAAATGAAACAGGTGAATATTAGATTTCTATATTTTTGCAAAAGGAAATTTTGCTACATTCACTCCAAGATTGAATGCCTCAATGAATAAGTCTAATATCTACTTTATTCTCAGTACTTTTTTAAAGAAGATTATTTATTTATTTATTTATTTATTTATTTATTTATTTATTTATTTATTTATGAGAGAGAACAAGTGAGCGGGAGGCGAAGAGAGAGGGACAAGCAGATTCCTCGCTGTGCAGGAGTCCAATTGGATGCTCAATCCCCAGGACCCCAAGATCATGACCTGAGCTAAAGTCAGATGATTAACCAAGTAAACCACCTATGCACCCACAGTCTCAGTACTTTAATGACCCTTTTGACTTCAATGGTGAGGGAAAATATTTAGGACTGTATCAGATTTCTGTGCTGAATGACTAGCATATTTCTAAAGAACTTTACCCCAGGACATAGTACAATGGCAGCAGTGATTCTTGTTTTTGTTGTTGTTGTTGTGCCTTTGTAAAGGACAGTTTAAAAAGTAATCATATTTGGGATGCCTGACTGCTCAGTTGGAAGAGCATGGGACACTTGACCTCAGGGTTGTGAGTTCAAGCCTCACATCGGGTATAGAGATTACTTAAAAATAAAATATTTTTTAAAAAGTATAATCACATATAGACCTTTAATTTAAAATATTATATAGACTAAAATGATCATAACATATTCTATTGTTCTGGATATTTTCTCCTTGTCCCTCCACAGAGATATTAACTAGGATGAACTGTATTGGCTTGCCCACCCCCAATTGCCTCCTCACTTATGGTTGGGCCTCTCCAATGGGACCCATTGCAGGAAACTGGAGCGTGGTAAGAAAATGAAGCTGTAAAATTGTTCTTCAGTATCCCTTTCTGCTGGGTCAACTTTGGATTGGCTATATCTTTCTACAAAGATCAGAAATCTTGTTAAGTGCTGCTGTCCAAACAATTTTCTCTCCAGCTTCTTATGACTCTTGCCTCTTCTTATGCCTTCAGGTTCAGGTATAGCAATTGCTCCCAGCTACTGCTTTCTCTAAAGTACTACACAATTCCTTGTTGTTTTCCCTAACTGTAAAAGTAATATATTTATTAATATCTCATGAATCATCCAATTTTAATATTGCATTCATTTTAATAGAACTGGATAAATAGCTGAAGAGAAAATTAATAAACTGGAATAAAGATTGAAGGAACTACACAGAATCCTGCATGTTGGGCAGAGATTGAGAGAGAAATTATATGAAACAGAGATTAAATGCTATAATGTATCTAAGAGAATGTTCACATATATTCAGTTGAGTTCCAGAAGAATAAAATAGAAAGTTGAGAGGCTGTGACTAAGTGGAAATTATGAGAAGACTTTATAAATTGAATAAAAACACAGAAATCTCAAACATAAGAAGTTAAAAAAATGTGCACATAAGCACATTATGCAACTGAAGAACAGCAAATACAAGATAAAGATCCTAGATGAAAAACAAAAGCTGGAGAGAAAATAGAGATTACCCACAAAGATCGACCTTTGAGTAGCAGTAGCAACAAGAAAGGCAGAATAAAATGGTATAATTATTTCAGAGGGCAAAGATTAAATACATACCAACCAATATGTATTCAAAGAAATTATCTCTCAAGAACAAAAGAGAAATAAAGACAATTTCAGACAAAGTCATCATACTTCCAATAGATTGTCAGTAAAGGAATTTATAAGGATGTAATTTCAATAGAAGGAAATTATTCTATAGGGAAAATGTGAAATACAAGAGACAATGGTTAACATTTGTATTTTTTTTTAAGATTTTATTTATTTATTTGAGAGAGAGAGCAGGGGAGGGGCAGAGGGAGAGGGATAGACTCATTGATGAGTGTGGAGCCTGATGTGGACCTCGATCTCACAATCCTGAGATCATGAGCTGATCCAAAATCAAGAGTCAAACACTTAATGGCTTCAGCCACCCAGGTGCCCCTGAATATTTGTATTATGAGGATAAATCTTTTAAAAAATCACCTGGGGGATGCCTGGGTAGCTCAGTGGTTGAGCGTCTGCCTTCGGCTCAGGGCATGATCCCAGGATCCGGGATTGAGTCCCGCATTGGGCTCCCTGCATGGAGCCTGTTTCTCCCTCTGCTTGTGCCTCTGCCTCTCTCCCATGAGTAAATAAATAAATATTTTTTAAAAAGTCACTTGGACAGCAAACACTGATAAACAATGACATATAATTTTGAGGATTAGTAAAAAGAACTGTTATTAATACCATTATTGTGAGGTTTGAATGATCTAGGGTTTGCAAAAGTTGTGTTTTTACCTAACACGATATTTAGTAAGGGTTGAAGTTCTACAATCAGATTCTTTTCAGGATAAGTATATTTATTTTGTTCCCATATGTTTTATTTTTAGCTTGCCTTATAATTTATTTTCAGTTTTATTTTTGGTAATGTATTCCTTTTTCATTTTTGGTTTTCGCTGTGAGATATTTTAGTCCTGGATTTGAACCAATAGTTTAAGGACATAAATTTTGTTTTTTTATGTTTAGGTGCATTCAAAATTATTGGAGATCATAGTCAAATTATGTTTTATATCATGTTAAAAATTGAAAAACTTACAAGATATCCTCCTTATAGGAGGGTTTTAAAAACTCGTAATATGGGGCCCAAGGCCATCTAGAGAATTTTAGTTTGTTATTTGTTCTAATTTTGTATTTGAACACCTCTAAATGGAGTGGGAATTCACTCTTCAGTTAACTGCCATGTTCAGAATTTCCTTTTGTTTTATGTCTATACATTTCATGGCATTTCATACATTCATGTTACCTGCCTAATACTGCTAAATGTATTTGAGTTCTTGATTAGTGACTTACAAGATGACAAGTATCTAAAATATATGTATTCCAGTTTAAAAAATGCTGGAAATTCCATAAACTTGCTTTCACTTCTCTAAGAAAGGCATGTAATATTAATGCCAAGACTTATTTAAAGCATTCATTTACCAGTTGTTGATGTAAAATCATGACCTATTTAATAGCTCTGAATCTGCTTACCATCTGTAAAATAAGAATCATAATAATTACCCTGTCCATTGCAACCAGAGTGCTATGTGTATTTGTTACCACATTCCCCACCCTCCCAAATAAAACATAACTTCCTGTTATATAAGGAGTTTAGAAGTTGTCCCTTACTCCTAACAACAAGTAACAAGTTGAACAAACTGAAAAATTAATGACTTTTCTTAAATTCATCAGAAAAGCGAGGTCACAGGTCACCATTAGACCACAATTGGAGAGACAGACAAGCAAATATGGACAATCACAATTTACCAGGGTAGAAAGCTCTGTGGGAACCAGTACCAGGATAGGAAAACCTGAACTGGAATTGATAAATTGCTGGAGACAAGTGTGAGAGTTAAAAATCTCCAGGGGGAAAAAATAAAAAATAAAAAATAAAAATAAAAATCTCCAGGGGGGCCCAGTTATAGGGAGGTCCTACATTTTTGTGAATTTTACCTTCAGGTACTTTACCAGATAGAGTGTCCATCAGAGGAAAAATATCCTCTTACTTCTGACAAGGGGAGAGGAAAAGGAACCATTTTTAAATACCCCAGAACATTCTTCTTCTTCTTCTTTTGTTTTAAAAATTTCGTTTATTTATTCATGAGAGTCACAGAGAAAGAAGCAGAGACATAGGCATAGAGAGAAACAGGCTTCCAGGACCCCAGGATCACGACCTGAGCCAAAGGCAGATGTTCAACCACTGAGCCACCTAGGTGCCCTCATTCTGTTCTTTTTTTTTTTTTTAAGGTTTTATTTATTTATTTATTTATTTATTTATTTATTTATTTATGATACTCACAGAGAGAGAGAGAGAGAGAGAGGCAGAGACATAGGCAGAGGGAGAAGCAGGCTCCATGCACCGGGAGCCCGACATGGGATTCGATGCCGGGTCTCCAGGATCCCGCCCTGGGCCAAAGGCAGGCGCTAAACTGCTGTGCCACCCAGGGATCCCTGACCTCAGGAGAAAATGATGTTACAGAACCTAACCTGCTGGGACAGAACATCACAGGGTAGTAACTAAGGTTATATGGGCACTATAAGGGGGGTTGTGTTTGAAAGTTTTAAAGTAAACATATCTTAAAAAAAATGAAACAGTTATTTCTCCACATGGACTAAGAGATAGCTGTCAAAATCACATTCAGACACTCTTGTTTTCCCCTTTCTAAAACTAATATCACAGATTCTGGGTAATGTATTTCTTGCTTAACAAGTTTAATAGCTATCTTAATAATAAGCTTACTCTCAAATGTAATATATCCTGAAACTAAAAAATATATTTTCTAGTCTGTTTCTCCACTGCTGTTAATAAGGCAGTTAGTACCCCAGTATTATAGGTCTGAAAACTTTTCATCATCCTTAACCCATTCTGTTTTTGCAAACAAGTTTTCACAGATATTTTTCAGAATTTCTCATTCATTTTCCTTACCACTGATCATCCCCAAAGTTATTAGCATGTATGGCTGGGTTGGACATTTTTGAATATTTTTTTGTTTCTAAGACATACTTAATTTTATTGTACTTCACAGATACTGTGTTTTTACAAATTTAAACTTTGTGGCAACTCTGCCCCAAGCAAGTCCACTGGTGCCATTTTTCCCAACAGCAGATGCTGTTACAAATACTTTGTTTCAAATTTTGGTAATTCTCACAATATTTCAAACTTTATAATTATTAATATTATTATATTTATTATGGTGATTATAACTCTTGAAAGCTCAGATGATGGTTAGCATTTTCAGCAATAAGTATTTTTTAAATAAAGTATGCACAAGGTTTTTAGATATTATGCTATTGTGCACTTGATAGACTATAGTGTAGTGTAAACATAATTTTTAAATGTACCGAGAAACCAAAAATTACTTTGATTTGGGGTACTTGGGTAGCTTGATTGGTTAAGTGTCTGCCTTTGCCTCAGATCATGATCCTGGGAACCTGGGAAATAGCCCCAAGTTCAGCAGGGAATCTGCTCAGCAGGGAATCTGATTCTCCCTCTGCCTCTGCCTCTCCCCCCACTTATGTCCTCTCTCTCTCAAATAAATAAAATCTTTAACAACAACAACAACAATGACTTGACTCACTTCATTGTGATATTTGCTTTATTGTTGTGTTCTGGAACACAACCTATAGTATCTCTGGGGTATGCTTGTATATATTAATTCTGTTTAAGGTTCGGCTTCTCTTGATTGATGTATTAAAGCATATGTGTTATAAATAATCACTAAAGAATAGAACACCTCAGACTGAGAGATATACTGGGTTAGGATAGAGGCAGGCATGTGGAGCCCAACTCTGAAGACGAGTCCCTGAGGAGCAGCTGGCCTGCCCAGGCCTAAAGCCCAGAGGAGCCTGATGCTCAACTTGAATTCCCCAAATGGTCACTATTACAACTTCAAATCTGGTGGACAGGGAATAGTGGGAAGAAATCCAAGTTCTTAGGAACCAAGCTAGTGGTGGAAATGGTTTTTAAATGTGTGTCCATATAGGGCAGAAAACCAACCAAGGCATTGGTGATAGGAAAACAAACCAAACCAAACCAAACAAAAAAAGCATTTTTGAGGAAAAAAGTTGTCAACATTATTTCTTATTCAAATATACTTTTTTATAGTGTATTTTCAAAGGTTCCTAACAAAATACTGTTCCCTTTGCAACTAGAAAAGAACATAGCTAAATATTGTCACCATTGAAGAAGAAAAACAAGTGTAAGAATAAAAACCACAAAATTTAACAGATTTGCAAAAGGAAATTCTACTTCACATTCTAATGGGGAGGTTTCTATTCTCAGCTGGAGTTCCTAGGGGAAGAATTTAATTATTAGAGTGACCGAGACCAAGTCTTTGCTTAGGTAAATGATAATAATAATAATAATAATAATAATAATAATAATAATAATAATAAAACAAGTCTATCAGATACAGAAGATTTCTTTGTAATACAAGGTATAATAATAGTTTGACTTTACACATCTTACCATCTTTTAAAAAGAAAATTTAGGGGATCCCTGGGTGGTGCAGCGGTTTGGCGCCTGCCTTTGGCCCAGGACACGATCCTGGAGACCCGGGATCGAATCCCACGTCGGGCTCCCGGTGCATGGAGCCTGCTTCTCCCTCTGCCTATGTCTCTGCCTCTCTCTCTCTCTGTGACTATCATAAATAAATAAAAAAAAATAAAATAAAAAAAATAAAAGTGTCAGCTGGCTCTTTAAAAAAAAAAAAAAAGAAAATTTAGTAATTTATCTTGGTGTGATTGTATGCAATCAAAATTGTCAGCAAACAATTAATACATGACATTTGGGACACCTACTATATACTGTACTATACTATACTGTACTATACATTATAAGACTGTAATTTGTTTTGAAAATTAATTTTCATAGTATTTTCAGTTTTGTTATATGGTACTACAAACTGATTAAAAAATCAGCTGCTTAAAAAAAATCAGCTGCTTTTTTTTTAATACTTTTTAAAAAAGATTTTATTTATTTATTCATGAGAGAGAGAGAGCAGGCTCCATGCGGAAGCCCGATGTGGGACTCGACCCCCGGACTCCGGGATCACGCTCTGAGCCAAAGGCAGATGCTCCATTGCTGAGCCACCCAGGTGTCCCAAAAAATCAGTTTGAACAAATGCTAGGAATAAAAATCATTTAGCTTTGAGAAAAGATAACAGGATATAGAGGAAAAATATTGTATGTATCAAAGAAACTGTAGCTTAAATTCTGGGTTCTGCTTCCTAAGAGTATTTCTCTGGGTTGCATACTTAAAATCCCTGCTGAGCCTCAGAAGGCATGCCTACAAACTGGGACAAATGTGATCTATAATGCTTATTTATGGAGTCATTAAAATAAGCAGAAATATTTTATTTAGTGTTTCTTTCGAAATTCCAAAATATCTAAGGCATTTTGGCTTAAGAAACCATCTAAAACAAATGTGGAAAAATCTATGTAAATAGCTTTCTCTCTTTTCTAGAGATCAAAGTGGTTCTTTTTTTTTTTTTTCCAGAAAATCACATATCAATTTGCAATCCTTGTCATAAAAACAAGCTTAACTCTGCTCTGAAAGTGTATTGAGAAGATGAACTACTTTTCCCGTCAGTTCTACTTCTTTTCTCATGTTAGACATGTAGAGCCAGCTCACTACTGGACACCCCCAAAGATATCTCAAACCAAACACGTCCAAAACTGGAAGCATTAGCTCCTCCCAACTGCTTCTTGTAGTGAAATGGAACAACAGTAAATATAGTCAATTGACAGCACGATTGACTTAATCATTTTAAGTCAGACTTGGTACTCATCTTAGGTTAAGTCAGAACTTAGGTACTCATGCTTTCATACCACCTCCCTAGACAAATAATCATGAAATCCTGCTGATTTAAACTTTTTTTTTTTTTGGCTATTTCTCAAAACAATATTCCCCTGATCTCATTGCCACTCTAACTCAGTTTCCTTGAAAATATAAAATAGCCTTATAATAGGTGTTGCTGCTTCCACTTATTTAGTTTCTCTTACCTCCTCTATTTCTCTACTTCTAAACTATATTTAATATTACACTCTAGAATGGAGCATTTAATAATAATGCATTACTCTATTTAAAAATTCTTTTTTTAAAAAAGATATATATATATTTTTAATTTTCAAGTAATCTCTAACCCCAAGATCAAGAGTCACATGCTCTGCTAGGCCAGCCAGGCATCCCTGCTGCTTAAAAGTGCTTAGTAACTATTTACATTCTATTGGACAATGTGCTTAGCATGCCACAGAAGGCTGCCATAGTTTCTCTTTGTCTTGTGAATGAGTGCCAATTCCCACCATTTCTACTCATTTCTTGCTCTCAAGTAATAAGAAGTATTTCAGTGTCCAGTATCTATCATCCACTTTCTACCTGCATGACTGTTCAAGCTGTTCTGTGTGTAATCTTCTCTGTTAGTTTCCTATGGCTTCTGTAAAAAAAATCACCACAAAATTTGTGACATAAAACCACATACAAGTATCTTCTATAGTCTCCAAGGTCAAAAGTTAAAAATAAGTTTCACTGGGTTGAAATCAATGTGTCAGCAGGGTCCTGCTTCTTCAGAATCCCTAGGGGATAATCCATTTTTTGTTTCTTTCTGCTTCTGGTGGCTGTCAGCATTCCTTGGCTTGTGGCTGTGTGCCTCCAATTTCTGTCTTTGTATTACATTGTCTTTCTCTTTCGTGTCAAATACTTCTCTGCTTCCTTCTTATAAGGATGTTTGTCTTTACAAGGGTGTTTGTGGTTGCATTTAGGGAGCACTCCGATAATCTAGGATAATCTCCTCATCTAAAGATTCTTAATTACATTTACAAATGCGTTTTTTTTCTACATAATTTAACACTTATAGGTTCCAGATTAATTAAAACCTGATATCTTAAGGGGCCGTTATTCCACCTATGACACCTACCCTTTAGAATTTAACTAGGCTTCTCTTATCTGGGCACCCATGGCACCCTGTGGTTAACTCAATTTATGTTCAATATACAAATATTAAATCTTCCTCACTAAAATGAAAATTCTTCAAGGGCAGAAAATGAATGATTTTATTCATTTTCCTTTCTTACTGTCAATGCCTTAGTATGATGTCTGGCACATAGTAGGCACTCAGTGTGTATCTCTTTATCTTTTGAAATGAAGGCAGCCCTGCTCTTTTATTTTCAAAGTAGAAGACTTACCCAGTGGGAGAGAACAAGAAAGTATATGCTTATTTCACTGTCTGAAGCACTCTTAGCCAGTGTGGCTTGCTTCCTGACCCTATCTAATGAGATAATGCAAATAAAAACACTTCCCAAATGATGGCTTACTGATTCATTTTCTTAGGATAAAAATTCCAAGACAAAAGTGGCCAATGGGATTATACGGAGAGCATGGACTCAGAATTATATGTGACACATTAAACAATGGTTATGTCCACACATGCTTATTTATTAATGTGATATGTTATCTAATCAGCACCAATAATTCTTGCATCTATAAATAAAACAAAATAAAGATATACTTTGTTTAGAACAAGTATCAAATAAAGAGTTGTGGCCCATGACAGACACACCCCACGGTGATCCCCGTGAGTCACATCTTATGTAATTCCCTCCTTTGAGTACATACAGGCAGGGCCTATGATTTGCTTCTACTAGAATATGGAAAAAATGATAGAATATCAGTCCTATAATTAATTATATTACAAGATATACACAAACAAGATCAATTTCTCTTTCTCTCTCTCTCTATCCATCTATCTACAAAGGCATATGGACAAAGCCAAGTGACAAGGAACTATGGGAGGCATCCAAGAATCGAGAGAGGCCTTGGCTGACAACCACTGCCACTACCACCATCAACAACAACAAACAGAAGAATTTGAGTTCTATAGCCACAAAGAGATTGGAAATAGCTTTTACTGGGAGGCTTCAGAGAAGGTCACAGCTCCAGCTGACATCTGGATTGTTGTCTAGTGAGATCCTAAATCAGAAAATCCAGTTGAACAGTACTCCCTGGATCTGGTCTACTGAAGTTCTGAGATAATGAATGTGTGTTAAGTCATAAGTTTGTGGTAATTTGTTGCGCATCAATAGCAAACTGATGTAAGACGTAACTTTCTTTGTAATGCAGAATTGGCAGAAATGTGACAAAGACATTGCAGAATCTCTGAGTAGTAAAAACTGTAGAAAAAAATACTTGGTATAAAGCAAAACTGAAAAAAATTACATTTACTTCAAATGAGAAAGAAAATAGGTATCTTAAAAATTAACCATGGCTTTATGCTTATGAATATAAAGGGATAGTCCTCTAATGGGCTCAACTTTTGAAAAAATAACCAAGGAGATGAAGTAAGAAAAAAAAGTCACGTATAAACATGTATCATAAACCTGTTGGAATAACACCATTGAGGCAAGATTTGCACCAAATCTTGCAAAAAATGTTGAAAAGGGAAAAGTCTGTTTCACATAAGAACAAATGAGCAGGGAAAGGAGGGATTTGTGGTGGATGCTGATGTGTTCTAGTGGAAAGACTCTAGGCTTTAGGCCAGTCTGCTTCACTGTTTACTCTTTGCATAACCCTGAGCAAATTACATTTTGAAATATGCTATTAGAGAAAATAAAATATAATCTTGGAAATTGCATTAGGGTTCTCCACAGAAACAGAACTGATAAGACCTGATATCCATCCATCAAGAAATATGTGTATATATATATATATATATATACACACACACACATGATATAAACATTGTGTATATGTATACAAATATATATAATACATAATTATACATTGTATAAATAATATAGAATATAAAATATTGTTATACTGATTTATATTATATAATATATAATTATATATATAATATATAATAAAGAAATGTATAATGTGTATAAACAAATAATGCACAAATACTATATACATTATAAGAAATTGTCTTATAATGACTATGGAGGCAGAGAAATCCTAAGATCTATAGTCAGCGAGCTGGAGATCCAGGACAATCAGTGGTGTAGTTCCAGTCCAAGTCCGAAGGCCCAAGAACCAGAACTAATGGCCTGATTTCTAGTCCAAAGGCTAGCACATTTGAGGCACAAGAGGAGCTAAAGGGCTGATGTTTCATTTACAATTGAAGTGAAGCACACCTATTCCGGGCTAGCCCACCCAAACCTCCCCCACATGATTTGTCATGCTTTTTCCTTTCCAACTGCCCTGAGGCAGGATGTTTGGAAGCTAGGCATTGAAGATGTTGGAGGAGAGCTGTTTCACTGATCAGGAACACATATTTAGTATTTTATGTGAGCAGGAAATATACTTTTCATCTTTTTGAACCATTACATATTTTTAAGTCTATAACAGTCTTTCAGAGGAATCATACTTTTTATTCATTCAATTCCATTTAATTGTCAGATCAGCTCAAATTCCAAAAATTTTATTTTGGAATATTTCTAAAGGGTAACAAAAGGAGTTGAGAAAATATGAGTAACGTATCCTTCTCACATCTACATTGGTCAGCCTTTGAAGCTCCTATTTCTGCAGAATGTGCACTCTACTGCAGTAAACCATGCATTGCTCACTCAAGCTCCTGTTAGAGCACCTGCATTACAGAGCAAGACTGCTTCCTGAGACCATAGTCTAACTTTTGTCCTACTGACCAACTTCAAGTGATTAGGAAAGAGCTAAGAGCTAACTAAAATTTTAGTCTACTTGCAAACTTTTGACAAAAACTGAAGTAGTTTCGAAGAAAATTACCAGTGTCTACAGGAAGACTGTATACATTTTTAGAGAAGAGAAAGAGGGAGAATAGCTGAGTTGTAATTACAATTAGCTATTATGTTTCAACTATTATAAACATAGCAGGAAATTAAAACCTTATAAAACAATAAACACCTCAAGAATAATTTAAAAGAGTAAAATAAATACTGAATCATTTACCTTGAAAAGATAATTGCAATTATAAGTATACACGCTGAGAAAAATTAGTGAAGGCATTCAATTATTTAGTCTCGCACATGCTTTGAAAACCTTTGCAAATTGATGAGGTATTCATTATTTTTCTTAAAAAAAAAAACAGGCCCATGTAATTTAGTCAATTACTAGCATTACATATTGAATAAAATTTTTCTCTAGAATATGATACCAAAATGAAAGATTATCTTTCAAAACTTGTTCTAAAAGTGATTAAGAATTATAAAGGCGTAACAGTCATAGGTCAATTCTATTCATGATGTCAACTGAGTTTTTAAATTGTTTGGGAATGATATAACCTGTTTACCTTGTTTAATTGAAATTCACACACACATATATATCATATATTAACAATCATGTATTTATTATGTATTATTACACTGTAACCTAGAACAATCCTGGTTCATAAAGGTGGAGTTAATTATGATAGGGATTATATATTCAAGTTCTACCTCAGAATGTATCAAACTTTATCTTTTTCTTTGAATTGAAATTAATGTGTACAGTATTTCAATACAATTGCTAGCAAATAAGAAAGCACTCTTAAGGGCAGCCCTGGTGGCTCAGCAGTTTAGCTCTGCCTTCAGCCCAGGGTGTGATCCTGGAGACCGGGGTTCGAGTCCCACATCGGGCTCCCTGCATGGAGCCTGCTTTTCCCTCTGCCTGAGTCTCTGCCTCTCTCTCTCTCTCTCTCTCTCTCTCTTCTCTCTCTCTCTCTGTATCTCATGAATAAATAAATAAAATCTTTAAAAAAACACTCTTAAAAATTGCGTGTGTATATATTCAAGGTAGAATTATGAACTAAGCTATAAAGGAAAAGTTAAAGATATAGAACAGGTCAATAGGAGAAAAAATGTCAGTTTTTAACAATCAACCTTGTAATTTCAAAATCTGATTAATGTGAGTTTCAACCAGGAAAGTACGTGTAAGAAGAAGTACGCATAAGACAGAGTTTAATAAATTGTTAAAGGATTAATATGAGAATGATTCCTAGAACTGAGAAGCAGGGATCTCTAGATTGAGAGGGCCAAATGAGTGTCTGTACAATGATTGGAAAACAATGACATGCACTGATTGGAAAACAATGACATGCACTAGGAAATAACGTTGTGAAGTTTTAGAACACTGCTGATAAAGAAAAGCACCTAAAAACTCCTAAAAGCAGCCAAAAATAAAGGAAGAAAGCAAGCAAACAAGAGACACATTCACACCAAGGGGGGGGGGGGATGGGGGCAGAAAGGGGAGGAGAGGGAAAAGAAAAGATAAACAAAGATAAACCAAGATTAGTTGCAGTTTGTAGACTAGGTTAGTGTTTGGTATTCAGATATGATTTGTTAAATTTTAAGCAAACACTCAAGAGGCTATATGCCAAGAACTGTAACCATAAATAGGTGTAGACTCTAAAAATAGGCTTCCCAGATCAAATAATGTGGGAGTCATTTTGTTACATAGCAACCTGTTTCATATACTGGTTCAGATAAATAGCCAATCCATTAAAGGAATCACATATACCAAAAAGGAATTTATGTAGGAAAATGTAATGAATAAACTGCTACAATATACATTGATGAACTAAGCAATTATCAGTTCTAGGATACATACATTATAGCCAAAAAAGTATTGGATTGTGAACTAATAGAAGTTTTTTGTGTGCTAGTCACTATTAATAGTAATAGAGATTTTGTATAAGTAGCCACAAGTGCAACAGCTTCGTCATTTGGTTAGGTAAATGTCCAGGTTTGAATAATTTCTTTGCAACAGATTTTGGCGGATCTGCGATTACACAGAAATTGCTTCTAATCTCTGGCTGAGAACGCTATCTGTGATACATGGCATAAAGTGCTTTTGGAACAGAAGAGAGATAGAGCTTAGCAATGAAATGATCTTTTTTTTTTCTGTAAATTTTCCCCTAGATTGCTTACCTAACCCCAACATAATGTGAAAACACCTGAACACTCAATGTAGTTTAAATCTGTTAGCTGTTTGAAAACATGTGCTTTGTGAGATTAGAAGAATACCATTTTCTTCTTTTAAAAAAAGCTACTCTTTCATGAAAAATTTCCATATTATCACACAAAAGGATCCAGAAGTAATTCAATTTTAAAAACATTTGTTTTCTGCTAGAACTTTATTTCCTTCAGTTACATGATGTATATTGAGGTGAAACAAATACCTCAATTCTGATGAAAAGAATCCATTTGTATCTAAATATTTATTTTGCTATTAATAATTCTACAAATTCACACATGTTGGTCAATAATCCCATGGGACTAAATAACCAACATTTGAAGACCAATTATGACATCATTAGATTGTTTTTTTCTGTGTATATTTTTCTTTATATCTTTGGGTTTTTTTCTGAAGAATTTTCCCTCCCCACACTTATTTGGAAGATTGCTAAATATATATTTCAGATTATGTAAACTTTTTTCAGTTTAATTTTCACACTAAGATTTTTAATAGTCACAACTTATTTTTCTGCATGGTATAAGGTACACACATAACATTATTCTATGATTTTTTTCTAATAGCATCAACACAACTTAAAGATAACACATATTAAAAACATTATATTCATAATAAATTTCTGTGTACTCAGTTTCTATAATCAAATTAGTGACCATATCAATCCCATTCTAATAAAATAGTATTTAATTATTTTTTAGTATTATTTGGTTCATGAAAGATATTTTGTCACTCTTTTATCTAAAAATTTCTCAGTTATTCTTGTATATTTTCTTTTCCAAATAAGCTTTCTACATTCAATTAAACCATCTATGTTAGTACTTTAATTATCCTTGCATTTTACTTTTAGATTGATTTGGTAGTAATTACAACATTGGGTCTTTGTATTTATGTTTGTCCATGTAATTTTATAAACGTCAGTAACCTGAGAATTCACCAGGTAAATATTATACATTCCTTTTTAGTTTTATTCTTTTTATTTCTTTTTTTCCTTTGTGAAAAGGACTGGGTTTCTATTACAGTATGTTAATAATATACCTAGCTGAAGTTTCTCAGAGGATTAAACATAGTATATCTGGAAAACATTTTATAAATTATATGTTATACACTGTGTTAAACATGTTAAGCATGTTAGTTGTTATTTTTATTACTTGGAATTACTATTTTTATGTAATTTTATGTTTATCTTTTGTTGACTATCTTACTGAATGTTTTTATGTATGCCAATAATGTAGATAATATAGTTAATGAAAAATAACATTTGTAGATCATTACCATTTGTCTCCCCATTTTCATATGTGCTATTTTTTTTCCTCATTGTATTGAATAGGACTACCAAATTCTGGGCTAAAATTAACAGACAAAATACTTTATAAGGAATATAAGAGTAATAATTCTATAGGTATTTGTTATTTTCTGATATTTGGATTAAAAAATAACCTTAATCAAGTTAAGAAATCTGGATTACAAAGTATTTTATTTTTTAAAGATTTTATTTATTTGAGAGAGAGCACAAGCTTGTGAGTGAGAGAGTTGTGAGGGAAAGAGGAGCAAAGAAGAGAGGGGGAAGGACAAGTTGACTCCACACTGAGTGGGAGCCTGCCACGGAGCTCTATCCGTCAACCTTGAGATCATGACCTGAGCTCAAATCAAGAGTCGGATGCTTGGGGATGCTGGGTTGCACAGTCTGTTAAGGGGCTGGCCCTTGTTTTCAGCTCACATCATGATCTCAGGGTTATGGGATTGAGCCTCATATCCAGCCTCAATCCTCTTCCTCTCCCTTTGCTCCTCCCTTCCCCATGCTCGATTATTTTAAAAAAAATCTTGAAAAAAAAAGTCAGATCCTTAACTGACTGAGTCACCCAGGCACCTCTGTTTATTTTAAGTGTCTATGAAATTTCATGTAATGCTTTTGGATGCATGTAATTCATGTATTTTTTTTCTCCTTTATCTTGGTAATGTACTGGAATATTCTACCAAATTTCCTGTTGTTTCATTGTCATTCTTAGAATAAATTCTACTAGCTCATGACACTTGGCTCTTAAAATAACATTTCTGGATTTGATTTGCTAGTATACTTAGGAACTAGGGTCTATATTAGTTAGCATTGTTTTTTTTTTTTAAGAAAAGATTTATTTATTTATTTATTTATTCATGAGCAATCCAGAGAGAGAGAGAGGTAGAGACCTAGGCAGAGGGAGAAGCTCCAGGGGGAGCCTGCTTCTCCCTCAGGACTCCATTCCAGGACCCCAGGATCACGACCTGAGCCAAAAGAAACAACCACTAAGCCTCCCTAGTGCCCCTTAACCTTGTATTTCTTTGTTTTCTGTTTGTTTATGTACGCCATTCATGTCTGGTTTAGATTATGATAGACACAGAAAATGACATGGAAGTAGCCCATCTTTTCAAGGTTCTAGAATAGTATAATGGAACAAAATAGATATTCTTTCTCTTGAATAAATCAAGTGATTTCTCTTTTTAAATCACTCCACTCTTGTGAATCTGAAACTTTTGGTGGAGAAATTCCGCATCTATTCTCACAGAAATTACAGGGAAATATTAGCTAAGAAGGGGTGGTTAACCTGACCTCAGAGAAATAAATATTAAACAGATAAAATTAAGGCATTAATGAACACTTGATATGTAGTTTCTTATTTTTTAATATTTAATGTCCATCTCCTACGAGCAGAACCTACTTTGTTCATTAATATCTCTCTAACACTGAAAATAGTGCCAGACCCATAGTAAACAATACATTTTTGTTTACATTTGTTCATTCAATAAATGAATAAAGTAATAAAATAATCTTGTTTTGGTTGTGAGAGGATTCTAGATAGTAGAAGTAATATGTCTATCAGAATATAATATTTTAGCATCCTTTACCTGAGGCCAAAAAATATATAAAAATTCTGTTTTTTAGAAAAGTATGTACATAATTATGTTCTCTCCATTCAGGTTTATAGCTTCACTCTATTCCAACACTAGACTGCTTTTTTTACTATATTTATTTTTGGAATTCAGTGGAAGTTAGGAGGAGGAGGATATGGTGTAAGAACACAGGTATTTCGATAACCATCTATATATTATTTTCAATATCATGTATGCTATGAAGTTAAGCTTTTCCTTTCTATCCGTAGGTATACTAAACTTCCTAAAGACAGTGATCAGAACTTTTTTAAGAAGATAAAAATAGAATTTCTCTAAATACAGGGGAAAAGATTCAATTCCATAGTATAGTAAATCAACTGGTACACTTCCTTAATAGAAAAATAATTGCTTGTTACTTTTAATATAAGTGCATGGATTAAAGAGAGAACATAGCTTATTTTTAATTTTTAAAATAATTTGTAATGAAAGGAAAAATTTGTTTCAGCTGTTACTTTGTTGATCTCATAAATTTGCCATACTTTCTCTTGCCTTTTTTTTTCTCTTTACAGTGTCTAAGTCCTTTTTTTTTTTTTTTTAAATTTATTTATTTACGATAGTCACACTCAGAGAGAGAGAGAGAGAGAGGCAGAGACACAGGCAGAGGGAGAAGCAGGCTCCATGCACCGGGAGCCTGACGTGGGATTCGATCCCGGGTCTCCAGGATCGCGCCCTGGGCCAAAGGCAGGCGCCAAACCGCTGCGCCACCCAGGGATCCACCCCCTTTTTTTTTTTTTTTTGGAATAGACACATTTCCCTAACCCCCAATCACTCTTTCCTCTGTAGGGTTCTGCTCATGTTATAAGCTTTACCTACTTTTTGAAGACCTTTCCATTCACTGCTTTGCTTTCCCCAGCCTTTGGTTAGAGCCCTATTTTAGATATGTCATGTTTATTGTCATTCTAATTGATTCAATTTTCATTTTAGTAGACTATAGACTTATTAATGCAGAAGAATTCTTTATTTAATTGTTGATCTTGTATAAACTCAACACAGCTTCAATAAAAAGTGGCAGTTACTCAATGTTGGTTAAATACATGCATTTTTATTTTTTTATTTTTTATTTTTTATTTTTTTTAAATACATGCATTTTTAAAAAGCATATTATACCTGTGATCAACCCAGCTTAGAAATGAAATTCCCTTAACCTGGGCGTCAAAATTTAGTACACAAAGTTGAATTCTTGTATTTGTTGTTGTACTCTTTTCTCAACCTTCCAATATAGGCTTTGACAAATGGGGAGAGAGAAAGGGAAAAAATTAATGTGGCGATTTGTAGTAGGGGAAAATGGTTAAAAGAAATATGAAAGACTCATCATTTTGCATATTAAATTTACATCTTTATGTCATAGCAGGAATGAATTATATCACAATACCCCTTCCAGATATTATTCCTTTTTTGATTTTTTTCCTAATTATAAAGTACTATAGAAGGGAACATGATAGATTTTTGTTTATTGTTCTTTAAGCAACATAAAGCTGCTTGCTTTATTTTTTTTCTCAGAAACCTTACTGTTTTCTATTGGCATAAAATTTT
Source organism: Canis aureus (assembly GCF_053574225.1). Taxonomy (NCBI): domain Eukaryota; kingdom Metazoa; phylum Chordata; class Mammalia; order Carnivora; family Canidae; genus Canis; species Canis aureus. The sequence continues at coordinate 29,687,894 of NC_135635.1, forward strand.
AGAGAGAGAGACAGAGAGATTGCTTTTTAAGAAAGACATTGGAAGGGTAAAACCCTGTAGTGTCCATCCATATATCTCATTGAGAGCCTCACAAGACTTGGAAACATGGGCTGGGTATTTATGTGCCCTGCTGTCAACCCTAAAGTAATACATATGAAAAGCCATCCTCCTCCTTCTCTCATTTCTATTCATGACCAAGTTTACTTATTCCCTTTGTCTTTCACAGGAGAAGCCCAAGAAGATGTAGGCTCAGGTATTAGGAGAAAAATCAAAACTGATCCAATCTAAGAAGGTTTACAGGAATGTATATTCATTCTCTAAAAACTTTCTAAGAGAAATCACTTTTCTAGGTCCTAGGAAAAAGTAGAGTCTGTGTACATAAAAATAGAGGCTTGGGGGCTAAGCTTTCTTAGCTTAGTTAAGAAATTCTGCAAAATTTCTGTGAAATTCTGAACTATTGACTTAAGAACTATTGACTTTATGTCTAAATAGTAACTGCAGTGTTTTTTTTTAATGGAATATATTAAAAAGACTCCAGGAAAACATTTATAAAGTTATTATTGGATGGTAAGAGTGTGGGGCGGAGTTGGCCTTAGAGAAATGATAGCAGCATTATTAAAAAGTATTTTAAAAGCACATGCTGGGCTCAAGTCAGTATAGCTCAAGAAGACAGGAGCAGAAAGACAAGATGAATGATGTGAAGCTTGCTGTCTTGGGTGGTGAAGGAACAGGCAAATCTGGTGAGTTATGTTGTTTCCTATGGCATGGTTCAGAATGCAAAAAGAGTGAGAAGTATATTGATCTCATAGATATAGGTATATAATGTTATTTTTCATTAAGAGTTTTCATTTTTATGAGTAATAATGCAATTAACTGTATATTTATAGAATTTATAAACAGTTTGAGGATGATAACTGAAGTATTAATTTATGCTTTTTAAAAATTCTTTGGAATAATAGTAAATTCCTCCTTCATTGTCCCAACTACTTCTCACTCCACCACACCTGCCCTCACATCCACTAGTGGCAAAACAATAGTCTTGAACTGATTCTTCTGCTCTGAGACTAAGGGCAGAGAAGAATTCATGAAGACCTGTGTATTTTTTTTTTTAAGATTTTTATTTTATTTTATTATTTTATTTTATTTTATTTTATTTTATTTTATTTATTTTATTTTATTTGAGAGAGAGCATGAGCAGGGGTAGGAGCAAAGGGAGAGAGGGAGGGGGACAAGTAGACTTTCCACTGAGTGTAGAGCCTGACACGGGGCTCAATCCCAGGACCCCAAGATCATGACCTGAAGTCAGACGCTTAATTGCCTGAGCCATCCATGTACAACTGTGGATTATTTTTTATTTTTATTTTATTAATTTTAAATTTTTTTGTGGATTACTTTTTAAATGCAGTATTATTGAAGTGAGAAAACTTAGGACAGGCATGGCTTTATAGGTGCTGGAGACTGAGCAACAGGTGCCCTGATTTTTTAAAATTATTATCATTTTTTTTGGTGCCCTGATTTTGAAAGCCATGGTTTTGTTTTATTTTACTGGAATTTGTTTTTGGTTCCATTATGATGGTGGCCAGGATGCCACCAAAGAGCTACCTGAACTTCATGAACCATACAGCTGGCCAGACCCAGGAGCTGCAACTGACCATAGAGATCCTTTTTCTGGTTTCCTGGATTTTGAAGTCCCAATATCCTCACAAACAACTGTAAAAGCTTGATCTTATCTTTGTCATTATTAGCACACAGCACCTTGGAACCAGATTTAATACAATAAAGAATATAAAGAGATGATATAGTTCTTGAGTTTCAAACCTAATGAGAGCTCTGTTTCTGTTAAGTAAGGCAAGCTGCTTTACCTGTTTGCATTCATGAATTAATTACATAGTGATTTGAATAGACAGATCACTTTCTTTCTAGTCTTTTAATCTTTATGGTTGTACGGTGAAAATCTTGCTGACTATTATTTTGACTAGAATTTAATAAAGCTTTAAGGTCTGCATTAATGCTTGGTAATTTTTGAACTGAAAGATAAAACTTCATGTACATAGCTAAGTTATCTATGTCCCAAAACAGAAGAGACCCTAAGTCCAGCATGTTTGTTTTGCAGCCCTTACAGTAAGGTTTCTTACCAAACGATTCATTGGAGAATATGCCTCTAATTTCGGTAAGTCACCACTTGAGACTTTATCACCTTTAAAATGTCAGCATTTTAATTAAACTACAGTTAAGATCACTGAAGCATTTTGATAGAATTTTCTATTGTTGCACTTTTAAGCAACTTATTTATTCAGATTCTGGTTGGAAATGCCAAAATAGGTACTTGAATGTTCTTTTATGATAAAATTCACCCAACTTGATGTTAGGTAAGATGGATTAGAAAGTCAGTTTGTTTCAGGCTAAAATTAGAACATTAAAACTGAGATTCTCCTCCTGCCAATATTATAAAGCATGTATGAATATTTTTGTAAACTATAAAACATTTCTGAAATTAAATAAACATCTGTTAAAAGATAAGGACAAATTAATTATAAAAGCACTAGAACGACAAAATAAAGCTTATGTTAATTGTAAAACTGTGTGAAAATAACGGGACAATTTTACCTGATTAAAGATTATAATTATCTAGGTTGCTTAACTAAGTTTCACAGAAATTCTAAAACAGGTGCCAGAGCACCTTAATATGATCTTAAAATCATTTTACTAACTCTGCTCTAAATTTATTTTGATCAGAATTAGCATAACATATGGGAAATACCACAGTGGGGCATTAATAAAAAGTGAAGAATTTTGGCAGAGTTTTGAGTATATTTTTGGCTCAGCAATTAATCAATATAATGGTACTAATATCTCACCTGATTTAAGGCATGTGGGAAAAGTGTTTTGCTCTTTGTTTTTTAAACAAGAACAATAGATGTCTAAAAAAACATATGAGAATTAGGAGAAAGGGGAATGATTTTTTTTTCAATAATTTCTACTTAGAGTAATAGGAAGTTATCATTACCAGTGTGTTTTTCGATGAGAAATAACTCCCTTCACAAAAAAAAAAAAAAAAAATTTAGCCTCCATTCATGAGGTAGCATTATTGGAGAATTTTAGGAAGTAACTTTAAAGTATTGCATTGTGTTGCTTTCTACATGTTTCTAATATACTATTTCGGTCCATATGACATTGTGAACATTTTAGGGTAAGTTCTTGGAAACTGATTAAAAAAAGAAGAAATACATAGAAAGAGAAATTCTTATTGCTTCATTTCTCAGGTCAAACACTTCAGCCAGAAAAGTCAATATAAAACAAAGTAGGAGCCAGGCAGGAGAAAATGTTTCAGAATAACAAAACATAACATAAAACCACACCCAAAAATAAGAACAACAAATCCCCTTAATCTTTTATAAGAAGTAGTTTTATAAACAAATGAAGTGCACACAATTCTGGCTGGTACATATCCATTAAAAAAAGAAGAGAGAGAGAGAGAAATTTTGAAAAGACAACCGAATGAACAAAAGGTCATCCTTGAATGAGAACAAACTACCAAAAAAATGACTCCATTTTGTAAATGAAGACCAGAAAGGGAAAATAATAAAATTCTAAAAAGTTAAGAGTTAGTGACCCCTGCGGGCAGTTTTTGAGTTTTGAGTAGATATTTTTAAATGTCTAAAAGGAAATTTTATGATTCACAGTCAGTGGTAAATCTATGAAGTTAGAAGGAACTGTCTGAAAATAGACTTTAAGGCTTAATGAAACTTGTTATAGTTTCATTAAATGTAAACTCAAAGGATTTTAAAATTCATCCCCAACCCTCTGCAGTTGGCTCCCAAAAAGCTTGCTACATGTTTTTAACTATGTGCTACATTGCTTGAACGGGGCATGATTTTTTGTCAGTGTGCCATTTTGGAGAGAAGTAGGCCTTTTATTAAACCCCGAGGAAAAGTTACAGAAAGATAGGCCTTTATTCATTTAACAAATATTTATTGAGTACCTACAATGTCTCAGGTACTCTTCTAGGTAAAAAAGCTATAGAAATGAATGAAAACAATAATTATCCAGGCCTCCATAAGATTTATATTCCAGAAGGAACTGTCCATTAAAAAAATTAAGTATAAGTTATATCACATGATGATAAATGCTATGAAGAAAAAGAAAACATCATGGGGGAATGGCACTATTATACTATTTGACCACTTAAAATTGGATAATTAGGGTTGAACAGACACATGCTGGTGGTAAAAACTGAGCCACGAAAATATCTGGAGGATTACATTCCTCACAGCAGGAATAATTACCAAAATTCTGAGGCAGGAAATTTCTGGAAGAGGTGAGGAATGGTATGGAGGATGGTGTAGTTTGAGTACAAATAATTTGAGGAAGAATAGCCAGAGAAGTCATGGAGGACTAGACAATGAGGGCCATTCTCAGGCATTTTGAAGGCTTTGATTTATTCAAGTGAGATGGGGAGCCACTGGAGAGATTTGATCAGACAAGTGATATGGATTTGGCTACAAGGTTCACTTTTGCTCCTGTGTTGAGAATAGAGTATGCACGAAAAGGGAGTTAGGAGAGGGTAAAGCAGAGAGCTGAATTAGGAAGTTTGGTAATAATCTAAACAAAAATAATGATGTGTTAATAATGGAGAAGATAAGAAACAAACTCAAAATATACTTTAAAGAGAATGAAAAAGGAATTTTTAATAGGATAAATATGGGAGGTAAGAGAAAGACAGGATCAAGGATGACTAACAGCTGTTAACCTGATCAACTTGAGTTATCAATATGTCACTTAATGAAATGGAAAATTGTGGAAGATAGAGTATTTTCAGGGAAATTGGGGTTTCAGTTTTAAGTATGTTCAGGTTGAGATATCTATTGGGTGTCCAAAGGGAGATGTACAATAGCAGTAGTTGTTTGCATCTGAAGTTCAAGGAAGGGGTCTAGACTACAGATATAAATTGGGTCCATCAATGCTAATTGTTTTATAAAACTCTGGATGAGATTAACAAGGGAGTATAGATAGAGAAGAGATCCATAAACTGGACCTATGTTTGAAGTGTGAGAATACATGACGGGAAAAATAAAAAAAAGGTTAATACAGAGCAACAAGGAATAAAGAAAAAAGCATGGGAGTATGTTGCCTTGAAAGCCGTGGGAAGGAAACATTTTAAGGAGGCAGGAGTGATTGATTATAGTAATGCTACTGAGGCGAGTAAGATCAAGATATAGAATTAGTCAGTGAATCTAAAATTGTAACCTTGATAAGAACAGTTATTTGAGCTAAAGCTTGATTGGAATAACTCAAAGAACTTGGGGGAGAAAAATTGGACACAGGGGTTATAGATACTCACAAAAAGACCAGCAGAGAAATAGGGCAATTTCTGTAGAGGTTGGGGGGGATCTAAAGGATTGTTAAGTTTGGAGAAATTCAGCTGTTAGTAATGATATAGTGAAGAGGAGCAACGTATGATTCAGAAGAGAGAGGTAGAATTGATGGGGTAATGTCTTTAAGTACATCAGTAGTAAAGGGCAACCAGCTCATAATGAATAGATTGGCCTTAGAAAGAAATATAGATACCTTATCCATAGTTATAGGACAGAAGATATGTATATAAGCACAAAAGCATGTAGTTGAATAGATATGGTGATAAAGTTTATTTGTAAGAAACATATGAGCAAATATAACAAATACATGTATTTAACCACTAATAATTTTTAAAAGCCACTGTAGTATTCTACTAGAAGATGACTAGTTGAATTTGCGAGACTGTCATCCAAATATATGCTAATTTTTTAAGAAAAATTCTGGAGTATTTCCATATTGACAATGAATATATACATTTTTAAATATTTATTTATTTATTTATTTATTTATTTTGCAGAATCTATCTATAGTAAGCATTTGTATTTGGAAGGGAAGCAACTGAATCTAGAAATATATGACCCCTGTTCTCAAGTAAGTAAAACAGATATAATTTTATTTTTTCAGTCATGATTTGAAGAAGATTGGGTAAGAGTAAATGTAAATAAAGTTGCCAGTCTTAAAACCGAAATTTATCTCCAATTCTAATTAAAATTTAAAATTAAATTTTAAGATTATTTTTAATATTATAAATTCCATTATCTAGCTTCTCCATAGAGTTTTGAAAATTGTTATAGTACAAATATCTTTGAAATAGCAATATTAGGCGCATTTATATTTCTAGGAGGTCGCGGTATATAGCTATTAGAAGTTAATAGTTTAATGGCTTCTCAGTTCAGTTTATATTTTTATCAAGTTGCATTTGTAACCATCCACTGTCAATAAACCATGAGTAAGGTAGATTTTTAGTACAAATTCCTTTGTCTATTCAAAGACAAATAAGTTAAAATAAATTATTATTTTTTAATTTTTTTAGTGAAAAGTGAGATAGATAAAAATTTATTATACTTCCTCTGTATTTTAAAAATTTAATCACTTTTAATTAAAGAAAGAGTGACAAGGAAGAGAGAACCAAGGAAACTACCTTTGAGAAAATATCAGTCTTCAGCTTATTAAAGTGTCTTTTAGTGACCCCTGGGTGACTCAGCGGTTGAGCATCTGCCTTTGGCTCAAGTCATGATCCCCAGTACCTGGGATCAAGTCCCGCATCGGGCTCCCTGCATGGAGCCTGCTTCTCCCACTGCCTATGTCTCTGCCTCTCTCTCTGTGTCTCTCATAAACAAGCAAACAAACAAACAAACAAATACATCTTTTTAAGAAGTTCTTTTTAGGTGAAATGGGTTTCCATTAATTAATTGTCTAAAGTATAAAATACACGTGGAATAGTCCACCAATTTCAATTTGCTTGATTCATTTTCAGCCACAGAAAGCAAAATTTTCCCTCACAAGTGAGCTGCATTGGGCAGATGGGTTTGTTATTGTGTATGACATCAGTGACAGGTCCTCATTTGCTTTTGCAAAAGCACTGATCTACAGAATTCGAGAGCCTCAAACTAGTCATTGTAAAAGGTAAGATATTCTTCATTCCTCTCTCCGTTCTTTTTAGTAAATCATCATATAGCTATAAGCATCATTAGGAAGAGTTTAATACAGCCTTCCAATTACAAAATTTAACAGCCCTGAACAATTCACCTTCCATTCCACAGGAGTTACACATGTAGTAAAAGGAATAAGATGAGAATACTTTATATCCTGGCTGACATAAACAGTTACTTGCTCTGAGTAAATGGCTATTTTACAAGACAGCTTCTATTGTTAACATGACACTCACTTGCAAAATAATGGTCCTCTGTACACAAGACAGTTCACTTTCCAACCTTTCCTTTTCATTCCCACAAAAATGTTAAGGATACTAAATAAATCCAAATTTATTACAGTTGGCATCCAATTCCTAGTCATTGGGTTGTTCAATCTATCAAAGCAAAATAGACTGAATAATCAAGCCATTACAAATTCTGAGTATGAGAATACATTTTTCTCTGTTTCACCTCCAAAAATAAGGAGCTGATCAATGATTTCCCGTTGTTAATGGTTTTGACACAAGTAACTATGAAGGAAGACATAACTGTGCCTCAAACCATTCTTGCATTAGCAGATATAAGTTTAACCCTATCAATTTCCCACTTAATTTTCTTATTTTTTACTTTAGCCTTTCGGATTTAAAATATGTATTTTTATTCAACATACTGATATAAAGGATTCTTTGTGCTCTTGATCAGAGTTGCCCTTAGAGTCTGAAATAACATTCTAATATGGGAAGCACAAACACAATGCTAGTACTGAAAATTTGTATGTGTTTTTATATCTATTTTAAATATTAATTATCAAGAAACTATGAGATGATAATTAATAAAGGGTATTTCCCTGGAGTCAATTGATGTAAATTCTTGTTTATATCTGATTGACTTTAGGTAAACCACTTTAATCTCTAGACCTAATTTTTCTGATTATAAAACTACTGGAAACATGGTAGAAGAAAAGGATGTGATTTTGCTAAGGTACCTCACAGCTCTGGTTTCCTCTAATATTACAGGTTTTGTTTTTTTGTTTTGTTTTTTCTGAAATAAATTGTTTTAAGCATTAAATGGCCTCATATTTAAGCAGCATGACTTAGGTAAGAGATAGTAATAAAATTCCTTTGCTATTCCTCCAAATCAAAAGAATCCCTTACGAATATTGAAAAACATAAAAATAAAAACACCTATACTTGACATTTTTCAGGCAATTTTCTTGAAATACTACATAATTTTTAGAGCATTTCCAGTTCTCAATCTGTAGATAGACTCGGGTAGCAAAAATATATGCCTGTTTTATAAAGTTGCATCTGATATCTGTGACTCATACTTCAAAATAGTTCACTTCATCTTCCCCATTAATAATAATTTTATAAACTATATAGAAAAAGATATTAATACCCTCAAAGTCTAACACATACAGTGCTTTTTTTCCCTCACCACTCACACCATCTTGGAAATGAAAACAACTTTGAGCAGAATCTAAAGACAACATCTCTTCAGATTGAGTTGAAGACTGCATTTATCCATTTTTCCTCTAAAGTAGATAACTTGGCAGAGTTCCGTGGCATTTGAGAACTAGTTGTCTTACGACAGCCTTCAAATGAAACTCTGTTTTAGAAATGTGCCACTATAACCAAGGAGAATATATTGATATTTGCTGAAGAAATTATCTTAACAAAGAAGCATATTTCTTAAATACATAGAAAAATTGTACAAGGTCATGAGATCATAACATTTTTCTCTAGAGTATAGTATAATGGATATTAACAAAGAACAAACAGTAGTTAAGTATTGAGTAATATTTTCCTTGGGAAAATTATATCTAAATTGTTCAAGTACAGTTACTGTTCAGTAAAGAGACATTAGTTAGTCCTTCTCTTTCAACTGGTAAGGAAATGAAAAATAATACTTGGTAAGCATCTTTTGTTGCCTGTCACTGTACTAGATATTTTTATATATATATCGTTTAGTTTAATCTCTATAAGAATTCTATGTAATGACTGCTATTTTATTATTGTTTTACATAGAGGAAAATTGAAAGTGGGAAAAGTAACAATCATGCCTTATTAGTAAACAGAGCCAGAATTCAAAAATAGGTTTATATTAATGCAGATCCTCTGCTTTAAGATTCTTGCTGCTACAGTGTCACACATTACATTCTATATAAAATAGTTTTTGTAAGTAAATGGTGATGTGTCATGCACATACATATGACTATAAGGAACACATACATGCACAGTATTTTTTTGGGGGGAGGTCATAATTCATTTTGATATAAACCTACTTAGAAAAAAAAAGAGATGTAAAATAATCATTCCAGAGTTATGTTCTGTATTTCAGAGCTGTGGAATCAGCAGTGATTTTGGTTGGTAACAAGCAAGATCTCTGTCACATACGAGAGGTTGGCTGGGAAGAAGGGCAAAAACTGGCATTGGATAACCGATGCCAGTTCTGTGAATTGTCTGCAGCAGAGCAATCTCTGGAGGTGGAAATGATGTTTATCAGAATTATCAAGGACATCCTGACAAACTTCAAACTCAAAGAAAAGAGAAGACCCAGTGGATCTAAATCAATGGCTAAATTGATCAATAATGTTTTTGGAAAGAGACGGAAATCTGTTTAGCAGACATGTAATCCTAGGGGATTTATTATATTAGACAGTTTCGGATATTTACATGATATTAAATTTACCCTTTGTATGCAATTAAAAAATAATTCTTTTAGAGATATGAAATGACTGAATATAAGCCACAGCTGTGTTTTCAAATACATAGTTTTCCTTTTTGGTTGTTTGTATCTTTGTATCTTGTATTGTGACAAGATACAAACAACCAAAACTATATATTAAACCTTTTTCTTTATTACATGGAATAGCACTCACTATAATTTATTGATGCATTGCTATGCAGTTAGCCTTGCTGAATAAACTCTGCTTAATAATTTTATTAAGCTACCATCCCATAGACCTCAAGCGACCTTTATTTTATTTATTTCTTTTGAATGAAATATGTAGTTATATTTCACATAGTTAATATAGTGCTGAATTTATAAATTTGTGAAAGTTCACAATTTAGTAGAAATGCATGAATTTAATTTTGAAAGTGCCTTTCCAGTAATTCAGTGAGTTCTTGCTTACATCTTGGTATTATTTATTACTCATACTACTTATTTTACTTATAATTTAGGCCATAAGAAGTTAAGTTCCTTGCCTATAAGTGCCGTTTTTTATTTGGTCTGATGATGAAAAATTCTGCCTCTGCTTGTAGTCTTTGCTAAGAAGGGGTAATCCTCACAAATTCACTTACATGGCTTTTTATACAAAAAAGATCAGTTGTTTTTAGTGCATAGAGAGATCCATACATCCCAGGGAAAGAAAAAGAAAAAGTAAAAGCTGGTTGCTAAGTATATATAACCTCGAAGACCTTATTGTCCTTAAAGAAATATTGTATTAGACAAACATTTGGGGCCTTCCCAGATTTCTTTGAGGACAATTTCCTTCAAAAATCAGCTGTTTACCCTCTGGACCTAAGTACCACTGCTGCTGACCTCATTGCATTTCAAGTCACGGTCTAGACCTAACCTCAGCCAAATCACTGATAACTAAGTTTAGGTCTCCAGGAAGTTAAACTGAGAGTACAAGCAATGCTACAGGTGCTGGTTAACATGTATTGGCAAGAACCTGGGGGCCAAGGTGGAAGAAGAGCTTGAGTGGAGGGTGGTAGGCAAATGGGGGGACAGGTGACACAGAACATGAGCCTGAGAATTCGTTGACATGGTGTTCCTCACCATGAGTCATGATTCCACATAATAGGAGCCACACCTAGAGCTCATCCATGTAGCTTTGCTGTTCCCTGGAAGCCTGGCCTTGATACACTACAGTAAAAGTAGTGGAAATAATAACACACTGTATGATAGAATATAAAGGAGCTCGGAACAGTCATAAAGATAGGGGAGTTAGAACTGATATGGCAGGTTGGCCCAAAAACCCACTGTCTGACTGTGTTGCTTGGAACTATTCAGAGGAATTTCCTCTGCTGAGGAGGTGAGGAGGCATAGACAACTTTGAGAAGCTTAACTGTGACTGTGCTGTATAGGTCAGGGTTGGCAGTAGGGATGTTGCCATGAAACTGTGCTTCTCACTATCAGCCCAGTGATAGAATCCTGGAAGAGCAGAATCTGGATGCCAGCATTTAACTTGTTTCCTGTTATCCACCCACGCAGCCCCCAAAGAAGTGCTGCTATATCTGGGGCAGAGGCTCCTTTCCTAATCCTGGCTGGCTGATTGGAAGTGACATACTTAATCAGCTAGATGGAGACAGAGTCCATATAAGCTCATGCATTGCTTCCATCCATGCCACTGTGACCACTGTTATCCTGGATCCATTTTGTAAGCACAAAGATGGCCAAGAAAAGGGGCAAGTTGATATCTGCAGGACAGATCATCCTGTCCATCTGGTTGTATAGTGACTTTTCCTTGGTGGATGCACTCTGATGGGCAGTGACATGATACACAAAGATATGTATATTTTATGCCCTAAGAGATCCATTCATACATTTTTTTTCTCTAGTCTTCCTTGTCACTGTCTTCCAGTTTTACTTTATACTGGTCTCTGTCCAACTGGCAAAACCACTGATTGCTTCCTAGAAATCTGTACCATGTGCCACCTTTCCTAACATACAAAGGGTAGATCACCAAGTATACATCTTGAAGCTCTGGCAAATGGGATAATTTGCTAATGAAGTTCATGGTAGCCTCCATGTAATAAGGCCCAGTCCTCTTATGACTGGGACTAATATCACAAGCTTAGGAAAGCTTTCTGTCAACTAGGGACATTCAGGTTAGATTGCTATGTAAATGGGAAATAAACTCTTATTGTGTGATGTTATGTTAGAAAATTCAGTGATATAGTATTTTTAGTCAACTATTTACAATGATTAAAAAATAATAAAAAACTATTTACAAGGATTTTATTAATCTTTTATAGTCTCAATATTCAATGACATTATATGTATATGTTTATATGTAAATACATACCAGTTTAATCATTATACCTTAATTTTTTTTCCTCATCCTCTTGGATAATCTCAGTTTTAGAGATTTAGTCTTCATTCTTTAGAATTATTTTCCTACTTTAAGAAAGATTCTTTTGGGATGATTTTGTATGAAAAACAATATATTGATTCATGTAATATGCAAGAACTCTTAATGTCAAAATGGTAGGAAAATTTTTTAATAGCTTAATCCAAGCATATGTGTCTGTGATGTTTCAGAGTTCAAAATTCCTGTTAAGGATACTAATGTTCATATATATTTTTAAATTTTATTTATTGTACCTTGATTTTTTTTTGTCAGGATGATTTGGGATAATGCATCTCATTATAAGGAATCAGTGGAACATGGCAATGCAAACAAACATTCTTGTACAGACAAACACAAAAGATAACTATGTGAGGTGATAAATGTGTTAATTGATGGCGGTGATTGTGGTAATAATTTTACAATATATATGTATATTAACCCATCATATTGCAATTTTGTTTTTCAATTTACCTCAACCTGGAAAAAAGCAGTTTTACATTAAAAAAATTTACATTTTAAGTGCAGTGTCTGTGAAGCAACTTTAGAAATGCTTATTATTATTTCCAGAGTGATATTTAAAACTACTGGATTAATTTCCTCTTTTATGATGTGACAGTTTTAAAACATGTTCACACATTTTTGACACTTCTTCTATCAAAAGGTGAAATCTAATTCCCCTCTCCATGATTGTGAATCGCCCTTATTGACTCTCTTTTAAAAAACGGAATAAGGTGGAAGTAATAGATAGGACTTAGGAGACCAGGTTGGGAAAGGTGCTAGAGCTCCCAACTGTTCCTATGTTATCTGTTCTCAAATGTCCCTGGGAATCAGTTTTGGGAGCCATGAGTCAACATGTATGAATCTGGCTTCCCTGAAAGCACCTGACTAGAGACCCAATGTGTCAGCAAATCTTCAGGTGATTCTAGTTTCTAACCTTGGACTAGCTGATGCTGAATAGAGCAGAGATGAGTTAGCCCAGAGAATCTTGCCCCAGTTGCAGATTTGTGAGGATAATTACCATTGTTGCTGTTTGGGTGTTGTTAAACCATTGTCTTGGGGTTGTTATGTGATAATAGATAATTAGAGTAGATAATTTATTAAAACTTTTGGCAATTCAGACAATACAAAATATTTGGCTTTCTTACTGGGGAAAAATGGCGAAAAAAAGGATTCTTCCAACTAGTTTCAAAATAGTCCAGACCTGAAGTTGTCCCAACTATAATTTCCTTGTGACTATAATTCACATGTTTTCTTGTGACTATAATTCTTGTGACTATAATTCACATGTAAAAAAAACTTGCAAAAACCTAAAAAATAATAAATTACAGTTTTCCAAAGTGAGAAAACTACATCTGCTTACAGAGAAACAAATACATCAACATTAGACCATAGAATATTGTAGGTGGAAGATAGCAAGTGTGTCTATAAATCTCTGAGAGAGTTAAGCTGTATCACTAGGCTGGGAATTGCCTATGCTGCTTCTAGTAAAAAAAGATGCTGTCATTCACTTTGGATGAGCTTCAATGAGATAACACAGAATGAGGGGCAACAGCCCAGGAAGGGAATGCCAAAAGGGAGGGGCCTTTAAAATGGCTTTGATTTAATACAAGGTATGCACTATTAATAAAGAGGTTGAATGATACCTGTATGTTTTATAGGTTTATAAATTGGCTGTAGTAAAATATTTTACATCTTAGATCACTAGGTATTGTTTCAGCTTATTATGGGAGATATCTATCTAGAGTTGACTGAATTGTATTAATCTGAACCTAGTTTAATGATGCCTTAACATTTTTATGGGGGAATTTAATGTTTGCAATATCCATGTTCCTTATTTGAAAGCGTGACTTATAGGTTTCTCATCTTCCTTAAATTATGAAATCCTTCAGCTAATAAAGGAAAATGATTATAGTTTGCAAAAAAGGCAAAGTCATTTAATAATCCATATAACTGTCTATTGTAGGACTTTGCATAATAATTGTAATTTAGCTATTAGGGATTCTAAAGGCAGTTATCAGTCATACTCTACAATTCTGGGGGAATCAGGCAAAGCCCAAATTATTTAAAGTATTTTAAATTCCCAAGGAAAAAAAAAGACACACTATAAATTGGAAATATACTTTATAATGACAATATATTATTTCAAAGCAAAGAAAATCATCATAATTTTCAAATGTATAAACTACCAAACAAATTGTTTTTCTTTCTTTTGGATAGAAATACAATTTAAGTTTACTTTTAATAATGGAAATAAATGTAAGTTCCTCTAAGGAGGGAATTAGCAGACGATGAAGTACTAGTTGCAATGTGGAATTTCACCAACATTTAGTAATCCTGGAACCTCTAAGACAAAAAGAATTAAGAAAGAAACAAAAACAAAAAATAAAAACCAGAACACCAAAAACGAGTAAAAGATGAAATTACTTGCCATTTATGGAAGCATGACCATGAGTTACCACTGTAGTATCCAGACCATTTTATAGGACTGAAGATGACTACTTAATAACTAGACACTTGGAAACATTCAAACACATATTAAAGTCTTTTTTTTAAAGATTTTATTTTTTATTTTTTTAATTTTTATTTATTTATGATAGTCACAGAGAGAGAGAGAGAGAGGCAGAGACACAGGCAGAGGGAGAAGCAGGCTCCATGCACCGGAAGCCCGACGTGGGACTCGATTCCGGGTCTCCAGGATCGCGCCCTGGGCCAAAGGCAGGCGCCAAACCACTGCGCCACCCAGGGATCCCACACACATATTAGACTGGTATTTTTCCAGATATAAATTTACTTTCAAGGTAATAAATTAACCAGTTTTGCATAATTTGGGAATAGTTCTATAGACAAACACATCTGTGGGTTAAAATTCTTGGGTTGAGGTGGAAGTAGAATGTGTAAGTTATTCAAATGACAATTATTTTAAAAATAACCAGTTGGTTGACTTTCATCAGAAAGTTTTAAGGCCTAGACTAAAAGAAGTCCATATTTTACTTATACAACATTCTCCACAATAAGAGAGGTTTTGAGCAAAACCTGCTAAGAAGGAGTTTAAAAATTATGGGATTTGATCATTCTAAATTATTTATTATTTTTAATAACATCTTTTTAAAGTTTAACATATTTGTAGAGTAAGACTAACACAATGTGTGTTTGTGAACCTGTGCCTATAGATATATTGCTATACATATCAATATATAACTATGTATATGTGTGTGTGTGTTACTATTTAATCTGATAATAACCCATTCAGTCAGAAGGAATACAAAATATCAAGTGAACTAAAAGCAGGGAAATAATAGAAATAGCAAAATAATAGAAAAATGGAGGACTAATATATGTGATAAAAGTTACATTCAAAATTGTAAAATTGGGGACAGATTCCAGGATGGATCCCTTTAGAAGAGAAAAAAATAGTGCAATTATAAAATGGGGAATGATAGGATACATGTAAGTATTAGAACAATTGGTTTGTAGCTACAAAAAATGAGTAGCTGCTTGTCAATTTAGCATTATAGTTAAAATAAGTGGGCATGAGATAAAAATGACATTAAACAGTTCAGAAGAAACAGAAATATAACTGAAATACTGTGAGATAATATTCCTATTCTTCTCAGCAAACATCACAATTCAAAGAAGAATTGGTGGACCTCTATAAAGTATTTGAAAATTAAATCAAAAAGAAAAGTTCACAAAAGGAGAATTTTGTACAAAAACAAAATATATGCTCTTTGAGTATCTTATTTTATAATAGTGAATAACATGTAACTTTGAAACTATATGTAAAATGAAATAAATATTTTGGAAAAATATTTTTTCTCCTAGTATATTTTCTCTTGTTAAAATAAATGTTAGTTTGTGACACTCAGTATTCTAAAAATCAGGAATAGAGCAGCAAATGCTTGTATTACTTCTTTTTCTTTAACACCTGCTGCTGTGTCAGTTACCTAGTAGAGGACACTCACCAAATACTGTTGATGGAAAATGATGGAAGATAACCACAGAACTTTGATTAATGATGTTCTTTTACTAAATATCTTTTAAAAAACAAATTTCTTCTATAAGGAAAATATAAAACCACGTAGCTTTAGTAATTTTATTTTACCTTTAGAGAACCACGAGTGATATCTAGAAAAAATTTAATTTGAACACATTAGCATATATTTTTTAATCATGAGGGTTTCACTGAGACATTGACTAGTTGGGTTGACTGAATCTGCCACTTCTCAATTTTCTATTAAAATTCTAATTTTAATTTGAATAATGATACTTTATAATAGCATTGAAATTTCATATAACGGAAATCAGTTAGCAGAAACTCTACTTCACTAAGGGAATTGAGAATTGAAATGAGTGGTTAAATCATAGTTTATGTTTGTGCTACCTTCTGGACTGAAAATGCATAGTTTGCCTGGTACCAATAGCTACAACATATTGCCCTTTTCTTAAGAAAGCCTGTACACAGCTTTGCACAGCCAGAAAACTGGCCATCTTTCTTTCCCTCTCATGAGCAAGGTTTTCTGAAATAGCCACATCCCTTAACTTCTATCACTCAGGACCCACTGCCAACACCTTCGCTTTCTTTAAACATTCACAGAAGAATAAGAAAAGTGGCAGTGGCAAACTGTTTCATAGCCGGTACAGTGCTTATAGGTAATAGCAAACACAGAGGAGGTAGAGATTTGGTTGTCGGAAATGTTAGGGCAGGGGCTCAGAGATTTTACTTACTATGATTCATGTGTAGTATTTGTTTAAAAGGAAAAACAAAACAAAACAATTTGTATCGTGTTACTCACTACATATCATTTCTTCCCTGTAATATGAGAATGGCAAGTTTGGGAACCACTTCCACAGCCAATTAAATCCATCTTGATTATGCATAGAAATTATGCTGAGATGGGCTGAGTAGCTAGACTTCTGGAGTTGAGATATGAGAGAGCTACACCATTCCCTTTCCAGAATAACCACTGAGAGAGTGATAAAGATAAGGATTAGACAGGTCCACCATATATTGGCAATCCAGACCATATCACATTTTCTTTTTATGGAGGTCAAGAGACATAAAACAAACAGGTCAATCCCCCTGCCCTACATGCACATTAAAAATATGGATTTTTAAAAATGTTTCTTAAGACAAAAGCATAGCAATATTAATTGGAAAGGGGGAAGTGTATATCTGAAAATAATTTTTTAAATGAAAATCAGAATACAAAGTTTAGAGCAGACTTTAAAATCTACATTTTTGGCGATGAAGAGTCAAATTGACATTGCAGAAAATTGGGTAAATGGCATTCATATAAAACAAGAGAAGATTTTTAAGAACATGAAGAAGGAAAAATAAGTGAATGTATTAAAACACATAATATTCATATTATAGATATATATAAGAATATAATTGGGATCCCTGGGTGGCGCAGTGGTTTAGCGCCTGCCTTTGGCCTAGGGCGCGATCCTGGAGACCCGGGATCGAATCCCACGTCAGGCTCCCGGTGCATGGAGCCTGCTTCTCCCTCTGCCTGTGTCTCTGCCTCTCTCTCTCTCTCTCTGTGACTATCATAAATAAATAAAAATTAAAAAAAATCTTTAAAAAAAAAAAAGAATATAATTAAAATAATAGTAATAATAGTAAATAATACATATTCCTGGACTATAAACTCAGAAATCCACAGAAACAATAATCCCTATCCTGGTAGTGCAAGGAGACACAATTCTACATCTCGAATATGATTACTATGTGAGAGAACCATACATGTAATCTGTTCCTCATCTAAAATTTGCAGTTGCTTGTGTAACTCACTGTCTTCCACCTAGTGCAGCTAATGACCTCTATGTAGAGGTAGTTTTCTAAGGAAGTAGTGAATCTGTTAGGTCCTAGTACCTGTGAAACCTATACATACACTCACTTTAAACACAAATAATGTTGACCGAGAATCTGTTATGGGCTAGGCCTTGTTCTAAGCTTTAGAGATAGAGCAACAAACAAAATATATAAAACTCCACACATAAATAAAGTTCATATTTTAGTGGGTGATGTTTCCATATTTTGTTTATTGATAAACAAAATATGGAAAATATGGAAATTAGGATGCTGGACAATCGTGAATGCATAAAGACTACAGAGGAAAATCAGTCAGCTGAAAAGGACAGGCATGCTGCAGGAGTGGCAGTGGGAGGAAGACCTGTGGCTATTTTAAATGAGGGTTAGGTATGCAATATTTGAGATCTTTTGAGCAAAGATGCAAAGATCCCAAGAGAAGTATTCACGGAACAACAACAACACTTTTCCCCCGGTCCAAAGCCATGTGGATAGTGGGGGACTGAGGCCATGCAGGCTGTGGTGGGTCACAGTCCTCAGGGTTGGGAGTGGTGATTAGCGAGGGATGCAGGCCACCTGGGTTGCAAAGCTTCTGCCGCACTGTCTCTGGCCCACGGGAACTGCGAGGCCCGGCAGCCCTGGGCAGGCACTTAAAGGTGACCTTGGCTGAGTCCAGCTCCAGCTCTACATGTGGCTGGAGTGTCCTCACCATCATCTTCATCTGATCTTCTGTGATTAGGTCCCAGGGCTTCTGCTGTGGTGGGCTGTAGTTCTCCATCTGCTCTTGAAAGTCCATGTGCTTCCTCAGGTGCATCCACCTGCTAGGTAAGCTTACAGACACTCGGTGCACTTGAGCTTCCGCCCCCCATCCCCCTGGCCTTCTGACCTGTGCTTACAGCTTCTCCACTGCTTCAAAGGTCCTCCCATAGGTCTGGCTGAGGTGGGGGACCCTCCCTCGGTGGCCGAGGACCCGTTCTAGGGGAAGGGC
The DNA here is from genome assembly GCF_053574225.1 of Canis aureus. Taxonomy (NCBI): domain Eukaryota; kingdom Metazoa; phylum Chordata; class Mammalia; order Carnivora; family Canidae; genus Canis; species Canis aureus. The sequence continues at coordinate 29,706,763 of NC_135635.1, forward strand.
TGCTCGCTGAACTCACACCTGTGCTTGCCCGGGTTGGCTTGGGGATGGAAGGTCTTGCCGCAGAGGTGGCACTGGAAGGGCCTCCTGCTCATGTGAACGCGCAGGTGCAGATTGAGATCGGCCTCCTGGGTAGCGGCTGGCTGCAGAATTCACAGACAGAGGCCTCTCTCATCTGCAGGCCGTTTCTGTTCGAGGCTCGTGCGCCCAGTCCTTGCACACAAGCAGCTTCTCCACACGGTGCTTAAAAGCGGCATGCTGCTGCACTTCCCTAGGGACATGAAGCACTTGGCGCTGATGGGACAGACAGCTTGGTGCAGCTTGATCATGTGGCTCTGCAAGTCCCCCTTCGTGAACTGCAGGGTGCGGGGGAAGGACACCTGCTGGGTATCTTTCTTCCGGGTGCAGGGCCTGGTGCAGCTACAGCTCCATCCTCCAGCAGAAGGTCTCCTGGAACCCCCAGCACCTGAAGGCCTGTTCCCAGACGTTCATATAATTTCAGGCTTTATGCTCCAAGAACTGCTTCTGAAAATAACACCTTGCACCTTTGAGACCCTGGAAGGGTTTCTCCCCAGTGTGTTTCCTTTTGAGGACTTTTAGATTGCATTTGCTAAGGTGCTTTTTGACAGAAAAAGGAAGGCCTGACTGTCCTTTTCTCACCTGTTTCTTAAGTGCTTTGAATTCAGAATAATCAATATGCCAAAGTGGCATATTTTGAAGTGACACATTAATTTCCTTCAAAAGAATATTGATATCTTTGAGGATTATAGGGGCTGGGTGCCTATTTCTAAGGTACAGAATATGGTGGAGGAATAGTACCTGGAGAACGTATTTCAAGCCTGGTGAAACAATCCTCTGTGCATCTGAGAGCTGACTGAGAAGTCAGGATAGGATGGCAGTCAGAGGGAAGGTGATGGTACAATGTGTGGAATAGAATGCTTGGCCTCAGTAATTGTGAAAAATATAAAGAAATTCGCAGTGTGCAGGGGATCTGCCTAGAATTACCAAATGAATGTTTAATATACTACTTCTAGCCCAGAATCGTTTATGTTTACAGCTGTTTGATAAATATCTCACCACGAAAACTCCTAATCCATTACCCAATTTTAGGATAAAAGATGTGCGCGTGCATCTGGAATTACGAAGACAGAGTGTATGCACTTTGCAAAGGCAGGCTCAATCTAATGCACAAATGGATGAGAAACCATGTTGGCAGTATGCGTCAGTGGCTCTGTCTCTAGACTTTTTAAGCCTCTTATTTTGTTATTACTTTTGTTTTCGTTTTAAACATTAAAACTGCTTGTGTTTTTACTTCTAAATATCTAATATAAAAGTCATTATCTCACATTGCTCCTTTAAAGCACAGTTATAAAAGCATTTCTTGTATCACCATTAAATTTATTACATTTCAGTGATATTTTGTTCCTTGTACGTTAGGAAGTTAATAGGCCTCATGAACTGCATCTAGAATACAAGTTGTACTGGTAGCATATTCCAACCTCTAAATGCCTTTCATGTCAGCATGAGAGATACCATCAGGCATTTGAAAGCTCCAGCCTATTTATAAAGATACCATCAAAACCTGCCTGATGTAGCTGACTTATGAATCAATTATCTGAACTACACCAAGTGATGTATCTATTCTGAATTTTAGAGTCATATATTTGAAGCTAAACTACAAACAGATAAACTATTCAACAGCCTATCATGATTCTTATCTTCATGTTTATATCTGTCAAATGTGGGGAGAATAAGAGCAACACCATAGAGATTTTACTGGGAAGCATTTTAAAAAAAATAAATCACCCACATACAAATTTTCTCTCCCTCTAACACACATGCACGTACACATGCATGTGTACACAAAACTGGCTATCAAATTACTTATGACTTATGATTTATGGCAAATGAACACACATCAAAAAGTAAAATTTAAATAAAATCAAGGGCACTCTTGTAGTAAAGGGGAAAAATAGCAATAGGTAGAATTTGTTCTCCTAAGTTTTATGTCTAAATGGCTGGGTCTTTCAGTAAACAGAAATGACTTTGTTATAAAAGCTACAAAGCCACTGGATACGGAGAGGGAACGGTCCTGTTTCGTCCCCAGATATTGTTGAAAAGAAGCCAAACGGGATCCCTGGGTGGCTCAGCGGTTTGGCGCCTGCCTTTGGCCCAGGACATGATCCTGGGGTCCTGGGATCGAGTCCCACGTCGGGCTTCCTGAGTGGAGCCTGCTTCTCCCTCTGCCTGTGTCTCTGCCTCTCTCTCTCTCTCTATGTCTATCATAAATAAATAAATAAATAAATAAATAAATAAATAAATAAATCTTAAAAAAAAAAAAAAAGAAAATAAGCCAAACTTAAAGAGCGATGTGTTTCCTCTCTGTTGTTTTTGGAGGTGATACTTCACAAGACATATTCAATTTAAGGAGCTACACTTCATCTGTAAATATTAATTACCTCACTTGTATTGCTTTGCCTGGTAGGATGGAGATTTTAGGGAAGTTTTGTTCATGCTAAACAAACAAACCCATGAGAAATGGAAACATTAAGGTAACCATGTGTTAATATGGATTGAGAAATCTAGTAACTTTGCTTAATGAATTATCTTCTCAATATAGAAACCTGTGTAAGATACCAAATTGATATCAGAAGGTTTGCTTTTTCTGCATAGAATTATAATAAAAAAAAAACCAACAACTTACTGCTTCCTCAAAAGACAGTAACTGCCAAGGTGAGTAAAAAAAAATAAGAGGCAGTTAAGCAAAAATTGCTGATAAAGGCATTTGGAGTTTAATACAACATAAACCAAGATTTCTGAAGTTATGTTCCCTATCGCAGAATCTCCTGGGGGTGGGAGGGTGGTTGTGAGGGGATGGAGTTCATTTAAAATGCAGAATCTTGTGTGTGGAACTCTTGAATCTCTGTGTTGTGCACCTGAAGCTGAGCTTACTCTGTGTGTTAACTAACTGGAAATGAAGTAAAAGCTTAAGAAATGCAGTCTTGGGCCGCACTCTGGATTTACTAAATTAAAATCTGTAGGCATATCCTAGGAATTAGCCTTAATATCTTTTTCAGTATTTCTTAGGCTTCAAGTACTTCCAGCTTGAAAAAACTTTTTGTTAAAGGGAGAGTCAGGAAAGCTGGCACAGTAAGGAAACAGGTCAAGAATAGCCTAGGCATGGGCGCCTGGGTCGCTCAGTTGGTTAAGCATCTGCCTTTAGCTCGGGTCAGGATCCCAGGGTAGTGGGATCGAGTCCCACATCAGGCTCTCTGCTCCGTGGGGAGCCTACTTCTCCCTCTCCTCCTGCTTATGCTCTCTTTCTCTCTCTGTGAAATGAATAAATAAAACCTTAAAACAAAAGAATGGCCTTGGCATCATGATAAGAGGTTTGATATTTATGCTGAACATTGTGAAAGCCACTGACCAGGAGAATGATGTGCACATATTTGTGTTTTTGAGATACCTTCATACCTGCAGTGTAAAGAAGGGCAATGAGAAGAAAAGATTGCAATCGGGGAAACCAGTCAGGAAGTGGTCGTGGTGATCTGGTCCCACAATGGTAGTGGGTTGCACTCATAATAATTAAAATAATATTAAAAGCCATAGCTGACATTAACTGTACCATTATGTGCCATAAAAATGCTTTATAAGCATTTTCTCACTTCAATTTTAAAACTACCCTACAAGGTAGGTGGGAACTTACACAGATAAAAGAGAAAACCTCAACTCAGTAATTAAGTACTATTTATAATTACTAAGTAGGAAGACAAGGATTCTAATCCACATCTCTCTGACTCAGCTGCCCATATTTTTAACTGCTGTGTTACTGTTTAAAAGAGAAGCAGGGGCACATGAGTGGTTCAGTCAGTTAAGCATCCGACTTTGGCTCAGGTCATGATCCCGGGGTCCTTGGATTGAGACCCACATCAGGGTCCCTGCTTAGTGGGAAGTCTGCTTCTCCTTCTGCCTGCCCCCCACCACCCCAAGTTGTGCTTTCTCTGTCTCTCTCTCTCAAATAAACAGAAAACCTTTGAAGAAAAAAGTGAAGCAGCAGATCAGGGAGCCTACAAAGTAGATAGAAATGACAGGATCAATGGTTGTTTATATGACAAAAAAGATAGGGAGGCATGAGATGAGGTGGATTGTGATGCTTTCCACTAACATGAGTACAGTAGGAAGAGAGAGAATATATTCAGTTTTGGATTTTGAGTTTATGATGCTTCTGGAACATCCATGCAGGCATGTCCAATAGGCAGATGAATAGAATAGTTTGGAGTTCAGGATACAAATCTCTGTAGGACTGTAGTTTGAAGAGTCAGATGTACATCTAAGAAACTCAAAGTCTTAAGAAGGGATGCTAATGCCCAGAGGCTTGAAGTGTGTGAGGAGAAGAGAAGGTCTACTACAAGAAAACTTACTTACAAGAAACAGGTAGAGGAGGAAAGGATTAAGAGTGTTACCACAGAATATCGTCTCCAACCTGGGTCTTTCTGAGAATGACACTAGTAATTATTACTAGTGATGAGCATCAATGGGTTCTGACCCAGGCTGGCCAGAACATAAAGCCACTCTCCTCTAAGGAGATTGAGAAACAAACATTTTCCAAGGTGGGAGGAAAACCAGCCAAGTGTTAACATGGAATCTAGGAGCATCTACAGTATCATTGTAAGGTTTCTGTGTGCATAAACGTATTTGCTCTCAGGAAGCCCATAATTTCAGTCACAATTCAGTCTTCACGGTGAGTGCACAATGAGTGAGAACAATCACTTAGAATGTTGCTTTGTCTGGCTCTCCTAAGTGTCATATTACACACAGGGGTAAAACTTCTAACTGGATTTAAATGGCTGTTTCGGTGAAAATGTCACCTCTTTTTTTTTCTGCAGTATTCTTCATTTGTGGTGAAAACTTACATAACACATTTTTTTTTTTTTTTTTTTTTTTTTAGAAGTAGGAGTAGGGAGGGGCAGAGGAAGAGAGAAATGTTTAAGAAGGCTCCATGCCCAGCATGGAGCCCCACGCAGGGCTCCATCTCACAACCCTGAGATGACCTGAGAGGAAACCAAAAGTTGACACTTAACTAAATGAGCCACTCAGGCACCGCCCACATATTATTTTTTTGAAAGATTTTACAGTATCTTCATTCTGGGGACATACTAAGGAAGCATGATAAAGACTAGGCTGCCCCCTTTGTCATCTGCTATCCAGAAATGATCTCACATTTACACCTCCAGGAAGATTTTTACAGATCTAATCTATTATTAATTTTTGCAGTTATTTCAGAGAGTGGTGTTTTTACAATCCTGACCTCAAATTTTGGGTCAAGCCATATTTCATCTTGGTATACTGATATGAACTTGGTGATATGATTTTCTTACAATTAGTGGAGATAATATTCTCAGGTTCAATTATGTCCTTTATTGGAAGAGAAACATCACCAGTTAATAACTCCATTCAATTTCCTCTTCTTCTATAAACATCTCCAGTATATTCTAGCCAAATAAGTTCCTGTTTTTCCCTTCTCCTTCCCTGTAGTATTAGTGGTTAGTTTTTTCCTACACAGAACTTGGGATATTTTATAATCGTCTCTTAACACATGAAATATTCCTGTTCATCATGCTAGTTTGTACTCCATTGTGTATATACTCAGGTTTTCATAAATATAAATGCAGAAAAAAAATCTTTGATATATGTGTTTTTGTCCGTAACAATATTGTGAAGTCCATAATAGTGGAGTACATTAATATGCACAGTTTAAGAGCATAATAAACACTCAAAAAACATTTATTGACGGGATTAAATTTCAGGATTATTCAAGTGCAGAATAGTACCTTGTATAAAGCCGATACAGAAATGTTCAATTGGTCCTGATAACCTACTGTGGGTAGGTTGTAGAACCATGCTTGATATTAAAGTACCCCATTCTTTCTTCTGCATTTGTTATTGTTATTTTAGGGGATTTTCAAAATGGACTGTACCGTCTTAGGTAATTGAGTAAATCTTAGTAAAGAGATAGATAAATTGGTATTATTTATGGAAGCATTAAAAGTACCATGTAAATAAATATACTTTAACAAAACATATGATTAAGTGCTCTAACTTAAAGTTTATTATATCCTTAGAAATATTAAAAAATATAACAAGAGACATTATAATAGGTCTACCTTTGCACAGAGGCTGATCAGAAAGTATTCTTTCAGGGCACCTGGGTGGCTCAGTCAGTTGAGCAACGGACTCTTGGTTTTGGCTCAGATCATGATCTTGGAGTTGTGAAATCAAGCCCTGTGTTGTGCTCCCTGCTGGGCATGGAGCTGCTTAGATTCTCTCTCTCTCCCCCCCCCCCGCCTCTCCCCACCTTCTCCCTCTTTAAAAAAAAGAAAACAAGTATTCTTTCTCACCTATGTATTAAAAACAAAATATAAAAGTCTAGAGTTACAAAAAAAAAAACAATTTAAGATGTGTAAGAATGTAACAAAAATGTAAATATTTGATTTGTGTTATGAAAAAAATGAAATTTGTGACTCTCCAGATCATATTTCTTTGGATGTAATAAGTGTGATATATTCAATACTTAATGTTATCTCATAAATCAAAGGAAATTTAAAACAGTAGTTACTCCATATAAATGAGTAAATGCCACAAAGAAGAAGATATAAATAACCAATGAATAGATAAAAAATTATTCAAGTTTCTAGTAACCAAAAATATTAAAATAAAAATACTAAAATATTTGGCCTGATTTATCATATTGGTAAATATTAAGATGAGAATAATATTCAGTCCCCAAACCAGGATAGCGAGGCTGGCATTTTCTGCACACCTTGCTGGTAGCATACACATTTAGTAAACTTTACAGGAAACTAAATTTGTCAATATGTATCAAGAAAAATCTGGTTTCTCCTATCCATATGCATGGCACTATGTAGACTTTTTAAATTAACAAGTAAAATCAAATTAAATTCATAGAATAATGCTTTGGATAATTCTGCATTATTCATTTCTCCTGACACATTTAATTATCATTAAATTTGTTTTTTTAAGATTTTATTTATTTATTCATGAGAGACACACAGAGAGAGGCACAGACATGGGCATAGGGAGAAGTAGGCTCCTTCAGGAGAGTCCGATGCAGGACTCCATCCCAGGATCCTGGGACACAACCTGAGCCAAAGGCAGATGCTCAACTGCTGACCTACCCAGGTTTATTTATTGTCACTAAATTTAGAGAGGGAGAGCACAAGAATATATATGTGTGTTCCCCTTTTCCACATGTGTATTCAGTTCTGTGAAAGTTATACATGATTTTTCTCTAAGATTTTCAAATTTAGAATAGTCAATGGTATATCAAAACATAGGTTTGTTTACATTTATACAATGTTTTCTTTTAATATTTAGATTATTTCAGTTATGTCTTTATGTGAAAAGTTATGAGAAATAAATTCTAATTTTCTTGTACCATTATATGTCGTTATATTCCACTTGATTACAAAAGACAAATTTACGTGAAAAATTGTTTTTGAAGTTTAAATGATATATTATTGAGTGGGTATATACCTAAAACTAAAGAAAATGTTTTCTTTTTTTCCCATAAGACCCATTGTTTTGACAGACCCATTGCTCTGACCTGGGGCTGAATCGTGGGCAGCATTTTGTTCATTGTGTCTCTAATTTTTAAAAGTATAAAGATAAAAAATCTAATGATCATGTTTACTTCAATGCCTAGTCTAAGCTGACATTTTGGTAAGAGCTCTTACTCCCCCTCGGGTACTCCTTTATTATTTCATTGGCATATTTTAAGGGCTAAATGCACTACTTGAAGGTTTTAAATTTCTAATGAAATTGGAAAGAAAGAGAAATAATTCATAGAGGAGTTATGCTTCTTTAATATAACTCCTTCAAGACACAAAGAGGTTCACACAACTCAGTCTTTTGAAATAATATTTGTATCTTTTTGCCATGACATACTTAGTATTTCACGCTTCATTTTACAAGTTGTTTTTATTTAATGGGACTAGTAGGAAATTTTAAGGTATTCAACTAGTTATTCAATTAATACATATTGCTAATTTTATAGATGTGCATATTTAGCATAAATATAATTCCTTATTTCAGTTTTGTATATTAAAAAAATTCCACAAAGTGAATTATAAAATTTTATTTAATGATTTTAATCATCGATTTGACAAATTGTCTTCACATGATCATCTTAATTTGGTTATTTTGTTTTATAGGTATTACACTTATTTATTGAATGTTCTATAGGTACGTTTATGTTTTTTTTTCAATTTTGTTATAATGTATACTGTTGTTATATGTGTTATAATACACATATTTTTTCATAGAATTATTATATAAATAAGATGATATCCAGAAGAGGAAAAATGTCAAATAATTTTAATGTTCTAAGATTTTTGATACCTATTGCCAAATTACTTTTTAGGAGAGTCTTCCAACTTATACCATCTGGCACAATTGAAAGTATGATAGTACCTTTGCTTATCCAATATTTCTTTTGTTTTTCAGCATCTTCTGCATATAGTCCTTAGGAGATTTTTTCTTGTGGCAAAATACAGCAACTATATTTGAGAATATAGAATATTTCCATTCTGCTATGGAAGAAAGGAAAATGAAAGGAATAACCTACGTGTTAAACTGTGGTGCATGTTAGAAAGATAAAGTGGATCATATATCTGTGAATATAGAAAGGGATGGGAGAAAGTAGAAATACCTAATATTCACACGGCACTAAATATACATGAGGCACCAGGGGCACTAAATATTCATGACTTACTAAATATACATGAGGCATTCAATATTCTTGCAGTCTTAATTCAGCCAACATTTGATGACTGCCATCATGGCCCCATGAGTCCTTTGCCCTTGCAAGGAACTTTCAGATCTCAGTCTTTGTCCTCATGTCCATACCATCATCACACCACGAACCCTGCAAACTCCAAAAATCAGGTAGCATGCTTTCAATTTAATTGCATTCTATCCTCGGCCAGTTAAGCACCCATCTCTTTCAATTGGCTTTGTGCTGTGTGCTCTAAATTAGCTCAAGTCATTCAATTTGTTTTGTGAGCCTTTCGGTTCCCAAATCTCCGGGGTAGTTTGTCTGGTAGCACACTTGTACATGAAGGCTACCTTTGTGTGAAGGTAATTTTTCACATGACACTTTCTTACCTTTGCAACTGTATATTTAAACACTTTTAATAGATTTTTAAGCATTTTTAGGTTTTTTGTTTTTGTTTTGAAAGAGAGTACGCATGGAGTGAGTGGAGGGTGGGGAGGAGTGGAGAAAAGGAGACATAATCCTAAACTGGCTTATTGTCCAACATGGATCCCCACCCAGGGCTGGATCTCACAACTCAGATCAAGACCTGAGCTGAAATCAAGAGTGGGACACTTAATGAAATGAGCCACCCAGGTGCTCCAGTCTTTTAATAACCTTTTAATGGTGCAGTATTAGTAACTAAAAGCACAATATTGGACAGTTGGTCTTTAGAACTTTTTCACCTTGGAGAAGTCACCATCTTTTATATCCCATAAGAGTTCTGGGCATTCAGGAGAACAGTAATGAGAGTATGTTTTGAATGTCGTAACAGGCTATATGTGAGTAAGGAATTTTAGTATTTTGGTTGTCATATTTTTTATTCTTGGCTTTCTGTTGGTGCAGCAGTTTTAAATATTGATAAAATACTTTCTTCCTCATTTTGTAGTAGTATAAATGCTGTAGTGGTGAATGGATAATTGAATTAGTAATAGTTAAAGATAATGGTGTTTGCAGGGAAACTCCTTAAAAAGATAGTTTTATTTTGGATATATCCATACATAAGGCAGAGTACATGATTCTAGAGTTCTTCTTTACTACCGTTGAGTTACCAGAAGCACGTTGCTGCTACTAGAATCATCCATGATATATGCATCATACATGGAGATTGGGAAGCACGTAAGGGAAAGTACTCTCAGCTATGACAAGTGAGGATGACAAGCTATGGGTCTGTGGGTGGCTGTCTCAGCTTGGGAAGAATGATCCTCTGGTATTTAGAGTAACACTTTTCCCTTCCTAGGCACCAAACAGTGTCCTTTCACCCTTTCCAACTGAAACAGGGACCACATACTTAGATAGTAAAATTAAAGTTATAAGACTATTAGATCAAATGAAATACCTTTATAAATATACTCACCGAACACAATCATAAAAGAGATGAACACCTAGTGTGGTTGCCACAAAACAAATGGTATTGGCCAATAATTTAACTGTAGTCTTGAAATAAGAGTGGTTTTATTATCGGTGGAATGTATATTTCTTTAAGAATTGAGAGCTTGGAATTAAAAATAGAACAGATGCCCTGGAACTCATTTAATCCATACATTCACTAGGTTTTAATTAAAATCTTATATACATACTACTCGCAAAAAGTATTTTTGTGGTGGCCATTGTATGTATGTTTGGTAGTTTATGGTTTCACACATACTAGAACCCAACAGATTCACTAGTTCCTTAGAAGAATACCTTGACATAGAGGTCATTAGCTGAGCAAGGTGGAAGACATAGTGAGTTATATAAGCACCTGCAAATTTTAGATAAAGAACAGATTACATGCATGTGCGGTTATCTTACATAGTAGTAAGAAACCCTTGGCAGTCTTAAATTCCTATAGATGGAGGTCATAGTTGGGGCTACCCATGGATATATCTGAGCCTGCAAGAAGGAATTGCATCACTTATAGTATAAGAGAGGAAGGATTAAGAAAATAGGCTTCAGGGCAGCCTGGGTGGCTCAGTGGTTTAGCAGTGCCTTGGACCCAGGGTGTGGTCATGGAGACCTGGGATCGAGTCCTGTTGGGGGCTCCCTGCATGGAGCCTGCTTGTCCCTCTCCCTGTGCCTGTGCCTCTCTCTCTCTGTGTCTCTCATGAATAGATAAATAAAATCTTAAAAAAAAAGAAAAGAAAATAGGCTTCATTACATCTGACACCTTAGATTATCAATGGATTCACTGTCCACGGAAACACATACACCTGATCCTAATGTAATGTCTCTATTGCTGGTGTAGGTGAAGAGCCATCTCGAGATTCATTTCACCACCAAGTGACAAACAGAGTCATCATTTTGGAGTCTCCAGAGCACTGATGATCAATGAATACCTTTATTAAATTTCTCAGGTAAGTTGGCAAGTAAGTTCTGAAATAAAAGAAAGTATGTAACATGTCACAGAGTCAAATGTTAAAAATCCACCTACCTCTGACACTCCCTGAAGTTCTAAATGTTACAGAAGTCCCCAGTCCTGACTAACCTAATTTCATCCAAGACGTCTCTTTCTCTTTCAAAAACACAAATTCCAACTTTATAATATTATCTTATCTCCTGTTTTTTTATATTATTTTGTAGACTGATTTAATTACTCTCTGATGAGGAAAATTCATCATCCATTATCACAAATAACTCAATAGTTTCAGCTAGAAACCTCCATATAAAACAGTGAAAGGGAAATTTTCACTCTTTGTTCATGACATACTAGTGGTATAAAAATGCGTTGGGACTGTAACTTTCTCTTTTTTTGGTTTCCTTTCTTTCTTCCTTTAATCTCCTATTCTTTTTTTTTTTTTCCCTTTCCTTTGTCTACTTTCTTTATGGCCTCTCTTCTTTTCTTTTTTGTTTTTTTCCTTGTGTGGTTCACAAAAGCTTTGACAGAAGTGAAATGGAAATTAGCCATCACTTAAGATAAAGTCAGTAATCCTTACCGTAGCTTGAAATGCTCTCTATACTGGCCACCTGTGTCAACCTATTGGACCTCATCTAGCCACAGGATGCAAAGTCCCTGAGAAGGACTGAAGTTAATTCTTGGTGTTAAGTGATTGTAAATATTGTAGTCATATGAACTCCACCAAATATATCCAAAGCATTCACACACACAGACACCCTCTTTTCTCTGTGTGTGTATATGTGTCTTTTTCTTCCTCTACTCCACTTCTCTTTGTTCATTCCTGATGGATGCTTTTAAGTAAAATGGACCATATATATAAAAACTGAAAGAAAAAAAGGTGAAAAAATAAACAAATGATCATTAGCTTTCTGGGATCTAGTGACCTGCCTCACCAGAGGGTTGTGAAGATAATGAAGCTGTTTTGAGCCTCTCTTTCTTTCTCTTCGTGTTCTTTGACCCTTTCCACCTTCTATTTGTGTCTGTTACTTTCACATTTAATGCTTAGGGGGTGGAAAAATTTAGACACACCTCTTTTCAAATTAGAGCTGTACACTTACTAGCTATGTTACCTTTCTTTGTTGCAGTTGTCCTATCTTGAAAATAAGAATAATGTCGATTTCATAAAATTGGAGGCATTAAATCAGAGAGAATATATAAAGTACTTAATGTACTATAGAGCAAAAAAAACTAGTTGATACATGTTTCTTACATATTCACTTTCTTTTCTTCATTGGAATATACTTTCCTGAAAGGGTCTAATATCAGAAAGCTAAGCTAAAGGGAGAAGTTCTGTTAGTAAGTTGCTTATCCTGAGAGACTTCAAATTTTAAGCTACATATGTAATAGAAAAGTACCAAATTTATTCTATATTAAAGGGCATTCTAGAATGTTTGAGCTGGTAGGATTAAGATATAATTTCTTTCAGTAAATCTTATCTGTTGGAGAGGATAGTATTTGCATAACCGGTTCTATTAGTCACAAATCTTCTTTCATTATATGCTTGTCAATAAAATCATTTAAACATATGAAACATGACAGAAAAGTGAAGCATTATGGTTTCCAAATCTTTACCTGGTTATAGATTATCAACATCTGAATATCACAGTTTTACTTTATTTTATTTTATTTTTTTTACAGTTTTACTTTAAACATAATGATGCTTTATATCCTGTACTCGATACCGTTGGAACCATTAATCTCTATTTCTAATAAAACTTCATAACTAGTTAAGTGCAGTTGTTAAGTAATTTCTTTTTATAGTAAAAGCTTTTACAATTAACAAGCCAGACACTGATTCAAGTCATTATCAATTTCTCTGTGATTATTATAGCTTCCATAATAATCTGCACTCTATTAACATGGATTTGGCTGCACTTTAAAGAGCAGCATCATTAGCTTTGCTTTCACAAAAAAGAAGAGGAGAAAGTAGATTTTCAAATCCATGGACTCTCAGAGTTGCAAACTAACACCAAAGTTCTTGGACCAAAGACACAAATGATGCTGTGTTTCCTTTTGAACTTGACTTATTTTTGGTCTGAAACGGACTTTGGGAGCTTGCAATTAATTAATATATTTTTAACAATTGTCGATGTCTCATTTAAATTTCAAATTTGAACAAAGAAATACCTAGAAATTCATGCAGTTACACAGCAGAAAACTTACTGACTTTATAATTAATGTTTATCATCCAGAGGAAAAAATGGTCCCAGGAGGAAAGCCCAAGATGTAACAGTCATGCATCAGATACATTGTAAATGCAGTTGAATCTAGACAAATAATGACAGTGTAAAGCAATAATGATATTATGTTAATTGAACACATGAAAGTTCAAGACACAACTAAAAATCTAGAAAACAGCATGCTTTTCCAGAAGAAAATGACTAACTTTATACATTGTTGCCCATGCATTTTCAATTTCTATGGTAGGAACTTTCAGCTCTGATGGGGATAGAGTAGTTATTGGTGGGTCAGCATCCCTACCTGGTATAGAGAAATATAAATCAACTTCATATAATTAAATAAATAAAATAAAAATGAATAAAATACATATAACAAATAAAATGCAGAAAAAGTGTTTTTGAAAGGAGTAGACAGTTGCTGGAATAAAAAGAACTAGAGAGAATTTTGAAGGGACAAAAAGACATAAAGAATAGCTTTTTGCACACTTAAAACCTCAGGACATCTGCTAGACCCAGGCATTAGAGGCAGCTGGAAGTCTCCCACAAAGTCCAGAGGAGGGTTACTGAGAAAAGACAGGGAAAACAGAAGAATTATGGATGAAAAATTAGAGACTCGTGTACATAGCTAATTTTCCTTCAGTACATTTGCCAAACTCTGAGGCTACATGGAGTGCAGGCCTAAAATGTTGCAGAAAAGGTCTGAAGAACAGAGGAGAGTGTTACCATTCTCACATAAGGATAGAAATTAGAGGTTTTTACTGATAGAGGAAAACCCACAGAATACATACTATTTTTTAGTTAAAAACAAAAACAAAACAGGAACCTGGGAAGCAGTATAAATCAGAGGCGGTTCAAGTCTTACTAGATCTTTAGCCCAGTTTGATTTATCACCATCTCTGGTAAGATTAAGATGATACCCGTTTCTCTATCTGAGCTGTGAAATGAAGGAGAGTATTTTTCCAGATACAGAAAATAACATGAAAATAGTACGCAAATGTCTATAATATTTTAGAAGCATAGTGTCTGGAATCCCATCAGAGGTTAAAAAACAAAGCAAAAAAAAAAAAAAAACCAGGATCATAAGGAAACAGAAAATATAAATGGACATCTATGTAAATGCAAATACACATATATCGATGGATGACAGATAGAATTAAATAAGTGCTGTATCTAATCTAATGCTAGACACAGCATTAGATTAGATACAGCATAAAATAAGATTATAAATTAAGTGATAGGATGATGGAAAATATTTGAACATTTGCATAGGGGAAAAATTATGAACATTGAAAAAAAAGTGTCACCCAAACAGACTTAGAACATTACTGTGGATGAAGTCCAGAATTAGAAGGCATAGAATGTGGGGCAAAATCAATATTGGAGCTGTCAGGATTCAAACAAAATTAGAATACTTCAGATTGGAAAGATGAGTTGAAACACATTCAAGAAGTACTGAAATACTCAGTTTATGAATTTAATGATAACTATACCTACGTACATTCCAGTAGGAGCACTGAAAATCAAAGATAACAAAAAATAAAAGCAGGCAGAGAAACAGAATCACATTTCCTTCATAGCAGCAATAAGGAAGCTGCTGGCTGACCTTTCCTTGGGCGAGATGAGAACCACAGGAAATTGAACCAAGTCTCCAAAGTGCTGATAGGAATCAGCTCCCAACCTAGGAATCATCTATATGCATTGAAAATATTTTTCAAAAGCAAAGGTGAAATAGTGTTTTTGGACAATTAAAAACTGAAGGATAGTTCACAAGTTTAGAAAAACAAAAATTGAGACCAATTGTCACTAGCTAATCTGTAACAAAAGAAATACTAAATGAAGTAATTCCAGCAAAAAAACTTTCCAACAGAAAACAGAGCTTTGCAAGAAGGGATAAGAGCCCCCAGAAAGGGCATATATCAGGGCAAATACAAATGAACATTGATTGAATACCGATTTATAAAACATCATAATGCCTTATGAATTTTATTATTTTTTTTATTTATTTTTTTTTAATTTTTATTTATTTATGATAGTCACAGAGAGAGAAAGAGAGAGAGGCAGAGACATAGGCAGAGGGAGAAGCAGGCTCCATGCACCGGAAGCCCGATGTGGGATTCGATCCTGGGTCTCCAGGATCGCGCCCTGGGCCAAAGGCAGGCGCCAAACCACTGCGCCACCCAGGGATCCCTGCCTTATGAATTTTAAATCTCCTTGAAATATGACAAAAAATGGTAAATGAAGTTGAAGTTTTCTAGGGTCTAGTATTACTAAGGAAGTGAAAAAAGGAAATAAAATAATTGTATTAGACTATGAAGTGTAAAGTATAAAATATTTTTAAAATCTGCAGTGGCCACTAAACAAAATAAAAAATAAATTGGAAAACTAGCATGATAAATCTAAGTGATAAAAAACATGTGGGATTTACATATAGAGGGCAAGAAAAGAAAGATAAGATCATAAGACAGATGAATTAAATACTACAAAAGTTTGTATGTATTTAAAAACCTAAATAAATCAATACGTATGTCTTATGTAATTGAACCAAAGGTAAAAGACTTAGATTGCCAGACTTCATAAACAAAAGACACCTATATCCTACTTGTAAGAGATATCTATTGAATGTCAGAACACAGAGTGAGTGTAGTAGGATGGAAAGCAACAAATCATGCGAACACTAATCAGAAGAAAGCCAAACACCTGACAAAATGGACAAGAAGGACTTCAATTGTTATATATTTATAACACAGTTTCAAAATATGAAGAATAAAAATTGACAGAAAATGAACAAAAAGAAACAGACAAATGCATAATCATAATGGAAGATTGTAGTAAGCAGATAAAAATGAGAAAATCTACAGAAGACTATTATAATTAAGGCATTCAACCTCTTAGACATATGGAAAATATGTGGATTCTTTTCAAGAGCATATATAGTATTTCTCTAAGTTAGCCGTGTACTGTCACTAAAATTAAAATGATTTATATTACTTAGGGCATGGTCTCTTATGATAGTGAAATTTATCTAAGAGAAAATCAGAAAACTATTAATTGCTCATAAATGAAACAAAATATTAGTAAATAACAGAGGTCAGTGGAGGATATTCGAAGAAAGTTAAAGCAAATGGAATGACTATATGCTTCTTTAAATAACTCTGTCGCACAAACATACTAAGGAACACTTTCTAAGTTTCTGGGGCCAATTAAGCCTGACAAAGGAATTTGAAGAAGAAAGTTACTGACAAATGTTGCTGAACAAAGCAAATGCAAAATAAATCTCAGAAAGAGTAGCAATAAAATTTAGAAATATATATGCATATATTTGAAGTCTGTAAGTACATGCATTTATACGCACTGTATGAATACTTACTTAAAATTTACTATGTATGTGTATACATACACACATGAAAAACTGACAAATTAAGGTTTATTTTAGGCTTAAAGGTTGGTTTAACATTCAAAAAAATAATCCATTATTGGATTATTCATTGCACTTTAAAAGAGGACAAAACTTGTTCAATCAACTTCATAGTTATAGAAAAGAGAGTTGACAAAATTCAGTACGCTTTCCACAGTGTACTATCCCCAAAAGAAAAACATCCACAAAAAACTTTAACAAATCAGGAATAGTAGGGTACTTCTTTAACTTTCTTTCTTGTAGAAAGAAAATTTCTACAAATAACTTGTACAAAACAGAAATATATATATTTGGTGAAGACTTCATGAAAGGAATGGCTCCTGCTCTTGCCATTACTGAATATTGATTGGAACCATGTCTATATAGAAAAAGTCATGAACAAGAATGTTCACAGCAGCAGAGTTCTCAATAGCCACAAACCTGGAATCATTTTCAATGTTCAAACATACTAGAATGTATAAATTCTGGTCTATTCATTCAATGGAATACTGTAATATTCCATA
The DNA here is from genome assembly GCF_053574225.1 of Canis aureus. NCBI lineage: Eukaryota > Metazoa > Chordata > Mammalia > Carnivora > Canidae > Canis > Canis aureus. Next base: position 29,724,065 of record NC_135635.1, read on the forward strand.
ATATTACATGAATATTAATGTATAAATAATAATAATGAATAAACCACATCTACCCACAATGACATGAAGGGATGATTACCCACAATGACACACAGTGGTGACATGATGGATCTCACAAACAGAATTTGAGTGAATGAGATATAACACAAAAGTGTGTACATATATTGTACACATTGTATGCTGTTGTAAGTGAGGAGAGTGTGTACACTTGTGTGATGGAGCTGGAAGACAATAGAAGGAGTTTTGGGAATTTAGATAATCAATTCATTTTTTTCTGGGTGCTGGTTACATTATGGTTTAATTTCTGAAAATTCATCAACCTGTATGCTATTATATTATATACTCTTTCCATGTGACTGTTAAATTAAGTTTATTTAAAATAACATAAAATAAATATTCTGAGGGAATAGACTGTTAAAATTCAAATGCATCAGATTTATAGGCTAATTTCATATTGTAAAGGCTTAAGAGGAAATACAATCAGCACACTTATTTTGTGTAATTATTCTTCATTAAAAGAAATAGCTTCTTTTCATTCTATATCTCTTTGTATGTGTGTATGTATATCTCTTTTTGGTGCACAGATCATTCCTCCTTTCTGTGAAAAAACACCATTTTAAGATGAGGGAAACCCAATTACTTTAATCAAATCATAATTCAAGTTTAGATCTGAAACCTATTTACTCTGGCAAGATGGATGATGCCATTGTGAATTTCAAACTATTTAATATTAGCATCATTACATTTCTCAATAGTTGGGCTTGAAACATGAGGCAATGTTTTCTTCTGCCAGTGCTCACAATAAACTTTTTACAAAATTTAATTAGAAAATTTTAAGGAATTTTCATCCCAAACCATCCTGTTCCTTATTCCTTTTCAATGGAATGTCCTAGCATAGCATATACTAGAAAGTAATATATATATACTTTTTTCTTTTTTCTTTTTTTTTTAAAGATTTTATTTATTTATTCATGAGAGACACAGAGAAAGAGAGAGGCAGAGACACAGGCAGAGGGAGGAGCAGGCTCCATGCAGGGAGCCTGACGTGGGACTCGATCCCGGATCTCCAGGATCACACCCTGGGCTGAAGGCGGTGCTAAACCGCTGAGCCACCTGGGCTGACCTATAAATGTATACTTTTATGTTCAGCAATAGAAAGCATTTTCGTCTGTATTCCAATTGAAAAAAAAAATATGTGTAAAATTAGCCATTAATGTAGTTCTTTATGTTTTTGGAATAATGTGAAAAATACTAGACTTTCAAAAGTATGATGAATAATGGTCTCTGCTTTAATCAAAACATGTATTTAGACAGTTGTTAACCAACCATACTAAATTTTCACCTAATAAAATATTCTAAGCATGTGTAAAAAACTTTAATGATAATGAAATGCTTTTCATCTAAAGCTTCTCCTTAACAATAAGACTAACCATGTAATAAATCTGTTCTACTAATCCTATTCTGTTTTTTGCCTTTTTCTCACATCTCATTAAATTTCTCTATGTATATCATGAATACATACAATAGCTATTAATACAATTTCACATAAGCAAATTAAAAATTACATTCTAGGATATGTCAGATTTTTTTCTAAAGTACTTTTATGTTTTTATAATGACTTTTAAAAGTGAATTGGAATAATGCAAAATTTTGTTATGTCTTCTATAATAAACTATGATTAGCACTTCTGTTATATGTTTTTAAATTATACCAAAGATATATGATTTCTGAATATCAATAGAGCATTCGAGATAGAAGAAGAATAATATGATGACATCTTATAAAGGGTAATCCTGTATATTTTTCCCATACCATCTTTCTCATAAGAAATACTTATTCATAAAATAAGGTAGAAATCACCTTCAGAGAAAATTCTAGCATCAATGCTACTTGTATATGACAAGAACGTACTTATAAAAATGATATGCCATCGAGCTAAAAAAATTAATGTATTTATTTATACAGGTAGGGATTCACAGATTTTTAAGGATGTTTGAACTCTGTCATGAAGACAAGTAGAGATACATTTATGGGTTTTAAACAAGATGCTAAAACAGTAAGTTTGTATTTCTGAAGATTTTTCTCAGACAAGGTGACAAGTTGATTGAAGATCTAGATGATTGAACTAAAATACACTTTAATGGTAATATTTGATAGATTAAATTAAATTTATGTCTGTGGAATAAAGTATTAAAAGTAGTAAATGATATGTTTATACATTGGGAGACTGAATATAGTTAAGTTGTCCCTTCTCTTTTGTTGGTAAAAATACTAAAAGTTTCTATGAAAACTTTTTTTTTAAAGATTTTATTTATTTATTCATGAGAAACACACACACACACACACACACACACACACACACAGAGGCAGCGGCACAGGCAGAGGGAGAAGCAGGCTCCATGCTGGGAGCCTAACGTCTATGAAAACTTAAGCAAGTTTTTTTTTTTTGTAGACATAGGCAAGGCTTTTTGAACATTTATATTGAAAAAGAGGCTCTACAATAGCCAAAGCGATTTTGAAAAAGAGGAATAAAGTGGGAAGAGTGACTTTCCCTGAGGTTGAGGCTTACTAGATACTAGAATAATGAAGACAATGTGGTATTGGCAGAGAGAGACATATAGGTCAGTGCAACATAACAGAGAACACAGAGTAGACCCATATGATGTGTTCAATTGATTTTTGACAAATATGCAAAAGCAAGTCAATGGAGGAAAGAGTCTTTTCAACAAATTATGCTAGAGAAACTGGGCATCCATATAAAAAAGAACAGAACCTCAACATAAACCTCACACCTTATACAAAAATTAACTCATAATGGATCTTGAGTGACCAGGTGGCTCAATCGGTTGAGGGTCTGACTCTTGATCTTGGCTAATGCCTTGATCTCAGAGTCCTGAGTTCAAGTGCCATGTTGGGCTCCACACCCACACCCAGGATGAAGCATACTTAAAAAAAATATAGTGGATCATGAACTTAAATGTACAATAAAAAAAAAGAATAAATTTTCTAAAAATAATTAGGAGAAAATCTTTGGGACCTATGACTAGGCAAAGAGATTTTAGATTTGTTACCAAGTGCACAATCCATAAATGGGAAATCTGATAAATTGGATCTCAGTAAAATTAAAAAGTTTTGCTCTGTAAAACATTATGTCAGAAGAATGAAAGGACAAGATAATATATTTGTAAGTCACATATCTGACAAAAAATCCTTTTAACTATAACATATAAAGAATTCTCAACTGTCAACACTAAAAAAACAAATATCTAATTATAAAGGCAAAAGGTATGTGCAGACATTTCACAGAGAGGATATACCAATGGAAAATAAGCATTTGGAAGTGCGTTCATCATCGGCCATTAGAAAAAGGCAAAACAAAATCACTTAACATTCCACAAGACAGAGAACAAAAGAGAGAACTGCATCAAGAAACTCCTAAAAGGTCTCTAGAGGCAGTCAGCAGAGCACTGATTGATGCACATATGTGGAGAAACTGTTCCTAGAAAGGACAGAAACATATGAAAGCATTAAAGAGCACATGGTGCTCACATGGGGTCAGGAACAGAGCTTATTCCCACCAGCCAGACTAGGAGATCTCATAATTCACAGGACTTTGATAGAGTGTGAAGATGGGCCTTGCCTTAGTAGTGGTGAATAATTCACCCTAAAGTAAATACTGCTCTAGTCTTGTCAAACAGACTTAAAAGGCAAGCCACAAAAAGATCAACTATTTCTCAGTAACACTGCATACCAGCATGGAACTCAAGAATATTTTAAGAATAAAAAACACATCCATTCTGCACCCAACAAGGTAAAATCCAAAAAGTCTGGCACCTAATTAAAGATGATCAAGCATGCAAAGATTCAGGAAAATATAAGCCTTAAAAGGTAAAACAAACAAGCAAACACAATTGATTGAGAACTGACATACATGATGGATTTAGTAGAAAAGGATACAAAACAGTTATGTTAAAATACTTAAGTAGAGACATAGAAGAAATAATAAAAGACCCTAATAGAAACCTCTGAGATGAAAAATACACTGAGTGTAATTGACAGCAGATCTGACACTTACGGAGAAAAGAATTAGAGAGCTTGAAGACATAGCTATAGAAACTTTCTAAAATGGAACACCCAGAGGAAAACAATTAACAAGTAAAAGTATAAAAATGAACTTTGGACAACTTCAAGATATGCATAATGGTGATCCCCAATAGAAAGGAGACAACAGGAAGGCAGAAAAAACACTTGAGAATTAATGAGTGCAGATTTTCCAAATCTGACAAAATATATAAATTTGTGTTTTCCAAGAAGCTTAATAAATCTTAAGCACAGAAACATAAAGAAAATTACATCAGGGTCAAATTTCTCAAAATGAGTGATAGAGAATCTTTTTTTTTATTTTTTAAGATTTTATTTATTTATTTTAGAGGTAAAAAGGAGGGTCAGTTGGAGAGGGAGAGAGAATCTCAAGCAGACCTTGTGCTTAGCATGGAGCCTCACATGGGGCTTGATCCCATAACCCTGACATCATGACCTGAGCCAAAACCAAGAGTCAGAAGCTGAACTGACTGTGCCCTGAGTGATAGAGAATCTTAAAAGCAGCCAAGGAAAAAATATCATATTACTTACAGGAAACAGAGATAAAGATGACAGATTTCTCACTGGAAACAGCAAGCAAGAAGAAATTAAAGCATCTTTAAAACACTGAAAGAAAAAAAAAATTGCCAACATAGAATTCTATATCCAGCAAAAATACATTTTACAAAGGAAGACAAAATAAAATCTGTCAGACATAAAACAGCTAGCACACATGTCAATAAAATGGAGAATGATACCAGGTGGAAATTGTGGATTTACACAAAGGAGTAAAAAGCATTGGAAATAATTACATGGCTAAATATTTGACTTTTTTATTATTTAAATCTCTGTAAAAGGTAATTGTATAAATGAAAATAATAGCAAAGTGTTCTTGAGTTTATAATATATGCAACATTAAAATATATAACAATAGTTATTATATAAGGTCAGGAGAAGAGAAATGGAAGTATACTGATATGAAATCCTTATGTTGCACTTTTGGTAACATAAAAGCACATGAAGGTGGGCTATATTAAGTTAGAGGTGTACACTATAAACCCTAGACCAATCAAGAAAATAACAAAAGAAACAGACACATGGAATCATAAAAAATATGAGTTCAGGGCAGCCCAGGTGGCTCAGTGGTCTAGCACCGCCTTCAGCCCAGGGCCTGATTCTGGAGTCCCAGAATCGAGTCCCACATCGGACTCCCTGCATGGAACCTGCCTCTCCCTCTGCCTGTGTCTCTGCCTTTCTCTCTCTCTGCGTCTCTCATGAATAAATAAATAAAATCTTAAAAAAAAAGAATTAAAAATAGGAGTTCATCCAAAGACAGAAAAAGAAGAAAAGAGAAAGAATGGATGAGGCAAGTAGAAAATAAATAATGAGGTAATATAAATTTACACTAGATAATTACATTAAATTTCAATTATCTACTTTAGTTAAAAGGCAAAGATTGTCAGATTACATAGAAAAGAAGACCCAGCTGTATCTTGTAAAAAAAAAAAAAAATCCCCCCTCCAAAAATAAGATCCCTCCCCCCAAAAATTCACCCGCCCTCAAATAAAAAAAAAAAAAAAAAGACACACTCAGCTACAAGTTAAAAGAGTGGAAAAAGGAATAGGACACTTGCAGTAAATAAAGAAGACTTAGGTTATTGTATTAATGGCAGACAAATACCATTTAGAATACATTCATATACACTGATACATACATACCCCCACCCACACAGGTTTTATTCCTTTCTAACAGAGGCAAGAGTTTTTAAAACAATATTTTGTATGCTTCTGCTTCTCTTGAGCCAGAGAAATTCTTTTGGGATTCCAAAACCTTGGCTTTGGTAATGAAGGACCAAGGTTTGGAGAACCAGAAGCCCAGAGTTTCTAATATCAGCCATTAGGCAGAGAAAAGAGTAAGAAGGTGATGTAAGAGGAGTTTTCCTACCACTAGAAAAGGAGACACTGGTACTTTCAGCTTGTGGTGAAGAAACATATCACAGGGGAAAGAGCTAGGGTGGTGTTTGTTGGAGGAGAGAACAAAGTGTGCTCGCACAGCAATTAGAGGAGAGCTAGAAGCTAATTGCAAATTTGTAAGAACACAGAGATGGCACCTCCTGAGCGCTACAACTAAAGTTTGAAGTGACAAAAGAAAGAGGAAGTGTGTAATAATTAAGTAAAAGGAAACTCTGAGGTAAAAGTATAACCAGTAAGATTATGTCTGGGATATAGTGAGGAGGTGGTCATACATCTCAGTAAACTTTAAATATTTAAATTAAGTTTACAGTTGTCCAGAAGCACTTTCATGCTAAAATTCAGAATTCCTGAAAAATCAATCACTCTGAATGTTTTCCATCAGGAAGCTTATTTAAAATAAGGATATGTGGGGAAAAAATGACTTGCTTTCACTGAGGGAGTGTTATTTTAGGAAGTTTTCTATGTGGTTAGATATTTTTACATGCGCAATAGTAATCATAGTTATTATAGTAACATAATGGTGAACACTTGGAATCGCCAATGAGGCACTGGGGTAGTTAATTTACATGTTTTCCATTTTATCCTTCACCACATGTGTCAAGGGAAGTATTTTTATCTCCATTCCACATATGAAGAAACTGCTACTCAATGACATATCTAAATGGTTTGACTAGAAAGTGGCAAATTAGACTCAAACTATTCTAACTCCAAGCCCTCACCTTTTTAACAGGATGACAGATCATGAGCCTGTAACTAATAAAACTGAAAGAAAATAGCATAGCCAAAACAATAGTTTCCTGCATGAACAGTAGGATCTCTTTTGCATGTGCAGCTGAAGGCAAAATTCATCTAATCTAGTTTCCAGGGACTATATAGGTAGTGAGAGTTCTAGGTAGAATTTCTGAGACTTGAATTCCACCATTAGGCTAACCTTAATTTCAACCTACTACTTTCTCCTCGTTGAGCTGAGACAAACTGATTTTGACTAGCTGGTTCTTTCTAGGTTCCATTTTTCTCATGTTTTTATTTAGTATCACCTTTTCTTTCTTCCTTTTTTTAAAAAATATTTTATTTATTTATTCATGATAGACAGAGAGAGAGAGAGAGAGAGAAACAGAGAGAGACAAGCAGAGGGAGAAGCAGGCTCCGTGCCGGGATCCCAACGCAGGACTCGATCCCGGGTCTCTGGGATTACGCCCTCGGCCAAAGGCAGGGGCTAAACCGCTGGGCCACCCAGGGATCCCCAAGTATCACCTTTTCTTTGCTGATAGTCTCACTCTGATTCTGGCTCCTATTCTGAGCACAAAGGCTGCCTATCTGGTGCCATAGACATCTCTCTTATCCACCATTTGAGATCTAGGTAGGGTCATTTGGTTACAAAAAAAAGAGACTCATTCAAGCTGCTTAAATAAACATGTGATTTATAATTAGGAGTAACATGGGCTGAATTGGGAATTAGAATTCCTTTAGTAAACAGGGGTGCCTGAGTGGCTCAGTCAGTTAAGCATCTGCCTTCAGCTCAGGTCATAATCCTGGGGTCCTGGCGTGGAGTCCTGTGTTAGGTTCCCTGCTCAGTGGGGAGTCTGTTTCTTCCTCTTCCTCTGTCCCTCCATCTTGATCATGTTCTCTCTACTCTGTCAAATAAATAAATAAATAAATAAATAATAAATAAATAAATAAATAAATAAATAAATAAATAAATAATAAAATTTTCAAAGAATCCCTTCAGTAAATGAAGCATCTCTGGAGACCAACTTCACTCAAGAAGAGAGGGTACAGGCTATTAGTGAAGACAGTTTTGATACGGGAGAGCTTGATTCTTATCTCATGGAGTTGAAGAATGAATCTCACGGACAACAGAGAGTGAGCAAAGCAATAGAGGTTTATTAAGCAGAGATACAGAGAAAGCTCTCAAAAGCGAGAGGGGTCCCGACAGGGTTACCACTGAGGGGGGTTATGGTCTGTCTTTTAAAGGAAACTAGCTAGGGAACTTGGTCTATTTCTTATCAATATCAGGGTGGATATTTAGAACAAATACAGTGGACTAATAACTATCATAACAAACAAGATTTTTTAAAAAAGATTTTATTCATCCATTCATGAGAAACACATAGAGGGAAAGAGAGAGAAAGAGAGAGGGGGAGAGAGAGAGAGAGACCCAGGCAGAGGGAGAAGCAGGCTCCATGCAGGGAACCCGAGTGGGACTCAATCCAGGGTCTCCAGGATCATGTCCTGGGCTGAAGGCGGTGCCAAAACGCTGAGCCACGGGGGCTGCCCACAAACAAGATTTTTTTTTTCTTGTAAATAACATGAGCCTAAACAAGGGGTTCCCTTCTCTCTGGTTAATATCTCCTCCATAATATTTCTCTTCATCTGAGATTTCTGTTATTACTTAGTATCCATTAAAGGAGGATGCTCCCTAATATTTTGGAGCTAGAGAGCCAGGTTTATTTTTGTTTTTACTGTCTTATCTCTGTTTGGGATGGGTTGGAGCCTGACTCTGGGGCCTTTCCTATCTTTCCCTGCCTAGCCCCCTCTGCCCCTAACTCGTTCCTATATCAGTTTCACTTCACTCCTCAGGGGAATGACCTATGAGCTATGTGTTCTTGGAAAATTCTCTTGTTTTCCTCTTCTGTAAAATATAGATCATAACAGCACCTACACCATAGGTGTGTGATGGTTAAATGATTATAGCACATGTGAGCTATTATATTTTGGCTGGACCTGGACCACAATACCCCTTAAGTATGTGTGAACTTCACTATTACTTTGAATAAACTGCATAGTCACTTAAAACTTTTTTTGAGGTGAAATTCACATAGTATATATTTAACCATCAAAATTGTGCATTCTTGGGATGCCTGGGTGGCTCAGCAGTTGCTGCCTGCCTTTGGCCCAGGGTATGATCCTGGAGACCCGGGATCGAGTTCCGCATCGGGCTCCTGGCATGGAACCTGCTTCTCCCTCTGCCTGTGTCTCTGCCTCTCTCTCTCTCTGTGTCTCTCACGAATAAATAAATAAAATCTTAAAAAAAAATGTACATTCTCCATGTTGTGTACATATTACCTCTATCTAGTTCCAAAACATATTCATGTCTCCCAAAGAAAACCCCATACCCATTTAAGTAATCTATCTCCTTTCTCATGCCTCCCACCTAGGGCCATTTAAAAAAAATGTGGTACAAACACAACACACAACTAACATACAATTTACATCTTAACCATTTTAAGTGTACCATTCAGTAGCATTAACTGTGTTCACATTGTTGTTCAACGCATCTTTAGACGTTTTCATCTTGAAAACTGAAACTCAATACCCATTGAAGAAAAGCTCCCCATTTCCCCCTTCAACAGCCCTTGGCAACCACCATTGTACTTTCTGGTTCTATAAATTTGACTATATTTGATAACTTATGTAAGTGGAATAATACAGTATCTAATTTTTTGGTGACTAGCTTATTTCACTTACATATATCCTCCATGTGCATCCTTGTTGGAGTATCTGGCAGGGTTTTCTTTTTTTTTTTAAAAATCTGAATAATATTTTACGGCACATAATACCACATTTTCCTTATCCATTTATGAGCCAGTGGACATTCAGGTTGCTACCACCTCTTGGTGATTGTGACTAATGCTACTATGAACATGGGTGTGCTTATAGTCACTTTTGACTTTTTATTTTATCTGCAAGCTTTCATTGTTCTCTTCCTATAACACACTTGCATATTGTTTTTCCAATTCTTACTATCTTTCATTACTTCATAGATTTTGCTTATAGTAATAACTATTTTAAATTAATCAGTATAAGTCTGATTTCATTAGATGACCTGATGAAGTATCAAATTTTTGTGATTGTTTCAGTACCAAAATAAAGAAAAATGTGATTCAACCTGGGATTTGTTCACATGACCAAAGATCATAGAGCAGACGCTCATGAATGAGACTTTTCTGTGAATCTCAGCTTTGCCCTCCAGTTTGAACTGGTTTTATCAACATGGTAAGAAGAGGACTCCTGGGGCAGCCTGGCTGGCTCATTTTTTTTTTTTTTACAACAAATACTTTTATTGCACATTTATAAAATCTGCATAGTTGTATCAAGTGTTCTTCCTGCCTACTATGCTCTCATTCATGTTAAAATTTGGTTGAAACACGATATCCAATCTGGAACCTTTTAAAAATGGTCAACAGGGGATATTTCTCTCTCTACATATACATATATATAGAGATTTTTCTTTTCTTTTTACAAACTCATATCCCTTATCTTTTTGAAGCAAAAAAAGGGGAGGGGTATCCAATTTTTTGGGCCAGCAGCAGCCTTAGACATCTGTTTTTGACGATTTTTGCATGCTACAAGATTTTACTGAAACGGTGAACAACTCTCACAATGCTATCGTGACTCAATCATGCTTCATGGCGCCATTCTGTCTACAGTCCTTAGTGCTTTCCTTTCTTTCACTCAGGCCTGAGTGTGAGGTTTTCTGGTTTAGCGCCACCTTCAGCCCAGGGCCTGATCCTGGAGTCCCATGTCAGACTCCCTGCATGGGGCCTGCTTCTCCCTCTCCCTATGACTCTGCCTCTCTCTCTCTCTCTCTCTTCTCTCTCTCTCTGTCTCTCATGAATAAATAAATAAAATCTTAAAAAAAAAAGGAGGACTCCTGGCAATCCAAAGATAAAGGCTTTCTCCTTCACAGAGAAAGAGATGACTTCTTTATCAACAACAAATGTTGAATATTCTTTTGACTGGTTTGGAGAAGGACAAATATGTTGACCACCCTTGCACTAGTCACTGCAGCAAAGGGGTTTTGACACACTCCAAAGGACATAGACTAGTCAGGGGGCACCCTTGGGAAATCCAGGGCCTTATTAAGAAGAGAGAAGAGAGAAATGGATGTTGGAGAAGCAGCCGAAAATAGTCTCTCTGCTTGGGATTTTTCTCCTCTGAAGATAGCTACTAATGTCTTATTGCTGTCATCTTGTTCCATCGACTATCCTAAGTCCCACAGTAGTCCCAGGACATCATACTTTTATTTCAGGTCATAGTTCTTCAGGAACTATGTATTCAGAATGCTCTAATATTTTACAGGAAAGAAACATCTTGTGTGTAAGTATAAAATAGTATACTCCAATCTTGATATCAGGATTGAGGCAATTTAGGGGAGCCTGGGTGGCTCAGGTGGTTAAGCATTTGCCTTCAGCTCAGATCATTAGCCCGGGGGGTTGATGGGACCCAGCCCACATCAGGCTCACTCTCCACAGAGAGCCTATATCTCCCTCTTCCTTTGTCTGCCGCTCCCCCTACTTGTCTCTATCACTGTCTCTCTCTCAAATAAATTAATAAAATCTTGAAGAAGAAGGAGAAGGAGAAGGAGGAGAAGAAGAAGAAAAGAAGAAGAAGAAGAAGAAGAAGAAGAAGAAGAAGAAGAAGAAGAAGAAGAAGGAGAAGAAGAAGAAGAAGAAGAAGAAGAAGAAGAAGAAGAAGAAGAAGAAGAAGAAGAAGAAGAAGAAGAAGAAGAAGAAGAAGAAGAAGAAGAAAAGGATTGAGGCAATTCATAGACGAAGTAACATTGTCTCCTTCCACCTTGAGCATTTCTGATACCTCCCAAGAACATCTTCATAGGAAAGTGCAGATTGTTTTCTCTCTTAGGATCCAAATTCAGTACATAATTGATCCTCATGTATCTGGGAAGGGAACACATGAGGTTTGCATATAGACTTAAGAAAAGTGAATATACTCAGGTGTGAAGATTAAATTCTAACATAGCTCTTGGGTTACACTCACATCTGTGTTCACTCATACTACTTTGAGCTAAATGATAAATTCTAAGCATGTTTTAGGTTATTATTTTCAACTTATTCATCAAGATACTGAGGCTCAGAGTTAGAACTCCTGATACAAGAAAAAAAAAAAAAACTTAGGTTGCAATAAACGAAGCAGTAATTAGAACTTAAGTCTTTCTGATGTCCAAGTTCTTTTCTTGCATGTTTCAGAGGAATTTCACTCTGGGCTGTCTCTTTGTATCATGTTTCACAGTGAAATTGTATTTATAGTAATCTGTTGTCTTACTTGAACCTGTAGATTACCATTTGGGGAGATATTTTTTCTTTTGGATGCTAGAAACTCCCACAGTGCACTGGGCGTGGACACATTCTCATCACCAGCTATTTTCCATATCTGTCTTTAGTATGCTAACAGAGCATATCAGAAACTAGTTTTTAAAATATTATTGTGGAGAAGATGCCTTAACTAGCTATTGATATCCTTCAACGAGTTAAATTATATAATAAGCATCAATCACTAGAAAACAATTAATCTCAGGATTTTAAATTAATAACTCTAAGTGAATTTTCCTAACCAGAATTTGAAGCTGGAAAAATGAATTCTTGGTTTCAAGTCACAGTCCTTAATTCTGACATTTTAATGTAATGCCGACTTTCATGAGGGAACACAATACAAATATGGCAATCTCTGAACTTAAATTGCTCTCCTTGGGCATCATTTCATCATTACACTCCATAAGAAAGACTAATTTTCTTGTTGGTAAGTTAGAAGACATTTTGAAAATATTTTCTATGGGATAGAAATAGATTTTACATGGTTTTGTTTCAGACAATTTTGTATATGATGATTTTGTTTCTGATTTTGTTGCATACATGTGGTATGCATATACCTGTGTCTTTGATCCTCTATCTTTTTGCCTTTGCCAGGATTTTATTGTATCGTGAATATCGTATTGCTGATTATCTCCAGTTGCAACTTACCATTTATCCATCTGGGATCCAAGCCTATCAAACTTTTCCAACCTATTCTTCCCTTATTTGATAGCCTTTTCCTTATTTACTAATTGGTTCTTTATCACTTTTGTAGCTTCAGTGACTTCATTCCACTAAATAACTTGTTTTCCAATTTAAGACAACAACCGAAAGTTAGAGAATATCTGAAATGAGATGTACTGGTCTCCAGCTTCAGCTAGACTTACACATGTGCACAGTGGTACATACAGTGAAATATATATGGCCACTGACAAGATATAACTTCAATTAGAGAGAATATTAATTAAATGTTCTACAGTCATTGTGTAAATGCACATAATTAAATACCTATGAAACAATTATTCTGCATATGTATGTGTGTGCATGATTCTTAGCTTATTTGAACTGAACATTTAAAAAAAGATTTTATTTATATATTTGAGAGAGAGAGAGAGAGAGAGAGAGAGAGAACAAGCAGAGGGAAGGTGTAAAGGGAGAGGAAGAGAGCAGCAAACTCCCTGCTGAGTAGGAAGCCCAATGTGGGGCTCCATTCCATGACCCAGAGATCATGACCTGAGCAAGGCAGATGCTTTACTGACTGAGCCACCCAGACTCCCATGAACTGAAATTTTTGTATAGTTCTTAACTTATTGTCCATTTTGCAACTTCACTAATTCAAAATATAGCTGAGAATTAAAAGTTAAATGAAGAAATCATTTATGTATCATCAGTTCATTAATAGAAAAGTGTGCCTTCCCATCTAAGCCTATTCTTTAGACACACTCTGTGTTGCTGAGTAGCTGCCATTAATTTAAACAGGTACACTGAAGAGAAATTCAAACAGTAAGGATTGGAGACTATCTGGAAATATATATATATATATATATATAGTGTGTGTGTGTGTGTGTGTGTGTGTGTGTGATTTGTGCACATGAAAGTTATGGACACAAATGGAATGAAAGTATAATTAATTTTAAGAAAAAAAAACCCACTAGCCATGTCAAGGAAATCACCACTGAGTTTAAAAAAAAAAAAAAAAAGATTTTTAGATTTTTCAAGTCTTAAAACCTATTCAGGTTACCCAATTTCTATAAGTTAGAATGAGGCTGCAAAATCTGAGTGACATCTTGTTCAGGTGTGTCTAAGAAGAGAAAAGATGACAAAGAACCCATGAGAAGAGCTGGGGACTCCGTAAATTTCTACCAGAGAGTGAACTCAGTTCTAATCAAGTGACTTTCTCCAGTGATCTCAAAGTTCAGAGCCCCAATAACTCCATGCTGAAATAAAAGACATAACTTGTCTTTTCAAGGTACTGGCCATAGGATTTGCTTCTGAACATGATGGAGAAACCCACACATCATCAAGTGATTTTGAACTTGAGCTACATAGGACTTCAGGTTTTCTCCTTAAAGAGGAGAGTCAGGGATGCCTAGGTGGCTCAGTGGTTAAGCATCTGCCTTTGGCTCAGGTCATGATCATGGAGTCATGGGATCGAGTCCTGCATCAGACTCCCTGCAGGGAGTCTGCTTCTCCTGCCTATGGCTCTGCCTCTCTTTCTGTATCTCTCATGAATAATTAGATAGAATCTTAAAAAAAAAAAGTGAGAGTCAGTGTATTCCAGATATGGGAAGTATTGTACATAGATATATATAGATATATATTTCTATCTAGAAATCTAGAGAGACACAGCATATAACTAGTTTGTATCTCCCAGTTTCTTTTCTACAGGTAGTTGTGGCCATAGAAATGAGCCATTGCTTAAATGCTGGACCACTCGTAGGTCTGACATGCTTTTCCCTTTCTGATTGACTGAAATGATGCCCCAAAGATCTTGGATGTCCCTTACTGAAGAGGAAAAGAAGGCATTAGCTTGGGTTCCTGAAGAACTATAAACAGATCACTGCCCTGAAGTATTAGTTATGAAAGAAAATAAACCGTTTGGTCTTGAAATAATAATTTTGGTCCTGGGGCAGCCTGGGTGGCTCAGTGGTTTGTTTAGTGCCACCTTCAGCCCAGGGCGTGATCCTGGAGACCCAGGCTTGAGTCCCATGTCAGGCTCTCTGCATGGAGCCTGCTTCTCCCTCTGCCTGTGTCTCTGCCTCTCTCTCTGTGTGTCTCCCATGAATAAATAAACAAAATCTTTAAAAAAATAATTTTGGTCCTTAAATGAAACACCTATAATTTTTCAGTAATTTAATTAATTTTGTAACATACTAAGAGCTTATTATCCTATTCAGCTGGCAAAAAAAAAAAAAAAAAAAAAAAAAAAAATGGAGCTTCTGCCTCTCATAGAGTACCACGATCCATAAGATTAAAATCAGTGTTAAATATCATCAGTTCTTACTAAAAAAAAATTCCTAGGTTATTTGAAAATAAAAATACCCAAATTTTACTTCTTCTCTGGTCCCATTAAAATTTGAAAAATGACTCATTTTTCAAAGTGGTAGCTGCATAAGAATTTGGAAAACAAGCTATTTTCCACAGTCTGAAGTTCAACAAAGATAGAGCACATTTCAATATTTCTAATTAAACTGACAGAATAGATGATGATAACATCTGGGGTGTTTTTGGTTATAAAACCTATTGATGTTGCTGACCTGAATGTTTCTTATCTGTAAAAGACAACAAATGAAGATAAGCCGAGTTAAAAAAGAGGAAAATGGGAATAAAGTCACCACTAAATAGCTAATTCTGTAATTTCAACATGAGCTCTCTGTTAGAAATTTTTTTCTTCGGGAAACTTTTATAATAAACATTACATCAATTAGTCAATCTGAGTTTTTCACAGAGTTTAAGAGATATTCGGATATAGAAATGAAAGGTGTTAGAAAAGTCTGCTCATCTCTCAAAAATATATCAGATAAAAATGTAGTCTTCAGAATAGAATGCAACTCTGAAGTCACAAGTAAATAGAAAGTTTAATCATTTGCACTCACTAGAAAAACTTTGAATTTCGTTTTTAGGGCATTCGTAAAAATAAAAATAAGAGCATACGTGAATGGAGATCTAGATAGTACACTGTTAACTTGATGTGCAGTAAGAACAAAGAAATCACTTTGTGTCTAACCCTTAACATTTGACCAGAAAAGTCCACTAAAAGAAGTAAATCTGGCTATAAAAGAAAACAACATGGTTTGCAACATTTGAAATCACAGATTTTTGCAATATGGAAACAAATGTTTCTTTGCACGCAGTCTTATTTCTTTTTTCTTTTTCTTTTCTTTTCTTTTCTTTCTTTTTTTTCTTTTCTTTTCTTTTCTTTTCTTTTCTTTTCTTTTCTTTTCTTCTTTTCTTTTCTTTCTTTTCTTTCTTTCTTTCTTTCTTTCTTTCTTTCTTTCTTTCTTTCTTTCCTTCCTTCCTTCTTTCTTTTTTTTTTTCTTTTTTGGCAGTCTTATTTTTACGCAGGGGATTGACTGTGCAATCATCAACTTCTGTAGTTTACTGTAAGACGGAGGCAGTGTCAACAGATGTGCCTCCACAAAACAAACATACTAAGAATTGGTCCTTTTAAACAGCTCAGAAGTAAATTAAGCATGAACAACATAGTGCTGCTTAACTTGTAATTGTGACAAGCGGAACCAAAAATTATAATACAGGCTGGCCAAGTGGCACGTGTTCTTCCTTTCTTCCTTCTCTGTAATTATGCTGCTTATTTTCTCATTTTAATACTCTTTTAGGAGGGAAGTATTCCATTTAGTAATTGTATTCTTTTTGTTTCTATAAGGCCTGCGTTTTGTTTTCCAAAGTACTTAGTTTGGACATAATATTGTCTTACCTTTTGACCTTCTGAGCGGATTGTTGCAAGTACTTGATAGGAGTAATTTATGCAAAGATAAATGCGGGTGTCTGCCACTAGGGGGAGAGCAAACACAGTTCTGTGAGAGTTGAGAGGGCTAAGGTGTATAGAGAATCTTCGTTCTGCACACCTTGAGGCTGGCCATTTTTACATCTGTTCTACGCAATTATGAAATTCTTAACGAAAGCTTTGAAGGTCGAGTTTCTTTATTTAAGGATAAATAGCCCTTCTGATACTTCCAACTGCTGTGATTGGCCCCAGGCCACAGAGCTAGGAAGCCTGCATTTCAACCAGGCTTGTATCATTTCTTCCTGTGGGGTTGCTGCTATTTTCTAATAGTTGTAGGGAGCAATTGAGAAAAATTACCATGATATTGGGAAGAAAGAGTGTTCTGTTATGTCTACAGCTTTCTGACTCTCCCATAACACACACACACACACACACACACACACACACACACACACACAGACCCCAAAGTTTCTCAGGTTGGACGGTGCAGAAATGAGCAGAGGTGGGAGCAAGGGCACTGTAAACCATGAGCCTGACTGGCTAGAGCTGTGGTACCTCAGCTGTGGTATCTCCTGCTGGAGGGCTGTGTGATCACTGAAGTCAGAGCTGGAGAGGACGAGGGGTAGATGGAAAGACACAATTGTGAGACATGCAGAGGCTTATTTATTTATTTATTTATTTATTTATTTATTTATTTAATAATTGAGAATCTTTACACATTTAGATTCTATTACACCTCCACTTTTTTTTTTAATGTTTGTTACATTATTGTCTCCAATTTTGCTTTAACAAAGGTTATACACCTGTAGTTTTGGGCTAAGATGGCATCTTTTCCTAGTTTTTCTAGGTGGAATTCAATTTTAAGTGAGGTCATCTATCAAATAGTATTATCACCTACTAAAAAGGCTTACATGGATTAAGGTCAGCTTGACAAGGAAATGTCCTAAAACGTTTTGTATTAGCACACGAAGCAGTTTTCTTTTAGTTTTAATGAATGGAGAATATAAGGATGTATCTGACACCTTATTGCTGACACATGATGACTGCCTCAATGGCTAACTTACTTTTCCCTATATTGTATCATGCTGGACTACAAAGGCTTTTTGAGCTATTGCTTTTAACTGGAGTTATTTTTATCATGCATAAATTACAAAAAAACCCAAAACAAAATCCGTAACATGACTGCCATTCCTTAGAGTTCAAAAGCAGATTGACACTTTGCTCAGCTACCTGGAAGTTCAAAGAAAGATATATATTTTTTAAAATTCTGATCTCTTGTTTTTATATATTAAAAATGGAACATCTTTCAGGGAATTCATATGTGACATCACTATTATAAAGCATTATAGAGGCAAAGTTTAAAAAATATGTAGTGTTTGCAATATAATACTTTTAACTTGCATAAGGAAAAAGTTTAATTAAATAGAGAAAAAATAAAGAATGTTTGCTATTTTCTTGTCTCTCTAAACATCTGGAATGTGCATATCAAATTCTGTTACAAAAAGTGTTAATTTAGTGAAAAATTCCTCTGCTAGCAGAACACACATACACACATTTTAAAGAGAACCAAAAGAAAGGTAAGTCTGAGCCAATCTCTTATTTCAAACAATATTTCATGCAAAAATAACTTCAGGATAGTAAGATATTGTAAGCAATGTCTATTACCTCTTGCATAGGATTCAGTCACCATGGTATCGGTTCTCTATCCTCTCTTTATTTGCTGTTAGATAATAGCCCTGACACTTAAACACAGTGTAATATTTAAAAAAAAAAAAAAAAAAGAATAGCCTCTACATCAACTTTATTTTGGAGATTTATTGCTGTTGTTGTGATAATCACATCCTCATAGTCAGGAAGCCCTGTTTGAATACTGCAAGATATGTGCCTCATGAAAGGTAAATAATCTAGCTCAGCACATGTTCCACTGCCTTATGGTCTTCCTTAAGTATATCAGAGGCAAAAAGCTAAAGACTGCATTTCCAGGACTACCTTGTAGCAAGAGTTCTGGATGTCATTTAGGTTCTACTGATCATGTGCACTCAGGTAAGTCTTGACTTTAGAGCTAATCTAAGTGGAGAGAGGAGCCCTACCATTAATAGGTTGGTGTAGCAGAGCCTGGAGCCAGCCATTCTGGCAGAGTCTCTTCAGGCCTGGATAACAGCAGGTGGTAATGTTCCGCAAACCAACAGGTGCAGTGGTTGATCTCTGATCTTCAGACTCCAGCTCACATTCTGTGATGTCACATTCTGAAGTCACAACATAGGGGAACTGTGTTCTTCAGTTTTCTGATTTTGTCTTGGGCAGGTTAGTGGTCATTTTTATGATGTGATTCTGGAATTACTCAAGGATGCCCAAATACTGATTTGTTAGCGTTGAATTCCTTTTAGGTAACTTTTTGCATGAAATAGCCAGAGCAGCTTCTGTTAGCTACAACTGGACCCTGACTGATGTTTTCATAAATGATTCAGTGGTAAAATGAACAAAACATAAGAATTTCTGAAGGCTTTAAAAATTATATGTTCGAAGAATAGGACAGAAAGAGAGAATGCCAGTATACTATATCTGGACTAGAGTAGAGTAGAGCAAGAGATAAATCTGAGACTACTCAAAGACAAGACTAAGTAAGCCTTCGTGGCCTAATTTCAACTACCAGGAAAGGCAAACCTTCTGCCTACTTACTATGTCTTAAAACCTATTATAACAAAAAACCTTGTGTTTTTCTTCTCTACAAAAGGAGAATATTGTTCTAAACAGTCTTTCTTTGTGGGTTATTTATTTATTTTTGCTTGCAGGAGCACTAGAGTGGTTCAGTTGTTTAAGTCTCCAACTCTTGATTTTGGTTTAGGTCATGATCTCAGGGTTGTAGGATCGAGCCTTGAGTGGGGCTCCATGTTGGGCAGGGACCCTGTTTGGGATTCTCTTTCTCCCTCTCCTTCTGCCCTCTGCCCCCCCCCCCCCCGCCTTCTCTCTGCCTGTCTCTCTCCCTTTCTTCCTCTCTAAAAAAAAAATGTTTGCAAATATATGACTTTAAAGTTAATGTTCTTCATCTCAGCATCATAGATTTGCAAGTTCCTTCAGGTGGACTGATGAGATGCTTTTTCTTTCCAGAGATCCATATCTACATTTGAGAAAAATCTAATACTTGATAAAATGGTATATATTCTTAGAATAATAACAGGTCTAAAAGACTAAATTCCTATAGGTGAAATCTCAGCTATTGACTGCAAAAAGGACTACCTAGCCTTTTGTCCTTTTTGCAGTCAATAATGACCCTTTTTTTTTTTTTTTACAAATCTTTTAAATTTAATGATACATACAAACAACTATTAGTTCAAAACAGGATTGAAAGAAATACACCTATCTATGTACAATAAGACCCCTCATTTGTTTATCTTAAAATTATATTTATTTATTTGATGGCATATATTTGAGAGAGAGAGAGAGTGTGCACAAGTAGGGAAAAGGGACAGAGGGAATGGGAAAGGCAGCCTGGACACAGGGCTTGATCCCAGGACCCCTGGATCATGACCTGAGCCAAAGCAGAAGCTTAACCACTGAGCCACCCAGGCACCCATTAGATCCCTTTTAACCACATAATTAGAAACAATCATAAAATCTTCATACAGCTTAATCTACCCTAAGGTGTTTTTCTTCTAAGATGATCACAATTTAATTGAAACTGTATTTGAATATAGATAGTCTTATCTATAAGAACTGCCAATATAATTATATCAAAATCCTGTCAAGTAAGTGCTCTCCATTTATCTTCTACCCATTGCAACCACACTAGTTACTCTTTTAACATTATCATCTGGTGAATGACATAAGCTAATTTGCTTTTCCTATCATTACTAATCAGAATAATTAGCAATCCCAAGTAAACTCTAAGGCACATCATTCCTTTTTATGAAAATGTGATTTTGAATTCAAGTTAATTTCGGAAACCCTGCAACCCAAAACTGACTTTTGAATACTTGCAAGTCACATTGGTATACTAAAAGTTCCAGGAAGTTTTTCAGAAATAACACTTGATTAACTTTCATCACACATTTAAAAAAATGTATCTCCCATCGAAATCTTGTTTCGTGTAACATTTAAGATCCTACTTATGGGCTCTGGCAAAAAACACTTTGAGTAACTAATATAGATCACTGAAGGATCATTACTCACTTTGCTATTTCCCAAACACTGTATAGTGGGGTGCAGGGTTCAGAGCTTCATGTCATTGCATATATCCTCATGTGGCTTTCTTGATCTTATGTTTTTTCTTTCACCTTAAGGCAAAGAAGAAAGTCTCACCTTTTATAGTATGTGTCTAAGTCTTGCATAAATCTTTTCCTTCACCATAAGATCCAATTTCTCTGATAACAAATAATTATGATGATGAAATGAGAGTTTCTACTTAATAATTTTAAAACATAGGCAAATGTATACCTTAGAAATTTTTCTAGTCTTCTTAGTTTTTGCTTCCACTGATATTTTGATGGGAATTCCTCCTTCCTCCGGATACACATCTAAGCTTTCCAATGTATATTTAATATAAACATTGTAGAATTAAGGTATTCTTTTTCAAAACATTTACACTTTTACTTATATTTCTTCTAGCAGTGAATAGAAAAATGGTAGAGTATGTGGGCAAGTATTTAACTACTTACCAGTCAGAGCAGAAAGCAATAGAATTAGGGAGGAAATATAAGCTGTTCAAGGTATTTTAAATGAAACATTTTAAATGAAACTTCATGCTGTCTAATCCAAGGGAGTTTATTCACATTATTTTCTGTGTTCATGTAACCATAATGCAAAGGGCATTAGACTTGTCAGTGTACTGGAAATATTCATAATATTTGAAAGGAAAGATTACCAAAAATATAATAATTCAAAGGAAATATTCATAATATTTTGGGATAGTGTCAAAGAGGAATTTCATAGAATGGAGTGATTAAGACTATGTACCCAATTCTTGGTTCTGAGAATTACTGGTTAGTAGAGGCACTCTGCTTCACTTTTCTGATCTGTGAAAAGATAATAGTAATGGTATTTAAATAAGTTAATGCTAAGTAAATAACTTGATATAATGAATACTATTTTTATTATTTCCAAATGCTTTCTATAGTTACTGATGCTTAGAACATATTTGGGGTTGTAAGATGACTTGATAGCCATTATCTATTCATTAGAATAACAAATGCAAGGTGCTTACAATGTGTTTAGTAAAGTTCTGAGAATTTAAAACACTGCTGTGATCAATATACCAATGCTCTGCTCTCAGACAGTTCACACACTAGTTGGAAGTAGGTAGACAATAAATAATCTGAATGTGATAACAGAATTAAGACCCAAATGATAAGAAAGTGTCTCCCATCCGGGAAAACAGCAAATCTAGAGAAATATCTGATTTTACAATGGAAAGATAGAAAAAGGGAGTATGTGGGGAAGTATTTAACTACTTCTAGCCAGAGAAAGCAGAAAATTACTAACAGGTGTATTTAAGAATCAGGAAGTCCAGTGTAGCTGGGCATTACTGCGCTTAATGAAATGAAGTCATTAGTGAATAGAACAGACATGATTCTATCTTTGTGGATGTCATGGTCTAGTATAATATTAACACTTTAATTTTAGGAAGTTTCATTGGGTTGAAAGAAAGCCAAATGATGCTAACTCATTGGCCTGTGGAGCTATTAAATTAAAGGGTTAAAATATAGTCTGGTAGGGGAAAATTAATACAGGTGTTGTTTATGACATTTAATTTCTTCAAATGTATTTTCTCATTTATAACATGATAGTCACAATTGTCCTGCCTACTTCTTAGGGTTATTGGGAGGACTGAATCTAATATTTCAAGAACATTTCACAAAATAAAAAGTGGTAAGCCATTGGAAGTTATTGTTACAAATGCCTCATTTTTTTCTTATCATGTGGTTTACTACCTTATCTCTTTCTAGTATATTACTATGTCATTGAAGCCTATTCCACTATACTTTTTAACATTAAAAGAAATCCCTAGCAGTCTCCTTCCACCTTACATGATTTTCTATTTTTTTCATAGCGTTTACACACTTATTACCTTCAACAGAATATAGTGAAGATAGAAATTCTTGTCTATATTATCCTCCATATCTAGAACAGTATGTGACATGAAGCTAGTCAATTAATATTTGCTGTAAGAAAGAATTGATGGAAAAAGGGTTTAGTTTACAGATCACCATTAACTTCATTGTAGGATTTTTTTTTTTTTGCATCATTCATTAACATATGTTAAAAGAGGCAAGCAAGACAGAATTATTCTCAAGGTCGAAAGCACACAAAGCAGAGAGGAGAGAGGACTGGCCCAGGGAACACTTCTTTTGATTCTCTTTTCAGGACATCAAAGCAATTTTTTGGATCTCCTCTATCTGTCAATTACATAGAATTATACCTTTTTACTCTACTTTGTGATCAGCTAAGGGGATGCAACTGATATGGAGTATGAAAACTCTTTGAAATTACCCAGCTTATACAAATATGAGAACTGTTGCCATAAATAAAGATAACTAAGCTAAAACAAAAAGTAGATACTGAGATGTCTGTGCTGAGCTGAAGTCCTCTCCTTAACAATTCTCTGCTTAACCTAAGTTAGCCTCAGCACAATTTAACTTCATATGTTTCTTAAAAGAAAGACAAAACTACTTAATTGAAATAGTGATCTTATTTTAAAAATTATTTAGCATATACTGTGTTTCAACTCTAATGATTGGATTTTACTCCTTTAATCAAGATAGTATATATTAAAAGAATGAGCAGGATGTTTTTATGCTAAGCAAATTATACCAGAAACTAGTTTGTAATTTGTGATTGTGCATGATTCTGATAGTGAAGAAATTTCATTACAGGTAGGTTGAAAAACCAGTATGCATGTGCATTTGCATGTCTGGATGCAGGTAAATAAATAGTAAAGCTCATTGATAACAGAGGCCATTATAATTTGAATAAGTTATATTCTCTCTAGGAGAGATAAAGGGTAATGAAAGACAATTCAGAGCTAGTTTGTTATTACTTCATCAAATACCTCAGCCTCAAGCTGATAAAACTCAGTTGTATGGTTCCCTTGAGACATTAACGACGACGATGCTGCCAACCATTTGTAGTGATTTCTAAAATCATTAATATCACCATTAAATGAGTTTGTGATGTAGTATAACACAGGGTAGAGCCAGAGGTGAAACTACTACATACACTTCCATAAAGCCATAAGAAGTGAGTTATGGGAGACAATAAAATGAATTGTGTTCATTCTGGACAGATGCAATGAAAAGATAATTTCCCAGTGAAACTAACAATGGGCCTTAACGACATATTGTTACTTATAAAAACTCAGACTTGTATAGTAACTTAATTTGCTTAAATCTTATTAATCAAATTTTAAAGTAAGTACTTTTGCAAACACTAATTACATTGAACGTTTATAGATTATGTTAATATTTATTGTCTTTATTGCTCCTTAATACATCAATTCATTGTGGATAAACTTTCCTGACCCTAGATCCACAGACAGTTATTTCTTATATAAATGACCTACTCCAAATATGGCATAAAGGGTCATTTTGCATTTTGTCTTGGTCACTTTAATGTAGTATCTGGTAAATAAAAGGGTAGGTTTCATTGGGCCAGCAATCATTTGGATATAATATAAAATATACAACATTTTAAAAAAATGCATAAATAAAGAAATAGTGATGGAACATCTTATTTAAGCAGATATTTAATATTAAACATATTAGCTTGAATCTAACATCCAGATACTACTCTGAAAGTTGTTTTTATTTTAAATTTCCAGCTACTATTATTCAGTAATTTTCTGTACTTTACTGTCATGATAGGTTTTAGCTCTTGATTTCCTTCCTGTTGGCTATTACCTGTGACTATAACTCAATAGAGCATATCACTTAAGAGTGTGGATTTTTGGAGGAGGAGCAAAATACCAAGTGTCTGAAATAGATGAGGGTAGTTGATGGAAAAAATCAGAAGGATATCTGTAAGATAAAATATTCCTATAGAAGATAAATTTTTGTTGTTGGCATCATTTATTTCAATAAAAATACTTAGTCACATGTGAAAATAAGTAGAACTGCTTAACTTTTTACATATGACTACATAAAATAAAATAATATTCTGGATATCTTATGTAGCAGACAGACCTTATCACATAGCTACCAACACTTATTTTGTCATTTTGTCATCTTATTTTTTAAATTTTATTTTTCTGTAGCTCTCATTGTATGTAAAAAAAAAAAATGAAATGACCATGGGTCTACCAAAACCCTCTGCCTCTGCATAGACTGCTCTTGGATGTAGCTGTTCGTGTCTGTGTGTGTGTGTGTGTGTGTGTGTGTGTGTGTTTAATTCATGAGAGACACAGAGAGAGAGAGAGAGGCAGAAACATATGCAAAGGGAGAAGCAGGCTTCTCGCAGGGAGCCCAATGCGGGACTCTATCCCGGGATCATGACCTGAGCGGAAGGCAGGCACCCAACCACTGAGCCAGCCAGGCGTCCCACTGCTTGTGAATCTACAAACCAATCTGTTAAGTTTGGCATTTGACTTTTACTTTACTTTTACTTTTTTGGGTAATTTTTAAAAAATTATTTATTTCTTTTAGAGAGAGAGTGAAAGAGAGAGAGAGAGAGAGAGCAGGGGAAAGGGCAGAGGGAGAGAGAGAATCTCCAGCAGACTCCCTGCTGAGTGGGAAGCCTGACACAGGGTTCAATCTCACGACCCTTAGATCATGACCCTGGAATCATGACCCTGAGATCTTGACCTGAGCTGAAGTCAAGAATCAGAGACTTAACCAACTAAGCAACTGAGGCACTCCAATTTTGGGTAAAATTTAACCTTAGTGAGTGAGCACTCAGTTATTTTGTCTTACCTCTGTCTGCTTCTTTTCTTGTCACTCTTCTGTGGTCAGGAGGAGCTTTTCAATCATATATTTGTCCATTTTATTCACAAATGCTCTCTTCAATGTTCCTTGCCCCAGCTGGGAGTCCTTGATTTTGTTTCTCCTGTGCTTTAGTCCAATTACTTATTGTATCATCAGCTCATTCATAGTGTTTTCAACCTTTAGCCTCTAATGAATTGTTCACCAGATTCCAGCTCTGGTTTGCTGGCTCTGACACCTGACTCACTGGGCCGCTCATACCAGGACATTATTGCAGAACTTGGCAGCCTGTCCCTATTGCCCCACATGTGTCTGGTCCAAACAGGCTCCTGATTATTCCATGCTTCTCTTTAGGCATACACATCATTGCACTGACATCAACATTGCCTGATATTTGTGTCTAAGAAACTCTACTAAAGTTACCTTGCAATTACTTCCACACACGTTATGATCTATTTTATGCTATTCCATCATCAGAGAATACATCCCAGTGTCTTCTTCATTTCTGTGTCTTCACTTATTTGCCTTTATTCTTCTGAATCATATTTAGTATCTAGTTGTTTCCTCCTTGTTTTTCTTCACCATTCAAAACTGATGGTTCTTTTGCTTCCTAAACACCTCTTGAAATGATTTCTTCTCCACAACCCTATCTATGTCACTGCCATTCCGGTCCTTATCGTTTCTCACTTAGATTGTTTCAGGGGTTCCTTACTTGTTTTTATGGCCTCAGACTTACTCCTTTGAATGTCATCTGCCAGAGGTGCCAGATTTGTCTTTGTAAATGGTTTATATACTCAATCAATATTTATAAATAACATCTAAAGGCTCCTTATTATTTGCAATCAATTAATCAATCAATATCAGGAGTCAGTCTTAAATTACAGTGTCCTTTGAATTTATTGTCCAAAATGGGACACATCTGAGCAAAGGGGAATGCTATTTCTAGTTGTACCTGCACAACTGGTAAACCCTGGTAAATGAAAATACATGGTTGCCCAGATTAAGATGTTTTCCATGTTCTGGTATCTGACTTCTGTTCTAGTCTCAACTTTTCTGATTCCAGTCTCAAAATTTAAGTTCTGTATCTCCCTTTACTAGCTCATCTCTCAAAGTAGTCTTTCATGCTGTCCCATCTGCTTGGACCATTCCCCTTCATTCATCCTTTACTTGGTTACTGCCTAATTATTCTTTAACACTGCATTTAAGTGTCACATACACTAGAAACTTCCTTTGACTCCCTCAGGGTATGGTCTCAAATAATAACATCTACTTGTGCTTATTATATTGCTGCTTAATTATTTTTTCTTGTCCATCTTTTCTGCTTTTCTTTGAGATCTTTATCTCCCTAGGGGAACAGACTTTATTTTTCAATTCTGCAAACTTAGAATAACACTTAGTAGTAGCAGCATTTATGTATATGTATGCAATGATTATACAGGCATATTTTGTTTTATTGTGCTCTGTTCTATTGTGCATCTCAGATATTGCATTTTTTTTTTCATATTGAAGATTTGTTACAACCCTGTGTCAAGCAAATCTTTTGGCACCATTTTTCCAACAGCTTTTGTTCACTTGAGTCTCTGTGTCACATTTTGGTAATTTTGGGAATATTTCAAAATTTTCATTATTGTATTTGAGTGGCTGCAATCTCATGATAAAACTTAATTAGATGAGGAGTTCTTACGGATGAGCAAAGTGGTTTCTTGAGTTGGAATCTACTCCTGGTGAAGATGCTGTGAAGATTGTTGAAAGGGTTTAGAATATTCCCTAAACTTAGTTGAAAAAAAAAAAAAAAGAACAGCAGCAGAGTTTGAGAGAACTGCCTCCAACTTTGAGAGAGCTCTGTTGTGCATGAAATGTTATCAAATGGCATCATGTGTATAGAGAAATCACTCATGAAAGGAAGAGTCTATTGATGTGGCAAGCTTCATTGTTGTCTTATTTTAAGAAATTGCCACAGACACCCCACCTTCAGCAACTACCACCCGGATCAGTAGTCATCAACACAGAGGTGAGACCCAACACCAGCGAAAAGATTATGACTTGCTTAAAGTCCAGATGATAGCTAGTATTTTTTAGCAATAAAGTATTTTTCCTTAAAATGTATACTTCCTTTTTAGACATCATGATACTGAACCCTTAATAGACTACAGTATAGTGTAAACATAACTTATATGCACAGGGAAGCAAAAAGTTATTTGCCTTGCTTTATGGTGATATTCATTTTTTGCAGTAATCTGGAACCAACCTCATGATGTCATTGAGTTATGCCTGTATAAATGTGAAAAGGATACCATACTTGAAGTAAGGAAATTTACAGTCAATTGGAGAGACAGATAGATAACAATACAGTATGTATTAGTGGAGAGCATATTCTAAAGCAATCAAAGAAGGTTTAAGAAAATAGGTAGAATCTGTACCTTATCTTGAGGTGGAGCAGGAGTTTGATAGAATAAGTAGAGGAAGGCATCAGGATATGTGTCCTCTAGGCAAGGGATGAAGAGAATCTCCACTTACTTGATCAAATCATCAGACTCACCCCTGGTCACCAATGAGGTTGCACTATGTAGGTATTCTCTGTCAAGTTGAATAATAATGTTTAACAATTTATTTAAAAACAACTTGTCAAAAATTTTTCAATAGAAGGAATTATTGACCCACAAAAACTTGGAACTTGTGAATTTCAAATATATTACATTGCCTATCTTTGCAATCAAAGGGACGAGATGCAGGGACTAGATACAAACTTTTTTCTATCTTTTAGAAAATATCTATGGCAAGAATGTGTGCACAGAGAAACACACACACACTCAGATTCTTGCATATTAAAACCAAACTTGGCTTGTCAATATACCAGATGGAAGTTTAGTCTGCATGTATTATTCACATATCTTAGACAACTTAAAATTTTATTGTGCATATAGCCTATTAAGCATATTTTGTGTTTGGTAATCTTACTATGGAACATGTTTTTATTTTTCTGTGTTGTAAGATTTTTGGATTAGTACAAATCATACAACACTGGCACTTTAAAATGCAGAGCATAATTGCTATTTCTTTTAAAACTGTAGGATTTATATATTATAGTAGAGAACAAGACATTTTACTAATTTAGTAGAATCTTACAGATTCACACACTAGGAAAGATGAACTGGATTTAAAATGGTTAAAAGAAAGAAATTCATCACCATTTATAAAACCCTTGACATTTGTGACATGCACAACTCAAAAAAGAAAATACACACAAAAATGTCTATCCAAAAATAATGCACTAAACTTTGGACATGAAGTGGCACATATGCAGCATTTTATAAAGTTAGAAGAAATACTTTTGATGCACATATATTTTGGTAACCTGGCTTTTGTGGTTTGGGTCTGCATCTAGGTAATATGCATTTATTTCTATTTTTTATCATAACAATATTTTAGGAATAATAGACAATAACAAAAGATTTTTTAGAATTTAGTCAATTACCTTTTTACTTACATGAAAATAAGCTATTTTCTTACTTTAAAAATAATGCCAGCTCTTATGTTCATTGCTGGAAGGACAAATACACAGAGCTGATGGTTATTGCATTGAAGAAGCAAACAATGTTGTAGAAATTGCAGTATATTTTTTCTATAAAACCAAGTTAACCAGCTAATGGCTTCAATAAATATGTGGAGAGTTATCCATTTATTTACACTTTTACCAAACAACTGGTTGTTCTCATGATTGCAAAGTTATTAGTGTAGGTATTGTATAAGCACATCATGTTTCAAAGATCCAGACTCACACCATTCCAGCAGATTTCAGCTTCAAATGATGTAAACATAGAAACATACATATTTTTAGACTTTTCTTGAAGCACAGTCCTATACTCTTATATACAAATTGACTGGCATATAATGTAACACAATCTCTTCTAGCTTTATTTAATTACAAACTATGGATAAGCTTCTTTATAATAAAGTTAGCTTTCCATTTGGAATTAATGCTTTTACCTATTTAATCAATTTGATGTCGAATATCCAAATATTTGGTTTTTACCTATATGGTCTTTGTTTACTGTGTTCTCAGTATTTTTTATCAGGATGTCTTTGGTGACAAATACACAGCACCCAAGGATAGTTAAAGCATAAGACTGAGATTCATAAATCTAACTTCTATCCTTTTCTTTGTCATAACTGGCGGTAACCTTGAGGAAATCACTTAATCTCTTTGTGCCTCCATCACTTCACTATAAAACTTGGATAATGATACTTATCTCACTGGATAAGAGGGAGATGTTAATGTTTGTAAAGCCTTGGAGATCTTTAGATAAAATAAACTAGCACACATTGCTAACATAAAGAAATCACTATTATTATGTTTCTTTCTCTAATCATTTCAAGATATAGATAGATTTATATATCTATGTATATATAAATAGATCATTACAAGTACTTCATCCATGTTACTTTATTTAAATTAGTCACTGGAAAATATAATCTACTAGATGTAGAAGGGTTTTTGTGTAATACATATCATTTGTTTCATTAAAATGTATAAATTTCCATTTTATCTGCCATTCTTTAGGGATGAAATTCTTATGCACAGTAAATACATTTTTATAGAACATACCTTAGTACCTGCCTTACATAGATATAAAGAATCACAACTCTGAATTGTTCTTATTGCTCAATTTCTAGTATTTACAAATAAATCAAATATTAATTATTGAAATATATAAACACCCAGAATCTTTGTACTATACACTTAATATTTTCTCAAATCATGCATAATTTTATTCGGATGACTTCAACTATTCCAAAAAAAAGAGAAGGGTTGTAGGGAGAGCCCTTCAAGGAATACAATGAAAATTGGACAAAGTTTCTGTGCTAAAGGATCTTATACTATAGTGAAAAACACACTGCATCTAATATAGATCCTGAGAAGATATGATGATCTAGTACAAACTAAAAATAAGAAAAACATAAGAGCAACCAATTTGTCTGGGGATCTGAGAGAACTGTATGACAAAGAAGTGAATTTAATGTGGGCATAGAAGGTTAGGTGCTTAGGATGGCTTTGTGGGAAGAAAAGAATGGGGGTTCAAAAGAGGTTATTGCAGGCAGATATAGCAATTTGAATTATACCATCAATGGAGATGATTGGATTCAAGAGTAGCATGCCAGATTGCAGCACATAATTGTCAACAGCAAGGTGTGTGTAATTACTATAATGAGCAGCAAGATTAGAATGGCCAGCAGGAGGCAATCAACACACAGGGATATGTGAGGAGGGTGCATATACCATTATGTTATTAGGTGTAAGGAGATGGCGCAGCCAATGATATCATTATTTGACTAAGTATCAGAAACAATAAACAGTTGGTAAGCAGAATGCTAATGTCAGTTACCACAGTAGAAAATCACAATCCAGTTTCCTGACTTGCAATATATCTTCCAAGGGCTAATAGATGTATTAGGAACTTAAGCAATACTGAGGAACATAAAACACCATTATGGCCCTCCATTAGAGGCAGGGAACACACAGGTCAGATGATAAATGCATTCTTGCCTTAAGTTTGCTTCAGAGTAGATCCAAAGGGTATGAGAACCAACCACCAGTCATTTTTCTAGTCATGGATTTGTAATTAAGATAAACACACTTAGCAGTTGAGGACAATTTCAAGGCAAACATTATGAATTTAGGCATAGATATGTGGAGCTTGAAGAGCCTTTGAGAGATCTAAGTAATACTTTTTAGCAAACAAACAGTAGCTTAAGACAGCTGGAGTTCATAGACGTTTGGCTCAAAGTTCTGAATTTGGAAATCATAAGCAAATGTATTTATAGTTTGTGAAGTCCTATGTGAATTTATGTGGAGAAGACAGGCTATAAGTGAAGTATAGGGTAAAAAAAGTTTACCTTGAAATGATGTCCTGATGTCTTTTCCAGTCACCCCTTCCCTTTTTCATGACTTTATACACTTCTCACTTTCTGTGTACATATTAGCTATTGCTTCTCAAAATGTTTTTCAAGTTTATTTGATACAATTATTGCTGCTGCAAATGATAATGACAAAGGAAAATGTCATGATAATCATAATACAAATAATGGCAGCTAACATATATGACACGTAAAAAATGATTAAAACATTTATATGAGAGAAAAAAAATTTAATCTTTAGAACCACACTATGAGGTAGGTATCTTCATTTTATTTCCATCTCACAAATAGGAAAACTAAGTTACAGTGAGGTTAAGTATTTTTTTTTAATATTTCATTTCTTAGAAAGCAGTAAAGTACAGATGCAAACCCAAGCACCCACCCTCAAGAAACTTTACCATTAACCATTCTGCTGTTCTAGCAAAATATATACTTTTTTTTTTTAGTTTTTTAAAGTTATATTTATTTATTTTTTTAGAGAGAGAGAGCACGAGTGGAAGGGGCCAAGGGAGAGGGAGAAAGAGAATTTCAAGCAGACACCCCACTGAGCGTGGAGCCTGAGGTGGGACTCAAACTTGCAACCCTGAGATCACAACGAAGAGTCAGATGCTTAATTGACTGTGCCTCCCAGGTGCCATAGAATATATACTTTTTTTTTTTTTTGAATATATACTTTTTAAAAGTGTACATCACTCATTTACTAAGATAGATAATATTCTAGGTCATAAGAAAATTCTTAATAAATTTACTTACTTATTTTCGAAAATTATTAATAAATTTAAAAAGATTGAAATCTTCAAAGTGTATTATTTGGCCATAACATAATTAATTATAAATCATTTTTTAGAAAAAGATATCCTGAAGAATCATCAAACATTTGAAAAAGTTTTTGAATCACTATAAAATAATTAATGGACTAAAGCAAAAAGTTCACAGAGAAAATTAGAAAATATTTTGAACTAAAAGAAGAGAGAAAAATACAACATATCAAAGCTAAAATACAGCTAAAATAGTCCCTAGATAGAAATATATTGCATTAGGGGTTCTTGGGTTGCTCAGTAGGTTAAGTATCCAACTCTTGACTTTGACTCAGGTCACAATCTCAGAGTAGTGAGGTAGAGCCCTGGAAGGTGCTCTGGGCTGGACATAGAACCTGCTTAAGATTCTCTCACTCCCTTTCTCTCTGTTTCTCCCCTCAGCTCTATCTCTTTCTTAAAAAAAAAAGAAGGAAGAAAAATATATTGCGTTAAATGCATCTATTTTAAAAACATAAAACAAAATCTGAAATCCATGATCTATGCTTTTAACCTAAGAACCCAAAAGAAGCAAAATGAATTAAATACCAAGTGGGAAGGGAAAATAAATAATTTAAAAATGACCAAAATTTGGGCACATAGCAGGCTCAGTCAGTTAAACATCTGACTCTTATTTCAGCTCAGGTCCTGATCTCAGTGTCCTGGTATGGAGCACTGTGTTGGGCTCCATGCTTAGGGTCTGCTTGGTCCTTGCCTGGCACACACACCCCCTCCACCCCTCCATCCCCTCATTGCATGACTGCACATGTAATCACTGGCTCTTGCTCGAATAAATAAAATTTTAAAATAAATAAATAAAATGATCAAAATTCACTAAAATAGAGAAAGATAGAGACAATTCTTTATCAACACCATACTAGGAGCTTTAGCTAGAACAATGAGACAATTTTGAAAAAGTTTTGCAAAAAATTTCTAATCCTTCCAAAACACTCAGAAAGGATAAACTTAAACTGTCTTTATTCAGAGATGACATTATTGTCTATGTAGAAAAGCTCAAAGAATCTTCAAAAAACTTCTGGAATAAATAAGAATAGCAAAGTGGCAAGATATAAGGTCAATCTATACAAGTCAATGGCTCTTCTGTATCAGAAATGAACAATTGGAATTTGGAATTTTTAAAAATATCATCCATAATAACTCACTCCAAATATGTAGGATTAAATAGAGCAAAATATACAAGATTTGCAGGTAGATACTGCTGATGAAATAAATCAAAGACTTAAATAAATGAAGAGGTATTTTACTTTCATAAATTATACAATACAATATAGTTAGCATGTGAATTCTTCCCAACTTGAACTATATTCAACAGAATTTCAGTCAAAATCCCAGGAGATATTAGGTAGGTAATGAAACACTGCTCTAAAATTTATATGGACAGGCAAAAGGGCCTAGAAGAGCCAATAAAATACTGATGAAGAGGAACAAAGTTGGGACACTCACATTAGCTTATTTTTCAGACTTATTTCAAAGCTACAGTAATCAAGACAGTATGGTATTCATGAAAGCACAGGTTCATAGATCAATGAAATAGAAGACACAGCTCAAAATAGACCTACACAAATATTCCAAATGTATTTCTTGACAAAAATTCAAACGCAGTTCAATGGAAAAAGGATATTATTTTCAACAAATGATGCTAGAGAAATTGGACATCTATATGCTAAAAAATTGAACTTAGACACAATTCATATACTTCCAACAATAGGTAACTCAAAATTGACCTAATATAAATGAAAAGCAACAAAATTTCTATAAGCAAACACTTAGGAGAAAATCTATGTGACCTTAGATTTAATGATAGAATTTTAGATGTAATACCAAAAACATGATCCATGAAAGACATAATAAATACATTTGACTTTATTAAAGCCAATGCTTCTGCTTTGTTAAGATACTAAACATATAAGTCACAAACTGGGAGAGCAAAACAATTATTTAAAAATTATTAAAAGTTAATTACCAAAGGGAATTACCAAAAATTAATATTCCATAAATCAGTACCAGAAAACTACTTTTTTCCTCAATATAATCAAAAGATTTTAGTCCTGTTACAAATCTATTGAGCTAATTTGAAAGTGATCTTTCCTTTTTATTGGATGCTGACATCACCAATGCCTGATCTCATTTGCAAAAGATCAGTGTTTCTACTATTAAAAACAGAAATGAGAATAGTAAATAAAAAAATCATTTTCAGGTTCAAAAGTATTTTTATTACATAATTGCATTTTTGAGGATTGGACTATTATAAATAGGCTCAAAGTAAGCAAAACAAAGGGATATATGGCTGAAGTAAATATATTTTTTGCATAAATGGTAGACAATTCACTTAACCAAGAAATACCAGTAATATTGAATTCTCATTCAAATTTTATACCTGAACATTATTACTTATAACTAAAAAACATGAAAATCAGCAGTGTTTAAATTTGTATAGCACCATAGAAACACAAAGATATTGAAACCTCAGAAATTAGAAGCAATATTTATTTCATATAATATAATGAAGAACAACTAACTCTATACATATAACATGAGATATTTCATTTTAGAATGAAATAAAATGGAATGTTTTATTATAATCTGTATCAAATCTGAAGGAAAGGGTGACAGTATTTGTGAATTAAGAATACAATCTTTTAGAGTACATTCCCTAGAGAAGAGGTTTTAAGATTTGTTTCCCTAGTCATATGCTAACCCTCTTAAAGTCATAGTAGATACAATCAATTTTTGAAATGCCTTTTATAACTGTCAAACTAGATAAGATTACAGATTTGTTGGCTCTTCAAAGTATGATGTCATAAAGTCCCATTTGCTTCAGAAAGAATCATTATTTGTCTTTTTTGATAGGCTGTTTTACATGTCAGTAAAAGAATTGTGGGAATAGTTAAAGGGACACTTAGAAATAATATCTTTGAATATTTCAATAAATATTTCTTTAGTAAGAAACATGAGAATTCAAGAACCAGGCTAAAATATATTTTTGGTAATGCGATAGAGTTTATTTTAAGTATAAAGGTCTTAAAGTACGATCAGAAACACTAAATTTTTATATTCATATATAGGATGTGTCAGCTTTTCATCATGTTTATTCTACATATCTCAGTTGTAGGTTTATCTAAAAGTTTTTGAGTTAAGGGCCACCTGGGTGGCTGAGTCTGTTAAGCCTCTGATCCTTGATTTCAGCTCAAGTCATGATCCCATATTCCCAGAATTTAGTCCGACGTCAGGCTCCATGTTCAGTGGGGAAACTGCTGGAGATTCTCTCTTCCTCTCCTTCTGCTGCTCCCTCAGCTCATGCTCTCTATCTAAAATAAATAAATAAATCTTTAATAAAATAAAAATCTTTGAGTTAAATATTGTAGTTTGTTTAAAGCATTGTGCATGCCATATGTATTCCATCGTAAGAATACATTGAAATATGTTAATTCATTCATTCAGTTGATAATGTCAAACCAATTTGGTCTTTACAAACAATGTTGTTATGGATATTCATATACATTCATTTCAAGATGCAAGCTAGAGAGATTTTATCTAGTGTATACCACTGAGTATGGTAGAAATACTGAGTCATGAGGTGTGTGCCTTTTACTATCAACTGATAATAGTGTTATACAAAGTCACAATAGTATTAAATTTAACACTATCAGAATATAAAAAATTTCCAATTCCTCCACATTATTGCTTGATATTGTTAAACTTTATAAACTTTGCCAATTTTGTCAGTTTATAATAGTGTGTGTGTATCAGAATAGTTTGTATTTTCCTGATTAGTAATGAGACTTAGTGTTAAGCAACCTTTCATATATTATTTGGCCATTTTGTTAGCCTCATTTGTGAAGCTTTTATAAAATTATTTCACCATATATATTTTTTAAAAGTTTTATTTATTTATTCATGAGAGATGCAGAGAGAGAGAGAGAGAGAGGCAGAAACACAGGCAGAGGGAGAAGCAGGCTCCCCGCAGGGAGCCCAACACCAGACTGGATCCTGGATCCTGGGATCACACCCTGAGCCGAAGGCAGGCGCTCAACCACTGAGCCACCCAGGCGCCCCGACCCATATATATATATATGTATATATATGTACCCATATATATATATACATATATATATTTAAAGGTTATATTTATTTATTCATGAGAAACACAGAGAGAGAGAGAGAGGCAGAGACATAGGCAGAGAGAGAAGCAGGTTTCCTACGAGGAGTCTGATGCAGGACTTGATTCTAGGAACAGAGGATCATGACCTGAACCAAAGGCAGACGCTCAACCACTGAGCCACCCAGGCATTGCGTTACCCATATTTCTATTGAGCTTTTAATAAATTGATATAAGTGTTCTTAACATTTTCTAGAGCATGCTAACATTATTATGGCTGTTTATTTGTGTTGGAAATATATTCTTTTATTCTATGCATTCCTTTTCACTCTTTTTTTCTTTTTCTTTTGATTGAAATAAGATTGATATATAATATTATGTAGGTTTCAGGTGTACATCATTATAATTTGATATCTGTATACACTGCACAGTGATCACCATCAAAAGTCTAAATACCACTATCACCATCAATTAATCCTCCTTACCCATTTTTCCTCCCCCAATTCAGTTTTTCAATGAACAGTTTTATTTCAATTAAATTTATAGATATATTTATCCATTATTTAGTTTGGACCATATTTAAGAAATCTTCCCACTGCTGTGCCATCATCTGTGATGAGACCTTGCAGTCATGGGAATGGAGTGCTGCTGACAGCTAGCAGCCCCACAGTTACCTGTTGACTAAATCTGGCCCTGATTCCTGTCTCTGGCATGCACTTCTGGGCTCATTTGCAGCTTCATCCTGCCAGCATAACTCTCATCAATGGCTTCCACTGCTGTGAACACACCTATGGTCAGATCTTGAAGTCACAGGGCTGCATACCAACAACCAAGGCCTTGTAGTTGCTAGTGTGCCCATGTTGTGCCATGTGTCCTGGTCCTTGCTGCTGGTTTTGGTTCTCACTCATATATGTGTGTTTTCAACTGACCCTTGCCACTACACAGGCATAGCTACAGTCCCCTCAGTCAAGTGTATATCCACTATCACCTCCAGCCATCACTGGTGACTGTCCTAGTCCCTAGGTGACAGATCTGGAGGTGCTACTGAGGACTTCAACAGCCCTTGTAGCTGCTGTGGACCATCGCAGTCCTTGGCAAGGACCACAGAATTATCAGTGCTGTAGACCCAGTGGTCTGAGCTGTCAAGACATCATACCCCAAATCAAGTAATAGTCATATTCATAATACTCTAATATTGTAATATGATGTGTTAACCACTTTACTATAAAAGTTTAAGGTAAACATAATAAAAACTATATATGTCTGTATATGTAACTATGGCTACAACAATTCGTTAATGGATATACAATACAAAAAGATATAATATGTGGAAAATGGTGACATTGAAATAAAATGTGTAAGGGAAATGTAAAGAGTAGAATTTTCATGTGCAATCCAAGTTAAATTGTTGGTAGCTTGAAATAGACTATTATGTCTATAAGATATTTCACATAAACCTCAGGATAACCACAAAACGAACACCTATTGTAGATACATACAAGATAAAAAGAATAAAAGTATACCATTAAAGAAAATCATCAATTCAACCAGGAAGAAGACAAGAGAGGAAGAAAGAAGCAAAGAATTAGAACATAGCCAGAAAACAATTAGCAAGATATCAATAGTAAGTTCTTACTTATTAATGATTACTGTAAATATAAATGGATGAAATTCTACAATCAACAGAGTGTGGCTGAATATATGTGTGTGTATATATATTTTCTTTTTTTTTCTAAGGAGAGACCCAGCTATATACTGCCAGCAGGAGACTCGCTTCAGCTTCAAGAACATACAAAGGTTAAAAGTAAGTGGATGGGATATGATTTCACTCATATAAAGAAGGAATTCGAGAATTGTTGAATCATTATATGTACACCTGAAACTAAAAATAAACAAACAAAAAAAAATGAAGGGATGGAAGCAAGTGTAGATATATGTACATCATACAAAACATTAAGTAAAAGATGATAAAAAGTGGCAAAGAAGGCCATTGTATAATGATAAAATGAATCAATTTATCAAAAGAATATAATAATTAGGATGTCTGCTGGCTCAGTCAGTAGAGCACACAACTCTTGATCTGGGTCATGAGTTCAAGCCCCATATTGGGCATGAAGCCTAGTTAATTAAAAAGAAAAAAATATAACAATTGTAAATATATCTTCATACAACATCAGAGCACCTACATTTATTAAGTAAATATTGACCATTCTGAAGGGAGTATTAGACAATAAAACAATAAGGGGACTTCACTATGTCACTTTCAACAATGTATAGATCTTTCAGACAGAAAATCAGTAAGATAACACTAAACTTGAACTATACTTTAGACTAAATGAATCTAATATACAAGAAAATATTCCATCTAACAGCAGCAGAATAGACAACCTTCTAAAGCACACATGAAACATCCTCCAGGACAGGGCATATTTTAGGTGATAAAATAATTCTTAAAAACTTAGAAAGATTGAAATCATACCAAATGTTTTTCTCATCAAAATGGTATGAAACTAGAAATCAATAACAAGAGGAAAACTGGGAAATTCACAAACGTATGGAAATTAAACAGTATGCCACTGAACAATAAATGGATCAAAGATGAAATCTAAAGGAAAAAAAATTTTAAATACCTTGGAAAAAGGAAAATGGGAAAAGAATTTATCAGAAGTATGGAGTGAAGCAAAAGAAGAGAGTAGAGAAGTTTATTGTGATAAATGCATACATTTAAAAAGGAAAGATCTCAACTAAACAACCTAACTTTATACCCTAAAGTACTAGAAAAATAAGAACCAACTAAGTCTAAAGTTAGCAGAAGAAAAGAGATAACAAATATCAAAGCAGAAATAAATGAAATATAAACTGGAAAGGTATAAAAGATCAGTGAAATTAAGAATAGGATTTTTGAAAAGACAAGCAAAATTGACAAACCTTTACCTAGACGTAACAAGGGAAAAAAAAATAAAGAAGACTTAAATAAATTATAAATGAAAAAGGAGATATTACATAATTTCACAAAAATACAAAGAAATTATACACCAAAAAATTAGACGACACAGCATAAGTGGATAGATTTCTAAAAGTGCATAACATACTAAAAAAAAAATCTGAACAGATAATTAATGGAAAGAAAATTGAGTATATAATTTTAAAAAACCTAACAGGGGTGCCTAGATATCACAGTCAGTTGAAAAACTGACTTGATTTTTGTTCAGGTCATGAGCTCAGGGTCCTTGGTTAGGGCCTGCATCAGGCTCTGTGTTCAGCATGGAGCCTGCTTAAGATTCTCTCTCCCTCTCCCTCTACCCCTCCCCACTGTTCTTTTCCTCTCTCAAAATAATTATTTAAATCTTTAAAAAACAAAACAAAACAAAAAACTAACAAAGACAAGCCCAGGACTAGACAGCTTCACACGTGGATTCCACCAAATAATTAAGGGAGAGTCAATATTAATTCTCCGAATCTTTGAAAAAGTTGAAGAGGGAATACTCCAAAACTTATTTTACGAAGCCAGCATTACCCTGATACAAAACCCAGATAAAGACACAAGATAAGCTATAGACCAATACCCGCGATGAATATAAATGAAAAAAATTCTCAATAGAACACTAGCAAACTGAATTCAGCAGTACATTAAAGGGATCATCCACCATGATTAAAGGGGATTTATCTCTGGAATATAGGATAGTTCAACATAAATGAATCTATAAATATGATACATCATGTTAATAGAAGGAAAGACAAAAACTATGTGATCATCTCAGTAGATGCAGAAAAGCATTTGTCAGATATTGACATCCTTTTGTGCTAAAAACTCTCAACAAAGTGGATATAGAAAGAATATATGTCAACATAATATAAGTTATATGTGATAGACCTACAGCAATCATTACACTTGATGAAATGTTGAAAGCTTGTCACCTAAAATCAGGAACAAGACAAGGATACCTACTCTTACAGCTATTATTCCATGTGATATTGGAAGTTATAGCCAGAACGATCAGGAAAGAAGATAGAAAAGGCATAAATATTGGAAAGCAAGAAGTAAAATTTCTCTGTTTTCCGAAGACATCATATTGTATATCCACTCTATTTAAAAACTATTAGAACTAATTTAAAAATTCAGTAAAGTTTCAGAATTCAAAATTAACATACACAAATCAGTTGCTTTTCTATACGCCAACAATTTCTCTGAAAAATAAATATAACAACTCCATTCATAATAACATCAAAACCAATAAAATGCTTAGGTATAAATTAAACCAAAGAAGTAGAAAATCTGTACACTGAAAAGTAGAGGCCATTGAAAGAAATTGAAGAAGGCACAAATAAATGGAAAGATATTCAGTGTTCATGAGTAGAAGTTAATATTGTTAAAATGTTTGTACTACACCAAAACATCTATAGATATAATCCTTGTTGAAATTACAATAGGATTTTTCACAAAAATAGAAAAAAATAGTCTTAAAATTCATATGGAAACAAAAGACCTTGAATAGCCAAAGCAGTTTTGAGAAGGAAGAAAACTGGAGGCATTTTGCTTCCTAACTTCAAGCTATATTACAAAGCTCTAATAATGGAAAAAGTATGATGCTGGCATGAAAACAGACAGATATACCAATGGAGCAGAATTGAGAGCCCAGAAACAAATCCTTGCATGTATGGTGAACCAATATTTGATAAAGGAACCAAGAATACTCAATGGGGAAAGGACAGTCTCTTCAATAAATAGTACTGGGAAAACTGGATATTCACATGCAAAAGAATGAAATTGGACCCCTATCTTACACCAATCACAAAAATGAACTCAAAATGGATTAAACCAATTATAAGACCTGAAATCATAAAATTCCTGGAATAAAACATAAGTAAAATGCTCCCTGATAATGTCTAAGCAGTGATTTCTTGGAAACTGTGCCAAAAGCACAAGCAACAAATGCAAAAATCAAATGCCACTACATCAAATTAAAAGGCTTCTGCACAGCAAAAGAAACAACCAACACAACTAAAAGATAACCTATGGAATAGGATAAAATATAGAAAATTATACCTTTGATAAAGGGTTAACACCCCAAATATATAAGGAACACATGTAACTCAATAGCCAAAAAGCGAATAGCTCAATTTAAAAATAGGTAAAGGACCTGAATAGACATTTTCCCAAAGAAGACATACAGATGGCCAACAAGTACACAAAAAGGTGCTCAGCATTTCTAAACATCAAAGAAATGCAAATCAAAACCACAATGAGATGCTAACTCACATCTGTTAGGATGTGTTAGTATCCAAGAAAGAAGAAATAAATGCTGTCAAGGATTTGTAGTAAAGGATACATTGCTGGTGGTACTGTAAATTGGTACACCTACTATGGACAACAGTATAGAGGTTCTTAGAATAATTAAAAATAAAACTACCATATAATTTAGCAATCTCATTTCTAGGTACAAATGCAAAGAAAATCAGGATCTTGAAGAGATATGTGCGCACCCATGTTTACTTCAGCATTACTCACAATAGCCAATATGTGGAAATGACGTAAATGTCCATTGACAGATGTATGGATAAAGAAAATGTGGGATAGGTGTGTGTGTGTGATGTGTATATGTATACAATTAGAAGGAAATCCTGCCATTTGGAATAATATGGATAAAATCTGAGGGCATTATGCTAAGTGAAATACATGAGGCAAAGAAAAATACTGTATGATGTCACTTATATATAAAGTCTAAAATGTCAAACTCATAGAAACAGAGTATATTGATGGTTTCCAGGGGCCAGAGAGTGGAGGAAATAGAAAGGTATTTATCAAAGGGTACAAACTCAGTTGTAAGAAAAAGAAGTTACAGGGATCAAATAAATAACACACACTTAATCATACTGAATTGTATACTTGAAAGCTACCATGAGATTTTAAATGCTATCACCATAATAACAACACAATAATAATTATGTGAGAGAAGAATGTTTTAACTAATCTTATTGAGGTAAATATTTTGCAACCTATACATGTATCAAACCATCACATTATACAATGGTACCTTAAACTTGTTATGTGTTAATTATATCTCAATAAATCTGGAACAATTAAATAAGTAAGTAAATAAAGGAAAAATAGTTTTTTCTTAATCTGAGTCATGAAGTTGCTGAATTATTTGAAACAGATTTTTGTTGATTGGTGGTAGTGGTCTAAATATTTTATTTTTCTAGTGCAAATTTAATTGTTCAGGCTACTCATTAAATATCTTTCCCTTCTCTACTGATAAACAGTTTTGTTCTGTTATCTATCAAATGTTTGTATATTCCTGGCTTGCTTCAGAAGTAATGCTCTAAGCAGGCATCCATGCTTGTCACCAGCAATAGCCTGGTTTTAGAATGTCAGTACTCAAGAGCCCCATGGTCTACATGCATTGATTAGGTGGAAGAAAAGCAGAGAAATTTTAGGGGTCCTGGGTGGCTCAGTTGGTTAATGTCTGCCTTGGGGTCAGGTCATGATCCCAGGATCCTCCAATTGAGCATCACAATGAGCCCCCTGCTCAGTGGGGAGTCTGCTTCTCTCTCT
Organism: Canis aureus; assembly: GCF_053574225.1. NCBI lineage: Eukaryota > Metazoa > Chordata > Mammalia > Carnivora > Canidae > Canis > Canis aureus. The sequence goes on from NC_135635.1 coordinate 29,766,967, forward strand.
TCCCCTGCCTTTTCCCTGGCTTGTGTGTGCTCTCTCCCTCTCAAATAAATAAATAAAATATTGAAAAAAAAGCAGAGAAATTTTAATATAATGATTATGAATCAGGTCTACTCTCATTAAAATTGGCCTCAAATTCTGTCTCTAACAAACTGTATGACAAGCTATTTAACCTTCTTAAACTTTAAATTACTTTTCATTGGGATGAGGATAGTAACAGTAATATTAGGTAACATTTGTTACAATTTTGCTTTGCATCAGGTCCTGTTTGAAATTATATACATAAAATTTCAATATATATTTGTGCATCTTTAATCATGAAGAAAAAACTAAACTTTTGTTCTTACTAAAGCTAGGAAATTGCTATTGCCTCATAACCTATCAAAAGTTGATTAATACTTTGATCCTTTTTAATATTTCCTATCTTAGTGAATAATATCACTATATATTTTTTCTTAAAGATTTTTCTATTTATACATTCATGACTTGACAGAAAGAGAGAGAGAGAGAGAGAGGCAGAGACACAGACAGAGGGAGAAGCAGGCTCCCCATAGAGAGCCGGATTGGGGATTCAATCCCCTGATCTGGATTACGCCCTGAGCCAAAGGCAGAAGCTCAACCACTGAGCCACTCAGGTGCCCATAACTATATTTCTCATTGAGTAATCCAGAAATTTGGAAATTATCTTTGTTACCTCCTTCTTCCTCTTCCTTCATACCTATTCCATCACCATCTTCTACCAATTTTAACTACTTTAGAATCATCTTTTCTTCTTCTCCATTGACATTCCTCTAGACAAGTTTACTTTCATCTCTTACCTCTATCACTGCAATCTATTCTTAACAGTTCATCCCATGTGCTCTGTTTTCCCTCCTTTAATCCATGCACCTACCCCCAAATCAGCTGGATCTTTTAAAAATACAAGTATCATCATGGTAGATGTTGTCAGACGATAGTATTTTGGCCCATTCCCATTAATTAGGTGGGAGAATATATGTATATTATAGAACACCATGAGTGCAAATGTTGATGTTGGTAGAAAAAAGGAGAAATTCTGAAGCTGAGCTTGATTGTGAGGAAGAGTATTGACATTTAAACTGATTTTGACCTTCTATTTTGCTACCAATTAGCTATGTGACCCTGGGAAAATCACAAAATCCCATGGAAGTTGTTCATCTTTAAACTGTGCGCTTAAATGAGATAATTTCTAAAACATAATATTGCCCTGAAATTGTCTGATTATATTTCAAAATGACTTAAAGAGAGTAACATAACTTTGGTCCTATAACAATACATAGGTTTGTAACTATATTTTAAACAAATGAACTGATTATTTGATTTTTGAAGTTAAGCATATATATATATATATATATATACACACACACACACACACACAGAGATAAACATTGTCTGAATGGCAGTTTCATATGATGTTGAAAAGTCGAATGAATATTCTAAAACCAGAATCGTAAGAACATCTTTCAACTTAAATAAGATTAGAAATTCAGGCAGCCCCGGTAGTTCAGTGGTTTAGCACCACCTTCAGCCCAGGGCCTGATTCTGGAGACTGGGGATCGAGCCCCACATCGGGCTCCCTTCATGGAGCCTGCTTCTCCCTCTGCCTGTGTCTCTGCCTGTCTCTCTCTGTGTCTCTCATGAATAAATAAATAAAATCTTAAAAAAAAAAGATTAGAAATTCAAAGTTGCTTAATATTTCTCTTAAATTAAAACTCACTGAGTGCTCACCACTCTCCTTTTATCCATTCTTTTGTTCCTTGCTGACATTTACAAGGGTAAATTCTTTTCCCCCCTTTCCTTCCTTCAAAGAAATGGTGGTGACAACAACAAATGTGGGTATTTTTAGATCTGATTTAGAGGATAGTGGTCTATTAGATATTTGCTTCTGACCCTATCTCCAATAAAATTAAATTGATGTCATTGACAAGTAGTAGTATTTGACGGATGTGTTTATCAAGATGGTGAGGAATTATTGTGGGAGGCTCATGGGAATGTAAGCAGAAGTGATGAGACGAACTGAGCCAGTGAAATCACAGCCTGCATATCAGGACAAATGCCCTAACAGTGCTTTGACCTCTTTGGGGAAATTGCAAAAGATGTTTTTTTTTTTTTTTTTTTCCCAGTACATTCAAAACTTATAAGATACCTGGCAACTGAAGTTAAGATTGTGAAAACAGACTTGTGAACTTGCTCTCATAATTGCTGCTTTTCAATTGAAAGGGAGTTATAATTCTGAAGCTCATCTTCCACGATAGGAACTTGGTTTTGGCTTTGATGGCTTTTAGGCTTATAGGCTTATATTTAGTCTGCTGAAATTTTCCTTTTTCCTTTTTTCTTTCTTTTCTTTCTTTCTTTCTTTCTTTCTTTCTTTCTTTCTTTCTTTCTTTCTTTTTTTTTTTAGCAAAGGGACAGTGAAAGTGTCTGTGCACTGGAAGGGGGAGGTATAAAGGGAGAAGGAGATAGAGAATCTTAAGCAGGCTCCAGGCTCAACAGGGAGCACGAGGTTCAATTTCGTGACCCTGAGTTCAGGACCCGAGCTGAAATTAAGAGTCCGACTCCCAACCAACTGAGCCACCAGGCACTCCGCTTGTTTACTTTTTAATTTAACTTTCCTTGATTCCACTTATTCAATTATTTATTTACTTATTTAATTCTTCATCAACTATGAAGACAATATCTTCACTAGATGCATTCCAGTAATGTCTTTACTTGATTGTTACAACTTGCTCTATTACTGACCATCTTTATTTTTATGTATTATTAGTAGTCATTATAACATATGAATGGTATACTTTTATTTATGATAGGCAGAATAATGCCTTCCCTCCCTCACCAAACAAAGATGTCCAGATTCTAACCCCAGGAACCTGTGAATATTTTATCTTCCATGTTGAAAGGGATTTTGCAGATATGGTTAAGGCTGAAGACCTTCAGAAGGAGAGATTATTCTGGATTACCGCAGTGTGCCCAATCTAATCACTTAAATTCTTAAAAGCAGAAAAATCTTGGTTATGGTCAGAGAAAGAAAGGTCAGAGAGGTGAGACCTTGCTATTTTTGAAGATGGAAGAAGGGAACCACACATCAAGGAATGCAGGTAATCTTTAGATGTTGGTAACATATTCTCTCCACAAGTTTACAGAAAGAAATGTAGCCTTGTTTTGGCTTTAGCCCAGTGATGCTCCTGTCAGATTTCTAACCAAAAGAGCCATAAATTTGCACTGTTTGGAGCTACACAGTTTCTGGCAATTTGTTATGGCAACAATAAGAAACTAATCAAATATTAGTTCCTTATTGAACCATTTTGTCCTTTTAATATGCTGTCTATGAAAACATGCCAAAATTGTTCCATTGATCATATAATCCTTTTCAAAATAACTGTATACAGCCAGCATTGTGTTAAGTATAGGAGCTATTAAAACAAATAAGGTAAAGCCCCTGCTAAAAATCTTACATTCAAGCATGGGATTGATAATAAAACAAAATTGGGATGCCTGGGTGGCTCAGCAGTTGAGCATCTGCCTTGGGCTCAGGGCATAATCCCGGAGTCCCGGGATTGAGCCCCACCATGAGGTCCCCACATGGAGACTGCTTCTCCCTCTGCCTATGTCTCTGCCTCTCTCTGTGTGTCTCTCATGAATAAATAAATGAAAAACCTTTAAAAAAGTATTTTAAAAAATGCAATTTGCTTATTAGAATGCATACTAATATGAGAAAAGTTTTGTTCAATACTGAATCCCCAGCACCTAGAACAGTGCTAGCACATAATAACTCTATGTTGTTTGAGTGGGTGCCTTTCTTCTTTAGTGTGCTTTAAAGACATTTATTTAAACATAGGAATATTTTACATATAGCTTAACAGATTTAAAATATACACTTAGATTTGCATTTCATAGTACTTTGGAGGATTATACAGAATCCAATGTGCCAAATTCGGCTAATATATGGTACATGGGAAATAAAACTTGCAAATTGGAAAGCTTATATACAAGTAGATGTGATATTGCAAAATACTTCACGGTCCCTACTGTCACATGTCTTAGTATATGCCAACTTTATTTAAATTTTTCTAAATACTGACACCATCTTTAAATAACATCATTTTTGACAGTACAAATAATACAAAATGCGATTTTTTCCAAGACTGGTATCTATCATCAAGTTTAATTTGCTTGAAATTTTTTGAAGCACCTGATTTTAGATGATCTGAAAGTGAAAATACACTCTGCAACCACTCCAAATTTATTATAACTAGGAACAGATGTTCAGTAATATAAATTAATGAACTCTGCTTTTTATTACACTGATTAGAGTATTTTAAAACCTTTTAATAGATAATTGATTTTTTTGTAATCTTTAATTTTAGTTTATTATAAAAATGGGTATTTGTCTACATCTTATCCTTTTATATTATATATTTAAAAGATTTAAAGCTCATTATTTCATTTAAATAAAAGAAAAAAATCCAAGCATTATTTCAAGTTAAAAAGACTTTATTTCTAATAGCTCATAAAACATTTCAGATTTTACTCACATCCGAACACTCATTGGAAACAGAAGAAACATCCAAAGGACAATTTTTCCATTATTTTCATTTCAGTTGGAGAGCAAAAAAGGCAAAGGTATATGATTTGAGAAGATCAGCAATCTCTACTTTCAAACACTAGATCTTGTGTAAAAGGATATGGACCTTTTCATCTAAAATGGTTTTTACTGAAGTTACTAGTGCAAGATGTAGCTGGAGTTATTGAAGTGTTTTGGATACATTGAGTTAATATGGCAATATATTTTGGTGCATAGAATAATAAACTTCATGAGAAAAAAGAAGTCTTTTCCTTTTTGCTATTCAGGGGTACTTTGTTCTGAAAGAGTTATAGGAGAAAAAAGAAAGGAAGGAAGAATAAGATGTTTTGAGCTCCCAAAAAAAATACAGAGCCCTCTTTTGGGTCCTTTTGAGTCCTGAATGCAGGATGATTCTAAGGTATAGTCTTTTGGTTTCTTTTTTTCTTATTGTAGCATCAATAATGCCTATAGCTGAGATTGAGGAATATGTTTGGCCTAAATGATAAATAATTGAGTCCATGATGCCAAAAGCCAGACATTTGAGAACCAACTACCTAACTACTTAAAGAAAAAGATGAACAAACCTACAAACTTACAAAGTACAAACCTACAAAGGTTATTTTGTATGCTGCCTAATTTTATTATAATGAATCTATTCTTTTAAGTTATGTAGACATATTCAGAATTGCATTTGAGTCTATGTGACAGAAACCTGACTTGGATGACATAAACAAGTAACCAATTTCATGTAATAAGAAGTTCTTGAAATCAGCTGATATTGTGCTTCTAGTGCTGAAAGATCTAGACATTTCCCACCTTTTTGGTCTGCTAACTTTTTTTGAACTCCTTAAAGCTATTTATCCAGTTTTATTGAGAAATAGTTGGCATTCATCACTATGTAAGTTTAAGGCGTACAGCATGATGGTTTGATTTACATATATTGTGAAATTATTACCATAATCAGCTCAGCTAACATCCATCATCTCATATTGAGACAATAAAAAGAAAAAAAGAAGAAAAGAAACAAAAAATTCTCGTTGTGATTAGAACTCAGAATTTGCTCTTTTAAATTTCCTTTATATCATATGGGAGAGTTAACTACAGTCACCGTATTGTTTATTACATCCCTTGTACTTATTTATTTTGTAACTAAGTTTGTACCTTTTAACCAACTTCCTCCAATTCCCCATTTCCCCACCGGATCTGCTAACTAATATATGATAAGCCTTTCTATGCTTATAACAAGGTGTCTATTGAAGCCCAGGGTACTACAACCATGTTTTCCATTTTGAAAAATGGGTCATGAGGAAAGGGAAAAATACATGTCAGTTGATCTCCAACTTTTTATCAGGATATAAAGCAGTGGATTTTCATAGTTTTAAGTGTGTCTGGCGAGGCAAGTGTCCAAAATTATGTGTAGTGTCATTCCCCCAAATTGGAATTCTGCTAACAAAGCAAGAAAGAGAAGGATAGGTTTTAGACAAACAATTAGTGACATCTCTTATTTTGTCTTTGATTTTTTTTATTGTCTAATGTTGCTCATCCAGTTATCATAATGATAATATATTTAGCCAAAATAATCAGTAGGACCTGAATAAATAGCATAATTCAGTCTCTGAGGAAAAAGACTCATAGTTTGGCCTATGGTACTATTCACTATGTATCATAATGATCTGGTGTCTATAAATCAATCTTAAGTTTTATTTTTAAGAAAATTAAAAGATAGTTTAAATGAGATCTCTTCTAATGATTAAAATGATTATGTTACTGGACAGAGAACTGCTTCCAAACTCAAGTTTGGCACTCACCCCCGGAAAATCAATATTAGAGAGACAAGTCATAATGGGAAAGGAAGGTGTCCGTTATTCAGGAAGTAGGTGACTTGGGAAGATGGATTAACGTCCCCAAGGCCATCTTCCCTGTCCAGGTGAAGCCAAAGCCAGAGAAATTTAAGAAGAAGGCCTGGGAAGGGGGGTGGTTGTGGGCGGCAGCCACCCGCGGGAGAAGCAGGTGCCCAGGCAGGTGTGACCCTGAACAGACTTGCTGACATCAGCAGTTTTTTCCAGACATAGTCAGGCCTTATCTTCTAGGAAAATTTGGCCCTAAACTTCTCAAGGCCAGTGAAATCTCAAAGGAGAGTTGGCTAGTTCTGCGACAGACCAAGGGACTCAGGTCAGCAAGCAAGTACTAAAGTTGAAGCAAATTAACCTTGAAAATGGATGGTAGTGCTGCTATAGTTTATCATTCTTTTAGACAATTAAATACACGAAAGAAAAATAATAGCTATGGATTCGGAGAGGAAAGTGGCAAGATTTCCATTAACATAAATTGTTTATTTAAGACATTTAAGAGCATCAACTGAAATATACTCATGGGGGAATTTGGCTAGATGAAAATATAAAAATTCAGTTGTTTCTCCATAAAATATGAAAATAAACAGAAAAAGTATGATGGTGAAAGCCTTTTGCAATAAAACTTTAAACCAAGTAACAACATATGAAATAATATTAACAAAAATTAATGGAAACAATGAAAAAGCATATGTTCCTATTTATGTAGAGATATGTGAGAAGTCTTGGAAAATGGAACAAGATACTCTGTTGCTCCTATGTTAGAGAACTGGATGTTTATAAAAATGTTGATGCTTCCAGAATTTTACCATATATTTAATATAATATCAACATATATCAAATGTATCAGAATTTATCTAAGTATGATATTAAGAGGGACTAAGATAATTTTGAAAACAAGTCAGAAATGAGTGTAGCCCCCCGGGTAAAATAGTCTTATAATGCACTAAATAAAAACATATTGGAAAAATCTATAACTCTGATGAATTGCCAGTAAAGTGGACCTAATACCTAAGGCAATTTAATATGTGATAAGTAAAGTATCATGAATTGGAGGACAAATACTCTTTACTCATGAAGAATTATATTGAAAACTTAGGAAGTCATTATAATGAAAATGTTAAATTTGACTTTAAAATGTTAAACTTCTTATACAAATCTTAAAGCTAAAGTTTAAATTTAGCAATGTAAAATTATATTGTAAAGAAAAAGACACAGGTAAAAATTTCCAGGATGCTTATTTAAGTTTTTTGATGCTATGAATTATATCACTGACAAAATTTTATTAAATGTACTCCTATTATAAAGTTATTTCTGAAAAATAATTTGTTGATTTCTAAATACCATAGTATTTAATAAATATATCTATAAATTATGTTTTCAACTTTAATATTTTATCTATTTGTTACACATATATTTTTGATTATTTATATTGTTCAATTAACTTGGTTGAAATGATAGGGGTTAAAGAGATATGGAATTTGATACTTCACTAATATAATTTAAAATTAAGTAAGGAAGGTATATATGCAAATAAGTATAGAGATTATGCAGAGTTATGTAAATGATATGATTAAAATATTTGTGGTAAATGAGTAATCAATCATTATAATTGTTTTAAGATTTTTCTGTTTCCCATGAAGAGCCATCATTATTTTTAGAGCATATGCTAACTTAATAAAGACCCACTATACATATAATAGGTTTGAGTTTCTATGTTATACGTTACAAATCAATACATCCAAGTAAAAGAAAATTCACATTTAGTTCTACACAGAGACACAGGCAGAAGGACAAGCAGGCTCCATTCAGAGAGCCTGACATGGGACTCGATTCCGGGTCTCCAGGATCATGCCCTGGGCTGAAGGCGGCACTAAACTGCTGAGCCACTGGGGCTGCCCCCTATGGGTTTTTATTAATATTATCATTCTATTAAAGTGTCTAGTAAAAATTGATTTTCCAAAATATGTGTGTTTTGGGTTGTATTGGTTTTAGTAGTTTTGACAGTAAAGGCAAAGAAATGCTATTAAGATAGGACATTCATAAATCAGTAAAATAATTTTTTTTAATTTATTTATGATAGGCACACAGTGAGAGAGAGAGAGGCAGAGACACACACAGGCAGAGGGAGAAGCAGGCTCCATGCACCAGGAGCCCGATGTGGGATTCCATCCCGGGTCTCCAGGATCGTGCCCTGGGCCAAAGACAGGCGCCAAACCGCTGCGCCACCCAGGGATCCCATAAATCAGTAAAATAAAAGACAACTATATTGATTTGAATTACATACCATTAAATTTACCATGTATATGACCATATCTTCTTAAAAAACACATAAGGAAATTAATTTGAGGTCTTTAATAGTATTTATTATTTTAGAACATGCAAATAAGCATATCAGAGCAGCAACTCAATGGCATAAAACTGGTCAAATGAAGAAATATTAATGCTCAGAGTTTAATAAAATTTTCAAGTAAAAAAAAATTTTGGCAGCAGTACATACTTCAGAAAGACAGATATTTTGATAGTAGGAAGATTCCCATTTAAATTCGCACAGACACTTATACATAGCAATTTATTTTAAGAGCAAGGACTCTCTTATTCACTATTATATTTCCAGAACCTAGTCATTAGTGCCCCCCAAAATATTAGTGCTCAATAAACATATGAAAGGAAGAAAGCAAACAAGAAACAAGAGGGAGAAGGGAAAGAGAAGAGGAATGAGAAAAGAAACAAGAGAAAGTGGGAAAGAAAAGAAAGAAAGAAAATGGAGAGAAATGAAAGGAAAGAAAAAAAGAAAGACAGACCAACAGGCATAACCCAGGTTAGTGTCTGAATTAAAGAATGGAATACATTGATACATTAATACACTAAATAAAATAACTTGTTTAATGCATCTAGAAGTTCTAAATCAACCTGCTTTAAAATGTGAGCAGCTCAATATTACTTCTCGAAGGGACTGTGCTTTCACAAATGCTACAAGAAATAATCACTGAGCTATAATTTCCTTTAGTTAATAAGGAGCATATAGTTAATACAGAGCATAAATTGTGCTTAGTGCGCCAAAGAAAAATGTTAATGTGTCTGTGATGTGAGGTCCTATTTATTATGTAGATGACCGTGTGTCCTTCTGTTGGAGCTTCTTTTTATTTTTTTTTTCACAAAACATAAACTATTTAATTCTGATTTTTAAAGAGCAAAATAATTTACTATATTGAAACAGCCCATTCATCATATAAAGCATTTGATTCTGTCACCTCAAGTGCTTGTTAAATCACTTCCAGCTGCTACAATCAAGGGCCAGGTACTTCTAAGGTCTGGCACTTTCTGAGCTCTATTACACCTCTAAGTATGATTCTTCAATCCAATTCTAGCCTTCATAATAATCAAGTGCCCACTCCAGTTAACTTCAAGGCAACTGGGAACTTAGAATTCTCCATATGTGTCTGTATCTGATTTTCAATCAGACCTCTTCATCCAAAACCTGAAAGGTTCTGAATATCTATGAAGTAGTATAGTAACATTTTCACTTAAAGCAGTGTCAAGAGCAGCATCATTGAAATAAAACTTTGGCAAGGAAACTAATCTATAAAAGGGATACTTCTCCAAACCAACAAGGAAGTAAGTTAGCTATAGAACTGAAAAGTAATGTATTCTCTGATTGTATCTACACGAATCCATTGATTAAATAATTTTGTGTCAAGGTGGAATTCAATGTCATTTAAATTACAATAAGAAAAGGCAAAAATCCTTTTTAAAAATCAATATTGAAGCAAGTTCATTTGTTCAACAATATTTATTAAGCATCTGTTAGGACTGTTGATGATATATACATGTATAAAATAAAATATAGTTCAAACATACCATAAAAGTAACAAAATAGAACTCAATGACCTTTATATCCCTAGTTCATTCATTCCCTTCATTCTTTTCTTTGTAACTTTAGAGATATAACTCACATAAAATTGACCATGTTCAAGCATGCAATGCAATGTTTTTTTTTTAGCATATGACAAAGTTGTACAACTATCACCATTATTTAATTTCAGAACATTTTCATCACCTAAAAAGAAATCTCTTAGTCATAATCAATTGCTTCTAATTTTTCTCTGATCCTCCTACTAATAAGCAACCATTAATTTATTTTCTGTCCCTGTGGATTTACCTGTTCTGAACATGTCATATAATTGGAGTCATCAGCCTTTTGTGAGTTTCTTTAACTTAGCCTAATGTTTTCAAGTCTTATCCTTTATTCCTTTTTTATATCTAAATAGTATTCCATTGCATGGATATACCATATTTGGTTTTTTCATTCATTAGTTGGTGGCAATTTGTGCATAGTTTCCACCTTTTGGCTACTATGAATAACCTGCTGTGGACATTCACATATGTTTTTGTGTTATACGTATGTAGTCAATTCTCTTGGATTTGCTAGCTAATTTAGTATGTTTATGGATATGATATTTTAGTTGTAGCCAACATTCTTCCTCACTTCGGAACTAGTTAAATTCTACTAAAAAAATACTAGTTGAACATTTTTAGTGCTGTTGTTAATTTGATAACTTTATTCATTGCCCAATTCTGACATTTGCTTTCTAGGTAAACTAATATTTCTGTATTTCTTTTTTCACCCCCCAGATTTATTGATATATAATTGACATATAATACTGTATATATTTAGGATGTATGTATGGGGATCCCTGGGTGGCTCAGTGGTTTAGCGCCTGCCTACAGCTCAGGGTGTCATCCTGGAGTCCCGGGATCGAGTGCCATGTCGGGCTCCCCATGGGGAGCCTGCTTCTCCCTCTGCCTGTGTCTCTGCCTCTCTCTCTCTGTGTGTCTCTCATGAATAAATAAATAAAATCTTAAGAAAAGTAAGATGTATGTGTGAGTTTGATACCCTTATATACTGTGAATTATTACCAACTGAGATTTGCTAATAGCTCTATCATGTCACATAACTAACATTACTTTTTTGTTGTATAACATTTAAGATTTACTTTTAATAGCTTTCAAGTATGTAATACATTATTACTATAATCACAATTCTGCACCTTGGATCTCCAGAATTTATTTATCTTCTAACTGTAAGTTTGAACCCTTTGGTCAACATATTTCCATTTTTCCCACCATCTCCTAGTCCATGGTAATTACCATTCTAGTCTCTGTTTTTATGAGTTCAGCTTTTTTTTAGATTTCACATATAAATGATACCATATCATACAGTATTTGTATTCCTCTAACTTCTCTCACTTAACAGTATTTCCTCAAGGTCCATCCTTTTGTTGCAAGTGACAGGATTTCCCAGATTTTTCTTACAGCTGAATACTACATTGCCCTTCTTTATCCATTCATTTATTGAAGATTACTTAGTTGTTTCCATTGTGATTGATAAACTGGTATACTTTAGAAGTAAACTCGGCAGAATTCTCTATGGATGAATGTGGAGTATGAGAGACTGAGAATAACTAAAGATGCTACAGGCTTTTTAGTTTGAGCAACTAGAAAGGAATTGCTATGAACTAAGCAAGACATATTAAGAGAAGAGGAAATAGGGACTTTTTTGTGACATGTTAAATTTGAAATGTGTCATGAAATCTAAGATTATCAAAGGGGTGTGTATAAACAGAGGTGAGGTCCAAAGACAGAGGCCTGAATCATTCCAAATTTAACAAATGAGAGTGTTGAGAGGAATCAGCAAAGGAGACAAGGAAGCAATAATCGTTAAGGCAGTATGACAATTAGATGAGTGTTCTCTCTCAGAAATAATATTTCAAGAAGCACAGAATTATAACTGATGTCAAATGGTGATGATTGGCCAATCATGAATTATGGTACTTGAGCATTGGACTTTGCACTAAGACTCATCAGTGTCCATTTGTCAACAAAATGATGTAAGAAGATGAAGCAGATATAGAGTGTTTCCTAAACTATGCTTTTAATTTAAAATAGTGTTAGATTTATAGTACAGAGAGTCTCTGTATGCACCAAATCCGGTTTCTTATATTAATACCTTACATAAGTATTGTACATTTGTCACAATGAGACAGTATTAATACATCATTATCAATTAATGTCTATATACTAGTTAGATTCCTTAATTACTTTTTTTCAGTTCCAGGATCACATTGAAAATACAATATTAGGTTTAGTTAACATGCCTCCTTAGGCTCCTTTTGGCAGTGACAGTTTCTCAGACTTTTCTGTTTTTGATAACTTTGGTCTATAGTTTTCCTATCTTGAAATGTCTTTATCTGGTTTTAATATTAGAGCAATGTTGGCCCTACAGAATGACTTATAACGTATTCCTTTTACTTCTATTTTCTGGAAAACATGGTGAATTTGCCTTATTTCTTTGTTAGAATTCACCAGTGAAATCAACTGGGCTAAATGTTATACTTTTTTTGAAGATCGTTAATATTGGTTAAATTTATTTAATACTTATAGAGCTAGTCTGGTTGTCTATTTCTTCTGTGTGAGTTTTAAAACCTTGTGTCCTTTAAGGACTTGCTTGTCAAATGTGTGGGCATAGAGTTATTGATTTTTTTCAATAGCCATTTCATGGTATCAATTGTGATAGTCCATCATTTGTCTCTGGTAGTGGTAATTTGTGTCTTTTGTCATTTTCCTTGATTAGCCTGACTAGAGATTTATTAGTTTTATCAGTATTTTCAATAATCATCTTTTAGTTTAGTTCAGTTCATTGCAGTATTACTAGTTTTATTTTAAACAGATATCTTTTTAGTTCAGTTAAGAGTAAAAACCAGAGAATTTTTAAATTTTATTAATTCTGTGCAGTTCTTCCTTTGTTTATGTAGATCCAAGTTTCTTCCTATTTTATTTTCTTTTTTTCTGTCTGAAGAACTTTTAACATTTTATGCAGAGCAAGTTTGCTGATGATGAATTTCCTCAATTAATGTTTATCTGAGAAAGTAGTTCTCTTTCATTTTTAAATGATATTTTCACTGGATATAGAATTCTAGGTTGATTTTTATTTTCTTTCGACACTTTAAATGTATTATTCTACTCTTTTTTTGTGGTTTCTGACAAGAATTCCACTGCACTTATATCCTTGTTACTCTGTAAATATGTGGATTTTTAAATTTTATTTATTTATTTATTCATTCATTTATTTAAAAGCTTTATTTATTTATTCATGAGAGACACAGAGAGGCAGAGACATAGGTAAAGGGAGAAGCAGGCTCTCTGTAAGGAGCCTGATGAAGGAGTTGATCCAAGACCCCAGATCAAGCCCTGAGCTGAAAGGCAGGTGCTCAACTACTGACCCACCTAGGCATCCCTGTCTTTTTTTTTTTTTTTTTTTAATCTTATGGCTTTTTAAAAGAAATCTTTGCTTTGTCTTTGGATTTCTGTTATTTGAATATAATATGGGTGGATTTTGGAAGAATTTGTTTGTTTTTCATTTATTTTACTCGATGTTCTCTGAGTTGGGTCTGTGGCTTGATGTCAGTCATGAATTTTGAAAAGTTCTCAAATATTATGACATCAAATATTTATTCTACTCCATTCTTTCTTTCTTCTTTTGATATTCCCGCTGTACATGTATCATCCTTTGAAATTGACCCATAGCTATTGGATATTCTATTATGCTTCTGTTTTTTATTTTTATTATTTTTATCTATGTATTTCAATTTTGCATGGTTTTACTGATACTTTCCTCAGTGTGTTTTTGATTTTCAACATTTGTTTTTTTTTTTTGAGCTTCCTTGTCCCTGCTTACTTTACTCATTCATCTTGTATGTTGTCTGCTTTTTCCATTAGCTCATTTATTAATCAGAGCTATGTTAAATTACCTGTCTGATAATTTCCATAACTGTGTCACATCTGAGTCTGTTCTGACATGACTGTCTTTCAGACTATTTTATTTTATTTCTTTTCTCTTGGTATATGTATATGTCAAACTAGACATGTTGTAGTGGGTTATGGGTACTGAGATGAATAAGCCATTAGTGTGAGGATATATACCAATCTGGTTAAGATTTAGACTGTGTTATGTTTGCTATAGGTATACATGACAGAAACTCTGAATTTCTAGTGTTATTTTTCAATTCCTTTTTTTACTTAGACTTGCCTTTGTCTTCCTCTTCAACTAGAAATATTGTGTCTTGCAACACCTTCAGTTGTATAATCGATTGTTAATATACTGGAGCCCTGTTAGAGTGCTGGCAATGTGTGGAGAAGAGTTATTATTCTACAATTTTCCTATTAAATCTGTTTTAGTGGTCTGTGTCTCAGGGTTGTGACTTTCACAACTGTTCCTGCAGTGGTACAGGCTTTTTTCTCCCCTTGTCCATTACTCCTTATCCGGCCGCAGTGTTCTGAATCTATTTCCATGAAGTGTTGATTCATTTTGACTGTGTTTTGTTTTTTCCTCTCTCAAGGGAGACAGAATGCCTAGAACGTCCTGGAGTGGGAGGAAAGAACTTTGCCTGATATAGGACAAAGCTCTAACCAACTGTTTTTCCCTGGAGAGTATGTCTTTGTTAGAGACTTCTAGGCACATTTCACAATGAACATTCTTCTGCTGTCCTACAAAATCCATGAAAGAACATTCTCACTACCTTACCATAAGAACTGATGAGTTTCTTTCATATAAGCTCATGAAAGTCTGGGGGTCCATAGTATTAAAATCCCTAGGAATTTCTCACTCTTATGCTTGTCCACCCTTAGTCTCAAGCAATTCATCAAAATTACCATTTAAATGTTTCATTAAGTGTCAAGTCATTCACTTTCAGTTTGCCCACCATTTTTCTTGTTAAGGTAGGAGTGACAACTCCCAAGCCCTCTACATGTAGGGCTAAAAGAAGAAGTCTAGAGAGTGATTTTTAAATGTAGCAAATGTTATAAAATGTTTATGTAAATATGGCAATATGTTGGAAAAGGAAAAACTGAATATAAAGAATGGATAGATTTGCCAAAAAAGTGAGGTCTTTAAATAGGTGAGTCGGGTTAGGATCAAGTTCACAGGGAGAAAATTTGGTCTTAGAGAGCATGTCCTGGTTGAATTTTGTCTCCCAAAAAGATGTAGTCCTAACCCTAAGTACCTGCAACTGTGACCTTATTTAAAAATTGAGTCTTTGCAGATGATCAAGTTAAAATGCAGTTATTAAGGTGGGCCCTAACCCAATCTCAACTGTATTTTTACAAAAATGGCAAATTTAGGGACAAATACACAGGGAGAATGTCATGTAAAAATGAAAGCAGAGATTGGGTTGACACATCTATAAGGCAAGGAATAACAAAAATTGCTAGCAAACCATTAGAAGTCAGGAGAGAGGCATGGTAGCAATTATCCCTCACAATCCTCTGAAGGAACTTGACTAAGGAACAGGACATCTTGATCTCAGACCTTTAGTCTTCAGAAATGGGAGAGAATAAAATTCTATTAAGATACACATATTGTGACATTTTGTTATAGCAGCTTACAAAACTGATATAAACAGTAACAGGAAAGAAAATATATGAGCCAGAGTTTGCAGGTGGAATGATCAGAAGGAATAAGTATATTGAAGCTGTCTTCTAATTATTTTCTTAAGGAAGAAGGTAGCAAAGTTATGGCTAGGAGTGAAGATGAAGATGTTTTTAAAGCAAATAATGGGTATGAAATAAACATATGTGAAACTGAGTAGGAATAGACATAGGAAATGTAATTGACAGCCAAGTTGATATTAGTGGTTTGAATTTATAGTAAGAATTTAGTAGTCAAATAAGAAAAAGTGACTCAAATTAAGGAAACTACAATGATGATAGAGGTTAAAGGTTAGATTTTGAAGATATATATATCTATATATCTGTATATATATATTTCATAGTTAAATTTATCTGGTAATTGAAAAAAGTTAATGAGTGAAAATTAAGAATCAAGAAAGATAACTGGACTTTTAACATGATGAATCTATTTACTGAGAAAAGCAAACAGAGGGAAGAAAAACAAAAATGTTTAATTTTTAATGTTTTCATTTTTAACTTTGATGACGTTATACCACATCATTTGCCTTAAATATTTAAATCAATTGCTTGAACAAAATTCATTCATTGGCCAAATTACCAAGTAAGACTTAACAGTACTTGATTAGCAGGATAAGAGAATTTATATCTACTACTTCATTAGTTATGTAAAAATAGTAACACTAATTACTTTGTTTTTATTTTTAAACACTGCCCATAAATGTAAAGGCAGGTCCATCAACACTTTTTGTCAGAAATTGATTTGACTCAGAAAATTTTTTTTTAACTTCCAGTTCATAGGAGTTGAAAATGTTGTCAGCCAAACATTTGATCCAGGAATGTTGTGAAAATTCAAAAAGTCACAAGCACAACTTGTATGTGTGTGGGAGTAAGTGTAACTAAAGGCCCAGCTGCTGTATATAACAATGAATTTATTCTTTTTTTCCAGTGATAAATCTTCTGTATTAATAAGATAGCATCCTGGGCAACATAGCATTACTTAAGGTAAGCTATTTTTCTCCAGTTATTGAATACAAAGGAGAAACATTCTTTGATTATTTGATAATCCTATATAATATTTTGTTTTAGAATTATTCATGCACAATTGAGAAATAGCTCTTCTTTCCATTCTCATTTTCATCTTCCTCAATGTGCTATATTGTATTTTAAAGATAACAAAAGCAGCTTATGTTAAGGTCATTGTTTAATTATTAATCTAAATGTATTTTATCCATTCTTTGCTATGTGTTAGTCTATTTTAAGCAATTTACACTTTCTCCTAAAGATAATAGAAAGCCACTGAAGGATTTAAGTAGAAGAATCAATTAATTAGCTAATACTAAGAAATCACCCCAAACTTAGTAGCTTAAAACAATGACTCTATCTCAAAATTCTACAGGTCAGCAATTTAGTCTACACTAAGTGAGTGGGTTTTTTTTTGTTTGTTTGTTTTTGTTGTTATTGTTCTTGGTCATGCATCTGCTATGAGCTGAGAGTTAGCTTTGCTGATCTGACTTGTCTGGGGCTTTGATTCAGCTATGCCCCACATTTGTTATCCTCTAGTAGGCTGGCCCATATCAGAGGCAGAGGTCTCAAGAGAAGTAGTAGAAATACACAAACACTATTGACACATGGATTCAGAACTGGCTTGTTATCACTTACTCTCTAGCCTGTTGGCCAGAGCAAGTCAAAGTTCAGCTAAAATTCAAAAGGTGAAGAAATAGACTGCTTCTTTGATAGGAAGAGCTGTAATTTCATATTCCAAAGGGTGCAAATATAGGAACATTGAGGAAAAGTGGAGATATTTTTATAAGCAATATACCACAGAGAGTAATATGTTAAGACTCATATTTTAGATAAAATGTTCTAGCTTCAGTAAGGATAGCAGATTGGAAGAAAGCAAGATATTATCTATTATCTCAACCACAGGTATATTTCATGACTTAATATTTAAAGATATTCACTATATGGAAAGAGCTATATTTTTAATGTTTTGTGTGTGTGTGTGTGTGTGTGTGGTTGTTGTTGAATTAAAAATAAGTATTTCCTTGGTGTACCTGGGTGGCTCAGTCAGTTGAGCATCACTTTTTGGTTTCAGCTCAGGTCATGATCTCATGAGTCCTGATATGGAGCCTCACATAGTGGTCAGTGCTCGGGGGGTGGAGGGGCTCTACTTGAAAATTCTTTCCCTCTGCCCTTTCTCATTCTCTCTCTCTGTCTCTCTCTAAAATAAATAAATAAATAAATATTAAAAATATACCCTCAAGAAATATAAGCAAATCAAATTCAACAACATTATTAAAAATATTTATACTATAACCAAATTGGATTTACTCTTGGAATGAGAGGATGGTTCAACATATGAAAATCAATCACTATGATACACTGCATTAACAGAATAAAGGACAAAACCACATGATAATCTCAATGATGCAGAAAAGGATTTTATAAAATTTAAGATCCTTTCATGATAAAGAAAAAGTTCAACAGACTAGGAATGGAAAGAAAATATTTCCATATAATAAGATCTATGTATGATAAATACACAGTTAATATCATACTCAATGCTAAAAACCTGAAATCCTTTCTTCTAAGATTAGAAATAAGACAGAAATGCTGACTTTTTTTCTTTTATTCAACATAGTACTGAAAGTCCTAGCCAGAGCAATTAGGCAAGAAAAATAAATAAAATGCACTCCAATTGGAAAGGAAGCACAATTATATGTTTGCAGATGAAATGATTTTATATGTAGAAAATCCTAAAGTTACACACACACACCAGAAACAAACAAAAACAGTTACAACTAATAAATGAATTCAACAAAGTTGTAGGACACAAAATAATAAAACATTGTTAGCCAAGGAGATAAAAAGATCATACATCCAAAAGTAGAAAGCTTTGTTGAAAGAAATTAAAGAAGATACAGATAAGTGAAATGACATCCATGTTCACCTTAATATTAAGGTATCATTACTATCCAAACCAATCTACAGATTTAATGCAATCCAGCTCAAAATTCCAGCATGTATGCAGGAAGAGAAAAATGCACGCTGTAATTTATATAGGATCTCCAAATAGCCAAAACTATCTTGAAAAGAAAAGTTGGAGGTCTCATGTTTCCTGATTTAAAAAAATTACTACAAAGCCAGACTAGTAGAAACTATGTAATATTGGCAGAAAGCCAGACATACAGATAAATGGAATGTAATATAATGCCAGAATTAAGCCTTGCATATATGATTAAATGACTTTCAATGAGGTTGCCAAGACCATTCAAATAAAAAGGATGTTTTTGGGAAATAGTACTGGGAAGACTGAATATCCACAAGCAAAAAATTAAAGTTAGGATCTTCCCTTACACCATATACAAAAATTAAAATACCAGAGCTAAAATGATACAATTCTTAGAAGAAAACATAGGGGAAAACCTCAACATTGGACTTAGCAATGATTTCTTGGATATGACACCAAAAACAGTAGAGGGAAAAAAGACACAAATCAGACTATGTCAAAATTTAAAACTTTTATGCATCAAAGCATGCTACCAACAAAGTGAAAAGGTACTTCATAGAATGGGGGAGCAAATTTGCAAATCAAATATAGCGTAAAGGGTCAAATTCAGCATAACTAGCGAACTCCTATTACTCACTAACGACAAAAAATATGACTTAAAAATGGAAAAAGTTTGAATAGATATTTCTCTAAGAAAAACATACAAATAACCAGTAAATAGAAGAAAAGATGTTCAACATCATTAATGTTTAGGGAAATTCTAGTCAATATTATAATGAAATACCACTTCACATTCATTACTATGGCTATTAACAACAACAACACAGAAAGTAACAAGTGTTGGCAAGAATGTGGAGAAACTGGGACCCTTGTGCATTACTAGTGGGTCTGTAAATTAGTGTAGCTTCTGTGGAAAATAATGTTAAAACAGAATTCAAGAAATTAAAGTTAAAATAGATTGCCATATGGTCCAGCAATTTCACTTATCTTTATATGTTCAAAGGAATTGAGAGAAGGAACTCATAATTATTTTGCACCTCTATTCATAGCAACATTACTCACAATAGCTAAAAGTTAGAAGCAGCCCCATGTTCACTGACATATAAATAGATAAATAAAATGTAAATATACAGCATTGCCGGGAGAACTCAGTTGGTTGAGCATTCAATTCTTGATTTTGACTCAGGTCATGATCTCAGGGTCATGAGGTCAAGCCCCATCTCCAGCTCCATGCTCAGTGCAAAGTCTGCTTGGTATTTTCTCCCTTTGCCCCCCGCCCTACTCTCCCTCTCACTCAAATAAATGTTAAAAATCTTTGAAGATGTAGCTATACATACGATGGAATATTACTGAACCACAAAAAGAAACATAATTCTGACACATACTACAACATGGATAAACCTTGAAGACATGCTGAGTGAAAGAAGCCAGTTACAAAATGACAAATACCAAATGACAAAGTATGAGTCCACTTAAATTTGGTATCTAGAGTAGTCAAATTCATAGAGACAGAAAGTAGAATTGGGGTCTACCAGGATAAGGGGGAGGGGCTATGGAGAGTTAAAGTTTGATGCGTACAGAATTTTAGTTGGAGATAATAAAAAATGTTCTGGAGATAGATGGTGGTGATGGTTGCACAACATTGTGAGTATGCCTCATACCACTGAACTTAAAAAAGGTTGAAATGGTAAATGTTATGTTATGCATATTTAACTGCAATAAAGCAAAAGTGAAAAAATGCATATTATAACAAAATAGAAATTTTTGCTGATATCAATCAGAGGCAAGTCTTCAATGTTCCAAGATTAAATATGTATCAGGTCTTAGAAAGAGCCTTGAGGTAAATTCGAAATATATTTTCACTTCTGCCTATTGGTCTTGATCTGGAAAGTGAATCACTTTTTTTCCCCCACTCCATTGTTATCTGTCTTGGCAATATGACCTAGTTTATTCCCTGAAATATGAGTGGAGGTTGCAAGTGTTTCTTTTGTACAGAAGAAATAAGGGGAATCATGTAGTTCTGATGACACTTTTCCTGCTACAATGTGACTGTCATGTTCCGGTTAGCAACTAGAGTGTTGGTCCCACTCTGCAGAAAATGTGAAGAACTATATAGTTGACCTGAAATGGATATAATCTTGAGCATGAAATGTTGCTGAAAGGCAGTGAGATTGCAGGGCCATTTGCTACTAGAGCACTGCTGAGATTACACTGACAAATGCAGCTTAATGAATTAGATCTAAGAACCTAGTATATTGCTTTATTAGTCTTCATTTGACTATTTTAACATTTGTGTCAGAAACTAGGGATGCCTAGGTGGCTCAGCGGCTTAGCGCCTGCTTTTGACCCACGGCGTGATCCTTGAGTCCTGGGATCGAGTCCTAAGTCAGGCTCCCTACATGGAACATGCTTTTCCCTCTGCCTGTGTCTCTGCCTCTCTCTCTCCTTCTTCCTGTGTCTCTCATGTATAAGCAAATAAAATCTTTTTAGAAAAAGAAAGCAACTAGAATTTTTTTTTCAGGTTCAATATACCAAAATTCATGTTCTAGGGTTCTAGCCACACATAAGGGATGGCTAGCTCTCTGAATTTGTTTTCCAATTCTGAGAGGGACCATTAGGTAGATCTAAATTGTGCTCAGTATATAAAGCTGGTATAACCCCAGGACAATTGACTGAGTGTGATGCTCCATTTAACATGAATATGTCTGCCAGGTACATGTCTCTGTTCATGGGAAGTGGTAATATTTGTGGACTGGGTAGGCAACCAACTATTGCCCCCTGTACCCCATGTATACCATTTATACAAAGAATTGACAGGATATATAGGAAAACACAAGAATCTAAACATACATGTAGAAATTGATTACATAACTTCAACTAAACAAAGGAAGCCAGAGACCTTAAATATATTACATTCACACATCAATAATTTAAAATGTATATGTGGTTTAGGAAAAACAACTCATAACCTCTTATTAACTGTATATAGCAAACAGAAATACATTGAATCAAGATGCCTAGACTTCCTTCCTACCAAGTAAGACAATCAACAGTGTTTGTTTGATTTTTTTCCCCTTCTGACTATGGTTTGACTGAGATGTTTTGTGAAGATAAATATGTAGAGAGGTATTTACAGTTTTGTTTTTTTTTTTAAGGCCCTAGCAAATTTCTTTTAGATACTACCTATTTGACTTGAAATGTTTTTATGACTTTCACAACTTAATAAAGGGAAATGCTTTTTTTTTTTATCAGAAATATCTGTATTCTTGAATTTAAAAAAAAACTTTAGAGTAGCATAAGATTTAAGTTTTAATGATTTCAATGCTAAAAACTAATGCCCAATAGTTATTGAGTTCTTACTATTATTTTAAAAATAGCCACTTAAAAGTTTATGGATCTTATTTACTTCAACTTGCTGTTGAAAATCTGGTATACCATTAGATTTCTACTAACTTTTCAGATAATATTATTTCATGTATAAATAATCATTACTGCTGTTCAATAGTACTTCTATGATGTTAGAAATAGTCTTCATTTTTAATAGTCTTTCATTTTAACAAGCCACTAGCCACTTGTAGCTACTTAACATTTGAAATGTGTCTACTATGACTGACAAACTAAATTTTAACTAAAAAAATGTAAACAGTTACATACAGTAGGTAGCTATTATATTAACCAGCACAGATCTAGATCTGAAATCTCGATAACTTGGAAAATACAGTGGATTATTTCATATTTTTTTATTTCTGAATATGATCCAAACCAGTGGTCTAAATGACACACCAGTATTGGAGAGGAGAAAAGGAATTATGAATATTTTAAGCCTATACTATAAGATTGATTTTAATGAAAAAGACTGTAGAAAAAGTACTTTTTTAAGGAATGTAGAAATAAGCATTTTCTTAAAGCTTACACATACAGGTATAAAGCAAAGATTATAGTGGGAAAATGTAATTAGAAAAAATGTAAATGCCACAAGGTTTTATTTGATAAAATTAAAGAAATCACAGTGCAAAATTAACATTGTAAAAAAATATATCAGATACATCTAAGTGAATTACAAAGGCAATTATTTAGATCCATATTAGAATATATTTTTGTCTGTATAAAATAGAGATTGAATTACCCGTCTCATATAACCAGCTAGTCATTTTTAGGATCAGAAGAAAACTTACATTTTTTTGATGATGCATTCTGTTTATTTCATATATTTAATTTCTGTAACTAAATTAGTAATGACAGAATAAAATTATATTCTAAGACACAGCATATGTTATCATTCATATTGACTTAAAATCCAGTTTTCATAGGGTTTGTACTTTCTGAAAATTTTCTTCATGAAATACTTGATAATAGGTTTTGAAAAGATAGGAACATTTGATAAATACATATTAAAATCATGAATATTTGGGAAGAAATATATTACTACTCTAAAGATAAGTGAAAGAAACTGTATTCCGACAAATAAATATATTGCAGAAAGTTCTCTCAGAAGTCAGAAATATCAAGTAATTTAAAATTTTCAATATTAAAAAATCACACAAAATGCATATTGAGTTTATAATAATGAAGACACTAACAATTTCAAAGGTAAGCAGTTTCTAACTAAAACTATAATTTTTATTAAATGAATAAAATATAGTTGTTTTTTCAAATCATCTGTTTTTTGTGGAAACTTGTGTCATGCAAAATATTGCTTTCATTCCTTTTGAAGCCATTTTCTTAAGTTATACTGCAAAAGTGACTCTTCTACTAAGCATGCCAGAAATATAGACTTCATAATTGACAAGTTTGTATCATTTTCCTTCAAAGGCCAAAAGATGGTGCTGCTGTGTAGCTGAGTTATTGTTCCTCAATAATCAATTGCCTTCTGCAGTTCGCTTCAGCGGCTAAAATGGCAGAAATACATCTGTCATAAGAGCAAGTAAAACAGGTCTGAAGATGCAGTGAAACGAATCAGGTAACAAATTAACTTACAGTGATACCCAATGATAATTGGACTTAGTGAAAACTGACAGTTGCCTAGTGGCAAAGAGACTGATAGTCTCTTTTTGTGTTACATGTGGACATTGCTGAGAATTTAAGTTAAATACTCCTTGTAAGGAAGGCTTAAGTTAAAGGAGAGGCAGGAAGAAAGAGAGAGAGAGAGACTTTAAAGAAATTGTCATATTATGAGGACAACCTAATGAGTCAAGTGTTCATATTTCCATTTTAATAATATCATAACTTTATAATCTTAGAGTAAACCTTGAAATTATTTTTCCTCCAAACTATTAAAGTTTTGTTACAATTAACATTAAACTATAATACTATTCATTGTAGTCACTACATTATGCAGAGCTAGCCTTTTCCTATTTTAACTCTTTAATTTTAATTTTATACTTCATCACTTCAAAATATGCACATACTCTTAAAAGTCAAATAGTTATGTATGGTTTATAATCGAAATTAAAAAAAAAACTTTATACCTCAACAACACCAAATCTCTGCCCCTCAGAGGAACTTTTACACGCATTTTATTCCTGTATTCTCTTAGTATCTTATTTTAAATAATGTAATTATTTTATTTTTTCTTGATTTTCCTGTATTAGATATATCTGTTGACTTCCTACTGCAGGTTTTCTACTTACCTCCATCATGCATACGTCTTTCTCTATTTTCCCAGTATGGTTATATCCATAGTATTTTTTGTTAAATAGATAATATTGTTTGTGCTATGAAAATGTAAACATTATTCACAGTTGAGCTATGCAATGTACTATGGTTCCATTTAATTTCTGTAAAACTTTGTGTATTCTAGAGGATTATGGTTTATTATGGTTTTCTTAATATGGAGTACCTAGAATTCTGGGCAGTTTATAATTTATTCCCAAACCCTACTGAAGTATTCTTTTCCTCTCCACACACTTCAACACACTATCTGTATAGTTAATATAGTATTAATTATTGTCACCATGCTTTACATTAAATATCTAGAACTTATTCATCTCCATAACTGAAACTTTGTACCTTTTTTTTTTTTTGGAGGAGGTCATTGAGAGGATATGACCACCTGCTTACTCTCAAGTACAATCCAGGCAATTAAAGACTCCTTATCTACTCCCTTGACCTGGACTGTGTGTTCCTCTTGCCTTCCATGCACTAGAAGCTTCCCCAAGGATGTAACTTTGGAACACTATCATATTGTTGAGATATATGTCTGGATTATATTGGTGACTGCACCCAGCTAATGCATCTATATGAACTTTTAAGATACTGGTCAGCAGATGTGGAGATCTTCATCTTGCAGCTGCCTAAGACAAGCCTCCTGAGGAAGTTTCCTTGTTGGTTAAACCTGGCACCTACCTATCTGGAGTGGCCTGCTTTTTTTTTTTTTTTTCAGTCTCTCCATGTACAGGGCCAGTTTGTGCATCAACAATTAATAAGCCAGCCAGGAGACCAAAATATGGGCCTTGGAAAAGAGGCATCTGTGGGGGAAATCCAGCATTGGCCATCAGCCTCTCTGTGGGGAAAAGTTCCTGTAGATCAGAAGCTTGTGGGCTGCCAGCTGCTTCAAAGTACTTGTTTGTGGAACTGCCCAGAGGACAATGTGGCAGAGAAGGAAAGCAAATTGCTGCCCCAGGGGGCTGGCCTCTACTGTAGGCCGTCTGGCTGGCCATCAATGTTCAACTAGAGGCTGAAGCTCAGGTTAGAAAGTTGGAAGGAAAGCTGAGGTGAAAGCTACTACTCTGCTGGCTTCAGGGCAACAGACAAGGTGGGAGAGTAGGATAATCAGTTGGAGACCTCAGTATGCTCTTTTGCTGAGCTAGGAGGGCTCAGGCTGACACAGATGAAGATCTGAGTGCTTGTGACAAAGCCTGATAGGACGCTAAGAGGTGGACTCCCTGGGAGGGTGAGGAGAGTGAAGAGGAGGTGTTGTGCTGATTGACAGTGAAGTGGATGAAAGCCTCCTGCCATCCGACCCCAAACAAAGGAAAGCAAAAGCAAAGCAACTCCAGCCGGCAGGGCAGCTCCAATTCAGGAAACGTTCACTATGAGAGAATATACTCCCATGGAGCTTATTGATACAGCTGCCAAGTTCCAGCAAAAGGCCAGGGAAAGTATCCAGGCGTGGTTAGTGCAGCTAAGGGAATATGGGGAGGGGAGGAAGAGTTGTTGGCATTTTTCTGATCAAGCAAGAGGCAGAGGCAGCCTCACACACACTCAGCTCTCCATTAGTGCATACATAGTGCTTGGAGATTCAAGGTACTCATGTCTTTGGATTATTCTAGCTTGCAGGGAGGTTTGCTCGAACAAGAGGACTTCTCTCGGCATGTGGGGCCCTGGAAATCTATAGAGGATGTACAACAAATTTTTAGGGAGTTGAGAATGAGCTAGGCCATATACATCTGTGTCTCTGAAGATGCTAATCAAGCTACATTCACTGCAGGAATGAAAATTGAGATTCTTGGGCACCTGGTGGCTCAGTTGGTTAAGTGTCTGCCTTCGGCTCCAGTCATGATCTTGGGTTCTTGGGATTAAGTCCTGCAGTGGGCTCCCGGCTCAGTGGGGAGTCTGCTTCCACCTCTACTCTTCCCCCCCCCCCCCCCCCGCTCGTGATCTCTCTCTCTCTCTCACATAAATAAATAAAACCTCTTAAAAAGGAAAAAAAAAATAGAAAACTAAGATTCCCCAGTCCACCCCAGCATCTAGTGTGAGCTGAGCTCAGTCATGGGACAAAATATTTATGTTGTTGGGCAATCCATTGCTGATCTAGGGGAGACTGACAAATCCCAGGAATGAGTATGGGCATGGAAAAGACCTGAGACAGAGGGAGCTGCAAAAGCTAAAAGGCTATACCAATTGGTTCTAAAGGGTCTGGAAGAAATTTAGTTTGACCTCATTGCTTCAGGGATTCCATTTGAATAGATAAACTGGCAACGCTGTGTTGGTTGGTCTATGGAAAGTCTTAAAACCAGAACAATGGTTCAGACCTGCCCCATCTTCTCCTACCATTCCTGATGCCCTGTCTGCTCCAGCAGAGGCCTCAGGGACATAATACTATTAGGGATGGGTGGCTCCCAGGTCCTGAGTACAGGATGCAGATCTAGATTGCCTCCAGGTAAGAGCTATTGAAGGTGATCAGAGCTCTCAAAACAAATTCACCATTCACTGGTCCTCCAGAAGTAAACAAAGGGTGACTGCTCCAGTTGACACTGAATCTGAATGTACTCTAATAAGTGGTAACCCACAGAAGGTGCCCCCACAGCACCATTGAGAGTAATGGAGGGCAAACAGTTATGGTCAGGACATTCTTTGTAGTGTATATTTGATACTACAAATTAGGCATTCTTTCTCATGTGAATATGAGGTTTTGTCTCTATGATAACAGAATGTATTATACATTAATATTATGTCCATATTGCAATGTAGGCACATATGTGCATATTGTGCATTGCAGGTCAAATTGCAAAACTCTATTGGTAAATTCTACCTTTGTGTTAGTAATTAAGCCAGTCCAGGAAAAAAAATGCCAACTGGTAACCAGTAAGCCTGCTGCCTCCATGAGGAGTGGTCACTGTCAATCAATATAAATTCCCTGGAGCATAAGGAGATAGGAGAAACTATGCAGGAACTGCCCTGTGGGCACTGTACTTCCTGCTCCGAGTGCTTTCCATAGCCCGTGTGACCTGTAAATAAGCTTCATGGCAGATGACTATGGACACCTGAGAACTGAACATGGTAATGCCCCCCCATCTGTGTAGCTGTGCCCAACATGGCCACCATCTTACATACCTGGCCCAGGGTCCTAGGAGGGTACTATGCTGAGCTGGACTTAGCAAACACCTTTTTCAGAAAATCCTCAGCACCCAAGTCACAAGAGCAATTTCCCTTCACGTGGAAGGGGCAAAAATGGGGCTTTTGAGGGCTTCCCCAAGGTCACTTGCACAGCCCACCATGTGTCATGCGATGACAGCCCAAGATCCCTGTTATCCTTCCTCACATCAATACAATGGGCCCATTACATTGATGGCCGACTACTAACATGTGAAGATTTGCCTCTGTTGCAGGACATTTGTGAGGGAATGGACGGGCAGTGAACCTACAGAAAAATCCAAAGCCCAGGCACCACCATAAAATTTTTAGGAGTCTTTTAGTCATGTTAAGACATGTTTGGTCCCAGAAGCTGTCATCGATCAGGTATAAACCTATTTAACCCCTAAGAATATGCAAGAGGTACAAGCTGTTATAGGGACTTGAGGGCTTTGGAGGACTTTTATCCCCTTCTGGGAGCAGTGTCTCCATCCCTTATACTCTCAAAAAAAGAAAAAAAAATGGGTACATGTGGAACTTGGAATTAGAAGAGCAAGCACCTTTGAGAAGATGAAAATATGAGTGAGGCTGATGGAAGCTCTAGGCATCTCCCCAGCAGGGCTAACATTTGAATTAGAGGTGTCTGTGACTCCGGGGGGGATGGGTCGGGCACTGTGACAGAGACAACAGAAGGAGAGAGTGTCCTTTAGATTTTGGTTTCAGCTCTGCAAGGAGGGCAGAAACCCCTTAGACTCTCACAGAACTGCAACTCCTAATGGTGTACCCAGCACTCCTCTAGGTAGAGCCATTCATGAAGGAGCAGCACATGGTGGTAACTTCCCTGCTTCTGAAAGGGTGAAGTAGAGAACATGTTCCATGTTCTGCCATGGATCAAACTCCCACTTTGACTAAGTGGCATATGAATTTGCTGCAGGGGATCACCTTTCACCTAGAAATGTGGGTGCCACTAGGTCGTGTAGAGTATGTGGATCCTGCAAATACCTCCGGTCCTATTTCTGTGGCAGCCCCTGTGGTCCATAGAGAGGGAAAAGGGGCCACTTCCACTGATGCCTGATATACGGACCGATCTGGTCTGGTCAATCTATCCACACGGACTGTAGTTGCTAATCAACTCAGCACTGACCCCTTGTGGATGTAAACAGGAGTTAACTGCATCAGTCTGGGGGTGATACATCATCAGTCAGTGAGCCCTGCCTATTAACCATTGGCCCCGATAGTGGAGTATTCTAAAGGGATTAACCCTATGACTTGGACAATGGGAAACCAAGGATTAATAATCACAAATAAGCCCTTGCCCAGGGGTTTAGGGATGAGAATGTGTGGAAAGACATTTGGGTTCACATAGAAACTTCTGAGGTGGTTCTCATCATCTTCCACATCCCAGCTGGTAAGGCTCGAACATCCTCCCCTCCCCCCCAGCAATTGGGAAGCTGATGTCCTAGTTCGTGTACAAGCCCTAGCAACTGAACCTTTCATAGATACAGCAGATTTGGTGCATAAAAAGAATGACCACAGTCATGGCTGGGTGGGACACTATATTGTCAAAGCAGCTGGATTGCCCTTGAAGTACAATGTTGTTACAGCGCAGTAATAGCTTGTCCTCTGTATTCTAAACAATGCCCAAGGCAACTGCCAAAGGAGCCTGGGACCATCCATTGGAGTTCCCAACCTATGAGGGAAGCTTACACTGATTTGACAACTTTCTTCTTCTAATGTGTGTTGCTATAAATTCCCTCTAAATATTGTTGTAGATTTCTCTCATAAATTTTCTTACATTGTGCTTTAATTTTTATTCAAGAGTTACATATATCACTTTTAATTATTTATTTGATCTTTGTGCTCTTTAGAAATGTAGTATTTAGAGTACAATTATTTTGAGGGTGTTTCCAGATATCTTTCAAATGTTGACTTCTAACTTAATTCCATGATTAGAGAATGTACAGTTTAGAGAATATACAGTGCATGAGTTTAAACTATTGGACTTTATTGTATATTTTATGGCTCAGAATATGGTCTCTTTTGGCAAATAGTCTATGTGTAATTGAAAATGTTTCCTACTTCTGTTGGTTAGGGTACCTTATAAAAGATAGAAGATCAAATTGGTTGGTAGTGATGTCCAAATCTTCTATATCCTTACTGACTTTCTGTCTACTTATCCTATTAATTATTGGTAGAAAGGTGTTAAACTCTCTGGTCGTAACTGTGGAGTTGTCTATTTTCTCCTCCGGTTCCCCTGAGTTTTTGCTTCACTTTGAGCTCTGTTATTAGGTGCATAAATGGCTAGGATTTTTATGCTTTCTTAAATTGACCTCAATCATTATGAAGTGACACCATTTAACCCTGGTAATATTTTGTGCTCTAAAATATACTCATCTGATATTAATATGCCCTCCCCACCCTTCTTTTGATTAGCATTAGTATAATATATTCACCCTCCTTTATTTCTAATTTACTCATATTTTTATTTTAAAATAAATGTCTTATAAGAACATAAAATCCAGCCTTGCTTTTTGAAAAATCCAATCTGATAATTTTTACTTTTTGATTCCTGTGTTTATTTTGTTTACATTTAATGTTATTATAAATGTGATTGGATTTGTATCTACCAACTTGCCATTAGTTCTTAATATATCCCATCTGTTCTTTGTTTCTTCTTTTTTTCTTTTTCTATCTTTTGTATTAATAGAAATTTTTTTAGGATTCCATTTTATGTTTTTTTGTTGTTGTTGGCTTATTTGCTATAATTTTTGTTTTATTGTTGATTGCCTATGGGGATTATAGTATACATCTTTAACAATTACAATATATTTTCAATAATACTATATAGCCTCAAGTAGAGCTTAAGAACCATAAGTATTTTTCGAGTTCTCCTTTGCCTGCTTTTTTTCAACTAAACTATTCCTGAGTCTATGTCATCACATTTCTGGTGTTCAACTCAGGGATGAAATTCATTCTTAGCTTTCTTTGACTGCTAAGTCAATTACTTTGGACTATTTTGAGCTTTATTTGTCTAGATTTTGTCACTCGTACCTCCTGTCCATTCATTTTGTTTTTCAGTTATTATGTTCTTTTGAATATTTCCTACCAGTATTTTAATGGGACTTTGGGAGAGGAAATGGTACATGTATCTATTTAATCAACAGAAACCACCATTTCATCTTAATGATAAGCTTATATTCAGATATACTGCCTTGTAGGAAGATAATTTTATAACCTATATGTTGCCTGAATATAATTCCTATACTTCCTCTATTTTTCCTCACTCTGTGTACATCCATTATCAGCCTCTCTACAAGCTTTACTATGTTTTTAGACTGAGAACTGAATTTCATTACCAAATCCTTAGTATTTACCTTATATTTTCTTTCTTTCACAGAAACTTGTTTTTCTTTGGAACTTGTTCATTTCCCAAGCAAGCATTTCAGGTGAATGTGGCTCTTTTTTCATATATTTCTGTTACAGGTAGAGATAGAAGTCAGATTGTTGTCTTCTCTATTGAAGTCCATGTCATTTGGTTATACCACCTTTTCCCAATGCTCAGTACTGTAGTTCATCGACATCTATATTACTCCCATATTATAAGTAATTCAGATCCTGGCACACAGTTTTCTTCTTTATCAATTCATTATTGGTAATGAGAGAGAATCACATTGATATTCAGGTCAGAATCATTAGGGTTGATTTCTAGCTGATATTTACCTAAAAGACATTGTGATAGATTATTTGCATTAACTCATTTAATAGTTCTTATTCAAATATTCTTTGCAATGTGGCTTTTCAGCTCCTTCTATCAATGATGAATTCTACTTTTCTACCTCTTATATCTATACTTGACTTTTGACTTGTGTTTGGTCAATAAATATGGAGGATATGACAGTTTGCCAATTTCTAAGTAAGGCTCAAGGGATCTTTTCCTCAGAACTTGACCTCTGCCATGATAACAAACCCAGTAAGGGAGATAAACTACAAAGACTGGAAATGAATCATCTCAGGTGAGGTCATCTATGACCAACCAGACCGTAGTCTACTAGCCAGTTGGTCACAAATCCACAGGTGAGAGCAGCCAGGATCTATCAAGCTTGGATCAGATCAGCAGGACTGCCTATAAGACCTTCAACATTATTGTGCATTGATTATGGGGTAATTAATTCTATTTGTAGTGCTCTTGAAGTATTACATGAGCTACCCAAAATGCATAGTTTAATTGCTGGCATTTGGTGGGTATTTAATAAATGTACTGCTCATTCTAGATATTGTTATTTATAAACACTGTGATACCAAAGTTGATACTTCTTTTGATACCTTGGCCCAGTTGCCTTCAGTGCTTTGTAACTCCAATAATTTCAATATTTTTTCTTCTTCAACCAGTTTTCAAAGCAACCCTATATTACATTTAATCACCAGTTAAAAAATTCTACCTACAAGACTCAAGATAGAAAATCAATCTTCTGATTACAATCTTCTTTCATTACATAGTTGAATGCCATGAAGTCAATAGCTATGATAGACTTTGATAATCCTCAGTTTAAAATTGAGCTTACCTAAATAATATGGACAAAAAATTTACAAAACAAACAAACAAACAAACAAACCCAGGAGACTGGAGGAAAATTGTCATCTTTGTTAGGTCTGCTTTGAATGACCAAATAACTTTTTCATCGGATTGAATTTTAATGGAAATTTCTCCACAAAGATTCTGATGCTAAATTTATTATAATTAGGTAAGCATAAAACAACAAGACTCCAAGTGCTAATATTAACTACCAAACCAAATATATACAGACCAAATAACTGTGAAGATCACCAAGAAAATAAAAAAGTGGAGTACTAAAATGACCCTTGAACATAGGTCGGTTTAAGAAACACTCATGAGTTTTGTACAATAAAATAGAAACTCCCTGGAGAACTCTTCAAAGCAACTCCACAGCTCTGGAAATTTAGTAGCCCTGATCTTTTCTGAGTTTACAAACCAACTTTAGGTCAAGAGAAATTACTTCTGAAGAAGGCTATGTGTCAATTTCTGACTTAAGCTTAGGAAATCTTGCTTAGTTCTATGTTCTGTTTCTCCCATAATTGTTCATTTCAGTATGATTTTAGTGAATAAAACCTTAAGGTGAATAATTGCTGATTTATCTTGTATCTTCATGATATCTAAAAGTAGGAAAGATATAATTTGTCTTAATATCTTGTTCTTTTCTTCTCTCTTGTTTGTGATGAGCATTTTCTTTATTCTCATTACAATTTACAGATGTTCAATAATTCCCATTTGTTCAGCCAACTCCTTCTCTTTCTCCCTCTCTCTCAGCATTAGTTGCCACACTAGGCAGTTATTTTAACATCATTCGACTTTTTACCTCCTGCTACTTTTGGTCAGTTCTTTCAAATCGCCCAAATTGCCTTCCTGCTATCCTACTTCTCTTTTCTTCCCCTAAATAAACCTTTCAACTCTGATAACCCTGAATTTATGATCTCATCATTTTCCTATATTTATCTTCCAAAATTATTATAAAAGTTTTGTGTTCTGCGATTTCTTTTTATCCAGTCCAACTTATTTTCTTGAGGGCTGCATGCTGCCTTTCACCAGCATCTCATTACTGAAATAGTTATGGTCAGCCAATTTACCTCACTTTCTTTTGCATTGATTGTTTTGATCTCTCCTTAACTGAAATATCTACATAATCATGTCATTATTTTGTCCTCCCTTTGACTTTTTTTTTCATTTGCCACTTTTCCTTTGAAATGTTTTTCTTCCTTGGATTTCTCAGGAGGTCAAAATTTTAATCTACCTTTTAATACCTCAAAGACTTGGAATTCTGTGAATGTTCATTTATTAATTTATTCACTTAACAATAATCTCTTGCATACTTGCTGTATGCCACACGCTATCCCAGCCCGGAGATAAGTAATTTTGAAAGAAAAAAAAGTCTCATATTTCTTTCAGCTATGTCTTATGTGAAATACAAACAACAAAACAGACCATGACAAAACAGTGCACTCTGGTTGATAATAGGGATTTTCAGAGGGCCAGCCATGGGATTGTATGGAGTAAACACATACCCATACTGGAGGAATAGAAGTAATGAGAGGAAAGTGTTTCATTCAAGGCACTACCCTGACATAAACAGCAGTCAGATGACTAAAATTAAAAGGATTTAGGGAGGTGACTGCTTACAAAGATAAAGAAAGATTTTAAGAGACATCCAGAGACCAACAACAGAAAAAAGGTCATTATAACCCATAGGGCTGAAAAAGCCAGGGAGAAATAGTGCTTACTGGAGTCCAGGGGGAGCTGAAGCCTGAAAAAAGGCCAACCGTTTGGGAGCTAGAGTCACAAGAGTCACAGCTGCAGTGCTGAGAGAGAAAATACCCAGAACTCTCCATTTCTCTATCCTTCAAATCCCCCTACCCTTTAATCTACCACTAATGCCTGCCATTTGCCAAATTTAACTAAAAGCAAACTGGGAAGCACCTGGGTGGCTCAGTGACTGAATGTCTGCCTTTGGCTCAGGTCGTGGTCCTGGGGTCCTGGGATCGAGTCCCATATCAGGCTCCCTGCAAGGTCTTATTAGAGCATTCCAGGTGCTTAAACTATGTTAGTTAAGTTTATGAAATTCCACAACCCAGGTGGGTATACCAACAATGGAAAATTTGTTACTATGTGATTTTCAGGTTGTGCTTTCTTTGGTTTAATAACTGTAGAGTCCATTTGAATCCATACTTCTAGTAAGATCTCACAGGTATGTTGGTATGCACTCTATTTCCCCTTATAAAAGACCTTGCAATGCTCCTTCTGTGACATGCTGGTATTTAACTCTGGAAGCAAAGAGAGATGTTGAGGTTGTGTCTTTTGGAAAAGAGACATTATCTCAAGAGATCATATAGTTGTTTGAACAATGAACTCTTTTTTTATGGGTTCACATTGAGTGTATGAACTGGGCCAGAGTTTGCCTAAATTCTCAGTTCTTAGGGATCTGCTTCTTTATAATTATTTGTTTAAGTATAGCATAAGAAGAAACTTGACACAGGGACCCCTGGGTGGCTCAGTGGTTGAGCACCTGCCTTCAGCTCTGGTCGTGATTCCAGGATCCGGGATTGAGTCTCACATCGGGCTCCTTTTTTTTTTTTTTTATTTTTTTATTTTTTTATTGGTGTTCAATTTACTAACATACAGAATAACACCCAGTGCCCGTCACCCATTCACTCCCACCCCCCGCCCTCCTCCCCTTCTACCACCCCTAGTTCGTTTCCCAGAGTTAGCAGTCTTTACGTTCTGTCTCCCTTTCTGATATTTCCCACACATTTCTTCTCCCTTCCCTTATTTTCCCTTTCACTATTATTTATATTCCCCAAATGAATGAGAACATATAATGTTTGTCCTTCTCCGACTGACTTACTTACCTCAGCATAATACCCTCCAGTTCCATCCACGTTGAAGCAAATGGTGGGTATTTGTCATTTCTAATAGCTGAGTAATATTCCATTGTATACATAAACCACATCTTCTTTATCCATTCATCTTTCGATGGACACCGAGGCTCCTTCCACAGTTTGGCTATCGTGGCCATTGCTGCTAGAAACATCGGGGTGCAGGTGTCCCGGCGTTTCATTGCATTTGTATCTTTGGGGTAAATCCCCAACAGTGCAATTGCTGGGTCGTAGGGCAGGTATATTTTTAACTGTTTGAGGAACCTCCACACAGTTTTCCAGAGTGGCTGCACCAGTTCACATTCCCACCAACAGTGTAAGAGGGTTCCCTTTTCTCCGCATCCTCTCCAACATTTGTTGTTTCCTGCCTTGTTAATT
Source organism: Canis aureus (assembly GCF_053574225.1). NCBI lineage: Eukaryota > Metazoa > Chordata > Mammalia > Carnivora > Canidae > Canis > Canis aureus. The sequence continues at coordinate 29,802,488 of NC_135635.1, forward strand.
TTCCCCATTCTCACTGGTGTGAGGTGGTATCTCATTGTAGTTTTGATTTGTATTTCCCTGATGGCAAGTGATGCAGAGCATTTTCTCATGTGCATGTTGGCCATGTCTATGTCTTCCTCTGTGAGATTTCTGTTCATGTCTTTTGCCCATTTCATGATTGGATTGTTTGTTTCTTTGGTGTTGAGTTTAATAAGTTCTTTATAGATCTTGGAAACTAGCCCTTTATCTGATATGTCATTTGCAAATATCTTCTCCCATTCTGTAGGTTGTCTTTGAGTTTTGTTGACTGTATCCTTTGCTGTACAAAAGCTTCTTATCTTGATGAAGTCCCAATAGTTCATTTTTGCTTTTGTTTCTTTTGCCTTCGTGGATGTATCTTGCAAGAAGTTACTATGGCCGAGTTCAAAAAGGGTGTTGCCTGTGTTCTTCTCTAGGATTTTGATGGAATCTTGTCTCACATTTAGATCTTTCATCCATTTTGAGTTTATCTTTGTGTATGGTGCAAGAGAGTGGTCTAGTTTCATTCTTCTGCATGTGGATGTCCAATTTTCCCAGCACCATTTATTGAAGAGACTGTCTTTCTTCCAATGGATAGTCTTTCCTCCTTTATCGAATATTAGTTGCCCATAAAGTTCAGGGTCCACTTCTGGATTCTCTATTCTGTTCCACTGATCTATGTGTCTGTTTTTGTGCCAGTACCACACTGTCTTGATGACCACAGCTTTGTAGTACAACCTGAAATCTGGCATTGTGATGCCCCCAGATATGGTTTTCTTTTTTAAAATTCCCCTGGCTATTCGGGGTCTTTTCTGATTCCACACAAATCTTAAAATAATTTGTTCTAACTCTCTGAAGAAAGTCCATAGTATTTTGATAGGGATTGCATTAAACGTGTATATTGCCCTGGGTAACATTGACATTTTCACAATATTAATTCTGCCAATCCATGAGCATGGAATATTTTTCCATCTCTTTGTGTCTTCCTCAATTTCTTTCAGAAGTGTTCTATAGTTTTGAGGGTATAGATCCTTTACATCTTTGGTGAGGTTTATTCCTAGGTATCTTATGCTTTTGGGTGCAATTGTAAATGGGATTGACTCCTTAATTTCTCTTTCTTCAGTCTCATTGTTAGTGTATAGAAATGCCACTGACTTCTGGGCATTGATTTTGTATCCTGCCACGCTACCGAATTGCTGTATGAGTTCTAGCAATCTTGGGGTGGAGACTTTTGGGTTTTCTATGTAGAGTATCATGTCATCGGCGAAGAGGGAGAGTTTGACTTCTTCTTTGCCAATTTGAATGCCTTTAATGTCTTTTTGTTGTCTGATTGCTGAGGCTAGGACTTCCAGTACTATGTTGAATAGCAGTGGTGAGAGTGGACATCCCTGTCTTGTTCCTGATCTTAGGGGAAAGGCAAAGGCTCCCAGTGCTTCCCCATTGAGAATGATATTTGCTGTGGGCTTTTCATAGATGGCTTTTAAGATGTCGAGGAATGTTCCCTCTATCCCTACACTCTGAAGAGTTTTGATCAGGAATGGATGCTGTATTTTGTCAAATGCTTTCTCTGCATCCAATGAGAGGATCATATGGTTCTTGGTTTTTCTCTTGCTGATATGATGAATCACATTGATTGTTTTACGGGTGTTGAACCAGCCTTGTGTCCCAGGGATAAATCCTACTTGGTCATGGTGAATAATTTTCTTAATGTACTGTTGGATCCTATTGGCCAGTATCTTGTTGAGAATTTTTGCATCCATGTTCATCAGGGATATTGGTCTGTAATTCTCCTTTTTGGCGGGGTCTTTGTCTGGCTTTGGAATTAAGGTGATGCTGGCTTCATAGAACGAATTTGGAAGTACTCCATCTCTTTCTATCTTTCCAAACAGCTTTAGGAGAATAGGTATGATTTCTTCTTTAAACGTTTGATAAAATTCTCCTGGGAAGCCATCTGGCCCTGGACTCACATCGGGCTCCTTGCGAGGAATCTGTTTCTCCCTCTGCCTGTGTCTCTGCCTCTCTGTCTCTCATGAATAAATAAATAAATCTTTAAAAAAGAAGAAGAAGAAACTTGATACATTGATGTCTTTAATTGGCATAACTGTGCAATCCAAACAATCAGGTTTTGGGTCTAATGCTTAGGCCTGCATCTTATGATTACAGGAGAAAAGATAATTTTTAAAAGGAATACATAGAAACATTTAAGTTCTCATCTCTAGGCTTAAATTAGGTATCTGAATTTGTGGGATTATTTCTTACACTTTTCAGCACTTTCTGAGCTACTGGCCCATTCTATATTCTTTATATGCATCACTGTTGCTATCACAATGAATTACAAGAGCCATATAATCACCCAAGGATTTGTGTTGTATTGGTAATCTGTCCTAAACTACTACCAGTGGTAACCTGGATAAATGTGGATGCAAAGCATGCTACACATGAGTGTGTAATTTTACCCTCACTTAGAGGTCATGTTTCCATCAAATATATGAGCAATCCAGATGCATAACCCCATGTTAATGGTCAGGTTTCTACTCTTGGATACCAATTTCAATATCAATTATGCATTACCAGTGTTGAGAATTCACTCAGATAAGAGACCTCAGTGAATGTGTTCTGTATATAGGGGGTGTATGTTTAATTAAACACTGAAAATTAAGATTCTCAGACACTTGTACCATCAAGGAATGGTTACCTTCCCAGAACTGAAAGGGCAAAGGGTGTAGTCTTATTAGAGCCACAGAATTGGGGCCACTTGATGGAAATTGTTGTTACAGAGAGATGCAACTAACTGTCAGAAAGTGGTGTCAAGGAAAGGTGGAAAGAAGTACTTTGATGTCTTTTTGCTTCTGTCCACTTATTTGTATGTGTCTCCCATTGGACGAGTACCACTCAAAGCCAAATTAGAAAAAGTTCTAGTGATCCAGTCATGAAGTCAGCCTCTTGGCATGGTGAAGATGAGAAATTATTAGAGAGTGAATTGGAGATGTGGAAACAAATGGAATAACCCATTTAGGAAGTTACAGTGATACCAAAGCATTTTAGCACATTCTTGTGTTATGAACATTAAGAATGTTATCTAGAAAAATGTCGAAGAGAATGTTTTATTAACACAAAAAAATCATGTCCAAAAGCTGGGCATTGAAACATTCTACATTTGTGAAATTGAAAGAATTTCAATTGGCATTGTTATGGCTGAAATGCGAAGAGGGAGGTGATGAGATACAGGGCAGACACAGCATAATCTTAGGTAACGCAACATTTTCTAAGCCAAATTGAGAAATTTAGACTTTTTGTCCAGGTGCAATAGAAAGGCACTCAATGGCTTTAAGTAGGAATATGATGCAGTTATTTTCTTTTAAGAAAAAGCATAGATTGGAAGAATAAATTCAAGAAATATTATAAAATAATTGTAGGGCAGCCTGGGTGGCTCAGCGGTTTAGCATTGCCTTCAGCCCAGGGCCTGATCCTGGAGACCCGGGATCTAGTCCCACGTCAGGCTCCTTGCATGGAACCTGCTTCTCCCTCTGCCTGTGTCTCTGCTTCTCTCTCTCTCTCTCTGTGTCTCTCATGAATAAATAAAATCTTTTTAAAAAAGAAAAGAAATGAATTGTAGTGTTTTAGTTGATAAATAATGGGATTCAGAGTAAGAGTAACTGTTGAAACAGAGATGAGACATGGAGAGAAATTTAGAAACTATAAGCACCAGGACTTGGAAGTAGGTGTGTGTTTGTGTGTGTGTGTGTGTGTGTGTGTGTATGTGTGTTTGAGAGAGAGAGAGAGAGAGAGAATTAGTGATAAGTAAAGATGCCTATATAATTTGAATGTGTGCATTTTACAAGGCTCTATCCTTTGAACACTCTTATTTCCTGTAATATATTCCATGCCAAACTTTTTGTAATTACAGACACCTCTATTATATATCTGTTTCCTAGCCTATATATCCAACTAAAATCTTTTTTTATTTTTTTGAAATCCAACTTCAGATTAGCAGTTGTAAGATATTTCCACCTGATATAATATCACACTAGTTTCTGAAACTCAGCATGTTCTAACTGAGCTAATTTGTCTTTCTTTCATTTTACTTATACCCATTTTTCTGATGTCCTGTATTTTTTTTTTAATGGTGCCATCATTCTCCATTCAGTCTTATCTGAAATCTGGGAATCATCTTTCATTTACTCCTCTTTCCTGATTTATCATCATATGCAATCAGACAAGTCTTATCAGATTGAACTTTGTAACTCTTGCACCCGTCCCTTCTTTTCTCTGCACACACTGACTTCATCTCTGCTATAATTTTAGGCCACTATTTCTTTCGAATAGACAACAATGATATCCTCGTAACTGATTTGATAACATTTTCTTTACATTAGGTAAAATTACTATTTCTAACAATATATTGGTTATGCCATTTCCCAGATGCAAAATTATCAAAGTCACTCTTTACAAACTAGTTTAAATCAATATTTGTTACCATTCAATTCCTTACATCTTGTGTTCTTGCTTTTCACTCACATTGGTTAAACATTTCTTTAAAAATCATAAAATTTGTCTTTTAACTGCAGTAAATCTTTTGGTCTTAATTCAATTGCTAACAATCTCCAGTCCTTTATATTAAAACTGTCTAATTGGTTGTGAGTATAAAAACAATTACCTATAGTCAGAAATACAGATTTTCTAAATAATGTTTTTTGACATCAACATTTATCTGTCATAACAGCTATGAATATTAAGCCATCTGGACCATATAGTTAAATTGGTAAAAACTACTTTAAAAGATTGATTCTATACTGCTTCTTCAGACAGAATTTTTCTCAGTGCTTCTTAACAGTAATAGCTTCTTTAAGACAGCATTATTATAAACAAGAAGGAATTAATCATAATTGCTTAGTGAGAAAACATTTGACTTCCTGGAAATGAGATTTTTATATCTGTAAATGGGGACAATAGCACTTGCCCTACATACTTGACAGAATTGTTTTCAAGATGAAAGAGATTTAAGAATGTAGATGATTTTAATATACAAATATATTAGAGAGAGGGAGAAAAGATAGAGATCCTTTATCTGTACTTCAAAATTTCAAACACATATAAGGATGAGAATATACAGTACCTTTTAATGAACTGTTTTAGTAGAAGGACTACCATTAAATATGAATTCTTTCTGAAATTACTCACTGGGATATTGGGCATATTTAAGTAATACTTAAACTCACGAAGTCAGTTTCTATACTTGAAAAATTAGATTAATACCTAATACTCATTTGTAGAGTCACTGCACTGTGTTTGGTGAGTACAATTCTCATTAAGTCTTAGTTTATTCAAATCTCCTTGTTAGGAGATAGACAAAATAGACTAGAACACACAAAATAAATTCCAAGTGTAGTAAAGTTGATTCAGTAGACTCATAATTCATACTCATTAAATATATTTTTCTGTTATTTTGAAAAACGTCACAGAAACATTCTAGGTTCAGTTTCTAAAAAGTTTTCCAACATATTAGGTTAAAATATTAAACAAATAGAGATCAGCTTAGGGGTTCTTAGGTGGCTCAGGTAGGACTCTTGACTTTGGCTCAGGTCATGATTTCAGGGTCATGAGATTGAGCCCCATATCAGGCTCCACACTCATCATGGGGTCTGTTTGAGATTCTCTCTCTCCCTCTGCCTCTGCCATCTCTTGCCCCCAGACAAAATAAATAAATACAATCTTTTAAAAAAGTCAGCTTACAGTAGTCTTCATTTGAATTATAGGGAAAAAATTCAAAGGACATAGTAGAAACCATCTCAAAACATGGGATAAAGCAGGTAGCATTCTTCAAACTGAATTCCTCATACACCAGGGCTACACGAACACACCTGAAAGGCCACTGCAGAGGTAGAGGGAAGCCACACAGCAAACTCTGGAACCTCCACTGCACTTCTAACAAGGAATTTGTTTCTATTCATTTGAGATACAGGGGCTTTTCCCAAAACCTTTTGAGAATAGTTTCTATTGTCATGGGTTGCCTTCTTTGACACTTCCCATAGTGACTCCCCCAAGAAAAATGTTTGAAAAATTCTGTTATAGAGGAAGGCATTTCATTTCTGCAACGGATATCACTCTGTTACATCACAGTGAAGCAGTTGTTTCATATAATGGTGATGTTATAACATTAAGAAAAGTAACCTACGTACACAATTCTCTGTGAGAATGCAACGGAGTTTTAGTGATAGGCTGAATAGTAGCCCTCATATGTCCATTTTTCAGTTCCCAAAACCTATTCATGTTACCTTCTATGGTTAAAAGGATTTTGCATATGTGATTACGTTAAGATCTTGAGAAGAAATATTATTTGAGCACCTTTCTACATGGTAGGCCCAATCTGACCATGCAGAAAGATGCCACAAGCCAAGTGGCATCTTTCTGGCTACTAGAAGCTAGAAAGAGCCAAGAAATGGACTCTAGAAGGAACCAACCTTACTGGCACCTTGACTCAAGTCTAGTGAAACTAATTTTAGGTTGATGATTTTCAGACCTATAAGAGAACAATTCTGTGTTAACTCACTATTTAGTAATTTGTTGCAGCAGTTATAGGAAGCTAATATAAAGAACTAATAAGTAACACATTTATATATCTGTGATTTTAATAGCAATATGTATGTGATTATTATAGCTTTAGGTGACAACATTTTCTATGCAAGTTTCTATGAAGTTTCTCTAAGTCATTCACACATTCACCTATAAACTTAATGCATATCATATATTAGTTGCTGTTTTAAGCTTTACAGATAAATAAATTATTGTTCCATAATCACAGAACTTGAGAGTCTAAGAATCTGGTTGAAGGGATAGGTATTAAAGAACTAATTATGGGAACGTGTTGGATCTTCATGGTATTGTGATTTATAATAAGAAATAAATGTTTGGTCTTTCTTCTCAGTCCCTGACACTCAACTTCTAATACTCTTGTAAATTTCTTTTTAAAAAATATTTTATTTATTTATTCATGAGAGACCCACAGAGAGAGGCAGAGACATAGGTAAAGGGAGAAGCAAGCTCCCTGTATGGATCCCAATGCAGGACTTAATCCCAGGACCCCAGGATCACCACCTGAGCCAAAGGCAGATGCTCAACCACTGAGCCACCCAGGTACCCTATCCTTGTAAATCTCTAAGTGATAATAGAACTAGGAGCATTTTTTATTCAAATGAAGTGACTGTGGGTACACACTCCAGGATGGCTGCTGGATGATGGCTTGTCTGTGGTAAGACCGAGCCATGAATTAGAAACTTGGTATTTTCAGGGTCCCCCCTTCTTTTGAGAAGAAGAAATGGCTAAAAAAATGGAAGTATTAATCAATCATGCCTATATGATGAAGTCTCCATAAAATTTCAATAGTATAGAGTTGGAAGAGCTTCCAAGTTGATGAACATGTTCATGTACCAGGAGGGTGATGCACTTCAACTCCTCATGGACAGAAACTCAGAGCTCAGCACCCTCTCCGACCTCACATTATCTATCTCTTCATCTGGCTCTTTTTCTGTATCATTTATTGTATCTTTTAATGAACTGGTAAATATAAGTGTTTCTCTGAGTTCTGTGAGCTGTTCTAGAAAATTAATCTTTTAATGAACTGGTAAATATAAGTGTTTCTCTGAGTTCTGTGAGCTGTTCTAGAAAATTAATCAAACAAGCAGGAGGTTGTGGGAACCTCAGATTTATAGCCAATCAGTCAGAAGAACAGGTTGCAACCTGTGACATCTGAAATGGAGTGGAAGAGTCTTGTGAGACTGAGCCCTTAACCTGTGGGATCTGGTGCTATCTCCAGGTAGACAGTGTCAGAATAGAGTTACAGCCAGTTGGTATCACAGAAAATCGCTTGGTGTTATGGAAAAAACAAACAACATACAGCTGGTTTTAGAACTATTGTGAATGTGGTAATAGCATGAGAATAAAAGACAATTAGATAGGAGAAAGGCTTGGGATGTTCTAACACAATCCAATAAAGGAGGTATGCATAAAGGAATATTGTAAGAGTCTAAGGGATAACCCAACCCTATCTGGGAAAGGTTAGAAAGGCTTCATGAAAGAGATGATGCTTGGGTTAAGTTGTACAGAATCAGTGGAAACTTCCCAGGAATATTATGTTTGAATAGGAAATTTTTAGCAAAAAAAGAGTAACTACAAAATATAGCAACATGAAGAATTTTAGCCTATCCAAACAACTACCAAAAAAAAAAAAAAAGATTTGGAGATTTGAGAGTAAGCCCAAAGAGGATTGCTATATACATTGATATTGACCTGAGGGATGTATGCGATGGAAAACAACTGTTAAAAAACAAAATCCAGTTGAGTGAACTTTAAAGATCTTACTGGCTTTATTCAATGACTCATGAAATGGGCAGCATCCCATTTAGCAGATAAAAAAGAAGCTCCAAGACAGTATACACAACGAAGTACTTTTATTGGTAGAAGGGTATGGAAACGAGAAAGTTATGCTAGCAAAAAGTGGATTGGTTTTCAAGGTCACTTTCCTTCTTGTGATTGCAGATTCTAGCAGGCAGATTGCCTCACTAGTCTTGACCAGGTAATTCCTGATTGGCCAGTTTAAGACTATTTCTGCGAGAGGCTGAAACTGACATTAAGTTATGGTTTGCTGATGTAGGTCTTAGCATAAGTGACTCCATTTGGGGACTATTAACCTTGCCTTCAACAATACACACTTATTATCTTTCACAAATAACTTAAAGATAAAGAAATCATACATATTAAGTTAAATGAAGGTGGGTGGCTCGGCTAATTTGTTTTATGGTGAAAGAAAACAAGATTTAGGAAATGTGCATTGTGTTTACAAGATGACCGCCAATGTTTTTTCTAGCTTTATGCTTCTATAATTCTGTTAAATCTAAATGAAATGTATTCTAACTTCCTAAACAGACAGAAATAAAGCCTTTGAATACAGTGCAGAAAAAAATATGTGCTTGATAGGAAGGTTGAGTTTTCTTTTATTTTTAAAGGACCTACTATTAGTGTGTGTGTATAGAGCAGACACAAAAAATAAGTTTTTCAAATATTTGTATGTTACCATGTATACAACTATCTGGGTGTTTGAAAAGATTATTTATTGTTATTGTTTGTTTTGTTTTGTTTGTTTTGCATTGCTTTTCATTAGAATGTTCAAGGATTGTGCAGCTGTAGTCAAGGTCTTTATTTATTTTGTTCTATTCAGGATAACCTCTTACTTTAGCAATAGTGATTTCACAATCCTCATTCCTTTCTCCACCACTCTTTTAGCGAAGTATGAATGTCTATTGTTTGCCACTGCTGTGACTCCTGTGATGTGAAGGCCACCTGTCATTGAAAAGAGTTACCATGCTCCAGTGAGGCAGATATGATGTTTTTAAATATATTCTAAGATTTATTTAATAGGTTTGACCTTTCCAGAAATTGTCCTTATCCATCATTATAGTACATGATCAATCATTTCATACTTCGTCATCTATAAAACGAGCATTAACAATAGGAGAAAGAGTTTATATTCTATTTTTCTCAAGAGATTTATATCAAAACAGTTTGGACAGCTCTGCTAATTAAAGATGGAAAAATCAGAAATGTAGGCCAATATGACTACTTTTAAAAGGCTCAGGGTCTTACCTGAACTTTCTCTGAATCTATATTTTACTATAGATTTCAGGAACATAAAAAAGCTGTGTCCAGTAATTTTGAGGGGGGCTTATTACTACGACTAACTTATTTGAAAAAAACAGGCCTTAAATTCTGAGTTCCTCATTTTTATTTTCTCAATATTTTGGTTAGCTTAATTAAGGTAGTATTTATTATTTTTCAAATATATATATATATATATATATATATATATATATATATATAAACAGTTATAGGAATGGTTAATGAATCTCCTGCATGCTATGACCAGATGCTACCAAAAATTTAACTGTTTCAAGGTTGGCTTTATTGTTTTGACTATCACTGCAATCTCACTCCAAGCAATGGATAAACTTTGGAGGTGGTTTACTTACTGAATATGCATTAAAGTTGAGTAATTTGAAATATGTGACTTATGACTTGGGTACTTTACCAAAATTAATTTTTCATAAATTAAATTTTTAAAGAAAAAAATATTTGCATATCCTTAAAACTATAGGGACACTTCCTGAGCAAGATCTGATCTCACCTTTCCAATATCATCTTAACAATGTCTATTGGGATAAAAAGTATTATTTTTTTCTATCAGCTAGTATATGGACTCACTAAACACTAGTTGGATTAATAAATGTCAGAAGAAATTTTAAGGTATTTTATTACAGTCTCTTTCATTCTGATTTTAAATGACCAGAATAGCAATAGATGTAGAAACAGAAGCGAGAGTTCTGTTTTTAAAATTAAAAAAGAAAACTTACAGAAAGCCAAAAGCAAACCCACCTCTTTAATATTCTGTATAATAAAGTCAAATTTAGCAAGGTTAAAAATTGGAAGAAAGACCTGCAGAGGTAGAGACAGCTTATATCAATTCTATCTGGACTATTGAAGAAATACATGAAGATGCTATATTAATAATATTTAAAAAATAATATATATGGTTAGCTATGTAGGTCATCAAATCCAAGTTTAAGGATAGAACCAATCTTATAATAAATTATAGGAATGACCTACATTTGATTATAAAATACATAGCTTGAAAGCAGAGCCAATCCCACTCTTCTGAACATCTGGTAATAAACTCATAGAGCTTTTTTGCTTTTTGTTTTTTTTGTTTGTTTTTTTCTTTTTTAGCTTACCATGTTTTATATAATGAAATTTTATAAGGTTACAGCAATATTTATGATGCCTTTATCAATCTATTTATCTGAACTAAATATTCATTCTGTATCTTCCTTTGTATAAATCAATAGGCTAAAGATTTTTAATATGTAGTAAAGACAACAGTGATTTTAACGTACAAATATATTTTGTATATTTGGCTACTTTGATTGATATCTAGATTATCTCTGTAGTATGCTGGAATATTTGAGGAAGAGCAACAACAGCAATAAGCAGAACAAAATCTTACTCATTCAGGTGTTTTCCCTACATGATAACACATATTTGAAAACCTCTGGATGACTAGATCTTTCACTTTTCATATAGATGTAAAATCAAAGCTATAGTTAGACATGTTAATCTGTCTTTAATTGAATTAATTCTGTAATATATCCACCAGATAGTGAAACATCCTAAAAGATCTCGAAAGTCATTATTTCTTTTTACAGAAAGTCATTTTCTAAGGTCCAAAGTGATTTGTTTGGTAAGCTTTTGACAATTTCTCTGCTTTAAAAATACTCAATTAGACAATGATCTCTCTCTATTTCCACATTTATCTCCACACAAGCTAAATGTGAGGATTTTGCTTTATTAAAAAAACCTACACCAAACTCAGAGAAATAAAAAAGAACAAAGAGAAAGGATGTTATTGATGCTAAACTGATGAAACAGCTGTGAAATGCAGGTTATCCCATTGAGATACATCTGAATTCCATTGATCATGAGTTTTTCCTTCTATATTTGTTTATGTGGAAACAAAAATTCCTCACTTCAGTAGTTTTTCCATTAGCATTGTATTAAACTTGTATATTGTTAATTAAGAACTTTAGCTCTTGCTATAGTGCATGTTCTAGTTTGTGAAGATTTTGTATATTTGAATTTTAGGCATTAGCATTGTATTAAACTTGTATATTGTTAATTAAGAACTTTAGCTCTTGCTATACTGCATGTTCTAGTTTGTGAAGATTTTGTATATTTGAATTTTAGGCAGGGAATACTATTCTATTTTTATACAAGTCAAAACTTGAAGAAGGTCAAATAACTAACTTGAAATCTAGTACCTCAAGAGTCACTTTTCTAATTTTGAAACCAGTTTTTTTTTTATTTATTTTAATTTTTTTGTCTAGGCCTTTACTCTGCACTATGTTAAATTGTAATGCAAAATAGCTGAATATTATCATTTTAAAAGTATATTAATTTACAAAAATAGATCAAAATTTAATTAAAATGATAATATAATTTAGGATTTAAAACATGCATTCAATGAACAAAGATAATACTTTTTATTATAATTGGGTATGAATAGAAAAGACTAACAGAAAAAAATAGATACAATCCAACTGCCTCATTGAGTGTAGGCATTTGTCCCCTTGTAAAATTAGTTACTAAATTAGACACACATAAGTATGATGAATAACTGTAAACTAGTGATCTTTAAGCAAAGTTTATATCATGAAGAATAAGTAGAAATCATCTTAATTTGCTGCATTTAAAACTTCTTTGCATTTTTTTATTTAATCAGTCTTAAAGCCCCCAAGTGAAGACTTCAGAGTAGAACAAAATCTATACAGTTTTGAGACTATGAATACTAATCTTAAATAAATCAAAATATTTTTCAACTATTTTATGGATTCAGACTACTCAGGTCTCAATAATATTGCTTCAGATATGAATGATGGACTGCATGCCTGGCCACCAGAAGAATGTTTCAGCTTAATACAACTAGTTTCTGAAGTAGTAAAACCTGAAGAAGCTCTGGATGGGTAAGCATGCTGAGGAATATCTGAGAAGCCTTACATCTTCAAACTAGCAAAGGCCAGAAGTCCCAGAGGGAAAAAAGTCTGGAGGACAAGCACTTAATGTAGGATGGAAAGAACAAATTTTAGATTAAAATTAAAATGTTAAGTTATAAAAGATAAGGCATCAACAACATAAACTATCCAAGCAAACCAGAAAGAAGAGCAAGATCTAATAAAGATCAATTGTAATAAATACGAAATGAAATTTAAGTGGCTCATAACAGATGATAGAGAAATAAAAAGGACTGCTACTTTTAATAAGTGGATTTTCATTTATAACTTTATTATTTGTTGGTAAATGGTATTTAACCATCAAACAATCATTACATCAATGATCCAGTAGGACAAGTTGGTGACTTTTTATTTTTATTTTATTATTTTTTTAACTGTAGCTCCCAGAATGATCATTTTGAACCCTGATCACCAAGGGCTGGTGATATGGTGATATCTTGGTGGGTTGAATCTTACCCTTCTGTTGCTGATTAAGAACAATTTTTGTCAATAAGATTCCTCTTCTCCCCAGAATTTTAGTAGATGACTAACAACGTTTCTGTAATTTAAACTCATTTTTAAATTTTTAATAACAAGCTCGATTTCTGTTGTCAACATTTCTAGTTCATTTTAATTTTTTAATTAAAAATTTTTAAAGAATCAGACAAGACTGATTACCATAGTGAGCATATCTACCACAGATGGGCCTCTTCTGGGATGGCACAACAGTGATTTGGGACAGTTCAAAACAACAAATGAGAGACGAATCCCAACTCTAAGAGAATCACTGACATATTATGGAAACTTCATTGGAATTTTTCTCAAATGTGAAATAGAAGAAAGCTGATAATTTTGAATACATAATACTCAAAAACTTTCCATTTGAGATCCACTTTGGGATAGTAGAAGAGTAGAAGCTTGAGAATTGGGAAGAACTTGGATCAAATTCAGCTCCTTTAAGTAGGCTGAATTATCTAATTTCTCTGATTCTCAAACATGCCATTTTGATAATTTCTCCCTTGGAGGAATATTGAAAAGATAGAGTTAGATCATTTACTTAAAACTTTAAGCACAATGGTTAGCCTAAAACTTTTAGCACATAGTAGCTGCTGTTCCAAGTAATAGAAAATGTAAGCATGTCTGTGGTTGAATTAAAAAAAAAATATATATATATATTCCTGAAATAGTAGATAGACTCAAATCTCCAAAAATTGCATTCTCAAATCAGATATCCATACCAACTTAATTTAAAATACATAAAGGCATTCCTTAAGATAGAAAAATTTAATTGTATATGCTACAAAATTTAAAATAAACTTAGAGATAATATTCCAGTAACAAATATAGCAATTTCTTTATTGTTCCAAAAATTCATATATTTTATTAAAATACATTTGAAAATAGCATATAAGCACTCATACTGTACTTATACTTTTTATATTTTAAATCAGAATTTTTCAAAACTGTTTTTGCACAAATAGCTCAGTTACACCCACAAATCACTGAATCTATTTAGCATCTTTTGAAGAGGTGTAATTTTTTGAAAAATGTGACATTTGTTTTTGTGCCAGTACATTTGTCAACATTAGTGTAATTAGCTCAAGTTTCATCAACTAGCTGGTGCAATCTGTTCAGAATGCAACTTTGAATTTTGAATAGTCTTATAGACTCCAGTTCGAGTTGAAGCCTAGGGGATTTAATTTTAGTTCTTATATGTGAAAAAAGAAAGGAGAGAATATGTTTTAATAAAGTCAGCATGGTTTTTCAAAATTCAGATTTATAGTATAGGAAGGATCATCAGGATTTTTGTAGTATCAATAGAAACTTTAGGAAAGTATTAAAAATAATCTCCCTGAAATTCCCATTTATCCTGAAAAAGTAATTTTCTTGCATAGCATATAACCACACAATGCACTTTCAATGCATTTATTTTGTATATGAGTGTTCAATATGATTTCAATCAAAAGAAAGGAACAAAGATGCTAACAATTATTATTTCTTATTGATAGGAATTTGTCTCCACCCTGAGGCAGCAAAAGAAAAAGCTTAGAAAACTTTATTTTATCAAGATACTTTTTTTTAGATGGATAAAAGTATGCTTTCCCTTAGTCACATTCATGGCACAGATGCTCTTAATATTAGTAAGAGGAAATTTAGAAAGTTTGAGAGAAAGGTTTGTTTTTTTATGCCAGTATAAAAGATGCTTAAAGTAAAAATCATATTTGAGAAACAAAGGATTGAAGGCAGTACCTTTGAAAGTAAATAATTTTTGCTACTACAATATTCAATCTAACAAATAGGTGGTCCTTTCAGTTCAATGACTAAACCTCAAGAGAACAACAGGAAATAGAAGAGTGAAAATACTCATTTTTATGCTGAACAACCCAGTTTATTGAATTTATTGTCAGCTTCCCTGTAATGATACACATACACACACCCTCCCCATATATTATGGTCCCTGTTTTCAAGGAGCTTATGCTCAGGTTATTTAGAAAGATATGTGAAAGGAAAAAAAAAACTATTTTACTGGCAAGTGAGGTCCAAATAATACTGCATAAAGTATAGCATCATCATAGAGGACATGGCTTTCAAGAATAGGCCAGTTATTTTAATTGGTTGAAATGCATCTTTGGAAAGAATTCCAAGAAAAAGTTATCATGAGAAGTATATGGGTGAGAAATATAAGAGGTTCAGTTCTATAAGTGGAACATACTTTTGGGGACAAGTTAGAGAAAGGTCTTAGATGTATTCATTTATTGATCATTAAATAAACTTTGAAGGCTTGTTAATTGAAGTCCTTATGCTTATTTTAAGCGGTAGAGATGATTGGCACAGCTTTAGCTTTTGAAATACTTAAAATAGCAAGACTTTGAGAGAATGTAAATGTCCACAACTACGCTTATAAGAAAAATTCATTTTAAGAAAGAAGAAAAAAAAAAGAAAGAATAAAAACACAAAACCAGTTGTAGTGTGGTTCTTGAGGTGGTGAAGAAATCTTTGACTTAGGATACCATGATGGACATGGCATTGGGACAACCTTGAAAGATAGGTAGAATTTAAATATGAAGAGATCAGGTGGTGGTGACACATTAGTCTTATAGTTTATCACTGCCTTCCTGACAGAGTTCCAATAATCGGTGTTATTTCCTCAGCCTTCAATACAAGTGTGAGAAAAGAGGAACTTACAGTTGACCCTTGAACAACACAGATTTGAAAAGCATGGGTCCACTTGCAGATGGATTTTTTAAAATAAACACAGTACAGTACTGTAAATGTATTTTTTCTTCCTTATGATTTTCTTAATAACATTTTCTTTTCTCTAGCTTGTTTTATTGTAAGAATACAACATATAATACATATCACATGCAAAATATGTGTTGACTGTATGTGTTCTTGGTAAGGCTTCCAGTCAACAGGAAGCTATTACTAGTTAAGTTTGGGGAAAGTCAAAAGTTATATATGAATTTTTGACTACATTGGCAATATGTGCCCCAACCCCTATGTTTTTCAAGGGTCAGCTGTATTTGTTATTGGAGAGAATAAACTATAAAGAAATTTAGCTACTCCATTGAATTACTGTCTTGGCTTCCATTTAGGAAGTGGCCTGTGGAGATCTTGAACTTACACTGACTCCCTCCTGCAAGCACATGTTCCAGATAACATCTTGCAGTGTCACCAGTAAAAGTAAGTTCCTAATACCCTTGTGATCAACAGTCTTTGCTTCACAGGACGTTACCCTTGTGTGCCCTAGTCAAAACCCCTGATAGTTTACCAAATCCCCACTCTTTTTGGTTTGGATTGTCTAATTCAACCTAAACTGTGGAACCCCAAAGTACTCCACCCATGGAACTGAATAAAGGCATGTGCCCAGGTCTTGCCTCTCTCTCTGTTTGCACTGAGTCCTGTCCTCTCTGTGTGGCTCCTTGAGGAGTACCATGTACTTCCTTCAGGACTTGTGAGTCATAAACTTCTGTTTCAATTTCTTTTGCGGTCTTTTTTTGAACCTCGACTCTCCATCTGGCACCCTATGCTCCACTTAACAAATGTTAATTTAACAAAGTTATAACAAGAACTGAAGTTGTATTTTGTGAAAGCTTTTCTGCATCTGTTGAAATAATCATGTGTTCCTTTCTTCTTTAGATGGATTATATTGATTTATTTTTGAATATTCAATCAGCCTTATATTACTGGGATAAACTCCACTTGGTCATGCTGCAATATTCTTTTTCTGTATTGCTGGATTTAATTTGAGGATGTTTTGTTGAGGATTTGTGCTCCTCTGTTTATGAGAGAAATTGGTCTGTAGTTTTTTGTTTATTTTTTCTTTGTTTTTATACTTCCTTTGTATGGTTTAGGAATCAGGGTAATTCTAGCCTTGTAAAATGAGTTGGGAAGTGTTTCCTCTTCACCTGTTTCTGAAGAGATGCTGTAGAGTTGGTGCTATTTATTTTTCAAATGGTAGAATTCAACAGTAAAATCGTGTGCATGGAGATTTCTTTTCAGAAGATTTTAACTGCACATTCAATTTATTCAATAGTTATAATGATATTCAGAAAACCTGCATCTTTGGTGAGTGTTAGTAGTTTGTGATTTTTGACAATTTGGTCATTTTATCTAATTTGCTGAATTTATGTACACAGGGTTGTTTGCATTATTCCCTTTTTGTCTTTCCAATATTTTTTGAGGGGTCTGTAGTAATATCTTTGTTTCCTTTAAAACAACATTATGTCAGGATCTGTAGTGATATTCCCTCTCTCATTATTGATATTAATCATTTACTACTCTTTTTTCTTTACTGATATTACTAGAGGTTGATTAGTTTCATTGCTCTTTTCAAAGAACTGACTTTAGGTTTTGATGATTTTCTTTTGTTTTCCTGTTTTCAATTTTATTGATCTCTACTCTTTTCTTTATTATTCCTTTTCTTCCAGATTGCTTTTAAGTTATTCTTTATTTTCTAGTTTCTCAAGGTGTAATCTTATAGTATAACCCTTCAATTCTATAAATTTTCTGAGTACCACCCTAGTTGTATCATGTGCAGGTTGGTATATTTAATTTTCATTATCATTCAGTTAAAAATATTTTCTCATTTTCCCTGAGACTTCCTGTTATACCCATGGATGTTTTATAACTATTATTGAATTTCCAAATGATTGGACATTTTCTTATCTTTCTCTTACTTACCTTCAATGTAATTCTAGTATGTTCTAAGAATATATTTTGTATGATTTCAAGTATTTTAATTGTGTTAAACTTTGTTTTATGACTAAGGATATAGTCTATCAGGTTGAATTTTCCATGTGCACTTGAAAAGAATGTATAATCTGAGTGTTGTTGAATGTTCTATCAATGTTAATTTGATTCAGTTAGTTGATAGTGTTGTTCAGCTCTTTGTAAGCTTGTTGATATTTCTTTTTTATCAGTTCTATTACTGAAAGAAGAAATATCCAACTATAATTGTAGATTTATCTATTTCTCCTTTCAGTTTTGTCAGTTTTTGCATCATGTATTTTGAAACTCTATTAACTACATATTTAAGATTGTTATATCTTTTTCGCAAATTCACACTTCATTCGATATACGATCTCCCTATTTCTTTATCCCTGGAAAATGTATTTGCTCTGAAGACTACTTTGATAATAATAGAGCCATTTCAGTTTTCCTGTGATTGTTGTTTGCATAGCATATCTTTTTCCATCATTTTACTTTTAACCTAATCATACCATCTTTTTTGAAGTGACATTCTATGGACACCATATATTTGAGTCATTTTCTTTTTAATTCATTCTGATCTATATTTTAATAGTAGTGTTTAGAACATGTGTGTGCCTAATCTTATTGATATGTTTGAAATTAGGTCTGCCATTTTATTAGCTTTCTGCAGCTCCGAAAGCATAAAAGTGTTGTGTTTATACAATGTTATATGTTATACACCTGAAATTAATATAATACCATATATTAACTAATTGGAATTAAAATAAAAACTTAAAAAAATATATTGCACTAGATGTTGGGCTCCAGAGTTCTAATGGAAAATCTACAGTAATTTTAATTGTTCTACAGGTAGTTTGTCTTTTTTATTTTGCTACTTTTAGGGTTTTTTCTTTCTTTTTTCCTTTTTCAATTGTCTTTAGTTTTCAGCAGTCTGATTGTGATGTATCTGGGAATGGGGGGGTTTACTCACCATTTTAAATCTGTAGGTTTATGTATTTTGTCTAGTTAAAGACATTTTATGTCATTATTTCTTTGAATATTTTTTTCTGAACTGCAGTCATTATTCCTGCTTCCTGGACTACAATCACACTAACGTTAGACTTTTTGGTGTTGTTCCAAAGGTCTTTGAGACTCTGTTCACGTCTTTTCTTTTTTTTTTTTTTTCTATTTTTCATACTGGATAATTTCTATTAATCTATTTATGAGTTTGCTGATCCTTTTTTTTTTTAAAGATTTTATTTATTTGTGAGAGACATACACACACACAGAGAGAGAGAGAGAGAGAGAGAGAGAGGCAGAGACACAGGCAGAGGAGGAGCAGGCTCCACGCAGGGAGCCCGATGTGGGACCCGATCCCGGGACTCCAGGATCAGCCCTGGGCCAAGGCAGGCGCCAAACCGCTGAGCAGAGCCACGCAGGGATCCCCTGATTTTGCGATTCGTTAACTCTGTTACTTCAGTTCGCTATTTCCCACAATCGGGACTTTATTTCAGTTATTGTACATTTCAGCTCTAAAATTTCCACTTGGTTTTTCTTTATGCCTCTGATGAAACTATTTTTAGTATTTGCTTTAAGAATATTTGCAATAGGGCAGCCCCGGTGGCTCAGCGGTTTAGCGCCGCCTTCAGCCCAGGGCGTGACCCCGGGGTCTCGGAATCGAGTCCCACGTCGGGCTCCCTGCATGGAACCTGCTTCTCCCTCTGCCTGGGTCTCTGCCTCCCTCTCTCTCTGTGTCTCTCATTAATAAATAAATTTAAAAAAATAATATTTGCAATCATTTATCAAGGAATTTTATAATAGTTGCTTTTATGTCTTTGTCAGATAATTCCAATATCCTGTCATCTTGTCTTGGACTCTATTAACTATTTCCCATGTTACTTGATAGTTTCACAATTTTTTGTATACTGAGTAACTTTGGATTGTATGCTGGATATTTTTGTTGTAGCAGGCCGTTAATCTTGCTAGGTTTAGGGTAAAAATTTCACTCTACATTCATTGAGCTAATAGTCCATTTTTAGAGCTTTGCAGTGCTATTCAGATATGTCCAATTGTGTCATCCAGTGGTCAGTCTGGAACCTGGGTGGAGATCTGCTCATTAAGTCAGTTGTTTAAAGTCTTTGATATGCTCATTTGTGTTAGACTCACAGGGTTGGTAGTGAGCTTGTTTTCAAGCTTGAGTTGTTTTCCCAAGCTATTCTCTCTCTGCTGTTTATCAAGTTTTTTTTTTTTTTTTCCAAGAGTTCCTTTTTTTGGTGTAGTAGCAGATACTGCCTACTTCTGTGATGACACTGCAGCCACAGCCAACTGACTGAGACAGAGAGCAAGAGAAAGAGACATGAGATAGAAAGAGAGAGAGAAAAGAAAAGCAGTAGGGTTTTCCTCTGTAATCCTTGAGCACCAGTTTTACTGAATGGAGAGAAAGGTTTCCATCCCTCAGAATTGGTTCCTAGAGGCTCTTATTGCCATTGTGGGATTCCTTGGAAGTTGGGGTATGAAAGAGTGGATAAAACAAAACAAGCAGTTCCTTTTCCTACTCTTCAACATAAGATATTCCTATATCTTTCTCCTTGTGCCATATTATATACTTTTGGGTTTTTAGTTGGGTTGACTTTAGGCTGAGAGATGCCCAGAGAAGAAAAATAATGGTAAACTCAGCACAGATGTAGTGGTACATTGGATTCCAGTGTTCTTCCCCAAACTTCTTGTTGCTATTTTGTTCGCAGAAACCTTAAGTAGCTAAGCATATTGTACATATTTTATAATTTTTTTTTGTTGAAAAATAAAGGAAAGCATGTGCTTTTTTTTTTTTTTTTAAGATTTTATTTATTTATTTGAGAAACAGAGAGAGAGGCGGAGACCCAGGCAGAGGGAGAAGCAAGCTCCATACAGGGAGCCAGACGTGGGACTCCATCCTGAGACCCCGGGGTCACGCCCTGGGCTGAAGGCGGCGCTAAACCGCTGAGCCACCGCTGAGCCACCCGGGCTGCCCTTTTTTTTTTTTCTTTTCTTTTCTTTTTTTTTTAAGATTTTACAAAGCATGTGCTTAATTCATCTTACTTGGAACTGGGACCACTCAGTGAGAGTGTGAAAATTTGATTTTTCACCAAAAGAAGGTTTTTACTTCTGACTCCAATTGCAGACTTGATATTAAATGTTTATATAACTGTAAATTCCCTTCCCATGACATCTAATAATGATGTGACTATTTACTCATTTTTTTTGTCATTCATATTCTGTCTGTAAGTAACCCTATATTTGTTTTGTTTTTGGCTTATTATACAGGAGATTTCTTCATTACCATCTCATTATTTCACCCAAGATAAGATGTTTCCAAGGTGACACTGGAGCAGGGCTAGTGTGAAAATTTTACAATCATAAACTTTCATCCACTTCATGTATCAGATGGAGCCTTAAGCTTATCTACAGACACCAACAAGCCTGGAACAGGATTGAAGGTAACCCATGTGTATGTGTTTACTAGTGATGACATGTCGATCATACTTCAGATCAGGACTTATTTGTATATGAGGTGTAGTTAGTATTTTCATGAGAATTTCTAGCCTACCAACTTGAAAGAGAGGGCAGTCTATCTGAGGTTTCAAGAGTCACATAAATTGATATCAAATGGACAGAAACATTCTTACTTGTTTAGGTTGCCTGTTAGGCAGCTGAATGGAAAAATAAATGAGTCAGAACTATGAAATACCTGGAATGTCAGAGTCTGATTGAGACTAATATTGGTGAGCCTTTGAGGTTGTTAAAAGTATCAGCTAAATATTTAAATATGATATTTGTGACAAAAACAAAAGGCAGTAGCAATCTATAGGATTGCAGAATGTAATGAAACACAAAGCAACTTTATGATACATTGGTAGAGTATAAAAATACACATCTAAATTTCACTTACATGTTCAAAAGAACATCAAAGGAAACATTTTAGAATGATAACAAACTTCAGGAATCAATTAGCTTCAATTTAAAAACAAAATTTTTGAAGAGTGTATTTTTTTCATGTTTCTGACAGTTTCTGATAGATGCTAAACTATTGGTTACCTAAAGTATTAGCTACCACTATGCTTACTTATCATAGGTCACTAATACTTGATAAATAGGAATGTACTGATCCTCACAGAAAACTTAAAAGGTATATACAGCTACTCTACATGGTATATGGGGAACACTGAGGCACAGGGAAATGAAAGAGCTTGCCTGGCAACAAAACACTCCCAAAGAAATACAGTTCTTGAAAATTTTTGGCATAATGTCTTGTTTACATACTCTTAGAGCAAAAAAGTAGTATAAGAATTCCATGGGAAAGTAAAATAAAAAATAAAAAGCAGCTCACCCATTAATTGTACTAAACACTTAGAAGATAGTTCATGCATTGACAAAGATGAGAAAGTCCCTTTGTGTGTGAGATAAACACACACAGATACACACGTATATTAGTTTTCAAGCAAGTGAAAGTGGAAAATCTCCCTTAAAATGAGGAAATCGCTGGCAATTGCAAGAGAAAATTTAAAATTCAAAGACAAATGCAAAATTAAAATATGGGGCAAATCTGTATACCTACTCAGATTCCTCAAGCAGAACAAAACTAAACAAACAAACAAACAAACAAAATGCCTCCCAAATCTCTTTTTACTGCTGCGGAAGTGATCTGATATCTGGTAAGAAACTGTTAAACTATTAAAACACATCTACAAACACTAACCAAAGTACTTTATTGATAAGAAATATTCCATTACTTGCTGCCAACTGTGCACCTGTGATTCTCTTCTTCTGTAGATACACTGTCATAAAATTTCTAGATGAATAAAACTATTTAGAACACGCAGGCATGAAAGCTATTATAATCTTCAATTTTAAAAGATTTTATAAGAAAAATGGTTTCTGACCAAATGTCAATACCACATTCAAGTGTTTTTGACATCTTTGGTTTCCACTATTATAATAACATTGTCTAAGTTTTTCATTCCAGAGAGTTATTTATAGACATCTTTATTAGGCAATACAGATCCTCATGCGGACAAAGAAACACTCAACCTCTGCACTGTCAGCCTTAAATGTGCTCTGCGTGAATTTAATTATTTTTCCTTTGTTGTTGACAATAGCTACAACTTTTGCTAGTCAATATTTTTTAAGTTGAAAATGATCAGATGTTTAATGTAAATTTTAACACAAAGCTAGAGGTTTTCAATAAATGTGAGGTGCTTACCTACTTTGTGATAATAAACTATCTAGTTATTTTTCTCATTTCTGAGTTAAATAATAATTTATTTTGCTATAGTGTTCAAATTGATTTATATTTATATTTTATAAATTGTTCTTTCATAATTGCCTTAATTTCCCCTCTCATTATTCATTTACAAGTGTATCTTCTTGTGATTTAACTTGTTTTTTTATTAAATTGTTTGATATTTGGAAGTTTCTTTTTATTAACTTGAGGATCATTTCTTGGATTTACTTATATATTTATCTTGGCTAATTCACTGATTTTTTTACCTTTGTTGATTTTTTTTTTTGGTTTTTAGTTAATTTATTGATTTATTGTTATTTTATTTATTAATATGATTTCTTGAGTTTTAATAAATAACTGTATACGAATTATATTTAATATTTACTGTCCTTAATTTTGTCTTTTTCCTGCACTATCAACTTTGAAGTTTACTGAGTCATCTCTGAAATATTTTCTGAATTTATGACTTTCTTTCTGTGTTGTTTTTTATTATTAAAATGTCATTATTCTGGGGTGGCTGGATGGCTCAGTTGGTTTAGTGTCTGCTTTCAGTTCAGGTCATGATCTCAGGGTCCTGGCTTGGAGCCCTGAGGCAGACTCTCTGCTCAGTGGGGAGTCTGCTACTCCCTCTGTCCCTTCCCCACCCCTGCTTGTGCTTCTCTCTCTCTCTCTCTGTCTCAAATAAACAAAATCTTAAAATAAAATATCATTATTCTGCCAGGTTGGTCTCATATTTATCACACAATAAATTATTTATGATAAAGCTAACATCAGCAAGACACTCATATTTTCTGTTGATGATTAATAACTATTATTTATATTTGTCAAAATGCTTTCCTAGTGCCTTTGCATTTCTTCATTCTGCCCTCTTTCTTCTTACCAAGTTGCACTCTCTACAATTCTTTCAGCTGTGGCCTATGTGTGAATCTTAGTGTTTTTTGTCTGGTTGGTTTTGGTTTTTCAGTTTAGTTTCAGGGATAGAATTTAGTGACTCATCACATACATAAAATACCCAGTGCTCTTCCTTAATACCCATCAGTCCTTTAACCCATCCCGCCACCCACCTCCCCACCCTTGTGCTCTAATTACTATCCAGTTGTTCTCTATAGTTAGGAGTCTGTTTCCTGGTTTGCTTCTCTTTTTCCCTCATATGTTCATCTGTTTTCTTTCTTAAATTCCACATATGAGTGAAATCATATGGTATTTGGCTTTCTCTGACTGACTTATTTTGCTTAGCATTGTACTCTCTAGCTCCATCCATATTGCTGCAAATGGCAAGATTTATTTCTTTTTTAATGATTGAATTCTAATGGTTTATTTTATATATAAATATATATTTTTATATTTTTTATAAAATATATTTTCTATTTATTTATAAAAATAGAATATGTATATTAATTATTCTTTATCCATTCATGAATCGATGGACACTTGGGCTTCTTCCATATCTTGGCTATTGTGGATAATGTTGCTATAAACATCACAGCGCATATATCCCTTCCAATATGTTTTTTTTTTAAAGATTTTATTTATTTATTCATGACAGACACACAGAGGGAGACATAGGCAGAGGGAGAAGCAGGCTCCATGCAGAGATCCCAGTGCGGGACTCCATCCCAGAACCCCAGGATCATGACCTGAACCAAAGGCGGACGCTCAACCAACAAGCCCCCCAGGTGCCCCTGGAATCTGTGTTTTTGTATCCCTTGGGTAAATATCTAGTACTGCTATTGCTGTGTCATAGGGTGGCACTATTCTTAACTTTTTAAGGAACATCCATACTGTTTCCAGACTCGCTGTACAGTTTGCATTCCAACAGTGCAAGAGGGTTTCCCTTTCTCCATATCCTCCATGTATCTGTCCTCTCCTGTGTGGTTAATTTTAACCATTTGACTGGTGTGAGGAGATATCTCACTGTAGTTTTGATTTGTATTTCCATGATGGTAAGTGATATTAAGAATCTTTTCATGTGTCTGTTAGCAATCTGTATGTCTTATTTGGAGAAATATCTATTCATATTTTCTGCCCATTTTTAAACTGGATTATTTGTTTTTTGAGTGTTAAGTTTGATAAGTTTTTTATATATTTTGGATACTAACCCTTTATCAGCTATGTTGTTTGCAAACATCTTCCCATTCCATAGGTTGTCCTTTAGTTTTCATGATTGTTTCCTTCACTGTGCAGAAGCATTTTATTTTGATGAACTTACATATTTTATTTTTGCTCTTTTTGCCCTTTGTCTCAGAAGACATATCTAGTAAGACGTTTCTATGGCTCATGTCAAAGAGGTTATTGTCTGTGTTCTCTTCTAGGATTTTGATGGTTTCCTGTCTCACTTTTAGGTCTTTCATCCATTTTGAATTTATTTTTGAGTGTGGTGTAAAAAAGAGGTCTTTTCATTCTGTTGCATGCAGCTGTCCAGTTTTTCCAACACTGTTTGTTGAAGAGACTGTCTTTTTCCTATGGAATGATCTTTTCTACTTTGTTGAAGATTAGTTCATCATAGAGTTTTGGGTTCATTTCTGGGTTTTCTATTACATTTTATTGATCTATGTGTTTGTTTTTGTGCCAGTACTATGCCGTCTTGATGACTACAGCTTTGTAATATAACTTGAAGTCCAGAATTATGATACCTCCAGCTTTACTTTTCTTTTTCAGAATTGCTTTGGCTATTCAGGGTCTTCTGTGGTTTCATACAAATTTTTGGATTGTTTTTTCTAGCTCTGTGAATAATGCTGGTGGTATTTTGATAGAGATTGCATTAAATATGTAGTTTGCTTTCAGCAGTATAGACATTTTAACAGTATTTGTTCTTCCAATCCATGAGCATGAAATGTCTTTTTCATTTATTTTTGTCATCTTCAATTTATTTCATAAGTGTTTTATAGTTTTCAGAGTGCAGATTTTTTACCTCTCTGGTTAGGTTTATTTGTATGTATCTTTTTTTTTTTTTTTTATTTGTATGTATCTTATGGTTTCTGTTGCAATTGTAAATGGAATCGAATCCTTGATTTCTTTTCCTTCATATCCTGTGAACTTGTCTGTCAGTTCTAGCAATTCTTTGGTGGAGTCTTTTGGGTTTTCTACATAGAGTATCATGTTGTTTGCAAAGAGTAAAAGTTTGACTTCTTCATTGCCAATTTGGATGCTTTTTCTTTCTTTTTGTTGTCTGATTGCCTAAGCTAGAACTTCCAGTACTATGTTAAATAACTGATGAGAGTGGACATCCTTGTCTTGTTCCTGATCATACAGGAAAAGCTTTTAGTTTTTCCCCACTAAGAGTAATATTAGCTGTGATTTTTTCATATATAGCCTATATGAAGTTGAAGTATGTTCCCTCTATCCCCACTTTGTTGATGGTTTTTGTTGTCATTGATGGTTTTTACCATGAATGGATGTTGTACTTTGTCAAATGCTTTTTCTGCATCTATTGAAAAGACCATATGGTTCTTATCCTTTCTTTTATTAATGTGGTGCTTCAAATTGACTGCAATTATTGAACCATCATTTCAACTCAGGAGTAAATCTCACTTGATCGTGGCGAATGATTCTTTAAATGTACAGTTGGATTAGCTTTCCTATTTGTTGAGAATTTTTTCATCTATGTCATAGGGATATTGGCCTATAGTTCTCTTTTGTAGTGGAGTCTTTGTC
Source organism: Canis aureus (assembly GCF_053574225.1). Classification (NCBI taxonomy): domain Eukaryota; kingdom Metazoa; phylum Chordata; class Mammalia; order Carnivora; family Canidae; genus Canis; species Canis aureus. The sequence goes on from NC_135635.1 coordinate 29,829,185, forward strand.
TGGTTTTGGAAACAGGGTAATGCTGGCCTCATAGAATGAATTTGGATGTTTTCTTTCCATTTCTATTTTTTGGAATAGTTTGAGAAGAGTAAGTGTTAACTCTTCTTTAAATGTTTGGTAGAATTGCCCTGGGAAGCCATCCAACCTTGGATTCTTTGTTGGGAGATTTTTGATTACGGATTCAATTTATTTGCTTGTGATTAGTCTGTTAAAGTTTTCTACTTCTTGTTTCAGTTCTGGTAGTCTATATGTTTCTAGGAATTTGTCCATCTCTTTCAAATTGCTCAATTTGTTGGTATATAATTTTTCATAATAATCTCTTAAAATTGTATTTCTCTGGTTTGGGTTGTTATTTCTCCTCTTTCACTTGTGATTATATTTATTTCTCTTTTCTTTTTGATATATCTAGTGAGGCGTTTATCAATTTTATTATTTTTTCAAAGAACCAGCTCTTGGTTTCATTGATCTGTTCTACTGTTTTAATAGTGTATTATTTATTTCTACTCTAATCTTTATTATTTCCCTTCTGCTGGCTTTAAGCTCCATTTGTTGTTTTTTTTTCTAGCTCCTTTAGGTATAAGGTCACATTGGTTCTTTTTGAGACTTTTCTTGCTTCTGTAAGTAGGCCTGTATTACTATATACTTCCCTCTTTGGGCCTTTTTTACTACATCACAGAGGTCTTGGACTGTTGTGTTTTCATTTCATTTTCATGTGTTTCCATGTATTTTTAAACAATTTTTTCTTTAATTTCCTAGTTGACCCATTAATTTAGTAGCATGTTGTTTAACCTCCAGGTATTTGTGGTCTTTCCAATTTTTTTCTTGTGATTGACTTCAAGTTTCATAGCATTGTGGTCAGAAAATAAATATAGTTTAATCTCGATCTTTCTTTACGTGTTAAGCCTGATTTGTGACCTAGCATGTTATCTGTTCTGGAGAATGTCCTATGTGCACTTGAAAAGAATGTATATTCTGCTGCTTTGAGATGAAATATGCTAAACATATGTATTAAGTTCATCTGGTCCAGGGTAACATTCAGAGCCAATGTTCCCTTATTGATTTTCTTCTTAGATGATCTGTCCACTGCCATAACTGGAGTGTTAAAATCCTCTGCTATTATTGTATTATTATCAGTGAATTTCTTTATATTTGTTATTAATTGATTTATATATTTGGGTGTCCCCAATTTGAGACTACAAATATTTATAATTGTTAGATTTTCTTATTGAATAATCCCCTTTATTATGACATAGTGACCTTCTTCATCTCTTGTTACAGTCTTAGGTTTAAAATCTAGTTTGTTTGATATAAATGTTGCTATTCCAGCTTACTTTTGATGTCCATTTGCATGATAAATGTTCTTCCATCCTCTTACTTCCTATCTTCAGGTGTCTTTAAGTCTAAAATGAGTCTCTTGTAGGCAGACCCACATACATGGATCTTGTTTTTATCCATTCTGACACGCTATGTCTTTTGATTGGAGTGTTTAGTTCATTTGAATTCAGAGTAATTATTGATAGATATGTACTTGGTGCCATTTTATTACATGTTCTGGGGATGTTTCTGGAGATTTTCCCTGCTCCCTTCTTGTTTTTGTCACTTCTGTCTTTCCTTCCCACTCAAAGAGTCCCCTTTAAATATTTCTTACAGGGCTGGTGCGGTGGACACAAACTCTTTTAGTTTCCTTTAGTTTTTGTTTGTATGGGAAGCTCTTTATCTCTCCTTCTATTCTGAATGATAGCCTTGCTGGATAGAATGTTCTTGGCTGCAGATTTTTCTTGTTCAGCACATTGAATATCTCATGCTATTCTCTTTTGGCCTGCCACGTTTCTGTGGAGAGATCTCCTAGCTGGTTTTATGGATCTTTCCCTATAAGTCAGGGACTTCTTTTGTCTTCTTGCTTTTAGGATATTTTTTTATCACTATATTTTGCAAATTTAACTGCAATATATCTTGGTGTTGGCCTGCTTTTGTTGATTTTTATGGAAGTTCTTTGTGCCTCCTGAATGTGGATGTCTGTCTTTCCCCAAATTAGGGAAGTTTTCAGCTATAATTTCCTCAAATAACCTCCTTTCTCTTTTTCTCTTTTATCTTGTGTGAATCCTATGATACAAATGTTATCACATTTGAAAGAGTCATTGAGTTCCATAAGGCTACTTTCATGGTTCTTCTTCCTCTTTTTTGTTCAGCTCCATTATTTTTCATAATTCTATCTTATATGTCACTTATCCATTCCTATACGTCTTCCATGCCTATGATCATTATGTTCAGTTGGTTTTGAATCTCGGTTATTATATTTTTCATTTCTGCCTGATTGTTTTTTTAACTCTTTTATTTGTATGGTAAGGGTCTCCCTGATGTCTTCCATACTTTTCTCAAGCCTGATGAGTATCCTTATGATTGTTATTTTAAATTTTCCATCAGCCATATTACTACTCTTATCTGTTTTGATTAGATCTCCGGATATGATCTTTTGTTGTTCTTTCTTTTCTATGTAATAGAAAAATCTAATGTCTTCTTCCATGTATTAAAAAAGTCTGTTATGTTTCCTGCTCCTGTGAGTAATGGCTTTATGAAGAAAAGGTCTTAAAATGTTTAGGACCTGACACTTCAGGGAGTTTCTCTGATGTGTGCTGCATATGCTCTGCTGTTGTGATTTGGCTGCTCAATCCCTCAGGTCAGTCAGCTGAGGTTCCCCTTGTCTGTAGTGGGCAGTGTTCGGATGTTGGTCAGAGTGTGGCAAGTTTTAATTAAGTGTGCTCTCATTTGCTTGTTAAATGAGACCTGATGCTACTTCCAGTAAAATTGAAGCCTTGTAGAACTCTGGTCGATAGACATAGTGCATGCAGGGGTTTGTGCTGGTCTTCTTGGGGAGGGGTCCCCTGCACTGATTCTTAGGCACACTTGCCTGAGAAATGCAGTACTAGCAGAAGGCAAGGAGGTGGGAATTAGTATAAATGGGTTAGGCAGCCAGTGTTGATGCTGTGCTGTTTACCAAAACTGGTTTATGCTGGGGGGTGGGGGAAGGAAATGCCATAGCCAGCTCCTTTGTTCTCAGAGAGGGGACCCTCTACTTGCTGCTCTTAGAGAAGTACTCCAGAAGAGTGAATAATTTCCTCTCTTGCATCCTAGGCATTTTTCAGATCACTGTTTTCTTGCTGTCTCTGCATTGCTTGTCTGCCTGGAGCAGTGCAGTGCACTTTGGCTCTATCCTTGCCAAGCCTGCTGATTTTTAAAACTCCAAATTTTAGGGAGCTGGTGTGGCAGGGACCAGTGTTGGTCTTCTGGGTGAGGGCCTGACTGTGCTGGGATGGATGAAGGTGTGACTGAGAAGGGAGGTGGCACAGAGCACAGGGGCATGGGACTTGGAGCAAAGTAGACTAAACGGTCAGCATTTGGATAGCCACTTTCAGCAGGTGTCTTTGCACCTATGCTGAGGGGCTGAGGGGTGAAATGACATTCACCGGCTCTTTTGTTCCCAGAGAGGCAATGTCACCTCTCACAGATGTACTCCAAGAAGAATTTAGTCTCTTCCTGTGCACTTCAGGTGATCCCCAATTGCACCATCTGCCCTGGGATTGCTTATGTGCCTGCCTTCTCTCTAGGAGTAGGCCAGAGCCCTCAGTGGCCTATACTAGCCAAGTCTGCAGACTTCTAGAAACCTAGTCTTTGATCCCCACTGGTTGCAAAAATTCACCAAAATCAGCCCTGTTCATTTTCCCAGCCAATGGCTTTGGGGGAAGTGTTCTTGTGTGCATTTTTGTGCACTCTACTCTCTCTTGCCTTTTTTCATGACCAGGGCTCCTTCCCTTCTACATCATGTGTGATCCATTTCTCCCCCAAACCACATCTCTGCACCCTTCCTCGATGTGGCCTCTCCTCTCCATCTAGTTGTGCAGTTTGTTTTGTCAGTCCTCAAGTTGATTTCTCAGGTAGTCAGAATGATTTGATATTTATCTAGCTGTGTTTGAGTGATGAGACAAATCTAGGGTCCTCCTACTACTCTGCCATCCTAGCTGTCTGTGAATTTATGCTTATCTCTCCACATTAATATAAGTCACCGTCATCTCTTATCTAGGCTATCATGTAGCCTCCTAACTTTTAGCACTTTTTGTGCTTCCTTTTCTTGGACCATTACTATATATTCTCTATATAAAAGTCTGACTAATCCTTTTTTTTAAGAACAGAAATTGGACCATGTCACTCATTTGCTTTAAATTGTCAATGGCTTCTTGTACATAGAAGAAACTTTTTTTTTTCTTTACCATGGTCTTCAATGTTCAATATCAAGTAGCTCCATCTGTCTTTCTGTTCTCATTATTTGCCAAATTCAATTACACGCATGTGCATTTACATAAGAAAATATTATTAAACATTTAATGCATTCCAATTACTTTTTTAGGGCTTTGTGATATATATGTTAAAAATTAAACACAAATGAATATATTTATCCTGTGAAATTTACTTTCTGCTAGTTTGAATTAGTTGAAGGTTAATTTTGTTATATAATTTTTACCTCAGGGATACCTGGGTGGCTCAGCAGTTGAGCATCTGCCTTTGGCTTAGGGAGTGATCCCAGGGTCCCAGGATGGAGACCCCGATGGGCTTCCTGAATGAAGCCTGCTTCTCCCTCTGCCTCTGTCCCTGACTCTCTCCCTGTGTCTCTCATGAATAAATAAAATCTTTTAACAACAACAAAAAATAAGTTTTACCTAAATAAAAAAAGAAAGAAAAAAAACCAAGTGCAACATAGAAAACAGGGACAAATATGGTAGATATCAATCCAAATATATTAATAATCATACTAAATGTGCCTGGTTTAAATGCACGAACTAAAAGATGAAGATTGTGAGTGGACAATAAAAATAGGTTCAACTACATATTAACAGAAATCCCAGATATAAAGATGGAGAGATTAAAACTAAAGAGATGGTGAAGAGATACTATCCTAACAACAACAATAACAACAATAATAGTATAATAATAATGAGTAGCTATATTAATTTCAGACAAATCAGACTTCAGAACAAGAAAAATGAAGAGGGATGGAGGGAACATTATATATTGATGAATGAGTCAATTCCTTAAAAACACATAGCAATCCTTAGTTTATATGCATTTAGCAAAACAGTGTCCAAACATCTAAGGCAAAAACTGGTAGACTGCAAGGAAAAATAGGTAAATCTATTATCACAGTTGGAAACTTCAACATATTTCTAATAGAAATGGATAGATCCAGCAGGTAAAAACGACTAAGGATATAGTTGAATGGAACATCATCAATCAATTGGATCTAATTGATCTTTATAAGATACTTCTTCCAACAAGTACAAAATGCCTATTCCTCTCAGGTGCACATGGAACATTCACCAAGATAGACCACATTTGCTAAGGGCCACCTTAGCAGACTTAAAAGATAGAAATGATGCAACATGTGCTCTCAGAATACAATAGAATTACACTGGGAATTAATTACAGAGAGTGAGCAGCTGATAAGTCCTGAAATTCCTGGAGATTAAACAACACACTTCTAAGTAACATATGCATCAAAAAAGAAATCTCAAGGTAAATATAAAATATTTTAGACTAAATGAAAATAAAAATATTATTTACCAAATTTGTTTGATCTAACAGAAGTTATGCATGGAGGGAAATTTATAGCATTTAATATATTTTAGAAAAATAAAATCTAAAATCTGTAATCTAAGTTTCTACTTTAGGAAATTGAAGAAGACAAGGAAATTAAATCCCAAGTATGCAAAAGAGAATAAATTATAGCCACACCATCTTTGGGCTGATCCGTGGTGGGCGTTTTGAGGGCAGCTGACCGGCAGCCTACCTGCTTGGCACCGTCTCCTGCGGAAGCCTGAGCCGGCCGTGCAGCTTTCTCCCTTTGTCTCATAACCATGTCCACCAATGAGAATATTAATTCACCAGCTGCCCGCTTTAACAGATTCAAGAACAAGGAGAAAGACAGTACAAAATGAGGCAGCGCTGAATAGAAGATAATGTGGAGCTGAGGAAAGCTAAGAAGGATGACCAGATGCTGAAAAGGAGAAATGTAAGCTCATTTACTGGTGATGCTACCTCTCCACTGCAGGACAACCGCAACAACAAGGGCACTGTAAATAGGTCTTTTGATGACATTGTCAAAGGCATAAATAACAACAATCTGGAAAGTCACCTCCAGGCTACTCAAGTTGCTAGGAAACTATTTTCTAGGGAAAAACAGCCCCCCATAGACAACATAATCCAGGCTGGTTTGATTTCAAAATTTGTGTCCTTCTTGGGCAGAACTGATTGTAGTCCTATTCACTTTTAATGTGCTTGGGCCCACTAACATTGCTTCTGGGACATCAGAACAGACCAAGGCTGTGGTAGATGGAGGTGCTGTCCCAGCATTCATTTCTCTATTGTCATCTTTCCATGCCCACATTAGTGAACCAGCTGTATGGGCTCTAGGAAACATTACAGGTGATGGTTCAGTTTTTTGAGACTTGATTAGTTATCAAGTATGGTGCAGTTGACCCACTGTTGGCTCTCCTTGTAGTTCCTGATATGTCATATTTAGCATGTGGTTACTTATGTACCCTTACTTGGACCCTTTCAAACCTTTGTCGCAACAAGAATCCTACACCCTGGTAAGATGCAGTTGAGAAGATTCTTCCTACCTTAGTTCATCTCCTGCATCATGATGATCCGGAAGTATTAGCAGATACCTGCTGGGCCATTTCCTATCTTACTGGTGGTCCAAATGAATGGATTGAAATTGTGAAAACAGGAGTCATACCCCAACTTGTGAAGCTTCTAGGAGCTACTGAATTGCCCATTGTGACTCCTGCGCTAAGAGTCATAGGAAATATTATCACTGAGACAAATGAACAGACTCAGGTTGTAACAGATGCAGGAGCACTTGTTGTCTTTCCCAGCTTGTTAATGAACCCCAAAACTAATATTCAGAAGGAAGCTACATGGACGATGTTAAAATCACAGTTGGTCGCCAGGACCAGATACAGCAAGTTGTGAATCATGGATTAGTCCCATTCCTGTTTGGTGTTCTCTCTAAGGCAGACTTTAAAACACAAAAGGAAGTTGTTTGGGCTGTGACCAGCTATACAAGTGGAGGAATGGTTGAACAGATTGTATACCTCATTCATTGTGTTATAATAGAACCACTGATGAACCTCTTAACTGCAAAAGATACCAAAATTATTCTGGTTATTCTGGATACCATTTCAAACATCTTCCAGGCTGCTGAGAAACTAGGTGAAACTGAGACACTTAGTATAATAGTTGAAGAACGTGGAGATTTGGACAAAATTGAAGCTCTACAAAACCATGAAAATTTGTCTGTGTACAAAGCTTCTTTAAACTTAATTGAGAAGTATCTCTCTGTAGAGGAAGAGGAAGATCAGAATGTTGTGCCCGAAACTACATTTGAAGGCTATACATTCCAAGTTCAGGATGGCACTCCTGGGACCTTTAACTTTTAGATTGTACAGCAGAGGCAGAAAGTTATTTGCTGTGTACTCTGTTTGGTACAAGTTTGCCGTACTGTTTCTCTACTAAGAATTCTTTTTAAATGTGTTTTGTTATTGAAGTACTTTTTACAACAAAACTATACTTGACCATTTCCAAACTGTACAAACTGTATAAAGCTCCTCCTCTCAATGGATTTCTTATTTCTATGTGGAATCTCCTATCTTGCAGTGTCCTGTAAATAAAGATTAAATTCCATCCTTTTCTTAAAAAATAAAGGAAAAGAAAATAAATTACAATAATTAGGGCAAGAACTAATGATATTGATAACAATAAATTATTAAAGAATATCAACAAAACCAAAAACAATGACAAAAATCAACTAAGTTGGTGAACTTCTGACTATGCTCCATGAAAAAAAAAGAGAGAGAATACACAAATTATTTAAAATCATAAATGTGAGAAGAGCTAACACTATTGATCCCAGGGACAAAAACACAATAATATATATTATAAATAACCTTATGCTCACAAATTTAATAATTTTGATGAAGTGGATCAATTCCTTGAAAGATACAGCCTACTAAAAATCAGACAAGTAGAAATAGACCTATATCTAGCAAATAAATTGAATCAATAACTAATAATGTTCCACAAAAGGAATGCACTAGGCACAAATAATTTCCCTGGAGAATTCTACCAAACATTTGTCAAATAAATAAGTGAATTCTCTAAAATCTTTTCCAGAAAGTAGAAGCAGAGGGAACACTTCCTAATTCATTTTATGTGGTCAGTATTACTAAAACCAAACAGAAATATTCTAGGATAAAAAAATTAAAGATTAATATCTCTTGATGCAGGAATCCCTGGGTGGCTCAGCGGTTTGGCTCGGGGTGCAATCCTGGAGTCCCGGGATCAAGTCCCACGTCGGGCTCCCGGCATGGAGCCTGCTTCTCCCTCCTCCTGTGTCTCTGCCTGTCTCTCTCTCTCTCTAGGTCTATCATAAATAAATAAATAAATAAATAAATAAATAAATAAATAAATAAATCTTAAAAAAATATCTCTTGATGAGCACTGAGCACTGAACAATGTATAGAATTGTTAAATCATTTTGTACACCCAAAACTAATATAATTATACTGGAATGAGAAAATCTTTTATGAATATGGATGCAAGAATAATCAAGAAAATATTACTGGGATGCCTGAGTGGCTCAGTGGTTGAGTGTCTACTTTTGGCTCAGGTCGTGATCCTGGGATCCTAGGATGGAGTCCTGCATTGGGCTCCTGCAGGGAGCCTGTTTCTCCCCCTGCCTATGTCTCTGCCATTCTTTCTCTCTCTCTCTCTCTCTGTCTCTCATGAATAAATAAATAAAATCTTAAAAAAGAAAATATTAGTAAGTTCAACCCAACGATGTGTAAAAGCAATGATATACAATAACCAAATTGAATACAATCTGAGCATGCTAAGCTTTTTAATATTTGAAAATCAAGTGATATAATCCATGACATCAATAGGCTAAAGAGAAAAAAAAATCATTGATAGATACAGAAAGAGTATTTGCCCAAATCTATTAACATTTCACAGTAAAATCTCTTGAAAACTGGGAATAAAGTGGAACTTCCACAAATTGACAAAGAATATTTATAAAAACCTAAGCTAATATCATTCTTACTGGTAAGAAATTAGGCAAAACGCATGGAGTCTATTTTCACCATTTCTATTTATCTCCATACTAGAAATCCTAGCCTGAAGACAAGAAAATTAAGTAAAAGGTAGAAAAGAAAAATGTAAAACTCTAATTTAAAAACCCAAAGAAAATGTAAGTAAATGGAGAGGTATTCTACGTCAATGGATATGAAGAAAATGTTGCTAAAATGTCGATTCTTCTCAATTTGATATATAGATTCAAAGCAACACAAATCAAAACTCCAGCAAATGATTTTTTGGATATTGAAAACAGATTCTAAAGTTTATACGGAGACTCAAAAAAGACCCAGAATAATGAACACAATACTGAAGAAAAAGAACAAAGTCAGATGACTGATGCTATCTGAACTAAGTTCTTACTATAAATCTACAGTAATTAACAGTGTGGTAATGGAAAATGAAGAGCTATGTTGAAACAGAAAGAAAGCCTAGAAATAGACTCACACAGATATAATCAACTAACTTTTGACAAAGGGCCAAAAGCAATTCAACGGGAAAAGGATCATCTTTTCAACAACGGTGTTGGAACACGTGAACACCAACATACAACAAAAAAATTATCATAGACTTTAAGTCATAGACTTAAAAAAAGTCATAGACTTTTCATGGGAAATAGCTATAGATATTAATATATAATGTAAACTGTAATACATCTAGAAAATAATATAAGAGAAAATTTAGGGGATCTCTGGGTGGCTCAGTGGTTTGGCGCCTGCCTTTGGCCCAGGGCGCGATCCTGGAGTCCCGGGATCGAGTCCCGTGTCAGGCTCCTGGCATGGAGCCTGCTTCTCCCTCCTCCTGTGTCTCTGCCTTTCTCTCTCTCTCTATGTCTATCATAAATAATAAATAAATAAATATTTTAAAAATAAGAGAAAATTTAGCTGAGCTTGGGTTTAGTGATGAGTTTCTATACACATTAAAGCACAACACACAAAAGAAAAAGTTGGCAAATTGTACTCATTACAATGTAAAAACCTCTGTTCTGGAGAAGGCATTGTTAAGAAAATAGAAAGGCAAGCCGTAGACTAGAGGACATTAGCAAAATACATATGTGATAAAGGTCTTTGTCCAAAATATCCAAAAAACCCTCTTAAAACTCAATAAGAAAGCAAACAACCCAATTATAAAAATGGGCAAAAGATCTGAACAGACACCTTATCAAAAATGAACAGATGGCAAATAAGTGTATGAAAAGATGCTTACCATATGTCACTAGAGAATTGCAAATTAAAACACGGAGATACCTCTACACACCTATTAGCCCGAATTAAAAATACGGAGGATACCAAATGCTAGCAGAGATCTGGAGCAACACAAACTCTTATCCTTTGCTGGTGGGAATGTAAAATTGTAAAAGCCTTTTTGAAAAATAGTTTGGTGGTTTCTTACAAAGCTAAACATTCGTATATCATATGATTCAGCAGTCCTGCTCCTTGGTATTTACACAACTGAGTGAAAATGTTTAGTGACACAAAAACCTGCAGAGGAGTATCTGCAACAGTTTTATTCATAATTGCCTAAAACTGGAAACAAGGATATGTCATTCAATGGGTGAATGGATAAACTATGGTACCTCCATTCAACAGAATATTGTTTAAAAAAAAAGTTGTAAATGAACAGGGGACTACTAAAAGACATGCAGAAGCTTAAACACATTGCTCAAAGAAGGCAGTCTGAAAAGGTTACATACTGTAGATTTCAACTATCTGATATTCTGGAATAAGCAAAACTAAACGTGTAGTAAAAAGATCAGTGGTTACCAGTGGCTTGTGGAAGGGGAGAGAAAGAGCATAGGTGTTTATGGTAATGAAACTGTTCTGTAAGATACTGTAATGGTACATACTTGACATGCATTTTTCAAACTCCTCAATCTGTACAACATGGAGAGTGAACCCTAAGGACTTTAGTTAATAATTTATCAATATTGGTTCATTCATTCTAGCAAATATACCACGTTAATACAAAATGTTAATTATAGAGGAAATAGTCTGAGGAGTGATAAGAAGAGTATATGGGGAATTTTTGTATTTTCTATTCAATTTTCTGTGAATCTAAAAATACTCTAAAAATGAAGTCTATTAAATTATGAAAAGTTATAAAACATCAAACACATAAGAATATTTTGTGGAGTGCCTGGGTGTCTGAGTCAGTTAAGCATCCAACTCTTGATTTCGGTTCAGGTCTTGATCTCAGGCTCCCAGGATTGAGCCCATATAGGACTCCTTACTCAGTGGAGAGTCTGCTTTGCTCCCCCTTCTTCTGTCCCTCCCCCCACTCACATTCGTGCTCTCTCTCTCTAAAAAAAAAAATCTTTAAAAAACAAAAATAATAAAAAAGAATATTTTGTAAATATGTAAAGATAAAAATGTATGTATATGCTTATGTATATACATATGTGTTTATGTATATGTGTGCAATTCTAAAATAAGCAGTGAATAAATATAGCTTAACACAGTTGCTGGTTCATATTCTTTGTGTATTTGGGTTTTGTTTGTTTCCATGTATATGCACATACACAAAAAACACTTAATATGTGTATAGGTGCTCATATCTATTCAGAAACATTACACTAATATATAATGTTTAGGAATATTACTTATACACATCCCTATTCATGTGTATAAGTAAGATGTATATACATTTTGATATATGTTGCAACTTTAAAAAATTTACTTAAGGAAAATAGGGCCTGGACTGATTATCTGATACTAATTATCTATTTGTCTAATTTATGTTAATAGCCAACTTAAGGTTATAGTGGATTCATCACTTCTGTGAATGATTAGAAAAATCAGATCTATCTTTATTTCTACCATTTTTTCATTTTCTGTTGTTATTTTCCTTGTTTTAAATCTTCTCTGTCATCTCTCCTTCTAGGTAAACTGGAGAACTTTTAAAATTGGGATTATCAAACTTTTTTTTTTTTTTGAATCTAGTTGGAATAAATCCATATTTATATATGGGTTTTAGTAATGTTGGCATTTTGACAATTATTTTTGTCCAAGAATATGGTATGCTTTTCCATTTTTTTAGCTTTTGCTTATGTCTTTCAATAAAATGTGTTATTTTAAATAGGTTCTTAAGTGTTTATTCTTCTATTTATTTATGAGCAGTTCAGCTTTGTTTTAAAGCCTTTGTGAATAGAATTTTTAAAAAATATTTTAGCTATTTATTCATGAGAGACAGACAGAGAGAGAGAGAGAGAGAGAGCGCGTGAGAGAGAGAGGCAGAGACACAGACGGTGGGAGAAGCAAGTTCCATGCAGGGAACCCAAAGTGGGACACAATCTCAGGTCTCCAGGATCACACCCTCGGCTGAAGGTGTCGCTAAACTGCTGAGCCGCCCAGGCTAACCAGAAAATTTTAATTTCCATTTATTTTGGTCAATTTTGAAGTTACTGGATTTGAATATTTTCTTGTATCAAGATTAATGAATTCTACCATTAGTCAAATTCTAATCTTACGTAAAACTAAAACCTTGTTTTTTTGTTAAGCCATTACTTAACTGAAGAATATTTTTCTATTCTAATATTTGTACCTATTTGAATATTTTTGTTTTTAGTTTGTTTGCTGGAGTTTCCAAAACAAAGCTATGTAATAATGGTAGGTAACCCTGTCTTGTACTAGATATTAATAAATATGGCTTTAAAATGTGTACTATGAAAAAAAATAAAATGTGTACTATGAAACAAAATATTCTTTGTTTTCATCTGTATGGACCTCTTCTCTGCCTTTTAGAATTTTTATTAGGAATGGCTGCTGAATTTTATCTAATTTCCTTTTAAAATCCATTATTTTATATCTCAAGTAGTGAATTTGTTGACCGATCTCATGATTGCTAGTTTCAAAATTAAATGGGCAACTTTTCATTTCTTTCTATGGTGTAACAATTGTTAAAGAGGAACTGTTATTTAAACCTGAAATATAAGTAAAATAAATAGTTTGGAATGATGGCTTTGAAAAGATAGGTCTTTTATCAACATCCAGCACAGAACATGTGTCATATGATAGGGTGAATGAGAAATTTAACAGCTTTCACTTGATGGGGGCCTCAGCAGGAGTGCTGTTTTAAGGGACGACCTAGTTTCCAATTGTGATAAGAATGTATATTGGATATTTAAGGAAAAAGCTGAAACGGTAGTTAATTTAATGGTATTTAATGAGTATTTCAAAGGTAGAGTGCAAAAGTTGTGACTTGGAATTGTGCAAAGGCCATCACTTATTTTACATTTAAGTTTACAATTCCATCTCAAGTTTTTCCATTTTGTCAAAGTACAAGAAACACATAAAAATGCATGTATTCACGAAATATAACCCTTTGATTTACAAATCACATCATGCCTTTGCCAATAAGGTGAGGAAAGCTTGATGTTTAGCTAGAGAGCATCTTCACAATTATCTGCCCATTAGTGTTTAGCATGCAGTAAAAGAGCAACAGGGAGTAAAACTTCATTTCAGCATACTTGGGGTTCCCTAAGATGGCTGGGGGTTGGAGAGACAGTGCATCTGCTAGATGATCTCAGCAGTGACTGCATGAGTGGAAAGCGTGTTTCTGCTTCATCAGATTATCCCAAGGAGACATGCAATGTTTCTATTTTATGATGCTCACTGGACATCACTGTTATTTTAACTATTCATCACTGTGTTTACCCCGATCAATCCAATACACTTAAAATTCAAACTTAAACTTTACAATTTTAGTCTTATGAGCATGTAGTAGTTTAGGCATAGTACTGTAGACCTTTTAAAAATAATTTTATTACTAAATACTGGAGGGGAGATGCTATTTTGATTCTTCTCAAGTTTTCTAAATTATGGTTTAGGTGGTAGAGAAAAGTTTGATAAGGGAAAGGAAATGATATAAATAACATGATATAAATAACAACGTAGCAAAAGCTAAATGCATAGTTGTTTTTTTTTTATTGGATGTTGAAGAAGCATAATGGTGATGTGAAGCATGATGGGTTTAACTGGCCATGAGATTAGAATGATCAACTCCAGAAATCTCTTGTGGGTAGGAGTTCCTTAATTTCTCAATGCTATAGGGATAATGTGATTAGAAACCTAATCTGTTTTGTGATGCAACTCTGAGAGGTGGCATGGATATGGGCAAGAAATAAGGACGAATTATAATAACAGAAACAGAAGGCCAGGACAAAGGCTGAGGAAGTAAGCTAAGCACAGTGACCACAAGCACTCATATGTACAAATTTTCTGGCACCAGTATTTAAAACACCCCATTATGCTCTCAAAATATCCCAGTTCTTAATGATTGATCCCTCTAATTAAGTGCTTATATATTTTACAATAAAGTTTGTTTTTCTCATAAAAAGGATAATTTTGAAGTATTTTAGACAACTTTCTTATGAGTAATTTTAATTATATTAAATGCTATGCAGCCGCTGACATTTATTATTCTAATAGAAACAATATTACATTTTCTGCTCTAAAACATTAATCTTCGAAACTTTATATACTTGAATCAGTCTGTGAGAATATTTTGAAATTTGAATTTGTTTTCCCTTGACTTGTCTATTTTAACAGTGAAGGTAGTTGTTAAGAGTGTGAAATCATGTTAAATCTGCAAACTTTGTAGTCAGAAAGACTTAAGTTTTAATGGCAGTTATACAACTTACTGGGTTTATGACATTTACCAAGTTACCCCTGTGTATCTTGCTGTCACTTTTGCCCCTTTGTTAAACTCCTCCTCAAATTACCCACTTTGAGTATGCCATCTATTTCCCTCTGGGAACCTGACTTTTTCCCTATGTGACTACAATAAATTTCAAAGACCTGCAAAATTTAATACTTGTCACCCTTATTCCTAGAAAAATACTAAATATTGGTTTTCTGTTCATTATACCTATGCGTTAGATTTAGGGAAAACATATTGTAGAAGCCATGCATTTACATATTATTGCACATTAACATTGCATGTAATGATTCCTGAGCCCAACAATGTGATGTTCTTAACAACATAGATCCTTGGTGGCTTTCATCAGAGATTCAAAAGTGTGTTTGCTCCTTCCTGATTATGCTATGCATGTTGTAGAGATTATTTACCCTAAGGGTGAACTGAAAGCATTAAAAAAACTCATCTTGAAATTTCACTGAATTATTAAATGATAGTTGAATTATTGTGATAGCTGAACATGACTAAATTATTAACTAATAGCTAGGAGATGAATGGCTACTTTATTGGCTTAGCTATCGACTGTGAGATCAAGTGATGTTTTTAATGTAAAGACTATAAAAGAAAAGGCTTATTTTGTGATAACTTTAAAATTCTTATTTTACTGCAGCTTTTTTCCTCCACCCATTTGGCTATTTCAGTATTCTAATGCTTTAAATTATATCTCTAAGCTTATCACTCTTATGGACTTCAGATCAATGTCTAATGTTTATAGCCAACTGTCTACTCAATAATTCTACCTGATTGACAGGTAAGCATCTCAGATTTTGAATATCACATCAAATCTTTTATATAACCTCCAAAGCTTGTTCTTTCTAATATCATTAAGTAAGAACTTCATCATTTTACACACACACACACACACACACACACACACACAAAATCCATCTCCTCCGATTTTCAAAATACCTAAAGAATAGAACTTCTTTTCTCTACCTTGCTGACAACATACCCTTGGACAATCTCTTTTTCATAGATTTTTACTAGATTCCTAACTAAACCTCCTAATGTGAAGCAAGCCTTCTTTTTTACTGTGAACACAGCAATGACAGTTCTTGTGTTAACATTCGATCATGACCCTTGTTTGCTCAAAGCCCACCAACAACTTCCCACCTCACTCTGAGTAGATGATACTTGAAACCTTCAAAAGATCTGCTCTCCTGTTAGCTTTCTGACCTTGGCTCCTATGATTCAATCCCTTGCTTACTCACCTTCATCACTCTTGTCTTCCTTAATGTTCCTGAGCTTTCCAGGCATGCTTCCATGATAGAACTGTTGCACATCCTCTTCTTGTGGCAATGATGACTCTTCCTCTGTATATCCACATGACTTCATGGCTGCTTGTTTCACATCTTTAGACTTTTTTTTTCACATCACTTCAATGTGCCCTATTTGACTCCCCCTTTAAAAAATTGCAAACTCTCTTTATCCTATTTACTGTACTTCTTCCTATTTTGTTTATTTTTATAGTCCTTAGCACTCCCTCTTTCATGCTGTATACTTTGCTATACTATACTTAAAAGGAAAAAAAAAGCCCCTCTTGTAAGACACTCTCAGACTTTAAGATGCATTCTAGCAGGGATGATTTGACTCCTATCATATTCCCAATCTTTAGAAGGATGCTTGGCACTTTCCAAAACTCAATAAATATGTGTTGAATGCATAAATAAATATAGAACATCAGCTATAAAAATCCTAATAATAAATAATAACCTCAGCTTTTCATTCTTAATTCTATGCAATTTGTTTTCTGCTTCCTAGTCTTCACTCTATAACCTAACTTTTAACCCCACCAAATGAAGTAATACTGTCTCTTGAAGGTTTTGGCAACATTCTTTTTTTTTTTTTTCTTTTTTTAAAACTGATAAGATGATCATAGCTAGGAGGTCATTGGCTTTGTAATTCTTGCCACTAATTAACAGTAAAGTGCTGGGCCCACCTATTGAGGAAAGTTAGATCTGCCACTAATTCTGATAATAAATTATTCATAGTGGGTTCCTGTGTTCATCAGTAAGGGTATTTCATTTGTCTTCCAGTATGAGGATATGCCCATTCTTGATGGTTTTTAGCACTTCAAAAATGCAATCAGATAAGTTGGAATAGCAGGGTAAAATTCATCTAGAAAATAGGGTTTCTAGCTCTCCAATTAAGAATGAAATTACAAAATCATGCTAAGTTGTTTTTAGTGTTCATAAAGTTTCAGAAAATTATCTTATTCAATGTTCATACAGTGGTATAAATTATGTAACTTAAATTTTTCTCACCAGTCAACATCTTATAGAAACTATAGAAAATGATAACCAAATATAACTATTATCAGTTGTTGGTATGTTCACTTATTTACAGGATTAGCTTACTCACCAGCCTTAGTTTGTTGGATTTCATTAGCTTCAAAATTTCTTTCTGGGATATAATGTTCCTATAATTTTAAGGATTTGTTTTAAAATTGCATACAAGACATTTCAAGTAGATATAAATTAAGGAGATGCTTAATGATGAGAAAATAACATCTAGGTACATACCATTAGCACACAGTGGACAGCAAGAGGTCAAGTTCAATGAATATGTATTTTCTCCACAGTATAAACAACACATGATGCAGAAATATCTTTGTCTATCTGGATTTGGAAAAGAAAAAATGAGAACTAGAAAAGTTCTTATAAATCACCCAGTATCAGTCTTTTTCTGTCATATGGGAGGAAAATGAAGTCTAATTAGAAAGAGATTTAATTTATTGAGAGCAAGACTGCATCATGTTAATATTACTAAAGCAAAATTAATATTACTACACATAAAATAATTCATAACATATTTGTGTGGTTGAATATACAAAGTCACAAGTTAACAATCTAATAGAACTCTGAAATGGTCTTTTACAAGCACAATTAAGCCATCAGCTTGAAGATTACATACTTCTGTATTTATGTGTGTATAAGCCTATTATAAAGCTCTGTGTCCCTGATAGCTAGATTACATAACCCAGAAGCCAAGTGTTGGAGGAAGGAATGATCATTCCCACAATCTTTCCCTCTGTTCCATTTACAGAATATGTGCTTCTCAGCCTGTGCATATTCAGGATCTATATAATTGAATGTTTTGGTTCTTGGGAAATAAGAAACACTTCTATAATAGTATGTGGTTATAAAGATTGGCTTGTATTTGGGGTTCTCCTGCCAGAAAACTTAGTAGGAAAAGAAGGGAGGTAGGTATTTTTATTATCATGAGAATATAAGATTGTTTCTACCTAATCATTACAGGGAGCAGTTTGTCTTGAAATTATTGAATTCATCAGGATTCCCGTTGGTGTTCTTGCCTTGGCAATGGCCTTGTGAGGGAAATTGAAACAGTCAAATTCAGACAAAGACATGATAATAGGAATTCAATTCCTTCAGGAATGAAGGCCTGGTTTAACCCATTGATCAAGCAACCAAATTACTGCTGGAGAACCAACTAATGCACAATAGTCAGAAGAAAGGCAGAGGCAAGGGGCCCTGTCCTAAGAGAAAACTATCCTTAGAAGGAAAATGACCCCATCTTGTTATTTTACCCCACCTTGAAAGGAACCCTTTACTCTTTCCCACTTAAACAACTACCTGATAGGTAGATGAGCATGTAGCCAAAAATGTAGCACTTGGAGAGCTAATTGTATTAAGGCAACCCACCAACAATCTCATAAAAACCCTAGATTTAGAAATTACAATGGCAACTCTCAGATGCCCTCCCTCTTTGGGAGCTTTAAATTAATGCTCAATAAACTTTGCTTGCTGCCCACCACACTTTGTCTGATCTACCTCTTCATTCTTTGAAGCAGCATGATCAAGAACCACAGGCACTAAAGGAAAAGAAATCTGAAACACAACTGCAATAAAAGGGATCTACAACTTTCCCTGGAACATTCCTGTTTTAAAATTTTACTATTTATTTAGAAATTATGACAAACTCTGAGAGTTTCTGGGGCCAAGGCCAAAGTGTGGGAGGATATCACTCCATCTCAATTAACATCAAGCAATTCTGGAACACCAGCTGGGTATCAGAATTCTTTTTTCTTTCTTTCTTTTTCTTTTCTTTCTTTCTTTCTTTCTTTCTTTCTTTCTTTCTTTCTTTCTTTCTTTTTTTTTTTGTATCAGATTTTAACATAATTCTGTTGTTATCTACCCAGAGACAGCATCAGATTCCACAGTTTATAGGTTCAGTCCTATAACACTGCCTCTCACCTCTGCTTCAGATGCCAGTTGCAAGTCCTAGATTGGTACCTGTGCTCCTGACCAACAAGCTAGAGATTGGAGGGTCCAGCAACCTTCTTCTCAAGTTCAATTAATTTGCTAGAACAGCTTACAGAACTCAGGGAAACACTTACTTATGTTTACCAGTTTATTAAGGATATATTAAAGGATACAAGTCAACAGCCAGATGAAAGGATACATCATAGAACAAAGTATAGAGAAAGGGCATGGAATTTCTATCCCTCTCTAGTTACACCACTTTGGCCACATAACCACATGTTTGCTAATCCAGAAGCAATCGATTCCAGTCCTTTTGGACTTTTATGGAGGCTTTATTACATAGTCATGATTGACTAAATCATTGGTCACAGACTGATTCAACCTCCAGCACCTCTTGGGGAGGAAAAGGCCTAGGGGATAGTTGGAACCCAAACTTCCAATCCCCTAGTCACATACTTGATCCTCTAGGCAACTAGCCTCCCCCCTTGAGTGGGGTGCAAAAGTCACATTTATTAACATAACAAAGGATCCTTTAATTGCCCTTATCATATGAAATCCCCAGGATTTTAGGGGTTCTGAATCAGGAACATTGGACAAAGGCCAAATATGTATGAGAAATATATTTTGGTCATCTAAATGACCAAGTACATATTTCTTATAAATCACAATATTGCTGTAACCATCACTTTAAAGAATCAGTGATAGATAAAAATGAATGAACTTAAAGTTGGCAATAAGTAGATCTGAATTATGTGAAAGGTTGAGGGTAGCAGACAATATCAATAGCAAGTGCTTTTTCTATGTGCTCAGGTCTATTGGTTTCTTACTGCAAACACCTTCAACAAATTACCTTAGGGCTTTCTCTGCCTGCTTGGACATATTCTGCATACGCATGCAGAGGGAAAGAACTGCCATAAATGAACTGACAGTTAAATACTCCAGTTGTCTCACAGCTTGTGTAAGGCAACCTATGTATTTTCTTCATAGCTGCCCAGATGTTCTCATGGCAGTTGAGCCCTACTCAACCACAACAGTAATCTGCTCCCTAACACATCCTGCATTGATGACCTTCCCTTCCTTGTTTCACCTCTATTCGTCTACTGCTGCTTTCTAGGAACATTTTCCTAAGAAACTATTCTGTACAATCAAATGCTTTTCTCAGGGTCCACAATTGGAAAAATCTAACCTGAGACCTATTGTATGTCAGATAAGCAAAAACAGGATTGGGTGAGAAGCATTTGAGGTACTGTGGGAATTGCCATTTTAAATAATTTTCTTGGGGGAGCCTAATTGAGAAACTGATATTTAAGCAAAGATCTGAGGGAAGATGTCAATACCCAAAGGAAGAATGAATATGCTAGTAGAGGTTACAGCAAAAATCATGAGACTGAAATGTTTCCAACATTTATCAAAGTAATGAGGTGGCCATAGACTCTGAAGGACAGTAAGAGAAACATAGGATAGTAGGACATGAAATTTAAAGGAGGTGAGACAGTGATAGGACTGGGGGAAACTAGAGTCTCATAGGTCATTGTAAAATCTTTGCTTTTTACTCTGAAAATGAAGGTATACTATAGGAGAGTTTTTGATGACTTGATCTGCCTTAGACTTTAAAATGATTCTTTTGGCTTTTGTGTGAAGAATGGATTTTATTATCATGCCAAAGGTAAAACAGAAAGAAAGTTATTACTAATTCAGGAGAAAAATCATGGCAGATGCACCAAGGTGGTTAACAGTGATAAGTTTTAGGGTCTGTCCATATTTTGGGTGGGCAGAGTCAACTGAATTTGCTTGAGGGTTACAAATAATGTCAGAGAGAGAGGAACCAAGTATAACTTCAGTGCTGTGGACCTGAATAACTAAGTGGAGACAGAAATAGAAGGTGTAAGAAGAAGAATATATTTTGCAAAGAGGAGGTTTGGATTTCCCTTTGGATCTGTTAAATTTGAGATGCTCATTAGACATCCGAGAGAAGATGTAAGTATATAGTTGCATAGGAATATCAAGTTCCAGAAAAATGTTTGGGCTGGAGATATTAAAGTTATTAGTAAATAGTCGTCAGAACACATTATATTTATTTTCTAAGTACCAATTATTAAATAATACAGTGTTTATAAAGGTTATGATTAGAATTTAAATGTTCTTTGATTTGTTTTATACTCTCCTTTAATTCAATGCTGAATATTGATTAGGACTTTAATGATTTAATTAGGACATAAAGTTAATCACTTTTTAGTGGATACAAAAATCACTTTTTAGTGGATATATGTTCAGAGTAATAAGAGATAAGTTCATTGAAAATTTTAAAGTTTATTGAAAGGTTAATATTTTTGATGAGCTAAGAAGGAATAATCCGAGAAGTAAGAAACAACTGAAAATAACATGATGTTTATTCCAAAGTAAATGTTACCTGAATCAAGAAGATTGCCAGAGGAAAAGTCAAAACGCCAGCAACACCTTCTAAATAACCACAGAATTCCAAAGGCAATTCATCATGTTATCCTTTCAAATGGGCAGTGTCTCATTGTATTTGGACAAGTCCTTAGTCCTGTGATTTCAAGTGCTTATGAAAAGATGCTGTCATGGTGGCATAAATATACAGAAAGAGTCAGTACATCCATGAGGGAGTGGATAGTTTATAAGAATTTATTGTGTATCTAATTAACTTGATTATGTAATTCTATCCAACCTATTCATTAGACATATTTTATCCAATATTAAGAAAGGTAATCTAAACATGTTAAAAGTGGTTCAAGATGTATGTTCTTCCAATATGTGAGAAGCATCTTTTCCAATGGCATAGCCTGTTGGCTGCTGCCCACTGCAGCACAGGACTCTGTTGCATGACTCAGATGACTGCAGCTACTCCTGACCCATTTGCACCTGTAAAGTCCAGGGTCTGAACTGTAGGAAACTTCTAACTTAAGAATAATCTCATGTTCAATTTATATCAACACTACAGGAGCAACACAATGAGAAGTTAATAAAGTAGTATCAGACTTCATTCAGAAGAGTTGTTTAAATAGACTCTGAGTTTACCTGCTGTGTAATTCTAAGATACTGGCTCTTTTCTGGCTCTTAGTCTCTGAAGGTAGGAGATAGATTCTGTAAGGGGAAGGACATGACGAGGGACATAATTATTCAAATATTGTTTTGTTCTTTCTCTGCTTATTAATTATTCATGGAGAAAATTGTGGAATAAGGAACAGGTTACTGTGGTTAGTCATGTTGATTTGTAAGGCTCATAAGCTTATCGGCATATTCCCAAAGTTGGCTTCTAGCTCCATTTCTTTTCTATTTGTCCATCATGATGACCCCATGGTAGGTATGTTCTCTTGAAGTCTACTACTAACAACAAGGTAGAGACACGGGGAGGTTTTTCTATCAAACATTTTACCTTGGGTTAGATATATTTGTTATAATATATAATTTTGGGGGGTAATTGTTCTTGTAAGACATACATTTTTTTCCATCTCATGGACCTCCAAATTTCCCAATGAATGTGATTTTCTCATTTTCAGTGGGAAAGACACCATTAGACCTGTCACCTACTCTGGGGTATAAAAAAATGAATATGTCACCAGAACTGTCCCCATTCTCAAGTAAACACATAGGAGAGGCTTATTTTCAGGGTAACTAGGTTAGGTCACACAAATTGGAAAAGTCAATATGCTTTGTGTTTCACTCAGCTTTATTTTATTTAAAAAAAAAAAAGAAACTTTAGGCCAGTATTACTTCGTAATCAATACATTCTTATTTGTTTTTGTAAAAATGTGAAACATGATTTTTGTATTTCTCTTAAACTTATGTCATATGTAACTTCCTTCCTTCACTTGCAGCTGGATCATTAATTCAATTGGTCAAAAAACCTTTTTTGAGGTATAGAAATGCCTAGAAATGTTCATATGCCACCATGCAACTCATATTTTAGTACTAATTCTTATTTTGCCTTTTCTATGATACATTGACATATTTACATTATTACGCATTTAAATGCTCCTCCCCAATAGTGAAACATCTATGGTGCAATTAAAAATAAAATAAATCTATGTTAATTATAGAAAATATGATAAGTAACAAATAGAGAGAGTCTGTTTATTTTTGTTGTTGTTTGATTTATGTTTATTTTTTCAGAGGCACAATCCCACACCATAAACATTTTGGTATATTTCTTTCCTAGTATTTTTTTCCTATTTACATACTTCACATTATTTGAATTATATTCCAGGAGGCGCATATTGAGGTAGCACTACAGATGCTATGATTCCCTCAATGGACATGTTTCTACTCCCTTTAATTTTGAGGAAGGGGTTAGAATTGCACCACTCATAGATCCAAGATACAAATTAAGCCAATTGGAGACTTTCCCTAGGAGAAGTCCTTTCCTTTGTGAATGCAGACATAGTCATATGCTGATTCAAAAATATTGGGGCCATAAGCCCTACTGTGTATAGAATTGGGTCTGTAGAAGGAGTGAGTGAAGACAACATTCAAAAAGAAAACAGGTAAGATATGGAAAATTGGAAGCTCCAGGGTCCTGATTATAATCTTTGGGTTTCCCCATGCTATCCTGAATTCTGCTCTTAAGAAGTCTGATTTTCTTTCTATGAACAATTCTAAACTTTACCAATCGTATCATAAGCTAGTTGATTTGAATCACTCACTTTTATCTAAATGAGTTCTGACCAATAAAAATAGCATGTACACAAATAACATTGTTTTTTTCTTTTTTAAGATTCTATTTATTCATGAGAGAGAGAGAAAGAGAGAGAGAGAGAGAGGCAGAGACACAGGCAGAGGGAGAAGTAGGCTCCATGTAGGGAGCCCAATGTGGCACTTGATCTCAGGACTCCAGGATCATGCCCTGGGCCAAAGGCAGATGCTAAACCGCTGAGCCACCCAGGGATCCCTAACATTCTGTTTTTTAATCTAAGTACCAATTATTCCTGATCACTTATAGCCTCTACATTCAATTGGTTTGAGGAATGTTCAAGATTGGACTGTTGGCGTAAGCATTATGCATAAGTGTTTCCCTTCTTATCAAATTAATGTCTGTGTGATATTAACAATATGGTTATATCATAGCCTAACTAAAAATCTCCATATTGTGAGACAAGTTTTACCAGTTAGAAATAATGCTGATACAGACATTTATTTATATTTTTATTTACATATGTTAGGTTAATATCATTTGATAGATTCCCAAAGGTGGGATTAATGCATCAAAAGGAATACACATTTTAATAGTTTAAATTTCTAATGATGAATTGTTTTTCAAAACAAATGAACTAATTTATTCTTCAACTAGATTTATTTTAACTATTAAGTAGTATTACCTTTTCAATATTTCTAATTTAGAAAGTAAAAATAATAAGTCATTGATGTTTCAATTTGCATTTGATTAACGGTGAGGTTAAATCTCTTTATATATGTTATGCTATTTAATACACCTGACCCATTTGTGTGAAATCAAATACATTATTAATGAGAAAAACTATTCATATATTCACTTTATGTAGATGATACAAATCAGTAGTTACCTTGAGCTTTAAAGCTTAGATGTTAAAATACCAAAGTTATTTCTTTTGTTAACGGCACTAAAATTTTGGACCTGTATTTAAATATTGGTGACAGAGAATCATCATGCAAATTTTGTAAGCATAATACCTATCTATGCTGGAGTTTTGTTTTTTTTTTTAGTGAAAATGCATTATTATAAAATTCTATGACACATGTAGATTAGCCATAGTGGTTATTTATTCAACAGTGAAAAAAACACACATATGTCGGAGCTCTCTCCATTATCATGAGCATCTTAGTACTAAGAAAAGCATTGCTCCCAGTAGCAGGTTTAAAAAAAAAAATCACTCTCCAAACAGCAGCGTGACTTTTGACACTTTCAGGCAGATTAAGAACTGAAGTCACAGTAGGCAGCCATAAGAGTCTAAACACACTGAGCAATGGGTCTCTCCATTGGTGGGAGGAAATTAGTGGCTAAAGCCCTTAAAACCATGGATCAATGGTGGTGATGTGCTACAGGGAATCTATGAACAAGCTTCTTTCTTTTCTATCTCACAGGGGGCATCAGTAGAAAGTGATTCGTTGAAGTCAATAGAGACCATTGTGTAAGTAGAGTGTATGTGTGGATTTAAACTGACCTGAGATATAGCTAAAAGGAAAATAAAATATGTGTCTAAGGCTGTCATAATTACTTCCTACATTGTGGGTCAAAGAAAAATCTCAGATATATAACAAAATGAAAATAACAAAAAATCCACAAGTGTGCAAAATCATATTTTTAATTTCTGAAATGATCTGGTTGTAAAATAATTTCATTTCAAGAATAATAGAGAAGACATATGCTCTCTCTTCTGACTTGATGGAAAATGACAGTCTCCAGTTCAGTATAATTGACATAGTATGCATGATGATATACTAGAATGCCCAAAGCATGGAAGCAAATATGCAGCTGAATGCAAGTCCAGATTGACTACATTAAAATTTATTACAGGTTGGAAGCTTCCATTCTGCTGATAAATAGGTTACTTTGGAATTTTCCTATCTATCTTGAGTTATCCTCCTTGTACCTTCATTTTATGGACAAAAATATGAACAGCACAGTATTCCTATTGTGTTGAAGACAGTGTAAGAGGTAATGCTGATTATAAATCAAGATGAGATAGAAGCTTCACTGAATTGTTCCTGACCACTCTGTCCCTCTGTCCCAGTTCCTTTAGCAGATACATCTATGAGTCACCATCACTTGTGTATAAATAAGTAAGTAAGTAAGTAAGTAAGTAAGTAAATAAATAAATAAATAAATAAATAAATAAATAAATAAATAAATACGCTTTTACTGCTAAATCCTGATCTGTTGGTTTTTGAACATTATCTTTTGACTTTCTTCTACCATTGCTTTTCCCTCATTTTTCATAAACATAGATACACCTGTTTCTAGTTGTCACTAATCAGTGATGACTTAATTGTGATCATGTGAATGCTGTCCTCTGAAAAGCCAGAGGATATAATACAATTACATTTCTTTATGGTATAGGTTTATGTTTCTCCTTGAAAATATAATTAACTTTGTCTTTCCCAAATTAATTGCTTAATTCTACATCATCAACCCTTTTTAAATGTCTCGTTATACTTATCTATTTTTGTACTCCAAGTTCTTTCCTCTAAAAATTTAAGGTTCTCTTGTTCCAAACTGGACTGATTTTTCCCTAGATTCTGCTCAATGCTGTCATCTCAGGCTTATTTTTATTGCTATGTTAGGTTTGATCAACTAACTATAACTATAGCTATATTGGGTTACCCTGATTTTGTAAGGTGCAATGTAAGTGCATTCTTAAAAGACTTGATAATAAAACATGGATAGGAACTAAATTTCCTGAGTTTTTTACATGACTGACAGTATCTATAATCTACCTCATATAATTGATTGGTAATTTGAGTGCACATGGAATTGGATGTTGACCATCTATATTGAGAAGTTCAAAGTAAGTATGATTGTTATTGCTCGTTAGGTGACATATGTAGAAACATTTAAGATTTTTCCATTTATTTGTGTTCTAAATTTCACAATAGTGTTCAAGTTTGTTTTGTTTTGTTTTGAATTTTCCTGGGTGCTTGTAGTAACCCTTGTCTCTGAAGATGTGTGTCTTTCCAGGCCCTGGCTGGTCAGTCAGTAGAACATTCGACTCTTAGTCTTGGGGTTGTGAGTTTGAGTACATAATGGGTGAAGAGATTACTTAAAAATAAAAAATATTTTAAAAATAAAATAAATAAAAAATAAAGATGTAGTCCTGACCTGAGACCTCAAGCTGTATTACTTCTCTGATAATATTCTCTCCTACATCTTGCTGTTTTCATTTAGTAGGAGTTCCTAATGCTGGGGCATTAGAACTTTTGGATTGATGTTCTGCTCTGGTATCTGTTCTTTCATAATTTTGTACAGTTTATTCTAATTTCCAAGAGAATTTATTGGTTTCCTCTCTCATTAAAATAATTCCAAATCTTTTTCTTTTTTTATTTCATCAGTCATAGATTACATTTACATGAGCTAGTTTTTGTTTTTTGATTCTGGATGCGATATCTTCTTCCATCCTTATACACAAATACTTTTTTTTTCTTTTAGTAGTCTACATAGTTTTATCCTCCTTTAAAATTGCATTCTTCTTTTTGTTTAGTGGTCTCTCTACTTCATATTGGAGGCTTTTCTTAAATGTCACATATTCTTTGGTATGTTTAAAGATTGGATGTTTATGTGTTTGGGTGTGGCATGATAGATTTGCTTTAATATAATTGAGTAAGTGCTTGGATATTCTTTAGAGGTTTTTCAAACAAAGGTGTTTTTCTCTTGCTCTTTTATCTAGAAAAAAAAAACTGTAGAACTTCTGCCTAAGGAGATATGTAATCGGACAGTGGGGGAAAAAGTTGTAGTATCTTCCATGTACAAATTTAATCTTAATCCTCTATTTTCAATCCTGTGTTTTTTTCTGGACTCTATTATAGTAAGTATGATTGTAAGTAACAAACTTACTTTCATATTAAGTATGAAGTAACAAACAGACTTCAGAGTTTGTTTATTTTTTGCATTTTTTGGGGGGATAGGGTTGAGGGAGGGAGTCAAATTTGTTCCCTCATGTTAGTAATTCATTCTAAGCTGTGTAGTTACTTTTATCCAGCTATTTCAACTACTTTTCTCTTTAGTTTTTATCCTCCAGAAGCATATTGAAATCTATCATATACACTCCCACTCTTATTTTTTCATTGCTTTGGACTTATGGGCTTTTTATTTCTTTACATTTATTATAGTCATTTTTCTGTAGGGATAAGAGGGGTACATTTGTAGTCAATCTACTGCCTTGTACTAGAAGTCCTTGTACTTTTTTTTTCTTTTAAGTTACCTTTATAATCAAAGAGTGAAGTGACTCTGGGTTAAACTTTAACAAACGTCACCGTGGGAAAGGACAACTTAATCTAGAACCTTGAAGACTTTATTGTCTAAGTGATGTTTTTTTATTTGAATTAGCGTAATGTCCTGGTACTCATAAACCCTTTTACTTTTCTAAAGAATCATCATGTTATTTCACGTTTTTGTGCTTTCTGTTCTTCAAGATGTAGGTTATATAGCACCTCCTAGAAAACCTTCTGATTCTTCAGAATGTATTAAATAATCTTCCCCTGTGATCCAATCACATGCGGTTTTTATTTTATTAAGCTTTAGATGAATTAATGAGTTTCACCAACTATTTTGAAATCCACATTTTATTTGTATCTTCCCAGCACCTAACACAGCTTTCAATCAGAAGTAAAAATAGTAGTAATAGGTACTTTTAAATATTTATCAATTGATAAATGAACAAAATAACTGCCTTTTGTAAGTATGTGTTCAAACTGAGCCAGCAGTAATAATATAGTTGGCAGAAATGTTATTGTAGTCTGAAGTTGACTTAAAGAAAATCAAATTTTTGTAAAAAAAAAAAAAAAGGCAAATTTTGGTATAGGCCCATTACCCTTTTGAAAATCGTACATACTTCTGAAAATTACATTTTAATAGATATATTAATAAATATAATTTTGATATAATAGGAAGTGGGAAAGCATGATATATAGGGGTCTGAAACCATGTTGATGAAACAGCAGTTGAAGGAAATAGAAATTTTTTCATCTGATATTTTAAAGGCTCTAGGACATGATGGATATTCTTAAACATGTGAAGAGTTGTGGTATGATTGTAGAATTATTTTTTCTTTTTGAGTGAGACTCCAAAGAAAAGTCTAGATGAACAAGTAGTAGAATTTTGGTTCAATATGAATAGGAACTCCCCAACCATAATTGCTTATGAGGAAACAGCTTTCTTCTTCTTGAGGGGTTCCAAATTGATTGACCACATCTCTGGAATGTTTTAGGGAGTTTTTCTGCATAAGATCAGAAGTTAGATTATAGGACCTCTAAGGAGCCCTCCAATATCAAGTGTTTGGACTTTTACAGTGGAATAAAAGGACTTAGCTGAACAGAGATGTCATCCAAACAGCAGAATTAGTGAATCATGAATTGGAAGCCATTTATATACAAAGTATATATGGTAAAACTAAAATTATAGTATTCAGAAAAACTTGGTGGTAAAACAATACCAAAATGAACTATAATCAAGATTAAAGTTTAAGGAAACTTTTGACTTATTACTTCATTTTCCATAACCCATAATGTATTCTTTGTTCACAATTGTTATAATTTCACTGATATATCACTTCCAAATATAGGTATTCTCAATTGATTTTAAAAAGCTTTAAAAGCTGAAAAGCTTAAATAAATTAATGACCAAATTAAATAACTTTCATAAACCTGCCCAGGTAATTAATTAAGTATACTACTTAGACTTCATATGCTTGCTTTAAGATGTAACATTAGTATGACTGACATAATGTATAATGGTTATAATCATTACATTTTTCTTTCTAAAAGATTTTATTTATTTATTCATAGACGCACAGAGAGAGAGAGAGAGAGAGAGAGAGAAAGAGAGAGAGAGGCAGAGACACAGGCAGAGGGAGAAGCAGGCTCCATGCAAGGAGCCTGACTAGGACTCCATCCTGGGTCTCCAGGATCACGCCCTGGGCTGAAGGCGACGCTAAACCTGTGAGCCACCCAGGCTGCCCAAAATCATTACATCTTAATATGGAGGCAAAACTGCATGATAAAAGGATAATGATTCAAGTGATTTCCATTTATAATCTTGTAAATCTATGGCAGACAAGCATCAACTTGTTTGTTTTCTTTTACACTCACAAAGATACTACCTACTTTGCATTCATTATTGTATCTGAATATGATTAAGAACACTTTCCTGCTTGTTTGTACTAGTAGAGTGGGCTGTTCACACCTCTCCCAAGTTACTAACAAAATTGAACCACTCTTCTTTCAATTGTCCCTGAAAACATTTACCAAAAAATATGTCGTGATCTATTAAATTGTTTGTTACTTCGAAATGTAAGGTAGAAGTTTCCAAATTCAATTTAAATGATTCATTACAATTAGGATATGCTTGGTATTTTAGTTTTTCTTCTAATTATATATAATATGAGTAACTTATGTGTATTTGACATTTGGATTTTCTTTTGATGACCCATATACTGAGTTCTGCATATAAGAACATTTGGCAAAAAAGGTTTCTCTCTGAATTTTGATTTTTGTGGATAAGAGTCTGCACAAATCCCACAAGGTTACTATGCAGAGGCAGATGTTTGCTATAAACTACAGTTCAATCCTATGCCCTGCCACTGTCTACTTTCCCTTCCATATATCATCACCAAAAAATAACAAGATAATAGAAAACAAGTTTTGATTCCAGAATGATTTTGGTTGATGATGATGAATGAAGCAGAATAGACAGCTTGATTTTCATAAGTTAAATTGAACTTGCAGTGCCAAATGCAGCAACAACAGCAAAAAGATTAGCAGACATGACAAGGGAAAAGAGAAGAATTTATGTGCAAACACATAATGTCATTTGAAAAAAAAGAAGGTGTTATGAAAATGTACAAATGCATAGTTACTGAAATGCTGGCAGAAAAAAAAAACTAAAAATACATTATCCAATGTTGGAAGCAATTGTTAAGAAGAATCAGGGCCAAGTAAACAGAGCAATGTGGTTTCAGGAAATAACTTCATTTTATTTGGACTATACAAGAAACTGTACTCAGATTCTTTGGCGTACAATACAAGTAATTATAAGGGACTACAATCTACCTACTATCCAAAGGAGAAAATGGCCTAGATGACAGCAGTGAATACTTTAGCTAATATAACAAACATTCCCCATCATTCACTTATCATCTTTTATGAAGCAAACAGTTCTGAGGGGCACACTGTCTTGAGGTTATACTGTGAAGAGTAAAATAATATGTTTTGCCATAATAGATCCAAATAATTGTGATATTAATTCCTTCCTCCAGTTTGTGGCTTCTTAAAAGACAAATAGAAAAATTAATCAAACTGACTTTTAAATGCAGATTTTAACCTAAAGATCCTTCATGTTTTGCTGTATTAATAGAATTGTTTAGGATTTTTAATCAAATACTTTGGATTAAAATGAATTCATGGAATTGCCTTTATCTTTATATAAAACAAAACAGCATTTGTCTTAATTAATTCAAGATAAACCAATAATTTTTTGTTTATGCTTTTCCCATATCAACCCCCAGGTCAGTGAAATATTCCAAAGGTCTTTAATTATTGGTATTAAAATGACTTTAAGAGTATTTCTGTTTGTTACCTATAATATCAATTTCCATTGGTAAACTATCAAGTTTTATTTGTAATTGCAAGAATTATGAATTAATCTCAAGAAATGGCCTATTACCTTAAAATCATTATCCTAGATATCCATCGATCATAGCATACAATAGCAAAACCCAAAACAAACCAAAACAGAAACAAGTGATCAAAGATACTTAAATCAGTCTCATTATTGTATATAATGCATTATTGTATATAATGCATTTCAGAAAATGTCTTTTAAACAGTTAAAATTTGATTTAGATCTTAAAAATTAGGGGAGAAAAAAATAGGGGAGGGATATTTTGAGAAAAGTGAAAATGTAATTAATTAATTAATTAAAAAGCCTAAATAAAGTTTAGGGAAATTTTTTTCAAAGACACTTTTTTTTTTTCAAAAATATATTTTCTCCAAAATAATAAAATATGAGTTGACTTTTTTTCTTGATCATAAGAGAGTAATTAACTGGTAATTTAATCTTCCTCACATTGTAAGCTATAAAACTGGACCATATACATGTTTGGATAACAAGCACCATAGGACTATGCTTCCTGAGACAAGGAAAACAGATTAGATTACCCTTCAATTGACTAGAGTCTGCTTAATGGCACTTTCTGGATCACAGCATAGTGAGAGCTCAGGATCACAGTGGCCTTTCTGAGTAGAGGAGGCAGTGATCATACTTTTGTGATGGAAGAGGCAGTTAGAGTTTGAGGGGCAGGGCATGGGAGAGAAGGGAATGCAACAGAAAGATTACAGAGATCTTCATAGAGCCTGTCTGGAAAAATATTAAGCTGATCATGCAGAGGGCAAGACTTCATAAGATTTGTTAGAGAAGTACTGCTAGGAGTAATGAGCTAAGCAGAGATATTGAAGATCACACAGTGCTGAGAGACAGTCCTTGGACCAGCCAGAAAAGAGACTGCTGAAGGCCTTAGGCACTGAGTTGACATCCCTGAAAACTCATGCTTTAGGAGATATGTCTAACAGAAATTACAAATATACTGAAAAAAAAAGCAATAATCTGCCAGTAAGTTAACTACTCAACAAAACAAAAAGCACTATTCTAAACAAGCAAACAAATACTATAGGCTACTGAAAATGTGAGATACATAATATTTAGCATAAAATTAAAAAAAAAACTTCTATAGGTGCAGAGGACCAGAAATGTGATTTGCACAAGGGAAAAGAAGAATCAGTTAGGGGCGCCTGGGTGACTCAATCAGTTAAGCATCTGCCTTCAGCTCAGGTCATGATTCTGGAGTCCAGGGATCAAGCTCCATGTTAGACTCTGCACTCAGTGGGGAACTTGCTTCTCCCTCTCCCTTGGGCCATTCCTTCTCATGCTCTCTCTCTCTCAAATAAATAAATATAACCTTAAAATAAAAGAAGAATCAACTGGAACTAAAACCAAGTTGATCTAGGTGTTGAAATGAGTAGAAAAAGAAAAACAAATTTTAAAAGTTTACATGGGCTAAAAAAAAAAACAGTACAAATTAAAGTTGGATATTATATATTAATAGCAAATGAAACAGACTATGCAAAAAGACATTGCTATAAATAAAGAAGAAAATTTTATAAATCAGTCCTAATAGGCACCAATAGAACACTTAACATGAAAATAGCAGAATACTCATTATTTTCAAGTACATATAAGAGGTTCTCTAGGATAGACTATATGTTAGGTCATAAGATGGACCTCAACAAATTTAAAAGGATGGAAATTATACAAAGTTTGTTCTGTACCCTCAATGAAAGGAAGTTAGGAACAAATAACTAAAAGAAATTGAGTTTACAAATAGAAAATAAACTACAGATTCTTAGTCAATGAATGAAACTATAAACAATTTTAAAATGAATGAAAATGAAAATATAATATATCAAAACTTACAGGTTACAGATAACAATGCTTAGAGAAAAAAGTATAGTTGTAAATGTCTCTACTAAAGAGGAAGAAAGATCTTAAATAAAGAACCTAAACTTGCACCTTAACACATTGGAAAAAGAGTAACAAACTAAACTCAAAGCAGAAGGAAGGATATAATAAAGAATAGACTAGAAATTAATGACTTAAAAAAAAAGAAAAGCAATAGAGGAAAATCAATGTAACCAAAAGTTTGTTTTTTGAAAAGTATAACTAGACTGACAAATCTTCAGGTACATTGATCAAAAAAGAAGTGGAGTGGAGAAAACTTAGGTGACTAAAATCAAGAATTAGAAAAAGGATAATGTTACTGACCTTACAGAAATAAAAAGGTGATTATAATGGAATATTATGGGCAACTACAGTCCCAAACATTAGATGTGGATAATATGAACAGATTCCTTGAAAGAAAAGAAAAACTACTCAACCTGACTAAAGAAGAAATAGAAAATCTACATAGACCTATAACAAGAGATTGAATTATTATTTTAAACATACCCCACAAAAATTCCAAACTCAAAAAAAAAAAATTCCAAACTCAAATTGCTTCACTGATGAATTTTGCCAAAATCTAAAAATAAATTAACACCAATATTCACAAACTCTTAAAAATAAGCAGAATGTAACACTTTTCAACTCATTCCCTCAAGCAAGATTTTTCCTGATACCAAAACCAGCCACATTTTTCTGAAGACTAATTTTTCTTATGAATATAGACTCAAAAATATTCAATAAAGTAAAAGTAGACCAAATCCAGATATTTGTATATATAGAGTATGTAAAAAGAATTATACACCCAGAACCAAGTAGAATTTATTTCAGGAATGCAAGGTTGGTTTAAAATATGAACATCCAGATAGTATACTCTTTCAGTAGAATAAAGGAGAAAAACACATGGTTATCTAAATAGATGCACAAAACGGTTTGACAAAATACGACAAACTTCCAGGATAAGAACTCAACAAACTAGGAATATAAGGGAACCTGATATTCCATTATCATTCTGATAAATTGTTATTTGTATTTATCAACCTGACAACATCTATAAAGAATCTCACATCTAACATCACACTGAACAGTAAAAGAAATAGTGCTCTCTGCTTAAAATCAGGAATAAGACAAGATTGTGTGCTCTTACTCTTACAGTTTTTGGTCATTATTATGCCAGAAGCTCTAACCAGACATTAATAAAAATACCCACTCAGTGGGGAAGTCTGCTTCTCCCTCTCCCTTTGTCCCTCTCCTCTGCTTGTGCTCTCTCTCATGCATGCTCTCTCTTAAATAAATAAAAAAAAATCTTTTTAAAAATCCACTGAAAAATAACTTATTATAAAAAATTTATGTAAAAACTTATTGTAACTGATAAGTTAGTTTAGTCAGGTTGCAGGATAGGATATCAGTATATAAAAACCAACTGTATTTCTACAAACTAGCAATACAAAAGCCATGTTAAATAAATAATTCTATGTATTATTATCTAAATGAATACAATAATTAGGAATATATTTAACATAATGAGTGTGTGGCAGGTTGAATGGTGGCCCTAAAAAAAGATGTGTCAATGTCCAAATTCCTGGAATCTATGATTATTTCCTTATTTGGAAAAAGAGTCTTTGCCAGTATAAGTATGTTAAGGATCTTGGTATGGAATCATCCTGGATTACATACATGGCCTCAAAATATTATAATATAATATAATATAATATAATATAATATAATATAATATAATATATAATATTAGAGAGATGAGGAGACACAGACAAAAGAGGAGGTGGTGATATAGAGAGAAGTAGAGATTGGAGTAGTGTAGCTATAAACTTAGGAATGCTAAGGAGTGCCAAGAGCCACTCAAAGTTAGAGGAGGCATGTTGATGAGGATATGGGGAAATTGGAACCTCAGAGTATTGGTTGCAATGCAAATGGTGCAACTGCTTTAGAAAAAAAGGTCATTTCCTCAAGGAATCTCCCAAAAAAGAAAAGTCAGGGACCTGATTGCCTTGCTGGTTAGTTCTACCAAACAATTTAAAAGCTAACACCAATTCTTTTCAAACTATTCCAAAAAATTGAAGGGAAGGGAACATTCTTCTCATTCTTCTCATTGATTCTATAAGCCAGCACTGCCCTCATAATAAAGCCTGACAGACACGACAAGAAATCATGTCCCTTATGAACATGGAAGCAAAAATCCTTAACAAAATTACATCAAACTGAATTCACCAGAATATTAAAATGTCCATATGTCATGACAAAGAAAAATTTATCCTGGAATAAAATGATGATTCAACATATAAAAATCAATGTAATATATCATATTAACAGAATGATCGACTGAAAAACAATACCAATTGAAAAAGTAATCTCATTGCAGAAAAAAAGAATTAAACAAAATTCAATACCTTTTCACAAAGGGAACTACCTCAACATGATAAAAGCTATAAATGAAAATCCACAATGAACATCAGAATGGTAAAAGATAAAAAATTTTCCACTGAGTACAAGAGCAAGTCAAGAACACTTGCTTTCACTGTATACATTCATCATGGTTCTGAAAGTTCTATTTAGAACAATTAGGCAAGAAAAAGAAATAAGTCATTCAAATTGAAAAGGAAGAAGCAAAATGAACTCTGATCACAGATGATATGACTTTATATGTCAAAAACTCTAAGAATGACCAAAAAGTATTAAAATAAATGAATTCAACAAGATAGCAAGATACAAAGTCAACATACACAAAAAATACCAAACAAAAGAACAAACAAACAAACCAGTATCAATGAGGGTGTGAAGATATTGGAATCTTTGTTGCACTACTGGTGGTCATGTAAAATGATATAGCTGTTGTGGAAATCAATATGGTGATTACTATGGGTTTGTTCAGATTATATATTTTTTATAATTCAGTCTTGACACACTTCATGTTTCTAGGAAAGTTGTCCATACAATCAAGGCTATCCAATTTGTTGGCATACAATTGTTCATAGTATCCTTTTATAATCTTTTTTGTTTCTGCATAACAGAGAGTAATGTTCCCACTTTTGTATCCAATTTAGTAATTCATCTAAAGAAAGTCTCTTGTAGACAGAATAGAGTTGGATCATGTTTTCCTTCATTTGCTTTTTTTTAAATCCATTCTGCCAATCTTTGAGTTTTAACAAGAGAGTTTACATTTAAAGTAATTGCTGATAAAAAACAGGCTTACTTTTGTCATTTTACTATTTGTTTTCTATATATCTTTTTAGTTTTTCTCATTCATTTTCTCATTTTCTGCATTACTGTCTTTAAAACAAACTTTTAGATAGTTTTTTATTTATAGTGAAACAATTTAATTCCCTTCTCATTTGTGTATACGCTATAATATTTTTCTTGATAAACTTGGGGAATTATACTTAACATTCTAAAGATAGAGTGCTCTAATTTGAATTTATAACAACTTAATATAAATAACATACAAAATTTTCTGCCCTCGTAACAGCTCCATCTCTCATCACTTTTAGTTACTGATGTCACAAAATCATATCTTTATACAATGTGTTCAAAAACATAAACATATTTTTAAAACAGATTTGTCTCAAAATTTGTAGAGAACAAAAAAGATTGATCATTCTTACAATACTCGCTTTTATAACTGCCCATGTATTTACTTTTCCTGAAGTTATTAGGCTAGTATTCTTTCATTTCAACTTTCAAGACTCCCTTTAGCTTTTCTTGCTGGATGGGTCTGATATTAATAAACTCTTTCACATTTTTTTTAACCTGGTACTGTCTTAATTTCTCCTTCATTTTGGAAGAAAGATTTTGTTGTATATAGGATTCTTGGTTAAATGGTTTTTGGGTTTTGTTTTTGTTTTTAGTATTTTGAATAAATAAGCCCATAGCTCCTGGTCTTTAAAGTTTCTCATGAGAAACCTGTTGCTAATATTTAAAAGATCCCTTGTATATGATGAATCATTTCTCTCTTGCTGCTTTCAAGAATCTGTCTTTGTCTTTCAACAACTTGGTTATAATTTGTCCCG
This sequence comes from Canis aureus, assembly GCF_053574225.1. Lineage (NCBI taxonomy): Eukaryota > Metazoa > Chordata > Mammalia > Carnivora > Canidae > Canis > Canis aureus. The sequence goes on from NC_135635.1 coordinate 29,866,510, forward strand.
GTGTGATTCTCTTTGAGTTCACACTACTTGGAGTTTATCAGGCACCTTGGATGTTTTTATTCATGTCTTTCATCAAACTTGGGAAGTTTTCAATTATTATTATTTTTGAATATTCTGTTTCATTTTCATTCCTCCTTTTGAGACTTCCACAGTATATCTATTGGTCCTCTTGATGATGTCCCTCAGGTCCCTTAGGCTCTGTTCACTTTTTCTCAATCTTGCTTTCTTTCCATTTTCCAAATTTGATATTTTTTTCTTTTACCTTCAAGTTCACAGATTCTTTCTTCTACCTGCTTTAATCTGTTTTTGAATCCCTCTAGTGAATTTTTCATTTTAATTACTTTTAAGCTCTAGAATTTGTGGATTCTGTTTTCTGCTGCTTTAATGAATTTCCATTTTGTTCATATGTCATTATTATTCATTTGTTTGTTTTGGATTTTTCCCCTCTCTCTTTCCATGTATTCCTCTTATACTTTGAGCACCTTTAAGAAAGTTGTTTTAAAAATCTTTGCCCAGTACATCTGCCAAGCATTCTAAGATAATTTTTTCTTGGTTTTTGCTTCGTTTGAAAAAAATATATACTTTCCTGTTTCTTCATTTTCCCTGATTTTTTTCTAAATTGCAAATTGTATATATGAATCTAATCATGTGGTAATTCTAAAATTCAGATTCTTCCCTTTCCTTGAATTTGCTAGGTTTTTAAAAATGTGTTTTTGCTTTGTTTTGCTGTTTTTTTAAAAATATTATTATAGGCAGCCTTTCTGCTAAAAGTCATCCTATACTATAAACATGAGGTCTTCCTGGGTCTTGTGTGAGCTTGCACCCTTCCCTAAGCATGAGAAGTGACTTTCTAATTTATCCCATGTATGGAGTTACTTTTGAATTCCATCTTTTTGTCTGGCTCCAAACAGGGAGAAAAGAGATTAATATAGAAAGGAAAAGGTACCTGCCCTTTAAATTCCCTAGAGGTCAATTTAGTTGGAATAAGGGCTTTTAGCAAGAGGACAATACAACAATACTACTTCTGTGTCTCCACCTCCATGATCAGAAGCAGCAATTGCTAACCATAACACAGATCCCTGATTTGGGGAGAACGGTGTCTGCATTGTCCAACCTGACTCCTGAAAGCTGCATACAAGGGACTCCAGGAATAGAAGTCTAGCTGTTGCTACAGGGCTGAGGGTGGAAGATGAGTACTGATGAATTATGAGTTGAAATGGATTAATATTTGCCATCCAAGCCTCCTCTAGAATTTTCAAACCATTACTAGACTCCAGAATTTCAATATAATTACATTGGCCAAATTCTACCAGTGCCATTGTTGTCTAGGTGAGAAAACAGATTCTTGGTTCTTAGTACTCCTCTTAGAATCTCCCCTTTATCATTATTCTGAAGTGTATTTTTTCAGTATGTAAAAATTCTTTTAGCACTTTAAAGATGTCACTCTAATTTCATCTTGTTTCCATTAATCTGAGAAATAAGTACCTGTTTTGTATTGTTCCTTTGAAGATACTATCTTTTTTTCCTCTTTTAAAAAAATTTATTTACTTATTTGAGAGAATGGGTGAGAAAGGGGAGAGCACAAGCTGTTTATCCCTGTCTCTCTACCCTTCCCCTGACTTGACTCTTTCTGTTGTTGTTTTTAAGATACTATTTATTTGTTTGAGAGAGCAAGGGAGAGAGAGAGAGCATGGGGGGAGGTGAAGAAGCAGAGGGAGAATCAGACTCCACACAGAGCATGAAGTCCAGTGTGGGGCTTGATCATAGGATCCTGAGATCATGACCTGAGCAGAAGGCAGATCTTAACCAACAAAGCCATCCAGGCACCCTTTTCCTCTTTCTACTTTCAAGCTTTTCTTATTGTTTTATGTTTCAGCAGTCTTAATCTAACTCTACTTTTTTTTGTTGGTATTTATTCTGTATGTGTTTTCAATAAAACATAAGAATGTCATACATTTTGGAAAATTCTCATTCCTTATATATTTAGAAATTTTTTTCTTGAATCTCTGATTTCTTTATTGAACTTCAGTTTCATATGTGTCATAGTTTTATATGAACCCTCTAACATTTACATTTATTTTATTTTTAAATTTTCTTTTCTCTTAACTTTGGATGATTTATATTCTACTTTCTAGCTTTTCCACTCACAAATTCCAATTTCTATTTCCTCTAATTTATCATTAATATAATTTAATTTATTAATTTCAGAATGTGTCTTTCATTTCTAAATATACTTATTTATTTTTATGAATTATAATTTTCTGGCAAAATTATTCATCTGTTTTCAACGTTTGCCATTTTTTTCATTATACCCTTAAATATTCCAAACATGATTAAAGTTCTTTTCAATCTACTCCAATATTCCAATATCTGAATAAACTGTGTTTTAGTTTCTATTATCTGATTTTTTTTTTTTACTTGTGTTTTAGTCATTTGGTTCTGTTATCTAGTCTGTCATTTTTTTAAATAAATTCTGGTCCTTAAGTGCAATATATATATATATATATATATATATATATATATATATATATATATCATTTGTTCTTCTCCAAACAATTACAATAGATTTGTGGTTGATGACTTACATCCCATTAGCTTCCATACTGAATCAAGGCTTCCTTGGTTAGTGGGTTTCTAGTTTATAATCTTGTGGGTTCTAAACTTAAATTTGATCAGAAAACTGTGAAACAACTTTTCTATTATTCCAGAAGCTCTTGGATAAGGTTTTCAGCCTCTATCCTGTGAAAACTTGTGTTTAACAGGTGTCATGTAAAAGTCAGACTTCTGTTTGAATACCCTATCTGGTTCATCTAAATCTCTATTGGTATCTCAATCTTAGCAGGGACTCTATATGGTTATTTCATGTGTTTTCAAATTGATCATTTTTGAAGAGGCAAACAATATACTTCCAGGAGAATTAGCATAATCATTTATGAGACCAAATTCATTTTGTTGAGATCTTGTTATAAGAAGAAAGAAGCAGTGCATTAAAATTTAAGTGCCAAAAAAAGTCATTGTTCTTTCAATGTTCCTGCTTTATGTAGTGTGTAGTAACAGAACAGCACAGAACCAAGAGACTGTACTCAACCCAATCCAACTTCAAAGAATCCTACATATAGTTGTTTAACCTTAATCAGATTACTTAATCTCATTGGGCCCTACTTTTTTCCATTTGTAGTATTTTGTTATTGGTTTGAATGATTTCTAATTTCCAACAGACATATTTTGTTTTGTCAAATTGCCAGGATACCCTCAGGCCCTGGTCTTTAAAGGTCAAAAGAAATTGACTACCTTTCTTATTTAACAAAATTGTATATAGGCAATATATTTAACCGAGCATGAAGATTATATTAGGATATGTTATCAGAGAAGTTACTGGTATGCTTTTGTAGACCATTTACTATTACTTATCTTAATAAATCATAACCAATCAGGTATGGGGAAATTATTTAAAAGAATGTTGGAATTTTATTATGAAAATAATGTCTAGCTTATATAGATCCTTTTTTTAGATTAAAAAAGTGACCTCAATCTATTTGCATTGCAAGTAGTGTTCACAAGTGAAGACTCACACACATGCACTCAACACATACATGTGCACATAAAAATGTGTTCATATGTATGAATATGGAGAGTATATCATCTCATTTTTAAAGATTTATTTATTTATTTTAAAGAGGGGGTGGAGCAGAGGGAGGAGGAGAGAGAATCCAAGCAGACTCCCCATAGAGTATGGAGCCCAATGTGAGGATTGATCCCAGGACCTCGAGATCATACCTGAGCCAAAACCAAGGTTTGACACTTAATTGATTGTGCTACCCAGGTGCCCCATTCTCATTTTAAATGAAACAGTGTTCTGTATAGTATCTTTACTTTATATACAAATGTCATATATTCATATACCTGTAAATATCATGATGTATAAATAAAAGGCAAAAAGTCATTGCTGATTATTTTGTTTTTTTTGCAGGAGACTTTAAATCTATACCTTACTTCTTTAGTATCACTGTTATCATCAGAGAATACATTCATAAAGAAAGGTCATGATACAAATTATTCTCTACTCCATGGCCCCTTTATCTTCTATTTGCAAAAACTGAAAGCCTCTTGTACTATGTAGAGAGTGCAACTGAAAATTAGGAGATAAATAATTGTAACTCTGTTTTCTTTGGAAAATATGCTAAATCTCTATTTGTCAGTGTTTGTAAGATAGCTTACTCTTAACAATATACAAACTAGTGCTCACTTCGGCAGCACATATACTAAAACAATATACAAACTACATTGAGAAAGGGTGACCTAAACATGTATCTCACCAAAACAATTGATCAGATACTTTTATTATTATTATTATTATTATTATTATTTGTATTTGTATTTAACAGAGTATTGACAGCTGTTTTACACATTGTCAATTAGTAATACTTGATGTAGTAGCATTCATTTCCCCTTGTTATCACCTGTGAGCTGAAATGTTTCAAGATCTTAATAACTAACTTTGGAGTTAGTTAACTAACTATGGAGAATTCCACACATAAACCAAACAGAATAATTTCATATATCCTCCTGTACTCACTATCCAGCTTTTACAATTTTAACATATGGCTAATCAAGTTTCCTCTAACTGCAGCCCTCTTTCTCCCTCTGACATTAATTAGAACCCCAAGCTCAGATAAGTTTAATATTTTTTTTCAAATATATCTTTAAATAAGGAAGACTTTTCTTTAGTATAATCTACACATTATCCCAACAAACTTTTATAATTTTAAATTATATTATCAAATATACAATGTTTACCAGTAGTCCAGTGTGTGTGTGTAGTTCTCAACTCTCTCATCTATTTTTTCCCTTACATTTAGTTTGCTAGAATTAATTTGGTTCAGATCCAATATGCATTTTGTTTTTATATCTCTTAAAGCTTTTGAGGATCTTTATTCCACCATGTATATTTTTTCACTATTTTTGAAAAAACAAATCATTTGTCCTATGGAGTTTCCAATTCTGAATTTTGTTAATTGCATCTTCATGGTGTCTCCATGTGTTTCTTTGATCTATATAGTTCCCATAAACTGAAAGTTGGATCTAGAGGTATGATTAAATTCGTGTTCTGTATTTACATAAACAATTTTTGAAAGACAGTATTCTACGCTTCCAAATTGGGACACACTAGGAAGCACAAGATATCTCATTATTTTTCTTTTTATAATGATAAAATCAAGCACTGGCTTAAAGTTTTGTCAATTTGATCCATCCATTATAAGTTTTCATCCATTTTAGCTTTTCATCTAATGATATAAGTCAGCCATTGGTTACTATTAGCTAGATTTACTATTTGTGGGGCTGCAAAGTGGTGATATTTTAATTGTGCCATTCCATTTCAATCTGATAGCTGAAATTTCTTTATAAACAACTTTCTCCATTAACTTTTTGTTTGAAAATAATTGATAAGAAAAGAGTAGATAACGTGTTTGATTAATTTCCTCTACTGACCTATGAAACTGATTTTTCACATCCAATTTGAATCTATGCAATGTAAAGGAAAAATGCTTTTATACCATATATGGATAAAAATGTATAATTGAAAAAAATTTCATTTAGGGTATGTAATATTCTCAGACTACTTAAACAATTTAAATATGACTTTATTTTATATACTTAAATATAAGCAATTCAGATCAGCAAAAATATTATTTATATACTAAACCAGTTCTAATAGAGCTTGAGCAATTTCTCTTTGATCATAGGCCTTTTAGGATTATATACATGTTCCAAATTGTCTTTATTTTTCATCAAATTGGAAAACTTCATTCTGTTCACAATTTCAAATAAAATTTTTAATTATTATTATTAAATTATTAAATTATTATTATTAATTTTTTAAATATTTAGACAATATATAGTTTATTTCTAGTTTTAGTTAGTATTGTCTTACTTTCCAATTTTAGCTACCTCAAGAAGGAAAGAGCTGAAACTTATGGATGCATCTCTTTCTGGGTTTTTGATAATGTAATTGCTTATTTGAGTTTTGATAAACATAAAAATAAATTAGATTATACTGTATATTATTATTATTATTTTCAAATTATAAACATATTCTGAACATATTTTGAATATCAATGAAATGTAGTTTATGTTTTAAAGATTTAGTATTCCATAATTTTTGTACCAATTTTATAGTTCTTAGGCATTTAGCATGCTTCCAATTGCTAAGTATTTTAACACTGTTTCACTGGATCTCTCTTCAAGGTGGTGTGTGTATGTGTGTGTGAGAGAGAGACAGAGAGAGAGCTCTTCTGGGAGCACCATCTTAGCCTGAGGAATACTGGCTGCTCTTTATATCTGCTATTTCTATGTTCTTTAGAATTCTCCTACATTTTCCTAGCCAATCCTTTGTGGGTCCCCCTCCAATTTCCCACTGAAGCTAATAATTATTTATATTAACTTTTATTTTTCAAACACTGTGTAATTTCTCTTCCCCATTTGGACTAAAACTGATACAACATGCATAATTGTAATTCATTCAATTTTACTTCTATATAGTGTTTCATACTTGACTACTTCATTATATCTTTATCCATTCTTCTGTTGATGGATATTTAGTCTGCTTTTTATTTCTACCACAAGTAATGTTCTCGTGGATATTACTGGTACACAAATAAAAGCATTTTTCTAGAGCATAGAATAATTTCTATGTTGTAAATATATACACATATAGCTTGTACTAGGAAAAATAGTTATTTTCCAACATGATTTATAATTTACACTCCAGCCAGCAGCATATGAAGGTACAGATGCTTCGTATTTCACTGATAGATGATATTTTCAAATATTATATAAAAATATTTGTCAGGGCACCTGGGTGGCTCAGTGGTTGAGCATCTGCTTTTGGCTCAGGTCGTGATCCCAGATTCCCGGGATTGTGTCCTGCATTGGGCTCCCTATAGGGAGCTGCTTCTCTCTCTGCCTATGTCTCTGCCTCTCTCTCTGTATCTCTCATGAATAAATAAAATCTTTAAGAAAAAGTTTGTCAATCCAATAGATGCAAAACGATATTTCATTGATATTTAAATGTTTTCATTAAAAAAAACCTGCTTATTCATTATTGCATTTTATTTATTATATAAAAAAAGAGAGAAGCAAACCAGAAAACAGACTTTTTTTTTGCTGTCTACAAGAGACTCATTTTATTTTATTTTATTTTTTTAATAATAAATTTATTTTTTATTGGTGTTCAATTTGCCAACATACAGAATAACACCCAGTGCTCATCCCGTCAAGTGCCCCCCTCAGTGCCTGTCACCCATTCACCCCCACCCCCCGCCCTCCTCCCCTTCCACCACCCCTAGTTCGTTTCCCAGAGTTAGGAGTCTTCATGTTCTGTGTCCCTTTCTGATATTTCCTACCCATTTCTTCTCCCTTCCCTTCTGTTCCCTTTCGCTATTATTTATATTCCCAAAATGAATGAGAACATATAATGTTTGTCCTTCTCCGACTGACTTACTTCACTCAGCATAATACCCTCCAGTTCCATCCACGTCGAGGCAAATGGTGGGTATTTGTCATTTCTAATGGCTGAGGAATATTCCATTGTATACATAAACCACATCCTCTTTATCCATTCATCTTTCAATGGACACCGAGGCTCCTTCCACAGTTTGGCTATTGTGGACATTGCTGCTAGAAACATCGGGGCTCAGGTGTCCCGGCGTTTCACTGCATCTGTATCTTTGGGGTAAATCCCCAGCAGTGCAATTGCTGGGTCGTAGGGCAAGTCTAGTTTTAAATCTTTGAGGAACCTCCACACAGTTTTCCAGAGTGGCTGCACCAGTTCACATTCCCACCAACAGTGCAGGAGGGTTCCCCTTTCTCCGCATCCTCTCCAACATTTGTGGTTTCCTGCCTTGTTAATTTTCCCCATTCTCACTGGTGTGAGGTGGTATCTGATTGTGGTTTTGATTAGAAAACAGACTTTTAACTATAAAGAACAAACAGGGCTACTGAAGGGGAGGTGAGCAGGATAAATGGGTGATGGGTATTAAGGACTGCACTTGTGATGAGCACTGCTTATGGTATGTAAATGATGAATTACTAAATTCTACACCTGAAACTAATACTACACTATATGTTAACTAAATAGAATTTAAATAACTTGAAAAAGAAAAGAAAAAGAACCTACTTTTGTTTTACTCCTTTTTTTTTTTTTTCTGTTGGGTTTTGGCCTTCTAGTATTTATTTGAGGGAGTTCTTTAGATATTCTAGATATTATTATTTTTTTAAGTTACAGTCATTAATACCTTTTCAGTCTCTCACTTTTTATTTTACTTTCTTTCAAGTATATTTCACTTGATAGGAAGCTGAATTTTTAAAAAATATTTATTTATTTATTCATGAGAGACACAGAGTGAGAGAGGGAGAAACAGACTCTTTGCAGAGACCCTGATGTGGGACTTGATCCTGGATCCCAGGATCACGCCCTGAGCCGAAGGCAGATGCTCAGCCTACCTGACCACCAAGGTATCCCAGAAGCTGAATTTTAAAACAATTAAATTTATTAAAGATTTACTTTAAAGTTTAAGAAAGGTCACAAAGAATATTATTTTTTTTATTGTTTTCTAAAAGGTTTATGTTTTTACATTTAGGCCACATGGATTGATTTGTTTTTAATCTATGTAGCTTCCTGTTAGTGCCTGGTGTGCAGTGGAAACAAAATTTCAGTTTTTTTTCCATGTTGGCAATAATTGTCCCAGTACCAGATATTGCTAATCCTTAATCCTGCAAAGCTATGAAAGCTCTGCCGTTAATAAGCTATCTATATATTTATGGGGCAGGGTTTTGTTTCTCTTTGCTGTTCTCTGATTTGTCTGATGTAATACCTATAATATGCTGTCTTAATTAAGCTTTGAATTTGAAAGGTCAGTGCTCATGTCTTTTACTTCTTTTCAGGAATGCCTTAGTTTTTTTTTTTTTTTTTTTTCCGATTGTTTGCTCTTCAACATAAAAATATGGGTCTTGGTGTGCCTTGGTGGCTCAGTGATTGAGTGTATGCCTTCAGCTCAGTGATCCTGAGGTCTGGGAATTGAGTACACGTTAGGCTCCCTGCTAGGAGACTGCATGTCCCTCTGCCTATGTCTCTGTCTCTCTCTCCATGTCTCTCATGAATAAATAAAATCTTTTTAAAAAAATGGGTCTTCGGAGATCCCTGGGTGGCTCAGCGGTTTAGCACCTGCCTTTGGCCCAGGGCGTGATCCTGGAGTCCCAGGATCAAGTCCCACGTCAGGCTCCCAGCATGGAGCCTGCTTCTCCCTCCTCCTGTGTCTCTGCCTCTCTCTCTCTCTCATAAATAAATATTTTAAAAAAATAAAAAATGGGTCTTCTTTTCAATTTATAGTATAAAATTCACTGGAATTTTCACTTGAATTGTAACATATGTATATAGGTCAATTATTTTTTTTCTATAAGACACTCCATGTTTACAGTTTACAAGTACTGTTTATTGCTATTTAGATATTCTGTAGGTGGAGATTAAGAGTTATTAAAATTTGATTTATGTCTGTTTTTCTAGATTCTTTTAAAGATTATTTATCTTGAACATTAACTCCTCAAAATTTGACTGTATTGTTGACATAGACATGCTCTTTTGTTTCCTCAAAATTCATTTCTCAAATCACAGCTTAAACCCCAAATAATATCACATCTAGTTTTTGCATGTTTCTCCTTCAGGACATTGCCAATATTTTCTCAATGGATTAATAACAATAACAACAACAAAACTCCAAACAAACATTACTGTGCCTTATTTACTTGGACTGAGTTTCCAGCAGAAGTGTAGCTCTTAAGGAACTTTGGAAAGTTGAAAAGTAGACATTGAAACATCCTGTGAGTATTTGTTCTAAGATTCTTTTTTTTGCCAAAATCTGCCTGGAATTCCACTTAGATGTTTTCACCGCAGTCCCAGTGGGATATTGATTCCCTGTGTAGTTCTTCAATGACTGAGCTAATTCAGCTTTTTGTATACCAGGTGAGATTTAAACCCTATATTTGAACAAAACTCATAATTGGAGAATATTAAATAAGCAATAAAAATGTTAAATGATGGAAATATTAGAAAAAAAGTTGAAAAATATTCTTAAACAAATTTAACTACTGCATAATTTTTTAAAGAAAATGTTAGACTAGCAAAATATACATACAATAAGATAGACAGTAGACCAACAAATATAAATAAATAAGAAAATCTCCTTGTGCTAAAAGAATAAAATCAAGAATTACATATCCATACTGTATCATTTCAAAGATCATTGCAACTCACTATTCCTTACTTACCACTACTTAAAAAGTAAATTCAGAATTTATGAAAATATCACAATAATTTTAGCAATAGATGACAACACCCTATAAACCATACTACAATCTTTCCTCTACTCATGTGAAGAATCTGAATCATCTATTAAAAGGTAAATGTATAATTGAGTGGATTATTCTCTCTCTCTCTGTTTAATATTGAGTGGCTGGAAGTGATGCAACATCAGCAATTGACATCCTCACTTATTTGAAATATTCATGAAACATGCTCATTTCCAAGCAAGACATCAAAGATTTAAATGACACTATAAACCTATTTTAATATTAAAGATTATTCTTTTGGCCAAAATCTAAGGACTTTTTTTTTTTTGGTAATTTATGGGCTCTATTATGCATCACATTTATAGAAAAACAGGTTCCTAAAAATGAATTTTGTATTACCTAAAATATTTTATTAATGAAAACTGGAGTATTTATTTGTCAGGGAATCAACTTCTTGCATATTCTGTTCCGTTTTGGGTGACCACTTCTAAACATATTTGTAGGAGTCTGCATTCTATATTCCATTATTTTTTTGTGATAGGAAACCCTTTATTTAAAACTTGGTCTGGGGGATGCCTGGGTGGCTCAGCGATTGAGCATCTGCCTCTGGCTCAGAGCATGATCCCGGAGTTCCCGGTTCAAGTCCCATATTGGGTTCCCTGCATGGAGCCTGCTTCTCCCTCTGCCTATGTCTCTGCCTCTCTCTCTCTCTCTCTCTCTCTCTCTCTTTTAGTGTCTCATGAATAAATAAATAAATAAAATCTTTAAAAAAATAAAAATAAAACTTGGTCTGGACATAGATGGTCTTAGTATGTTTTGTGTGAGTGATTTTAAATCAAGTTGACTGATCTGTATAGTGTAAATTATTTCAGTATCTGAATGTATTTTGTCACCTTACAGTAAATTGGAAAAAGTAAGGATAGTTGGAGTACAAAAGTAGAAACAAAGCAATATAAGTAAAAAGCTTAATTGATTAATCTAATTGTATAGCAACTATAAGACATCCAAAGGTATAATTCTAATCAGTTACAGAAATAAATCAAATTATAGAAACAATACCAGACCTACATATCAGGCTGGAAATTTAGGAATTTATTTGATACACTATGTTTCTTTTGTGATATATTAAACAAGATAAATAAAAGTTAAGCCAGTAATTTTCTTAGAAAAATTTTTTTAAGATTTTATTTATTCATGAGAGACACACAGAGAGAGGCAGAGACATAGAAAGAGGGAGAAGCAGGCTCCCTGCTGGAAGCATGATGAGGGACTCCATCCTAGGACCTTGGGTTCATGATCTGAGTCAAAGGCAGATGCTCAACCACTGAGCTACCCAGGCATAGAATATTTCTTTAGCAACTTTTAATTTTAAACTTAATTTATAATCCCAAAAATATAGTGGAGGAATATTCAATTAATATGATACTTGAGATCAAAATTCATTTTTTATATAAGCTAATATATAATTCAAGTAATTATATTTATTAGTAGGAGGAGAATAAAAAGTAATTTGACTTAGTATTACAAATATTGCTTAATTGTCTTTAATATTGTGAAGTTACTTTCAAGAAGTAACTATCTTTCTTTCATGAACTTTGATACAGATGAAAATTAAAAATTAGAAATTTTAATTTCAATAATTAATATGTGGATTTCATAAGGGTCAAAATTTAAAATTACCTAAGGCTTGGTAGATAGGTTCAAATTATAATGTATGTGTTTTTTTTTTAAGATTTGTCTTTCAAGAGCAGTTTTAGGTTAACAACAAAATTGAGAGGAAGGTGTGGAGATTTCTCATATTTTTCTGTCCCAATATATGCATATCCTCCCCATTCTCATGATCTCACTAGAAGGGTACATTTTCTGACCATGTATGAACCTATACTGATACATCACAATCACATAAAGCTCAAGGTTTACTTTGGGGTTCAATTTGGAGATCTATATTCTATGGATTTGAAATATCATATATCCGTCATTATGATATCATACAGAGAATTTTTGCTTCCCTAAAACTCCAGTCATCCTTGGGAAACTGCTGATATTTTTATTGCCTCCATATTTTTGGCTTTTTCTGAATTTCAAATGACTGGAATCATACAGTATGTAACCTTTTTAAATTGACTTCTTCCAGGCATTTGAGTTTCCTCCATATCTTTTCATGGCTTAATAGTTCTTTTCTTTTTGGAACTGAATGATATTTCATTGTCTGCCTGTACCACAGTTTATTTATCCATTCACCTACTGAAGGACATTTTAGTTGCCTTCAAATTTTGGCCATTATGAATAAAGTTACTATAAATATTTGTGTGCAGGTTTTTCTGTGGATAACAGTTTCCAGTTTGGGTAAATACAGAGGAGGACAACTGCTGGTTCTTGATGTCACTTTTTTTTTTTTTTTTTTTTTTTTTTTTTTATTGGTGTTCAATTTACTAACATACAGAATAATACCCAGTGCCCGTCACCCATTCACTCCCACCCCCCGCCCTCCTCCCCTTCTACCACCCCTAGTTCGTTTCCCAGAGTTAGCAGTCTTTACGTTCTGTCTCCCTTTCTGATATTTCCCACACATTTCTTCTCCCTTCCCTTATATTCCCTTTGACTATTATTTATATTCCCCAAATGAATGAGAACATATAATGTTTGTCCTTCTCCGACTGACTTACTTCACTCAGCATAATACCCTCCAGTTCCATCCACGTTGAAGCAAATGGTGGGTATTTGTCATTTCTAATAGCTGAGTAATATTCCATTGTATACATAAACCACATCTTCTTTATCCATTCATCTTTCGTTGGACACCGAGGCTCCTTCCACAGTTTGGCTATAGTGGCCATTGCTGCTAGAAACATCGGGGTGCAGGTGTCCCGGCGTTTCATTGCATTTGTATCTTTGGGGTAAATCCCCAACAGTGCAATTGCTGGGTCGTAGGGCAGGTATATTTTTAACTGTTTGAGGAACCTCCAAAGCTGTGGTCATCAAGACAGTGTGGTACTGGCACAAAAACAGACACATAGATCAGTGGAACAGAATAGAGAATCCAGAAGTGGACCCTGAACTTTATGGGCAACTAATATTCGATAAAGGAGGAAAGACTATCCATTGGAAGAAAGACAGTCTCTTCAATAAATGGTGCTGGTTCTTATGATAAGAATATATTTAGTTTATCTTCCACAGTATTTGTACTATTTTGCATTCCCATCAGCATTGAGTGAGAGTTCCTTTTGCTACACATCATCATCAGCATTTGGTGTTGTCTATGTTCTGGGTTTTGACCATTTTGATAATTGTAGAGTGATATCTCATTGTTGTTTTAATTTGTATTTCCCTGATGACATAGAATGTGGAACATTTTTTCAAATGATTATTTGCCATCTGTATGTCTTATTTGGTTAGATGTCTGTTAAGAAATTTGGCTCATTTTTTAATCAGGTTAATGGTGTTCCTATTGTTAAGTTTTAGGAATTCTTTGCTTATTTTGTATAATTAGTCCTTTTGTCAGATGTGATTTTTGCAAATGTTTTTTTCCCAGTCTGTGGCTTGTTTTCTCATTCTATTGGTATTGTCTCTTGCAGAGCAGAAATTTTAATTTTTTAAAAATATTTTATTTATTTATTTGAGAGAGAGACTAGAGTGTGCATGAAAGAGAGAGCACAGGAGTTGGGGGAGGTTGTATGGCAGAGGGAGACACAGACTCCTTGCTGAGCAGGGAGCCTGATGAGGGGTTAGATCCTAGGACCCTGGGATCATGATCTGAGCCAAAGGCAGATGCTTAACCAACTGAGCCGCCTAGGTGCCACAGAAGTTTTTAATGTTAATAAAATTCAACTTATTCATTGTGTCTTTTATGGAACATATCTTTAGTGTTGCAACTAAAAAGTCATTGCTCTACCAATGCTCATGTAGGTTTCTTCTATGTTATATTCTAGAAATTTTATAGTTTTGCATCTTACATTTAGGTTTCTGATCCATTTTGAGACAATATTTGTGAAGCAAGTAATGCCCATGTCTAAATTAATTTTTTACAATTGTGTGTCAATTTGTTCTAGCATCATTTGTTGGAAAGAATATCTTTGTTGCACTATATTATCTTTACTCTTTTGTCACAGATCAGATGACTGTATTTATGTGGGTCTATTTCTAAACTATATTTTGTTCTACTGATTTGTTTTCTTTTTTAAAAATATTTTATTTATTTATTCATAAGAGACACAGAGAGAGAGGAGAAACATAGGCAGAGCGAGAAGCAGGCTCCCTGCAGAGAGCTCAAGGTGGGATCCAATGTAGGACCCCGATATCACTCCCTGAGCCAAAGGCGGAAGTCCAACACTGAGCCACCCAGGCGACTTGATTTATTTGTCTCTTCTTTTGGCCAATACTGTGTTGATTATCATAGTTTTACAGTAAATTGTGAAGTTGGGCAATATCAATCCTACAACTTTGATCTCCATTATTATGTTGTCTGTTTTGGATCTTTTGTTTCTTCTTCATATACATTTTTTAGATGGTTTGTTGATTTTTGAGAAATAACTTGTTGATATTCTGAGATTGCATTGAATCTATAAATCAGATTGGGGAGAACTGACATCTTGACAATATTGAGTCTTTCTATCTATGAACATGGAATATTTCCTGTTATTCTTTGATTTTGTTCATTAGAGTTTTATAGTTTCCTCATGTAGGTCTTGTACATATTTTGTTAGATTCATACATAAGTATTTTATTTTGGTGGCTGCTAATGTAAATGATATTGCATTGTTAATTTCAAATTATACCTGTTGATTACTGGTATATAGAAAATAAATTGACTTTTAAATATTAACCTTGTATCCTGAAATGTCTTGTTATAATTGCTTATTAATTCTAGGAGTCTAATATTTTTGTATAGGTGTGTATTTTTTTTGTTTGTGTGTATATCTGTTTTGAGTTTGTTTATGAACATGTTGGCATTGAGAACACCTGCATTAAATTTTTATATTTTATTTTATTTTATTTTATTTTATTTTATTTTATTTTATTTTATAGATTTTATTTATTTGACAGAGAGAGAAAAGAGCAAGCGTGCACAAGCAGAGGGAGCAGCAGAGTGAGAGGGAGAAGAATGCTCTCTGCTGGGAAATCCCTAGTTGGCTCAGTGGTTTAGCACCTGCCTTCCGCCCGGGGCCTGATCCTGGAGTCCCAGAATCGAGTCCCACATCAGGCTCCCTGCATGGAGCCTGCTTCTTCTGCCTGTGTCTCTGCCTCTCTCTCTCTCTCTCTCTCTCTCTCTCTCTTTCTCTGTGTGTTTCTCATGAATAAATAAATAAAATCTTAAAAAAAAAAAGAATGCACTTTGCTGAACAGGGAGCTTGATGTGGGGCTCGATCCCACGAACCTAGGATCATGATCTGAGTCCAAGGCATATGCTTAAGAGACTGAGCCACCTAGCTGCCCAAATTTTTATTCTTTAATTGATAACAATTTGGCTATCTTGTTTCCTCTATAGAAGTGCCAGAAAACTAAAGTTAATTGTATCCAGTAGAAAAAGTGATCCTAATTTCTATATATATAATATGAAATTATGATATCCATTTAATTTTCAGGAATGTTTCTATGCTCTGTAATTTGCTATTACCATATTAAAAATAATTCTGTAGTTTGAGAATTTTTGTCATAGCAAATACAATTAAATAAAAATATTGTCTATGAAATAGATGTGTAAGAAATTTACTATACAGAAAATGTCTATATAAACAGGGAAAAAATAGCAGTTCTTGTTTCCAACATGAAACTGTGAAACTTTATTTCTTGAACTTATTTTCATAGATTAAGCCCCGTGTTTTCTTCTGAGACTTGAATTTATATTAATCCCATAAAGGTCATTGCACATTATTCCATTCAGCATACCCATCACAAGTCTAGTCATAATTCTATTAGGTAGCGTACAAAGATTTAATTAAATTTCCTGAGAAAATTTGCTAGAGTATGATTTCCTGAATTTGAGTGAAAAAAATACAGTTAAAATATTTTAGCACAATTTATGTATTACAGAAGCTGCTTTCATGTTCAAGTGTTCAAATGTTTATGAGTATTTACTTCATCAGGGGTATAGACTTTTTGTGAAAATACAAATATGATAAAGTTATAGTCCTTGTCTTGATGTAGGGCTATAGTAAAATGAAAGCAACAGACTTACAAGCAAATCAAGTCAACATATTGTGTTACATGTTAAATGTTGCTGGAGGTAGGAGTGTTAGTGTGGGAGAAATGGAAGAACTGTTTGTTGTTGTCTGTTTTTTAATATAAAGGAAAAATGTTAAGTACAAATATGAGTATATGGGCACTGAGAATAGACCCTAGAGCAAATTCTCTTGGTTCCAATAAGGATTTTTAGATGACATTGACTCAAAATTTGAAGAGTGAGGAAAGTTAATACTGTTGAATGGAATAAACTACAGGGGAGAAGATTCTGCTTATTTCTTGCTTAGATACCTAATGTATTTTAGAAAATATATTAGATACTTGATAAATATTTATTTTTAAAAGAAGTAATTTGAGTAGAAGGGACAATAAGAGGAAACAATATGAAATAATATAGTGTACTAATTTTACCAGAAGCTTCATATTAATCGTAAAATTTAAGATTGAAAATGGTGACAAATATCACCTATGTGGAAAATCTAGTTCATCCTCACTCTCAATGAATGTCTTCCTTGGAAAAATGTCTATCCATATCCTTTATTTTTTAATCAAAATTTTTTCTCTTGAGTTGTATTAGTTCCTTATATATCTTGAATATTAATCTCTTTTTTTGTTGTGAATATTAATCTCTTATTAGATATATGGCTTGCAAATATTTTCTTTCCTTCCATAACTTGCTCCTCTAATGTACTGTAGCACTCTTCATTTCAGAATGTGGCTATTCATTGTTTTTATTGTTTCTTTGTGAGAACCCAGAAAGATTAATATTTTATTGAAGAAAACTAATCATATGACCAGGGTAATAAAAATATTTACTGCAGATAAGGTAAGTATCCTTAAAATGTAGAGGTAATTAATTAGAGCTCTTAAAAATAACAATTAAAATAATAGTAATAATAATAATGTAGGCTAAAGGAGAGAATGGATACAACTGGAGAATATAGTATTGACTAGAAAATTGGAACATATAAGTCTTCAAAAACATAAATAAAAAATATACTGCCTTAGTGTGATGGTATGTTTTTAAAAATAATATCTGAAATAAATACAAGTATTCAATAGATGATTTTTCAAATTTTGTATGTGTGAGTGAATTACAAAGAGTTACTTAAATGATAAGGCAAAGTCTTAGCTGAAGTACATTGCTGAGAGTGTTTTTGGATGAGATTAGCATTGAATTCTGTGAGTTCTAAGTAAGCAGATTATCCTTCATAGTATGGATGGGCCCCATCCAAACAGTTGAAGGCCCTGAATAAACAGAAAGACTAGCTTCCCTGACAAAAGGAAATTTTCTCATTGCAGCATTATCTCTCCTGAGTCTTGGGTTTAACAATTCTTTTCACAGATTTAGACTTCCAGTCTCCATAATCACATCACCTAAATCTTTTTTTTTTAAGATTTTATTTATTTATCCATGAGAGACACACAGAGAGAGAGAGAGAGAGGCAGAGACACAGGCAGAGAGAGAAACAGGCTCTATGCAGGCAGCCTAATGTGGGACTCAATCCCGGGACTCCAGGGTCACGCCCTGGGATGAAGGCAAATGCTCAATTGCTGAGCCACCTAGGCATCCCACATCACCTAAATATGTACAATAATGCTCTTTCTGTCTATATATACATCCTCTTTTTTTTTTTTTTCGTCTGGAGACCTCTAACTGATCCATTGCTCAAATATAAAGAAAATTGATATCAGGATGAAAATAATAAGATAGGTGATGATAATCTCTTTGGTTTACCTAAAAAGTAAAATTATTCACTCTGGCACTATAATTTGAAATTGCTTTCATTTATTTGTACATGACATCTAAGTATTATTGGTTTTGAAATATAACATAGAAGTAGGCCTAAAATCTGGAATGAATTATAATAGTTATATAACATCATCTATCCACATTCTTTTATTTTAAGATTTTATTTATTTATTCATGAGAGACAGAGAGAGAGAGAGAGGCAGAGACACAGACAGAGGGAGAAGCAGGCTCCATGCAGGGATCCTGACGTGGGACTCAGTCCCGGGTCTCCACGATCACACCCTGGGCTGAAGGCGGCTCAAAGCCACTGAGCCACCCGGGCTGCCCTCTATCCACATTCTTAATGAAAAAGGTTAAAAGATCATAGAAGTTATGGTATACATATAATGTATACAGTATATACATATAATGTTTTATATAAATTACTATATGTTATAAATAAATTATATGGTAATATATGTATATTTAATATGTGTGTATATATACATAGCATATAAATATTATGTAAAATTTATTTAAAAGGTATAAGATAAAATATTAAAAGTTTTGGACAAATTATAATTGCTATTTTAAAATACAAGCCAAATTCACAAGTAAATACAGTTATTGTAAAAATTTTCCACTTTCAGGAAAATAAAAGTATAAAGTAAGAACATTTTTACCTATGAACAAAAAGTGGTTTACTTAGATCAACAGGGCAATTAGAAAAATTCAAGGTAATATCCTAATTATTTTGGTAATCTTTATTGTGCTAACGAGCCAAATGAAGATAAGTATAAAGATACCATTTATTATTTTTTTTCTATCAATGCTTTAGTAAGTCAGGGTCTTATGGTTTCTGGTATTTTAAATAAGTGAGAAACAGAG
This sequence comes from Canis aureus, assembly GCF_053574225.1. Taxonomy (NCBI): domain Eukaryota; kingdom Metazoa; phylum Chordata; class Mammalia; order Carnivora; family Canidae; genus Canis; species Canis aureus. The sequence goes on from NC_135635.1 coordinate 29,885,654, forward strand.
AAATCAAGAAAGAGGTTGATTTTCTCTAAAAATTTAAACTACCTTAATTCTATATCATATGAACATAGTATTTAAAGTAAACAAAGATTACAGAAGAAACTAAGGGACCCTTTGACATACATCCCCATTGATGTTCATGTTCCCCTTTCATTCTCCTTGAGTGAGAGAATGAAGCTCTCTCTGCTTCTCTCCCTTCTTCTTTCTCTCTTTATCTTTACCCTCTTCTCTCTCTTTTTCCCTCTCCCTCTCTGCCTCTTTCCTTCTGCTCCTCAAATTATCCATGTATGTTGGTTACATACTAATATCTGATTGTAGTTTTTGTCTGCACTGTGAAAGAAAGTGTTATCACACTGGCTTCTGGCACTATTTACCATGGAGAGGTCTAGTCAGAGTCTAATTAGATGTCTCTCGGGATAGTTTTTCTCTCCTTCCTGGATACCCTTAAGATCATCGTGTTGCCTTTCATATCAGCAATTTCACGACAGGACATAGGAGTGAGTTTCTTTTTATTTACAGATAAATGTCTGCAGATATATGTCTTGTATCAGTTCTAAAAAAATAAAAAAAATCCAAACATTGTCTTTTCTCTAGTCTCTGCTATTTCCATTCTCTCTGGAATGTCAAAAACAGAGAAAACTCTTGCCGGAATAAAATGAGCAAACCTTACGTGTATCAGAGAATTGAGGTCATGGAGCCAATTACTGTTGCCGCCCCTCCCCCAACCCAAATTGAAGACTGACAGGTCAATATGAAGAATCACAGCTTATGGGAGCAAAAGTGGAGGAATAGAAACCACCACTGGAGCCAGGACAGGGATAGGCAAACTTAAATTGCAACTGATGAATTGCTGGGGGCTCAATTTGGACAAGTTTGAGAGTTACAAACTCCAGAGACATCCATTATTATGGGGGTGAACAAACTTTTGGGAATTTTACTTCCAGGAGCTTTACCAGGTTCTTACAACAAAGTAGCCATTTTGAAACACACCCAGAGCATTCTGTTCTCCTTAATAGGCCTGCCCTTGAAACTATTTTACCAGAATAAACCAGTTGGAGTTTTACCAGAGCCTACCCAGCCTGGGGAAAAGGAATACAATGTCAGTGTGTTCTAGAATCCCACATGGGGAAGAAAATACCCAGCCTCTGTCCTTTACTTGTAAAATTCACAGCCAAGGCTCAAAGGCTCTCTAAAAGACTGAGAACCTATCATAAGATTACACAACCCTCCCCTTCACCCTCCCCACAAAGTAATACCACACCAATGAGGCTCTGTATAATAAGGGATAACAACTGAAAGAACTGCTGATGACAGATCAAAGAAGTCTCCATGGACAACCAAAGATAAAAGAGGAGACAATAAAACAAGTTACCAGGGGAAAATGTAGACTATGACACCTATAGCTACAGTAAACAGTAACATAGCTGAACTCCTAGTCAAACAAAAACTCACACTATACTTAGGTTTCAGTCTAACAAAACATGTATAAGAACTATATAAGGAAAAATATTTGATAAAAGAAAATAATATTTAAAGAAATGGGAATATATTCCACATACATTAATGGGAAGACTCAATATTGTTAAAATGTCAATTCTTTCCAACTTTATTTATAGATTCAACATAATCCCAATATAAATCCTAGCACATGATTTTATGAATATAAGTAAACTGAATCTGAAGTTTATATGGAAAGGCCACTGATTCAGAATATTCAATATTGATCCAGAATAACCAATACAATTTTGAAGGAGAAGAACAGTTAGAGCATTAACAGTACCTGATTCCTAAAATCACTAAAACGCTACAAAACCAAAAGAGTGAAGTAATGGCAGATTAGACAAATAGATTAATAGAGCAGAATAGAGGATTCAAATTAGGTCCACACAAATATAGTCGACTTATGATTAACAGAGGAACAAAGGCAATTCAGTGGCAAATAGCTAGTCTTTTCAACAAACTATGTTGGAATAACTGCAAAAAAAAAAATTAGACAGAGGTCTTGCAATCTTTCCAAAAAAATTAATTTTAAAAACCCAAAACTTTAGAATTCCTATAACATAGGAGACAGTCTGGTGTTATTGGATTTGTTAATGAATTTTTAGTAAAAACACCAAAATATGATACCTAAAAGAAAAAAATGATTAGACTCCATTAAAATGAAAAACTTTGGTTCTATGAAAGGTAACGATAAGAGACTAAAACACGCCATAGAAAAAAATCTTTCAAACCGCATATTCATTAAAGGACAAGTATCTAAAATATACAAAGGTTTTTAAACTTCAACAATAAGAAAAAAAAAAAAACAAAAAGTGTGAAAAACATCTGGACATTTACTCCAGAAGACATAAAGATGGTAATAAGCATATGAAAAGATGTTCTACATTATATATCATTAGGCAAATTAAAACCCATTGGATACTGCTACACACCTATTGGAATGGCTAAAATCCAAAACACTGACAGTACCAAATGTTTTTGAGAATGTGGAGGAACAGGAATGCTCATTCATTGCTGATGGGAATGCAAAATGGTGTAGCTAATTTGAAGACAATTTGGCAGTTACTTAGAAAACTAAACATTACTCATATCATACCATCTAGCACTGGAGTTTCTTGGTGTTTAGCCAAGACAGTTGAAAACTGATGTTCACACAAAAACCTATACGAATGTTCATAGCAGTTTTATTCATAATTGCCAAAACCTGGAAGCAACCAAGATGCCTTTCAGTAAATGAATGGATAAATAAAGTTGTACATCCAGATAGTGAAGTATTATCTAGAGCTGAAAAGAAATAACTATTGAGTCATGAAAAGACACAGAGGAAACTTAACTGCATCTTACTAAGTGAAAGAAGTCAAACTGCAAAGGCTACATACTGTATGATTCCAACGGTATATCTGGAAAAAGCAGAACTATGGAGACAGTAGAAAGTTCAGCAGTTGCCAGGGATTGTGGGAAGGGAAGGGTGAATAGGTAAATGAAGCATAGGATATTTTAGGGCAGTGAAATTAGTCTGTATGGTACTGTAATAGTGGAAGCGTGCTTTTATACATTTGTTAAAATCCATAGAAGGTACAACACAAAGAGTGAACCCTAATGCAAACTATGCTCTTTAGCTAATAATAATATATAAATATTGGTTCATCAATTAGATATGTGATGTTAGTAATAGGGGAAACTGTATGTATGTGGGAAGGGAGGGGGTGTGTGGAAATTCACTGCATTTAAATGCTTAATTTTTCTATAAACCTAAAACTGCTTTAAAAAATAAAATCTAGACATCCCTGTGGGTCAGCAGTTTAGCTCCTGCTTTCAGCCCAGGGAGTGATCCTGGAGTCTGGGAATCAAGTCCCGCATCAGGCTCCCTGCATGGAGCATGGAGCCTGCCTCTCCCTCTGCCTGTGTCTCTGCCTCTCTCTCTCTCTCTCTCTCTCTGTGTCTCTCATGAATAAATAAATAAAATCTTTTTAAAAATCTATTATTTTAAAAAATGCATTGTAATGTTAAATTTTCTTTGGAGAAATCAAGTTGTTCTTAAGATTCAAATGGAAGTTATTACAAGACTTTTTATAAACAATTTAATTTACCCCATGTCCAGTAACATTTTCTGAAAAATAAAGCCATTTATTTTGAGTTAAATTATTAAACAGATTAAACTTTACAGTGTATTCACAAAAAACCCAAATACTTTAAAACTATTCAATAACTAGAATATAAACTTAAAATTATTTCACTAAATACTAAGTCCTTTTCAACTTTTCCTTTGGACAAATGGCCCTTTTCAAACTTTTGCAAATATTATCTTCTCCAAGTTTTTGATTGATATTGAGATTTATATCCATCAAATTTTAAAATTAAGACTTTAGTATGAATTATTTGTTATAAAGTTGTATGCATGCCTGTCTATTGCAATTGAATGATTATCTTTTACTTCGATATTTAGTTTAGAATGAAAATCAAAATTCTTCAAATTGAAAAAGTCTTAATTTCACAGGAAATAGAACTGTCAACTAAATTATATAGAAGATAATTCAAGCAGAAAAAAATAGTTTTCAGATGGATGTTTGGCATTTGATTGTTTTCAAATAAATGTTGGTCCTTCTGCTTTGATTGTTGGTCATATATTTAATATTGGTGTATATTGTTTGGAATGATCATTCCAAAGTACCTCTAGGATTTCTCACTGGAGGTACATTTTTAGCTTCAGAAATATTTCAAAAATAGTTTTGGTTTGTGTAACTGAAAAGTACTGGAAAATATGAGCCTTAACAAACCAAATCTTATTTCTCACTCTTCACTCCGTGTCCATTTCAGGCTCACAAGGAGGTTTGGGCTCATTGCAGGCCCAGCAGCTCCCAAACTGACAGCTGCTTCATCTGGAAACACACTTCTAGGATGGCCACAGCAGGGAGGAGAGGATGGGGCGAATCATTTCTATTTTCAAGCTTTTGTTCAAAAGTGACACATGTCACTTCCACTCACATTTTGTAGACCAAAGCAAGTCATTTGGCCAAAACTTACTTTAAAGAAGACAGTTCTATCTTATACCCAAAAGTCAGGGTAAGGTATATTCTCGGGTTAGCAGTTATGCTACACCATTTGTGATAGTTTGTTTTGCCAGGAAAAGAAATAGCTTAGTATATTTTCCCCCTCTGGGAAATAGTCTACGTGTTTTAATAGCTTGGTGATGCTAGTAAGTGAATAGACTGTGTGTGTGTGTGTGTGTGTGTGTGTGTGTGTGTTTGTAAATTGTTTTATATTCTTTGGGTCTGAAAGTCATCTTTACGCGTTCCTGTTTGCTCTGAAGGCACAAACATTACTGCCATTCCTGGAAGCCCAATTTTGAGAAAAGAGGCAGAGAAAGGGAGGAAGAAAAGTGTGATAGAATAGTGAAAATAAGCAGGAGAGAAAAAATAGAGGGGGAGAGGAATAAATGAGAACAAAGCAAGAAAATAGAAGACATGGGAGAGGGGGAAGAGATTTTTGGATAGTCTTAAATTTTATTAATTTAAAATCAAACTTCTGTACTTTTGATATAAAGACTACGAAGCCCATTTCAAGAATTCTTTCTCAAAATGCATAATTTTTTCCATCTTGTGATGTTTAATTAGGTTCATTTCTAATACGTGAATACATACAGAATTCTACCTGAGGGTTCTTAAAACCTCTGACCTACCTACCCAATTTTCTGTAGGCATCTTTATCTCATTGTACATACTCTGGGCACCAACTCTTCTTGCTCTGTACTAATTCAGACTTGCAAAAGATGGGAAATACTCTTCAAGTGGAATACTAAATACTAATTGAAACAGCCTGGGAGTTTGAATGGCTGCATCTTACCCAGATGGTGATTTCCTTAAGTAAATTGTTTCATTAGAAAGAACAATACTGGGCGGTGGTTGCAGTCAGCTAAGCTACCCACCCTTGTTTTCAGCTCAGGTTGTGATCTCAGGGTTCTGAGATTAAGCCCCCCAGAATCCGGCTCCATGCTCAGCATGGAATATGCTTAAGACTCTCTCTTCTCCCCTCCTCTGCCCTATGCTCTCTCTCTGTAAAACTAAATAAATGAATCTTTTAAAAGAAGGAAAGAACAATATTGCCACTTGGCTATTATACACAAGATGTATATGCGCTGCATGGAAGAATGGAGTATTTAGACCAAGAGCCATTCCAACTATATTTAGAATGAGAATCCAAGGAAAGAAGTAGATTATCATAAATTTTATAGAGAAAACAATTTCTAAATTTTTGCCTGATAATCTTAAAAATTAGGGGAAAAAGCATTGATTTTAACAAATAGTTGTTTCTAAGTTGGCATAGATATTTCCAACATCTTGAATTTATTTATTTATCATTGAGTTACAATCAATCATTTTCAAGGTGAATTGAAACCTTTAGAAAACTTTTTCAAAAGAAGGACTAAGTAAATAAACTACTCATCTTAGGCCATAATTAAATAAGAATGAAATTATGTTCTCTGTCTCTATCTTGATTAAAACAAAACAAGTATATTTATGTCTTAGTTCATTATACTTCTCTGGTATCATTGTTAAAATATCTGGAAGCTCCTAGATTTAGAACTACTAAAAGATTTTTAAAATAATCGGATGAACAAAGTCACTATATTAGACAATAGGGAAATATTCAATTGTCTTTATCCATTTGGTTAGAAAACTTCTAACTTGCCCTGGCATCTACCTTGTATTGCTTCTTTATTTCCTTTTCCAGACATAGTGCTAACACATTCAGGGTGATTTCTCATCCATTTTTTTCTAGCATTGAAGCCTATGTTTTCTGTTTGATAAAATGACACCTTTGGACTTATGAATTTTGGAATACTTCATTTTCCCAATGAATGAAAGCTCTAAATTACTGAGCGCAGAGAAGTTAATTAATGGAATGTAGAATTCTTAGTATACCAGTATATACTAAGTATATACTTAGTATATCACCGTAGGGATAATAATACTACACCTACCCAGTACATTTTGAGGATTAGAGGAGACAATATATTTAAAGCTTTTACTACATTATCTGGCATATGATAAGTGTTATGTGTTTACTATTATAATTTCTAAATTGTCTCTCTCTACATAGTACATTATTTAAAAAATACTTTTAAACAAATGCAACTCAGAAGATTCTGCATTCTGCAAATGCAACAAATATGTTAGTTAGCTGTCACGCAGTGCATTATTTATCTTGCTTTAACCGTCAATTAAAATACCCCCCAAAATTCTACCACAACTGAAATCAATACCACCATAAAGATGAGAGACAGAAGTGCATTTCTAAGTGAGTGACTTCTCTCCAACTTTAATAGGTCATTGATATTTTTACCCTTTGCCTCTGCCTCTAAGACTTTAAGACTTGTCATCCCACAATACTTTGCATCAGCCAGGCTGCACTGGTACATATGGGAACTGTGGTTTCTGGGCATTGTAGAACTTTGGTCAGGTGAGAAACCTGTTCCCTACAAGTGGGTGTAAGATTTCCAATGAAAGTTAATCATAGAGTTATTGTGAGCACAGAGTTAGGTACACTATTTTCAATATTATCAATAACAATTATAAAGACATGTAAAACTTGTACACATACATTTAAGGTATGTACATACATCTATAACACATGAAAACGAATATAGCAAGAGATAAGCACCTTTAAAATCAAGTGTGTGAGAATAGCGATGTTTTGTATTCTTTTGCATATATGTGTACATCTTAATTTTATGCTCCCAAATCAATAATAATTAAAAGTCAATCCTCCATTTCTGGTTAAAACTCTAGCCTGAAACCTAAAGCTCAACTAAGCTCAACTAAGCTCAGCTAAAGCTTAACTAAGTCCCAAGGTATCATAACTTTTAGTTTAAACTCGAACATACTATCACTCATATTTAGTAACAGCATTTTTTAAGAACTATTAATCCTAACCTAGATTCATTTATCTGATGAAAAATGAAATTTGATTTAAATAGAGAACTATTTTGACAATTAGGGAGAAAAGATTAATTTTTTGTAGCCCCATATTTCATATTATCCTTTGTACCAGACACAGACATTTACTACTTTTTTTTAAAAGTAAGCAATAATTATCAAATGAGCCCAGTGCAGTCAAATTGAATTTATTGAAGACAATGTTTACAATGATTAGTACAACAAAGAAGATTATGATGAAAAATAAAAAGAAATAAAGAAATAAAATAGCGTTCATTCTTCGTGGAAAATTGTTGAATTAGATAGATGGTATTTCCTTTACAAGATAATGAGTTAGCAATAATTCAAACCTGTACTATGCAAGGATAAAGGCGGAAATAACTTAAATTTATTAGAAAATACTACAACTTGTACCCTACTATCTATAAACACTTCTATTTCTATGAGTTACTAAATATTTTTCCCTTATTATGCAACGATTGTTTTCCATCCTCTTTAGAAGATAGATCTTTCCTCGAGGGAAGCTTTAGATATATTTTTTTCTATGTCATTGTTAATGAGTTTATAACATGATGAGGACTGTGATTATTTACCTTTTGAAACACTGGTATTTGCTTGAGAGATGGAGTCCCAAAGATCAGGACTTGAGAACTTCCTTTCTTTTCAGTATTTCCTTGAGCCAACTCTTATGCTGGACTGAGGGCAGCTGGCTGTGTGCTTCTTTCCCAACATCTGGAGCTCCAAGAATTTAACTAAGTTCAATGATAGTTTAACTCTCTATATATTTTCTACAGCATTTTTCCAGTTCCCAGAGAAGCATGGAGAGTTATTCCTAAGACTTTACATTTTTACTTCAATGATTATGTTTTGGCTATATATTAGTATTCTGTCTTCCCACATTTTATTTATACCTTTTTCAGAGCTCTTGTTATTTTGTTTACCTTATTATGTTACCACATGCTTAATAAATGCTCTTTTATCTAACAGACCCTTGTCTATTTTTAAGACTTTATTTATTTATTTGAGGGAAAGCATGAGCAGGAGGAGGCGCAAAGAGAGAGAGAGAGAAGCGGACTCCTCACTGAACAGGGAGCCTGTCACAGGCTTGATCTCAGGACCTCAGGATCATTACCTGAGCCAAAGGCAGACATTTAACCGGCTGAGCCATCCAGGTGCCCCCACCTTATTTTTTTCTTATTGCCTTCTCTTTATATTGTTTTAGGCTAACTTTATTATATATTTAATTTTTTCCCAGTATATCATGTATATTTATAATCTCTGGGCACAAATTTGTTTCTTCTGTAGATTAATGTCCTAAAGACTAATGTCCTTCTGGAATACTAAAAATAATGACTCTAAGGAGTATAGTGAAAAGGAAAAAGGAGGAAATTAGGAAGATAGAATAGGCAGCGCTAATAGTAAACAGTAAGATATTTAAACCTAAATGTATCAGTAATGACATTAATTTGAAAATTGGTTAAATTACCTACTTAAAAGATAATAATTTCAAAATGGTAACAAAGTTTCACTATATGCTTTTTATGGTGTAAGCATAAGGACTCAAAGTTGAAGTAAAAGAAGGAAGAAGAGGTATCGAGGTATCGTGCAAATATCAACACATTAATTCTGTTAAAATGAAAAAAAAAAGTTCAAATCCTTAGAATTTGCAACACCAAGAATGAACCGTTAAGTAAATTTTGGACTTTGATAATGATGTGTTAATATAGGTTCATCCATTGTAATTAATGTAGCTGTCTGATGAGAGATGTTGGTAATGGGGAAGGCTCTGCATGTGTGGGGACAGGTAGTATCTGAAAAATCTCTATATCTTCTCCTAAATTTTGCTGTGACACTGTAACTGCCCTAAAAATATACTCTCAGTAAAAAAAAAAAAAAAAAAAAAAAAAAAAGAAAGAAAGTAAAAGAAAATAAAAATTAAGTGAAAAGGTTTTCCTAGAGATGAACAAGGTTATTTAATAGTAATATAGTTCTCTTTAGTTTTTAAATATTTTATTTATTCATTCATGAAAGGCATAGAGAGAGAGAGAGGCAGAGACACAAGCAAAGGAAGAAGCAGGCTCCATGCAGAGAGCTAGATGTGGGACTCTATGCAGGCATTCTGGGATCACGCCCTGAGCCAAAGGCAGACGCCCAACCACTGAGCCACCCAGGCATCCCAGTAATAGTTTTTATTGACCAATAAATCATTCCAAATTATAGTGAGAAAGCTCAACACAACTTCATCAGTGCTTGATCAATCCAGCATGTAAAAAAATAGTATGTGGGATATTTTAACAATATGACTAGCAAACCTGAAATAATTATCATGTTCAAAATACTACAAGACCAGAACTATACAGTATACAATTATAGAGTATATACAGCATTTTTAATTTTTTTTTAGAGAGAGAGAGAGAAAGAGAGAGAGAGAAAGCATGCCTACAAGAGCTAGGGGTGGAAGAGGCAAAAGAAGGGCGAGAGAGAGGCTCAAGCATGTGATGTGGGGTTCGATCTCACCACCCTGAGATCATGACCCAAGCCAAAATCAAGAGTTGGATGCTTAACTAACTGGGCCACCCAGGTGACCCCTCAAAGATAATTTCTTAACCATAAAACAAATCTCAACAAACTTTAAATGATTGATATCATACACAGTATCTTTTTGATTACAGTGAAATACAACTGAAAATCAGTTTTAAAAACTTTTAAAGTCTACATATCACAGGCAGTTATAAAACACTTTTCCATAGATGCTATTGATTTAAAACTACAATTAATAATAAAAAAGTATTTTGAGCTAAATTGTAAGAAAGCTTGTGGGAAATGGCTAAAGCAAGGCTTAAAGGGCAATACAGAGCCTTAAGTGCAGAAATTAGAAAAGAAAGGCTAAAAATGATTGATAAATCTCAAGAGATAAGATAAAAAAAAGTCTCATCACTCAAAGGACATAAAGACATATAAAAATAAATATATAGCAGTGAAGAACAAGTATGCTTCCTGGGCAAAGAATCTACTAGTGAGTCACAGAGACTTTCCTTCAAGCTATTAAAACAAGGCTCTCTGTACATGGGTGATGCACAGGGAATTCTTGCTCAGTACATAAGACTAGTAGCCTTGTTGATATCAATTTTTTAAGTGTAATTTTCGAAAGTTAAATATGCTGGATTTGATTCCTGCCATACATACATTTGGCACTAGTTATTATTAACTATTTTGGACATGGGGTAAATTACTATTTTTATATTTTGGTTTCCTCATTTGCATAGAAAGAGTAATAGCATCTACTTTATAGAATCCTCAGAAGGCTATACTACTTAGTATCGTACCAGAGATACAATAAACTCTTAAAATACGTTCTTTTTATTTGTATCATTATGTAATTCCAAATCCTCTCTTTCATGATATTTGGGAATTCTGTTATCTGATTGTGTCTACTTTTTGGGGAACACAAAGAGAAATTTTACTGAGCTACATGCTGTCTTCCAAATATAAGTTTGTTTTAAATCCCCAAGGTTTGGCTGGTGCTGTTCTTTTTTCCTCAGCACTTTTAATACCATTGTCAGTTTAGCATCTGCTGCTAACTATTCAAATGAGGCTCAAGAATTGCTTTTTCTATGGAATATTCTTGACCATTTCCCCCGATTATATAAGTCGGAATTCCATATATATTTAATGAATGTAGAATTGATGAAATATCTTGAGGAGGAAATACCTAACAATAAACACAATTGCTAAAACATTACATTTGGTTGATCTCTTTATAGAATTTTATTTTCTTATGTTCCACTCACTTCCCACTTTTCATAATTCAAATAAACATCATGTTTAGCTATTGTTGAATATTAAGTTGACATCTTTATTGAGCTGTTCACAATGGCACCTGGATCTCTTTCCTTAGGAATTAAACAAATTTGCAGCCCATCAATGTCTGGCAGAAGTTTAATTTGTTTCTCTCACATTCATTAGCTCAATCTTTTCTAGGTTGAATTATATCTTCTGTGGAAATTCCCACTAGAAAACAACTAAATACACAATCAAATTCAGAATATATAGCTGTTCTCTTGCTTTAAATTCAATCTCATATTTCACAAATACATGTCATGATATTATGTCTAATAACCACCTATTATAAATATATTGTGGTAGAGGATATTTACAATACAGTCTGCAAAAGATAATGCAGGTTATTTAAGGAATTAAAAAAATCTTAAATTATGGTTAATTTATGGTTCCATCTAATCAAAATAAGATGCCATAATAATAATATACTGTGGCTATCAATGACAATGAGAAATATTAAAGACATCTTATAGATGGACATGTTCAAATCCCATTGCTCCTACCAAAGTAAAAATATTTTATTTTATTTTAAGATTTTATTTATTTGAGAGACAGAGAAAGAGAACAAACAGAGGGGTGGGCAGAAGGAGAAGCAGGGCTTCTGAGCAGGGAGCCCAATGTAAGGCTTGATCCCAGGATCCAGGGATCATGACCTGAACTGATGACAGATAATCTACTGAGCCACCCAGGTGCCCCTCAAAGTAAAAATATTTTTTTAAATTTTTATTTATTTATGATAATCACAGAGAGAGAGAGAGAGAGAGAGAGGCAGAGACATAGGCAGAGGGAGAAGCAGGCTCCATGCACTGGGAGCCCGACGTGGGATTCGATCCCGGGTCTCCCAGGTCTCCAGGATCACGCCCTGGGCCAAAGGCAGGCGCCAAACCGCTGCCTCACCCAGGGATCCCAGTAAAAACATTTTAAGTAAGTGAAGAGGAAGGTAAGAATTTTTGGTTTTTATGGTTTTTACAGTGAATTTAAAATTAGAACTTTAATTTAGTTGACTAAATGTTTTTAACAGATCTCCCTTTACTTTTAAATGTATTTTTTTCTTTTTTAAAAAGATATTTATTTTTTTAAATGTTAATTTTTTAGAGAGAGAGTGTGTGCACATTTGAGCATGGGCATAGAGGCAGAGGGAGAAGGAGAGAGAAACTCAAGCAGACTCTGATTGCAGAGACCCACATGGGACTTGATCTTATGACCCTGAGATTACTACCTGGGCTAGCTGCTTAACGAACTGCACCACCTGGGGCCCCTACTTATTTATTTTGGAGATAGAGAACCCACACATACCTCTGAGCAGGTGTAGGAGCAGAGAAAGAATCTCAAGCAACTCCCTGCTGAGCTTGGAGCCCTATGTGGGCTCAATCAGATGACCGAAATAATGACCTGAGCCAAAATCAAGAATGAGATGATTAACTGACTGAGCCCCTTTTAAATAAAAATTTTAATGCTAAGTGTAACATTAAAAGACTCTCACTCCACCAAGCACTTTGAAGAAACTTATGATGAAAATAGAATAGGTAGGCTTCTTATAATATTGACTACTCAACAGAACTTCTTTTTGCCATATTCTAATTGGGAAGATTCGCACATATAAAATTTGTGCTTTAAATGTTTAAGAGAAAATGTTTAAATAAAGCAGATTAAAGACACCTCAATGCTACAGTTGAATATTTCCGTGCCTAAAATTCTTCTGCCTGTCATAGGTCTATATTAGCTTGATATCTGAGATGTTTTCCCAATCAAATTATAAACCTGTTGATGATGGGAAATGCACTATAATATCTTTTCTGAAAAACATTAAAAGATAGGGGTGTGAGTGAGTCAATCAGTTAAGCATCCAACTCTTGCTTTTCGCTCACGTCAGGATCTCAGGGTGGTGAGATTAATCCCCACATTAGTCTCCTTGCTCAGCAGGGAGTCTGCCTGTAGATTCTATTCTCTTCCTCTCCCTGTCCCTTCTTGTGCAGGCGTGTATAAACACACACACACACACACACACACACACTCTCTCTCTCTCTCTCTCTCTCTCAAACAAATAAATAAATCTTTAAAATATGAAAAACATCAATAGGCATATTAGTACTTCTAGATTTACAGAAAAATTAAGCAGATGGTACAGTGAGTTCCCATATATCCCTTCTTCCTATTAACAGATTCCACTATTATTAACATCTCCCATTGGTGTGGTACATTTGTTACAAGTGGTGAACTAACACCGGTACCTTGTTATTAGCTGAAGTCCATAGTTTACATCAGAGTTTATTCTGTGTTATATAAAATTCTACGGATTTTGGCAAATGGGTAAAGTCAGGTGTCCACCATTATAGTATCATGCAGAATAGATTCAGCACTGTAAGGTTTCCTGTGCTTATCCTATTTATACTCCACTGCATCTTCCAGTTCCTTAAATCCCTAGTGACCACTTGTAATTTTAATATTTTTAGAGTTTTGACTTTTTAGATTTTCTTTGACTTACTAAATTCACTTATTTATATTTCAGTGTCCAGCTGTTCCAGTAACATTAGCTAAAAAACTGACCTTTCTCTGTTCATTTAATTACCTTTGCTCTTTTTCAAAGAGTAACTGCCTGTATTTGTGTGGATCTATATCTAGGCTTTTTATTTTATTCCAATAATCTATTTTTCCACTCTTTCACCATATCATATTGTCTTTACTCCCTAAACTTTATAGTAGTTTTTGATGTCAGCAAGTATCATTCCTCTGAAATTGCTTTTCCTCTTTGGGATTGTGTTGGCTATTTTCAGTCTTTTCTCTTTCTTTGAAAAGTTATATACACAAAATGATATGTTGGGATTTTTTTATGTTGGTGCTGAATATACAGATTAATGTAGAAGAAGTAGCATATTTATAATGTTGAGTCTTCCTATACTCAACATGGGGTTTATTTCTTTAGATATTCCATGATTTCTTTCAGCTGGATTTTATAGTTTTCCTTACATAGATTTGTATATATTTTGTTAAATTCAAATCTAAGTATTTAATTTTTTGGTACCACTGCTTTCTATTTGTTGTTCTGGTTGCTTGTTTCATTTTTATCTTCTGTTTTTGGTTTGATTGAGCATTTTATATAATCTTATGTTCTCTCTTTTAGCATAACAATTTCCATATATTTGAAAATTTATTGGTTGACATAAGGCTTGAAATATACTTTTACAACTAATATAATTCTTTTTTTAAAAAAAGATTTTATTTACTCATGAGAGACACACAGAGAGAGGCAGAGACTTAGAGGGAGAAGCAGGCTCTTCGCGGGGAGCCCTATGTGTGACTCTATCCCTCCCTGAGCCAAAGGTAGACGCTCAACCACTGAGCCACCAGGCGTCCTGAGTAATATTATTCAAATAACCCTATACTACTTCATTCTTCCCTCATCCCTTATAACACTGCTATAATTCAGTTCACTTAATCTGTAAGCTGTCATCATCAAACACATTGCTGCTATTATTTTGTAGTTGCCCATTACAACAATTAAGAATAAGAAACATAAAAGATTTTATATTATCTTCATTTATTTTTTTTCTATTCTTTCTAAATGCAGATTCAAGTTTCTGAATTGCATAATTTACTTTTCTTTGAAGAACTTATTTTAGCATTTCTTTAAGACAGTTCTTTTTTTTTTTTTTTTTTTTTTTTTTAAGACAGTTCTTTTGGAAAGAAATTTGCCTAGTTTTGGTTTGACTGAGAAAGTTTTATTTGTTTATATTTGTTTATCATTCTTTTTCTCTGTTTATAAAGGAAAATTGGATACAGAATTCTAGGTTGATGATTTTATCATTACACACTTTAAATCTTTTACTTCGTTGTCTCATTTACATGGTTTCTAAAGGGAAGTCCTATACAATTCTTACCCTTGTTCCTCTCCAGATAGTTTTTTCTTTTCCTCTGTTTTCCTCCAAGTTTTCTTTATTATCTTTTATTTTCTGAAGTTTGAGTATGATATCACACACACACACACACACACACATATAGTGTCTGTTACTAAGTTTTTTTTTGTTACTAAAAAAATTCTCAATCATTATTTCTTCAGTTTGTCTCTACTCTTTCTTCTATTGTTTCTACTATGTGTATGTCACATCTCTTGCAATTGGCACATGGTTCATCATTCTGTTCAATTTTTGACCCAATTTTTCCCCCTTGAATTTCAGTTTTGCTAATAATCCTCACTGATATGTCTTCAAGTTCACTAATTTTTTTCCTTAGTTTTGTTTTGTCTACTATGAACCAATCAAAGATACTTTTAATTTTTGTTACAGTGCTTTTGATCTCTAGTGTTTATTGATTCTCTTTTTGTGATCATCTCTCTTGTTCTTATTACCATCTGTTCTTGCATGTTGTCTACTTTTTCCATTAAAGCTCTTAATATATTAATTTAAATTCCCTGTTTGATAATCCCCAAATCTCTGCCATATCTGATGCTTGGTTCTGATGCTTGTTTTGCCTCTTCAAATTCTCTTTTCCTTGACTTTTGGCACACATTATATATATGTATATATATATAAATATATATACACATATATATAAAGATATAATGTCAGGTAATAGAATCTGAGATATATAGGCCTTAGTGTGGGACTTTACGTTTATTGGACTGGGAGTTAATCTGTGTTTAATTTTTTTTTTTTCTGCATGTCAGCAGCTTCAAACACCTCCAGCATCCTTATTTGTTTTCCTACCTTGTCTGTATTTCCCTACAAGGCAGTTTTGAAAATAAATACCTTTACAATATCTTAACCAATACTTTCTATGAAATACATAGAACATGCTATATCAATTCTTCAAAATCAAAATATTAGGACGGAGGATGGTATTTTAAGAGGCATATTCAAGTTTCAAGAAGCTTATAACATGCTAGAATCATGTTCAAAATCTAAGATAAACTTGAGTGGTAAATAGCATACAGGCTTGAACTTAATGTTTATCAATTCTTCAAATATATGATAGACAGGTATCAAAATATTCACAGTTGTTTCAATTATCCATAAGCACATTACCAACCAGGTATACTCAGCTTCTTGGAAAGTAAAATACTATTCTACTCTATATTGATCAGATAATATGAAAAAAAATTCTGTTCAAATTTAAGCTTTCCTTTACATAGTGACATTGTAAAAATAAATAAGAAACTTTCACTCACCCATTATGGAGAAAGCCATTATCATCCTATATGTATGTTTTTTTTCTAAAAAAAAAGAAAAAGAAAAAAAGAAAAAGAAAAAAGAAAGAAATTAGATATGATTTATAGCATAAAGGAAAGTATTATGACATGATCTAAGGAAGCCTAATGAGATCCCAGTTTTGCCATTGCTTATCTTTGAGGTCTGATGCAAATAATTTAACTTCCTGGGTTTTTTACTTCCCTTCAATAACATAATACCTGTTGTAATCAAGGGGCTAGATAAGATGATACCAAAAATTACTTCCAGTGTCAATAGCTTATAATATTTAAATTTATATTTTATTTAATCCTTTAAGGTCTAAGTGAATAAGCAATGTAACAATTAAAGCCTATTTATTGAATAGTGATTTTTTTGTGTTTGAATTTTAAGTTAAAAATGATTGTATGTTATCAATAATGATAAGATATAAGCCCTGAACATAATATCTATCTTAAATTATGAAAACATATAATTTACTGAAAATAGATTAATTTGGGGAGAAAAATTCATTCCTTAAGGATTATTCCCTCAATTGAGGGAATGAAGTAATTTATAACTGAATTATTTTTTATTTAGCATCTAGTTATGAACACACTGGCCTAATTTTATATGTGTAAAACTTTTTTTTTGTCAAAAATTTTTATGAAGGAAGTTGAATAAGGGAAAATAACTGGGCTCATAGATATAGTAAAACTTTTTTCTTTTTTTTTTTAAAGTAGGCTTCACACTCAAAGTGGGGTCTGAACTCATGATCTTGAGATCAAAACCTCAGCTAAGATTAAGGGTTGGATGTTTAACCAACTGATCACCCTAGGTGTCCCACAACAAAAACTATTTCAAAATTAATAGGAAATTTAGAAAACCTTGCGTCCAAATATGTAGTTAAACAGATGATGAAAATGGGGCTGATAGGTTAAGTATCTTGCCTATGATGAAATCGAGTTTGTCATGAGTATATTTATTGGACCATTTTCAAAATTGCAAAGCAAGTAAACGGAGCCATAAATGGAGCCATACTAAGAATAGCAGTGTCTCTGAATAGGAAAGAGAGAAAATGGAGCTTGAGGCTGTTAGGATGGCTAAATTTGTGAAGAACAGTGCTAGAAAAGAAAGAGACAGAGAAGAAGCCCCAGGCAAAAATTGCATTGGAGTTAGTCCAGTCTTTGGCTAACTTCCAAACCACACATCTTCAGGATGAGATTCTGAGGCATATCATGAACATCTCCTGGGAATCTGAAAATTGAACAGAGAATTCCAAGGGAGACATCAGAGCTCTTTCCAATCAGGAAAAGTTGATGTTGGAGAAGAGTATTCAGTTGACATGCCAGAAAGACCAAGGGCTATGCGCTAGGAATAAGGTCTATGCCATAGACTAAGGGAAAATTTGAAACAGATACATAGATACAAATTTTAAAATATCTCAGTAAGATTAACAAAAACTTCCAGTAAATGAACTGCCTGGTAAAAACTCAAAGCTACTTAAGAGAAGATAATATAATCCAGATTCCAAAATATATTATCCACAATGCTTATCAAAGAAGAAAAAAATACAAGAAAAAATTATTATAGATAAAAATAAAAAAATGATAAATGCATATTCACATGATCCTAACAGTGGAATCAACAAGACCTTAAAATAACTATCTTATATGAAGAACTATATTAGATAATTTAGGTGACAAGATGGACAAAATTGAGGAAAGATAGAAAATTTCAATTAAAAAAGGACACCTATAAAACAACTATGTATGAATTCTGGGGGAAAAATCATAAATTGCATTGAAAGACTAATTTGATTGCCTTAGCATTAGACTAAACACAGCAAAAGAAAGATTTAGTGAATTTGAAGCCTGATCAATACATATGAACACAAATAGTAAACTGATAGAAAAAGAGGAAAACTGTTTTTGAGACCTGTGTGACAAGATCAAATTTCTAACATTCATATTATTCAAGAATCAAAAACTTAAACAAGAGAGAAAATAGAAGAGAAAATATTTAAGGCATAATGAACAATTTTTTTCAAGAGCTAGTAAAACATACACACACACACACACACACACACACGCACACATCAATATCCAAAGGGGCATTGGAGGAATCTGGAGAGGTGATAGAACCTGATGATCTATATCCTGATGATAATGGTCATTGCAAGACAGAGTGCATTTGTCAATATTTTCAGAACTGGACATCAAAAGAAAAAGAGACAAATTGTACTGCAGCAAATGTCATCTTAAAAGAAAAAGAGACAAATTGTACTGCAGCAAATGTCATCTTAATTAAAAAAATAAAAGTGAGAGACTTACTTTTATGTTTTTAATGGAATAACTGGGACCATATACTTCCCCTTCCACCATAAATAAATTTCAAAATGGACAAAACTAATAAAATAACTATTTTTAGAGTGGATAACAATAGGAAGGGAATCCCAAAAGGAGTCCCAAAAGTCTTACTAAATTGAGGAAAATGAAGTGGAGGTTTGGAAGGATTAGGACACTGGAATTTGAGAAAGAATACTGGAAATATAGGAACTTCCCAGAAAAAAATTTCAGTATTTGAAAAAGGGCTATGTTGAGTCTTTGAATGTTAAGTTGCATATGCATTGGGTAACAAGCTACAAGTCTGAACAAAGAACAAAGGAAGTGTAAGCTGAACAATTTCAGAGTTCAAGCAGGTTTGGAAAATACCTCAATTCCAGATATTGTCGAGAAAGCTGTATTAGTGATTGTCCAAAGTAAATTCCCTGAACTTTTTCATGTGCAAGATGTCAGATTCAATCAGAAGCAAAGGTAGTCGACTACTCTGATCCACCATAAAGTCCTCTAACTAAAAAAATAAATAAATAAAGAGAGAGAGAGAGAGAGACAGAGAGAGAGAATAAAGACAATGAAATGGAAAGATAAGATGCCAAAATGTTTCATATTTGATAACTTATACAGTAGAGGGGATTTATATAGAAGAATATAGCACTAAATGGCAAGATAAATGATCAAAAACAACTTATAGGTCATAATTAATTGAAATCCATATTTAATTTATCACAAGTACATTTCTACATATTAACTAAAGAAATATGAGTATCATATTAGTGCATAGATTATTTATATGGTTAATAATAATAATATAATTTACTTATGTGCTAAGTAAAATTTTTGAAAACGGACCTGGAAAGTTTCTTTAAAACTCCAGAAGACATCGAAAAAAAAAAAATTCCACAAGATATCTAAAATTTCAAAACCTTAAACCTAGGCATGGATTCACTATTAAGGATTCAGATGTGGAATTTTTTTTTTTTAAGATTTATTTATTTTAGAGAGACAGAGAATATGTGTGTGAGCATGTGTGCGCACTCGAGCAGAGGTGCTCTGTTGCAAGGCTGGATCTCACCATCCTGAAATCATGACCTGACTTAAGACAGAGTCAGATGTTCAAGTGACTGAGACACCCAGGTGACCCAGATGTGGAAATTTTTCTTTTTCTTTATTTTCTCTTAGTAAAATTATTTTGGAAATGCTTTTTATTTTGGAGATGGCTTTGACTCTGAAAAGCTAACCCTTATAACACACTTTGAAAAGTGTTGCTATGTGAGTTTAAATCCCAGATCTACTGTTAATACATGATCTTAAATACTATGCCTTTGTTTCTGTGTGAGTGCAGTGGATACTTGCGAGGATTAATGAAGTAATAAATATAATGTTTTTATACAGCAACCATCATTTTTAATGCTCAATAAATATATTTTATTGATAGGGTGGGTATACCAACAGGAAATAGAAAACCTAAATCTAGCTTCATGTGTTGATATCAAGTCATCTGAATTCTGGACTCTATGGTTTTCCAACAATTAGAGATGCATCCTATTATATTCTTCATATAAATCTACCTGAAATTGTTATTTACCTTCTTTGGTAAGAATACCATGATGATTTGTCAGTCACTTTTACTCTATTAATTTTTGTACTTATATTTCTATTTGGTACATAGCATGCTTTAGGTGGTGAGTTAGACACCTCAATACTTGTGTCTAATTTTAACTTTTTATGATTTTGATATTTTTTTCAGAAGTCCAAAGAGTATTAGT
Source organism: Canis aureus (assembly GCF_053574225.1). Lineage (NCBI taxonomy): Eukaryota > Metazoa > Chordata > Mammalia > Carnivora > Canidae > Canis > Canis aureus. The sequence goes on from NC_135635.1 coordinate 29,906,197, forward strand.
TTGAAATTACATTTGAGTATCTTCCCAGAGAAAAATTCAGAGCATATACATATTTTCTGTAAAACAGTCCTGTTATCACTTGACTCAAGAATATAAACAAATTAAACTCTTTACAAAAATACACTTTATTTTACTACTAAATTTGAAAATTTAACCTGAACAAAGCTAAGATGACATTTCTAATTTTTCTGAACAGAAGGGGGAAATTCAAATTAGAACATTTGAGTCAACTCAAATTTTGGTTTAGAAAATGCAACGTAGTTGACAGAACTGCTGGTAAAAGCAAGCATTGCATATAAATATCCACTGTCTTTATTCCAATTTGTGTATAATATATGGTATCAGATATTGTTTGATCATAAGAACTCACGATTATAATGGTAACTGAAGGTTATGGCTCCTCTCAATGGGTTACATATATATACATTTTTAGAATTCTTGTGGAAAGATATTTTCTGGAACATTTCTTTAGAACTTTTCTCCTTTTTTTAACAAATAGTATATATGAGCACCTATGTATTAGTAAGTGATAAGCAAGTATCTCAGCAATACATGTTGTTTCTGATGTTTAGTTCTTAGATAATGCACGATTTTAATAGTAGCTGGAAAGATTTACTCAGAAACACAAAAATCACTGAAGTGATATCTTAAAAATTTTATCTTTTTGTTTCTAGAGATGAAAAAGTGTCTTACCTTACGGTAAGATCACTAATGGTCAAAATAAAGAAGTCAGATATTTAAGAGAAAAATATATTTTCTGAAATCTCTAATATGAAATCCATGTAGGAAAATGAGGGAGGATGGAAAGGAGAATTATAAGATGGTTCCAAGCTTCCCTGCCCCTGGAGTACATGCTCTGTTCAATCTCTGTGAAAATGATGGAAGAGTAATTAATGTGATGAGGTTAAGTAATATGGCAAAGGTGATGAGGTAGTGATGGTTTTATGTTGTATGAGTAGAGTATGAGACATTCTCTTGTCAGCCTTGAAAAAGCAGTGACATTGTGAAATGCTGATGGAGGTGACGAGGTGGCAAGAATCTGAGAACATTCTCTAAGCAATCTCTAATAGTTAGATAGCAATTATGCCTCAGTAAAGCTAAAAACAAAACAAAACAAAACAAAAACAAGAACAAAAACAAAAAACAACCCTTGTATATGAAGAGGATATTTGAAAAAGAAAATAATAACAGAAGAGCAGAATATCAATTTTGTTAATGATAAAGGTAATACTGGACACATGTGTTTTGCTGCCAGCAAGTGGACTTCCTGATACTGAAATTTTCACAGCCTATGTGTGATCACCACAGATTTCTCCAGTGTAGAACAGAACACATGCTCTCTATAGACAGATTGGATCCCAGGAGAAAGGCCAGAGCTATATACTCCCAGTCTCTTATGCAACTAATGTCACCAATCAAGTAAGATATTTGCCCCTTAAGGAGGCTATAAAGAAAACAGTTAATAGGTCTCCCCCTGCCGAGAGGTGGGGAATAAGTTTTCACCCCTAAAACACCACATTATTCTTTACCTCGTTTTTATTTCCTTATCTAACTCTTGAATTTACTATTTTAAAGATTTATCTGTCCTCTAGGTTGTGAGATCCTGAGAATAGAACTAATGTTATTTTTTGAAACCTCAGCATCTAACAGAGTTCTTTTTCCCCCCAGTGAATAAATAGATAAATATAAACACATTTGATTCCTAGGAAGGTACTGGTACAGCTGAATCAATCATTTACCAACTGTTTATTTTTTTCTTGTATTTGGTGTCTGTATCATAATCATTATTAAATATATTTTATGTTAATGGTGAATGTCAACTCTTAGGAACCAGCCTAGTCATGTATCTAATATTTTTACTTTTTCCAGAATATAAAAGAAAAATAAAATTAAGCAAGCTAAGTTAATATCCAATATTATTTCAGTTGCTTTGGCTTAATTTACACAGGAAAAAAGACTCTAAATATTCCAATTCTTTTAATGCAAGCTGTTTTAAAAAAGATGGTGTATGTTTTGAAAATTTAGTATTTTAGTTTTTTAATTAATTAAAATTAATTTAAACTATGGAATTAATTTTTAATTCCTACCGCACTGAAAGTCGTTTTCCTTTCTGAAATAACAAAAGGTGAAGAAGAGAAAAGCACAGAATCTTAAGATTATTTATTTATTTTTTATTTTAAAGATTTTATTTATTTATTCATGAGAGACACAGAAGGAGAGAGGCAGAGACTTAGGCAGAAGGGGAAGTAGGCTCCATGCAGGGAGCCTGATGTGGGACTCAATTCTAGAACTCCAGGATTAGGCCATGAGCCGAAGACAGTAGCCTGGCTTCTGAGTCACTCAGGCATCCCAGAATCTCAAGATTAGAAATGAATTACAAATCATTTGGAACAAATTTTTCCTGAGCCCATGAATCTCTTCTCTAACAGTGCTGAAAATCTCAAGAACTGAATAGGTCAGTCATTCCACAAGCAAATTATATTATAATTTTTATTTTTAATATATTAATTTTAATTTATATAATTTTAATTTTATATATTATAAAGCAAAGTTCATTATATGGTTCCACATCGAATAGAAAGACACCTCTCTTGTATTTTTAATTTTTAAATTTTTTTTACAAGTCAGTTTCTTTCTTTCTTTTTCTTTCTTTCCTTTCTTTCTTTCTTTCTTTCTTTCTTTCTTTTCTTTCTTTCTTGCTTTCTCTTTCTTTTTCTTTTCTTTCTTTCTTCTTTCCTTTTTCCTTCTTTCTTTCTTTTCTTCTTTCCTTTTTCCTTCTTTCTTTCTTTCTTTCTTTCTTCTTTCTTCTTTCTTTCTTCTTTCTTTCTTTCTTTCTTTCTTTCTTCTTTCTTTCTTTCTTTCTTTCTTTCTTTCTTTCTTTCTTTCTTTCTTCTCTTTCTTTCTTTCTTTCTTTCTTTCTTTCTTTCTTTCTTTCTTTCTTCTTTTCTTTCTTTCTTTTTCTTTCTTTCTTAAAAAGATTTTATATTTTTATTCATGAGAGACACAGAGAGACGCAGAGACATAGTCGGAAGGAGAAGCAGGCTTCCTGTGGGGAGCCGAATGTGGACTCTATCCCAGGACCCCTGGATCACCATTTGAGCCAAAGTCAGATGCTCAACCACTGAGCCACCCAGGCATCTCACTCTCTCTCTTGTATTTTTAAAGATTAACTTTAGTTTTGTGTTTACAAATAGGCCAAATGGTACCATTGGCAAATGATCTCCCTTAAAATGTTTGGAGATAATTGTCATAGCTTTTCGCTCTTCCTTAGGTTTTCTTGTCTGTCATCTAAATTCTTCCAGTTTCTTCTTTTTTTTTTTTAAGATTTATTTATTTATTCATACAGAGAGAGCAAAGAGAGAGGCAAAGACACAGGCAGAGGGAGAAGCAGGCTCCATGCAGGAAGCCTGATGTGGGACTCAATCCTGGGTCTTCAGGATCACAAACCCAGGCTGCAGGCGGCACTAAACCGCTGCGCCACCAGAGCTGCCTCCTTCCAGTTTCTTTAAAAGATTCTCATATACTATAATGAGCCAAACTTTTAGGAACTTATTTTCAGACATGCTAAATACAAGGCAAGCTCAACAGAAGGGAACATGTGGGTCCAAGTCATTCATGCTCTGCCCCTTTGAAAGCCTATAAGACCCTATAATCATTCCCATTTTGCCCACTTGTTCGGAAATATAAGTTTTCAAACTAAGAAAGGGGGCAACTTTTGCAGATTTTTGAGGCAATAAGATTTAAATTTATTTTATTTTAAATCCCTCTTTTTCTCATAAATCATATGCTATGAGAAAAACATGCAGACAAATTCTGACATAGTAAGTGAAGATTGAGCTGCAAAGCATTCTGGAAGTTCAGAACAAAGGGTCAAGAAATGGTACCAATATATGTGGTATGGAGAGTGTGGTGTTTTGCATGTTAAGTATTTTTAAAGTGGCAAAGTACGAAGCAGTGGTTGTGAGCACAGAGATCTGCAGAACTGCCCCAGACCAAGCTTGTGTCTGTACTGGAGTGTAGTTTGGGAACTATGTATATCCATCAAACTTCACATTTTATCAGAGGCAACAATAAAAAACCACATGGCACCAACACTCCCTGAGAGTTTCCTTGATTTGATCATCCAGTTAATTAGGCACATTTTCTAGTTTACACATTACTTCAGATGACTCTGTTGCTAAACTTTCTGCAACTAAATCATTGGTGTTTCCACTCATCTGGTTTCTAAAATCATTTCATCACTCTCCTATAAGCCCCTGCTGGCAGCCTCTTCAGAGTCCTCAGCCTTCTAGTCAACCATTTCAGTCTTTCACTAACTCTCTCATCAGACTCCTTTCAGTTTCTGCTCATTGTCTGAGTCTAAAATCCTCCCCATCACAGTTATTTGTTACAGCAGCTTTTCTCATCTAGCATTCCTAGATCCATATTAGTTATTTATTGCTGAGAAGGTTAATACTCCCAAACACAGCAGTTTAAACCATAAAAATGTATTATTTTATACAGTGTTTTAGGAGGTCAGGAATCAAGTAACAGTCTTTTGGGGTGGTTTCAGGTCAAAGTCTTTCACGAGGTTATAGTCAACATGTTGTTTTAGGCTACAATCATTTGGAAGCACACAGAGGGCTGGAGTGTCTGATCCACATGGCTATGAACAGGAGATTTCAGATCTCACCATGTGGAACCCTCCATAAGGTCCTTGATTATATTCAATGTCTGTTTCATCTGGCTTCCCCCATCAAAAGTTTTCTAAGGGCACCTAGGTGGCTTAGCAGTTGAGCATCTGCTTTGGCTCAGGTGGTGATACCAGGGTCCTAGAATCAAGTCCTGCATTATTCTCCCTGCAGGGATCCTGCTTCTCCCTCTGCCTAAGTCTCTGCCTCTTTCATGAACAAATAAATACATAAATAAATAAATAAATAAATAAATAAATAAATAAATAAATAAATTTTAAAAGGTTTTCTATAAGACAGCAAGATAGAAATCACAATTTCTTTTTGACTCCTGCTTTGAAGTAAAATGCCAGAATTTCTACAAAATCACATTGGTTCCCTAAGTCGTTCCTTTTAGATTGGAAAGGAAAATACATTAAGATGGGGGTACAGGAAAGAAAGAATCCTTGAGGGCCATTTTTGATGCTAGCTTCCATGCTACTATTATTTGTCCTCCCCCTCTTCCTTTCTTTCTCTCCCCTCCTCCACCCTGAAGCTTTATTGAGGTATAATTGACAAAATTGTAAGCTATGTAAAGTGTACAATGTGATAATTTTATATATGTCCATTGTGAAAGGATTCCTTGCATCCAGGTAATTAGCTATCTCTTGTTCAATGTCTCAAAACAGTCACTTCATATAATTTGTAATGTTTTATAGTTGTATACAATGGGAAGGTAAATCCCACAAAATTTATACCTTCTCTGGTAGAAGTAGAACAATGTACCATTTTTTTGATAGAAAGAACAAGTGGTAAATTAGATAATAGAAAGTAGAAATTTTGGACTCATACTTTTGAAATGCTGAACAGGCTTTCAAGTGAATTATTTTTTAAATATTTTAAACATTTCAAATCTATAGTTCATATAAGATGTTTGAATGAAATATATAAATTTTGAGGTCATCAGCATATAAATGACTTTTAAAGTCATGAGGTTAAATGATATCACCTAGGGAAAAAAAGAGAGAGAGAAATCTTGAAGACTCAGACCCATAGCCTTCTATAGTTTAGAACTTCTGAAGATGAAAGAAGTTCCAGAAAAAATGGAAGTAATAGTGAGGTTAGAAAACAAACAAACAAACCCTTCAAATATAGTTCATATAAATGTGAAGAAAAATTTTTAGAAAGTAATCAACTGTGCCAGATGCTGACAATATGATGTCTAAGGATTAGCTATTGATTTTGAGAAGCAGACTCAAAGTCATCTTTTGATCCCAAATCCAGGATCAAAACACACATAAAATAAACAAACAAAAAACTTGCAGATTGATTAAAATCCACTATTTAGTTGCACAATTTAATAGGTTTCTCTCCTTCTTCCTGTCTTTATAATCTCTCATTAAAGGATTACACTTAGTGTCACAGTCCTTAAAACACCTTTTGATTCCAAGTGTTAACTTGGGAGTCCATCTGCTGTCATAGCTCTTTGGTACTCACATGAAACTGGCAGGAAAGCTAACAACCAGAGAGGCATATCCTGTATCCTGTGCTTTTCTTCTAGTTTGGCAAAAATAGGACTTAAATTTTGGCAGACAATGAAAGAAATTTTGCATTTTGGTTATTATTTGTGCTTCTTACCTTAAAATATAAAGTGAGACAATCCCAGGTATATGTTGGAGAATCGAATAGCTTGCAACACAGCTGATATGTTTTAATGCTTTAATTAGAAATAAGGAAAGAATGAATCTGTGATTATTACCTTGTAATGTCATTGACATTAAAGCTAGTGGCATACCCTTATATGAAAAAAGTAATTCAAAATGTTTAAGCTCATATAAATGTGCAATTTGGGAGAGTGCGAAACAGCACTCAAATAGACATAAATTCCTTTTTATTACATAGATCAAGATATATGTTATTTTAAGGGAATTTTCTGAACAACTACAACATAGTTGTAAGTACCATTAGAAATAATTTTGAGAAATTCTGGTTCAAAATGTATCTGAAAGCCCCTGATACAGTCTTCCAAACTTTCATGAAACAACTTATGAGTTAAAAAAGAAAATATTAGAAATTCACAATCATACTTCATACTAAGATTTACAATGTGACATCAAGATGTAGTTAGAAATCCTTACTAAGAAAAATGGAACCAAAGAAATTACCTCTACCTTTGACAGGCCATAATTTCTTGGCTTCTCATGAAACACAAAATTGTATGGAAAGAAATGTACATCTCTTATTGTTCATTCCATTGTTTTTGTTGTTGTTGTCATTGTTTATTTTTGTTTGTTTGTTGGAAAATCAGGGGCTGTAGTAACTGGAAAACCAGATAGCTCTCTATTAGACAGTCTTTTACCAAAAGCCAGGATTAAAGTTGCTGAGAGTGGAAAAAATATATATGCTTTCCTGCTCTCCCCATCTGCCTCTCCTGATGGTTCTGATTTAGTGTATCTGGAGCTGGTTTATACGTATGATTTGGAGGAAAAAGAAAAACTGATTTCCATTGAAATTCTTCTACGTATATCTAGTTTCAACTTCTATGTCATTTAAATGACATGGAAATGAAGGGTAGTCAGAATGCTGGCCCATTCCACCATTTTCTATATTCTCATAGAGACTGCAAATTAAACAAACAAACCAAAAAAAAAGGTCTTCAAAAGAAATGGTATTGCATTTTAATATATTCTGGAGATTGTAGGTTCAATAACACTAAAGGTCAAAAGACAACAAGGCAAACCATTTAGCACACATATTGGCTAATACTGTGCAAGAAAAGAACCTACCTGTCAACCAACAAAAATGGCCTGGTAAAGCTTTGTCAAAATTGTCAGCATCTAGAAGAATCAGGGGAAGAATATTCCTTTGAAAAATTATCTATTGCAAGATTGAGGAGAAATTTCGCAAGAATGTTTGACACCTTTAAAGTGTGTAGGAAGACACAGACTCTCTTCCAGCTACATGATTTATAATGATAAATGAGACAAATGCATGAGATGAAAAGAGATTTGGATAAGGTAAAACAAGATTGCAAAGACAGTAAAAGATGCAATAGCAGAATTGAAATCTATGTCAGGACTTGTAAAAAAGAAAAATTTAAAGCTTTATAATATTAGTAGGATAGGTAATATAAAGGATAACTTGAGATCCCATCTAAGGTCATGGATGAAAATGGCCAGGAAAAAGTATAACGAGTATAAAGTTACTAACTATAGAGAAACGAGAAAATAATAACTATATGATCTAATTGATGTATATAGGAGGTTGGAACAAATGTGACAGCAGCAATAGCCAAATATGTCTCCCATATTTCTTAACTAAATTTACTAATTTTAAACTTTTCCCTTTTTTCAGCACATTCTGTTTTCCTGGGTTACCAATCTTGTATAGAGGCTATGTTGTTTTGCTTTCTTCTAAAGATGTGTAAATTTTTCCAATTTTTTGGTCTAAATCATTTGGTAAGTGATTTTTCAATAATAGTTTAACTACCAAATCTTCAAAATTGATGAAATTTTAATTCAATTTATAGGTAGTCCTATAGACATTATGCTTTTGTCTATTTTTCTGTTGTTTTGCAGTGTATAAATATCTACTCAGAATTACCAATTGTTCACAGATGATATAAGTAGCCATATCTTGCCTCTGTGCACTGCCCACTGTATTTATTGAGTGTCTGTGTTCATGTGTTTGCATGTATGTGTGCATTTACTTAACTATCTTTATCTCTACAAACTTTTTCTTAGGATAAATATGTTTATTTAAACAACTTTGGTATCTATAAAGGTAACCATAAGGATTACTTTTTTGATGTATTCAAATGATAAAGTATATGTCTAATGCTAAATCATCCTCCCAATAATTAAATTTATTCAATCATGTTTTTTAATCAAATTACAAGACTAATTTTACAATTATGAATTTTGGATATTTTAATAGTATCTTCATTATTCACTTATTATTTCTTACTGTTTACTTCTATCTGCATTCATTCTGACAAAGTAACTTTGACATGTACAATCCAGTCCTGACACACCTCTCCACAGTTCACCAGCTCTTTAAGCCCAGGGAATTAGTGGGGTTTAGGTATATATTTTTTCCTTTCTGAAAAGAGGAAGATCATTTGTGCACTTATGATGGATATTCCTCCTTAATCTTGCACCATCTGTGGTGCAATTGTCTGAAGTTCCTTTCTGTAAGAGGTTTTAATAGTTTCTTTTTCCTTAACATATAGGGTAGATGGATACTTCCTGTACTTATAAATACCTTTATTTCTTTCATCATTGTGTCATGCATGTGATTTTGAAGGGAGGAGAAAAACTGGTAAAGTAATGGAGGTAGAATTGATATCCGAAGCTGAAGCTTTTTATTTCAAGAGATTTTTGTTCATTTTTGTGGTAAGGAAATTTTTATTTTTCCACAGAGTAAATTAGATACATTAAATTTCTTTGTATTGTCTATTATGCTTAAAGCATGTTATCTTCACTAAAATTTTAGTTTTGGATTTTAAAGGGTTTCAAATACCAGAGTAAATCACCAAAAAACATTTCATTTTAAAAAATATTTTATTTAAATTCTAGTTAGTTAACATACAGCATAGTATTGATTTCAGGAGTAGAATTCAGTGGTTCATCACTTACATATAACACCCAGGGCTCATCACAAGTGCCCTCCTTGACCCCCATCAGCCATCTAGCTCATCCCCACTTACCTACCTCCATCAACCCTTAGTTTGTTCTCTATTCTTAAGAGTCTCTTATGGTGGAGTGTCTGGGTTGCTCATTGGGTTAAGTGTCTGCCTTTGGCTCAGATCATTATCCCAGGGTCCTGGGATGGAGCCCCACACTGAGCTCCACATCAGGCTTCCTGCTCAGCAAGGAGTCTGTTTGTCCCTCTCCTGCTGCCCTTCACCTCCGATCGTGCTTTCTTCAATAAATAAATTAATTAATTAAAAAAAAGTCTCTTATGGTTTCTCTCTCTCTCTTCCTCTCTCTCTCTTTTCTGTGCCTGGGCCAGTTCTTTCCCCTAGGTTTTAAAGTGACCCAAATAGTTGAAACAGTCCTTCTCTCAGGTATCAATGTTGGGAGACATAAAGATTGGGAGATATTAGTGACATTTTTCCCCATGTGTAGAGCAAAGAGGAAACTACTGTTCAAGGAATAGCAAAGTCTGGACAGCATGCCTAATAGAGGTTGGACCCATGTTCTGTGTGTTCCTGAGATTTAGCACATCCCTGTCTTTTTCCTAGCTTGGTTATTCTATGGGATAGTCTATTATTCTTCAGCTCAGATTTATGTTCACTGATAAAGCTAACTTCTGTATTTTGTTAATTATGACATTCTTTTATAGCTCCATGCTGTCATTGGATTTGCCTTCACCTATCTCCATAGCCAAATTATCTAACCTCTTATACAAATGGTTCCATTCAAACAAGAGACCAATTAACTGAAGCTTTAAGGACACAATTATTCATGGGACACCTGGGTGGCTCAGCGGTTGAGCATCTGCCTTTGGCTCAGGGTGTGATCCCGGAGTCCCAGATCCAGTCCCAGGTCAGGCTCCCTGCATAGAGCCTGCTTCTCCCTCTGCCTATGTCTCTGCCTCTCTCAATCTGTGTCTCTCATGAATAAATAAATAAAAATTTTTAAAAAGGACAGAATTGTTCTAGATTATTTTGGCCTTAATAGTTGATTATCTATATTCTCTTTTCTCCTGTGTAGTCTCTTTTGTATTAGTAAGCTGAACTTAATTTTCTGTGCTTCTTGAAGAAATACATTTATTTCTTCATCTTTACCTCAGTTCAGCTTTTGTTATTTCTATGAAATAGTGACATGTAACTGGCTTTCATTTCTCCAGTCTCAGAGACCTCTAACTACCAGAATAAACTTTCTAAAATGAAGTTCTAGTCATATTACTTCCTATTCAACATGTAACAATAGTTCCCCATTAAATATAGGATAAGTGCTAATTACCTTGGGGTTATTAGGCTCTCCTTCTTAGTATCTACCTTTATTTGATTGGCCAGGAAGACCATTTAGCACCTCTCCCTTCCTCACATCTCATATAACCTATCAAAGTAAATTTCCTAAGGGATCCAGGCTACTACATGCTATCTTTTTCTGTCAGTGTTATGCATTCAGTTTGGAATGCCCTTTCTTTCTCCCTTAAACACTATAGATCTGGTTTTCCTTTAGAACTTGTTTAGGCACTATCTCATAGGTGAAAAGATTCCTACTATCTTCAGTATGGTTAACCACTCTTCCTTATATTCTGTCTCTTTATATAAATCATGTTTAGCCCAAATATCATTCTATTTCTAGACCGAAGAATATAGCTTAAGTATTTGACATTTGAAAGCATGCTGTGTTCACTGATACACATTTGTGCATCATCAGGTGCCTAACTTAGCTTGCTGTCAAAAATATATAAAATATATAAAATATATAATGACTTTGGTCCCGTTAAATTCAGGACATATTTAATTTATAAGCATATAAAATATAATATCTGCCCCTTTTTTTGGCCTATCAGATTTACCACTGAGTCTTAGTAGGAAATTACAATAATGTAACATAAACTATTTTTCTCATTTAAAAATATCTCATTATTGTGCAAGAATCTATACATTTTCTGGTTATAGATAAATAGAGATATCTGTGTTTTTTTTTTAACTTCATGGAAAAGTACATGTGTAACATAGTAAAAAGAGGACATGATTCAAACTTAGAAAAACTGGTTTTAATCATGACTTTCCCATGTATTTGCTTGTACTTCATGACATTTTTATCACTTCCAAAATATTGTAAGGCTGGCTTCATTGCTCTGTTTTGAGATCTTTTGTAACAGTGTGTATGAATGTGTTTTGCATTTTAAACTTTTAGAGAATTTATTTATTCATTTTTTTAAGAGCACACAATCCTTTCATGTTTGTTGAAAATGCTGTTGATGTTTCTGTGATAAACGCATTTTGTTTCTTCATATCCATGTTAATATCCAACAACATTTCACATTTTGACTTACTACCTACTAATTATGTTCTATATGTGTTTCACCTGGTCTGCTTATTAAAGATCAACATAAAGCTCTTCTCACTTGGGATATGTTTCTTTTTTTTAAGTTATATTTCCAATAAAGGAAAATTCTGAGTAGAGTTGAGACTGGATCTGGCTATTTCCTTCTAATATGGTTAGGCATTCCCTAGTAGAATTCTTCTTCTTCCTTCTTCTTCTTCTTCTCCTCCTCCTTCTTTTTGGAGTTTTTTTCCTTATAAGAAGTGATTATTACTCTAGAACTTGCAAGTATCATTTTCCATTTTTGCTGAGTTTTAATTTATTTTTTTAACTTCCTTGGGTTCATTAATAATTCATTGAGCTTTTTCTCACCATTTTCCTTTCGATAAATGCAGATTCCACTGAATTATTTTTATTTTTTTTTTATTTTTTTTTTGTTTTTTTTTTATTTATTTTTAATTTTTTTTTAATTGGTGTTCAATTTACTAACATACAGAATAACACCCAGTGCCCGTCACCCATTCACTCCCACCCCCCGCCCTCCTCCCCTTCCACCACCCCTAGTTCGTTTCCCAGAGTTAGCAGTCTTTACGTTCTGTCTCCCTTTCTGATATTTCCCACACATTTCTTCCCCCTTCCCTTATATTCCCTTTCACTATTATTTATATTCCCCAAATGAATGAGAACATATAATGTTTGTCCTTCTCCGACTGACTTACTTCACTCAGCATAATACCCTCCAGTTCCATCCACGTTGAAGCAAATGGTGGGTATTTGTCATTTCTAATAGCTGAGTAATATTCCATTGTATACATAAACCACATCTTCTTTATCCATTCATCTTTCGTTGGACACCGAGGCTCCTTCCACAGTTTGGCTATCGTGGCCATTGCTGCTATAAACATCGGGGTGCAGGTGTCCCGGCGTTTCATTGCATTTGTATCTTTGGGGTAAATCCCCAATAGTGCAATTGCTGGGTCGTAGGGCAGGTATATTTTTAACTGTTTGAGGAACCTCCACACAGTTTTCCAGAGTGGCTGCACCAGTTCACATTCCCACCAACAGTGTATGAGGGTTCCCTTTTCTCCACATCCTCTCCAACATTTGTTGTTTCCTGCCTTGTTAATTTTCCCCATTCTCACTGGTGTGAGGTGGTATCTCATCGTGGTTTTGATTTGTATTTCCCTGATGGCCAGTGATGCAGAGCATTTTCTCATGTGCATGTTGGCCATGTCTATGTCTTCCTCTGTGAGATTTCTGTTCATGTCTTTTGCCCATTTCATGATTGGATTGTTTGTTTCTTTGGTGTTGAGTTTAAGAAGTTCTTTATAGATCTTGGAAACTAGCCCTTTATCTGATATGTCATTTGCAAATATCTTCTCCCATTCTGTAGGTTGTCTTTGAGTTTTGTTGACTGTATCCTTTGCTGTGCAAAAGCTTCTTATCTTGATGAAGTCCCAATAGTTCATTTTTGCTTTTGTTTCTTTTGCCTTCGTGGATGTATCTTGCAAGAAGTTACTATGGCCGAGTTCAAAAAGGGTGTTGCCTGTGTTCTTCTCTAGGATTTTGATGGAATCTTGTCTCACATTTAGATCTTTCATCCATTTTGAGTTTATCTTTGTGTATGGTGCAAGAGAGTGGTCTAGTTTCATTCTTCTGCATGTGGATGTCCAATTTTCCCAGCACCATTTATTGAAGAGACTGTCTTTCTTCCAATGGATAGTCTTTCCTCCTTTATCGAATATTAGTTGCCCATAAAGTTCAGGGTCCACTTCTGGATTCTCTATTCTGTTCCACTGATCTATGTGTCTGTTTTTGTGCCAGTACCACACTGTCTTGATGACCACAGCTTTGTAGTACAACCTGAAATCTGGCATTGTGATGCCCCCAGATATGGTTTTCTTTTTTAAAATTCCCCTGGCTATTCGGGGTCTTTTCTGATTCCACACAAATCTTAAAATAATTTGTTCTAACTCTCTGAAGAAAGTCCATGGTATTTTGATAGGGATTGCATTAAACGTGTATATTGCCCTGGGTAACATTGACATTTTCACAATATTAATTCTGCCAATCCATGAGCATGGAATATTTTTCCATCTCTTTGTGTCTTCCTCAATTTCTTTCAGAAGTGTTCTATAGTTTTGAGGGTATAGATCCTTTACATCTTTGGTTAGGTTTATTCCTAGGTATCTTATGCTTTTGGGTGCAATTGTAAATGGGATTGACTCCTTAATTTCTCTTTCTTCAGTCTCATTGTTAGTGTATAGAAATGCCACTGACTTCTGGGCATTGATTTTGTATCCTGCCACGCTACCGAATTGCTGTATGAGTTCTAGCAATCTTGGGGTGGAGACTTTTGGGTTTTCTATGTAGAGTATCATGTCATCGGCGAAGAGGGAGAGTTTGACTTCTTCTTTGCCAATTTGGATGCCTTTAATGTCTTTTTGTTGTCTGATTGCTGAGGCTAGGACTTCCAGTACTATGTTGAATAGCAGTGGTGAGAGTGGACATCCCTGTCTTGTTCCTGATCTTAGGGGAAAGGCTCCCAGTGCTTCCCCATTGAGAATGATATTTGCTGTGGGCTTTTCATAGATGGCTTTTAAGATGTCGAGGAATGTTCCCTCTATCCCTACACTCTGAAGAGTTTTGATCAGGAATGGATGCTGTATTTTGTCAAATGCTTTCTCTGCATCCAATGAGAGGATCATATGGTTCTTGGTTTTTCTCTTGCTGATATGATGAATCACATTGATTGTTTTACGGGTGTTGAACCAGCCTTGTGTCCCAGGGATAAATCCTACTTGGTCATGGTGAATAATTTTCTTAATGTACTATTGGATCCTATTGGCCAGTATCTTGTTGAGAATTTTTGCATCCATGTTCATCAGGGATATTGGTCTGTAATTCTCCTTTTTGGCGGGGTCTTTGTCTGGCTTTGGAATTAAGGTGATGCTGGCTTCATAGAACGAATTTGGAAGTACTCCATCTCTTTCTATCTTTCCAAACAGCTTTAGGAGAATAGGTATGATTTCTTCTTTAAACGTTTGATAAAATTCTCCTGGGAAGCCATCTGGCCCTGGACTCTTGTGTCTTGGGAGGTTTTTGATGACTGCTTCAATTTCTTCCCTGATTATTGGCCTGTTCAGGTTTTCTATTTCTTCCTGTTCCAGTTTTGGTAGTTTGTGGCTTTCCAGGAATGCGTCCATTTCTTCTAGATTGCCTAATTTATTGGCGTATAGCTGTTCATAATATGTTTTTAAAATCGTTTGTATTTCCTTGGTGTTGGTAGTGACCTCTCCTTTCTCATTCATGATTTTATTAATTTGAGTCTTCTCTCTCTTCTTTTTAATAAGGCTGGCTAATGGCTTATCTATCTTATTAATTCTTTCAAAGAACCAACTCCTGGTTCTGTTGATCTGTTCCACAGTTCTTCTGGTCTCGATTTCGTTGAGTTCTGCTCGAATCTTTATTAACTCCCTTCTTCTCTTGGGTGTAGGATCTATTTGCTGTTTTTTCTCTAGCTGCTTTATGTGTAAGGTTAGCTTTTGTATTTGAGTTCTTTCCAGTTTTTGAATGGATGCTTGTATTGCGATGTATTTCCCCCTTAGGACTGCTTTTGCTGCATCCCAAAGATTTTGAACGGTTGTATCTTCATTCTCATTAGTTTCCATGAATCTTTTTAATTCTTCCTTAATTTCCTGGTTGACCCTTTTATCTTTTAGCAGGATGGTCCTTAACCTCCATGTGTTTGAGGTCCTTCCAAACTTCTTGTTGTGATTTAGTTCTAATTTCAAGGCATTATGGTCCGAGAATATGCAGGGGACAATCCAATCTTTTGGTATCGGTTCAGACCCGATTTGTGACCCAATATGTGGTCTATTCTGGAGAAAGTTCCATGTGCGCTTGAGAAGAATGTGTATTCAGTTGAGTTTGGATGTAAAGTTCTGTAGATATCTGTGAAATCCATCTGGTCCAGTGTATCATTTAAAGCTCTCGTTTCTTTGGAGATGTTGTGCTTAGAAGACCTATCGAGTATAGAAAGAGCTAGATTGAAGTCACCAAGTATAAGTGTATTATTATCTAAGTATTTCTTCACTTTGGTTAATAATTGATTTATATATTTGGCAGCTCCCACATTCGGAGCATATATATTGAGGATTGTTAAGTCCTCTTGTTGAATAGATCCTTTAAGTATGATATAGTGTCCCTCTTCATCTCTCACTACAGTCTTTGGGGTAAATTTTAGTTTATCTGATATAAGGATGGCTACCCCTGCTTTCTTTTGAGGACCATTCGAATGGTAAATGGTTCTCCAACCTTTTATTTTCAGGCTGCAGGTGTCCTTCTGTCTAAAATGAGTCTCTTGTAGACAGCAAATAGATGGGTCCTGCTTTTTTATCCAGTCTGAAACCCTGTGCCTTTTGATGGGGTCATTAAGCCCGTTTACATTCAGAGTTACTATTGAGAGATATGAGTTTAGTGTCATCATGATATCTATTCAGTCTTTGTTTTTGTGGACTGTTCCACTGAACTTCCTCTTAAAGGGGAATTTTAAGAGGCCCCCTTAAAATTTCTTGCAGAGCTGGTTTGGAGGTCACATATTCTTTTAGTTGCTGCCTGTCTTGGAAGCTCTTTATCTCTCCTTCCATTTTGAATGAGAGCCTTGCTGGATAAAGTATTCTTGGTTGCATGTTCTTCTCATTTAGGACCCTGAATATATCCTGCCAGCCCTTTCTGGCCTGCCAGGTCTCTGTGGAGAGGTCTGCTGTTACCCTAATACTCCTCCCCATAAAAGTCAGGGATTTCTTGTCTCTTGCTGCTTTAAGGATCTTCTCCTTATCTTTGGAATTTGCAAGCTTCACAATTAAATGTCGAGGTGTTGAACGGTTTTTATTGATTTTAGGGGGGGATCTCTCTATTTCCTGGATCTGAATGCCTGTTTCCCTTCCCAGATTAGGAAAGTTTTCAGCTAGAATTTGTTCAAATACATATTCTGGCCCTCTGTCCCTTTCGGCGCCCTCGGGAACCCCAATTAAACGTAGGTTTTTCTTCCTCAGGCTGTCGTTTATTTCCCTTAATCTATCTTCATGGTCTTTTAATTGTTTGTCTCTTTTTTCCTCAGTTTCCCTCTTTGCTATCAACTTGTCTTCTAGGTCACTCACTCGTTCTTCCACCTCGTTAACCCTCGTCGTTAGGACTTCTAGTTTGGATTGCATCTCATTCAATTGATTTTTAATTTCTGCCTGATTAGCTCTAAATTCTGCAGTCATGAAGTCTCTTGAGTCCTTTATACTTTTTTCTAGAGCCACCAGTAGCTGTATAATAGTGCTTCTGAATTGGCTTTCTGACATTGAATTGTAATCCAGATTTTGTAACTCTGTGGGAGAGAGGACTGTTTCTGAATCTTTCTTTTGAGGTGAGGTTTTCCTTCTAGTCATTTTGCTCAGTGCAGAGTGGCCAAAAGCAAGTTGTATTGGGAAAAAGAGAAAAAGAGAGGAGAGAAAGAAGGAAAGAAAAGACAAGCGAAAAAAAAACGAAAAAAAAAAAAGAAGAAAAAGAGAAAGAAAAAGAAAGGAGAAAAAAAGGGGGTGGGGGAAGGAAACAAATCAAAAAGCAAAAAAAAAAAAAAAAAAAAAAAAAAAGAACCACTGGGGAGTATCTTCTGATTCTGTGTACTTTAAGTCCCTTGGCTTCTCCTGGAAGTTGTCAGTCAGTCTAGCTGGTGTTCTGGGGGAGGGGCCTGCTGTGCTGATTTTCAGGTGTTAGCAGTTGGGGGAGCTGCTGTGCCCCTGCCTGGTGCAGGGCTCAGTGGGGGTTGTTTACCCCGTGAGGCCGCAGGAGGAACAGCCCCAGTGGCGGGGCAGCTCTGGAAACCTGGATTCAGCTCCGGCAGGAACTCCGTCTGCAGGGCCTGGAGGCTCCGGGCGGGGCCGCTGATCTGCTCAGCTGGGGCAGGAGCGTCCTCGCTGTCCTGGGCCCTCCCGGCCTCTGCCTGTCCCGGGGGAGGCGGGATCCTGGGCTGTGTCCCGGCGCCCTGTGCTCCGGAGCCTGCGCTGGTGGATTCGCGCTCCCGGGCCGCGCAACCCCCTCCGCGGAGCTGCCGCCCGAGCCCCTCCGAGCTGCTCCTGGAACCGCGCAGCCCCCTCCGCACGGAGCCTCTTCCTCTGCCCGAGCCCCTCCGAGCTGCTCCCGGGGCCGCGCAGCCCCCTCCGCGGAGCCGCCGCCCGAGCCCCTCCAGCTGCTCCGGGTCCCGCCGGGTCCCGCCGTGCGCGCTGCAGCCCTTAGGGAGCTCGGCGCACTCTCCCGGGGCGCAGTTGCTGTTACTGTCCCGGGAGTCCGAGGGCATCCCCGCCCCCCTGGGTCCTGCTCCAACTCCCCGCGAGCCCCTCTCCGCCTGGGAAGGTCGGTGCAGCTCCTGCGTCTCCGGGACGGGGCTCTCCTGTCCTGGGGACACTCGCCCCGGCCTCAGCCCGGCTCCTCGCGGGGCCCCTCCCCCTTGGAGGCCTTTGTTTCTTTATTTCTTTTTCCCCGTCTTCCTACCTTGATAGAAGCGCGAACTCTCCTCACTGTTGCATTCCAGCTGGTCTCTCTTTAAATCTCAGGCCGAATTCATAGATTTTCAGGATAATTTGAAGGTTTTCTAGGTAGTTTGGTGGAGACAGGTGATTTGAAGACCCTACTCTTCCGCCATCTTGCTCCTCCCCCCTATTTTTATACTTTATAGCAAAATATGTGATTTTCTTTCCAAAACCTTTTTTTCCCATGATTGCCCTAAACCTACTAAAATAACCTAGATAAAAAATTTTCTGTGAACTTTTTTCTCCCAGTAATAATGGGTGGATTAAACTGCTAATGGAAAAAAAAACCTAAAGAAATACTATTGGTAAAATTTTTTAAAATTTCAATAACATTGAATGATTGAGCTGAAAATGAAAAGCTGCTAGGCCAAACAAAATCTGAAGGTATCTTTATCCTAGAAAGATGTGAATAATGTCCAAAATACTATTATCTCTTGTTTTGGTATTTGCTCCAGTTCAAATATGAGTATGTGACGTAAAGGTCCAAAATGAGACAAGAATGTGGAATTTAAAGAAAACCGCTTCATAAGAAGTTTGAAATAAAATGACCACTCTCAGCTAAAGATTAACAAAAATTAAACACTCTCACCTTCTCTAAATGTCAGAGCCACCAGCTAATTTTACTTAGAAGTTGAGTATAGAAAGTGAAATAAAAACAAAACCAACCAAAAAACAAAACAAAACAAAACAAACAAACAAACCATACAAATTGAGATTCTATGGTCTTTGCATGGATTTGTGTCCAGATATGCATAGCTTGTGTTATAAGCCAGATAAATTCAAAACTGGAATGGGTCTGAGATAGTCTGCAACTGATAGTGATCTCTGTTCCTAACAGAACTAAATGAAAATCTTTTGTCGGAAAACCATTCATCCTAGATCTCAGGAAATTTCCACCAATAATATTTATCTGGAAAACAACAGTAGGAGATCACCTAACACAAAAGAGAATACAGTGTAAGTATTCCAAATAGGGAATGGTAATAGAAAGTGATTAAAAATACTTATTTGAACCAAAAGAAAGAAAGAGGAGGAAAATAATGAATGAAAGAAAGTTGGAAAACAGTGCAACATGGGACAGTTTAAATCCAAAATGTCAGTTATGATTACATTCAGTGTAAATGGGCTAAATATTTTCCTGTCACACTGGCAGAAATCAACTATATGCTACTAACTGGAGACAAACCTAAAATACAAAATATAAAATAGGTGAAAGTAATGAAATAAAAAAAGAAATACTATGTAAACTTTATTTTGAAGTACAAGATAGAAAATCTACCGAAACTTGAATATTTATAAGGATAAAGAACTACTGAAATTCACATTATCACTCTGGCCTTGATGTGTCCTTGATTCTACCACTTTGGAGAGTAGGTTGACATCAAACACTATATTTGAAGTTATGCACACCCTATGGCTCATTAATTATATTCATAAGTATGTACAGTGGTAAAATTCATTCACGTATACACCTGGAATCCATATACTGGAATATTCATAGCAGCACTGTAATAGCCAAAAACTTTAAATAAAGTCAAATGTTCATCAGCAATAGAATGGAAAAATAAATTATGATGAAAAATTCATGAAATAGAATAGTAAATAACAATGAAAATTAACAAACTATAGCTTCAGTGTATTTATTTTACAAACATAATGTTGAGTGAGAAGAACAAAAGGTAAAAACTAAATATATTGAACTATGATTTTGTTTACATAAAGTCAAAAGGAGGAAGAATCAGAACAGGCTTGAACAACTATGGCCTGTAGGTCAAGTCTGACTTATCATCTGTTTGTTAGTTTAAGTTTTTATTCTAATTCCAGTTAATTAACATACAGTATTATATTAGTTTCAGATGTTATTGGAACATAAACCTGCTTATTCCTTTACATTATCTATGGTTATTTTGTGCTTCAATGGCAGAGCAGTTGCGACAAAGATCCCTGTGGCCTGCAATGACTAAAATATTTGCTATCCAGTCTTTTTAAAAAATATTTTATTTTTATTTATTCATGAGAGACACACAGAGAGAGGAGAGACATAGGCAGAGGGAGAAGCAGGCTCTGTGTAGGGAGCCCGATGTGGGACTCTATCCCAGATCCCAGGAACACGATCTGAGCAAAAGGCGATGCTCAAGCCTGAGCCAACCAGGTGCCCCTACTATCCAGTCTCTACAGAAAATGTTTGCTGATCACTTAACTAAACTTATTCTTTAGGGATGAATACATTAGTGCTAAAACCTTAAGAAACAAACAAAGAACATGAAAATGATAGTAAGCTTAATTTTCCTTCTGAGGTTGGGAGAAAGGGATTGTAATCACAAACTGACATACATATTTACAATTGCACCAAATATAATAAGATACCTAGGAATAAACCTAAAGACTTATACTTTGAAAACTATAAAACAATGGTGAAAGAAATGAAAAATGACATAAAGAAATGGAAAGACACTCCATGCTCATGGATAGGAAGAATAAATTTTATTGAAATATCTATATCCACCAAAGTAATCAATAGATTTAATGCAATTCCTATCAAAATACCAATAGCGTTTTTCACAGAACAATCCTAAAATTTATATGTAATCACAGAAAACCATAAATAGCCAAAGCAATTTTGAAAAAGCAAGGCAAAGATGGAGGTATCACAATTCCAGACTTCATTTTTTTTTTGTTTTTTTAATTTTTATTTATTTATGATAGTCACAGAGAGAGAGAGAGAGAGAGAGAGGCAGAGACTCAGGCAGAGGGAGAAGCAGGCTCCATGCACTGGGAGCCCGATGTGGGATTCGATCCCGAGTCTCCAGGATCGCGCCCTGGGCCAAAGGCAGGCGCCAAACCGCTGCGCCACCCAGGGATCCCACAATTCCAGACTTCAAGTTATATTACAAAGCTGTAATAAACAAAACAGTATGGTACTTGCATAAAAATAGAGACATAGAAAAATGGAACAGAATAGAAAACCTAGAAATAACCTCACAAATGTATGGCCAATTAATCTTAACACAGAAAAGAATATTCAATGGGAAAAAGAGAGTTTCTTCAAAAATGGTATTGGGTAAATTGGTCAGCTACATGCAAAAAAAATGAAACTGGATCCGTTTTTTACACTACACACAAAAAATAAATTCAAAATAGATTAAAGTCCTAAACGTGAGAACTGAAGCCATAAGAATCTTAAAAGAGAGCACAGGCAATAATATCTGACATTAGCCATAGGAATATTTTTCTTCCATATGTCTCCAAAAGTAAGGGAAATAAAAACAAAAGTAAACTACTGGGACTGCATCAAAACAGAAAGCTTCTGCACAGTGAAGGAAACAATCACCAAAACGAAAAGGCAACCTACTGAAAGGGAGAAGATATTTGCAAGTAACATATCAAATAAAGGGTTAATAAATCAAGTATATAAAGAACAGATACAACTCAACACCTCAAATCCAAACAATACAATTTAAAAATGAGCAGAAGACATAAGCAGAAGACATTTCTCCAAAGAAGACATACAGGTGGCCAACAGACACATAAAAAGATGCTCATTATCAGAGAAATGCAAATCAAAACCATAATGATCTATCACCTCATACCTACCAGAATGGTTAAAATAAAAAACACAAGAAACAACAAGTGTTAGTGAGGATGTGGAGAGAAAAGAATCCTCTTGCACTATTAGTGGGAATGCAAACTGGTGAAGCTGCTGTGGAAAACAGTATGGAGGTTCCTCAAAAAGTTAAAAATAGAGCTACTCTATGACCTAGTAATTGCACTACTGGGTATTTACCCCTAAAATACAAACACACTAATTGAAAGGGATATATGCATTCCTATGTTTATAGCAGCATTATTTACAATAGTCAAATTATGGAGGCAGCCCCCATGCCCATTGGTAGATGAATAAAGAACAGGTGGTATATATGAATATTATTGTCCTATATATTAATATTAATATTCAGCCATATATATAATGGGATATTATATATATAATGGAATATTATTCAGCCATAAAGAATGAAATCTTGCCATTTGCAATGACGTGGATGGAGCTAGAGAGTATAATGCTAAGCTAAATTAACCAGTGTGAGAAAAACAAATACCATATGATTTCACTCATATGTGGAATTTAAGAAAGAAAAAAATGATCAAAGACAGGCAAATCAAGAAACAGATTTTTAACTATAAAAAAACAAACTGATGTTTACCAGAGTGGAAGGGAGTAGGGGATCGGTGAAATAGATGATGAGGATTAAGGAGGGCACTTGTGATGAGGACTGGGTGATGTATAGGATTGTTTATGACTATATTGTACAACCTGAAACTAACATAACCTTGTGTATTAATTATACTGGAATTAAAATTAAAAACAAATAAACGGGAGCCTCGGTGGCTCAGGCAGTTAAGCATCTGACTCTTGGTTTTGGCTCAGGTCATCATCTCTGGTGTGAGATGACCTGAGTCTGGCTCCAGGCTCAGCTCAGAGTCGGCTTGGGTTTTTCTGCCTCTCCCTCTCCCTCTTTTTTTTTTTTTTTTAATTTGTTTTTATTGAAGTTCGAATTGCCAACATATAATATAACACCCAGTGCTCATCCCATCAAAGTGCCCTCCTCAGTGCTGGTCACCCAGTTACCCCAACCCCCTGCCCACCTCCCTTTCCGAACCCTTTGTTCGCTTCCCAGAGTTAGGAATCTCTCATGGTTTGTCTCCCTCTCTAATTTTTCCCACTCATTTCCCCTCCTTTTCCTTATAATCCCTTTCACTTATATTCCACGTATGAGTGAAACCATATGATGATTTTCCTTCTCTGATTGACTTACTTCACTCAGCATAATACCCTCCAGTTCCATCTATGTCAAAATAAATGGTGAGCATTCATCCTTTCTGAGTAATATTCCATTGTGTATATATATATATATACATACCACATCTTCTTTATCCATTCATCTGTTGAAGGACATCATGGCTCCTTCCACAATTTGGCTATTGTAGACATGGCTTCTAGAAACATTGGGGTGCAGGTGTTCCGGCATTTCACTACATCTGTATCTTTGGGGTAAATCCCCAGCAGTGCAATTGCTGGGTCGTAGGGCAGGTCTATTTTTAACTCTTTGAGGAACCTCCACACAGTTTTCTGGAGTGGCTGTACCAGTTCACATTCCCACCAACACTGCAGGAGGGTTCCCCTTTTTCCACAACCTCTCCAACATTTGCTATTTTCTGTCTTGTTAATTTTCACCATTCATACTGGTGTGAGGTGATATTTCATTGTGGTTTTGATTTGTGTTTCCTGGATGGCAAGTGGTGCGGAGCATTTTCTCATGTGCTTGTTGGCCATATGTAGGTCTTCTTTGGTGAAATTTCTGTTTATGTCTTTTGCCCATTGCATGATTGGATTGTTTGTTTCTTTGCTGTTGAGTTTAATAAGTTCTTTATAGGTCTTGGATACTAGCCCTTTATCTGATATGTCATTTGCAAATATCTTCTACCATTCTGTGGGTTGTCTTTTAAGTTTGTTGACTGTTTCTTTTGCTGTGCAGAAGCTTTTTATTTTGATGAAATCCCAATAGTTCATTTTTGCTTTTGTTTCCTTTGCCTTCATAGATGTATCGTGCAAGAAGTTACTGTGGCCCCCTCTTCCTCTGCCCCTCCCCCTGCTCATTCTTGCTCTTTCTCTCTTTCTAAAATAAATAAAATCTATAAAAAATTAAAAATGAACAAACAAAGTGACATACAAGGAGCTTCTGCACTGCTACTAGTATTCTATCTTTTTAGCCTATGTTGTTTTTATGTGTATTCAATCAAATGTTCAGTAAACTGTATATGCATTAATGCAAATTATAATACTTTATAATTAAATGTCTTTAATATGGTTTAAAAGAAAACAAAAATGGAAAACAGAAAATAAAGCAACAATATGCTAGGGCTTTCCATAAACACATAACACTGAATTTCTTTTGGTTGTTTTTGATTTTTCTGTTTCCACTATACAAATTCTGCACCTTCCTAATGTTCAAAAAAGATGTCACTTCCAACTAATGCCTTTAACTTCTCATCAAATAAAGTATATACCTAACAGAACTTCAAATCCTCTGCAATCTATTATAGATGTTTATATTTAGTAAAGTCCCTTGAAATCAGAACTCATCTTCTGTTCATTTTCATCTCTCATATTCTGCCTAGAAAATCCCAATAAATCTAAATAACATGTTTGTTATTATAAATAAACATGGCTGTTTATTTCTGTATGTAGAGCCTAACTGTGAAAGAAAACATCATTCACTCATTTCTCATCTAAATAGCTAGGATTTGGAGCACCTGGATGCCTCAGTTGGTTAAATGTCTTCCTTTCATCTCAGGTCATAATCCTAGGGTCCTGGGATTGAGCCTTGAGCAGGCTCCCTGCTCAGCAGAGAATCTGCTTTTCTCTCCCTCTGCCACTCCCCCTGCTTGTTCTCTGTCTAATAAATAAATAAAATCTTTAAGAAAAAAAAAGCTAGAATTCCAAATGCATAACAGACATATCCAGAGAACACTCTGTATGTTCTTTTTTATTCCCTGCAAAATAGGGACAAATAAAGCAAACTAAACTGATAGAGCTCTTTGTTAATAAAAATTATATCATAGTCTATTAGGCATTAGACTATGACCCCCCTTTTATAGACTATAACATAGTCATAATTTTAAAAAAATATTTTCAGAGTGATAAATTTTCCCATTTTTATGCACATTTTTCTCGGAGCCACTAGCATAACATTAGGAAGACACGCTGGGTTGACATAAAGCCTGTTCCAAATTTGGAATCATTTGATGTTCCAAAGTTTTGTGGGAATGCTAACGGGCTGGTTCGGAACTCCAAAACTTACATTTTTCCAGATGGAGCGTTGTTAATATTCTGGATTTGTGGCATTGCACTATTTTGAAACAAATAAAATGAAGCAGTAAAAAGTAAGTTTGTTTGCC
The DNA here is from genome assembly GCF_053574225.1 of Canis aureus. NCBI lineage: Eukaryota > Metazoa > Chordata > Mammalia > Carnivora > Canidae > Canis > Canis aureus. Next base: position 29,931,388 of record NC_135635.1, read on the forward strand.
ATATGGCTGTTTATTTCTGTGTGTAGAGCCTAACTGTGAAATATACGGCTCCTCAATATGGGACAGCTACACATTCACACCGGCACACCTGCTTATAGCATAAAGAATCCTTCTTTTAGATGACATTAAATTCACAGTATCATGATTTGAAGAATTTCTCTCATCATTTATGAGACTCTGGGGAGCAGTCTGGCTTATAAGACACAGAAAATGAGATTATATACCAGTAGCTTTTACCCTTTCAAGTATATGTATTATTTAAATATGAAAAAGAGCTGTTTTAGGTAAGTAAAAGAACATGACAGAGAAGAGTGTGACTCAATACTGTGAAGGAGGCTTGTGTTCCAATTCTACCTGTGACAGAGGTTTCTAATGCAGCCTTGGGCAGGGAATGACATTTCTCTACCTAATCTATTCTACCTTTATAATTGGAATTTAAATAATAGAATCACAGGGTTATTGATTTCCTAAAATTTGATCTAGCTTTGCTTCAGGAAAGATACAATGAGGATACTGAAAGAAACATCAACTCCTTTCTTCTCTCGAAAGAAACAACTTCTGTTCCTAACCAGTACAATGGTGCTTTCAGGGTCAGAGATCAACCTGTTCTTTGGAATCTGCTCTCTCTTTTCCCACTGGAGAGTCAGAGAAAGAGTGACCCCCTTATATATCTATAGAGGATTTTATAGCACTGCTTTCAGGCTGGAATAAGAGGCAAAGACACTACTAGGTTAAGTACCCTGTTTAGCTAAGCTCAACATTCAGACCTATAAACTCTAGGGTAAACTGTTTAGATTTGATGGTGACTTTCAATATTTTCCTAACCATTCAGTCAGTTCTTTTATAGAAATATCATGCTTTATTATATGAGTTTTCAATGTTTTTATAAGATTTCAACTTCTTTGAGCCCAGATAGTATAAAACAACTCTTCAACAAGTATTAGTTTCCTAAGTGCATATGATAAAACCTAGAGACATTCAAATACTTGTTAAATCTATGAACACTGAGTATATGTTACATATTGTTTATCATTAAAGAGAAAGGTAGAACTCAAGTCTTAGAAGTATACAATCTCATTATGTGGTTGGAGAAATATAAATTTATGCTAACAACTCTATTTTTTAATACACCCTTGTAAAAATAAATTATTCTCTCTCTCTCTCTCTCCTGGTGTTATTCATGTTTTGTCCAATTGTTGGGTAAATTCTGTTTTCTTTTGCAACATTTTCAGTATCAGTTAAACTTTCAGGACCCATCTTATCCAAGATGCTGTACTAGAAATGTCATCAACGTGACCATTTCTGAATTTTTTCAGATTTTATTGACAAATTCTGTCACACAAGTGTCTTGTTAAAGCACCTACAGAACTTGTTATTCCTACTCACCAGATCTGATCAGCAGGAGTTATCATACAGTAAATCAGTGTGAAGTGCTGTGAATGTTTTAGATTCTTAGGCTGCCATAACAAAGTGCCACAAAGGAAGTGGCTTAAAGCAACTAGAATCTACTTTTTCTACAGTACCAGAGGCTAAAAAGGTGTCAGTGGGGTTGTTTCTTTTAGAAGTTTCTGAGGAAGAATGTTCCGTGCCACTCTCCTACCTTCTGGTGATGGGCAGCAATCCTTGACATTCCTGGGCTTGTAGATGTATTGAATCTCAGCTCTGTCTTCACCTGGGGCTCTCCCTGGGTGTTGTATCTTCACATGGCCATCCCTTACAAGGGCACCAATCATATCAAATCAAGGACCCACTAGACTCCAGTAAGACCTCACCTTAACTAATGACATCTATAATGAACCTTTCCAAAGAAGGTCACATTCTGAGGTATTGAGGGTTAGAACTTCAACACATCCTTTTGGAAGACACAATTCAACCCATTAATAGGTATACTTTCAGATACATTCAAATAACGTTATGTCACAGAGCAGGAGCAGTGACACTATCTGGAACAAAACTCAATTTATCACTTCACCACTATAAGCCCTTGGTGGTGGTCTGTAAATTATTGGAAGAAGACTTTTACAGTATTTAGCATATATACCCTTTCATTGAGGGAAATGGGTCTCCATTTTAATCAAAGAGCTTCAGGTTGGCAAGAACTGTGGGAACTCTGCAATTGTATTCTGTTTGTAAGCTAACAAGCTAAACTGTCACAGTTTCATAGATGCTGGCAAAAGATGAGAGACTCCTGAGTCAAAGGCAAAAGATGTTATTGCTCAAAGCCCAGTAGATAACAAGCTTCATGTTTGCATTGGTTCCCTTGTTCACAATTTCCACAAGGTCACGTGGATTGACCCAGGAAGATGCTATGTATACACTGGATTAGCATCTCGGATAAAGAACCCCAAGTTTAAGAAACTTCAATCTTCTAGAGCAGGTTACAAACAAACCCGCCTGACCTTTGCCCGAGAACAAGACATAATAAAAAACAAATCTGTCCTCTGCTCCAGGAGGAGGTACTATCTCTATCTTTCGTAGTGGTTGGTTATATAAATATCTTTGTAAAGATAGTCCAAGACAAAAAGTTATTTATCTCTATTTAAAGATTTGCCAAAAAAATGAAAGACCAGTAGAGAATTGTCTCTCAACACAAGTACCAACACAAGTACCTTAAGCTTGGAAGTGAGTAATAGGTAATTACTTCCAATTGAAGTTATCCAAGTCAGGTCTCTGTCAACCAAACTTTGAATTTTTTCCCACAATATGAATTAATACATTTGTAAATTGTTGATACTACCAAAATAATTACTTCTCAATGCATTTTTGAGGGAGAGTCTTCTAGGCCCTCTTGTTGGCAGAGTCAGCAGGAGGTGGTAGTGGGAAAGGATGAAAGGATAGAAATCAAAACAACATTCCTATCTTCTTAGTCCTTTGATTATTTTCTCCGCATAATGATAAGGAGGTTCTGGGATTTTGATTTAACTAAGTATAGGTTATCATTGAACTCAAATTTTATTCAGACTGCTAGGCTCACTTTACACAACTTTAATAAGTTTATTAAGTACAAAATGTCTGATAAGTGCATTCTTAGGGATACAGTGAGCCTGAAATTTCTTTAAAAATTTTTTAGTTCAAGTATAGTTGACATGCAATGTTATATTAATTTCAGCTGTATAATATAATTATTCAACAATTCTATACATTACTCAGTGCTCATCACAATAAATGTAGTCATCACACATCACCATACAATGTTTATTATTGACTATATTACTTATATTGTACATATAATTTCTATGAAATTTACTTTATTGGCCTGATGCTTCTTAAATCATTCTTTAGGATTCATTTCTGCACATAATTCTTGCACTCCTGCTGATCAAAATATGCGAAAATTTTCAATTGTTTTGGCACCTAGGTTATTTTATAAGATCTCCGTAGACATGGTATAATCTCAATTTCTGGATCAGAAGCAATGAAATTTGGGGATGAATCCTGAGGAGAATATACATCCCCTTGCTAAATAACCCTACAGGTGCAGGTTTGGGAATTCATTCAATGTTCTCATATTTATCTAAGTGTAATCAAAGTTTGACAACCCAAATCTTAAGGTCCCCTTTTTTCCAATTCATGCCCTATTCTTAATTTGAGTAATTTGGTCAGGTTATGAATTCAACTTAAAAATAAATTGCTCACTCTACCAGTGTCTAAGCACTCTGGTTTTCTATCCTTGCTTTGAATGTCAAGTTTAAGCCTTTGAATTTATCATATACATTTACTAAACTTTATCCCAGTAAGAGAGGAAAGAATCTTGTTATCTTGTCATCATTATCAACACACTTGAGGATATAATAGCTGCTTGGTTTTCCAAAGCTTTTCTTTCAAATATCACTTATTCCATAGCTAACACACATGATAATTACATGTAATAATTATGCCCCTGGAGGCCATACATACTTGTTATCTTATTTTCTGTTTGCAAGAATGTTATTGCTATATTCCATCTCTAACAGGTAAGCAACTCATTTCCACTCTCCGTTCTTTGAGCTCTATTTCCTAGGACCACCCATGTACCAGAACTCCATAAGTCCAAGTTCAGCCAGGAATATAGAAAGAATTCAGAATTTTAAATAGATGAAATTTAATGCAGGGAATTTTTAAACAAAGATAATAGAATTGCTGAGAACACTAATATGGGATAGGAGGAAAAATAGTGGATGCTGGATATATTGCCCAAGCAAAGGAATATCTGATTCCCCTTTCTTTCTGATCCTCAACATTCTCTCAATGTGAACTACTAGCTGAAACTAACCTGAAAGAATTGTAAGGGAAATTTAGAAATATGGTGACTTAAAAAAAGAAGAAGAAATATGGTGACTAAAAGGCAAAGCAGAGTATGACGGATAAGTCTTCCTCCCACCCGAAAGATGTTTATATCCAAATCCCTAAAACCTATGAAAATGTTATGTTAATTTACAGGGAATTAAGATTGCAGATGGAATTAAGGCTGCCAATCAGTTGACTTTCAAATAAAGAGACTATCCTGGATTATCTGAATGGACCCAGTATAGTCACAAATTTCCTATAAATGAGGAAGAGTTAGGCACAAGAGTTAGAGAAGATGCAGAAAAGAAGCAACATTAGAATGATGTGCTATGCGTTTAATGCAATCCCTATCAAAATACCATGGACTTTCTTCAGAGAGTTGGAACAAATTATTTTAAGATTTGTGTGGAATCAGAAAAGACCCCGAAAAGCCAGGGGAATATTAAAATAGAAAACCAGAGCTGGGGGCATCACAATGCCAGATTTCAGGTTGTACTACAAAGCTGTGGTCATCAAGACAGTGTGGTACTGGCACAAAAACAGACACATAGATCAATGGAACAAAATAGAGAATCCAGAAGTGGACCCTCAACTTTATGGTCAACTAATATTCGACAAAGGAGGAAAGACTATCCACTGGAAAAAAAAAGACGGTCTCTTCAATAAATGGTGCTGGGAAAATTGGACATCCACATGCAGAAGAATGAAACTAGGCCACTCTCTTGCACCATACACAAAGATAAACTCAAAATGGATGAAAGATCTAAATGTGAGACAAGATTCCATCAAAATCCTAGAGGTGAACACAGGCAACACGCTCTTTGAACTCGGCCACAGTAACTTCTTGCAAGATATATCCACGAAGGCAAGAGAAACAAAAGCAAAAATGAACTATTGGGACTTCATCAAGATAAGAAGCTTTTGCACAGCAAAGGATACAGTCAACAAAACTAAAAGACAACCTATAGAATGGGAGAAGATATTTGCAAATGACGTATCGGATAAAGGGCTAGTATCCAAGATTTATAAAGAACTTATTAAACTCAACAGCAAAGAAACAAACAATCCAGTCATGAAATGGGCAAAAGACATGAACAGAAATCTCACAGAGGAAGACATAGACATGGCCAACACACACATGAGAAAATGCTCCGCATCACTTGCCATCAGGGAAATACAAATCAAAACCACAATGAGATACCACCTCACACCAGTGAGAATGGGGAAAATTAACAAGGCAGGAAACCACAAATGTTGGAGAGGATGTGGAGAAAAGGGGACCCTCTTGCACTGTTGGTGGGAATGTGAACTGGTGCAGCCACTCTGGAAAACTGTGTGGACGTTCCTCAAAGAGTTAAAAATAGATCTGCCCTATGACCCAGCAATTGCACTGTTGGGAATTTACCCCAAAGATACAGATTCAATGAAACGCCAGGACACCTGCGCCCCGATGTTTATAGCATCAATGTCCACAAGAGCTAAACTGTGGAAGGAGCCTCAGTGTCCATCGAAAGATGAATGGATAAAGAAGATGTGGTCTATGTATACAATGGAATATTATTCAGGCATTAGAAATGACAAATACCCACCATTTGCTTTGATGTGGATGGAACTGGAGGGTATTATGCTGAGTGAAATAAGTCAATCGGAGAAGGACAAACATCATATGGTCTCATTCATTTGGGGAATATAAAAAATAGTGAAAGGGGATAAAGGGGAAAGGAGAAAAAATGAGTGGGAAATATCATAAAGGGAGACAGAACATGAGAGACTCCTAAGTCTGGGAAAAAAAACAAGGGGTAGTAGAAAGGGAAGTGGGCCGGGGGTGGGGGTGGCTGGATGATGGGCACTGAGGGGGGGCACTTGATGGGATGAACACTGGGTGTTATTCTATATGTCGGCAAATTGAACACCAATAAAACATAAATTTAATTTAAAAAATGATGTGCTATAAAGACTCAATTGACCATTGCTGGCTTTGAACTTGAAGAGGGGCTTCGGCCAAGGAATGTAGGCAGCTTCTGGAATCTTGAAAACGGAAGGACATGGATTTTTTTCTAGACACTTCAAAAGAAACAGAGCCCCACAGACATCCTGATTTTAGCTCAACAGCACCCATTTTGGGATAATGATCTCTAAAATTGCAAGACAAAAATTTTTTTATACTTTTAAGACACTAAAGTTGTAGTAATTTGTAATAGTGTCAATAAGAAATTAATACACAGAGCAAGGTAAGACGTAGAGATGTGAGGAAATTGACCACATCTAATACCCTTAATTCCTAACATAGCAGTTTACAACATCTGAGAAAGTGCCAGATTCTTTAATGAGTAAACTTTAGAATATATATAAACACTAGTGGGTTCAACTTCTTTTTTACCCTTCAGTTAATTATATTATCTTGCAAATGAAATTACATTAATAAATTTGAATGTATTAAAAATCAATACTTAATTTTTTACAATTTATGTTGGATGATTTATATATATGCATAACAGCCCATTTTAGAATGACTTGTCATCAAGAACTTAAGGTCAACTCTCAAAATTGTTATCAGAATCAAATATTGGCTCAGAAAGTCCAGCTGAGCCTGTTGGAAAATTGTGGGATAACACCAAATTAGAGGTCTGCTTCTGTTCCTATATCTTAAGGAATATATGGTTACCTTCTACCTAGGTAGGTGGGTTAGCTGAGAACCTGGGCCATCAAGTGAACCCAGACAGGATAGAGAGGATTTAGTCCTAGGTTGACAAGACACTGTCATCATTCAATTCAAAGATTTCATTTGTGTGGAAAAATGGCTCAAGCCAATGTAGATATTTAACATGTAAGTTAGGAGTTATGTACTCGGAGTATATTATCCAATGTCAGGCCGAAGAAGTCAAAGCCACAGAAGATAGGAGAACTGGAACAGAGTTACACATGACCAGATTTCCTTATTCAGGAGGAGCCAACCACAGAAACAAAAACAAAGAAAAAGCATAAACCCACAACCAACAAGAAGCACACACACACATACACACAAATGAAAAACAAACAAAACAAATCAACAACAGAAAACAAGCAAGGTATTAATAGGAAACAGGAAACAGCAGAAAACCAGACACGGCATTTCAGGATCCCAAGAAGTCAAGCTGTTCCTGTAATCAGCCCAGTTAGAATGATTGCTTTCTTGTACTGCTTTAAAGTAGTCTTGTTCTGGATAAAGTGAATTCACAATACAAGTCGCTACGCAGCATAAGGTAAATGCAGGCATTTATTACAGAAAGAGGGATTTCTTCATCTGGGAAGCAATCAGAGTACTACTAATGATCTATCTCAATTTTTTTCTTTCATTTCTGTAGGCAACAGATATATTTAAATAACTCTGATGCTACAGTCATTATGCTACTCACTGAAAATATAAGAATAACTGCTGTGCTCATGAAATGTATTGTTGATTAACTTCATGTCCGAATTAGTCTTAACCATCCTATAAATTGTTTATGTCTTTTGCGGTCTTAAATTCTAAATTATTCCTCCTAGTTTAGTTTAATTAATTCTTACACTCTGTGAAAATGAGACAGTTGATCATTACTACCAGATCTTTTTCATTAAAAATAGGAGTATTTCAATTTCTCCCAGTAGCAGTCATTATTAGCATATTTTCTATTCTTGATTTTTATTCTTTTTTTTTTTTTAAATCTGGACCATCTCAATGTTTTCCGAGTCTGACTTGGGTTATGATACTGAAAGTTAGACATAGGAAAATCTTCCTTACACATTCGATAATGACAATCAAAATTTCATTTTTAAAAGATTTTATTTATGTATTCATGAGAGGCACAGAGAAAGAGAAGCAGACACATAGGCAGAAGGAGAAGCAGGATCCCTGCAGAGAGCCCAATGAAGGACTCCATAACAGGACCCTGGGTTCACGACCTGAGCCAAAGGCAGATGCTCAACCACTGAGCCACTCAGGCGCCCTGACAATTGAAATTTCTAAATACAGGAAGTTCACAGCCTTCCTGAAAAGTTAAGGAATGTCTCTGGATTTCCACCAATAAAACTTCGGAGTATCTCCTGGAGAACAACCCTGAAAACAAAATCTTGCAAGAGGCCTCAAAGTACATATCTGTAGGATTTCTTAGATGTAACAGGTTAGTTCTAGAGTTAGTACTCCCTTGTGGTATTGTAGCGTTTTAGCATGTTAAAAATAAAACATTTAATGATCACAGGAGATAATGCAATTTTAGAAGCAAGCTCATCTGCACTCTCTTCCTATCCTCTGGTTTAGCTGGAAAACTAGACTAAACACCTGTGTATGTACTGCAATTTTAAAGGTATGGGAAAATGATACTTCTAGGTTAAATGATTCTGGCCCAAACTAGCTAGTCAGGAGCAGCATGGATGCAGAAACTGAAATGTTGAGTGCTTCTGTTGTGCTTGTACTGGGTCATCTGAATAAAATCTGAAGTGCCAATCCTGTCAGAATAATCCAACTTAATCGTATCCCTAATCTGAGATATTATTTTTCTCTGGATTTTTTTTAACTGTTTGCCAAAACAGGATTTTGTTGCCATATAAATATTTTTGACTGCAACACTTATGCTAACATAATGGAATGGTCACATCTTGTCATCTCACTGGATAACACTAAGAAAAGAAATAAATCTCTTCTACTTATAACAAAGGCGCAGGATACTCTAGAAATATGTACTGATATTTACCCCAGAAAAATGTAGAGATCAAAACCTAAATTTGGAGCACTGAGCTAGAAACAGTTGACCTATGAAGTTCATAGCTATGTTTAGGTGATAGATGCAAAATATGTTAGAAGTGAAATCAGTGAAAGCAGAGATGGGGATAGGATGGAATGGGAGATTGGGCAGGTTAGATGTCCAAAACACTGAAGATTGTTTCTAGTAGTTGCATGTTCCTGGAAAAAAAAAATCCCAGGTACTGTATTAAAACAGCCAAAATAATTTGGAATCTTTTTATTTATACTGTGTATATTTAAGCTAGAAAGGTAATTTTGAATGAAAACTCAAACTTGTGAGATGCCTGGGTGGCTCAGTTGTTGAGTGTCTGCCTTTGACCCATGGTGTGATCCCTGGGTCCTGGGATTGAGTTCTGCATCAGGCTCCTTGCATGGAGCCTACTTCTCTCTCTGCCTGTGTCTCTGCCTCTCTCTCTCTCCGTGTGTCTCTCATGAATAAGTAAATAAAATCTTTAAAAAAAGGAAAATTCAAACTTGTGCTGTCATAGAATAACCTCAGTGAATCCTAGAGGCTGTATAGATCTAGAGCAATAGGAAAAGAAAAGTTTCATTATATTTTATCAAATAAGGAACTTAAAAATTTTTGCTAGTTTATGTAAACTCCAAAATTTAATTAATGCTAGTTATTATCTGGAATATATTTACTTAACATACACCATGAAAGGGTTAGAACCGCTAATTTACTAATAATAACATATATTTTTAAGATTTTATTTATTCATTTGAAAGAGAGAGCACAGTGGGAGGGAGGGAAGGACAGAGGGAAAGGGAGAAGCAAACTCCCCACTAAGCAGGGAGCCTCATACAGGGCTCCATCTCAGGACCTTGAGATCATGAGCTGAGCTGAAGGCAGACACTTAACTGACTGAGCTACCCAGGTGCCCCTTAACATAATACTTTTTTAAGGAAAAAATTTCTTAGCACTGTATGTTTCAGCTAGTGCAAGTAACTTCTTTGAATAGCTTTTATGCATTTACTGCATACAATTACCAGGGGATCAACTTTCAAACGTAGTGAAGGGGAAGCATAAAGCTGAGAAGTAGCAATTAAAGATTTGGTCATGGCACCTCAGATCTCAAAAGATAATATAAATTTATCTATAGCTTATAATTACTCCTGACATACATACAGATTTTTTTCACAACTTCTCAATGTATAACGGAGGACCAAGGCATTCATAAATGTTATATTAGAAAACTTTTACTTTACAATGCAAACCATGGCTGTGACCCAAAGCAAGAATATACAATACTTTTCTGTAGGATATTCAGTCACTTTCTTTCCCTTTGATGCTTTCTTCAATTTCTGGAAAGGAGCAGAGGGAGTTCAGGTTTGTGGCCTGCTCCCCTGTTGTCCTTCGTTCTCCAGTCACTGAAAATGAGATGAAACCTCTGCTGCTCACCAGTGCACATACACACATCCCCGGGCTTTCATCAGTAACTTTTCTTCTTTATGGAAGTTTCTATCAGAGAGCAGTACACCTGATTATACAGTCCATCCAGCTCCTCTCACCATGGCTGGGTGTGAAATGGGCAATTGCGGAAAATTTCACAAGATTTTTCTTCCTCTATAGGATTCTTCAACTGAGTTCTTTTTTCCTTAGTGTTGAGGAGCAGCTGAACCAAATGACCCCGTGGATGCACAAGAATTGATAGATCATACAGATTTCTATAGCCCAGGCAACCTCCTTATTTCACTCTACCACAGAACTAACATGGAGTTGAGTCAACATCTCCGTGGCCAAAACAGTTGGGCCTCACCCTGTGTCATTGGATGAGACTTCTTAAGAACAATCAAGAAAGGCTAACTCTTATGAATTGTATTTATTTTTGTCTTTTTCTTTTTAAGATATATATATATTGAATTTTTCCTAAAATTCTTAAAGATAAAAATGCAGATTATTATTATTTTATAGTTATATTCTTTTTGACCTCATAAACATAAGCCTCTTAAAAAAAAAGCTAAGCAATGAAAGGAAATAAACACAATATTACATTACCTGAAGGGGTCATGTAATCAGTTTTCTTACTCTAAAAAGGATTGACTATTAATATATAATGAAAGCTATTAAATCTTCTAGAAAACATTTACCTTTAATACTGAAAAGAAAAATGTAAGACTTTCACTTCCATTTAAAAAATTTGAAATTCAGAAAGAGTAGTTGAAAACCAAAAGAAGTCTGGGTCTAGTTTGTGGTTTCTTTCATAAATTACAATGCTCTTCCTTCTAGACTTTTTATAACTTAAAAACATTTTCACTGATATTATATATATGTATTAATTTAACAACTGCAAATATTTGTTGAGTAGATTCTCTGGGCTAGGCACTCTTTTATGCACTGAGGATACACATATACAATCAGCAGCCACCACCAGACAAAATCCTTACATATAAGACCTTAAAACTTAGAGGGGATTGATATAAATGGAAAATAAATACATCACATAATGATGGATAAGGTAAACGCTATGACGAAAACAGTAGAATAAAAAATAGACAGCAATGGGGGATACTAATTAATAGCCTTTTTAGAGAGATGACAACTGAATAGAGTTCTAGATACAGTGAAAGCACATGCAGGTGTCTATCTGGGGGAAGAGACTACCAGTAAGAGAGAACATTAATGCAGATGTCCTGAGCAGGAGCTGACTCATTATGTTCAAAGAATCATGATCATGCATCATGTACCTGAGCAAACTGGGTTGTCAAGAGAGAAATTGAGGTGGACAAATAACAGATGATACCTGGACTTCAGATTTTATTTTATGCATATTGAAAAAGTTTGTGGTGGAATGGTGGTGAATGTCATAAGCAGATTTGTTTTTTCTTTTTTTTTTTTTTTTTAGCAGATTTGTATTTTAAAAGGATGACTTGTAGCTCTGTAAATGCACTGCAGTCAGGCAAGGGTGAAAGTAGAAAGAGCATCTGGGGTATTGGAAGTCTAGGTGAGACAGCAGTAGTCTAGGTAAAACAGCACCTGGATTGATAATTTTGGAGTTGATAAGAACTAGATAATTAAAAGTACATTTTACCATTCTTATTTTTTAATTTTATTGAGGTAAAATTAACAGAACATAAAATTAACCATTTTATCATTGCTATTTTCTTTTTTTATTTTATTTTAATAAATTTATTTTTTATTGGTGTTCAATTTACCAACATACAGAATAACACCCAGTGCTCATCCCGTCAAGTGCCCCCCTCAGTGCCCGTCACCCATTCACTCCCACCCCCGCCCTCCTCCCCTTCCACCACCCCTAGATCATTTCCCAGAGTTAGGAGTCTTTATGTTCTGTCTCCCTTTCTGATATTTCCCACACATTTCTTCTCCCTTCACTTATATTCCCTTAAAGTGAACAGTTGGATGGTATTTAGTACATTCACAATATTATAAAACTTCTCCTTTATTTAGTCCCAAGACATTTTCATCATCTCAAAAGGAAACCCTGTACCGGTTGAGCAGAAGCTCGCAATTCTCTCCCGCTCCCAGACCTGGCAGTGTCTAGTCTGCATTCTGTCTCTATGGATGCATCTATATACCTCATACGTATATTTCAAAAAGTGAAATAATACCACAGGTGACCTTTTTTGTTTGGCTACTTTTATCTAGCATAATGATTTAGAAATTCATCCATGTTGTAGCGTGTATCAGTACTTCATTCCTTTTAATGGTTAAGTAATATTTTCATTGTGTAGATATACCACAATGTGTTTATCTGGCCATTTGTTAATAGACACTTAACTGTTTCTACCTTTTGGTTATTATGAATAGTGCTGCTATGAACATACACATACATAAATATACTTGTTTACCTGTCTTCAATTCTTTGATGTATACTTAGGAATGGAATATCCGGATCATATGATAATTGTATATTTGATTCTCTGAGGAATCCCAAAATATTTCCTCATGGTGGAGCCATTTCACATGGCTGCCATCATCAATTTTTCCACATCCATGCCAAAATTTGCTACTTTTTGGAGTAGTTTTGTTTTGGTTGTAGCCACCTTGGTGGGTGTGTAGTGCTACTCACTTTATGTAGGGCTTTGATTCACATTTTCTTACTTATGATGTTGAGCAACACTTCATGTACTTTTGGCCATTTGTATATATTCATGAATAAATGTATATTCAAACCTTGGTCCATTTTTAATTGGGTTGTTTGCTTGTTGGTTGTTCAGATATAAGAGTTCTTTATATACTATGGATACTAGACCATTATTAGATATATGATTTGCAAATATTTTCTCTCATTATATAAGCTGTCTTTTCACTTTTTTAATAATGTCCATTCTTAATTTTGAGAAGTTCAATTGATCTATTTTGTTTTCTTTTGTTACTTATTATTTTGGTGTCATATCTAAGAGTTCACTGTCAAATAAAAGGTCATGATTTACCCCCTATGTTATCTAAGGGTCTCATGATTTTAGTTATCTAATTTAGATTGTTGATCCATTTTGAGTTAGTTTTTGCATATGGTATAAGGTAGGGGGACAACTTTGCTTTTTTGCATGCAGATTCCTACCTATTCTAGTATGATTTTGTGAAGAGACTACTGACTACTACTTCCATTATTAAGTGGTCTTAGAACCCTGTTGAAATCATTTGTTTATATATGTGAGGATTTGTCATTGGGCTCTGTTCTATTTGATTGGCTCGTATGTTTGTCTTAATGCAAGTACTACACTGTTTTGATTACTGTAGATTTGTAGTAAATTTTTCAATAAGGAAGATGAGTCCCCCAACTTTGTTCTTTGTCAATATTGTTTTGGTAATTTAGGAACCTTCAAAATTCCATATGAATTTTAAAATCAATTTTTTCTATTTTTGCAAAATAATATCATTAGGATTTTGATAGATATTGTAATGAATCTGTAAGTAAATTTGGGTAGTATGTACATCTTAACAAATATGCCTTCCAAAGCATGAACACAAAATGTCTTTCTATTTTTTTTTTTAGTTTTTCTTTAATTTCTTTCAGCAATGTGTTATCATTTTCAGTCTACAAGTCTTTTATTCCTTTAGTTGCATTTATTCCTAAGTATTTAATTCTTTAAAATATTGTAAATACAATTACTTTCTCTATTTCCTTTTTGAATTGCTCATTGCAGATATGAAGAAACCAAATTGATCATGCATGTTGATTTGTATCATGAAAATTTGATAAATAACTGGTTTATGGTGTATAATTCTTTTAATATACTGTCAAATTCAGTTTGCTAGTAGTTTCTGAGGATTTTGACATCTGTATTCATTAGCGATAATGGTTTTTAGTTTCCCTTTTTTGTACCTTTGGCTTTGATGTCAGAGCAATGCTGGCCTTATAAAATATGTTAGGAAGTGTTTAACCTTCTATTGTTTTCTAAAAATCTGAGAAAGATGAGTAGTTATTCTTTCTTTAGATATATGGTAGATCACCAGTGAAAGTATTAGATTGCAAGAATTCCTTTACTGGAAGATTCTCAATTACTCTTCTGTCTTCTGAAACCTGCTATTAGCACACTATAGTGAGTTTTTCATGCCCATCATTGTACTTTTCAGCTTCAGAATTTTTATTTGATTTCTTTATATAATATTTCTCCCTTTATTAATATTCTCCATTTGTTCATATATTGATCTCCTGGTTTTCTTTAGCACTTTGGCCATGGTTTCTTTAGGTCTGAGCATAATTAAAACAGTTGGTTTAAACTTATTGTATAGCAGAGGTGCCTGGGTGGCTCAGTCAGGTGGCTGACTCTAGCTTTCATTTCAGGTCATGATCTCAGGGTCCTGGGATTAAGCTCCGCATTAGGCTCTGTACACAGTGAAGGGTCTGCTTGAGGATTCTCTCTTTCTCTTTTCCCTTTGTCCCTCTCCCTACTCTCTCTCTGGCTCGCTCTCTCTAAAATAAATGAATAAATCTTAAAAAAAATAAAGCTATTGTCTAGAAAGTCAAAAGTTCGTGCTTATACAGGGGGAAATTTAAGTTAATTTCTTCTGTGAATAGTCAATACTTTCTTATTTCTTTGTTTGCTTTGTAGTATTTTGTTGAATGCTGGACATTTTGAATATTATAACATGGCAACCCTCAAAAATTGATTCCTTACCCTCGTTAAGGTTTGCTTTTGCTGCTTACTGTAGAGTGGAATTGTTTGTTTTCTTGAGTGCTAAGGAGGTGGAGGAGGGAGAAAGGGAGAAGAAGAAGAAGGGAAGAGAGGACAGAAAAAAAAAGTGGAAAGGAAGAAAAAAAGAAACAAATATATAGAAACTTTTCCAGTATTTACAGATGAATCTGTGTATGAGTTTTTGATGTTTGTGTGGCAAGATAAGCATCTGGAGATGCCTCCTCTGCCAATTTTGCTGACATCAACCCTAAATTTTTTCTAAAGTACTTCTAAGAAGTTCTTTATTGGACAAAGTATGGGGTGTGAGGAAAAAAATTAGTAGTAAGTTATATCTCAGTTTATGGCCTGAGTAACTGGGTGAATAATAAGCTGTTTGATAAGATGAGGGTTAAGTAGAGCAAATGTAGGGCAAAATCATAAGTTCAGTTTTGGATATACTCAGTTTCAGTTGGCTTTATACTGCCAAATAGAGAACTTAAGTAGTGTGGTGGTTTACTAGATTTAGCTCAGTCATGGCGTAGAGAGATCTTAGAAGTCATTATTATATGGATGGTAATTCAAAAGAAAAAAGCCACCATGTAAGTTCACTTAGAAACTAGTGTAGTTAAAGAAAAGAATGGGTCTCAGAAGAGAATTTAGGATATTACAGCATCTGGAAATTGGAAATTGAAGGATAATTCAGCCAAAGAGAATAAGAAAGAACAAAAAGTGAGATGGAAAGAAAAATGGGAATGTATAGTGTTTGGAAGCCAAATACAGGAACTATTTAAAGGGAGAAGTGATTGGTTACTTTAAAGGCTGCTGAGAGATCGAGCATAATAATGGATCTTTTTGTGTACTAACATAGAGATCATTGATGTCCTAAAGTTTTGGAGAAATAATCTCAATTTGCTGATTCAAGAGAAATGGAGACTAAAAATAAAGACAGTTATTAGACATAACTCTTCAAAAATATTTTTGCAGAAAATGGGAAGGGACAATGAGAGACTATAAGAAGACAATGAGACTAAAGAGGGGTATGAAGTAAAACATTATTTTTTTATAAGAAGGATATATAATATGATGGAGTAGTAATGGAAATAATGAAATAGAGAAGGAAAATGTGACTCAAGAAAAGTAAATTACCTTAACTTAAAATATTTAAATATCACCAATAATGTAATCATTTTTCATAATCTCTGTTATAGATGTATATTTTAAAAATTTTTTATATAAATGGAACCTATACATTTATGAATTTTAACATATATGGTACATATGTTATATAGTTCTCTTTATAAGTTCATAAAATCCTCATAATTACATTAATGCCTGCATAATAATCTATTGATGTACCAATACTTATTTAATGATTCTTCCTTTTAAGTTGTTTCTATTTAATCTGTTACAGTTACTCTTGTAATGAATATTCTTGTACATACCTGTTTGTGAACATGTGTGAGTAGTACTCTAGAATACATAGATAAATTGCTCGGTCAAAGGATAGAAACAATTAGTAACTGAAGAAAACAACTAAAATTGCAATTCCCCATAAGTGATACTTAATGGCATTCAGTAAAATATTACAACTTCTTTTTAGAGCGAGATATGTGATTATGAAATTCATTTGGAAGAAAAAGAATCTCCTTTGGTTTAAAAATAGCCAAAAAAAAAAATCTCAATTAGAAGAGTAAAGAGGGGTCTATGCCAACTCATGATGACAGTATGGTATCAGTTCCTGGATAGAAAGACTACTGGAACAAAATAGAAAATGCAGAAGTATTCAAGTTCATGTGGAGGTTTAGTATAAGATTTTTAAATATCTTAAATCTATGGGGAGAAGTGGGCTTCTAAAGAACTGATGTTGGAGAACTATGCTAGACAAATGTAAAAAAGATCAAATTAAATTTGTTGCACATGCTGTTGATGAAAGAAACTTTCAAATGATCAGAGATTTAGGTTTTAAAAACATGGAACTTTATAAAGAATCAGGGTAAATAAACAACCCAAGACTAAAAATCTAGAAGCAATAATGGGGATGATTGATAAATGTGACTGTGTAAAAAATTTGCTTAGGAAAAGCACTATAAGCAAAAAAAAAAAAAAAAAAAAAAGACCAATATCCCATTAGGGAAATATTTACAGTTTATGTTAAAAACAAAAGTTTAATATTCCAAATTATAGAGTGTACAAAGACACAGAAAGAGAGGCAGAGACCTAGGCAGGGGGAACCTGATGCAGGACTTGATCCCAGGACCCTGGGATCACATCCTGAGCCAAAGGCAAACGTTCAACCACTGAGCCACCCAGGCATCCCCAAACATTGACAATTATTGGTGACAATCCTATAGCAAAATGGGCAAGAGACATAAACAGACTACCACAGGCAACATCCTCCCCCTCCTCCTTCTTCTGCTCCTTCTCTTCATCTCCTTCCTCTTCCTCATTATCTGGCTTCAGGTATATGAAGAGGCATCTCCTCACACATAATAAAATTAAATTAAATGAAAAAAAATTTCTCAACTCTCAGATTGGCAAAATTCTCATTTTTTAAACAACACAAAGCTTTTATAAAAATGGGGAAATTTAAGATGAAAAGTAGGAATATACAATTATATAACCCTGTTGAGAAAAATTAGCAGTATTTAGCAAAATTATATGTGAATTTTTCTTTTTCTTTTCTTTTAAAGATTTTATGTGTTTATTTGTTTATTTTAGAGGTGGGTGAAGAGGCAAAGGGAGAAGGAAAGAAAGAGTCTCAAGTAGACACCAGTCTGAGTACAGAGTCTGATGCAGGGCATAATGTTATGATCCTGATCCGGAGATCAAGACCTGAGCTGAAATCAACAGTTGGATGCATAACCAACTAAACCACTGATGAATCCAGTGACTTTTTCTTCTATTCAAAACTTCATGTCTAGAATTCTATCCCAAAAATATATTACCAAAAATTTGGGAAAGAAATGTTTGCACACAAATTTTGATAACTACAACTTTTATAGTATTCACAACAAAAACAAAAACCTGGGAACAACTCAAATATCCATTTATAGGAGATTCAGTAATGATGGTATATCCAACAATGAAGTAAATTGAAGCTACAAGACAGAATAAAGAATATTTTTCTGCATAATGACATGGAGGTATCTTCAGGGAAAATAAAGAAAAAAGAAAGATGCGAGAAAGCATATACTGTGTTGTAAATGTGCAATCTAAGAGGCAGAACTATAAATATATGTGTGTTTGGTTACTCTAGAAAAATAGATGGCTAAACTAAAAGAAAAAAAGGATGTTTCCTGTGTGAGACAAAAGGAGCAAAATGGAGGGGACAGGGGCACAATCTAGACTTCTCCAAATATGCCTTAATTTATAGATTTGACTTTGTTGCTATAGAGATGTTAAGATACCTATAAAACAAATCTGAATTTATAAAAGCCTTAAAATCTAAAGCATGACAAAACAAATGAGCCCGCTATGTTTCCAGCTGGTGGTATATCATACAAAGAAAAATTATTTCAAGTGACTCTAAAACAGTTAAGTGACCATTTATTCCTTGCAAGATATGGCTTATGAACAAAATAAACTACCAAACTATTTAAACTACCTTTAATCTTCAAACTATTAGTAATAACATTGGAATGTTATTCTTACTTATATATAAACACATACATATATGAAAAAATTGTTAATGCAATTAAGAAGCAATAATTCCAGCATTAAAAAAAGGCGATTGAAAGAGTCAAAAAAGTTCTGTTAAAAAAAAAATCTTGAGTCTTACATTTGAATTGTAAATATCAGATCTATAAATTCAGGATATATAATATTTTTTAACATCTTACATATTTTCTATCCAGATTCTAAAAAACACAATAGCAATGAGTAACTCAGGTGCCCAGATTGTGGTCTCTAAATGTCATTACTCACTATCAAAAATAGGAGAATGGAAAAATAGTTGATACCATATCTGGCAGAGGATGAATATAAAATGAGTTCACAATTTGTTATAGGGACAAAAACTATTTCCAAGACAATTTGGGATGTGGTAAAGAGAATTAAAGTTAACCCGGTGAGGTTATAATTAGTCAAAGTTTGGAAAATTTAGCCATCAATAACAATGATAACTAAAATGAGTTCACATGTTTCAGGTATGTTAAAACTAATATATTTTTAATGATACTCAAGTAGTAAAACTCTTTTTGGTCAGCTTTAAAGGATGTATAGAAAAAAATTGAAGTCTTTCTTATTCTGCACCCCAAAATCAGAGCACTCAAATATATTAAGCAAATACTAACAGAACTAAAGGGAGAAATAGATAACAAAACAATAATAGAAGGTGACTTCAACACCACTTTCAACAATGGATATAGATCATCCAGACAGAAAATTAATCAGAAACATTGGATTTGAACTATACTTTAGACCAAATGGACCTAACAGACATATACAGAATAGTTCATCTAACAGCATCAGAATATACCTTCTTTTCAAGTGCACATGGGACATTATCCAGAATAGATCATATGTTAGGTCATGAAACGAGTCTTAGAAAATTTAAAAAGATTGAAATCATACCAAGTGTCTTTTCTGAGCACAATGGTATGTGAAAGTAGAAATCAATAACAGGAGGAAAACTGAAAAATCCACAAATATGTGGAAATGAGACAATACACTACTCAACAACCAATGAGTCAGAGAAGAAATCAAAAGGGAAATAAAATATCATGAAATATATGAAAATGGAAGCATGATATGCCAAAACTTATAGGATGCAGTGTAAGCGGCCTAAGAGGGAAGTTTATAGTGATAAATGCCCACATTAAGAGACAAAAAAGATCTCAAATAAATGACCTAACTTTACATTTCAAGGAACTAGAAAAAGAACAAACTTTTTTTAAGGTTAGCAGAAAGAAGGAAATAACAAACACTATTATTTTCCTATTGAAATACACCTCAGTGGAAGCAAATAGTAGATTATAGGAAATTTCTCTGTATTAAGGTATTCCAGCTAATGCATGCAGGAGAAATGAGAGCACTTAAATATCACTATTGCATAATCATTAAAGAAATGCATCTGGGCAATGATTATGAATAGTTACTAACATTCCCCCCAAAAGAAACTATAAATATGTGAATCCTAATACATAAACACTTAGGAAATCTTGTCAAAAACTGACACTGATCAAAACTCCAACTCTAACCAGATTACAGGAAATATAGACAGAAGATATATTTAATAGCACCACAAGAATGCCCTTATCATTCTATACTGGGATTAAAATAAAAAAACAATAAGGAAAAAAAGAATACGTTCGACAAGAGTGTCAGTAGGATATGCTATAAGACTAACCCCCTGGTTTATTCAACTGATAAATTGTAAGTATAAGAAAAAAGAAAAGAGAATGTAAAATCAAAAGGAAATTAAGAGAAATGTCAACCAAATGTGTGGATGGTATTTCATTCCCAATTATGGTAAACCAACTGTAAAAATAATAGGAGACATTTGGGGAAATTTGAACATTGACTCAATAATTGATGATATTAAGGAATCATTTCTACATATTTTAGATATCATAATAAAATCATGGTTATATATTTTTTAGATCTTTAATTTTTTTGTACATTTAAATACCATTTGTTTTGAAATGGTTTCTCTAGTGTCAAGAATTTGCCATAGTACAGTGAGTTCCTGAGTCTACTTCACCCAGCTTCTCCCAATGGTCAGCATCTTATAAAATCAAAGAACATTATCAAAGCCAGATATTGAGTCTGTTACTAATGAAACAAGAGGTCTTATTCATATTTCAAAATTTGTATTTATTTATTTATTTATTTATTTATTTATTTATTTATTTATTTTTACTAAAGTTTATCCTTAAACGTTCAATAGGATCCAAGACAACACTTTATTCTAGCAATAAGTGGTAACAGATGTTATGGCAGGGAATCCAGATGTTTAAACAGAAATGGAATTAAGATTCACCATTGCATCAGGCAGGAGAAACAGCATCTTTTGGCCAGTTTCTTAATTCCACCTAGGCCCAGGGGGCCCTTCCCCACAGTCTTCACTTTTAGCTGCTCAAGTATTTTTCTGCTCTTCTTTATGTTTCAGCTTGAATGCCCCTTCCTCATCCATCTCCTTGGCCTACTTCTTGGGCTGCTTCAGGGATTTTTGCAGCCTTTGTGGCCAGACATGGTGCCTGCTGCCTTCTTCCTCAGACCCTGCCATGAGAAGTGGAGCCATATTTCACAATTTTTATATACTCTCTCTGTTAATGTATGGTCCCACGAAACTTTATCACACTATAATAGGTTTATATAACTACCACAGAAATCAGAGTGTAGAATTTTCCCATCACCAGAAACATATTCTCTGATATTATCCCCGTGAAGTCACACTCTTCTGATCCTAGTCCCTGGCACTGATCTGCTATCACTATAATATTCTCATTTTGGAAAAAAAAAATTCATTTTGAAAATATCAAATAAATAAAGTTATACGGTACATAATACTTTCAGATTGGCATTTTTAACACAGTTGTCAGATTCATACAAGTTGATGTTTGTATCAAATAGTCTGCTCCCCTTTTTACTACAGTATATGCATACAATGAAATAGTACTGAGTACTATTTACTTTTTACTGAGTACTATTTCATTGTATGGATATACCGTAGTTTGTTTATCCATTTGCCCATCAGAAGGTGTTTGATCATTTCCAGTTTTGGCTACTACAAACAAATTGCTATGAATATTTATGTACAGGTTTTTGAGTAAACATAAGGTTTCATTTCTCCAAGGTTAACATCCCAAAGTGTGATTATTGGATTATATGGCAAATGAATATTTTACAGTTTCTTATAAAGTTAATTAACAATAAAACTAGTTTATAAATGTGTTTCTTATAATGTATCTGGACATTTGTAATTCTGAATTACTCTGTTTTAAAAATAACAAATCGTTAAAAAAATAAAAGTCTTGGAAAAACTTGTTCTTTGTTGGTTTCAGTCCCATTTAACATTTTTATTTTGATAAGGTAGAACTAAGTTATCTCTGTCACTTTCAAAGATCACTGCAAATGAAACCACATATAAAGAACTTTTACCTCTTTGGCTTCTATTACTTGTGTATAATTCCAAAGTAATTGAAACTCTTAACTTCCAAAGAGTAATATTCCAAATTTCATTGAAGTAGCATATCTTTGTAAGAGTAAGGGTATCTTTTTATGGTTAATCTCTTGTTTTTATATTGAATGATTGACTGATGCTTCATATGACTTTCAGTATTTATATTCATTACCAGATGTATTTGATTCCATACACACATAATGAAAGCCATGAGTCTGGAAACATATGGTGACTGACACTACCTCAGACCTGTGAAAAAGACAATCCCTATCTTTAAGAAGGTTAAACTCTAATGTCAACAATGTGTGATAATAAGTGTGACAATAAAAGGCACAGCTAAAGCACAGAAGAAGAAATTATTTCTTTTAAAACACAAAAAATAAATATTAATATAACAAAATAAAGTTAGGACTAACTTGGTTGAAAGTAATGAATTTAAAAAACATGCCGATTTAATCATTAAACATATATCAATAAAGATGAAAATTAGTAAAAAAAAAAAAAAGATGAAAATTAGTTTACTTTACTTTTATTTTTTAAAAAGATTTTAATCATTTACTCATGAGAGACACACAGAGAGAGAGAGAGAGAGGGTAGAGGGAGAAGCAGGCTCCATGCAGGGAGCCCAAAGTGGGACTCGATCCCGGATCTCCATGATCATGCCTTGGGCTGACGGCAGGTGCTAAACCACTGAGCCACCTAGGCTGCCCTACTTTTATTTTCTATAGTACTGTATTTCAGCTTTATATAGTTTTTGAAGCTTTAAATTATTTGTAAATAGGCACAATAAAAAGTTATACCATTAATATTTCTTTTATAACTGTAGAAGTACTATAGTTAGCTAGACTTTGTGTTCATAAAGGCCAGCTCAGGGGATGGTTTTATTTCTAAGCCAGATGGACGAATGCCCACCTACTGAGTCATCCAGACCATTTCCTGCAGTAGTTGGTTTTGACTGTAAATATTCTCATGTAAATACCTACAGGGCCAACTCAAATTAGATTGTTAGATGTCAAAACATCACAGTTCAGTAAGATATTTGCAGGACACCTCCCTCATTGTCTCTGTAGACACAGAGGGCATAGACAAAGTGGCAGGTGCCTAAAATAAAAGGATTTATAAATTCAGCAGAAGTGATCTCCCTTGTATGCCTTATCAAAAAAACCACTCATTTTAGCATTAACTCAGGTGATCCATAATCATATTTATTTTATATAAATGAAAGAGGCTTTCAAAGTGTTCATTGACCTGTAACTTTAATGAAATATAGACCCTAGAATAAAAAATTTGTTGTAAATGTGGTTAGTTGAGTATCAAAATGTTCTATATGAAACATTCGATGGTACCATTTCCTCACATTCATATATGTGAGGTTTAAAGTGTTTACTTATGTGTTAAACAAAATGCTTCTGAGGAAGACTTAAAAAAGCAATTCAAGGTTTTAGAAAATTATATAATTCATGCTTGCATCGTTTTTCCATTTAAGATATTATGCAAACAACATCTAAGCTATACATTTTTCTTAATTATTTTTTTTCACCCAGTGGCTACATCATAATCCATATTACGGGTATACCAGAAAGTACTTAATTAATGAATATCTTTGACATTTTAGTTAATACTACCTAAATATTAAGATAATTTCAATTTTTGGTATGATAAACAACACCATAAATATCTTTTACATACATAGTTGTTCATTTGTCAAATTGATCTCTTTAAAAATTTAATTAAATGAAAAGTTAATCAGTTAAAAATCCACTCAAATTTAATACCTTTAATAAATATTGACAAAATGCCTTCAAAAGAGATCTTTTAGTTCTATACTCAAACTAGTAATCAATTAGAGTAAGAATTTCACCATTTTTATGAATATTAGATTTTGTAAATTTTTAAAATATTTGAGCAAAATTTTATTTCATTTTCATTTTTTTGATAACTTATAAAGTGGTACCTCAACTTCATTTATTGTTATTTGTATTTCTTTGTGCAATGACTGGGATGTATTTTGATTCCCTTGAAGAAATTTTTTGCTCCTATTTTTATAACAGTTATCATCAATATTAACTGTCTTTCTTGGGTGTGGCAGGTTGTTTCCACCTTTGCCATTGTGCTAATACATACTATCCAGGATCCTAAAGGTCATAGACATGTGTTCAATTTGTGTACTTTTTGCTTTTTGTTGAGATTATTATTAGGCATTACATTGCTTCAATCACAATTTCTAACTAGATTTCTTTTATGGATGTTGATAAACTACAGAATCTT
Organism: Canis aureus; assembly: GCF_053574225.1. Lineage (NCBI taxonomy): Eukaryota > Metazoa > Chordata > Mammalia > Carnivora > Canidae > Canis > Canis aureus. Next base: position 29,955,888 of record NC_135635.1, read on the forward strand.
GCTTTATTTTCTCTACCCACCTCCCATGTTACTATCAATAATGTATTAGGAGACACTCTTAGAATTTGAAGAGAAGATATTTGAAGCAAATATTTTGTCTAATATTTTCAAGTCGGAAAATTTTCTGTATTTTTGTACTTATGTGCAATGTTTCTCCAATTAATTTTTGCCTATTTTTTCAATTTTATCATTCTCTATTTTTTTAAGATTCACTTATTTAGTAGCACTTCAGTAAAAACTGATTAACTTCTCAGTTAAAATAAAATATTTATCTTTGCTAATATTTCTTGTAATACTCAATTTCAGAGCTTTTTCCCTTAAAGAACAGTTTTACTTGAATTGTCTGTTATATAAAGCTATTAATGAACTAATTATAGTTAATTCAATGCTATAAAGTAATGAGTTAAATGATAACTACTTTTTTATGCTTAAAATGGGTGGCACAAAGGGAAGAATAAAGCTGTAATACACAAAATCTATTATAAGAAATGGTGGAACCTCAAATATATATATTTGCTGATATATACATATTATTTGATTAGAACATTATAAAAGACCTACTGTGCAGATACATTATAAAATATAAATGACATACTATACAAATTCATAAGCATGAAAATATTATAAAATAAATATTAATTTTATATGTAAACTGACTTAAATATAATTTATGAAAATAAAATATATAATAGAATGTATTGTATATCTATTTATAATATAATAAATACTTATAAGCATAGACATATATAACTAAAAGATTCTGCATCCCCAATTCTAATGTGTGCACCCGGGTTGTTTCCCCTCACCAACAAGTACTCTGACATCAGCTAAGTATCCTATTGTTCACCTATTCTGATACTATCTACCTGGAGATAGCACCAAATCCCCGGGTTAAGGTCTCAATTCTACCCCTCCACACATCTATACCCCCAACATTTCAGTTGACATCTGGGCCTCTAATTGAACAACTATGGATGGAGTTTTCAACAACCCCTTCCTTGGGTTTAACAAAACTCAGAGAAACATTCTACTTGCCAGATTATCAGTTTATTACAAAGATATATAACTCAGGAACAGCAGGATGGAAGAGAAGCTTCAGACAAGCCATGGGGAAATATCAAGGAGCTTCCATGTTGTCTGAGTGCACACTCTCCCCAAATCTCCATATATTCACCAACCCAGATGCTTTTTGAACCCTGTCCTTTTCGATTATTCTGGAGGCTTCATTACATTGGCATGATTAATTAAATTATTGGCCTTAAGGAGTTGAACTTAATTTCTAGCACCTTTTCCCTTCTCAGAGGTGTTTGTGTTGGGGGAAGGTGGGAGTGAAAGTTCTAACCCTCTAATTACATGGTGACTCCACTGGCCACCAGTCTCCCTTCTTTAGGTGATTTTTGGGTCACTTCAATAACATAATGAACGATACCTTTGTCCTTTCCATCAATTAGGAGATCTCAAGGGTTTTAAGAGCGCTGTGCTAGGAGTAGAGTGAAATACCAAATATATTTTTCTTATTAATCACACTATTATAATAATACACTATTACAATAAATATTTTATAATATTTAACATGTATAGTATAGTTAGAGATAAATATTAATCAAAATACTCAAATCTATGTTTATCTCACTGTTATAATAAAAATATAGAAAAAGTGGAATTAACTTGGTACCTACTTAGCATATTGAGAAGTAGAAATTGAGAAGTTAGAAAAGCAGGGGGCGCCTGGGTGGCTCAAGAGTTGAGCGTCTGCCTTCGGCTCATGTTGTGATCCTGGGATCAGGGATTGAGTCCTGCTTCTTCCTCTGCCTATGTCTCAGCCTCTTTCCCTCTCTGTGCCTCTCATGAATAAATAAATAAATCTTTTAAAAATATTGAGAAAAACAGGGGTTATATGATATTGATATTTATGATAAAAATGTATATATTTGGTCTTTGTCACTGCTCCTAGCACAGAGCTCTGAAAACTCTTATCATTTCCTCAATAACAAGAGTGATAGGAGCATCTTTTATTACAATGTTTGGTCTTTTGTCCTCCATTCCTGAAATAGCTCCAGTACTGTAAAAGTGAAAGGAGTGCCTTTGTTTTTCTTAGCAAGCCCCTTTCAACCACACCTGAGTTTATGTTAATGGGACGGTTTTTGGGGAGTCCCTAGATAACCAATGGGATATAGAGGCTGGTTATCAGAAAAATCAATCATGTGATTAGAGAGTTGGAATTTTAAGTCTTACCCCCTAACCAGTGGGGAGGAGATGGGGGCTAGAGGTTGAATTAATCAATGGTCGATCATTTAATAAACTGTGATCATATAATTAGAGTTCCATAAAAAAATCCCTAAAGTATAGGGTTCTGAGAGCTTCCAGTCTGGTGAAGGTATGAAGGTGCTGGCATGCCTGAAGATGGCTTGGGAGCTCTGCACATTTCCCTTCCTTCCCTTACACCTTGCCTTCTGCATTTCTTCCCCCTGGCTGTTCTTAAATTTTATCTTTTTATAATAAACTGCTAATCTAGTAAGTAAACTGTTTTCTTGTGTTCTCTGAGCCACTTCAGGACATGCTACGCCCAAACATAGCAACTTAGTGTCTTAAATATTTTAAGCTGAAGGAATTTCTTAAATTGGCAGAATCAGAAAGGTCACACTATCTGACCTCTATCCCCTTGCTTTTTTCCCTGAAAGTAGTCCTAACATTACTATGTAAAAGGTACCCTCCCTTTCCCTCTGTACAAACAAATCTCATTAAATTAAACCTTATTTTCCTAGTTTTCCACCATTTATGTCCTGTAGTCTAAATCCCTTTGTCTTGCCAATCCCTCACAAATGTATTTTTCTTTGTTTAAAAAGTGTAAAAGCTTCCTACTCTGGTCCTTCCTCTAGTCTTCATTCTCTTATGAAGGTTCCCATGTACATGTACACATTTAATAAAATTTGTGTGCTTTTCTTTTATTAATCTGTCTCTTTCAGTTTAATTTTCAGACCCAGTCAGGGATCCTAAGAAGGATAAGGACAATTTTTTTCTCTCCTACTGGAGATAGAAGAAATAGTAGTGTTTTACTTTTGTAAATTAATTCATAGATTCCCTGATTTAATTAAGTGTTCCTTCTATGTCCATAGCTGATAGTTACATGGACTTATCTTTAAGGCAGTTTTTAGGATGTAAAGAAAAATTGTGCTCCCAAAATTTAGTAGACCAAAAGATCAGTATTCATGATATTTCTAAATAAATTGAATTTATTTGATCACTGACATGTATCAAAAATTTTTAATTCATGCAAGATTGAAATTAAGAAGCTTTGCAAAAATACAACAGATATCATTTTGAGGACTCTTTCTATTAAGCTATATATCACAAGTATGCACTACTAAGAAGAGTTCTACAAGACACTCTTGGGGTTATAGCCTAACTTATTCTCAAACTTCACTGATTTATTTCTCAGAGGCTTTCACCAAGTTTTGATTGTCAAGAGTAATGGGCTCTCATTTTATTTATTAATTTCAATATCCTTGATGCGCAGATGTTATATACATTTGTCAAAACACCTTGAAATATATACTTTAAGTGAGTGCAGGTAACTGAACACAAATTATTTCTTTATAAAGTGAATATAAACCAAACTTGTGTATATACTCCATATGGATACTGCTATATGAACATCACCTGTCTTCCTTGCATCATCTTAAATCATATATACATTTGTAGTTCACTTTTCTCTTCTATTGAATTTTTAGAGGGAATATTTTATAGCACTGAGCATTTCCTCTTTCTTGATACCCAATTCTCTCTTTATCATCATTTTATAACCTTCTTTTAGATTTCTTCTAAGGTATTAGGATGTGATCTTTCCACTCACATTTAATTGGGATTCCAAATTATTAGTCTCATCTTTCTAAACTTTAAATCCTTTTGTTAGACAATTCATTCAAAATAAATGAACCCAAGTGTTTTAAGATGTATTGGACTAAACTGATTTTATTCAATTTTTGTATAAATACACTTGTGACAAATGCTATGAAGTCATATTAAAAAAAGAGAAAACTCTCAGCAGGTTAAATTAATAGAAGGATAAATCAAATTGACTTGCTAACCTTTAATTTTCATATCTCAGACTAGGAATTTCTGCCTACCTTAGGTTGTTAGGAGGATTAAATGAGATATTATTAAAAGCATTTTGTAAATTATGTAGAAAAGAATGTTTCAATACATCCTTTTCATTCTAATCAGCCCTTCAACACACATCAGATAGCATTTCTATGTAGGAGCCCTCACTTCTTGGCTTGGATTTCCCACACTGATTCCCATCCTGTGTGATTCTCATCCCAATCACACTTGGGCTCCAATATTTTTTGGCAGACTATTTTGTATAGAATGGATGATATCTTTATCCTGTTCAGACTTAGACACCTGTGCAGGGATACACTGATGCAACTACATTAATGTCCATCAACTGTGAACATTCTAACATTCACCCAAGTTCTGGCTGCCCATGCTAGATCACCCAATTATATGAATGCTCTGATAATTCCACTGAGGTCCCAACATCTCCACTAATCATTAGTCCTTCTAATCAGATGTCATTATCACTCTTCTTAGACATCAACATCTGACTCTACAAGACAATTATTGTATACTATATTTACTCAATATCAACATTTTTAGTGTTTTTTTCATTCATTTTGTAGATCCAAATATTCATCTGGTATCATCTTTCTCCTACTTGAAGAGCTTCCTTTAATAATTATTTTAAGTTAGATTGGCCAGATTACATGCAAAAACTCTACTCCTTTAAAACTCCATCCATTGCAGAAAATGAGTTACACACTCGGTGAGATTTCCTGCCATTGGAATGTGGCATTTTCTTGACTGAGCATTTATTAGTTCTCTATAAACCTTTGATTGTTGTGAAATTCCTACAAGTTCAATTAGTTTCTGATTGTTTTTGATGTTTCTTTTGGGGAACTACGATTTGGATTTTCTTAGTTCACTAGTTTATTTGTTTTATTTTTGAATTATAAATTTAGTTTATTTTTATTTAGATTGATGACTAGTGTGAGTGGACTTGTTTTAAGTGGCTTATTAGGTGCTTTCTACTTTGCATTGTTTTATTTCTTCTTTTGTTGTTTTCTGTTGGAATGATTACATTTTACTTACCATCTTCCCCTCCTTTTTGTCTTTTAAAAAGTATTTTATTTATTTATTTGAGAGAGAGAGAGCACAAACAGGAGGTAAGGACAGAAGGAGAGTGAGAAGCAGACTTTCTGCTAAGCAGAGAGCCTGATGCAGGGCTCCATCCCAGGACCCCAAGATCATGACCTGAGCCTGAGCCGAAGACAGATGCTTAACCACCTGAGCCATGTAGGTGTCCCTCCTTTTTGTGTAGAAACTATACATTTTAATTCTGTTATTTTATCAATTATACTTAACTGTGTGATATGTTCATTTACTTAATAATGTCTAACATGAGGCACAATCTTTAAAATTATCCTGAAAAAGGCAAGAAGTTTAGAACTTTTTTCATCCCTCATCATTACTTCCTGATGTATATCAGTGCTACTAATTCAGTTCTACTTTGTTTTTGAAAACCAATTATAAATATTACTTTATATAATCTATGATGTAGATTTACCTAAATGTTTTTTAAGTTAACCAACTAGTTGCTCACATTGTTTCTATTACATAATTTATTTCTTCCGAAAATGTATTCAACAAAAATTTTCTGAAAAAAATGAGTAAGATTCAATCTCTATTTAGCTGAAAATAGCATTATTTTGCTTTCCCTAAGATGATAATTTAGTTAGGCATACAGTTCTCAGCTTACTTCTATATTTCCCTTTATTCAATATTAGTTTGCCTTCTTTCATTCATTATTGAAATATCTATTGTCTACTTTGTATTATGTTATTTTAAGTAAAAAATGGACAAAAGTCGGGATCCCTGGGTGGCGCAGCGGTTTAGCGCCTGCCTTTGGCCCAGGGCGCGATCCTGGAGACCCGGGATCGAATCCCACGTCGGGCTCCCGGTGCATGGAGCCTGCTTCTCCCTCTGCCTGTGTCTCTGCTTCTCTCTCCCTCTCACTGTGTGCCTATCATAAATAAATAAATAAATAAAAATTAAAAAAAAATGGACAAAAGTGAACAAGACACAAAAATGTCAGCTCTTATGAGCATTCCATATGGCAGATAAACATTAGACAAAGAAAATATGACATGTTAGGTCTGCTTGTGAGGGTTAGAAAACTCAAAAGTTTTTGTTTTTAAAATGTGTTTCATTACTATAAACATCAAAAAATTAAGAACATCTGAATAAACAAAATATTTGATCTCTTTTCTTTCTAGAATTCTGTTTATATTTTGAGTTTAATAATTGATCCTTCGGCATCTATTATTATTTAAAATAATGCATGATCTCATTTTAATTTTTTGGAACTACAATTTAGTGTCTGATGGACCTCTTTTTTCTACTAATATTTCTTGATGTCATTTCTATATCCCTTATTTTATGGTCTATTTAAACTATTCACTCTTATATTCCAATTTACTAATTTTTTCTTTAGCTATATCAGTTCATTTTTATACTGCATTTTAATATATATTGATATTTAAATTTTTAAGTAATCATAGTTTTGATATTATTAATTTCAATAGTTTTAGCTATTTTTTGTCTCTCCATGTTGATTTTGTTTTATCTTGTCTTTCAGTTAAAGTTTGTATAAATTTTTAAATGTTTCTTTTTGTTTCAATCATAGCTACAAATTTATTTATTATTTTTTAAAGAATTTATTTATTTATTTGACAGAGCAAGAGAGAGCAAGAGCACGATCAGGGATTAGTGACAGAGGGAGAGGGAGAAGCAGGCTCCCCACTTAGCAAGGAGCCCAATGCTGGAGGACTCTGGGATCATGACCTGAGCCAAAGGCAGATGCTTACCTGACGAAGCTGCCCAGTTGCCCCCATAGTTACATATTTTAAAAAGTTATCCTATTACCTAGGCTCAAGTTGTGACTTTAATCACTTTATATGCTGTGCAGTGTCAAAAGTCTTTCAATCGTGATGAAATATTTATTCCTTTTTAAATAAGGTTTATTTTTGACATAAGGATTTCCAGAATATGCAGATAATGAAGACTCTAAACTGTCTTGAGAATCAAGATTGTGGTTAAGCTTTTCAGGAAAAACATTTTCTTTTCTCACCCAGAATTCTGGCTTAGACTTCTCTTTAACATCTCTTTGAGCTATCAGTTCATCCTTTCACAGATGGCATAGCACTTTGACAGTAATAGATTTATACAGCAGTATTCATTCTAAATCCTTGTCTCATCTGGGCCCAAGGACTTATCATCTGTCTCTGAATGGAAGTAAAAACCAACTGCCTAGGTTACCAAGTTCAACCCTCTTTATCTCCATCCAGGAAACTCCAACAACTGTCTCTTCATGATCTCATTCAAAATTTCTTCTTCATTGTGGGCTTGTGCATATTTTCTTCATTCTTGGTCTTCTTTCTTCATTTTTTATTGTTCTACAGATATACATGTCAAACAAAATTATTTCCTCTCACATCTCCAACATTAGCTATATGTAGTCTTATTTGTGTATCTGTGTATTGATTAATTGATTGATAATTTAATAAGTAAATGCCCATGGATGTACCAATTTAGGATGTGAACAACTTCTGCACATCTCCTAAAGCACTCATGCCATAAGTTCCATGGGATTTGTATCTAAGAGCATGATTACTGGGTTGAATTGAATGTGAATGTTCAATTCTATGTAATGTTAAGCCATTTTCAAAAGTATTATTAATATATAAGATTGTCCTTACCTATATATTTTTTAAAGATTTATTTATTTATTTATGAGAAACAGAGAGAGAGAGAGAGGCAGAGACATAGGCAGAGGGAGAAGTAGGCTCTCCACGGGAGCCTGATGTGGGACTCGATCCTGGATCCTGGTATCACGACGTGAGCCAAAGGTAGACACTCAACCACTGAGCCACTCAGGCATTCCTATATTTACCTATATGGTCTTTTACCTTTCGTATTATCAGAATTTAAATTTTTGCCAATCAAAATGTACATAAAATGCTGCATGTCATTATTATCTTCATTTGTATTTTCCTGATTACAAATAAGTCTGAACATATTTTATACATGTTGTGTGTGTATATATATATATGTATATATGTACATATATATATACACACACACACACACACACAAACATACAATTTTACATATAGTGTGTGGGTAGCTGTAAATGAACATACAGATACAATAACATATATATGTATACATATGTGTGTATGTATTTATTTGGTCTCATGTCTTCCTGTTTCTATCAAATGTATTTTCACTGTCTTCTGTTTATTCTTCCACTTGTATTTTTCCTTACCCGGATGACTTATAGGCATTTTTTATATATTATTGATACTGAGTCTTCATAAGTTTTTGTGTACTGCAAATATCTTTTTATGGTCCCTAATGTGACTTTTCACAATCTTTAAGTTTTCTTATGATGTACAAAAGCTTTTATCTTTAATAGTTAAATTTATCAAACTTTCATATAGCACAAAGTCTTAGAAGTATTTGAATCTAACATGCTACTATTGAGATTCTTGAAAAGATGAGGTTTCAGATTTCTTACCAAAAGTTTTTCAGTTTCTTTCATGACCTGTGGGGGAAAACATACACCATAGCAGTATTCATTTAATTCCACTGTTAAAACAGTTTATTTTTTGTTCCAAAGTGAGTTAATGATGAAGCATTTGCCTGTGTGGGCTTGACAAAGCAATCTGTCTCTGTGGGAAGCTTCCTCAGGACTATCAAGAAACGTGAACCCCTGAAGATGCCTCCTTTTTACAAACCCTATAGTTAGCCTGAATGCTAGACCTAGATTCCTGGATCAATTCCAATTTGGATAATATGCAATGCTTACTAAAATTCCTTCTGCAGTTTGAATGCAATACTGAATATTTCTTCATTTCTCTTCATAAAGCCTCCTTCAATGTGATCCCACGTCTATTAAATTATATTTTAATCTCCAGGGTAGATGTCTTTCAGTGTTGCCCATTATTTCTCATGACATAGTCAAAATAAAAGTTTGTTGTATCAAAAATAAATGTGTAGTTTGAACACATTCTTATCTTGTTTTGCCAATATGGATTTACTATCACAAAGCCTTCAGATAATGTTGCAGATATGATTACTGATGCTGAAAAAATATGATTATATGCTGGCAAAAGCTTCAATTTTAAAGGCTCAGGTCTGGATCAGCACAATTTGTGTATTGTATAAATTGGGTATAAGATTCAGGTTCACATAGTTCTCTAGATTTGACTATCCTCGGACAAGGCAAAGAACATGCAAATACTACTTTCTAAACTGGTTATCTGCATCAGTGTAGATCATCTATAGGACCGAAATTCAATATTAAAATGCATAAATAGCGACTTTATAAAGTACTATCCCACTAAGGTTATATACAGAAAGCCAAAATTGTGGTTTGAAAATATTACAGGGGTTAACTTAACAATTGAATTTGACTGACTTCATGACCAAGTCTACTGAGAACACAGAATAGGATCATTATGGCAGTCAAAACTGGACATTTTATACATTTATTCATACATTGCCTATATTTTGAATTTATCAATAAGTTTTTAACCAGACATATAATATATTCGTCTATGGAGTCTTTAGCAAATGCATAAAGTGGATTCATGCATACTTCACTCACTGTATAAAACTGCTTAGACATGAAAAGAAAAATTTCCTTAAATGTTAAACATTTTAGAAATTAACCCATTTGAAAAATTAGAACCTCTGAAGAAATGAGACAAACGTGTTAAATTTGAGAATCTTCTTATACAATTGGGCAGTACTCAAAATGATTTTCAGATTAATAATAATAATAATAATAGTCTATAATAGGGCTTTTTAAATGTTTTCTGGTACAAGTAGGGCAAGTTTAAACAGTATAAAATATTTCCCTTGCTTGCCTGGAACTATGTAAATCTTAAATAAAACACAGGGAAATAATTTTTAGTCAGGTACCCCTATATTTGGTCAAAAAAACCTGTTACCAATCTTATTCTGATGAACATATCAAAGTGATTGTTGTATGCCCCCATCTTTTCAGAAAGCATATGTTAAACAGGGCAGGCAAAGATAAACTTTAAAAGGATTCACTTGTCCTAACAGCCCATCTGTTTCCTACTCCCCGCAGAGCACATCTCTTTTCTGGGGTCCCTTTCAGGTGTGCTCTTACCTTATGTAACACTCTCTTTATTGTAAGTTCATGCTGTGACCCTGTCAGAATTGCTACAGCAGGGGTGACCTCAGTAATGACCATCCACAGCCTGCCAAGCTAACTTGGTCAGTGTTAGCTGATTAAACTTTTAACAACATCCCCTGTGCGATAAAGGGCAAAATGACAACTTTGCCCATCGTCAAGGTGTCTGTATAATAAACTAATTAGTAAACCACACAGTCTGTGGAGCTTTTAATGAGTGCTATCGGCTGGCCTCTGTAATAAAAACCCAGTCTGCCCCCTTTTGGGATTCAATTAAGGCACAGACTGTCATATGCTTGGTCTAGCTGATCAATGAATCCATTCCGACCTTTGTCGGAGCTGTTTGCAAGGTCAGTGGCAGTAGTGAAGAAAGCCAGCTTGGTAAAGGAGACATACCCAACAGCGGCCGACAGGCTCCAAGTCCAGTTGTTAATATCCTTGTGGTCATTTGACATCAGCAGAAGTTTCTCTCATTCAAAGGTTAGCTGAAAGAGAAGACAGCAATGAAAAAAATATATTGGTTTTTTTTTTTTCACAGAAAGGTCCCTCTGTTATTAAAAAATGATCATTAGTCTGTTAACATCTACTTTTACCTTGCGGTATCTCCTTTTTCTTCACCCAGTGGAATATTCTATCCAATTTTTGTTCTTCCAAATATGCCTATTGATTTAATTCTTTTCCAGATGTGAAAACAAATGTAACCTTTATAAAATGTAGTCCTGTTTTTTATGTTTCAAGATGGTGAAGTTTTAGAAAGGAATTCAATTAGGAAAGATGTTATTACTTATTAAAAGTCCTTGATGTCAGAAAAGTTTTTTTATAATAAATTTTTAATATTCCATATTTCCAGGTACTGCAAGATTCTTCAAGTCTTTATCTCAAATGTAACTTTTTTCTTAGCAATTTGAGCACCTTTGCATTTATATCTACTAAAAAATATTATTCTGAATTTGAAATAGTAATTTTTTTAATACTTAAATGATGATTTAATGAGAACAAGAATATATCTGGCCATTTGAAGTATAGTAAGTTAAAGAGAAACAAAACATGTGTAAATATTATAGATTGGCATATCCAGACTTAATATTTTTGGGTTTAAGAATAATCCAGAAGACCTATGGGAGTTAGCAATCTATAACTTTATTGAGAATCCAAGATTGATAGGCTTTGCTGCCAGGCTGTGAGATGGAAAACCACTGAGCTAGTGAGTGTAGAGAACGATTCGACAACCACAACCCAAAGTGACACTATTGTTGCATATGCAGTGTTGAAAGGCCCTATGGAATGTCACTATTTATAACTTGATATAAGGTCAAATATATTTTATATATGCTTTTTGGGATTTTGAATATTTGCATATTTTTAAAAACCAGAACTCTATATTTTATTATTTTCCATAAAATAGACATTTATGTTCAAATTAGGTTGAGATTCTATTCAAATTGAAAAAATTTTAAATCCAACAATTTTTCTAGAATTTAAATAAAAATTTAAACACATACAACAATTTTTAACAAATGTATATTTGCACAATAAATTGAATGCAATTAAAATTGAAAAATATTGAGTACAGTCTTTAAATATTAAAAATGAACATACCATGAGATCCAAAAATTATCTTATAGTCTATGCTACAGAAATAATTATACGGCTACAGAATATACAATTACTAAAATATTTACCACAGAGGGTTTTTTTTTAATAAGATACAATTGTCTAAAAGCTAAATGCCCAACAACAGGAGATTATGTATAAAGAAACAGCATGTTCACTTAGCAAAATACCATGTAGCCCTTAGAAATCATGATGTAGAGCCTATAGTTATAGTCATAGAAAAGTATTCATAATATCAGTGAAGAAACCAGTGGAAAACAATATGATTCAGTTTTTGTAATATCTATTTCATAGCATATGTATATATAAATATTTCATAATATATGTATATAATGTATAAGTATATTAATATATTCATGCATATACACATACATGAATACATATGTGAATATATGGTACATATGTATATATAGATTCACCAATACATACAAATTATACATATAAAAATACTCTATATTTATAAAAGTACTTTCAGTTTTTATACCTTCAAATATTTTCTGATTTTCTTCTAATGATCTGTCTCTCTTAATGATTTAACCAAAAATGATATTTAATTCTTAAAAATGATGTAGTCAATAAAATCAGAAGATATGCAATTAAAATCTAGGATGTATTTTTTGAAGTTTGTAAAATATATTTCTCTTTTTTTAATATATTTCAATCAATATACTTTCCACCTCATTTTTCCATACCTTTTACTTGATAATATTTTCACATAAAAGGTATGTAGAAGTATATTTAAACCCAAAGTTTAGCTTGAGGATCAATATGTATTTAGATGAAATATTTTCCATATTATAGACTTATATAAAGCACTCAAGGAATCATAGAAAAGTAACCTTTATAACTGAAATGTAAACTGCCCCTAGTCCATCTTATCTATTTGGAAGCTGGGGCTAGAGAGCAATCCTATTTCATTGGGGGTAATAGTCTTAAGTACATTTAGAATCCAGAGTAAAAGTCCTATGGGTTTGTGATATTTGGGGTTGAGGGATGATTATGAAGGAGGAAATTGTGATTAACATAACCTTGATATTTTTGAATTCTATAAAGTTGGCCTGCGAACAACATGGGTTTGAGTTGCATGGATCCACTTATATGTGGATTTGTTTTTCAGTAAATACAGCACAATACTATAAATGTATTTTCTATTCCTTATGATTTTCTTACTAACAGTTTCTCTTTAACTACTTTACTGTAAGAATACAATATATAATACATATGACATACAGAATATGTGTTAATCAGTTGTTTACATTGTGGGTAAGTCTCCCAGTCGAGAGCAGTTAAGTTCTGGGAAGAGTCAAAAGCTATTCCCAGATTTTCAACTGTACAGGGAGTTGGTGCCCAAACCTTTGTGTTGTTTAAGAGTGACTGAGTGATGGGCACTGAGAGGGACACTTGACGGGATGAGCACTGGGTGTTATAGTATATGTTGGCAAATTGAACTCCAATTAAAAAATATACAAAAAAAAAAAAAAAAGCCAAAAGAGTCAATTATATATCCAATTTCTTTCTCATCAAGGCCAACCCTATTTCTTTACACATTTACACCCTATTTCTCATCAAGGCCAACCCTATTTCTTTACACATTTACACCCTATTTCTACTCCACAAAACACACACATTTGCACAAACATACATACATATGTAGAGTGAGCATTATTCAAGGAGATTTGTTTTTTGTTTTGTTATACTTTTGTGTGTGTCTGTGCTCACTCAGAATATAGGCATAAATCTAAACAGACATATTTAAATTCTCCTCAGAGCTCAAATTTTAAAAAATGTTACCAATACAATTCTGAGACATAAGAGCATATGTCCTGTGTCCTTTTTATAACTCATTATGTTTTGTCAGTAAAAACACTGAAGTTTTAAAAAATGAGGATGCTGCATTTTACCAGCCCACTCATGTACCAAATATACATCAAGTCTCCTCATTACAATTATTTTGTAAAGATTTAAGAATTACAGACATTCAGTTTAGGTCAAGAAAGTTAATATTGGGGGCTAAAGAAAGGAAAGGGTAGGTGAATCAATAAGGGAAAAATACTTCTCATGCTGTCTAAACTAAATTTACCACATAACTTGGCATCAAATTTTGAGTTCATAGTCTATTTCCATGTCTTCAAATTCCTGGTTTATCTTGCTAGTCTTGCAGAATTGTGTTTTTGGAATCCATGACCTTAAGTTCAATTTTAACATAAAGAATACACAATTATTTAAATTAATGCAGTGATGTTCTATATTTTAATCTGTATACTATTCAAGCATACACTAAAAACATTTTGCGAAAAAGTAAAAACATTTTACAAAGAAGTATAATGTACGAAGAAATACTCTGTATCTCTTATAGTAGAAGATTGAATGATATAAAATGTTGAACCAAAGCCAAAGAAGAAAAAAACAAAAAAACAAAAAAACAAAAAAACAAAAAAACAAAACAAAAAAAAAAACAAAGCCAAAGAAGGCTGAAAATGAATGGAAAAAAGAATCAAAGAACAAATAAATGATTAGAAACCAATAAAAAACATGTTAAATATGTATTCAGACAAGTTAATCATTATTAACATGAATGATCTAAATACACCAATGAAAATGAAGATATTGTCAGATTAGCTAAAAAAAATATGTTAGGCTCAAAAAACCCACTTGAAATATAAAGACCCAGGTTAAAAGTAAAGGGATAAAGAAAGTTATACCACAATAATACTAATCAAAGAAAGCCAGAGTAGCTATACTAATTTCAGACTTCAGAACAAGGAACATTCTTGGAAATAAAGGGACTCACTACCTAATGATGAAAGGGTTAATTTTCCAAGAAGACATAATAATCTTAAATGTGAATGCATCTTAACAAAAGAGTGTCAAAATTATGAGGCAAAACTGATAAAAAATAAAAGAGAAATCATCAAATCCACTATCATTATTGGGAACTTCAACTCTTTGTTAGTAATTGATAAATCAGACAGAAATCAGTAAGAATATAGATGTCCTTAACAGCTCTATCAATCAACTTTATCTAATTAACATTTATAGAATACTACATTTAACAATAGTAGAATATGCAATCCTTTCAGGCTAATGTAAAATATTAACTAAGATAAAAAATATTAACCAAGATAAATCTTATTCTAGGACATTATATTCTAGGACAATATATATATATATATATATATTATATGTATTTTTATAAATATATAAAATTTCTTAGACCACAATAGAATTAAACTACAAATCAGTTAGCTGAAAAACAATCATGATAATTCCCAAATATTGGGAAATTAGCAACGCACTTCTGAAATACCCATGTGAAAAAGAACCCTCAAGAGAAATTTTTTTCAAAAATTTTCAATTAATTTAAAATGAAAATATATTTATTAAAATATCTGCAGAAAAAGCTCCTTGCAGCAGTGCTTAAAGGGAATTTACAATCCCAGATGTATATATTAGGAAAACAAAAGAACCTACTAAAATTAATAAACTCTTGGGAAAGATAAGAAATTGCATAGCCAGGTTAAGTTGCTGTGGTATTAGCATAAGAATGGACATATAGACCAATAGAATAAAACTTGAGAACTTAGAAATAAACCCTCACATCTAAGGTCAATTGATTTTTTTCACACTTTTCAATTATCTATTTTTTGCATGTTTTATATAATAAAGAATGTATTAGTAGAACAAAATTGTAAAAACTTTACAAGTAAACAGATACATAGATATCAAAAGTACAGGTCAAAAGTTCTTCCTGATAGAAGTGCACAATCAAAAACATTTGGACAATGGTGTTGTTAACAAGGTTGTTTCACAGGAGGAATTCAAGGTTGCTTTGTTTTTATATTGGAAAAAAGAAAAAAAAACAGTGGATATGTGGGATTTGAAATACAAAAAAAAAAAAAAATAGCATTTATAGTAATAATAGCCCTAGTTCCCGAGCCCCACAGAATAACTACTTAGATGTAAATCTAAAAAAAATATAAATAGGAATTTTATGCTGAAACTCAAACATAACAAAACAAAACTCTGATAAAAGAAATCCAAGAAGATCTAAATAAATGAAAAGGTATTACATTTTTATAGATTGGCACTATCAATATTAAGATGTCAATTCCTCCTGACTTTATCTATAATTTCAATGCAATCCCAATTAAGCTCCCAATAAATTATTTTTTAATATCAAAACACTAATTTTAAAATTTATATGGAAAGGCAAAGAATTTAGAATAGCCAACAAAATATTATAGATGAAGAACCCAGTAAGAGGGCTCACATAATCTGTTTTTAAAATTTACTATAAAGCTACCATAAACAAGAGACTCCGCGTTGGCATAAGAGTGAACACAAAGATCAATGGAACAGAATAGAGAGCCTAGATAAATGAAAACAAATATTATAAACTAATTTTTTAAACTATTTTTTTATAAGGCTGCTAAGGCAATTCAGTGGAGGAAGTCTAGTCTTTTCAAAAATGGTGCTGGAAAAATTAGATATCAATATACAACAACTGTGAACCTAGGCACAGACCTTACATCTTATACTATTTTTTATAGATTTATTTATTTATTTGAGAAGAGAGAGAGAAAGAGAATGAGAAGTGGGGAGCAGCAGAGGAACAGAGAGAGAGAGATTGAGAGAGACAGAGAGAGAGAGGAGCAAACTCCTCGCTGAGCAAGAAGCCTTATGTGGGGCTCAGTCTGGGATTGCAGGTCATGACCTGAGTTGATGGCAGAGCTCAACCAACTGAACCATCCAGGCACCCCCATCTTCTACAAATTTCACAAAATATATCATAGAAATATAAAATGCAAAATTATAAAACTTTTAGAAGGCATAGGAAAATATTAAGATGACTTTGGCTTTCATGTTGTTTTTGATACAATACAAAAAGTGACAATTATTTTTTTTTAGATTTTATTTATTTACTTGAGAGAGAGTGCATGAACATGAGCAGAGATGGGAAGAGTGGGGGAAAGAAAGACAGACAGAGAGGGAGAAGCAGGCTCTCTCATGGGTAGGGAGCCTGATGCAGGTCTTGATCCCAGGATTCTGGGATCATGACCTGAGCTGAAGGCACATACTTAACTGACTGAGCCACCCAGGCACTCCAAGCACAATTCTTGAATAAAAAAAAAAAAAAAAAATAGTGCAGTTGGACTTAAAAAATAAAATGACTTTTTTTTTTTTTTTTGCAGATTTTATTCATTTATTCATTAGAGACAGAGAGGTAGAGACACAGGCAGAGGGAGAAACAGGCTTCACACAGGGAGCCCCACGTGGGACTCCATCCTGGGCTCCAGGATCCTGCCCTGGGTTGAAGTCAGCACCAATCTGCTGAGCCACCGGGGCTGCCCTAAAATGACTCTTAAAATGTGAAGAATGCTGTTGAAATATCAACCCCCTCCCCCTACACGAATCCAAGCTACAGGCTAAGAGAATATCTTTGCTAAACACATATCCAACAAAGAACTAGAATCTAAATATGCAAAAAAGTTTCAAAACTCAACTATATAAAACAGCAATTAAAAATGGGCAAAAAATACAAATAGACATCTCACCAAGGAAGATATAAAGATATTAAATAAGCATGTGACAAGATGTGTAACATTTGTTATCAGGAAAATGTAAACTAATACAAGATGAAATATTATAACACATCTATGACAACAGCTAAAATCTCAAACACTGACATACCAAATACTTTGGAGATGTGGATTAATAGGAACATTTATTTATGGTATGAATTTCATAGCTGGTGGGAATGAAAAATGATATAGCTACTTTAGCAGGCTACTTGGCCATTTCTTGCAAAACTAAACCAAGTCTTATCGTATGATCCAGTGCTCACTGAGTATAGGTTACTCAATCGAATTGAAAACGTATTTCCAGGGATCCCTGGGTGGCGCAGCGGTTTGGCGCCTGCCTTTGGCCTAGGGCGCGATCCTGGAGACCCGGGATGGATTCCCACGTCGGGCTCCCGGTGCATGGAGCCTGCTTCTCTGCCTGTGTCTCTGCCTCTCTTTCTCTCTGACTATCATAAATAAATTAAAAAAAAAAAAGAAAACGTATTTCCAGCCAAAACCTGTATGTGAATGTTTATAGAGCCTTTGTTCATAATGGCCCCTAAGTAGAAACAATCAAGCTATCCTTCAATAAATAAATGCATAAATCTGTAAATGAATAAACTGAGGTACAGTCGTACAATGACACACTATTTAGCAATAAAAAGAAATGAATTATCAAGACAAAATAAACAAAAATGAAATTCTAGCAGAGACAAGAATGCAGAGATGGGAAACAGGAATTTGGGGAGAAGATGGATTGAATAGGTAAACACTGGAAATTTAGGATGGTGAAAGTATTCTGTATGTGAATATAATAGTATAGATATAGCACAATGCATTAATCAAAACCCACATGACTTTACAGCACAAGCAGTGGATCTTAATGTATGCAAATTTAAGAAATCATTTAGGAGTTGGATGTCAGGATGCAATGTGGACTGTGATAAAATATCTAAAGAACATATGAAATAACCTCTGTGAAAGTGTTGAGATAAAAGGGTGCTGACCTAAGTAACTTTGGAAATGAGTAGAGTCTGTAGAACTAAAGGCAAAATGAACTGGATATAGCACCTTAGCTGGCAAAGTTGTTTTTCATGGGGATATGGATTAACAATTCTGGACACATTTTACATGTACACTGTACAATTAAGTTAATGACAGGTGTATGGTTGATCTCAGTTTCACTGCTATGATGGCAGGTTACAGAAAAGCAAGGGAAGAAGATTGGAAACATCCAAGAGCACTAGAGTTGAATACATAGTATCAACTCATTTATTTTAATATTTATATACAGATACAAGGAGAAATAGGTACTGATACATGTGCAAACATGAGTTAACATGTCCATGGATTGCATTGTTCTGCCAGTAGAGAAGGCATAGAAATAATGACACCTTGGTAACAATGAGCATACCTAGTACCCAGATCTTGGTTCCCAAAACCATACTCCATCCTCCAATAAGAGTATTAAGGGCTTCATGGAGAAATTGTTGATTCTATGAGTGGTGCAGGGAATACAAAAAATGAGTACTGGAGCATCTTATGGGGCCAGAAGGCAAACAAATGCTAACAACTTCCCCCAAAAAACAAAAGAACATAAAATGATGAGGTGTGTCAAAGGGAGAGTCATTAAAGATGGAACTATATGAGCAACATGATAAAATGGTTTTGAATTAAAACCTCAAATTTAAATATCCATAAATCTATACTATTATGAATGTATTAATGAGAATAGGCAAATATCCCATTAGAAAGAATCCCAAGTAATTTATGTAGATATTCCATACTCAAGGAAGCAGAGCATAATTCTGTATCTCTTCAGTGTGGGATGCATATTATGACTTCCTTTCCAAGAACGCATTATGGAAGTAGGGGGAGCGTAAGATTGCAGTGGGGAGAACTGACAAAAATGATCTTAGTAAAGTCATGAATAGTAGCATCAATAGTGGTTAATTGTGTTGGTATCATGTACCGTTGATGAATTGTGAGATAAGAATCACATGCTATCTGTGTTTTGCTTTGCTTTTTTTTCCCATATGCACACACAGTCGCTGAACATGTTGATGAAAATAATAATATTGCTGTTTCAAGATACAAAGCATTGGTCATAAGTATTATCAGAAAATCAGTTTGGTTTTACATGTTTATCTTTTTTTTGTAAAAAGATCCCTCTGTGGTCTTTCTGTTAAATTTCATGACTTCAGTTTAGTCATGACAAAAGTATCAGAAAAATTCCAACTGAGGGACATCCTTCAATATACCTTACCAATAATCCTTAAACCCATCATGGTCATGTAATCTGAGAAATTATCACATCAGGAGATACATAAAGGGATGTAACAACTAAATGTAATGTAGCATTTAGTTGTATCATATCCAGATGATACCCTAGAGTAAAAAAGTACATTAAGTGAAAACTGAGAACATCTTATTATAGAACTTAATAATAATGTTATCAATATTGGCTCATTAATTATGACAAATATTCCACACTGATGTTAAATGCGAGTGATAGAGGAAATGGGTATAAAATATATGTGAACCGGGTTCCCTGGGTGGCGCAGCGGTTTGGCGCCTGCCTTTGGCCCAGGGCGCGATCCTGGAGACTCGGGATCGAATCCCACGTCGGGCTCCCGGTGCATGGAGCCTGCTTCTCCCTCTGCCTGTGTCTCTGCCTCTCTCTCTCTGTCTCTGTGACTATCATAAATAAATAAAAATTAAAAAAAATTAAAATATATGTGAACCGGGGAGGCCTGGGTGGCTCAGTGGTTGAGCATCTGCCTTTGGCCCAGGGCGTGATCCCAGGATCTGGGATCGAGTCCCACACCAGGCTCCTTGTGGAGAGCCTGCTTCTTCCTCAGCCTGTCTCTACCTCTCTCTCTGTGTGTGTCTCTCGTGAATAAATAAATAAAATCTTTAAAAATATATAATTATTTAACTTTTTATTTTAGAAAAGTTTTAGGTTTACAGAAAAGGTGTGAAAATATCTAGACAGTTCACATAAATTTATTTATTTATTTATTTTTTAATATTTTTTTTATTTATTTATGAAAGTCACAGAGAGAGAAAGAGAGGCAGAGACACAGGCAGAGAGAAGCATCCATGCACCGGGAGCCCGACGTGGGAATCGATCCCGGGTCTCCAGGATCGTGCCCTAGGCCAAAGACAGGCGCCAAACCGCTGCACCACCCAGGGATCCCTAGTTCACATAAATTTAAATGGAAGTCTAAAAGACCCATTTCAGCTAGAAAGTTAAGACCTGAAGTCAGAGAGATAAAGGCCATATCATGGAATATTTTGAAGGCCATATCTTACAAATGATGTGTACTCTTTTGGAAGGATTGGTGATATTTTGATTTGATTTTTATTTAAAAAAATAACTCAGCATCTAAGTAGCATACATATTATAGAATAAAGAGTTAACAAAGAGCTATTTGAAGTCTAATAATATGGTCCAGAAGAAATATATTGTTTATTTGGGAGATAAATAAATAAATATTTATTTGGGAGAGAGAGAGTGTGAGAGCATGAGCAGGGGGAGGGGCATAGGGAGAAGCAGACTCCCTGATAAGCAGGGAGCCTGATGTGGGACTCTATCTCAGGACCCTGGGATCATGGCCGAATGGGTTACCCAGGAACCCCAAGAGCTCTTGTTCTGAGCAGTTTGGTGAAGAGTGGAGACATTTGCTGCTATACAGATATTGAAGAGAATGCCTCTTTGAGCTAGGCATTGCCAGTTACATACATAAAAATCCTGTTACAGCACATGACACTTTTCTTTTAACATACTGGGAAAAGATGGAATAGAGATGTTATGAAAATTACCAAAACTTATACACTTAAAATCACCAGGGCTAGGGATCCCTGGGTGACTCAGTTTAGCGTCAGCCTTAGGCCCAGGGCGTGGTCCTGGAATCCCAGGATCAAGTACAGCATCCGGCTCCCTGCATGGAGCCTGCTTCTCCCTCTGCCTGTGTCTCTGCCTCTCTCTCTCTCTCTCTCTCTCTGTCTCTCATGAATAAATAAATAAAATCTTTAAAAAAAATCACCAGAGCTGAGATATAACATATGAATCCAAAGCATGTGATCTTTGCATATTCCACCTTGCTTCTGAGCAGTATACTGTCCTCTGCAGAGGGGATACATTTGTCTGTTTCTGCAGTTTTCAAGGTAGTAGATCTGTGTCTATTGACCAAAGAACCTTTCAGAAGTAGAATGAAATTTTTTTAAATAAGAAGAAATATAAATAGTATGATTTCAAAACCTCTTCCTACCTTTTGTTTCCTTTTGTTTCTAAGTTTCTCTTAGAAACTCAAAGGTGAAGGGGCTTAGCTTTACTTTTAGCAAAAAGGAGGAGGAAATTTCTCTCCATCTGGTAATAGAATAAGCATGAGACATGGTTTGAATGATTCAATTCAGAGTCCATGGTCACATTATGAATACCTAAGCCCTAAGCACTTTTGCCTTTTGGATTCCTTCTTCCATTAAACACATATTCAGAATTTTATTTTACAATGGGGTTGGTATAATAACATATTCGTATTATACTATAACATTATATCTGACTTACTCTGTCTATCATGTCTAAGGCATAACCGACCTAGTTCATATCTGTATGGAGAAGAATGTTCTTACAGAATTAAGATGTTGACAATAGAAGATATAGTTTCCCCAACCACTTTTTCAAATAAGGATTACTGCAATTCATGAGGATGATAAGTAGAAATCAGTAGTTCATTATAGACTACTAAAGTATGCTTTTTCCCCAAAGTATTTTGCTAATGTATTTTTTTAAAGGAATGTGATTCTTTTGGATTCCAGTAGCAGGTCTTTAAATATATATATATTATTTATTTATTCATGAGAGACAGAGAGAGAGAGAGAGAGAGAGGCAGAGACACAGGCAGAGGGAGAAGCAGGCTCCATGCAGGAAGCCCAATGCGGGACTCCATCCTGGGACTCCAGGACCACACCCTGGGCCGAAGGCAGGTGCTAAACCACTGAGCCACCCAGGGATCCCCCAGTAGCAGCTCTTAAATTAAGACAGAATCTTTCTTTCTTCAAATGGTTATATGACCTTTATATATATTCTGAAGTTTTGAGTCTACTCAACTTACCACTATGAGGAGGGAGAAGAAGAGAGGAAAAGGAGGTGGGAGAAGGAGAGGAGGAGGATGTTTTTCTCTTTAGTTATCCCAGTGTTAAAAGGAAATGGACTTTAAAAAATTATTTTTGTGTGTGTGCATTATTTGTTTCTTGGCCAGGTTTTGTGTCACTGCTTTCTCAATTTTTATCTTATATAGTGTATCTGGGACACATTTCCTGCTCTTTTTAGGCTTGTCATAAGCTAAAATAAGTTTAAATATTTCAAGCATTTGGTCTTTGCCCTAAATATGCTAAAGCAAGAGAAATATTCTTTATTAATAATTCTACCTTTCTAAGCAAGTCATCACACAGGAAGGCCAGCACATTAATTAATTAATACATGCACACAGAGGAAAATTAAACAGTTGAAATAATAAATGTGAACGTGTCTGTGAATATTTGAATTAAATTTTATTATTTAAGTTACTAGCAAATTTTAATCTGCAGTCTGGGAAAGATAATACTTGAAAGTGTTTCATTCTGTAGAACTGAGGATTTTGGATAGCTAAGAGTTGGTACCTTTGTTTCTTAAAATGTATTTTAACCACTTGGGATGGGAATAGTTTTAAAGATGGTAAATTACTGCATTTTTAAATAGAATTAACTTATTGAACTGTTGACATAAGTCATTATTTTGCTCATGTTATTGACATATATTGCTCTCCCTATATATTTTAAGCATCCACAAATGGAGTTTAGTTTATTTTATTCAACTTAAACGGTCCTCAGAAAATTAAGTTTTTTGAAATGTTACAATGCTGCTATTAATAGTGTCAGACAAGCAAGAGGTGGTTTGTGGTAGAAAATGTTGTACTTAGTTTTGTACATGTTGCATTTGGTTGTTAGAAAAGTTGAAAAATTCAACTGAGTTAATAGAAAATAAATAAGATAAAGTTGCCGTAAATCTGTTGACATGTCATCTTACTTATATATAAAAACATTACTTATTCAATTATATATAAGTATATTTTATATAAATATTAAATATAAATATACATAAAACTATATATCTTGCAAATAGGAGTACATCCACCTGTATAAAAAATTTTCAGAAATCATGTTAGGAAATATAGGATAGATTTAATTTTATCAAAGTTCCCAGTAACAACGAGGCAGATAATGTAGACTGTGAATCATCAATAAAAGAATAAATATTTGTAAGTGTATATTTATATTTAATCTATCAATTGAAGTGATCTGGGTTGAGAAAAAGCAGAAATTATAGGTTGTTCATTGAATGACATGGAAAGTGCAAAACTGAGCGTGGCAAGTGTGTGTGTGTGTGTGTGTATACATATTTATATATATTTTTAATGTTTTTTATTTATTTGAGAGAGAGAGAGCAAATGAGCAAGGGGAAGAGCAGAGGGAGAGGGACAAGCAGACTCCACGCTGAGCACAGAGTCAGGCAAGGGACTCAATCCCAGGACCCTGAGATCATGACCTGAGGCAAAATCAAGAGTCATTAGTTTAACAGACTCAGCCACCCAGGCACTGTGGCAAGTATGTATTCTCGAAAGACAAATTTTCTTCTTATTTTCTATTAAATTCATTCTAACCAGGCTATAACTTCTCATCCTCTACTTCACTAAAAATGCTCACAGCAAAGTCACCAATTCTTCCATGTTGATAAATCTAATGGGGGAATTCTTATTCTATATCTTAAGTTGACCTGTAAATAATATTTGAAACAGGGCATGAGAGCCCCTACTCATTGCTTTGGCACCAGAACTTTGAAATGGATTTCTCCAGAGACTTTCTTTGGGCTACTTCTCTTCTTTCTGTTCTTGACTTAATCCGGTCTGATGCTTTTAAATGCCTTTATATGATCCAGTCTGAATTTTTCATTTGACCAGGAGACCCCTCTTTCTATCTGGATACTTGATTTTTCCACTTGATTGTCTCATAGAATTCGTAGACTGGACATGTTGGTAATCGATCTGTTGATCTCTCCAAACTGGTTCTACCTGTAGTGTTCTTTGACTCAATGCAAACCCTCCAGTTGCAGTTATTTAGGTCAAAAGTACCTTGGAGGAAACATGACTTATTTCTCATATCCCATATTCAAATATCAGAATATATTACTGAATCTATAAAATATATCCAGAATCATACTGTAACCCTGGTCCAAGCCATCATCATTTCTTCCTGATATTATTGCAGTAATTTCTGTCTGGTTTCCCTACTTGTGTCCTTGTTCCTGCAATATGTTCTACAGAGAGCAGAAAGACTTTCAAAATTGATGAAACCAGGTCATTATTTGCTTAAAACTCTCCCGTGGGCATATCACACAAATGTCACTCTGCTTAGCACTATCGTCTTAGTTTTACTCATTCATTCATTGCCTGTGCCCTTCCTTACTAGAAAGTAAGTGGCACAAGGGAATGAGTTATTGTTTATGTGTTTTATTGCTGTATGTTTAATATATAGAACACTAGAAAAAGTGCTCAATAGATATAGTTTGGATTTGTTGAATGACTTTATAGATCCAATGGGGTGGAATGACTATTTTGACCAATTATGACAAAATTCTAAGTTTTTATTGGTTGGTATCATCAGAATATGATGAATAATTTAAGGAGGTAATTTGATGAGAATTCATGGTAAAATTATAATTATGATAATTAAAACATCAGGGCAAATTCACGAGTAATCAGTACAAAATGGTTCTGAGCATTAAAAATATTAGATCATTAACTATTTGAAAAAAAATATTAAAAGGTAGGTTCTCTGTTATACTTCCAAATATTCTGGTCTGTAGGAATCTGCATTCTAAACAACATGTGAGGTGATTCTATGTCAACTGTGCAGGGACCATGATTTGAGTAATCAAAACCAGAAAAGGGGATGCAGAAACTGAAAGAAAATAAGAGTTTGAGAAGTTATGCTTCTCTCTTATGCTTCTGAGAGTAGTAAGTTCACATTTTCACTAAGATCCAGCATAAAAGTATGAGATTAAATAGCAGAATTAAAAATTAGATTTAGAATTAGGCAGTCTTTTTCTTCTTGGTCAGGACAGATAAACTAAAGAAGATAGACTGCTTTTTTTTCTGGAAGCATTTAAAAATAGATTCTCATCTTTCTGGAGTGATTTTTATGATAGTCTATTTTAAGATATCAAATTAGCCAAAATGAATTTGCATTGTTCTTTTCAAGTGCTGTGATCATGACTTTTAATCTTTTTAACAGCTATGAAGGGGCAGAGTAAGTATCAAGTTAAGAACATTGATAATAAGGCCAACTTTTCTTTGAGTATCAAATGAATCAAATACAAATATACTTTTAAAGCTACCTTTCTGCCTATATTCTTGATGGCTCCCATTATCTCTTTCTGTCTCCCTTTATCAAGGTATAGACTTTTAGGAAGGTCATATAAAAATATCAAATATTTCCTCCATTTAAAGATCCATGTTTGGTGCAGGGCTTTGTCAATAGGATGTACTCTCAGGAAAGGCACAAATTCTACCACTTTAATAGTATAACATTTTACAATTCTTAGTCAGGGATAATATAGGATATCTATACCTAGCACAGTGTAACAGAGAGGAGAAAAGAAGGAGTAATTGAGAACAGTAATTTCTTTCTTTTTTTTTCCCTAGACATTTACAAAAATTCCTGCATTGTGGTGTTGGATACCCACATAAGAGCTTATTTCAAAATGTCAGGGAGCTAAATATCTCCTTTGTTTTCTTAAATAAGTTCTAAAATAAACAAATATGTAATGGAGAAACAGGTTCATGGATCAGGTTCTAAAATGACTATTTTCCTATTAAAGATCCCTATCTAGAGTGTGAGCACAGTTCTACTTAGCATCTTCAATCCCACATAAATACAAATATATACACTTTCTATCTCCAACTATATATCAAGCTATTTCAGAGACCAGGAATGACAAATCTGTTTGTGTGTAATTGGGACAGGTTTGCCTGCAAGACACTAAACAGTATAAGAAAAGGAACAGTCACAGAATTTGAAGTGATGAAACATTTTAATTTTAAACACTCAACCCTATCTTTAGACTTTGATTTTTAAAAATGAGAACCTGAAAGAAACAAAGACAATATTATGATGCAATGGGTCTTTCTTTATAAAATTCCAGAAACATTATGGGATTACACAACTCAGTTTACAGGAGAATTAGGGGCAAACTACAGAGTTTTATCTTTCAAACTCAAGATTTGTTTATTTCATTTTCTATTCACTTAAAATAAGTGTTTTAAGTATGAACTGAAGACTTGTCTATATATACATGAGGTAGAGCCCTGACTAAATTGCAATCATAATTTATCATTGGTGACCTGGGTGATGATTCAAACTTTCTTTATATTTGTATTTATAGTTAAAGAAATTCAGAGCTGTGGAGAATGTCAAATACACATGGATTTAACTTCAAAAAGCTCTTCAAAAGGCCATAAATGACAGTATAAGAAGAAGAAACAGAAGTTAAACAGAAGTATTCTTTCAATTCAATTTGAGAAAAACAAAATCTTCATATCTTATATAAGACACCAGTAACCTTTGTTAAGACACTAAAATGAGTAAGAAATACACTGTGATCAATTTAAATTTCTATTATTTTTACTATTGATTATCATCTGTGGATGATCTCAGTTTAGTTTATTAAATAAAGTAGATATACTAAGATATACTTACTGGTGGTGTTAAAAAACAAAACCCAACTGAGTAAATTTTAAAGATGTTATTGGCTTTATTCAGTGATTCATGAATGAGGCAGCATCTCACCTAGTAGATACAAAGGAGCACTAAGGAGCTGTACAAAATGGAAGATTTATTGGCAGGAGGGGGTGGGGCGAGGAAGTTAATACAAAGGGTAGATTGTTTGTGGCAAAGTCACCTTCCATTAGGGAAGTGCAGGAGTCTATCATGCAGATTACCTCACTAGTGCTGACCAGGTAACTCCAGATTGACTGGTTAAAATTCTTCTCTGGGGAGAGGTTGAAGCTGCAATTAAGTTAGATATTAAGTCTCAAATTGGTGGAATTAGCACAGGGGACTCCATTTGGGGCCTGTTTCTTTTTCAACAATAAGCATAGAAGTTTTAGCATAACTATATAACTTGCTCTTAAAAAATTATTAACAGAAAGGGCAAAATAGAATGCAATTTGCTGAATTAACTCAAATTATAAGCTTCTTCCGTTGCCAAAGAATACAATTTTGAGCAGCCTAGAGATGTCACAAGGTTTATACTATGAAGGTCTAAATGAAAATAACAACTAACATTTACATAAAACCTTTATTCTTCAACAGTTATTTCACATTTTTTGTTCCTCAAAACAACATGGATTTGTATTATTATTATTTGCATTAAACAAGCTAACACTGAAAGAAGCTGACCTTTCCATATCTGATAAGTTATATGTTTAACAAATGATGGAGGTGAGGTCTGAATGCTACTTTGTTGACAGCAATCCTATACCCTATCTAGTGACCTATTAATATGAATACCTCTAAGGTCTTTATTTCAGACTGATTTATATTCAATTTATGAAAAATAATCAAATATTTTCATATTCAAAACCTATGACAACTACAGAGATACTGAAAAGATTCCCAACTCTGGTAGGTGGGGATGAACCTGACCGGATCCCTCTTTAGAGAAGGATTAGACCCCCTAACTCTGAAGAGCGTCCCATTCCACATCTATAAATGAGCACATGATGAAATAAAAGCATGGTTATTTGCCTCATACAAGGGAATGTTGATGGGGAACACCTTTGTTGGGCATAGGTGGCAATCTGATCCCTCCTGTTCCATCTTGCTTTTTCCCCCTTCCCTTCACAATAGTGAATCCCTAAAAAACCATCTTTTGTCTCAGAATCTGCTTATATGAAACCAAGACTGGTTACATAATTTGTGGGATCAGTGCAAAATAAAATCCTGAAGACCTCTTTTAATAGAGTCTGGCTGCATTATTTATAATTGATCGCTGATGTCTTTCAAGCCTATAAGAAAGCTTGTACTCCCTCCTAAGGCACCAGATGGGAAAGTGCAAGTCAAGCAAACTCCGCTATGCTGTGAAGATTCTCATGCCAGTATATCTCCTTTTTTTTTTTTTTTTTTTTTAATTTTTATTTATTTATTCATGATAGACACAGAGAGAGAGAGGCAGAGACACAGGCAGAGAGAGAAGCAGGCTCCATGCACCGGGAGCCCGACGTGGGATTCGATCCCGGGTCTCCAGGATCGCGCCCTGGGTCAAAGGCAGGCGCTAAACCGCTGCGCCACCCAGGGATCCCCCTTTTTTTTTTTTAATTTAAAATTTTCTTTATTTGTTTGAGAAAGAATGAAAGAGAGAGCAAAAGCAGGGGGAGGGGCTCAGAGAAAGGGAGAGGCAGACCCCCACTGAGCAGGGAGCACAATGTGGGGCTCAATTCCAGGACTCTGGAGTCATGGCCTGAGCCAAAGGCAGACATTTAACTAACTGAGCCACCCAGGCGCCTCCAAAAAAAATCTGTCTCTTAATCACAATAAAAGCCAGTGCCGGGATCCCTGGGTGGCGCAGCGGTGCATGGAGCCTGCTTCTCCCTCTACCTATGTCTCTGCCTCTCTCTCTCACTGTGTGCTTATCATAAATAAATAAAATAAAAAAAACAAACAAACAAACAAAAAAAAACCAGTGCCATTTGCCCCTCATTCATCTAAGCCATTTTGCACCAGCTTGGAAACCTATCCTGCTCTCCTGAAAAAAACATAATTATGTGAGTAACAAAACTTTTCATAGCCTCTTGGTGCATGTGTGGCATCATCAGTTTCAATATCTGAATCAATTTTGGGTTTGGGAGTTGACCTTGCCCTCTGCAGGATACCACAAAAAATCCTTGTACAAAAATTGTTTTAAGTCTCAAGACTGTAATAGCGGAGAATTACACTAAGTACAAGGCTAAAAAATGGGACCCTGTACCCACTACACACATTACACATGCAGAGTCAGCCCTATGTAAAACCCGACCTGTGACATCAACTCTAGTTTGTCTTT
The DNA here is from genome assembly GCF_053574225.1 of Canis aureus. NCBI lineage: Eukaryota > Metazoa > Chordata > Mammalia > Carnivora > Canidae > Canis > Canis aureus. Next base: position 29,985,490 of record NC_135635.1, read on the forward strand.
GCGTTAATGTTGTAATCTTAATTGGAAAAAAACACATGACACATAGTCTTTGCCTCTCTGGGTAGCCTGTTCTGATACTTAACAGTTGTTCTCCATTTTCCTCTCCTCTTGATGTTAACCACTGTGCTTCCACCTTCAGTTGGATGCATTTCCATAATTACCCCAGTCTTATTACTGGCCTGCTTCTAAGAAAACCCTCCTGCTACAAGAATCACGAAACTATGCATTCTTATGTTCTATTCCCTCAACTATAAGGGAATATCATCACAGATAATTATGATTCTATGTATATGCATCTTCCTACTCTTCCTACCCTCCTAACCCAGTCTAAATTCTACATCCCCATATTATATCTTCTGTGTGTGAACACTGACAACTTTCTTGCACCCTCTTCACTTTGTCACCTTCCCCTCGCCAAACTCTAATCATAGTTAAAGTGTACTTGCACCTGACTTGTAACAGACCCTCTGAGCCTGGACGTGGTTCACGGTCTAAGTTTAAATTCATAACCATTTACTTCAAGTGACCATGAGTTTTAACTCTCCTGGATCACTCCAGTAAGCACAAGCCATATACATCTGCTATAATATCTTCCAGGTTAAAAAGGAAGCCTCCTATACGTCTATGTTCCTCTAGCTGCCACCCCCATTCTTCTGCTCATGTTTAACAGCACAATTCTTATAAAGAGTGGTTTGTATTTCATATCTCTGATTCTTTTTTTCCAATCTTCCCTTAAATGCATTTCATTTAGGCATCCGACTCCACAATATACTGGAATGACTTTTGTCGGGGTTACAAATGAAAGCCACTTTACTAAAGACCAATATTAGAGTCATTATTGACTATTTCCTTTCTCACAGCCCATATCTCATCATCAGTTAACCATGTTCCTTTGCTCTAATTTCAAAGCATACATAATTTGACTCTCCATATCCAGAAGAATCCTCTGATCCAATCCGCTATCACCTTTTGATTGAATGTATTTCTGAAGTTCCTTAACTAGTCTTCCTGCTTCTGTTCTGTATTTCTATTAGCAGATTTTCAATCCAGAAGCCAGGGTTCTCAGTTTTAAACTAAAGTAGACTTATGTGACTTCTTATTTAAAATATTCAAATGGCTTTCATCTCAAACAGAAGAAAAAGTCTAAGTTTCTACTAGAGCCTAAAGATCCTATTACCTGACTCTAACACTTTTTAAAAGAAACCTTTTAATCTTACTTTATTCATTTCCTTCGAAACACAGTCATTTCCAGGCTGTTTTTCAAACAAACCAGGTATGCTCCTGCCTCAGAGCACTTGGGCTTGTTTTTTTATTCTTCCCAGGATATCTGATATACCTGAGTCACTTCCATCAGTCTCTGGTCAACTGTTACTTTCTCAATGACCTTCTAATATTCAAAGTAAAATAGTATCTTTTTTCCTAATCATCACTAATAATCAGTCCCTATCTTTGACTTATGTTTTACTTTTTCTTCTAGTACTTTTAACCTTTTGACATATCATAATATTTATAAATATATATTATAAAATATGTGAAATATTTAATATAAAATATATTTTATATAATATATAAATATTACTTTTATAAACAAATTATAAATTATTATAATTTATTTATTAATAAACTATAAATTATTATATTTATATAATATTTATATATGTATAGTCTGTTTATTGTGTGTCTCACATAAATAAAATAAGTTTCATGATCGTAGAAATCTTTATGCATCCAGTACACAGCAAGTGCTAAATAAATAACTACAAATTAATTAATCAAATATATCTACTGATAGAGGTCATGTAAAATATTCCTAAGTTGTTTTACAAGTTCTAATCACCTAAGAAACATCTAATATATTAGTGAATTGTCTAAATATTTCCTGCAATAACAAATGCAAAGACTGAGAACATATGAATAAGACTGAAGAGATCCAAAAAGAGAGAAGAATACATAGTAATGCAAGAACTCAAAATGCACACATTATGTAAATAGAACCTATGTAATAATTTCAAACCAGATATGCTCAAGTAAATGTACTAATAAATGGAAAAAGTCAAGACAATCTGGGTTTCATAAAAAGTAATGGCCAAAAATCTGATGGGTTTTAGCTAGTCCACTGTGGTTTTGGCTCATCTTGATCCTAGAATATTACTTGAGAGAGTGGCTAGTGACAGTGTTTCAGGCAGCTACTCTAGCTTTTGGGGTCCATATGTATGCAGGTGCATGTGTGTGTGTTTAAATGAGAAGTAAATAATTTATTGTCACGTGAATTGGATAATTCTGCACTTTTATTATTAGGTTAAAGGCAGACAAAATCTAGTTCACTTTTTAAAGAATGTCTTCTTCTTGTTTCAGGTTGTTCAAGCTCTCTTCCTAATGTTTTGGCAGAAGTACCAAAAGGCTGTTATCAATTTTGTCATAGTTTGATATTAAAATATGGGTGCATTAATCTTACAGTGACCTTTTCTCTGAACCTCGTGCTAGAAAAAGGATGCTGCATCTTTTGTAAGTAACTTCAAGGCAAGATATCATACAGCATTCAAATATAAGCTTTTATCCAGTTAATCATCAAGCATTACCTACTTTCATCAATGTTCAGGAGCTTAATTCCTGGATTACTCATCCCCAAAAAAGCTAAATATAAAAATCAGAAGCATAGACCCAAACAATAGAACTTTTATACCATGATAATTAGAAAAGGAACCTATTACCCAGGATTATAATTAGTGACTAACATATTAAATGACCTTTAACATTTACCTTAAGCCCTGGATTTCTGGAAAACCAGCAAGGTTATGAATGCCATATTAGTAATCTTTAATCTTTATTACTGCTGTGGACAGAATTTTAATGATTTTTAAATAGGTAGTGGTCACTAACATATCCCTATTAAAATAAAAAAAAATCTCATAAAAAATTAAATGGATTAAGACTTCAAATGTACCATCATCAAAAGTATTATCTAATTATGGAGTTCAGTGAACAGGCCAAGTGAAATGGTTGGTAATATTAGTTACTTGCCACATGGGAATGCCCAGGATTTATGCACAAATAGATTCTGCTTCTGTTGCAACATAGTAATTAAGAATTTGTCAGGGAAATTTGACCCTCTAGGGTAGAAATTACTTTGTAAAATAAGAATGGCAGAGCACTAGTCTCCTTGCTGCACATAATTTAACTTGATTATTTATACATCAAAGAGAGTCTGCAGTGACTGCAGTATAATATTTAAGTAGAGGGATATTAAAGAAAGAAGCATCTAGTGAAATCTTTTCCCCAAATCTCCGTGAGAAAATAGAAGAAATTTTCATAAAGCATTTCATTTTGCATATAAATTGGGGCCTAGATTGTGCCTGTGAATTTACTGCTGTCAAATTTAATTTTTCTTTAATTCTTCAGGCCCAGATGTGAAAGGCTCTGTGAGCAGGCTGCAATTTTCAATGCTTACAGGTAGCACCCGGATCGATAATGTGTCTTTATGAGAAATTACCGTTAATGTTATTGAGTATGCATTTTGTTTTATAGGATAATAAGGTAATATGAAATGCCAATTCATTCATTAGAAGAGAGCTAAGTGCTTAAATGAAATGGGTGACAGGTCTGAAAAAAGATGTAGTTATGGGCAGGAAGGCAAGAATGGATTTTTAATGACCTAATACTTAAAGGTTTAACCATGTTTTTGCATTTTCTTTTTATAAACAATTTAATTTATAAAATAAAGGAGTTTATTTAAATTAGAGAGTGTGTTTTGGCTGAAAATCCTCTGCAAACAAATAATATTAACAGTTTGGTTTCAGAACATTTTTTCTGATAGGCTACTTTTACTGGGATCTCAACACCAAAATTAACTAAAAACAGACATTTCAATATGAAGTAAATGTTATAAAAATCACCCAGGACATAGTAGAATGTCAGGAAGAAAACCAAATTTAACCTTGTAATAAAAGAAAAATATATTTAGCTCCTAGGTTTTAAAGAAATTTTGAAATTCAATTACAAAAATGTAAATGCGCTAACAAATTTGGGAAACTATGATCCAAGTAATTATATGTCAGGCAAAAGGATTGTCTTTTTAAAAAATTAGTTAAACTGAATGTGAACTTGAGTATTGATATTAATATTGACATTGAGGAAAGCTAGTTTCCACACCTTCATGAGTAAAGGAATTCTGATCCATCCCTACATTATTAAGCTGAGGGGCATTCTAATTATCTAGAAAGTTGGATTGACTCATTAATGGATGTCTGTAATTTTTAAAGATCCAGTATGTATTCTACAAGAAAACCATTTGGGAACTCAGTTAAACAGGATTTTTGGCAAAATATAAATAAAATATCTCTATATTGCATAATTTGAATTAAAATGACTTGCTTTTAACATCTTACTATCTTATAATCACATGTAATTCTGAAAGCAATATAAACCTCATTGGTGTGTTTAGCGCAGTGTCATGAACAAAATGTTTTTAAGCTGCTTCTCCCCAGAATAAAATTGACACTAACATCTCTAAGGCTGTTCCCAAATCAAAGACACAGATTCAAAGGAACCAAGCATGAATATAAACAATTATATACAAAATAAAATAAAGTAATTTGAACAACCAGTTGTGAGAACTGTATTGATTCTTTTGCAAATTAAAACAGTACAAACTTGTATAAGAAAGGTGCATTCCTTGATTTCAGTATTTGCAAAGCCAGATTGTGGAGAATAATGTGGTAAAAATACAGAGGCTCTGGAGTCAGACTGAGAATCAAATCACAGCTCTAATGCCTACTAGTTGTTTCAACTTAGACAAATAGTTCAACCTCTCCAAATGTGTTTTTTATTGTTGTTATAAAATGGGCATGAAAATATGTAACTTATCACAGCTGATGCCATACATTGAAGTGAAACTAAAATTTGTTCACTTCTGAGAGGCAAGCACTACTTGAACTTCAGTCTTTTGCACTTTAACCTTTACAGACACCTAGCTGACAAAATTGCAATCCTGAATTAATCTTCCTTCTCATCTTCTTTACTATAATGCAGGTGCTCAACTTTGCTAGAGAATCAACACAGTTCAAACATTTATATAGCCACAAATTTATTTTCAACCTGTTAGTTCCTCAGATCTTTAGACAATCTTTTGTCTTCATCAGTTTCTGTCTCCACGTCTTTCAACAACTATTTCACCTCTATCTTCAAAGACCCTTGACCCCCACATCTTTACCCTCTACAGCTAAACGTCTAGATTATTAGGAAATGGGAAAAAATAAAAATGAATTATCAGTTCTTTCGATACATACCCTCACCTTCTGAGGGGACTGTATACTTCTCCTCTTCACAGCTGATCATGACCCAGACACCTGTTCTTGATTTCATAAATGTCCTCCAGGATTTTTCTTGACTTTCTCTTGAGCTTTCAAATGTGTCTAATGTTTCTAAGCAACTCCCTTCTCCCACCAAAGAAAGAAGCAATTATGAAGCAATTTAACTGAAACTTAAATCCCCTTATTATAATCTCATTCTTTTTCTCCCTTTACCAGCATGTTTCTTCAAATACACTGTCTCTATCAGACCACTGAAGCTATTTGTCAAAGTAACCAATGACTTTCTAATCATAAGGCTTCTTTTTAAAAAAAAAAATCTTTCTTGATCTACAAGAAGAGTGGTAGTATCGCCATTCTTTTATTTGTATAAAGAAAACCTTTTTCTCTCTTTTTGACTTGCCTTTCTCAATCTTCTATGGGTCTTCTCTTAAGCATCTCTCAACATTGACCTATGGTCATTCTCGCTCCATATACATCCCTGAAGACTTTTTTCCACTTTCATAGTTTTAATTACCAACCAATATTTATGGCTCCCATTTGTGTATTTCTAGTGCCAATATTTATAGTTCAGAGTTATAGATCCGACTGTCTGCTGGATATCTCAAACCTGGAATATCTCTTTCCCTATTATATAGTCCTTGTCTCTGTATACTCTATCTCTGATAGAACAGTTGTCCAAATACAATAAAAAAACAAACAAACAACAATACAGTATGTGGGATACAATTTCAAATTCTTTCTTTTCGTTACCTCAATTTCCAGGAAATTTCCTAATAAATTTATCTATTAAGTGAGTGCCTGGGGAACGCCTGGGTGGCTCAGTGGTTGAATATCTGCCTTTAGCTCAGGGTATGATCCTGGAGTCCAGTGTTCAAGTCCAGCATCGAGCTCTCCATGAGGAGCCTGTCTCTCCCTCCTCCTGTGTCTCTGCCTCTCTTCTGTGTCTCTCATGAATAAATAAATAAAATCTTTTAAAAAACTCCACAACAAACAATGAGTGCCTGCTTCTGCCTTTGCCTGCACTATCTCTTACTTCCAAGCCATTCTCCAAGAAATTACCATTAATATTCTATCTCAAAAATGATCTGATCATGTGACCTGCCCGCTTTAGAACCTTTCGGTAGAATCTTATTGCCTATAAAATCCTCACATTTTACTATTCTGCACTGTATATCTCTCATGACCTATCTAACTCTCTTACCTTCTCTCCTGCCATGTCCTGCCTCTCACTTTATACACTTGGAATCAAATGACTTGCTGTTTTCCTCATACAACATGCTGTTTCACAGCTCTGCGCTTTAAGTCATGCTGTTTAACTGCCCTGAATGAACCTCCCCACATTTTTTGCCTGGCTAACTCTTACTCATCCTTAAAACTTTAGTTCTCACCATGCTGTCTTCTCAGAAAATCTTACTGTATCCGTCCCACAGTCTACATGTAAGTACTCTGAGCTCCCCTGTGGCTAATGCATCCCCGTAGCCTTGCTTTCATATCATGCTGACACTCTTGTCTTTTTCACTCTGCTAGATGTAAGCATCTCATCTGCAAGGACTATCTTTTCCTTTGAGAGGGATTTATTTAGGATTCTCATCTTACTGGAGTGAGACATAATACGGTTTTCGTTTTCCAGTAACTGACCCCAACTCAACACCTCCCCCCTTCTCCTTTGGTCATGAGCACCTTCTGATGAAAACTCTGTTCACTTCTGTAACTTGCCAATAGTTTCAACTGTTAGAAGAACAAACTTCCAGTTCTTAAGACCCAGATATATCTGTTTTAAATGTACTTTTAATATTTAATTAAATGATTAAAAAAAACTTCCTCTTCTCTCCCTACCATGTCATTGTTACTCTTTGTAGCATTGACTAAATATAACTACACTTTGTGGGTGAGTATCCTCATGGTGCACATCTGATATACTTAACAGAGGCTTAAGGGAAATAGGATGCATCCATCTAATTTCCTGTCAAGAGATAGCAGATGGGTTTTAATCAACACCCCTATGTGCATGCGCATACACAAACACACACACACAAACACGCACTGCTATTGAGATGAGTTTTTTCCAAATTTAGCAAATGATGTTTTAGGGGTGGTTAGCATGGAAAGGACAGCTACCTATTGAAGCACTTGCTTACCATTGTAGCTCCAAAGGAGAGCTGCAGCATTGATTACCCTCTCTCAAATCTATCATTTCACTCCTACACCTCCTACATTTCAATCCAGCCCCAGCAGGATTAGGTACTCATTCATCCATCAGTTCAGAAACTTTCAGATGTGAGAGGGCAAATATCCCCAAATTAATGGAGAGGCACACCCATTTTGAGGAGTGACTGTCTTGGGGCTTCTCTCAAATAGAGATGTTGAAGAAATAGTCTCTATTTATTAACACTGCTCTACTCCAAAGTACACACTCTCTTCTGCCATCAAGATGATGGAGATAATTCTGATTGGGATGAAAGGATCCTTCAGCCCCCAAAGTTCATAATTCCCTGAATTTAGATTGTTAAATCTTGTATTCACTTATTTATTCAGCAAATATTCATTGAAGCATACTATATACTAACCAATGGAGTAGATGCTTAGTCTGATCAAGCAGACAAAATCTCAATTGCTAGTATCTAGCATTTTATCAATTGTATGGTTGGTGATCAATAACTATCTGGGAAATGAAAGCAGACAAATTACTTGGTGTATAATGGGATAAAATAGACAGTTTTCTTATTCCTATTAATGAAATTGTTGAGGTATCAATTTAAATTAACTTTCCAACTTCATAGTTAATTTCACTGGGTTGCATTTTCAACTCAAAATGCCCATTTTAAAATTTAACTAACTGCATTTCTCATGATAAACCTAGACTAGGCTGAAATAACACACACTTCATAGTCTCAGTACATTGAAATAAAGATGCCCATCGCCGTCTAGTCTAGTGGACTAGAAACTCCACTAGTTAGAATGTCACTTGTCAGGGCATCTGGGTAAAAATAGAAGTGGGAAGTCATCAGCCAAAAATTAATTGCTACACCCTATGTGCTCACAGACATTTGGGCAAAAAGAGTAGCATGATGCATAAATTTGCAAGGGAAGCAAGGAAGGTAATATTCCCATTTACCATATAAAAAACAAAGAACAGATGCATTGTTAATAAATTAAATTTCCAATAGGCAAACCACCATCCCTGAGTTGTGATCATGACCTTCAATATTTCAGTGACCTCTGTTATAGGCTTCTAATAGTGTTATGAGCTACATTATACTATAGTAAAATCAAACATTAAAAGATCCCACCAAACCAAACCAAAACAAAACAAAAAGTTCCTTTGGCCAAGCCATTCTTTCTGTCTGAATTAATAATTTGTTGGGTAGAATACAAGATACTCTTTGAAAATGATAGGATTTTGAAATCCATATGAGCAGCAGATTCTTAATCTAAGAATTATTAACATTTGACAGTATAATGTGCTGCATGGGGCAGTCTTGTGCATTGTAGGATATTTAGCAGGACCCTTGTTCTCTACTCACTAGATACCAACAGCACCTCTCTCAAGTTCTGCAAATCAAAAATGTATCCAAATATGGACAGATGCCCCCTGATGGGACAAGTTCCCAGGGGGCAAAATCACCTGTGGTTGAGAGCCACTGACCTAGAAAAACTTATTAAAACCTAGTGACCTTCATATCTTTCTCTGTTGCAAACTTGTAATGCCATTAAACAAATCTCTCTAGTCTTTCCATCTCTAAAGAGTCTCATCCCTGAAGAGTTTCTTATGTGTCTGCATCATCAGAGATACCCTTTATTCCACCAGTAGACATTAACTGATATGCTAGGTTCATAACTAGTTTAAATTTCTCAAACAGGTGTAGCTTACAGTGGTCTACAATGGCTATTCTACTGGAGGAAAAGAGGAAAGAATAAAGTTGAGAAGAAGAATTTTTAAAATTAGTACTACGTAAACTGAAAAGAGAAGTAATCTTGACTTAAAATGTCTTAAACCTCATGCACATTTCTAATCTTGGAAAGCAGAAATTCCACAGGTAGGGTAAGCTTAAGACTTGGTACATTGGTCTAGCAATGTTAATAATCCTAGGTTCTCTTCATTTCTCTTGTCTGGCATCCATGAAGTTGGATACATCTTCACACTGGGAATAGGTGGCTACATTAGTTATAGGTAACATAAGGTAGTTAAACAAGATCCAAAGCAAGAACTGAGATTGTCTCTCTGTGGCTCAGCTAGGAGAGAGAAAACTTTTCTAACAATAGAGATTGCTGGACTGGGGAATTAGAAAACCAAGTTTATTCCAAATTACTCCAAACATCGGGGCAGATGTATTATTAACTGTCACCTTCAGCTTTTAGATGAAATTATCTTAAAAACACTTACCCACTTTGTAACTTTATGAACCTCTATCAAGTGTTTATTCTCTTTGGCATAAATATGTAATTGGAATCTGAAAGCTGAATAAGCGCTAAGGTAAGTTCACTTTTCCTTTTGGAGAATGAAATTTATTTCTCTTCAGATGACTTCATTGTTAAGTTTTGTTTTACTCTCCTCTGGAAAGTGAATGACTCTGAGAGCCTGGAGGTTTTGCTGCGTGGAGGGAGGGAATTCTCTCTCAGTCGTTCTCAGGTCCCAGAGGCACTACCCATCTCCAGCTCATCCAATCAATAGCCAGTTAGGGCTGCGGAGAAACAGTGAGTAAAAATTACGGAATCGATCTGTCCTGCCCCACTTGGGCCATCATTCACTCTCTGCACTTCCGAGGTTGTGAAGGGACCACTCAGGTTAATGGAAACACAGTGGCAGACCTGATCCTGCGTTTTCTCATTTCTCCTCTCTTGCCCCAGAGTGAATGTATAGGTCTAAGCATCAGAGAGGCCAGGAGAATCATGATGGAAATTCCCATCTAGACACCTTTCAAAATTCACCAACTCTAATAACACTAATATATTTACTAAACTGGGGGAAAAGAAACATAACTTGGGGAAGTGAGAGGAATTTTATCCTGCCAAATAAATGTGAAGGGCATTAATTAAGGAAAGGGAAATCCACCCTACAGAACATCCCTAAATTGAGATAAGAGTTGTTTTGCAGTGAGTCTAATTGCTGATATTTTCAATGTAATTGAATATTATTTACTTTTAAATGGTCCTCTTAAGAAAGCTGATATTAAAATATTTAACACTTTTTCATTACCGAGAATCACTTGTAACTCTGTACGAATACCAAACACTATGATATAATGGGAAAAGTTTTGTTAAGTAAATTTAGATTCTAATATTAATCAGTTTTATAATGTTAGGCAAGTAATTTAAAAACTGTAGGTCTTTTTCCTTAAATCAAAGATAAAATGAATTGGTTAGTGTAGAGTCTCTCTAAGATCTTTTCTGACTATAAAATTCTTAATCTGTGATTATTTGATTTGCATTTAAAAGGAAAGCTGATTATGCCATTTATCCGCAAAATTAGGCATAATAAAACCCTGGTTAATTCCACATTGTTTTGAGGCCTTCAAGCCAAAAGAATAAAGTGAAATTTAAAATTGTTTTTAATTTATCTTGTAATGATGCACAAATCAATTTAAAAACACCAATAATTTTTCTTAATGTAAAGTTCATGAATTTTTTTTTATTTTTTTTATTTTTTTAGGGATTCAAACAGAATCTGATCAAAGTAGTCATCTGAACAAAGAAAAAAATGGATAACAAAAAGTGAAGAATGAAGTACATGTTATCATATGTTAAAACCAGTTTATTTTAGCCTGATATTCTACTGGGGCCACAGAATGATTGATGTCAACATTCCAAAGAGAGGTGAAAGACAATTGTGCAAAAGGAGGTTTAGAGAAGTGGATGTCTAACTCAGCTTCCTCACTCACAACTAGGGAATAAAACTGGCAGCGTTTTGATTAGATAGAGCTTTCTTTGGAGGATGCTTTCTGTACAAGAGGGACAGTGGTGCTTCTCACTCTACAGTTGAATTGAAACTTTAAGGAGACTACTTATCTTAATGCAACCCCTGCAGTTTGGTAGACACAGTGGATAGCGTCTGACTCATACTCAAGAAAATCTGAAGCATGAGAAACTGGTTGTTTAGCTACTCTGACAGCAGAAGGATTAACCTGTGCTTTCCCAAAACATTAAGGCAGAAGCTGTCTGAATGTTTCACTAGGACCAGATGTGGTCAGGCAAGAGAAAAATATTTGGTCTGAAATACTTGTCTTTGACTCTGTCTAAGGGGATTATCCATAGGAACTAGATGTCCTCAGAGGCAAGAGGGGGTACAAGTGTGTGGAGTAAAATACTATACTTCTTAGGGTTTAAGAAAGAGGTTTTTAAACCATAAACTAGAATATTTAACCTCATAAAGGGAACTTGCAGTGAATGGCAGGTATCTCAGTGCTAATATCTCTTTGAGATCCTGATTTTCAATTCTCTTAGATAAATATCCAGAAGTGGGATTGTTGGATTATATGGTAAATTCTATTTTTACTTTTTTTTAAGGCACCTCCATACCATTTTCCAGAGAGGCTGTACCATTTTGCATTTTCACCAACAGTGAACAAGGGTTCCAGCTTCTCATTCTCATCATCATTTGTATTTTGTGTTCTTGATAATAATTATCCTGATAGGTATGAAGTAATATCTTACTGTTTTGATTTAAATTTCCCTGGTGATTAGTTACATTAAGCATTTTTTTCATATATCTGTTGGCTTTTTGTTTTCTTTTGAGAAAAAAAATCTAAATTCACAGTTCATTTTTAAATCAAATTATTATTTTGTTTTGCTATCGAGTTGTAGGAGTTCGTTATATATTTTGTTGATTAACCCTTTATGAGATATATGATTTGTAAATATTTTGTCCCATTCTGTAGGTTGCTTTTTTCATGCCATTGGAAGTTCTGTTTGCTTTGCAGAAGCTTTTTAGTTTGATGTAGTCCCACTTAATTATTTTTATTTTTATTGCCTGTGTTTTTGATGTCAAACCTGCAAATCATTGCCAAAACCAATGTCATGAAACTTTTCTCCTACATTTTCTTTTAGGAGTTTTATAATTTCAGTCCTTTAATTTTCATGCATTTAGGTGTTAAGTTTTAGGTGTTCAAATCTTTAATTCATTTTGGCATCATGTTTGTGTAAGGTCTAAAATAAAGCTCCAATTTCATTCTTTTGCATGTAGATTCCATTTTACTCAACACTAGTTGTTGAAGAGACTAGTCTTTCTCTGTTGTCTATTTTCACACCTTTGATAAAGGTGAATTGATCATATTTGTGTAGGTTTATTTCTGGGCTATCTTTGGTATTCCTTTGGTCTATATGACTGTCATTATGTTACTAACATACTGTTTTGATTACTATAGCTTGCAATAAATTTTTTAAATCAAGAATTGTGGTGTCTTCAGCTTTATTATTCTTTCTTTGGGATTAACTTGGCTCTTTGCAGTCTTCTGTGGTTCCAATGAATTGTAAAATTGTTCTCTCTACATCTGTATCAGAAGTAGAAAAATGCCATTGAGATTTTTTTCTTTTTAAAAATGTATCTTTTATTCTTTTCCCAATGTATGGGAATAGCATGTTTCATATTTTTTCTCAGCCAAAAATGAAAAAAAAGTTCACATTTCTTATGTTTTTTCTTTGCAAGTCGAAAAATATTTTTAAGACTTCATACTCTTAACATTCGCATTATGTTTAATCATTCGTTGCATTTAAGTCTTTAATTTTAATTCCAGTATAGCTAACATATAGTGTTATATTGGTTTTAGCTGTACAATATAGTGATTCAACAATTTTCAGTGCTCATCATGTTAAGTATACTCTTTACTCCCATCATCTATTTCACCCATCCCTCCACTCACCTACTTTCTGGTAACCACCAGTTTGTTCTTTATGGTTAAGAGTCTGTTTCTTGGTTTGTATCTCTTTTTTTCTTATTTGTTCATCCATTTTGTTTCTTAAATTCCTCATAAGAGTGAAATCACATGGTATTTGTCTTTCTCTGACTTATTTCGCTTAGCATTATACTCTCTGGCTCTATACATGTTGTTGAAAATGGCAAGATTTCATTCTTTTTCGTGACTGAATATTCATATATATATATATGAATTCATATATATACTCATATATACATATATATATCACATCTTTTAGATAGAGATTGCATTGAATCTATTGATTGCTTTGGGTATTATGAGCATTTTAGAAATATTAAGTTTTGCAGTCTATGAATACGGGATAACTTTCCAATTATTTATTTTTAAATGTCTTCCATTAATGTTTTGTAGGCTTTATGTCTTTCACCTGTTTCATGAAATTTATTTCTAAGTAATTTTTTTGGCATTCTTATAAATGGGATTGTTTTCCTAATTTTTCTTTATTTTTATTGCTAATAGAAAAACAGAGAAACACAACTGATATTTACATGTTGATATTCTATCCTGCAATTTTACTGAATTCACTTATTTGGTTTAATAGTTTGTGTTTGTTCTTATAGAACACTAGCACTTTCTATATATAAAATGATGACATCTGTAAATAGGGAGGGACAATCTTATTTTTTTCTCTCTCATTTACCTGCTTTGCATTTCTTTTTCTTGCTGAATTGCTCTGGCTAAAACTTGTAGTACTCTGTTTAAAAGAAGTAGGGTGGACAGTCAAGTAGGATATTGATCATAGAGGAAAAGCTTTTAGTTTTTCACTTTTGAGTGTTATATTCATCCTTTTTCAGTGTTGCAGAGAAGGGTATTTGACAAATCACACTCTGCTGTTTATAGATTCTGCTTGAAGTGATTCAAGTTACACTCAGATTTCATTGGTCAAAGCAAATAATTTGTCACTCCTAACTTCAAAGGTGGAGGATGTTTTTATCATGTGTCCCAGCAAGATAAAGAAAAATCAAAATATTTGTGAATGGGCCTAAGACTAATACAAAGTGAAGATAGAAGACAGGCAATTTTCTTTTTAAGATTACATAATCTTGTAAATAATGTGCAATTTAAATTACTTGATGTACACATTTATTGAAATAGTACACACATTATAATTATGCGTATTTATTAATAATATTATTAAGGCACCATTTATAGCTATAATAATTGTGGCTATAAAACATGATATGGACTAGTGGTATTTGAAAAAGAATCTTCGTGACCCCTGGTGGCTCAGCGGTTTGGCTCCTGCCTTTGGCCCAGGGCATGATCTTGGAGTCCCGGGATCCAGTCGCACATCGGGCTCCTTGCATGGAGCCTGCTTCTCCTTCTGCCTGTCTCTCCCTCTCTCTCTCTATGTCTCTCATGAATAAATAAATAAAATCTTTTTAAAAAAGGAAAAAGAATCTTCACTGTATGTTTGCTCCCAAGGACTTCATCAGTCTCTGGGGCTTTGATGACATCTACATATCAATTTTTTCTAAATCTCTACTTTCAGACTTGATTGCTCCTTCTATCCCCAAACTTGAACACCAAGCCCTGTTCTGATACCATTATGTAGATATCTAAAATACATTTCAAATTTTACTTGGCTCATAATAACTTTTAATCCTCAATTTGAAAATTTACTCTTCCCATGCTAAGGACTCTATAAAAACAAACAAAAACAAATCTTCAGTTTTTTAATGATCATACTAAAAACTTATTCTTGATGATTTTTCTCCTTAAGTCTTGTCCCAGTAGCTCAAACCAATTTTCAAACTTTGTTCACTTTACTCTCCAAAATATATTTCATACCTGACCATATTTTTTCCTCCAATGTAGTTGTTGGGAAAACTACTACATATTCCCAAGTCAATATTATTTCTCATCCTGAACACTGCACCATTATCTCTGATTTCTTTCACTACCCCCACCTTGAGTTATTCACCATAGAAAGCAAAATGATCTTATAAAAATTAGATCATTTCACTGTCTTGCTAAAACCATAAAGACTACCTTCTGCATGTAGAATGAAAGAAACAATTCCTTGCCTTACAAAGCCCTAGACTTTTTATATCCTCTAATTTTGTTCTTTCTCCTGAATTTCTACTTCGTCCACACTGACCTATCTCTTCCTTGAGTATATTAGACTTTTTTGGCCTTAGAACCTCTGCATTAGCTCTTCTGCCTGAATTTCCCATAACTAAGTCTTAGATTAAAATACCATTTTCTTGGGGTACCTGGGTGGCTCAGTGGTTGAGCACCTGCCTTTGGCTCAGGTCGTGATCCTGGGGTCCTGGGATCCAGTCCTGCATCAGGGAGCTCAGCAGGGAGCCTGCTTCTCCCTCTGCCTGTGTCTCTGCCTCTCCTTGTGGGTCTCTCATGAATAAATAAATAGAATCTTTAAAAATAAAAATAAAATAAAATAAATAAAATAAAATAAAATAAAATAAATACCATCTCCTCAAAATTTTTGGATCACCTGAAGAAGGCAACCATCATACCACTGTACCTTAATTATGACCTCTAAATAATATATAATCAAGTTGATTTATTTTTATTACTCTCCTTTGAATTATTATTTGGTTATTTTCTGCCTCTGTTTTATTTATTTAAAAAAATTTTTTTTTTTTTAGTTTTTATTTATATATGATAGTCACAGAGGGAGAGAGAGAGGCAGAGAGGGAAGCAGGCTCCATGCACCGGGAGCCCGACGTGGGATTCGATCCCGCGTCTCCAGGATCGCGCCCTGGGCCAAAGGCAGGCGCCAAACCGCTGCGCCACCCAGGGATCCCCTGCCTCCGTTTTAAATACATATACCTCAAGAATAGAGACTTGGTCTATTGTATTCACACCGGCAGTCCTAGAATTGAGAATACTATCTGTCCCTTAATAAATGTTTAGTGAATACTAGTTGAGTGAAAGAACTGTAAATATATCTTTAGGCATGTCATACTGTATCTTTTAGTAAAGATTGATTTTTAAAGTGAAGAGTTTGAGTTATAGGATTTATAACATTATTTCCATTTTCATCTTACTTCTGAAAATTAGAATAAAATTATTTTCTTTTCCAAAGTGCTTGGAACTAACAATCTTTACTAGCATAGGCAATGATTATAACAAATTATATAACTGATTTAGAACAATTGCTGCTGATGCAAATTGTGAGGATTTACTTTTAATTCTCATCATCTCTAAAATGTCCAACTTCCTGAGCAGATATTCCTATCTGATAATTGGTATGGAGATTTTACTTATTTATTTATTTATTTTGGAGCCAATTTCTCTTCTACTTTACTTTTTTTTTTTTTTTTTTATTCTCATGGATTTACTTTGTCAAGCTTCTAAGTTTTTGCTATTCACAGGTAAATTAAACAGAATTTAGGCATGCTTCCATTCATATCTTGAATGAAGAACATGTGCATAAACATCTTCCATTAGTTTTTAAATTTAACTAAAATAATTTTTATTAAGCACTTGAGAGGGATACTATGGAGGAGACAAAGATACACTTTTAAAAGCTAGTCTTTGTATTTTAAAATCTGTGATTAAAGATGCAAGATGCTGTGGAAGAAATGACTAGTTATGCATTATATTATACCTTCCCATCTCTAAGAACAGAGACTTCTGCTTTTAGGTGGACACCTTGACCACTTCTGCATTCCTTTTTTTTTTTTTTGAATATTTTTTATTGGAGTTCGATTTGCCAACATATAGCATATCACCCAGTGCTCATCCCGCCAAGTGCCCCCCTCAGTGCCCAACACCTAGTCACCCCAACCCCCTGCCCACCTCCCTTTACATTACCTCTTGTTCGTTTCCCAGAGTTAGGAGTCTCTCATGTTCTGTCTCTTTCTCTGATATTTCCCACTCATTTTCTCTCCCTTCCCTTATATTCCCTTTCACTATTATTTATATTCCCCAAATGAATGACACCATATAATGTTTGTCCTTCTCCAATTGACTTAATCACTCAGCATAATACCCTCCAGTTCCATCCACGTTGAAGCAAATGGTGGGGATTTGTTGTTTCTAATGGCTGAGAAATATTCCATTGTATACATAGACCACATCTTCTTTATCCATTCATCTTTCGTTGGACACCGAGGCTCCTTCCACAGTTTGGCTTTGTGGCCATTGCTGCCAGAAACATCGGGGTGCAGGTGTCCCGCCGTTTCATTGCATCTGTATCCTTGGGGTAAATTCCCAACAGTGCAATTGCTGGGTCGTAGGTCTTTTTTAACTCTTTGAGGAACCTCCACACAGTTTTCCAGAGTGGCTGCACCAGTTCACATTCCCACCAAGAGTGCAAGAGGGCTCCCCTTTCTCCACATCCTCTCCAACATTTGTTGTTTCCTGTCTTGTTAATTTTCCCCATTCTTACTGGTGTGAGGTGTTCTCTCATTGTGGTTTTGACTTGTATTTCCCTGATGCAAGTGATGTGGAGCATTTTCTCATGTGCTCGTTGGCCATGTCTATGTCTTCTTCTGTGAAATATCTGTTCATGTCTTTTGCCCATGTCATGATTGGATTGTTTGTTTCTTTGCTGTTGAGTTTAATAAGTTCTTTATAGATCTTGGATACTAGCCCTTTATCTGATATGTCATTTGCCTATATCTTCTCTCATTCTGTAGGTTGTCTTTTAGTTTTGTTGACTGTTACTTTTGCTGTGCAGAAGCTTTTTACCTTGATTAAGTCCCAATAATTCATTTTTGCTTTTGTTTCCCTTGCTTTCATAGATGTATTTTGCAAGATGTTGCTGTGGCCAGGGTCAAAAAGGGTGTTGCCTGTGTTCTCCTCTAGGATTTTGATGGATTCTTGTCTCACATTTAGATCTTTCATCCATTTTGAGTTTATCTTTGTGTATGGAGTAAGGGAATGAATGGTCTAGTTTCATTCTTCTGCACGTGGCTGTCCAATTTTCCCAGCACCATTTATTGAAGAGACTGTCTTTTTTTCCAGTGGATATTCCTTCATCCTTTGTCAAATATTAGTTTGATCATAGAGTTGAGGGCCCATTTCTGGGTTCTCTGTTCTGTTCCATTGATTCATGTGTCTGTTTTTGTGCCAGTACCACACTGTCTTGGTGATCACAGCTTTGTAGTACAAATTGAAATCAGGCATTGTGATGCCCCTTGCTCTGGTTTTATTTTTCAATATTCCCCTGGCTATTCAGGGTGTTTTCTAATTCCACACAAATCTAAAGATTATTTGTTCCAACTCTCTGAAGGAAGTCCATGGTATTTTGATAGGGATTGCATTAAATGTGCAAATTGCCCTGGGTAGCATTGACATTTTCACAATATTAATTCTTCCAATCCATGAGCATGGAATATTTTTCCATCTCTTTGTGTCTTCCTCAATTTCTTTCAGAAGTGTTCTGTAGTTTTTAGGGTATAGATCCTTTACCTCTTTGGTTAGGTTTATTCCTAGATATCTTATGCTTTTGGGTGCAATTGTAAATGGGATTGACTCCTTAATTTCTCTTTCTTCAGTCTCATTGTTAGTGTATAGAAATGCCACTGATTTCTGGGCATTGATTTTGTATCCTGCCACACTGCTGAATTGCTGTATGAGTTCTAGCAATCTTGGGGTGGAGTCTTTTGGGTTTTCTATGTACAGTATCATGTCATCTGCAAAGAGGGTAGTTTGACTTCTTCTTTGCCAATTTTAATGCCTTTTATTTCTTTTTCTTGCCTGATTGCTGAGTCTAGGACTTCTAGTACTATGTTAAATAGCAGTGGTGAGAGTGGACATCCCTGTCGTCCCCCTGATATTAGGGGAAAGGCTCCCAGTGTTTCCCCATTGAGAATGATATTTGCTGTGGGCTTTCCGTAGATGGCTTTTAAGATGTCGAGGAATGTTCCCTCTATCCCTACACTCTCAAGAGTTTTGATCAGGAATGAATGCTGTATTATGTCAAATGTTTTCTCTGCATCTATTGAGAGGATCATATGGTTCTTGTTTTTTCTCTTGTTGATATGATCTATCATGTTGATTGTTTTATGAGTGTTGAACCAGCCTAGCATCCTGGGGATAAATCCCACTTGGTCATTGTGAACAATCTTCTTAATGTACTGTTGGATCCTATTGGCTAGTCTTACATTGAGGATTTTTGCATCCGTGTTCATCAGGGATATTGGTCTATAATTCTCCTTTTGGTGGGGTCTTTGTCTGGTTTTGGAATTAAGGTGATGCTGGCCTCATAAAACGAGTTTGGACATAGTCCATCCCTTTCTACCTTTCTGAACAGCTTTAGTAGAATAGGTATTGTTTCTTCTTTAAACGTTTGATAGAATTCCCCCGGAAAGCCATCTGGCCCTGGACTTTTGTGTCTTGGGAGGTTTTTGATGACTGCTTCAATTTCCCCCTTGGTTATTGGCCTGTTCAAGTTTTCTATTTCTTCCTGTTCCAGTTTTGGTAGTTTGTGGTTTTCCAGAAATGCATCCATTTCTTCTAGATTGTCTAATTTATTGGCATATAGCTGCTCATAATAAGTTTTTAAAATCATTTTTATTTCCTTGGTATTGGTGTGATCTCTCCTTTTTCATTCGTGATTTTATTAATTAGAGTATTTTCTCTTTTGTTTTTAATAAGGCTGGTTAATTGTTTATCTATCTTATTAATTCTTTCAAAGAACCAACTCGTGGTTTTGTTGATTTCTTCTACAGTTCTTCTGGCCTCTATTTCATTGAGTTCTGCTCAAATCTTTACTAACTCTCTCCTTCTGCTGGGTGTAGGTTTTATTTGCTGATCTTTCTTTAGTTCCTTTAGGTGCAAGGTTAGCTTGTGTATTTGAGTTTTTTACAATATTTGAGGGATGCTTGTATTGTGATGTATTTTCCTCTTAGGACTGCTTCTGCTGTATCCCAAAGATTTTGAATGGTTGTATATTCATTCTCATTAGTTTTCTTGAATCTTTTTAATTATTCTCTAATTTCCCAGTTGACCCTTTCATCTTTTAGCAGGATGCTCTTTAACCTCCACATATTTGAGTTTCTTCCAAATTTCTTCTTTTGATTGAGTTCAAGTTTCAAACCATTATGGTCTTAAAATATGCAGGGGACAATCATAATCTTTTGGTATCGGATGAGACCTGATTTGTGACCCAGTATGTGGTCTATTCTGGAGAAAGTTCCATGTGCACTTGAGAAGAATGTGTATTCAGTTGCATTTGGATGTAAAGTTCTGTAAATATCTGTGAAATCCATCTGGTCCAGTGTATCATTTAAAGCTCTTGTTCCTTTGAAGATGTTGTGTTTAGAAAATCTGTCATTTGCAGAAAGTGCCGTGTTGAAGTCTCCCAGTATTAGCGTATTATTATCTAAGTATGTCTTTACTTTGGTTATTAATTGATTGATATACTTAGCAGCTCCAATATTAGGGGCATAAATATTAATGATTGTTAGGTCCTCTTGTTGGATAGACACTTAAAGTATGGTATAGTGTTCCTCTTTATCTCTTACTTCAGTCTTTGGGATAATTTATCTGATACGAGAATTGCTAACCCTCCTTTCTTTTGAGGACCACTTGAATGGTAAATGGTTCTACACCCCTTCATTTTCAGGCTGTAGGTGTCCTTAGGTCTAAAATGAGTCTCTCATAGACAGCAAATAGATGGGTCTTCTTTTATATCTACTCTGAAACTGTGTCTTTTGATGGGATCATTAAGCCCATTCACGTTCAGTTACCTATTCAGTCCCTATTTTTGTGGATTATTACTTTGGGCTTCCTCTTTCTTTTACAGAGTCTCCCTTAATATTTCTTGCAGAGCTGGTTTGATGGTTACATATTCTTTCAGTTTCTGCCTATCTTGGAAGCTCTTTATATCTCCTATTCTGAATAAGAGCCTTGCTGGATAAAGTATTCTTGGCTGCATGTTCTTCTCATTTAGGACCCTGAATACATCTTGCCAGCCCTTTCTGACCTGCCAGGTCTCTTTTGAGAGGTCTGCTGTTAATCTAATATTTCTCCCTATATAAGTTAGGGATCTCTTGTCTCTTGCTGCTTTAAGGATTTTCTCTTTATCTGTAGAGTTTGCCAGTCTCACTATTAAATGTCAAGGTGTTGAATGGTTTTTATTGATTTTAGGGGAAGGCCTCTCTATCTCCTGGATCTGAATGTCTGTTTTCCTCCCCAAATTAAGGAAGTTCTCAGCTATGATTTGTTCAAATATGCTTTCTGGTCCTCTGTCTCTCTTGGCGCCCTCTGGAACCCCAATGATATGTAGATTTTTCCTTCTGAGGCTGTCATTAATTTTCCTTAACCTTTCCTCATGGTCTTTTGTTTTTCTCTTTTTTCCTCAACTTCCTTCCTTGCCATCAACTTATCTTCTATGTCACTCATTCTTTCTTCTACCTCATTGATCCTCATCGTTAGGACCTCCAGTTAGGATTGCAATTCATTTAATTGATTTATAATTTCGGCCTGATTAGACCTAATTTCTACAGTCATGAAGTCTCTTAAATCCTTTATGCTTCTTTTCCAGAGCCACCAGTAGCTTTATAATTGTGCTTCTGAATTGGATTTCTGACATTGAATTGTAATCCAAATTTTGTAACTCTGAGGCAGAGAGTACTGTTACTAATTCTTTCTTTTGTGGTGAGTTCTTCTTTTTAGTCATTTTCCTCAGTGCAGAGTGGCTGTATGAGCAGCCTGCATCAAGATTATCAAACAGGATCTATATAAATTTCACCCTAGATGATTCTGCTGAGGTCAGAGACCAGAAATTGAAAACAAAGATCAGAACGAAATAAAAGGACCACTAAAGTGAAAAATAAATTTAAAACAAAATAGTAAAAAATAAAAGGCCTGGAATCCTACAAAAGAAGAGAAAAGGAAGAAAAGAAACAGAAAAAAAGAAAAAAAAAAGGATAATAAAAAAGGGGGGGGGACTGGGAGATGGTGGTGGTGACGAAGTTGTAGTGGAGTGAAAATGTAGTCTACCTGAGGGGTTCTAGAGGGTGATCCTCTTGTTTCTGAGTATATTAAGTTCTGTATGTTAGAAGATAGCTCAGTGCCAAATTAATATAAACTAGAAATACTTGTAGAGAGCCCCAGCATTGACCACCAAAACATAAATGCAATATAAGAGGGGGACAGAATGGGAATGAGGAATCTCACAGAATGAACCAGCATGGTATGCCACTTGGTTCTGGGTGCATGCTGGTCATGTTTTAGAAGGTGTTAACTTCTGCCATTGTAGAACAAAATGAGGCAGAGAAAACAAAAAAACACAAAATCAAAAAACATTTGTGGTATATCTCCCAAAATTAAGTTCAGTATGTTGAAGGGAATCTACAAGTGGAGAATATATCTAGGACCTATAATTGTAGAAGTATGAAAGTCGAAAAGAAAAAAACTTAAAAATGAAGAGGTGGTAAAATATTGTAGTTAAGGTGGGAAAAGAGAAAAAAAAGGAAATTTACGGTCTGATATAAAAACGAGTTGTACTGGAAACAGGAAGAAAAAAAAAAAGGCGGGGTATCCTCTGTTTCTATATACTGTAAATCCTCGACCTCCCTTGGAGCTTTCCAGCACTGCTCCGTCAAGAACTTGCTCTCCCCCTGTCCTTCCAGCTGGTCTTTTGGAGGAGGGGCTGCTGTGCTGATTCTCAGGTGTGTGCACCTGGGGGCACTGCCCCGCCCCCCCCCCCCCCCCCGCCAGGTGCAGGGCTCAGTGGGAGCTGTTTATCCTGTTCCCTGGCAGCCCCAGTCCGTCCAAGGCACAGGGTGACACAAGGAGAAACACGACCACTGGCGGCGGCCAGCTCTCCAGCCCTGGAGTCAGCTCCCCAGTAACTACCGCAGCTCCCAGTCCACACTGGCCTGGATGCTCCCAGGGCAGGGGCCGGCGGCAGCAGGAGCGTCCTCGCTGTCTTGTGCCTCCTTGCCTCCGCCTGTCCCCGGGTGAGTGTAGGATCCTGAGCTGTGTCCCCCGGCGCCCTGGGCTCCGGGGCCTGCGCTGCTGGAATCGCGTTCCCGGGGCCGCAGCTCCCGAAGGAGGCAGGGCGCAGCCCCCCCGCCCCCCAGAGCCCCCGCCGACCCACCGGCTTCTCCCCAGGCCCCGCGGGTGCGCTCCAGCCCTTTACCGCGCTCTCCCCGGGGCGCCCTTCCCTATTAGTGACCCCGGGAGACTGGAGGCTCCACTGCCCTCCTGCGGTTCTGCCCGATTCCCTGCTGAGCGCCTTTCCGTCCGGGAGGAATCCGGTTGGGTTTTTAAAAGCTCCTGCTTCTCCGGGGCTGGGCTTTCCTGTCCTGGAGGCTCTCGCCCCACAGCCTTAGCCCAGCTCCTCACGGGGCCCCTCCCACACCTCCCTCCCCGTGAACTCAGAGATGGAAGATAACAGATCTCCTCTAGCAGGTTAGTTACCCTTTACCCTAAGAGAAATAAAAACTTTGTCACTCATTAAGATGTTTTACTTTGAAATCTATTATTACTGTTGCTTAGACTATACTCTAAAGACTACAGTTCCCAATAAACATGAGTATTTTTATTTCCAGTTTCAAATATGTGAATACAAATAGAATTTTAGAACAAAGTCTGTAAGTGGAAAATCACCTATAACATTTTGTTATAATTTTTTAAGGGTAAAAAGTAACAAGTAGGAACGGGATGTGACTTAAAATGGGTATGAGATCTTTTGGGGGTGATTTAAATGATGTAAAATTAGATTATGGTGTTACTTCCATAATTTCATAATTTTACTAAAAGTCATTGAATTGTGCCATTAAAACAAGTGAGTTTTTTCTGCCAAGTGAAGTATATTTTAATAAAGTTGCTTAAGAAAACAATGCTATGCTTTATGCTTATATACTAATAAGGAGAGGTGAATTACAGTTTCTTCATGGTTTACTTCACTTTATTTAAATAATATTAACAGTATTCTAATAACTTTTTCCTGTAGTCAATGCATTTAAAAATAAGGAAATAAGTGGGGTCCCTGGGTGGCGCAGCGGTTTAGCGCCTGCCTTTGGCCCAGGGCGCGATCCTGGAGACCGGGGATCGAATCCCACGTCGGGCTCCCGGTGCATGGAGCCTGCTTCTCCCTCTGCCTATGTCTCTGCCTCTCTCTCTCTCTCTCTCTCTCTCTGTGACTATCATAAATAAATAAAAATCTAAAAAAATAAGGAAATAACTGTAAAGTAAAAATTGGAGATGTTATTTCTCCAAAGGATAACACTAATATGGAATCACTATTTGCATGATTTTTCCATTGTAAAAAGCTACTTTTCCTATCACGAATGCAACTGTATCCTATAACTGTATTTGCTTACTCAGAGACTACAATGACTTGGATAAACCACACTGCATTAATTCCTGTATAAATCTATTAGATTGGACATGTTTGGACAAGAAATAAGAGTACGATAATCTGTGACATCAATATGTAAGATGAATAAGAACAACGGGATAAGGTGGGAAGAATAAATGTTATAAAGATACAGTTAGGTCTACCTTCAGACAATGTTGTTTTATATGGATTTCCAGGGAATTACAAGCCAGTAGGAAATTTTACAATCAGGTATAGGTTGGCTTTCTTGAAGTACAAGCTTGAGGTAGGCTGTAATGCAAAGAGAGTCAAGCACATATTCTTTTTGGTCTCATCAGATACACACAAGTGGTGTCATTGCTGATGCTGGCATCTTTGAACACTATGAACTCTGTCATATCCTACCCCAAACTTCCCATAACTCTAAACCCTACCCATATGCTTCCACTGAAACCTATGATTTTATAATTCTTTTCACATTATATTGTAATGATGTGACAACTCATCCACTTCCTAATCATATTATAAGTTCCTAACAGACAAGGAAAAATATGTTTTAATTTTGGAGTCCAATACTTAACATTGTGCATGACAAATGATATGTACTTGGTAAATTCTTGTTGACATTGCATGAGTTTTCAAGACCTTGCCATAGAAATTAGCACCTTTGCAAAGTTGGTATTTCAAGTGAAAATGATTTCAATTTGCCCTACCTAAATGCACAAAAAGCCCTAAATGATATTAAGATTTTTTTCAAATTACAAAAAAATCCCCAAACCTTTGAAAGTTGCACACATGAAGTCACTTACATCTTAAACAAATAATCTTATTTCTTATTAGTTACTCACTATCTATGCCTGCTTTCCAAAAAAAAAAAAAAAAAAAAAAAAAATTCCCCTGCTTTTTATCAGTTAGTAACAGTACTAAAATTTCTTTTTTAAAAATATTTTATTTATTTATTTGTTCATGAGCGACAGAGGGAGAGAAAGAGAGAGAGAGAGGCAGAGACATAGAGGGAGAAGCAGGCTCCATGCAAGAAACCTGATGTGGGACTCTATCCTCAAGACTCCGAGATCACACCCTGAGCCAAAGGCAGATGCTCAACTGCTGAGCCACTCAGGTGTCCCAATACTATTATTTCTTAATGGCTCTAATCAAACTTCGGAAATTGATTTAGCTACAAATAGAATTTCTACCTATCTACTATAATATTTTTACATTTCTATTCTTATTTCATTGAGGGTCTGTATATTCTCTTGCTTGTCTTGATATTGAAAACTTGAACTTACTAATTACACAAGATATTTGAAGTGTGCACGCAGCTGTGTCAGGGACAGGCATAGGTATGTGCTCCCACTTTCCTTATCTGCAAAAGCTAGTGCTTTTGTTATGAAGAAAAGCTGTAGAAAGAGTGTGGATAATTCAATGAATAAAATGACAGTAGCATATATTGATGATGGGTCAGTAACATCATCCATTGTGATGAGTAGAATTTTTATCAATGTTCCTTGTCCCACAGTGGCACTTCAAAAGTAAATCATATCCCTGATTATAGTCTATAAAAAGATTTTGGACTGTTCTAATGGAAGCAATTATTTTTTCCTGGTTCTTCTGTGTAACAGAATCCAGACATACTGATTTTCAGTCATATTAACTTAGAAATAATATATGTTCAGTTAAGTTCTAGCTCTTGATCATGCCACATGAATTCTACATCATAAATTACAGAATATTGGAAAGATTTGCCTCCTGTTTATAAAATTCAATACCAAATTACAGGAAAAAATACATTTTGTTTTCACTGAAAATGTTACAATGTTTGAAACAAACATTTTATTTTATTTTATTTTATGTATTTATTTTTGAAACAAACATTTTAATTTCTATAAGCCCATTGGGACCACAGGACATTTGAAACATTTTATGACCTTGGATTATTCAAAGCAGGTAATTGAATACAAAATCTTTTTTGTTTCTTTTCTTTTTTTTTTTTTTTTAAATCTTTTTTGTTTCGTTTGTTTCTTTAAGTCACTAGGGACACTTTACTTGTTTCTTTGGGTCTTAGTAAAGTCTAAGATTTTAGACTTTAACAACCAGTTTCCCAATTATCAATAACCTACTCAGACTCCAGAGATACTTGTATGTATAGGAGGTTAATTCTAGTTCCTAAGAAATACATGACATGCTAAGAAAAAAGTCATTATGCAAGAATTGGATACAATTAAGCCAAAGAGTATATTCTTACTTTGAAATTAGTTACAGCCAGTTGGAAGAATTTTTCTCTCTCCTGTCAACTTCTGTGGCATTGTAGGAACACTGTCTTGGTTATGAAGGTAACCTTGATGAGAATCCTTAAGAACACTTTTTAAACATTAAATATCAGTAAAAACACTTCAGGTGCCAAGTCATAAGAGCCAATATTTAATAATAAGAAATATGGAATAGCGAATCGTGATTAAATTAAATCGTGCCTAGCTATTCCTCACTCAGAAATGAATTAGACATTAGACAATTAAAAGAGATGTTAGTTCTAAATTTCTATTTTCAGAGGCTATTCATATGAAAGCCCTAGACTTTACAAGTTTAGTCATTTTACATAAAATTTTCCAATTTTAAGTATACATTATAATCAATTCACTTGATATAGATAGTGACTTAGTTCAACCGTGGAGAATATCAGCATGAAACTCAAACTTAAAAGGAGTACTTAAGGAAGTTTCTATAGCATGGATTTCTTGCTTTTCAGCAAGTTCAAGCTCTGTATAAGACTTTGCAACTGACGATCCAAAAACAAATGACAAACCACGGTGAATTAATAATAATATATATATAAATACTCTTTAACAGGAATGTACTCCTTCCAGAGAGAGACAGTTTCAACCCAGCTTTCTAACTGATGTGCAACACTTGCAATAGAAAATGGGTAGTAAGAGCACAGGGAAAGATGTGTTTATTTGGCTTGAAATAGTTTGAATTGCACTTACCAGCAAGCTACTTGTAAATGATTAATGAAGGAGGGGGAAGAAATAGAAAAAGAAAAAAAGAAAAGGGTAAGTGCTATTTCTCAGATAAAAGAGAAAAACAGCAATACTCATTGCCCAGAATAATGTTACTTAAAAATCTCTTGGCATTAAGAAGTCAAACTTGGGATGCCTGGGTGCTCAGCATTGAGCTTCTGTCTTTAGCTCAGGGTGTGATCCCGGGGTCCTGGGATGGAGTCCTGCTTGGGGCTCCTTGCGGGGGGTGGGGGGTGGGAAGGTGCCTGCTTCTCCCTCTGCCTATGTCTCTGCCTCTCTCTCTCTCATGAATAAATAAATAAAATCTTGAAAAAAAAAAAGAAGTCAAACTCCAGAGGCCAATGTTTATTTATTCACAGTATTTAAGTATTTATTTAAATTACTTTTTCTTCCTTTTTGCATTTGAGAGGAACTGCTTTCAGATTAAGGAAAAATATTTTCTCAGTCTAACTGAAATATGAAACTAGTCTTGATATTGTTTTCCCCTACAGAAATTAAAGGAATCTTTACAAGTTTTGTTGCAACACTGAAAATTTAGATTTGAAATTCAAAACCACAGATGTAATCACAGCCAGACACTAATTAAGCATTGGGCCAAATTTGGTCCTAGAAATGTGTATGCATAATTTGTGACTTTAGTGGAAGTTGTCTGTGTGTTTTCAAGGGCAGACTTTAGTCAAACATTTATTGAAGGATCCTAAGAGAAATGCTTCTAAATAAGCATGGTACCTTTATTTGATCATATTTACTGATTTTTAAACCTTTTCTTTCTGATTGAGATAGATTGTTTGTAAAACTGGTCATTTTCTATTTCCCACATTCATGAAAGACAAACATCCTTTGTAATCTTCAAGTTTTTTTTTATGATTGTATTAAAAAGGGGAAACACGAAAGAGAGACATAATCCTTTCCATGAGAGTTTCTACTTTTTAAGTTCTTCATATTTCTAGGATTGTCTCAGGATGGGTTTTGAGTGATGGAGGAATATGTGTGGGAGGGAAGTAAGGAGGGCATTCTGATTCAGCATTGTTTCCCTAAAAAACAACTTCTTAGCAAAGTTGCTCCAAATATTTTATGGGAATTTTTGGTTTTATTTTGTTCTCTATAGATTTTAATTTGCTTTAGTATTTAGTGACATAAAAAGGCGGGGGTGGCTTACTTTAAACTGTGTCTGAATGTGATTTAAGAAATTTCTGTGCTTGAATCTTATTTCCTTTCTCAGAAAAATTCTCCAGTTCCACGTAGGAATCTTGTCTCTGAGCTTGAATCAGTTGCTGCTCTCCATGAGAGTTGCTCTGTAAACTCTGGGAAGGATGTGAGACATTTGACTAATCTTGATAGGCAGATACACATTGTTATTAATGGAATTTGGCAAGTTTCCTTATTGTTCTAAATCTCACTTTCCTTACCTGCAAAATATCCATAGCATTGCTGTAATAACCAAAACAAAACCAAGGTGGGAAATGTATGAAAGTGCCTAGACTACTACTAAGCATGTAATAGCACTTTTAATTACTTTTATTGTTCTTGTTTTGTCTTCTTTTTCTCCTCCTCCTCCTCCTTCCTTCCCCTTCCTGCTTCCCTTCTCTTTCCTTAGCCTATACTTTTCCTCTTCTTCTAATGAGGATGATGACATAAGGATGACAATCTTAGATCAATAGACTATCTCACTTATAAATTCTTTACGTATTTTGATGGAGATACTACACAGAAAACTTTAAAACCATGTTCACAGCCTAAATCTTTAGTATAAGATGATAAGAGTCAAATATTTTTTAGCAATTCCTATGAACCACATATAAAAATGAATTCTTTCCACATTTAAGATTTATTTTACCTGTAAGGGTTTTTATAACTTGCAACCAGTGAGTCCACAATAAATGGGTTCCTACACATTTTCCATTTCTCATTGAAAGAGTAATGGTCATGTGGAATTCCAGGAGTCAGACAGTTGGGTAATATGCTTTCTCAGAGCTCCTGTCCACTTTTCTCAGGGCACCTAAGAATAGATCGAACATGCATAGTAAAAGAATAGGGGAGAAGAGCAAGTTGTGCCCCAAACAAAGGACTTGCCAGTCATATTTGGAATTGGGATTACCTGCTACTGGAAGAGTTTTAGTTGATGAGGGGTCTTTTCTTTTTTATAGACACAATTCTGAATAGTTAGCTCTATTCATTTTCCTTTTTTCTAGTATTTCTTAGTCCCCACACTACCACAACCATCATTGTGCCTACTGTTGTCTACTAGTGAAGAAATCACAATTTTCCTTTCTTTCTCTGATTAAGCACTCCCACTGACGATACTACAAGGTGAAAGCCAGACACTGAAAGGCAATAGTGATTGTATACTTGGCCATCATACTCTATCACCAGCACTCACAAAAAAAAAAAAAAAAAAATTACTGGCTTTGTTATATACTATAACTATTTAACAATGTAAAACTTATACTTGTCCTAGATTATACTTGTCCTAGATCAGTGAAGTAATTTCTCAAAAGGATACACTTTAAATTTGTATTCCAAAAGGATAGAATATCAGAGAAACAGAGAAAAGCAAATTTGATAAGTTATATATTCTGTGTTCCAAGTCAATCATGCCCATTGCAACTAATAAGTGCAGCTTGAAAGTAATTTTTGGTCATAATCAATGTGGCCATGGCTATTTTCTTAAAAATAGTTCTTTCCTATTTAGAAAAAAAAAAAAAAAAGACAAAAAAAAAAAAAAAACAGAAGAAAAAGCAGCTATGATGTGCAAAGTAAAAAGGTTCTCTTTTGCCAAGGTGAAATTTAAAATTATGTCAATCACCAACAGGTATTAATTGAATTAGTGGTCATTGGACCTTAACACTAACTTTACACCATGTCTATAATATCACTTATTTTCTGTTAATGTTATAACACTGGTGATTCAGAAGGATGAAAGTAAGCGAGTGCCTGGCTTCATCCCTAAATGTCAACCGTTTAAGTGGTTTGACTTTTATGTTCTATTTACTTTGGTCAGTGTAAATTTCTATGGGTTTTGCTGGTTAGGGGAAAGGGGATTTGAGGATCTGTAGTTCTTGGTTATTAATATTTGACTTTGTTAGTGCCATCTATTTACTATATGACTTGTGAAAAAAAAAAAAAGAAGAAATCAGATATTCGTTTGCAGCCCTTAAAATGCATGGGGAGTGTGATCACACATTGGGCCTGCAATCTCTATATAATGCTGTTCTATTCAGGCTCACATTTAAGTAACAATGGCCTTTGATTCTTTATATATTTTACTTTTTTTTTACACCACTGTGTTTGTAGAATAGGTAGTTTTTTTCTTAATATATCATCGAGTAAAAGTTTATTAACTTTTTGCTTAAGAAATGTCACAACCTGTCAAAAGCATGATCAGTTCATCCAAGCTTTTGTTTCAGACCATACTACTTACAGATCTATTATAAGATTGAGCATGTGGACCTCCATGCCACCATCCTCTGAGCTAATGGCATGGTCTACATATCCCCTATACTGAACTCAATTTTACCGATGAATACTGCAGAAAGCAATCGTGTGCAGTTAAACAGGATGTTCTAACAGGTATTACTCAGTTAACAGTTGAGAAACTCTCCTACCAAAGGGTCTAATTTAACTATTTGGAATGGGTCATGAGAGGTAGCATGACAGACACAGGTAAGTGGAGCCAGAGGGACACATTTGTGGCTCTTATGCTATTGAGTAGTTCAATTTTACCAAATTACCCTAAATTGCCCCTGTATTTGCTTGGTGATAGCACCAATTCATGGACTACAGTGTATTGAAAGTAGTTAGTATTTCCTCTCTGACCTGAACAGTGCATATTTATTATTTTTCACCATTTCCCTGTGCACAAAGTAGAGAATCTATTTTCTCTCTCAGTGAAAATATCCCCTTTAAACATACCCAAGTGCAATCCAGGACCTTTCAAGAGCTATGGACTTCTTAGTCAATAGGATTCAGCAGTATTCTTAGTTGGGTAATGTGATTTCTACAAATAATTCTACTAGGGCTTATTCTTTAGTAGCAGGATGAGAGATAATCACTGATTTCTCAAGGTTTGAGAAATGTCTTGGGCTGTTTGATCCCCCATAATTTGCTAAAATTTCTTAGAATGGAGCAGATCTTGAATTTGATCTGGAATAATTTGTCAGTCTATATACATCATTTAAGACAATAGTCCTTAACTTCTCTTGCAATGCTTCTTCTGAAGGGCAGTTATGATATTATGAATGTAGTACAGTAAATTATTCTTAATGCTTATCAAGTTCAAAGCTTGTCACATTAAATTCTTATAGTATGTTGATAAATCAAAATACCCATATGAAAAAATTATACAGGCATATAGGTTGCCATTCTTTATTTTATTATTTTATTATTTTATTTTAATTCCAATATAGTTAATATACAGCGTTTTACTAGTTTCAGGTGTACAATATAGTGATTCAACAATACATACATTATTCAGTGCTCATCATAAGTATACTCTTAGTCTCCAGCTATTTCATCATGTTCTCCCCACCTACCTCCCCTCTAGTAACCAACAGTTTGTTCTCTATAGTTAAAAGTCTGTTTTTTAGTTTGTCTCTTCTTTCCCCCTGTGTTTGTTTCTTAAATTCCACATATGAGGGAGTATCCAAAATATTTAAAGAAGTTATACAACTCAACACCCCCCTAACATGAACCTCTAAATGATCCTATTAAAAAATGGGCAGACGATATGAACAGACATTTCTCCAAAGAAGGCATCCAGAGACCCAACAGACACATGAAGGGATGCTCAGCATCACTCATCGACAGGGAAACGCAAATCAAAACCACAATGAGGTATCATCTCACACTTGTCAGAAAGGCTAAAATCAAAACCATAAGAAACAAGTGTTGGTGAGAACGTGGAGAAAAAGGAACCCTCATACACTATTGGTGGGAATGCAAACTGATGCAGCCATTGGGGAAAACAGAATGAAGGTTCCTCAAAAAATTAAAAATAGAATTATCATATAATTCAGCAATTATACTACTGGCTAGTTACCCAAGGAATGACTGTCATTCTTTATCATGCAGATTGTGTCAGGCTGTACTCCAAAATTAGTATAGAAAAGAAGCCTTTAGCTAAATCTGGTATTGTGTTCCAATCCCTTGTGGACAAGCGTTCTTCTACTTTTTGTGTAGTATTTCCCATATTGGTTATAGGCTAAAAAAATAAAGGCAAGCACGTTATTTAATCCCTGACAACGCACTCTTGATCTCCATGAGCAGTCTGCCTTACGTGCTGGCCAGACAGGGCTATTATAAGGGAGTTAGGAATACTCATTCCACTTCATCTACTATCATTTCCTTTATCAGACTAATGACTTCCTTTTTATGACATTCAAGAATTCTATACTGCTTAACATTTAAACCCAAAAAGGGCTTGGGCAATTCCAAAGGATCCATTTTTCAGATCCAATTCAGAGAGAAGGGTTGACTCAGTCAATATCCTATGTGAGTGTGATAAAGGCAGACCCCCTCCCTTACACACAGTATTCATTCCGTTGACAGGGATAAAAATCACAAAATATCTAATATTTTCTTTAATCACATTTTCTTTCTCTCCTCTCTCTCTCTCTCTCTCTCCTTCCTTTTTCCTTTTCCCCTCAGAGTGCCACCTTCTTTTTGGATAGCATGAATCTTTTCCCCCCATTGTTTAGCCCCATTCATGGTCACTGAGCAGATCTCTTCTTGTCTTCTGAATATATTCTTACCCTCCCCTCTCTATCCCCCACTCCAAGAGCATAGTTAATTACATGCTTTGCAACTATCATAGTCTGTGTAATTGGCATTAAATTATGTGTATCTTTCCAATCATCACACAGTCAAACCTGGATGCTTTCCTCTGTTCATTGTTCAGAAGATAGTATTCCATTTGTTGGTCAAAGAGAGTAGAGGGAAATTACTTGTCTTGGTGTAAGCTGCAGAAATTGACCTTTATCCATTGCAACAATTTAGCGATCAAGTCATCTGAAAGTGTCTTTCCACAAAGGTTTTCAGCCACTTGGGGATCAGTCATAAACCAAATAACTCCTTTCATTCAGCTATATATAAAATTAGTGATTTGCTCTCTGATCATTTATTCTGAGAATCCGTGCCAGCAGGAATTCGTCAGGCTTGCGCTCGTATTTCTACATAAAGCCCCCCAATCTTAACAGTCTAACCTCTGGAATTTGAGGTCATCTTGATCGCTATTGACTACAATGTCTTTACTAAATCAAGAAAAACAAATTTTACCAGGACTGCTATTAGCAGCCAGGGAATAGTATGTCTTTATTAACTTTCTTTCTACTTGCATTCTTTATCCATTCACTTACCCAATTTCCCCAGATCTAAAACCTATTACCCTAAATTCCATTGTTAAGACTTTTTCCTATAGTTTGACTAAAGGTTTTTCCCACTTTATATCAAGAATACACAAGTAACTATCCCAGCAACAAATACTGTGTTTTTCAACCCCTCTATTTTTTATTCATTTTCTTATTTCTTTTCTTTTTTTTTTTTTTAAAGATTTTATTTATTTATTTGAGAGAGAGCATAGAGCAAAAGGGAGAGGGAGCAGCAGGCTCCCTGATGAGCAGGGAGCCTGATGCGGGGTTTAATCCCAGGACCGTGAGATCTTGACCTAAGCTGAAGGCAGACATTTAACCAGCTGAGCCACCCAGGTGCCCCTGTATTTCTTTCTTAAAAGCACATAAGTCATTATAATTTATAGGTCTAAAAGTTCATCACACCAACTCTGCCAATCTATGTTACAAAAGGCTAAATGGTCAAATCAGACTAAAGAAAGCCCATGGCTCTTAACCAGCAATGAGATCTACTAATGATTCAAAGGATCTAGGTGAATAGCAGGACATTCCTTCCCTGGAAGAACTCAAAATGTCAAATGTAGCTCCTCATTGCTACGTTCTCCCACATTGATTCACATTTCGATTTAGGATTAACCTACGAGGTTTATGAGTAATATATGCAGGAGTATTGACCATAAAAGTTAGCCATATTTTGGAAAACTCTTGTTTTGTATTCTATTAATTACACAGCTCATGTGACTACTCCCCATTCACCAGTCATCTATGCTCTATAAACAATAAACTCCAGGTTTATCTACAATAAGCAATTCAGACCCACCAACCAGGTATATCCTCCCCAAACATTTTATAGGTAAGAATTCCTGGTGTTTTTGCACTAGTGTGCTCTATTAATAATGTTTTCTCAGAAGACAAAGTCATGCTTCTCTCACCTTGCAACTGCCCAAGAAGGGAAGGAATGAGATATTAGCTATCTCCTACCCATTACTGGATACCAGTAGACAATGGGGTTTGTCTCAGTAGTTTTAAAAGTTTTTATCAAGAGCTACTTTGACCTTCTAAACAGAGGTTTCCATCATTAGAACAATTTCTGGATTAAGTAATAATTTTGTTTAGAATAATCTTTTTAAAAAGATTTATTTATTTGTTTATGAAAGACACACAGAGAGAGGCAGAGACATAGGCAGGGGAGAAGCAGGCTCCCTGTGATGAGCCTGATGCAGGACTCGATCCCAGGACCCCAGGATCATGACCTGAGCCAAAGGCAGATGCTCAACCACTGAGCCACTTAGGGATCCCTCATTCGGAATAATTTTAAATAAATATTGTTACAAATATTTTGGCAACTAAAACCCCTTATTTAATAAGAGACTTTGCCATTTGTTCTTCAGTGAATAAATGAGACTTATTTATAATCATCAGCTTTCTTTTTCCAGATCAAATCTATTATGTTAAAATCCATTAACACTTGATTCTTTTAAACAAACACTTTTCAATTGATGGCACAGTTCCAGCTAATAGATCATAAACTCTGAATTAGTTGAAATCTGAATCAATTATAGCTTACTATAATAGTATTTTTACTTACTTCAGTCTTTAGGGATTAGTTACTTTATGAACATCTAATTCCTCATTCAGTGTGTTAAGTGGCAGGATTTCCCAATTCTTTAGCAATTTTTTCAGAGTGTCTTGTGGCAAAACAAGGGCCCTTGAGAGGCATCACAAACAAACAAATAAATAAATATAAAATCAAATAGAAAAGACTGAAAGCTCTGACATTTCCCAAACTCTTGTGACAATGACACCATTTACATAAGTAAACTCTGTTAGCATCTTCTAGAACTAGCATCCTATATAGCAGTCTTTGGGAAATGCTGGTCTATGGATTGATTTCAAACTTCTCCTTCTAGCAGTCAAGGCTTTCTGACCCTCCAAGCCACACTCTTTTTCAATTGCTTAGTCTTCTCCTCATTGTTTCCTGATTGTACCATTTAGTCTGTTCTGCTTATCCTGCGTCGCATGGTTTGCTGCCATGATAGGCTTTTTTTCTTTCTTTCTCCTCTTCACATTCTATTCTTTCTTCGTGGCTCAGGTTATGCTCTTCTATCTGACCCTCTCACTGACCTTACCTATGCCAGTCCTTGACTGGTTTTGATCTCAAATTCATTCCTTTGTCTTTCTTGGCTCCATCCTGTATTAAGTGCTGATCATTGCAGATTGTGTTCCACGTTCTCATGTGACCCAGGTTTTAACTTTTTTTTTTTCAGTCAGTTAAAGGTTCTATTTTAAGACTGGGGGACAAGTGGAAAGGAGCCAGTAGGGTTTTTCTCTTTGCTTCTCTAGCAATAGTTGCATCGTCCTCATAACTCACTGTTTGAATGAATACACAGGTCTGCCATGGATCAGCTTCTTTTGGGTGGCTTTGGCTTCTTTCTTTGGGTAACACTGACTCTTTCCTTTGATGATCAAGAATAGGAGTGGTAGCAGCTTCTCGTAGTTGCTAATTTTGGGGTTGGAGATTCCCATGTATTTCATCACTTGTGTTATAATCCCTGGCATGAAATTCCCTCTGTTTAAAAACTTGGAGTGATTTCTTTTTTTTTTTTTTAATTTTTATTTATTTATGATAGTCACACAGATTGAGAGAGAGAGAGAAGCAGAGACATAGGCAGAGGGAGAAGCAGGCTCCATGCACCGGGAGCCCGACGTGGGATTCGATCCTGGGTCTCCAGGATCGCGCCCTGGGCCAAAGGCAGGGGCTAAACCACTGCGCCACCCAGGGTTCCCCAACTTGGAGTGATTTCTATTCTCGCTATTGTATCTTGATTGTATAACATCAAGCACCGATTGAATTTCCATTCTATTATTATTATATCCTACCTTTGCATTAATTTTTTAAATGTATGATGTCTGTCTCTTCCTAGTATAGGCTTTTAACACCATATTGTCCGTGACAAAATTTGCAATACAAATTCCATGTGTAGTGTGATATTTTGGGATATTTGCAACATGAATAGCTGACAGTTATTTTCAAATTTTGCAATATGAGGCTGAAAGTGGCCAAAATGCTTTTAGCAATTCTGGTAAACTTTTCAATCATTTTGCCTTAGTATATAACATGCACCAGGTCCTTTGCTTTTCTATTGCCTACAGCACTTCTGTTCTTCCCTTCTGTGTCCAAACATCTACCCTATTTTAAGTTAGTGGTCACTTATTCCTTCAGAAAATTAGTTAATAGAGTAATGCTCACATCAAATTACCTGAGAAGAACAGAAGGGATGTTCTTATTTTGTCTAATCATTTCAAAGGATATTGGCTCATTTCCCCTACTTGATGAATGACTGGCATTCATCTCTTGAATTCTTTTCTGTACGATACAGAAAAAATAAACAGAAAAGCAGAGGGAAAAGCCCACAACAAAAACAATAACCATAATCATCACTTTTAGGACTTAGTAAGCAACGAATTGGAGACAAACTAATTGCTAGTCACAGCTTATCTCTGACTTCTCATCTCCCTTTTCATCCATCTCTTTTTTCCTCCCAATCTTTTACTCTGTGGCAGCCAGTAGATCTACTACCTGAAATACCAATAGAAAATCTTAAATCACAAAAAGGGAGGGTTTGGGAAGTTTGTATATGTAATTTAGATAGTAGTAAGTGTAGTTCCCCAATGCATTCCTTAAAATGTATCAGCTTCTCTGTTCTTGGTTGATGAAGGATTTAGAATTCTTTTGAATGGAATTCATTTTTCTTCTGTTTGCTAAAACTTGTTTCTGGTGAAAGGAGGAATAACGCAGGAGGAGAATCATCGTTGACTGCTTAGCGGTTTGAAAAGCCTCCTGCAGTTTATTCCGCTCAAACCAGTAGATAGCTTTCCAAAGGGAAGCCACGAGGTGGCAGCAGCAATGTTAAAGCTTGACTGCTCATAACTGGTATGTTACGAAGTTTTTAGAGGTTTCTTTGTTGTTGTTTTTTTGCTTGATTATTTTGTTTTGCTTCTTTAGAAGAAAATACACAATGAAAACTTGAATTACGTATAAAAAAAGATGCAAAATGACTTTTGGTTGGATATGTTCTGCTTTTGTGAGCAAGGATGCAACTGAGATCTTAAATCAGGGAATCTCACTGTCTTGATGCTACCAGACAATGAAGAAGAAAGAAGAAAAGCAAGTATGTCTATTTTTCATTCAGACCAACTTTAGCTTAGGATTTAGCACCCTGGTTCTCACATAATGAGGAAATTGGCAAGCAAATCACATCCTTTCATTCTTTTTTTTTTTTCTTTTTACAAAAAGTTCTGTGTTGTTAGAGTCACCACAGAGACTCTCACAACTCCCATTATATTCAGAATGGTCCTGAAGTATTTTACACAACATTAAAAAGCTAGATGGCATACTAATGCTAAGTAAGTTTATTATAGTGAAGTGGGAAATATGAAAAATATATGCAAAATGGAATTTGAAAAGACAAAAGTTTTTCACGTATACAGCAATCCTTTTTACTACGTGAATACATGTATTTTCTTTAAATTTTTTTTAATTTATTTTTTATTTTTTATTTTTTTTATTTATTTATGATAGTCACACACACACAGAGAGAGAGAGAGAGAGAGAGAGAGGCAGAGACATAGGCAGAGGGAGAAGCAGGCTCCATGAACCGGGAGCCCGATGTGGGATTTGATCCTGGGTCTCCAGGATCGCGCCCTGGGCCAAAGGCAGGCGCCAAACCGCTGCGCCACCCAGGGATCCCAATATATGTATTTTCTAAATAAATCTACACAATATAATTATTAAAACATCCTGAGTGATAAGAATCATGTACAATAAATTTAGTTAAACCGAGTTTAAATAAATACCTAAATACCTGATGACTTTTTCAACATAAAAATATAATTAATAAACAATGGACTTTTATGTGATACATGTTTTATTTCTTCAAAGCAAAATGGCTTAGAATTTGTTGAAATCGTTTTGCTATGAATCTGACTGAATAATGGTAATATACACACACACCCTGGTGTAGTGTTTCAAGAGGACTAAACTTTTTTCGAATTTCTACACGGAGATGGACACAATATGTGCAATGGAAATGCTAAATGTGTCACAATTTATCAAAGGCTACATTATAAAGAGTTTATGGTTTGATGAGATGCTTTCTTAGCATTTCATGTTTCATGTGTTTCATAGAATAAATTCATCAGCATAATGTAATTATGAGAACAATAGGCGGGATTACTAAAACATGACTTCTCATCCAAACCATTAAATAACCTCTGTTCAGTTTCTTTTTCTGACAATAGTGTTCTATGGTAACTACAGTTTTGTGGGACCCAGTGAAAATATTAAGATTCAGAGTGCCCGACGTGAAATTCCATATTCTTATTTTAATGAGATCTCCATGTGGATCTGAGGATAGGCCAGTTGTGGATACCAAAACTAAGATACCTTGCAGCAGGACACCTGGGTAGCCCAGTGGTTGAGCATCTGCTTTGGCTCAGGGTGTGATCCCAGGGTTCTGGGATCGAGTCCCACATCAGGGTCCCCACAGGAAACCTGCTTCTCTCTCTGCTTATGTCTCTGCCTCTATGGTTGTCTCTCATGAATAAATAAATAAAACCTTTTAAAAAAATAAGATACCTTGCAGCACAGAAAATCTGATGCAACTCCCCTGGGCTTATGCACGTAGGTCAGATTGACCTACATCTCTTCATTCTTTAGGAGAGTATAAAGGTAAAATATTGGCCACTGCCCCATTGTCTACCTGATATTTCATTGAGTTATGATGGACCCTAGAGTGTCCTATAACAGGATAAATATTCCTTGTCTATCCTTGGAATGTTTCCATTTCTTCCTTCTCTTAAGAGGTATAACAGGTACAGGGGATATAAAGAACATTAGAAGTAAGAATTATTATTTTTTTAGAGATGTGTGTATAAGTAAAATAGGTTTTAATTTCATTTAGGTTTATATTAGATCATCTAAAAAGCAAACATGACTAAAACTGTAATTTAACTTATTCTTGTAAATTTCAAAATATGTTTGTTACATGAGGATAGTTGAGATAACTCTCAAGTTCCTACATACTTGCATAAATCCATGGAACAAAACTACTTAAAATAAGAAGGTTATAGTTGCTTTTATTCTGTAGTTTTCATACTAAATAGGTCGCACAATGAGTGGCAAATATTTTTCTAAACTAAGTTTATTAGAATTACATTTAATTAATATGAAAATATTATTTATTTCACATCTTATTTCACATCTAAATGCATTGCCATCACATTAAGAGTTTTCAT
The DNA here is from genome assembly GCF_053574225.1 of Canis aureus. Lineage (NCBI taxonomy): Eukaryota > Metazoa > Chordata > Mammalia > Carnivora > Canidae > Canis > Canis aureus. The sequence goes on from NC_135635.1 coordinate 30,025,636, forward strand.
TCAAAGAACTGAGACAGAAAGACAGTGAAGTGATGTTGGCAGGGGCTTTGAAATTGGCATACAAGGAACGGCCATGGAAAAACAAGTGATTTTCATGATGGTTGGGAAACTCACATGGGTTCTCATTACCTTGCACATATTCCCTCAATCCTTAATGAAGAGTGCAATATACTTAAGCAGCAGGAGATACTTTTGATATCTATGCTTCTTAAGGCAAAGTTGAATTAGCATAGGTGGGCAGACCTATTGAGATGGAAACCTAACCCAAATTAGGCCAAACTCTTTGAAGAGATATGGAAATGAAAATGCTAAAACATTGTGAGAAAGGTGGATTTTATTTTCTTGCTTCATCCACATCTACTTTTCCTATGTAGATTTTAGATAAATAGCAATGATTTTAAAATTAAATCATCTTAATAACACAAACATCACAGCGTATGGTTTGGTCTTCTGGACACAGGACTGTACGTATGCACTCAGTTTACAGTCTTAAATGGAAGAGAGAAATGAAAACACACACTTTACTCCTATATTATTGTAAAGTTTGCCTTTGAACTAACAGACATGAGTTTTTAAGGTGTTTGGGGAGAATTTAATAGCATAAATTATTATATTGATAGTCACAATTTCTAAAATTCTAAATTTCTTGTAAAATTCTAGAAATATTCTCCCATAGATTTTTAGGATTTGTAATTTTAAAAAGTATTTATGAACTAAGGAACTGAAAGTCATAGAAAGCTATTTAAGGGATGAAAGTTTCCTAACTTCTGAGTCACAAGTGTATATAGTTCACTTATGCTTGGCAGTACTAACCAGTCTCTAGGATTCTCAGTTATAGATGTGAAGGAGGGAAAGATACAAGATGGCTAAACAACTCAAAGCTTTAGGCTGGAACAACTGTAGTAAACATTGCTATAAGGGAGCAGAATACACAGCATATATAAAAAATACGAATAAATATCTATTTGTTGAGTGACATACATGCATAAATAGTATAATAAAAATACTTATACCTGCTCAATGTATAACCTTATTTTTTTTTAAGATTTTATTTATTTATTTGAGAAAGCGAGCACAAACAGAGGGATGGGCAGAGGGAGAGAAAGAAGCAGACTGCCCGTTGAGCAGGGAGTCCGACATGAGGCTCCATCCCAGAACCCTAGGATCATGACCTGAGCCAAAGGCAGATGCTTAACTGACTGAGCCATCCAGGCATCCCTAACCTTATTTATTAAAATAATTGGTGGAAAACCACTTTAAATAGAAATTTATAAACAATAATGCTCATTCTATTTATCACAATTTTAATGCCCCATCTTCCCTATAGTATCTCTATAGGAATATGCTGGAGGGGCACCTGGGTGGGTCAGTGATTGAATGATGTCTGCCTTCGGCCCAGGGCATGATCTTGGAGTCCCAGGATTGAGTCCCACATCGGGTTCCCTGCATGGAACCTGTTTCTCCCTCTACCTGTGTCTCTGTCTCGCTCATGAATAAATAAATAAAATCTTAAAAAAAAGAAAGAATATGCTGGAGTTCTTGAACTTGCAACTTTATGAATAAACAAGACAATTTGTTGAGAGATGCAAATCACATTGTGAACAAGAATTTTATGGATTTCATTTCACATGTGATTATCAAACAAATATAGGTGATATTCCCTGAGTTTAGATACCAGGCTTTTTTTTTTTTTTTCTCTAACTATAACCAGTGTGGTTAACTGCAGTTTTCCCTAATACCTTTTTTGAATAAGATTTAACTGGGATACTTTCAAAATGGTCCCACTATGGAGCACCTGGGTGGCTCAGCCAGTTGGCATCTGCCTTTGGCTTTGGTCACAATCCCAGAGTCCTGGGATAGAACCTCAAATCATCAGGATCCCTGCTCAGTGGGGAGTCTGTTTCTCCCCCTGCCCCCTTATTCTGCCCCTCCCCCACTCGTGTGTGTGTGTGTGTGTGTGTGTGTGTGTGTGTGTGAGCTCTGTCTCTCCCTCTCTTTCAAATAAATAAAAATCTTTAAAAAAAATGGTCCCACTATGAATCCAGTGAATTACAATCTTTAGGATAAGTATCTCAAAAACTGTATATTTAGCAAGTACAGCAGGGAATATTTATTTTCAAAAAGTGCAAAATACTGGCTAAGGGAACAGTTCAGAAAGGCTCTGAGGCCCTTTCTTGTATGCTGTGTTGTTTTTAACCTCCCAGCTGGTAGCAGCTCAGTGCCTTATCCTATCCTTTTCCTAATTTGGGGGCATCAACATTGTGTGTAAAATTGATGAGATGCTATGTCCTGCTTCTGTTTTGGAGGAACATGGGGAGCCCAATGACTCTTCCCATGTTTGCCTTTCCAAAGGACATGGAGAAGACTGGCAGTCACGTATCTGTAGACACTGACGGTTTCAGACTCTCATGCACCAAGCCCACTAGACACTGCTCAACTTAGGCTTTAAAGCTTTTATTTTAACTTATTCATGACACACACAAAGAGAAAGAGAGAGAGAGAGAGAGAGAGGGGCAGAGACACAGGCAGAGGGAGAAGCAGGCTCCATGCAGGGAGCCCAATGTGGGACTTGATCCTGGGACTCCAGGATCACGCCCTGGGTGAAAGGCAGTCGCTAAACCGCTGAGCCACCCAGGGATCCCCTCAGTTTAGGCTTTTCCTGAGACTGGATAATTTGGCTTCCATGGAAGGCTGAACTTTTCTTTGGTATTTATGGGAAAGATCACATCTGCTGCAGTTTCTGGGACTTTTAAGTATTGTGTATCTGTGACTGCATGTACCTGGTATGCTGATCATCTCTTCATGAAGAGAGGAATTGTTTTCCTGTTTCCTTATTAGCTGTAGTTCAAACATCTCCCTCGATGAACAGAAATATGGAGAATTTTCTGCACTTGTAGATGCTGTTTTTGTAGTAATGACAATTATCCTCAGGCCTTCTTAGACTAAATATGCTTTTTCTGTTAAATGCACTGTTCATTTTCTTCCCTTGGTCATTAAAAACAAAACAAAACAAAACAAAAACAAAAGTAAAAACAACTCTATTCATTCTTACTATGACAGATTCCTACTTATAGCTCTCCTAGCAGCTAGCATCTCTGTATTACCCAACAAAATCACAATTTTGTAGGTGTTTGAGTTTATTTAGCTATTGTCTTATCTTAACCACTAGCTCTTAATCTATTAAATGGCGAGGACACCTGGGGGGCTCAGTGTTTGAGTGTCTGCTGTTGGCCCAGGGCATGATCTTGGAGTCCAAGGATAGAGTTCCACGTCAGGCTCCCTGCATGGAGCCTGCTTCTCTCTCTGCCTATGTCTCTGCCTCTTTCTCTCTGTGTCTCTCATGAATAAAAAATAAAATCTTTCTAAAAATCTATACAATGGTAGAAACTATGTCTTTATTACTTTTATAGCTCCAGTGTCTCTTATAGATTCGGGTACATGGAAATATAATTTTTTAAAATGTCATAAGAACAATTAAATGTTTTCAGGGTGTCAGGAGCTCTGCTAAATGCTCGACATGAATTAACTCATTTTATCCTAAAAACAATCCTATGAAATCATTACTATTATTATGTCCATTTGTTTTCATTTTTACTGATTAAAAAATAGACGATCAGAGATATTAAGTACTTGTTCAAAGCCATATACTTGTCATATAAGGATAAACTCAGGCCATCTGATAGTAGAAATATTTACTGGAAAAAATGAATAAATGAATGAGTGGGATTTTCTTCTCACTGACAAAGATTAAATTAGTCTGGATAACATAGGAAATTAGATCTGATGCTTTTCTTCAGTTTCAGTGGATGTTATTAAATTTAATGCTTTTCCTACAAATGTACTATTGGTTTATATATTACTATTCTCTAATTACCATCTAATTTTAGACATGCATAGTAATCTGTTTTACAAAAAGAAATGATAAAAAACCACAAACTTCTAATATTGGAATGGCAATACTACATAACCTCTGAGATGTGTTAATTGTATGTTGCTGAGTGTACAATGAGTGAATCACTCAATAATCCCTCTGATTCCCATAAAAGTTTCATTATTTAGGAGAGGAAACATTGAGGGGATGTTTTTTAGATGTCTTAAACTCAAATGAGTACTCTGTATTTATTCTAGTAGTTTTAAGGAATATGGATGTTATTGTTTTCAGGTTTTTTATTTTTTCTAATTTCCCAATGAATCAATAGGAATAACCCACAATGAAGTGTTAGATGAGTCTTAACTGGTATTTTTGGACTAGATCAACAACCAATATAAATATTTTCAGTGTTTTAAAAGAATTTTTTTGCAAGAAAAACATTTCCAGGTTAATTTCTCTTTTTTAATGGAAGATTGAATCAATTGGCTAATCTAATTATCTTCTTAAAATTCCCTGGAAAATGTCAAATTTTTCAATTATTAATCTGTAAAACCTTAAATGTTTGAAGTGTATGACCACTTAACTCTTAATGAGTTTTACTCTAAAATTATCTTAAAGATTCAGTTAGTGTACACATAAATCCATTTTAGTCTAGTATTCTGAAGCCAAATTATTTAAATAATTTTTGAATAAAAGTTTAATTATGAACTATTCATAATTGAGTAAATTGAATACAAATTGAGATGGTTTAACCTCATTAATTTCCTATGTCACCTTCAATAGTGAAATTCATCAAATAATTTCCAAGTCTCCATTTGATTTTGTGCTACACTGACCTAAAATGTTTTACTTTTCACTAATTATTTTTTTACTGATAGCTGGTTTCCACTTTCTTTGTCTAATGTAGAGCATTCCACTATTCAAGAAAACAGGATGGATCAGATATATAGAGAGTTGCTGTATTATGGAATCTTTATATACAAGCAGTGTCATTCTGAGATTTGTATATTTGCAGATCAGAGATCCATGGTCTAAAACCGTGGTGATCTTGCTAATTTTGTTAATCATGAGTATTAGTCTGATATCCAGAAGTTATCATAGCAAACCACACAGCATCTTTAGCCAATTGTAATCTTTCATCTCTTCTTATATTGCATGGAAAATACTTTCCTGGGGGTGTGTCTTGATAACATTAAGAGTCTAATGAAGTTCAAAAAGCAGAATTTAGTTATACTGAAAATCACTTTCTAAATAGCAAAAAAAATAAAAAGCACATTTTCAGCTTTCCTTAGGATTCAGAAGGTAAATTTATAAATATATCGAAACACTGAACATATTTGATATAGTGTAGGTTACAAACAGCCCACAAAACAACTGTCTGACCAATTCATTTAAGCTGCACTCTGGCAATGGCTGTACACTTACACTTTGCTGACTTGCCATGAAAAATTTTATAAGCAGCTGGTTCAGTGAAAATCTTGCACTGATGAGCTCTCCAGGACTTTTAGTATGACCAAGCACTTTATCAACAGAGAACTCCGAAAGGAAATAGATGGCCTGACATGCAAACTTGTCAGAACAAACAGAATGAAGGGGGACAGCATGGTTTAGTTATAAGGAAAATGCCTGACAACAGGAGGAACATCGCGTACTTTATTTTTCTCAGCTTTATAAGGCATAGCTGTAGGCCATCTTTCCATGACACATCAACTTCTGGCACCAGGGAAATAATATGTATGAGTTTAAAGAGATGTCATGATTTGACTTACAGAGCTGAAAAACTATCATTGTTAAGAATCTGGGGGGAGAAAAGAAGCCAGAGTCATTTAACATTGCTAGCAATCCTGCTCTCATTTGTTCCAGGAAGGGTGTCTTGGTGAGGCAGAAGGCTCAGAAGAAAATCACTGTAAGCACATCTTAACTAGAATTGTGCGGTCCAGGCTGACTACCTATTCTGTGTGGTCCACTGATACAACCCAATACCCACTCTTTATCAAACACAGCCACCTATTTTCTTCACAAATTTCTCCTTTGATTTTCTGGTCCACTCCAATATACAACTACTTCTTCTGAGAGTGAGTCTAATGATTCACCTTAATTTCATTTCTTTCCTTTCATGTTTTCCTTGAGTTTCTCTTCTCTCACTCATTTACATCTCTCCATTTTCTCATTACCTTGTTATATTGCTTTTTCCTTCCAATTAAACTGCCACTTAATTAAACGTTAACAAATTAGGAGTACATTTGTATGTATGTGCATGCATTCCAATTGACTGAACTGAGTTTAGCAAGCAATGTATTCATTATTTAAACATCTTTTACATAAATATAAATAAATGTAATATCCATCAATTCATCCAATATATAGAGATTACCTATTATGTGACAGTAATTATTCTTAGTATTAGGGATATAAAAGTGGATAAAATCCCTCTGCATTCTGGTAAGGAACTCAGACAAGGAACAAATCAATATAAAATATAATGTCAGTCCTAATAATGGCATAACTGTGATGGGGGGTCCCTCCTTTAGATAATCTTGCAAGACTTCTCTGAGGAGGTGATGGTTGATCAAAATAAAAAATGCATTCTTGTGAATATCCAGCAGAAGAGCACTGAAAGTGAGCATTCTGGGTATTTTTGCAGAATAGTGGGGAGAGCAACAGGCCTGGGTCAAAGTAAGACAGGAAATGTGTAATAGGAAATAAAGTTGAAAATGTAACTGAAGTCCAGATCACGTAGGGCCCTGAAAAATACAGTCTTTCGATTTTATAATAAATGAGATGGGAAGCTAAGGGTAGGTTTGGATCAGAGGATTAGTGTGATTTTAATTTTGTCAAAATGGGATAATTCTGGATGCTTGCTTCTGTGATGAATGAAGTCAGGGAGACAAGTTAGGAGGCTATTGTGGTCACTAGCGTGGTTACCAGCTGATGGGGTGGGGCTAGGCTAGCAGCTTGTTCAAGTGCGGGTGAGGTCAGATCCCAGGCTAATTTTGAAAAAGGAACTGCAAGAATTTGTTAATAGATTTCATGTAGAGTGTGAGAGAATGAGAATCCAAGATTTTCAGTTTGAGCAACCAAAAATACACAATTGCTACTTAATAAAATGATGAGAGCTGGATAGAGGAGGCTTGGGATGAAATATCAAGAGTCTGGGTCATTTAAAGTTTGAAAAATCAATAAAATGTTCTAGGCATGCTGTTATGGTCATGGGTAACAGGTTATAAAAAGTTTGCTTCTCAGAGAGGACTCTGGTAATCATTACAAGTAAGCTTGCTTCTCCAGAGCATTAAAGACACATGCTCTTGTGGTCTGTAGAGAAATGAGAGGATTTTTCTCAGCAATCCTGCAAATTCTTACTATTTATTTGTACACACACATATGTAAAGAGAATTTTTCAAATGTTACTTTAAAGTTTTTTTCTCGTTTTATATTATACAACTAAATCATTTTGAAATTACACAACCAGGTCACTCTTACTAGTATTACTGGTGCCTCTTCACATTTTTCTTTCTCCAAAATTTGTGTCTAAATGTCCAAGCAAAATTTATACTAATAAAATAGGAAGCACACTGCTGAAAATTTGATGAGAAAAATCAATATTTGCTTTGGGACTACATTTACTTAACTTGGTAAAATACTTCAGTTCTGGGGATTAAATACATTGTGGAGGATACAGAGTCATATATAGAAAGATTACAGATTGGAAATTAGGAAGTTTGGCCTCTTGAATTCTTGGATTTACCTCCAACAGTCAGATGGGAAGGGTGACACCATTCTTAGTGCTCAGTTTTGTCTTCTGTAATTATAAATAGTATCTACTCTATTCCATTCTATATCTCAGAAAAAATAATGGAATCAATGAAAAATTAAAACCACATAATATATGCTATTAATCATATCACTTGTAACTAAATATAGATGGAAGAACTATTCCCCTTTTTTAAAAAAAAATTATTTATTTGAGAGAGAGAGAGAAAGAACACAGGAGTGAGGGAAAGCAGAGAGAGAGGGAGAGAAAGACTATTGAGCAGAGTCCATATTGAGCACGGAGCCTGATGCAGAGCTAGCTCAGTCGCACAACCCTGAGATCATGACCTGAGCCGAAACCAAGAGTCAGATGCTTAACCAACTGAGCCACCCAGGTGCCCCACTATTGCCTTTTTCTAAGTAACATTTCAGAAGAATGTTAAAATTATCCTTTGAATGTTTCCAATAGCTCAGTCTTTCCCTAAGAGAGAAGAACACGTGGCAATATACCTCCTGATTCCTTATCATATGTAATTCCCTTTATCAGCTACTGGGAAAACATAGGTTGAATATATGTAGTTCTTCCCATTAGAGAGTTAACAATTTAAGAATTTGAGAGATTTGGATATGTGCACAAATATTTGCAACACAAAGTCATATGAGATAAAAGTGGGGCAAACAAAAAATACCAAAAAATAAAAAGCAATTTAATAGCCTCCCTACACCAGCTTATAATTCAGAAGAAAACAAATAAAAACATTATCCAAAATAATGTCTAATAGGCAATCACTTTCCTTCCAGAAGCATGAGATTTGATTACCATCTTTTTAACTTATATGAAGACAAATGTGGCCTCTGGTCATAAAATTGCCTGAATGTTTGAGGAATCCATCCACATTATTCAATGATATTACATTCCGTAGTAGTATATTCCATAGGTTGATTGCACACTTTGTTATACCATTTTAGTTTATTTGTTCCATATTTACTGCCCTTCAAATCTAAGTATCCTTTTCCTCTCTTATTACTATAAAATGGTAATAGGCACAATTGATTCATCGGCTACCATCACTCATTTTAAAATGCTGGTCTTTTTGGCTGTATTGACTTATGTTTTCTCCTCTGTTACAGAAATGAACCACTGCTATACCCTTGGCTAAATTCATGGCCTCACTAGAGTCCTTTGAATGGAAATCTCATATTTAGGGGAGAATAACTGAAATAAAAATATGTCCTTCTTACAAAACCCATTGCAGTAATTCTGCTAGCCTTCAACTCTTCTGAACATATCAAAAACATCTAGAAAGTTGTCCTGTTGTTTGGTTATTGAATACAATGGAAGTTGGTGTTATTTTCTTGATAAATAGTAATAAGTTCTCAGAAACTTTCTCGGTATTTAATGGGGATCAAAAAGATAATAAATCTATTAAGTAGAGTCTGAGAACGGTGTTGGAAATCTATTAGAAAATATGTATATAAACTATTTATTCTGCATTGGTTATTACATCATAAAATTATGCTGGATGCTCCAAGTCTCTATAACTCAGGATTTGAAATCCAAAGGTTTGAGCAGACTGTTATGTTACTACTAATGTGAACTTGGGCAAACTAACCTCTATGTGACTCAGATTCTCTATTTCTAAAATGAAGAAATAGTAACACCTGTTTCCTCGGGTTGTGGTGAGTATTGCATGAGTTATTATGAGTTATTATGAGTTAAGTGACAAATAGATGGCCGCAGGGCATATTGGTTATATTTAATATTACTGAAGTAGAAAGTATCTGCTGGGTATCATGAGAATAAATATGGTTATGTGGTAAGAGATTCATTCATCCACTTAACTGCTTCTAAAGTCATCTTCTAAAGAAGTAATGAGAATGTATATATTTCGGATATAGAGATAAACTCTAGAACTTAAACTAAAAGTTGGATCTAGGAACTAAAGTAAATGTTAAAAATATACATTAAAGTTCATTAAAGGGGGAATCCCTGAGGGGCTCAGTGGTTTAGCTCCTTCCTTTGGCCCAGGGCGTGATCCTAGAGTCTCAGGATCGAGTCCCACATTGGGCTCCCTGCATGGAGCCTGCTTCTCCCTCTGCCTGTGTCTCTGCTTCTCTCTCTCCTCTGTGTCTTTCATGAATAAATAAATGAAATTTAAAAAAAATAAAGTTCATTAAAGGTACTCCATTTTATTTTTTTTTAACATTTTATTTATTTATTTGAGAGAGAGAGTAAGCAAGGGAGAGAGAGAGCAAGCGAAAGAGCACAAGTAGAGGGAGGGGCAGAGGGAGAGGGAGAAGTAGACTCCTTCTTGATAGAGAGCTAGATGCGGGGCCCAATCCTAGGACACTGGGATTATGATCTGAGCTAAAGGCAGATGCTTAACCTACTGAGCCATCCAAGTTCCCCAAAGGTACTCCATTTTAAATGTAGAAAAATATAGAAGAAAGTACAAAAGGAAAGATTTTTTATTACTATACTGTGTGCTATTCAGTCTGCTAAACAACATTTTTTCACTTCTATGTAAGCCATCTAACCTGAAACTACGATCTGAAACATATATAATGTAGATATTACATATCTATATCATATATACATACTACAACCTTAAGAACAACAAAAAATTATCTTCAGTTTTGTTTCTTCAGTAAGATTTAATTACAATTGGCTGAGTACTGCATGGCATACAGATAGAGGTTTTATTTACTGGACTTTTATTAGTTAGACCAAATCCGCCTCCCATCTGTAGAAGAATTGCCAATATACTTGCAGGTTTCCTTGTTGTATGATACACTGTATTTTGGCCTCTGCTTCAACTGTTCTACCTTTCTTACTTGACTTTTTAATCTTGGTCACTCAAATTAAGGGGTACCTCTTCCAGAAGGTCTTTTCCTAACTAAATTACATAGATTGGTTTAGGTGTTCTTCACCTGTTTTACTTTTACAATTTAATGAATATTCCACTTACCAGATTATATTAAAATTATATTGTGTTTGTTCCCCTAATGGGATACAAGCACCTTTAATGCAATGATTGTTTCTTATTCATCTTTTCAACCCAGCATCTAGGAAGATGTTCACACAAGATAGGGAATCAATGAAATGAACGTTTTTGTTTTTGAACTGAACTAATATATTCTAGTTTTAAAATTGCATTTGTGAAGTGAATCCTAAATAAAGTATGAGCATCAGAAATAAGCCCAGTTTTCATGTTTTTTATGTGTTCTGAATAAGAATTCTAAGAAGCTGATGATGGATAAATAAAAACAAGAACTATTTCTGTCCTGCACTTGAGTACCTCTTTAAAGTTACAATGTAGTTGTTTACTTGAGGCATTCTCCTCTTCCCTGCATAATACAAGTCTCACTGTGAAGAGAGGAATATTTTACACGTTAATTTGTACTGGGGTTGTTTTAAATATGAGCACTGGGTGTTATACTATGTTGGTAAATTGAATTTAAATAAAAAAATTTTAAAAAAATATGTGCTTTCTATAGAGATCATCTAAAGACATGCTGCACTGACATTTTTGTGGCCCTTGCAAACTCTCCTTGTGTTGGGTATTTGATATTGCTATTCTCTGTGGTGCTTTTGAGGAACAAAGGGAGGGTCTGCTGTAGAGCTCTCTCCAGGGGGGATAAGATGTTGCCCTGGTTCCCTTATGTCACCTAGAGTTTTATCTTGGTGCTGAACTTTTCCATTGTTCTAGGAAAGCATATTAAATATTAAAACTTCTGTTATTTAACCTATTGTGATTAATGCATTCCTTATGAAATATGTTTTTGATTATAGCATTTACATTACTCTGACTGGGCTGTATGGTAATAAATTTCTCATGAGAGGAGAAAGCTGGAGTCCTTGGATGCTCTTATGTAGAACAAGAAGGTGGAGGTAGAAATTTAATTTTTAAAAATTCCTAGCAGCACATCTCCTTGTTTCTTACTAAAAAATAATTCAAATTTTAGGGGAGTGTTCAACTGACATTTTTCACCTATTAATGATATTCCTAGCATAGCGCAAACACACAAAATACTCAGTAAACATCTATTGAAAGACAATGAAATAATATTAATAACCTTTGAAAAGCTTATGAGAAGTCTTTGGAAATAATCACATATCTAGGAAATATATTAATCTACCCAATAAACAACAATAATTGGATATAAAAATGATATTTTCAAGACATTGTAGTATACTGGATAGAACAGTGCACAGGATAACAAAAGCTCTTCTATTTGATGTAGGACTTTGTCATTTACCTCCTCCGAGGCCTCAGCTTCCTAATGTGTAAAAATCAGAAGATGTGATCAAAACACCATATTATACAGATATGCCATTTATATTTTTAAAAATCTGTGATTTTAGGATGACCTAGGCTTTTCTTGATTAGAATTTATATATGGAAGAAGGAAGATTTTGTATATTTGCTATAGGCAGATATTTAAATTCCCTAAATCCAAAAGATCAAATTAGATGAAGGAAATATGAGTGAAAATATATATACCATGAGGGTAGGGTCCACATAGCTTTTCAAATACATTAAACCTCTATTTCAGTGTGTTTCTAAAAATTTTTATGGCTGAGAATACCTCCTTAGCCAAGTGCAGTGAGAATACAAGCAAATGTTGATTTCATACTCTTGTTCTTTTCATATGCTTTATAAAATTTCACCTTTTTTTCAAAAAAGATAGTTTTAAAATTTTTATTTTTGATGGTTTCTTTATGCAGTTAAGCTCCTTTTTGTTTACTAATGGTTGCTGTGGAATTTTCCCTATACAGAAGCCTAATTGTAGAGTCACTCAATTTTCCAAGAATGATAATAATTACCCATATCATCTCTCTATATCTATCTACCTATCTATGTTTTCTATCTATTTATCTGTCAGTTATCTATATCATTCCCAAATAGAAAAAAAAATCACACTTAGGCAGAATTCCCCAAAGAAAATATTGCTTTTTTTACTCTTTCTTCATCTTAATTTGTGTATTTGGGGCACCATTATTATGATTGTTTTAATGCTGATAATTGGAGTACCAAATACTTCAAAAGGCAGAGAATGAAAGGGTCTGAAAACTGGTGGATTGGATGAAAGATTATATAATAAAAAGATAGACATTCATACTCCTGACCTCACCTTTCAATTTCAGATGACTAATAATATTCTAATATCTTTACTCAATCTGGAAGAGTATATTTATTCACTAAAAAAATTGAAGCAAAGCAGCCCTGAATTTTGAGTATAGCAAGTTCTTCAGCAAATGGAGAAGGCACATTACTGGAAAGAGGAGAACAGTGATAGTAAGACCCTTAATGCTCTTTCCTTTCTTGTGTCCTACAAGGATTCCTCCAATAATACACAAGACATGAACAAGAATCACAATACAACTCCAATGCTGATTAATGAGTTTCCCTTAAATATGAATGGATAGCCAAAATGATACCAAAAAATTAGCAAAACAGAATTGTAAGGGAAATAGATCTAAGCCACAAATAAAATAAAAATCCCAAAATACAATAATTAATTCCCTTAGAAGTATTATAAAATGTAATCTAAACACAAAAATTGAGTTCAAAAAATCCTACTACATTAAATATAATTATTAAAACAATGCAGTAATAAATTCAATTAGAAATGAGTAAATCCTCACAAATGATAATAAATACAGAGAGGTGAAAATAAGAGATATCATTACAAGAACACAAATGCTAAATTAATACAATTTCCAGAAGAGAATAAAGAAAATAAGTGGAAGAAAATTATCAAAAAATACTAAAAACTTCCCTAAAATTTAATGGTCATAACTTTCTAGATTAAAAGTTCCCACTGAACATTTGAGGTAATAACAAAATTTAAAATCTTGGGGCGGGCAGCCCCGGTGGTGCAGTGGTTTAGCGCCACCTGCAGCCCAGGGCGTGATCCTGGAGACCGGGGATCGAGTACCGCGTGGGGCTCCCTGCATGGAGCCTGCTTCTCCCTCTGCCTGTGTCTCTGCCTCTCTCTTTCTGTGTCTCTATGAATAAATAAAATAGAAAATCTTAAAAAAAAATAAATAAGTAAAATAAAATAAAATAAGAGCACCTGGGTGGCTCAGTGGTTGAGCATCTGCCTTTTGGCTCAGGTCGTGATACCAGAGTCCTGGGATGGAGTCCCACATCAGGCTCCCTGTGGGGAGCCTGCTTCTCCCTCTGCCTAGGTCTCTGCCATTCTCTCTTTGTGTTTCTCATGAATAAATAAATAAATAAAATCTTTAAATAAAAAATCAAAATCTTAAAAAAAAAATGTGTATCTTTTCAACGGAGAACACCAAGAACAAAGAAAAGATTTTAAAAGCATATATAGAGGGGATCCCTGGGTGGCTCAGCGGTTTGGTGCCTGCCTTTGGCCCAGGGCGCGATCCTGGAGTCCCCCGTCGGGCTCCCGGCATGGAGCCTGCTTCTCCCTCTGCCTGTTTCTCTGCCTCTCTCTCTCTCTCTCTCTCTGTCTATCATGAATAAATAAAAATAAACAAAAATAAATACAAAAAATAAAAAACAAAAAAAATTAAAAGCATATATAGAGAAGAAGAAATGAATGGAATAGGTCAAGCCAAAAAAAAAAGAAAAAAGAAAAAAATAAAAAGAAAGAGACTAACATTCGATTTTTAGCAGCAAACTGAAACTCACAAAACAAAGGAGTCATACCTTGAAATTTCTAAAGGAAAATTATTTCAAATATAGAATTATCTACCCAGGTAATATTAATCACTAGTTTTTTTTTTTAAAGATATTAAGGGTGTCAAAAATATAACTCTTATGCAACTATTCTAAGGAAGCCATTAGAAAATAAAATTCACCTAAAAAAATTAAAAATCTATGAAAGAGAAAGACATGGGAACCAAGAAAGTGTGATCAAAGGGTGATGAGTAGTAGTGTTGTTGAACATAACCTCCATGATGGATATTTTCTGATAGGCCTTTATATGAATCATAAAGATTCACACACTTCTGTGCCCTTCCCATAGGTCTGTCTACATGCCTCTTCTCTAGACATCTTCATTTTACAATCTTCATAATAAAGCAGCCAAACTTCTGGCTACTGTCCAACATGTCTGTGTATTTTCTTTTACAGTATTGTCCCTCCATTCAAACTTGATAACCAAATATACAACTTGAAGCTCTTCCCACTGGTATGATGGTCACATACAACTGAAATCTAATTTCAGCTTGTATCATTCTTTCAAACTGACCCATGCAAGGATCAAGAACCAAATATTTTTCACCTCCCTCAGTTACTCATAGAAAACTCACTGAGATGCAATAGCTATGAGCTGAGAGAAGCACTCTTTTCCACTCTGGATCTAATTAATGCAGATCTAAAATGTACCACTTTCATCATCATGTGGATTTCTACTATCCCTCCTCAAATTTGGTAAATATTATTTACAAAGCTAATAATGCACAATTATGATTCTAGCATCATATTTCATGTATCCGATCTCTACAAGGGCCCATGAGTGTATTAGAAGATGATTTTTACGTAGTGATTAGTTTTTACTGCAGGAATGGTCTTATTCTACATATTAAGGGGATGTGCTATGATATATATAAAAATATAATATATAGTTAAATATATATATCTGCCACAGATATCTCTAGCACCATTGGCTCTGGTAGATCATATTTTCCAAGTACTGGATCAGCTTTCAGTGAAGAATGAGCTACCTGTCCTGTCATATCACATGATCAAAGGACAGAGCAGAATTAAAAAATCTGGTACATACTAATCTGACATCTAAGAAGACTTGCAAGCATGTGTTTCTTAATTATTGAAGGAGGCAAATTATTGAAACCTTGCTCTTTTCCATAGAGGATATGTTTCAGCATGAACCAAATCATTGGACTCCTATATATTGTATTACTGAGGCAAAATTTTGTAAGGTTTGTTACCTACTATTTGGCATGCATTTGTCCTTTATGGCACCCAAGGAACTTGTCACATCATGTTCATTGACAAAATTACTATGCTGTTATCACTATTGGGAACCAGTGAGACATTCTGAAAATAGCAAGATAAAATCCCTTTTATCTACATTTTCATTGAGAACAGGACATTTTATGGAACTCAGGGCAAAAATGTGAATGTGTACTACTATCCTTTCCATGTAAACATGAAGTAGTACTGATCTTTCTCTCTTTTTTTTTTTTTTTTAAGATTTTATTTATTTACTTTAGAGAGAAAGCATATGAACAGGGGGAGGGGCCGATGGAGAGGGAAAGAGAATCTTAAGCAGACTCCATACTGCCCATGGATCTTGACACAGAGCTCAATCTCACGACCCTGAAATCATGACCTAAACAGAAATCAAGAATTGATGCCTAAAATACTGAGCCACTCAGGCTGATCAAGTACTGACCTTTGTTAATGAAGATTGAAAATAGCATTCACTATGTGGATACTAACCTACCAACTGGCATAGGTTACATTAAATTGCTCTAGTAAATTTAATATATTCAGTTCAACAGTTGAAACTGGGATTTATGGCAGTGCACAGTTATTGGTGATGGTTAATCTGTATTTTTTTTTTGGTAGGGCCCCTATCAAACAGTTAAACAGGAATATAATGACACTCAACACTCTCATTTTAGACTTTAAGGAAGGTGTTAATCTCTTGTTAATCACCTAGGATGTGTACAATTTTGTTATGATTTACTGTCTGGTTAGGATAGAGAAGACTAAGTTTCTATTTTACCCTTCCTAAAATAATGGCAGTCACCCAAAAGATCAAGCACAAATAAATATACAAGATGGAAGAAAGATCAAAAAGTCTTTCTACAGAGCAATTGGAACTATTGTGAAACAGCTTTGAGCCAGGGCTCTATTTATATACTTGTAACATAACAGCCACAACAGCTTAGGAAATTCCTTTATAATGTATGTCAAACCCTTTTATGACAGCCCTCAGAAAATATATTTCCCTTTTCTCAGGTCAGTTAACTCTGATAAGTAGCTGAGATCCATTTGAAAGTAATTCGAGAGAAATTTTTTTAAAAGATATACTTATTTATTTGAGAAGGAGGAAGAGCACATGTGTGAGAGAGAGAAAGAGAGAGAGAGAGCACCCTGGGAGCAGCGGCAGGGGGAGTGGCTGAGGGAGGAGAAGCAGATTAACAGCTGAGCAGGGAGCCTAATGTGGGGCTCAATCCCAGGACCCTGGGATCATGACTTGAGCCAAAGGCAGATGCTTAACTGACAGAGCCACCCAGGCAGCCCTAGAGGCAATTTTTTATGTGTGTGTGTATATATATATATATGTATGTATGTATGTGTGTGCATCTCTCTCTATATATATATATCTGAGGATCCACCTAGGGAATGATGATTAGGGAGAATATTATATGTATGACATATAATTAATAGTTTATATATATATATATATATATATATATATATATATATAATATACATAATATTTGGGCAAGGGCTTTGTTGAATTATTCCTAAGTGGATCTGCCTTCCCTTTCAGTCAATGAGTTTGAGAATAACCTTAGATATGGAAACCGAAGAAAGTATCACAATTTTCCATTGTGGCAGTTGACATCAGCCTTTGTGTCACATCTCTTGATCTTTTTGGTTATATAAGGCAAGCAATACTACCATTGGTTCCCAGCTTTCTTGCCCCTACTGATATGCTGGTCCATTAGTGCCATCACCATAAATATTTACAAGTAAATGTTCTCTGGTTATCATTCAAGCTTGGAATTCATTACATTATGACTTTCACCTTGCCTCTAGTTGTTCATTGCCACCACATGACCTCAGCCACATTTGTATTGACACTAGACAGTCCCATCTAATGGAAGCTTCTCCTACCATAAACCCTTGCTTGCAAAAGATAGCCATTGAAGTGATTGATTGATTGATTGATCGATTGATGGGTTAATGCTATTGTTCATCTTACTAGTCAACTATTTTACTTATGTGAATAGTGTCTTTTTAAACCCTCTCATGGAATATAGCCATAGTGTGATCTCACATCATAAATCCATTCTAACATGTCCACTTGTGATGTCCTTGTGACCTCTTCCCAATACTCTGTCAAAGCAATACAGCATCCCCACCTTATTTACCAAAGATCATTGTTATGCCCATGCTTCAAAGAGTTAGGCCTAGAAGCTCGTTAGGACTAGCTCTAGATATGCTTGCCAGGATGTTAAATCCTGAATGCCTCCATTTCAATGAATTCATTGGTACTTCTCCAACCTTCAATTCTACCTTTCTTTTAACACCCTTAAGATCCATCCCCATTTTGCCACCAATATATATTTTAAAGTTTTGTGGTTCTTTTGATAAATGTGCTTTCTATATTTGGAATGGTCATTCTACATTGATGTTATGCTAAGTTCTGATCGTAGTTATTTGCCCAGTGTTGTTTTTCAAATTTCAGCATGAATCAAAACCATCTGTTGATTAATGGGTTCCACTCCAAGTTTCTGATTCAATAGGGTCTAGGTATCACCAGTTCTCAGATATTGATGATGTTGCTGATTCCACACAGCACAGATGTTTCTGTGTCTTGAAGAACCACTTATCTAAGATCAATAAGAACAGGTGGGTAGATCTGGAGGAGGAAAATTATTTTCTTGAGCCAGTTAGCTCAAGTGGATGGTCTTTAGACAGTGAGAGGATGCTCTCCTCTAAAACAGGGTGAGGTTCACTTCTGTCCAACCAGAGGGTTAAGGTTCAAGGCTCCTAAGCACATAGATGCAAAAGTCCAGAATTTCCAGGGATATATATCAAGGAGATAAGAATACCTTAGAAAATTGCTAATTTTTAGTTTATTTTAATTTAAAAAAATCATAAAGTCTTGTAGGTAAAGATGGCAAAGTGAACATATATTTTTTTTTCTGTCTACTAACGGTCTACTAAAACTCCACTGAGATGGCAGTAAAGGGAATTTCCTAAGACATTAACTAATAAGGACAATGTGAAAAATGTTAGAAAAAAGTAAAATTTTGATGAAAACAAATGTTTGAAGATAACTACTTTAACAGACCCAAGACAGATGAATTCTAAGCTAAGACAACAGAAAACTGAGCACTGACCTGACGCACCATAGAATGCACACAGGGTTAAATACTGGTAGCACTAAACACCACTGGAAGTAGAGGTGAAAACACAATTAAAAAGAAGAGGATTTCTTGGAATCTGAGATTCTCTAATCTCCGTCCTCTCTCGGAATATCAGAGGCTTAATCACTCAATATAGTGGAGCAGAATGATCATCAGTGGAGAACAGAATAGACACATGGACAAGAGTCCCAAATAGAAAACAAGATGATTACATTAATACTACATACTAAATATCGTGGCCTTATCTTACTCCACTTGGCTTTTCTAATGCTGGCCTCCAGATTTTTATCCTCCAGGCAGGATATCTGAGGACTTTTCCTTGTTGAATATGTTCAATCACAAGAAAATTTCTAAAGCTAACAACCCCAATGTCTTTCCCCAAATAAATGATGGACCTAGTCACGAAACAAAAAGCTCACAATCAAAACCATTATATCACATTCTCACTGCTTTCAATCATGTTTATAGAGACCTAAAGATCACGAATCACCTGAAGATGTCTCTAAGAAATAGAAAGAATTACATGTAGAAAGCAGTTATTACACAAGGACAAAAATTTTTAAAATAACAAATATCATCATATAATTCAAAGTTAATATTATATATATTTATAGTGAGCAGCAGGTGAAAGAGGGCTTTTGAAAATTAAAAACATGATAGCAAGTGTGAAAAATACAATAAGAGATTTGGCAGAAGATGTTGAGTAAGTGTCCCAGAATTTAGAGTTAAATGAGAGAAAGAAAAATTGGAAGAAAAGAATAGAGAACCAGTAAAAACATCCAATATCAATAATGCAGTTCCAGAGGAAGAAAAACTATCAGAGGGGAGGAAATTAATGAGAAATGCAGAACTTTTAGGAGAATTAAAAAGTCTGACATTTCCAAATTAAAAGGGCCCACTAAGGGCACAGAACAATTGTCAAAAATTGAGCAGCTGCAAGGAAAATGTTGCAGAATCTCACAACACTGGGACCAAAGAGATGCTATGGACCTCTAGAGAGAGGCCAAAAATCCTCACATCAAAATATAGTGACTATTAACCGCAGTAATGGAAGCAACGTCATATAGAGTGATGACTTCACAACTCTGAAGAAAAATGGCTTCTATGCTTGAATTCTATCAGGTAAAAACCTCAATCAAACATGAAGTATAATTGTGATATTTCAAACATTTTACCTCTCAAAAAATGGGCATCTGGGTTGCTCAACTGGTTAAATGCATGGCTCTTGATTTTGACTCAGGTTTTGGTTTCAGGGTTCTGGTATTGGGCCCTGCATCCAAATCTGAGCTCAGCGGGGAGTCTTCTCCCTTTCTCTCTGCCCCTCCCTCTACTCAATAAATAAATAAACTTAAAAAAAAAAAAAACCCACATTATTTCCCAGGTTTTCTTTCTCTGAGAGAAAGTGAAGAAAGTACTTCACCTAAGTGAAACAATGAACAAAGAGTGAAAACATGGAATGCAGAAAACAAAGGCACAAAATAAGAGAGAAATTAAAGCACTAATATGGAAGATGAGGAAGTTGGGATATCCTATAATGGGGAATTATCCACAGGTGTAAAGCAGACTCTGTACATATTAAAGCAGTTCAGACATCTCTGGGAGAGATTTCACAGATGAGGAAGCTTTGAGAGTAACTGCTGAATGTGAATGTATTGGGATTTAGACAATTAAAAAGTGTCAGGGACTGAGTTAATGAAAATACCTAGGAAATAAGGGGGAAATATAGTGCTTTAATTCTAAAAGAAAAGAAAAAAAAACTATTTAGGACAGAAAATGTACTTATATAGCACACTGTTTTTCTCTGGGAAGAATGTTATTTACATAGCTCAAATAATGTGAACACTGACTCCTGGACTAACTTGTAGAGACCTGTCTTCCTCAACTGTAACCAGTTCTCCTCTTGTTCTGGGCATGAAGGAGAATTGTACTTTCCTGGCTCCTTATAGTTAGAAAAGACCTTATAAGTTCTTTCTGGTGAGTTGCGGATATAAGTTACCAATGTCACTTCTGGTTTGAAGGCTTCAGTTGCCTATGTGAGTCCCATCAGCACTCTCTTCCTCTGCTGAATTGACTAAAGAGGACACAATTCCCGAAAGGATACAAATATTGAATTATGGAGCTTCCATCAGCCTTAAGCACTGAGACGCTGCCTTCATGACACAGGTCCTGGAGAGTTTCCTGGACCAGCATTGGTCTTTGCTAGAGCCAAAAGCATAAAAATTAAACTTTTTAATTTTAATCCAGCGATTTGGAGGCTGTTTGTTACTGCAGCATAATCTATTCTAACTGACAACCCCAAAATTATGATACAGTTTAATGGGAGAATAGGGGGACAGAAGACGTGTTTTGTGTGTATGTGTGCATATGCATGCATGAATACACATTGGAATGACAGTGAAATTGGTGGTTATTAGAAGGTAAAATTAGCCTCTTCCATAGTGGAGGATTAAACCATAAAGAGTAGAAATATAACCATGTTATTTAGATGTGTGGAATTGAGTGTCAAAAGAATCCATTCAAAATCTAGGCAGTCCTTACTTTACAGATTTCCAATATGCACACATTTCAGTAACTACAGTTTAGTTAAAAGATATCAGTTGCCTAAAATGTGGTTCCAATTTCTGATACTCCAATATACTAACTATGAGTAACTGCATAGTGTGAAGACTCTAATGCTAGCTCTTCATTCACAATTATGTAAATAATAGATATGTAATGTAATATGTATTATGTAAATAATAGCATAATGATCAGTGGCCAATCATATGGCACCTTTCAAACTATTGGTGATTGGTCATAGCACACCTGCTAATTCAGCTTATGTGCACAGAAAGAAGTATGTGGTTGTATTGCCTCTTTGTCTACCAGTAATAAGCCAATGTGACATTTTACAAGAATGAATAAACACAAAGGTAATTGGCTAACAAAGATTAAATGGCCAAAGATTAAATTGGTTAACAAGATTAAAATGCACAAATAAAAAGCAAGTGATAAAGCTAGAGATGAACTTTGAAACAAAGATAAATGGATTGGAGCGTTTGGGAGGCTCAGGCAGTTAAGCATCTGACTTTTTTTTTTTTTTTTTAAGCATCTGACTTTTGATTTTTGCTCAGGTCATGATGTCAAGGTTGTGAGGCTGAGTTCCACCTCTTAGTTCCATGCTAAGCATGGATCCTGCTTCAGATTTTCTCTTCCCTCTCCCTCTGTCCCTTCCACCCGCTGCCGCCCCCCCTTGTGCGTGCTCTCTCTCTCAGAAAACAAGAAAAAAAACAAAACAAAACAAAACAAAAAACCAAATCATAAATTGATCCTAGAAAACATAGAGAATGTGAATATTAACACTTGTGTGAGAGACTTTAGACATGTAGCCACAGGAACTTAGCGGAAGAGAATTTATTGACATAAATGAGGAACATGATTGTGATGAAAGAAATGAACCAGAGAAAGAGATACTGGTAAACACTTCACATTAAAGTAACTCTTGGAGATATTTCAAAATATTCAGAGCATGATGGGGAAATGTTTGGGCAACTCGTGGCTCAGTCAGTGAAGCATCATCAACTCTTGATTTTGGCTCAGGTCCTGATCTCTGGGTTTTGAGATCAAACTCTTCATGGGGGCTCTTCTCTGGGTGTGAAGCCTGCTTAAGATTCTCTCCCTCTGCCTCCTGCTCTCTACTCATTTTTTCTCTCTCTTTAAAAAAAAAAAAAAAAAAAAAAAAGGAGGGCCCTGGGTGGTTCAGTCAGTTAAGTAGCAACTCTTGGTTTCGGCCAGGGTCATGATCCCAGAACCCTGGGATCAAGCCCGGCTCTGCACTCAGAAGGTTGGCGTGAGGATTTTCTGCCTCTGTCCCTACCCCAGCTTGCATGCTATCTCTCTACAATAAATAAATAAATCTTAAAAATAAACAGAAAACAGTGAAATGTTCAAAGCCGACCAAGTTTAGAAAAGAGGATGACAATTCAGAAAGGCATAAAAAAAGATGCTCACTCTGTATCATACAGTTTATAAAAAGAAGGGCAACTATTCAAACTACTCTTGAGTTGTTTAAAAAGAAATAAATTATATCTTCAATGTTTCTAGTATTAAATTACAATAATATAAATCAATATTAGCTTTACTTTTTTTTTGCATTTTCCTATATACTTATACCTGACAGTAAGAATCTTTGATGTTTTGAGAGTTTCAAAGGTCACAGAACAATGATCATTTTCCCATTGTTTATTAAGATGACTTTGAATAGTTTCACCTTGCACACTCATTGTTATTGTTCAACACTATGCTATATAAGCACTGCCTATAGTTTAAAATTATTCCCTCCAGAAATTATGGAATTAGCAAGTAAAAGGAATATAAGGTGGCTGTTATTTGCAAAAGTGATTTTTTTGTAGTACACATAGTTTCGATAAAAATCTAAACGTGAAAAAATGAACTATTTTTAAAGATTTTAATGTAAGTCTGGTGTAATAATACTCTTGGGACAACAGAGAAGATAGGATCTTATGAAGGCAGCAATTTTTAAGTGAAAGAATGTATTATTCAGTAGTGTCATAGAATGTATTTCAGATTTGTTTGAGGCTTCTTCAACTTATTTCATAATAATGCTAATATTAATTGTAATAGCTAACCTTTATTGATTTACTTTTAATTGCCAGACAATAAGATACAAACTTTGTGTATGTTATCACATGTGATCCTCATTATTACTCAATGATATGTACTATTATCATACTAATTTTTTCAAACTAGAAATCTGACTTTCTCAAAGTCACAGAGCATTTTTGAGGTAGAGCCAGGATTTGAAGCTAGGAAATCTACCTTCAGAAACCTTGCTGTTAATCTTTTAGGTTATGGTCCCATGCAGTTGCTGCTGCATGGCAATGTTGGCTGTCCTGAAGAGCTAATCTATAGGAGAACAACAATAGTAACAAAGAAATAAAAGAAGAGTATATTGATGGTTAAACCCATCGATATACTTAAAATATTCATTTAGTAGCTCATCCATTTCACTTCATTTATAAAACCTGAGAGTTCCTGGGGTGGAGGGGGAGTGCCTTTCAACTCTTTTTAATGAGGTTGTTTTCTTTAGTTTATAATAAAAATGAATTCTTTTGGGAAAGAGTTACCCAGTTTAGTTTACTGTCACTCTCAGTTTATTTTCCAGCCTAAGAATCAGCAAGTAAAACAGGATGGTAAAAAGGTGGATAATTCTCAATGAAAATGTGATTAAATTCTCTGTAGTTTGTTGCTTAAAATTTATCATGTAGACTCAATATTAATGCTTCAGAAAGGTTTTTATTTTTTTTATTTTTTTTTATTTTATTTTTTTTAATTTTTATTTATTTATGATAGTCACAGAGAGAGAAAGAGAGAGAGGCAGAGACATAGGCAGAGGGATAAGCAGGCTCCATGCACCGGGAGCCTGATGTGGGATTCGATCCCGGGTCTCCAGGATCGCGCCCTGGGCCAAAGGCAGGCGCCAAACCGCTGCGCCACCCAGGGATCCCTAGAAAGGTTGTTAGACTTGCATTTATTTATCCTAGGAATGCATTAAAATCTTGAGGATACAGTTAACTATACAGATTCGTTGGCTATATTCAAGATCTAAAAAATTAGAAACTACAAGGATGAGTTATGGGGGGATTTTTCTTGTTTTTGTTTTAATTAAGCTTTATGGGTAGTATCTGATAACTTTTAAAACTTGATATTAAGGATATCATTTTGAAAACCTGGGAACCATGTTCAACAAACCATGACACTTTAATAAATCCCCAAAGTAATTTCTGAAATATAATTTTAGGAAATTTCATATTACCTGTGGAAAAATTGAAATGCAGTGAGAGTCAAACTCAGACACATTCACCAACTCCCTTTACAAAGGTTAAGTCTGGCAGATGGAGTTTAGTTAATTCATTAGTTATTTAGATTTTTCTTACAGATTGTCATAAAACAATTAAATATGGGGGAAGGAAATTTACATATATAAATTTGTGTGCTGTTTTCTAAAAAATTATTCCTTTGATTTATAAAAAGCACACATTTTAATTCTTGTTATAAAGATAGCTGATTTGTTTGTAAGAAGATTATTGTTTATTTAAAAACTACAGTGTTCAGGGCAGCCCTGGTGGCGCAGCAGTTTAGAGCCGCCTGCAGCCTAGGGTATGATTCTGGAGACCCGGAATCGAGTCCCATATCGGGCTCCCTGCATGGAGCCTGCTTCTCCTTCTGCCCGTATCTCTGCCTCTGTGTGTGTGTGTGTCTCTCATGAATAAATAAATAAAATATTTAAAAAAAATACAGTGTTCAAATATCAGGAAGAAACATTTACCAGTTGAGTAGTTCAGAAGGTCAGTCAGAAACAGACAAATATTGTAGAATCGAAAGTGCTGTATAATAACAACTTGGCATATCACTATCTATATTAATATTTGTATCTAAATTTATATTTATATGTACAAAATATACTAGATTATACAATTAATTTTTAAATTTAGGTGAAGTATAAAACTCTTCAGTAGGGACACCTGGGTGGTTCAGCAGTTGAGCATCTGCTTTTGGCTCAAGGCATGATCCCGGAGTCTGGGAATCAGTCCCACATTGGGCTCCCTGCATGGAGCCTGCTTCTCCCTCTGCCTATGTCTCTGCCTTTCTCTTTCTGTGTCTCTCAAGAATAAATAAATAAAATATTAAAAAAAAAAAGAAAAGAAACTCTTCAGTAATAGAATGGTAAAAGAAAATGATAAAGGAAGATTTTGTATTTTCTAGTTAATTAAAACACATTAAATCTTCACAAACTTCCCAACCTCTTTCAGAATTGAATATATTATAGAGTAAGTGACTTGAAGTTGTATAAAAATGACAAGAAGACCTTAGGAAGAGATTTTGATCGAATATTGACTGTTTAAGCCATTTGCAACTAGAATCTAGACAAGGGAATCATGTGTAAAGAATTACCACTGTAACACAAATTTTAGATTGCTAAGATTTAATGGAAAATTAAAAAAATAAAATAAATAAAATAAAAAAAATGTATCATCATCGCTCTTGTAGGATTTTGAATAAACTAAATTAACCTTTTTATAATGAAAGCCATACTCATTTTTAGTTAATTTTCAAAATATTTCCCTAGGAGATATTTTAACATAACTTTCACCCACATGGACCTATTATAGTTTTCATTGTTCTGTTTTCCACACTTGCTCCTCTGCTTTAACACATCATGATAAAAATTTCCCCATTTGGGAAGAAAGAAAAACTCAATTTTTTTGTAGGTAGGCTTCAATATTGCCAATCTAAAGTTGATTATATTGAATGAAGACAGACATACACATACACACCTATTTAAAAGTATGTTGCAAAGCAGAATCCTAACCTAGGGACTTCTTGAAATATTGCCTACTTATCCCAGAACTGATCAAGTTATTATTTGCTTGTTTTTCTTTTCATCAGTATTGTAGTAAGATAAAACTTAGTGAGAAAATCTGCATTCTAGCAATATTAAACTTGTATAATTGCCCTTGGGCTATTTTAATTTTTTGTCCTAATTATTTGGTTTTGCAGATAGTTACAATGATAATAACAATAATGGATTAAGAATAGCATAATTACAATTATTCAGTGGTCTCAGGACAAAAAAAGAAAATAGAGATGTAAGACATTCCTTCATGTTACTTATAGCTACATTCAAACTTTTGGTATCTGTGGTGACTAGCTCACTAGAGCACCTAATAAGATATGTTACCTTTCATAACAATAGTAGCTAACTTTTATTGGCACAATTTTTATTTTCTCTTTTATCCTCACAACTTCCCTTACAAACTTGTTATACTAATTATTACCATTTTGCTATCAAGTAAAGAGAGGCACAGAAAGCTTAAGGTACTCACCCAAAAATGCACAGTTAAGAAATGTCTGAACCAGGAGTGCCCAGGAGGTGTTTCTCTAGGACTCCTGCTACTTTAATGTACTGGCATATGTATGTATACATAAGCATGGTGCGATGTATTTATTATACAATGTTTGTAAATATTTGTGTCTAAATGAAATAGTAAAAATATTTTACAATAACAAAGTATTTTCATTTCGAATGGGTCAGAAAATAGAAAACACGGAGCCACAAATTAGTTATCCAAGAAACCTGTGGAGGGAATGAAACATTGTACTGCCAGAAGGAATTTCACAAGGATCTATGCTCATTAGGGGAACCGTCATTATTTTCAATCCAGTATTATGTAGTCACAGTATAGTGAATGTTAGTTATGCAAACAAAACACCATTTCATGATAGGAAATAAATGTGTGTTTTTGAATTTCAAAGCTCAAGGAAAAAAGGAATCTTTATCCAATCAATAAGCCATTGCAACCTAGAGAGGTCTGATATTCCAGCCCCAATTTTTTTTTTTTTCCATTATTCAGGAGCTGGTCACAAACATGAGAAATTACTCCAGGACTGGAGTGCAACAGGATATCATGCTCAGATAAAAATTTGCTTTTAAATTTAGCATCATTGTAGAGATAATTCATGGGCAAAATGTATCTCTGTAAGGAAGGCAGGTAGTTATTTCAGATGTGCACATCACTCATTCTCAACAACTGAATGGCACATTATTATTGATTAATCAGAATGTTTGGAAAGTGTTCACATTTATGAGTTGTGATGTGGTGTTAATCCTCCTAATCTCTGAAATTATACTAAATGTGCTTTAATTTCTGTTTCTGTAAGAAGACATTTCAATAATATTATCATAATGACATTGTCATTGTTATAGGAAATGATTTTGATACATACTGATCCTTTCTTTTACTCTAGCTATGTCTTTCTTATGAATAAATTCCTGATGCTCATGTGTCACACAATTAAAATGCATGGATTTTGGAATAAGAATGATTGGATACAAATTTTAATTTCATTACTTTTGAGCCTTGTGATCATATTTTAGCTACTTAACTTTTACAAACCTCAAGATCATATGTAAAATAAAGAAACTATGTCCACCTTTGGCTTATAGAAAAGATTAACGGGAAAACATCTGTAAAACAGATTGTAAAGTATTACATTTGTCATATAGTAGGTGCTTAATAAATATTCTGGCCACTTTTCCTTTAACAATTTTAACAATGATATGAAATGTCAAAAGTGTTAATAATAACTTGTTTACATTTCCACATGATGGGACTAATTTTTTAACTACCAAACCTAAAACCTATCTATAAATCATTATTTCGAAAGCATTAAATTCAATGTCATCGACTTCTTTGCTTTGTGA
This sequence comes from Canis aureus, assembly GCF_053574225.1. NCBI lineage: Eukaryota > Metazoa > Chordata > Mammalia > Carnivora > Canidae > Canis > Canis aureus. The sequence continues at coordinate 30,053,632 of NC_135635.1, forward strand.
TCAATTTTTCTTCCTGCATTCCATCACCATGGACTTTGAAGAGAGAAAGTAGGCATTGGACCAAAAAATGGGACTTCACAAAGTATTGGATGCACCAGTACTGGGAAAATTAAAAAAAAAAAAAAACAAAAACAAAAAAAACACAGAAAACCTGCTGTGCTAGTGGGGAGTCAGTAGTGTCTTTACACCCAAACCATGGTTAATAAAATAGAAAATACACATAAGCTATTTTGCTTGCAACTTAAACTTTTTGTTCCGTTGACACAGAACTAAATTTCCCTAAAGTTAAACTGTAATCTTACCTCACCACACTTATCAACGATCTAAACTTGTTTTTAAAACAAATGGTGGAAAAAAAATAAAAAATAAAATAAAACAAATGGTGGATTTAGAATTTAATTTGTCTCTTGGTTAGGCAGAGGAAATGCCAGAGGAATGACCAAGTCCCTTTCCAAGTAATGCTAGGCAGCACATAGTCCCTTCAGTAGATTTGCTTCAGAAATCAGCTCTGCCTCATGGGTGGGGAGGTCTGGAACATCATTCTTCCAACTTGGCTGAGCAAGAGAGAATTCTGATGTCCGAGTTCTACTTTCCACCGGCTGGATGAATTTTTCTTATAATTTGTCATTAAGCAATGAATTAACATGTTTTAAAAAAAAATCCAACTACTGCCATCAAAAGGCGACTGCGTTATCTGAAGGCAGCTTTAATTCCCTCACATGCAGGAAACAGAGTAGGACGGAGCTGGGGAAACACTTAAATCCTCATTACCACATATCCCCTCTTCACCCAAAGAGCCCCCAGCCTGCCCATTATTGTCCTGCCTGTACTTTCTGTGGGACTTTGAAAAGAAAAGGTTCAAAGAGCAAGACTTTCAAGCTCCCCTTTCCATGTCAAACACTTTCAACTCCTGATTTCAAAGTGCCACTCCGTTGCTGTTCAAAGGCCTGTGGACTCGTAGGGGGTGAGATTGGAGTTAAAGGTTGAACTACAAAGCTCCTTGCATTCACAGTAATATCCAGCTTGGAGATACAAATGGTAATACAAACTCAAGCACCTATCAATAAAACTGCCAATATATGAAAAGAGGAACAGAAATATTCTAAATGGCCCCTTTTTTATTTTTTATTTTTTTCAACCAGGCTCATGCTGTCATCACTTGGGATGAAAGCCTGGTTGATATTTTGAAGTACTACTTTTCTCTCTGTTCACATTACAACTAGGGTGACTACTGAAGCAGTTGAGAGAGGGGAAAAATAAGAAAGAAAAAACACCCACAAACCCCAAAGAAGTTAGATAAGAATAGCTAAAGAAGTCCCTTCCAACATCTGAAAAAAAAAAAAAAAATCCTGCCGTACTCTAGTTGAGTATTCAAGCTTTTCCCCTTCGCTCTCTCTATCCTTTTTATCTGCCTGCCCACAAGATTTGGAGCACCATTAATTGGTCCTCAGGGAGGCTAACAGGCCTCTGCTTTTATGACTCAGTTCTTTGTATTGTACACATGTGGGCATCTCTCAGGAGATAAACAAAAGAAAAATGTGTGAAAGGGGCCAGAAATTGTACAGGTCTAAACACTGAAGAGGCCATTGTCTTGATTTACTTTTAATGCTTTAAATTACTTGAATAATTCTAAGGTCCCACCCCAGTTGCCCTCCTCAATCTGCTTAAGCTAATGTGCCTTTTCTCATTGCTACAGGGCCATCACTGAGGAATTCTATTTCCTATTTGAAATCACATTCTACCTCCTTCTTGGCCCCCTCCTCTTATCCCTCCCTTCCTCGGCAACAAACGAGAGAGGTGGTCTTATGGGAAGATAAAAAGAATAGTTGATCATAAGAACTAACCTGGAGCCAACACATTGGCCTTTCGTCCCTTCAGCACTTTCTAAGCCCTAAGCACCTGCAGCTAATTCTCCTGACTTCCAGCCCTGGTCTTGGATATACTGAAGTAGAGACTCTCCAGCAGCACTTTTCTTGCCTTATAAAATGTTTACATTTACAGAAGAGAGTGACCTCTCTTATGTGATATCTCATTCCCTTTAATATACAGGTAGTAAAGTAAGTACTCATGGTATTTACAGCAAGTTGTTGTCATATGAGAACTTGCATGGTTTTAATGAAACAAACATTTATATTTGAATTCATCTTAAAAATAAAGTTAGGGTCTAAATTTAACACATGCAAAAAAAGTATTTTGCCTCTTGTATCTGAAATCAAACCCAGAGCAGACAATGGTTATATCCAGGCAATCAGAATAGGGTTCAGGCGATTACATCATAACCCGACATTTACTTTTTGTAAACCTTAGGCTTCTAAAACATTTTGGACAATACACAATTTCCAAAAGAAAGTTTTAAAGTCATGTAATGCCTGAGATTTTGGTGTGTCACTGTAGTCTGTCTTTATACATGTCAGTGTAAGGATTGTATGATGTCCCTTTCCTGGTGTCATATCTGGGTTCTATAAAAATAAAGCATGTAGTCAAAGTGCACATACTAGCATTTTATTGTAGGAAACAAGTCAGAGAAATCACGGTGAGTAAAACAAGAGAAATGAGAAAATGGAAGTAGGCAGGTGAAGAAACACAGTTTATTACTGAGTAAGCCATAGATTCTCCATAAACACAGTGAGTTTCTAAGTGTCTTGAGAGATCTTCATGGAGCCTGTGTAAAATCTCTGCATCTGGAAACATTCCATCAAGAGGAAAGAAGAGCAAGTAGTTTATCTGCTGGTTTCTTACTATCTCCTGACTCTTACTGGTCAACATCACATTCACAAAGTCTTAACTTTATTGCCCATTAGAAATGGATGCTAGAGACTTCAAGAGAACTGCTGGAAAAGGCAGAACTTTCATAAGCCCAATCCAGTCACAAGACAGGCATGATCATCTCTCCTTGACAACCATGGCTGAATCTAGGATATCCTTATTTGTCTCAAACTAGTTGGATCTCTTATGTGGTTGTCTGGCCACTCACAGAGCAAGGTTTTCTTTAGATCCAGGAGGAAGCTGAGAGGCTTTTTAAAAATGAGTTACCGTTAGAAGTCTCATGGAGTCACTTCTGTGCATTGTGTTATTCAAAATAAATCATAGGGCTAGCCCAGAGACAAGGAGATGAGAACTACATACGATGCGAACTCCAGGAGGTATAGTTCATTGAGAGGCTCAATACAGTTAATCTGTATTTTGACTGACTACATTAAGAAGCCATAATAATTCTCTTGACACACAGAAGATTGTCTAATCTGAATAGATTCTAAGTGAAAGTACCATTTTTCAAGGGACAGAGAACTATGAATCTCTTTTAGATTCTTTTGAATAATATTTTATGTTTGTTATATAAAAGCAAATATAAAAACAAATGTGTGTGTGTATATATATATATATTGTACAATATGGATTCAGTCACTCTTCAGAATTTTTATTTCTTCTAACTTACTAGATGAAGGATGCTCTTAGGTATTACATATAAATAGATAATATTAATCCTATGATTATGGTCATAATAAAAGATTCTAGTGCTCAGAAGATAAGAAAGTTCTAACCACAGAGCTACTTAAGGAATTGTGCCATCAGAATAGCCTGTCATTGTTTGGTTGTGCTTCAAGTTGGGCTTTTATGTACAGTATTGAATGAGTTTCTGCACAAATCAATAGATAGATATTTATTCTTATTTTTAGTAGGAGAAACCTCAGAAAGTTTAAATGATTTGTCCCAAATAAGTTAAATAATTTGTTCAATTACAAAGTACTAGTTCTGGGTATTGAACTCCATTCTGATTCATTCCAAATTTCACATATTTTGACTGAATCACATGGTTTTTGGAATTCCAGCAACATAATAAATACATACAGTAAAGATCCAACATCAGCATTACATTTGTCTCATAGACAACTTTATGTGAAAATGTTTTTAACTTTTACCTTTCTGTAAAAGATATGAGTCTTGTACTTAGGAAGACAACAATATGGTAATTCTATATTTTGCACTTTCTCAGTGTTATCCATTATAGATACGTTTACATTGTTTTCATGCATGGTTATGTTTTTAATCCTTTGGCAATATTTTAAATTCTTCTAAGGTGGAGACTATGATTTCTGTTTATCCTGCATCCTAACTTGTATCATCGTGTTTAGTTTTTCTACACATAGTAGGTATTTATCAAATTTTTGCTGTCAAGCCAAATTTATATTTTCATCTGATTATGGGAAGAAAAGCCTTCTCACTAATCATTTAATGCCATTGCATTTAGTTATAGAAAAATTATTATTCCGATTAACCATTCACAAGGAAGCAATTCTCTGGTGGTTATAAGTAGGGAAAGGTCCTGGGGAAAACTACAATTATAAGCAGCTGCAGCATGAATTATATGTAATTATAGTTGATTCCTGTAAATAATTCTTTCTGTAAATTTCCATTCGAAAAGGATTTATTGCTTGGTAACAAAGGGTATTTTGAATTAAAAAATATATTTTCCTAAATTGTTATAAATAAATTTATATCTACCAAAAAGAAGATAGGGAAAGGAAGAACAAGGAATCAAAGAAGAGAATGCTTCCATTTCTAGGTGTGTATCTAACAAGTCACAGACTGCAATTTCTTAGTTCAATTTCAATATGACTCATACGTCTGTTTTTCTTCTTTAGCCTGTCTGTAGACTAAGTGGAAATGAAATACAATCCCCACCCTCCAAAAGAAGAAAAAGAAGAAGAATGTGACATACTCTGTTCTGCAATAATTGTCAACAAAACCTCATAATTCTATTTCAGCAACACAAGAGGCATGTAATGACAGATGGCGTCTGATGTGTCACCAAGGCACTGTTGAATACATTAATATGACTCAATTTTTTGTTGTTGTTGTTGTTTAGAGGGAATGACTATTGGGCATTGAGCATTTCCTGTTCTATTAATAATTTTGCTGTTGTTTCATTACAGTATATATCTTTTCCTATCCAATATGGGCCAATATATGCATTATTTATCATATATATTCTAACAAAAATGACAAGAGAAGAGTTGATATATTATTTAAATCAACCTAATATATTAATATGGGTTTTCTGATTTTAAAATGGCAAAATAAAATGAAAAAAATAGGAGATGCTGAATGGCTACTTAAAAATGGAAAGAGTGTCTGCATTTCTGAATTATACCACAAAATTAGGATAGTTTATGATTTTCAACTCTTTTCTTGCAAGGAGAGTTCATCTTCTTCTGAATTATAGCTTTGTTTCTCCAAACATCTATTCCCTATGCTTTGCATGACTACCACATTAATCTAATGTAGAATAATTCGTATTGTTTAGGAGAAAAGCTGATATGCATATCTTTGTTTGACACTCCACATTTCTAAATCCCACAACTCTCGGGTGTAAGGCAAACTCCATATTTTTCTTCGAAAAAATTGAGCTAAATAATATAGGCCATATTGATTATTAAATATTTTTTTTACCAAAGCTTATATCTCTTAAGAGTCTTTGAGCCCATGAAGGCAATCTTTCTTTTTGTACATAATCAACATTAATCTGATTGTACATGTGAAAGCACACACAGCACATAGTTCTCAAATAATATCTTTTGTGTTTTATGCATAAAATCTTGCAAATAAACCAGGTGCATAAGCAAAACAAAGGGAGAAATATATTGAAACATACAAAGGCTCATATTCACTGCTATATAGGGTCCTTTATTTTGCATCATATATCAAGCAAAAATAATCCACATCTCTGAATATTAAGCAAAAACAATATGGCTCTGATGTACTTCTGCACAATATTGTCTAATTTCCATAAAATGTCTGCAGGGTTTTGCACATCAAGATATCTCTTTCTAAAAATGTTTATGGAAATAGGTCATTATGTGTATTCCTAATAGAGAACAATTTGTTATGTTTAAAAACAGCTTTTGTGTTAATAGTTGTGAATAAGCACTAAGTTATCAAGCATTTTAAATATAAGCAATAGATATGTTTATATTATATTAGTGACATACTTCTCATCAAATGCACAGTGTTAATTTAACCTAATTAGAATAGATATTTTAGGGAAAAAAAGTGAAACATTTAACTTTGATTTCCAGTAGTTATAGGAAGGTGATACAGGGTGTATCAGAATCTGTAAAATGCTATATTGAATATTGAGCTAAAAAATGCAAACAAAAATATTAAACCAATATATGCTAAATATAATATCTTTAGTTCTTGTGTAACATATAATAAAATGCTTTTCTTTTTAAAACACATAATTCTAGCTAGTCTGGCTTTGAAGTCAGTAAAAGTGAAAGAAATGTAAAACATCTATTCAATTATTTCAGTTAATATACAAGCATTAGGCATTCACATTCTTAATTAAGAGACAACATGCCCTGTCAGGCATCTGCATGGGCTATTGAACATTGTCTAGATTGTTCCATAATTATCCCAGCTTAATAGTTCTAAAAACATAAGCAATGTGCATCCATTGAAGGAAAGTATGGCTTATCACATAAGAAGGTGCGGCACACAGAACATGCTCTGGTTCCATGTATTCATGCTGGAGGTTTTTATTGGAACATGTTTTAATTAATCCTTGAACAGAGAGCAACAGCACGCCACCAGCAAAAGTTGTTCAAACATTCTTTATTGAAAAAGAATCACAGCCTGTAGGCAGAAATAGATGTACATTTGTTGTAGGATTTGTATTTTGATATACCCTCCTCACTCCAACTCTTACATATCCTAGAACAGCAGTTAACTGTGCTTAATTTTACATATAAATTTTGGCAAAATGTAAACACAAATGATATGTCATATGTTGAAAAATTTAATCTGACATAGGGTATTTTCATTTGGAAAAACTTGATTTGAGTGTCATGTTACAATGCTTTTAAACCAGCAGTCATTAGCTCAACTTTTTGAACATATAGAACATAAATCACTCCTTTGCAGGTCAAAAATAGTTGGGCTAAATAGACTGACATGGAAGGGAATGTTTATGGTTTATCATCTAGCTTAAATATCTAGCAGGATATAGAGTACAGGAAAATTGTACTAAGTGAGTAGATTTATAAATTAGGAAGTACCTCTGCTTCAGAGGGTAAAAGTAACAAAATTAAAAGAAAGTAGTATTACTTTTTTAAGTTAAAAAAGAAATAACCTCAGCATTCTTTATGATAGTAAGGGGCACTTTCTAGCAGAATATCAGAGATTTATAGAACTTGAATTCAGTAGTAAAGAGAGCATAACATTTATAACTTAATTCTAAAGTTTATCCACTAATAACAGTAATTAACACTAGGCATTTACTTCTTCTTTTATCTCTAAATTCCAATACCATATTTTTCTTTTCTTTTTTTTTTTAATTTTATTTATTTATGATAGTCACAGAGAGAGAGAGAGAGAGAGGCAGAGACACAGGCAGAGGGAGAAGCAGGCTCCATGCACCGGGAGCCCGACGTGGGATTCGATCCCGGGTCTCCAGGATCGCGCCCTGGGCCAAAGGCAGGCGCTAAACCGCTGCGCCACCCAGGGATCCCCCATTACCATATTTTTCTTGTTTAATTTACATGGTCTCTAAAATAAATTTGTTTACTTTTCACATCATTATTATCATAATTATTCAATGTCAGAAGAAAAGGCACAATTTGAATTGTCCCAACCTACTTAGATATACCTAAATTGATAGACATATTTCCTCTCTACTAGTTTCTCTTCTAGTGGCCCTGCTTTATGCAATAAATGTTCTATATGAATATCTGAAACCTTAGTTTTAATAGCAATTTTGAAAACTGAAGAGCCATTTTAAGTTCTTCCCCAAACTTGCCCAAATTCATTATGAAAAATGGCAAAGACTTGTAGAATGTCAGTCTGAGGAATCTTGCAAAACTGCGCCCCAGAAAACAACCATAACTCTTGAAAATTATATTTTACAAACCTAACCTTTTAAAGCCATAAAGCAAAAGGAGAAACACTTCTGAAAAAAAAAAAAAAACTATCAAATCTTGGTAAGAATTCTAAGTCTGTAGCATGTGACCAGTGACTTGCTCCCTCCTCCCTCCTCCCTCCCCACCTCAGTGCCTAGATGCTCAAATCTGATTGGTTATGGCCTAAAAAGTCTGATTTCTCTCCTATCTCCTAGTCATGGGATAAGTTTTTTTTTTTTTTGGAGTTGGACAAGCAAGAAGGTATTTCTTATTCACACCCACTCCAAGTTCCTTTGGAACTTTCCTGGCAAATGCAGCCAAGAATTTGGAGGTCCAAATTCTGAGGTTCATACACTCAGCCCTCATTGATGGGACAGATGTTCATCTAGGCACTGCAGGCTGAGATACTTTGGCTGGATCACACTTGCATCAGCTCACTCATAATTCAGAGTTCCACTGTGGGAGAAGTAAGTTTAAAAAACCAGAGGCTAAGAAAACAAGACCAACTGAAACCAACCAAACAAAAAACAGGCTGCTGCCCCCACTAATCATTGCTCATTATCAGAGGTCTCCACTCAAGGGAAGCAGGTCACTGACATGGCCCAGTTCTGGAGGACAGGCTCAGAGATTTTTGCCCAGAAGAAGAAGCGGTCCATAAGAATAGAGAACTGCAAAGATATCCCTAAAGGAACATATTATGTTTGAAACAGTACAGGAAAAATCAACCTGTGGGTGCTTCAAGTATACCACAGTTCTTGACTATAGTCATTGTGCTAACTAGAAACCCAGATTTATTCATCTTATAACTGAAGACTTGTACTCTGAAAAATATCTCCCAATTTCTCCCATACTACAGATCCTGGTAACAACCATTCTACTCTGTTTCTATGTGTTTGACTTTTTCTTTTCTTTTTTTTTTTTCCATATTCTACATATAAGTGAGATCATACAGTATTTGTCTATCTCTGAATTATTTCAGTTAGGATAACCTCTTTGGTCCATCCATGTTGTTGAAAATGACAAGATTCCCTTCTTTCTGTGGCTGATTAATGTTTTATTATATAAAATAGATATTCGTAAGTGTGATTTCTTGATCATATGGTCGTTTTATTTTAAAATTTTTGAGGAAATTCTATAGTGTTTTTCATAATGGTTATACGAAGTTACATCTCCACTTAACAGTGCATAAAGATTCTCTTTGTTTCTCCACATCTTCACCAACACTTGTTATCTATTGTCTTTTTAATTAAAGCCAATATAATAGGTGTAAAGTGATATCTCATAGTGCTTCCTTAAAATTGTATTCCTTTTATGATTTTTTTCACTGAAATATTGTTGGCACATAATGTTACATTAGTTTCAGGTGTATGTCATAATGATTTGAGAACTATATGTTATCTTATGCTCAACACAAGTGTAGCTACTATCTGTCACCATATAATACTGTTATAATACCATTTATTATATTTCCTCTACTGTACCTTTTATCCCTGTGACTTATTCATTCATAACTGGAAGCCTGTACCTCCCACTCCCCTTCACCCATTTTACCTCATTGTGGTTTTGATTTGCATTTCCCAGATTATTTGTAATACTGTGCATCTTTTGATGTTTTTCTTGGCCATTTGTATGACTTCTTTGGAAATATATTCAGGCCCTTTGTCCATTTTTAACTGGATTATTTGTTTTTTTCTAATATAAGTTGTACACATTTCTTATATATGTTTGACATTAAGGATTTATCAGATAAATGGTTTGCAGATATCTTCTCCCATCCTGGTAAATGCTTTTTCATTTTGCTGATTGTTTGCTTTGCTGTGCAGAAGATAGTTTTAAGTTTGATGTAGTCCCACATGCAGAATTTGCTTTTGTTACCTGTACTTTGGTGTCATATTAAAAAAAAATCATTGCCCAGATCTTAGTGAAGAAGTTTATCCCCTGTTTCATTCTAGGAGTTTTACAGTTTCAGGTCTTACATGTAAGCCTTTAATCCATTTTGAGTTAATATTTGTGAATGGTGTGATATGAGCATCCAGTTTTATTATTTTGCATGTGGCTATCCACTTTGCCCAGTACCATTTATTGAAGATAGTAGGGTTTCCCAATTGTGTGTTGTTGATGCCCTTGTCAAAAATTAGTTGACTATACATGCATGGGTTTATTTCTGGGCTCTCTAGGCTATTCTATTATCCTGTGTGTCTGCTTTTATGATACTATACTGTTTTGATTACTGTAGTTTTATAATATAGCTTGTAATCAGGAAGCATGATGCCTGCAATTATGTTCTTTTTGCTCAGGATTTCTTTCCTCATTTCGAGTTTTCTGTGGTTCCATATGAATTTTAGGATTATTTCTTTTTTTCTATCTGTGAAAAATATTAAATACAGACCATTTTACTGTTTCCTTTATGATTTGGGAACTTTATTTTTCTTGCTTAATTTCCCTGGCTAGGACTTCAATACTATATTGAGTAGAAGTGATGTAAGTGTGTACCCTTGACTTATTCCTGATCTTAGAGGAAAACTTTCTACCTTTCACTGTTGAGCACAACGTTAGTTGTTACCAATATAAAATTTGTTTGTTTGCTTGTTTGTTTATTTTGGTACAAACTGAGGTTATCCTAAAATTTGTAAGGGAATTCAAGGGACCCAGAATAACTAAAACAATATTAAAATAAAAATAGAATTTGAGTACTCACATTTCATGACTTGCAAACATGCCACAAAGCTACTATAATCAAGATAGCTGCTACTGCCATACTTACTGACATATACATCAATGATTATATAATTGAGAAGTCGGATAGAAGCTTCCATTTTTATAGTTAATTGATTTCAACAAAAGTGCCATGATTCAATGGTGGAAATAACAGTATTTTCTAGAAATGCCACTGAGACAACTGTATATCCCCACATACAAAGGAATGAAGTTGAATATACCTCTTAACATCTACAAAAGTTAACTAAAATAGGTCAAAAACTTAAATGCAAGAGCTAGCTATAAAACTTCAGAATAAAAAATAGGTGTAAATTTTAGTACCCTGGAATTAAGCAGCAGTTTCTTAAATATGATATTAAAGGCCAAGCAGCAAAAGAAAAAATAAATTGAACTTCATCAAAATCAAGAATATTTGTGTTGCACAAGAAACCATCAAGAAAATAGGGTAATATATTTGTATATGGTATGTTTGATAAGACACTTGCATCTGAAATTTAAAAAGAACATTTGTAACTCAAAAATACAAAGAACCTTATTAAAAATGGGCAAATGATTTAATATAATTTTATCCAAAGAATATATATAATTATACAATAGGCACATGGAAAGATGCTGAACAGTATTAGCTATCAGAGCTAATAATACATATGTACATATAAATGTGTGTATATATATATATATATATACATACATATATACAAACATATATATTGCATACCAGAATGGCTATAAATGAAAAACACAGATAATAACAAGTGTTGGCACTTATGTGTAGAAACTGGGACCTTCATGTAGTGCTAGTGATAATATAAAATGGCACACTACATTTGGAAAACAGTTCCTCAAACCCAATAATTCTACTCCTAGATATATTCTCAAGAGATGAAAATATATGTTGATACAAAAAGTTGTACTGGTAAGCTCTTAGAGCATTATTAATAATAACCTAATGTGGAAACAATCCAAATGTTCACTAACCAGTGAGAAGATAAACAGACTGGTATTTTCATACAATGGAGTATAATTCTGCAATAAAAAGGATGAAGCAAATTCATGTTTCTGATCCTGTGTATAAGGGGTTTTGAAGTTACCACTCTATCCTAACAACAAGTAAAAAGTTGAACAGACTGAAAAATCAACAAATCTTCTTGGGGCCAGAAGAGGGGGAGGGTATGGGGCCACTCTCTGCCCTATAGCTTGCAGAAATAGATACTTGAATAAAGAGAATAGTGGCTATGCTAGCAGAGGCTCTACCTATACTAGAAACTACAGGTCCTGCTGAAGGAGCCAGTGTGGTGCACAGAAATCTGAACTGTAATCAACAAATTGCTGGAGTCTCAATGTGGACAACTCTGAGGATTAAAATTCCAGGGAATCCAGTCCTAATGAGACCCCCACAATATTGTGAAATTTATTTCAAGGAATCCCACCAGATTCCCACAGTAAATTATTCAGAAAATAATTTATTTGGGCTCCAACAAGGGGAGAGGAATTTTGGACATTTACCATCTTGAAATATTTTAGAGCACTGTATTCGTACTAAGGCCTGTCCTCAGGGGAAGCTAGTTAACCAGAACCTTACTTGCTTTGATATTTCAAAACATAACTGACTAAGGGGAAGGTAAATATGCAACTCCAGCCCCCTCTAGCCATCCTGTCTCACTTAATGGAGGAGAAATACTAAAACAAAACAAAAACCCACTTCTAAAGTTTGCGGGCCTGTGGCATAAGCTCACTAAAAGACTGAAACCTAATGGACTATATAGAGTGCGTCCCCTTCCCTACACCTCACCGTCACATCACTCAAAGCTTATTGATAGCAGTTCCTTTAATCCAATACATCATGTGTAGCTTAACAAGAAAAAATTAGAAGTCATACCAAAATACAAAAAATACAATTTGAAGAGACAGAACAGACACCAGAACCAAATGTGGCAGGGGTGTTGAAATTATCAGACCAGGAATTTAAAAAAATTATGGTTAATATACTAAGGGTCTTTGTGGATAAGGTACATAGCATATAAGAATGGATGGGCAATGTAAGCAGAGATGGAAATCTTGAGAAAGAACCAAAAGGAAATGCTACAGATAAAAACCACTGTAATAGACAGGCACCTGGGTAGCTCAGTGGATTAAGTGTCTGACTGTTGATTTCAACTCAGGTCATGGTTTCATGGTCCTACAATCAAGCCCCACATCAGGTTCAGTGGGGAGACTGATTTAGGATTCTCTCTCTCCCTCTGCTGCTCACCCTACTCTCTTTCTCTCTCTGTCTCTCAAATAAATAAACAAATACTAAAACAACCCCACTGTAACAGAAATGAAGAATGCCTTTGATAGACTTATTAATACTGGGCACACTTTAGTAAGAATCTCTGAGTTAGAGAATATATCAATAGAATCCTCAAGAACCAGAGAAGAAAGAGAACAAAGATCCATCATAGCAGAATGAATGTCCAAGAAATGTGAGAAGACTACAGAAGATATAACATTCATATAATGAGAATACTAGAAAGAGAGAAAGGAACAAAGAAATATTTGAAACAATAATGGCTGAAAATTTCACCAAAATAACATCAAACACCACATCACAGATCTCTAGAAGCTCAAAGAACACCAAGTATGAAATATGCCAAACAAACAAACCCACTAGAGCTAGGAAATCATTATCAAACAACAGAAAATCAAAGGTAAAGAAAAACTCCTGAGAGAAGTCAGGGGATAAAAACAACTTATCTCTAGAGGAACAAAGATTAAAATTACATCTGGTATTCCTTCAGAAACCATGCAACCAAGAAGAAATATTTAAATATGGAGTGAAATATTTAAAATGTTGAGGAAGAAAAACTCACCAATCTAGAATTCTCTACTCTGTGAAATTATCATTTCAAAATGAGGGAGAAATCAAGAATTTTACAGACAACAATTGAGGGAATTTGTGGCTGGCAGGTCTGTCTTGAAAGAAATGTTAGAAGAATTTCTTTGTAGAGAAGAAGAATATAGGTCAGAAATGCAGAGCTACATAAAAAACATAGGTGTATCAAAGAAGGAATAAGTGAAAGTAAATTTAAAGCTTATAATTTTTCTTATTCTTAATTGATCTAACATTAAGAGTTTGTTCACAATAATAGCAACAATGTATCTAAATGCATATATATATGATTATTATATAATAAATGAACACACACATATATATGCTTATGTATGCCTATATATCAGTAAAATGAATGATAGCAATGATACAAGGAATGGGAGGAGGGAATTAGGATTATTTTGTTATCATAAGGTACTCATACCACCTGTGAAGTAATATAGTATTATTTGAAAATGGACTTGGATGAGTTGTAAATATATATTGCAAACTCTAGGGTTACCAACTAAAAAAAGTAAAATAATAATAATAAGTATAAATAATATGCTAAGAAAGGTGAGAAAATGGAATCAGAAAAAAAGTTCTCAATTAAAACCACAAAAGGCGGGAAAATAGGAGAGCACAAAACTAGGGGAAAAGAACAAAGGTAACAATTAAAAACCAGTAAAGACTATGCTAAATATTAATTCAACTATATCAATTATCACACAGTGCATAGGGGCTGGAATGGAAGTGTAGCAGACATTCTGTGATTCAGGCTTCCAAAGCCTAGACCTGACATCAAAGTTAGAGCCAAGAAGTAGATTTGAGCTGAACACTAAAATCAAACTACATTTCAATGCACTATGACCATTTCCTCAACCCTCTGTTTCAATCCAGTAACTAGAGAAAGTCTTCTATCATGAAAAAGGATCAAGTGATTATTTCCTAAGGCTTTATAAGAGATGCTTTATAGGCAAAGGAGAAAGGGCACATAGAACTGTAAGGTAATGTGTAGCTGATCCTAGAATGTGACCCCAAAGGTATAGTGGAAAAAGGCAGCCACTGAAATTAAATGAATTCATCTCTAGAGCCTAAGGGTATGTGGGAATCCAGTATGAAGCAGGAGACACCGACTGCCCTTGACCCCACATGTTTAGGAGAAGGAAGACAAAGAGAAGACTAATGTATATTAAGTACCTAACATATAGCAGTCATGGGGCCAGGTGATATCTTAATTTACAGGACAAGCTACATAATTTGTGGGGCCCAGAACAAAATGAAAATAAGGGGCTCCCATCCAAAAATTTAAAGCGGGCCTTTCCGAGCACAGGGTCCTGTGTCACTGCACAGATTGTGCCCATGAAGATGGCCATACTACTTTGATATTGGTACTTTCTGGAATGCTACATAGTCCATACTGTCATCCCTATTCCATAATTAGGCAACTGAGGCTTAGAAGGGTTTAACTAGATTGCCCACATTCACACACCTTGTAAAAGGACAAAGATGGATATACGTATGACCTGAAATCTCTAGTTGTTTTCATTTTACCATATCATGCATTTGTTAAAGGCTTAGAGATCACAGAAGTAGTATACTCATCATTTTAAAAATACATATTTAAATGTTGATACTGGGACTACTGCGCTGAGGCTTTTCCAAATTAGAGTGGGGTTGCACATCCAATGGCAAGGAGACTGCAATATAGCCTAATAACCACAGCAATCTCAAGAGCTTTTCAGAATGAGTATAGAGCTAGAACTTCACGACTGGCAAAGCCATAGGACTAGAATTGTTGAAGCTGCAAGTTCAATGGTCTGCTTCATGGATGGTTCTCTAACTGCTCATTAATATTGAAGGCCAGGGTAATTACTCTCAAAAACCCATGGCACTTGCAAGCCTTACTTTTTGCCAATTTTTCTTTTCTGGTTTGTGATACAAAGGTGGCTTTTTAGCCACAAGAGTGCACTCCATGAATCACCAGAGCATGTATATTGTTGTGGGAGGAGGCCTGTGTGTGTGTGTGTGTGTGTGTGTGTATATATATATATATATATAATTTTTGAAGGAGGTAGGTGAGAAGAGGGCATGCTGTAAATAGCATGTAACTTCCCTCTGAACAAATTAGGCCCTCTGAATTGTATAAGTGAGCAAATCTAATTTTAGTGAACAAAAGAGGCTGGGAGATGCTGAGTGTAATTTTTATGTAAAAATAGGAAGTCTCCAAAGACATCTTTCTTTAAACAGATGAATGCAAATTACCAAAGTCATCCAAATTGAGAAGGTTGATTTATGCATTTTCCATTGTATCCTTCAACAAAAAAAGCTTTTTCTCTTTCCAAATAGTATGCATTTGGGGTAAAGTTTCACTTTATGCACCAGGAAGGGCTGAGAGAAGAGAGATCCAAAGCAGTCATGTAAAGAAATTGTTTCTGTTTCTTTTCCCCTCCAACATAGCTGCTGCCAAATAGGCTGTCCAACTGTCTACTGTATCCAATTTTAGCGACTTGAATTTTAATTAAAAAATAAAAGTTTCAATGTTATGTATCGGAATATATGATTAATTCTCCATTGGCACCCTATGTCTTCAGCAGAGTGCAGACACAATAAGAAAAAAAAATCAAATGATGCTTGAGCATAGACAGCAGCTCAATTCACAAATCAGCAACAGCCATTTTAGAGGATGGGTTTTAGTCAATGGCTCCCTCACCATTGCCAGTGCTTACAGTTTAGTTGTAGCTTTCAGTACACCAATCTCTTAAAATCAATAGTGAATTATGAGCCACTAGCAATATATGTAAACAATTGTTCTATTTAAGACAGTATTTGTATTTATATGCTTTCCATATGCTTTTACCCACTGGATGTCTTCTTTCTGGTGGTCTCTTTCCAACATGGATGCTTCTAAAACTTTAACACATTGTACAGTAATCTACAGCAAGAGTGAAGGAATTTAACTTCCATCTCCCTTTCTATCTGTGTGTGTGTTCATCCATTAATCCATGCATTCAAGAAGCATTTACAGAATATCAATTACCTACCAGTCAGTATTCTAGCCACTGAGATTCTTTCAAGCAAAATCTCCCTTCCAGAGCTGAAAGACTAGACTAATGTTAATGAAAGAATATTTTCATTAATTGATTGGCAACTTCTGTTGTCTTTCTTTGCTGTTCTTGCACCTTACAATTCAGACTTTCACCGGAAGAAGCTATTTCTTTACAGGTCACAGACTTTCACCTGGCACACACTTTGATTCCTTGGTGCCTCTAAGTCTCTGTTCTATATAGATTGCCTTTCCCTCCTTTTTATTAATTTATTTTTTGTTTTTATTGTGGTAAGAACACATAACATGAGATCTACTCTTTTAAAAAAATACACTACACAGTATTATAGGCACAATATTGTACAGCAGATTTCTAGAATTTACTCATCTCATTTAAGTGCATTTAAAAAAATATTTATTTCAGAGAGTGAGTGAGAGAGAACATGAGCAGGGGGAAGGAGAAACAGGCTCCCCACTGAGTAGGAGTGGGGCTCAATCCCAGGACCCTGGGATCATGACCTGAGCTGAAGGCAGACTCTCAACCACTGAGACATCCAGGTGCCCTGTAAGTGAAATTTTATATCCTTTGAACTGCAACTCCCCATTCCACTCCCCTCCATGCCCCCAGGACCTAATAAATACCTGTCTTTTTCTACAAGTTTGACTATACTAGGCACTTCATGTAAGGAGAATCATAAAGCATCAGGTCTTTTATGGCTGGATATTTCACTTAACATAATATCTTCCATTACATACAGATATAGATATCTAGCAATATCTATCATCTATGTAAATATCATATTTTCTTTATGCATTCATCTTTCAATAGACATTTAGGTTTTTTCCATATCTTGTCTAGTGAAAAATGCCACAATGAACATGGCAGTTCATATATCTTTTTGAGATCTTAATATCAGTTCTTTTGGTATAAAAGAAGTGAGATTGCTGGATTATATGATTAAATTGTTTTTAATTTTTTAATAAATCACCATACAGCTATACCATTTTGTATTCTTACCAACAGTGCACAAGGTTCTAATTTCTGCTCATCCCCATTGACACTTTTTGTATTTTGCTTTTTGATAATAACCATCCTAACAGGTATGAGATGATCTCTCATAATGGTTTGGATTTGCATTTCCCTGATGATTAGTGACATAAAGCATCTTTTCATATACATGTTGGCCATTTGTATGTCTTTTTTGGAGAACTGTCTATTCAAGCTCCTTGCCCATATTTAAATTATTAGTGTTTTTTATTTGTTTACTCTGTTTTTGTTATTGAATTCTAGCAGTTCTTTATATAATATGGATATTAATGCCTTATCAGATATATGCTTGGAAAGCATTTTCTCCCTCTGTAAGTTACTTTATCACCCTATTGATGGATTCCTTTGCTGTGCAGAAGTCTCTTAAGATTAACATAATCTCACCTTTTTTTGCTTTTGTTGCTTGAGCTTTTGGTGTCGTATCTAAGATATCACTGCCAAGCCCAATGTCATGAAAAACTATTCCCTCTTGTTTTCTTCTAGGAGTTTTGCAGTTTAAAGTCTTACCTTTAAATAGTTACTTCACTTTGAGTTGATCTTTGTGTATGGTGTAAGATAAGGATCCAATTTCATTTTATTGTATGTGAATACTACTAGGTCTTGACCCTTGGTCCTAGGCTTAAGCTCTCTCTCACTCTCAACCTGCCCTCCAGGGCTTGTACGTAATAAACTCTTCTTCAAAATTTTCCCAATAGTTATTGCTCAAGGGTGATCTTGCAATTATAGTAAAAACTACAAAGCTGGGTCTAGTCATAACATCGGTTTGTGAAGGCAACTATCTGTGCAAAGTTCACTGGGGACCTGGTGAGTGTCCCTAGGTATTTGTAGCCAATAGCATTGCTATCCATGGGCTAAGACCAGCACAAACCATCTACCGTATTTATTTTTGTATGCTGAACCATCTTTGTATCCCTGAGATAAATCCCACTTGGTTATGGTGTATGATCCTTTTTTTATATCTTGTTAAATTTGGTTTACTAGATTTTGTCCAGGATTTTATCATCTATGTCCATCAGAATTATGGGCTAGTAGTTTTCTTATAGTGTCCTTGTGTGGCTTTGGTATCCGGCTAATGATGGTCCCATAAAATGAGTTTGGTAGTGTTCTCTCTTTTTGAAGAATTTAAGAAGACTTGTAATTAATTCCTCTTTAAATGTCCAGTAGATTTCACCAGTGAAGCCGTCTGGTCCTGGGCTTTTATTTTTTAGAAGGGTTTTGATTACTGATTCAAACCCTTTATTCCTTATTTTTTGTTCAAGTGTTCTATTTCTTCATGATTCATTCTTAGTGGGTTGTATTTTTCTTGGAATTTATCCATTTCTTCTAGGATATCATAATTTATTAGCATATAATTATTTATAATTAGTCTTTTTATTTCTGAGCTATCCATTACAATGCTTCCTCTTTCATTTCCGCTTTTATCTGAAACTTCTAATTTCTTAGTCTAGCTAAGGGTTTATCTTTAAAAAAAAAAGCCCAAATTTTAGTTTCATTGATTTTGTTTCTGCTGTTTATCTATACATTTTATTTATTTATAATCTAATCTTTTGTTTTCTTGCTCTGCAAACTTGGGGCTAGTTTCTTCTTCTTCTGGTTCTTAAAGGTATAAATCTATGTGATTTGAGATTCTACTCCTTTTTAATGTAGATGTTCATTGCGATAAACCTCCTTTTTAGTACCATTTTTGCTGCGTTTCATAAATTTGGGCATGTCATGTTTTTATTTTCATTTGTCTCAACATATTTATCAATTTTCTTTTTGACTTCTACATTGACCAATTTCCATGTATTTGTGAATTTTCTATTAATCATTTAAAAAAATAATTTCTAGTTTCTTTCTATTGTAGTCAGAAAAGATACCTGGTGTGATTTCAGTCTTCTTAAATTTTATAAGTCTTGTTTCATGGCTTATCATCTATTCTGTAGAATGTTCTGCGTGCACCTGAAAAGAGTATGTATTCTATTGCTGTTGGGTGGAATGTTCTGTTTTTATCTGTTAGATCTATCTGGTCTGAAGTTTTGTTCAAGTCCTCTGTTTCCTTATTGATTTGCTATCTGGACATTCTATCCATTGTTGAAAGTGGGTAATGAAGTCTCCCATTATTATTGTATTAGTCTATTTTTCCTTCACTTTGTCATTTTGCTTTATATATTTAGGTGCTGTGATTTAGGGTGCATATATATTTATAATTGTTATATTTTCTTGACGAATTGACACTTTATCATTATATATGGCTTCTTTGTCTCGTGACAGTTTTGATTTAAAGTCTGTTTTGTTAGCTGTAACTATAGCCCCCTCTGCACTATTTTGATTACCTTTTGAATGAAACATTTGTTTCCATCTCTCCACTTTCAGTCTATGTGTGTCTTTAATTCTAAAGCAAATCTCTTATAGACTGTATATAGTTGGATCTTGTTTTGTTAAGCTAACCACTCTATTGATTGAAGAGTTATTTTAAACATTTATGTTTAAAATATTATTGACAGGTAAAGATCTACTAATACTATTTCTTTAATTGTTTCTTTCTGTTTTGTGGATCTTTTCTCCCTCTTTCCCTGTCTTCCTTGTGATTTTCTTTTTCTATTGATATGTTTTTATTCCTTTCTCTCTTCTTTTGCATATGTTTTTCTTTGTGGTTACCATGAGATTTACACAAATCATCTATAATTATAATCATCTCTTTTATTCTCTTTTAAGTTGATAATAGGTTAACAGCCATGTTTTCTTGTTATTCATGTTCCTGGTAGCTTTCCATTGCTATTGGCACATTTGAAGAATGATGAGCTCCTTTTCCTCCTTCTCCCAGTCTTTAATGACTGTCTGACTAGTAAAGACCTTTACCAGTCAGTCTGGCTAAAGATTTGGGCCTTAATTAATAGCTGTCCCAGGCATCTAGCTTTTTAAATTTTTTTTTCAAAAGTTAAAATCTCTTGCTTCCCTAATATATGATTATCTGACTTCCTTCAGAGCCCTTGAGAAAAGGGGCAGAATTTGGTCCATTAGGGAACACACTGAAAGATGGACACAATGGAATCTCATTCTCCTTCCGTCCTTTCGGAAGAAAGATCACAGTTTTGTGCTTTTCCAAGCCTTTTATTTTTTTTATTTATTTTAAAAAATATTTTATTTATTTATTCATAAAAGACACACAGAGAGAAGCAGAGACGTAGGCAGAGGGAGAAGCAGGCTCCCCATGGGTATCTGGATGCAGGACTCCATCCTAGGACCCCAGGATCATGTCCTGTGCCAAAGGCAGACGCTCAACCCCTGAGCCACCCAGGTGCCCCTCTCCAAGACTTTTAGAGCTGTGCCCATCTCCTTAGCTGCCCCCTGACATCCCAAATTTGGCAGTTTGAATTTCTCAGTTCTGCATAACACAATAAAAAGGCCAGTTCCTCAGTCAGTGTACAGAAAGGCCAGGAACATTACATTTATCTCATTCCCTCTTCCTTTTCCATCTCTGACCAGTGAGATGTGATCTCAGTGCTGGGCTGTGCTGGCTGGGGGAAGGGCTGACATGATTGAAATTGCACTTTTTACCTTTGTCAGTGTGGCTGATCTTTGTTTTGTGCTCAATTGAGGTACTGTAACTTCTTAACTGGAATCTGGACCTTTCCTGAGGTATTTTGTTCCTTGTATGGTTGTTAAGCCAATGTTTGTATGTCAGGAGTGTGGGGGAGAGGCCTGAAACTTCCTGTTCCACCATCTTATTGATGTCACTCTTCCTCCTTTTAAATATTTATGTTAAATATCCCAAATTGTCTATCTATACTTAGTTACAATTTTATTTAATGTTAAAATAAGACAATTTCAGTATTTAGTCCTATAGATTGTGTAAAGTCCAGGATGTAACTTTACCCTAAAGATTTTTGAGGATAATTGGAACCTTAAATTCCCATGATTACCTTATGTTTTAGATTTATTTTTCCTCAATTCTCAGTGTATATTTCCACATCAAATTCTATGGCTCTGTCCTCTTTTATTTTCTTAACTTTGCATATAAAATTTATGACTTCTTCATTTCCTAAAGGTTGTTTTAAATAGCAGGCTTTAACTGAAGTTTGTGCATAATGATTAAGGATAACTATAGCACAAGCATAATTCAGAACCAATTAAATATTTTTTGTTACATATCAGTTTTGTAAAGACTGTGCATTGCTACTAAGGAGTGGGTTTGGGGAAGGTTTTCTCTTGGCCCAAAGTTTTATTGATAAATCTGTTTGTTGTCCCTTTCTCCAGATATCTCTTCTAAGCTCTAGGCCAGTATTTTTAGCATACATTAAATCTCCTCTTTGATATTTCAAAGGTTTCCCAAATTCAAATATCTCGACTAAATTCATCATCTCTCTTTCCAAAATAGGACCTCTTTCCTGAGTGAGTAATCATGATAGTTTTGCTACTTGTCCATTGCTTAAAAAACAGTGATCCATTTAGTCAAGCCTTGGAACGGTGTTATATTCGAAGGAGCCCAAAAGCAATAGGAATTCCAATATTTTCATTTTAAATCTCTTTCAGATATTAGATGCTCTTGTTAACTGTTAACTAAAACAGATTTGTAACTGCCTATTTTCACTGAGACTCCTAACTTCAGAAATTCCTGGAAGGTTCTTATTTCTGCCACAAATAAACTTTCTTTCAATCCAGGTGTCCTATTCTTATTCTATTACTTTACCCCATTTTTCTCATCTCTTCCCTGCCCTACATCCCTAATCCCACAGGAGACCTCCAAGTAATCACCTATTCAACACTGTCTTGCTCAGCCCAGTTAGGGAGCATTTTGCTTCTTCTAATATCTACTGTCGGTCATTTTATTACAATGCCAAACCTTGGCAACTTTGTCTTTCCAATCTTAGACAAAGGATGTGTGGAGTGGGGAGAATAAAGTGTAGATTAAAGGGAGAGAATGCTGATGATATTAAGTATACATGGCAAGAATCCCCTCTTCTGGACCCCCACATGATTGATAATCATTTTGCCCTTTTATATGTCTTCATTTTTCTCTCATTGTGTTCATGGTCTTTTAAGTTAAGAATTGTTCTAAAAACTAAGTGATTGAAAAGTTTGCTGAATGAACTAGTGCATGTTTATTAAGTTCTTGCTAATAGGTGCCTTACATTATTAGTTTGTAGCTCTATTATATGTTTTGAGATCAAGAGGATTGCTTTATTTGAATTTTGTCTCATAGGAAAAAAATAGCTTTTTGTGTATTTTGGTTTGAAGGTACTGGAAGGCAACTCTCTACCTCAATGTACCTTCCCCAATACTTGCCAGTTTCTCAAAAAGCTGAGAGGACCGTTTTATGAATTCTCAAGAGTTTTAGAGATTTTAGGTTGTTTTAAGTTATATAAATATAAATTATATGTAAATAAAACTCTAAATGCTTGGGGCATCTGGGTGGCTCATTTGGTTAAGCGGCTGCCTTTCCCCTCAGGTCAGGATCTCAGGGTCCTGGGATCTAGCCCTGTGTCAGGCTCCCTGCTCAGCAGGGAGTCTGCTTCTCCCTCTGCACTCCTCACTCTCCCAGCTCATGCTCTCTTTCTCTCAAATAAATAAATAATCTTAAAAAAAACCTAAATACTTAAAGCATTATATTTTACTTTTTAAATTCCAAATAAGATTATGTTTCTGTTCTTAAATCATTCATAAAAAGATGTTTTAAATATTAATTACTATTCTTAGCTTATATTCTTGACTAAAACTGTAGAGATATTTAATCATATCTACACAAATACATTATATATGGATATGCATAGTAAGTTTTCTAATATTTGATATTTTACAATATATTATTAATTATGTTAGTCTTGTCTTAAAAAATACTACAAAGCAAGGATTAAGATTGACGGGAGAAAAAAGACAGGATATATTATATTTTTCATTTACTCTAATGTGGCTCCATATTGCAAAAGTTTGTGAACAAAAATATTCATATCTTACTGTGTTATATTAAAAAGGCTACATGAAGACATATTAAACATACATCTTAGAAATGGGTGTATAATTCCTTAATGTAATAAGTTCAATAAAGTATCTCATTTGCACTTTTATTTATGTCGTTTTAAAATGTAATAATTTTTTCATTGTGTTAAAATAATATACTACATTTTATTTTGTGACATTAATATGTCTTTTGCTTCTGTCTTCTCTCAAATGTACCAAAGGGCTTTATATCACTATACATAACAAATCACTATTTCTCATTTTTTTTCAAAGCTCTTTGGTTTGTATGAAAATAGATATGTACACTTTTCAGTTTCCATTGTTCTCAGATATCTCTAATATCTCTTATGTTTGAATAAAAAACCATTACTCAATACTATAAGCAGCATTAAAATTACACAAGAGCTTGTCCAAGTGCCAGTATGGCTACTTGTTCTTTTACGGACCTCTGAGTCCTCAGTTCTTCATTTAAAAAAAATGAGATCAGATGCTAATTTTCATCTGAAAATTATCTACTATAAACCTGGAAAATAAATAAAACAAGGACATCCCAATCAGTTACATTTACTGTTGATGTGTTACTTCTACTCCCTTTTCCTAGGGAAAGGTTTAAATTAGATGAAAAGACTAACAGGACATGCTTCCAGGCTGAGACTACCCAAAATTAGGTTAGTGCCTGAGAATAACTTTGTAGTCTTGATATGAGCTGAGTTTCTGATGAACAGTTAGGTAAGATTGTAAATATCAAACATTGTACACAATGGCTTCTACCAATGTCAGCCATCCTAAAAATTATTAGTATTGCCAATACTCTACCATTAATCATTGTACTGCTATATATTTTAAATTGTTTTTTTTGTCAACTTAACTGTCTATTAATGAATTCATTTACTCCACAAATATTTCTTAAACTCCTACTGTGAGGGTGACACTGTGGTAAGCTTTGGAACAAGACTTCTTGCCTCACGTATTTGACATTATAATAGGAAAATGACAGATACTAAATAAAAAAAATAAACACAATAATTATAAAATAAATAAACATAGCATTGAAGTTGAGGGTAGCTGACAAAGCTAATTAGAGCTGACAAGTTGTAGCTTTCACAAAGAAATCATCAAAGATATCAAGTAATGCATTTCAGCTATATCCCCGACCAAGAAAATGAGAAACAGAAAAAACTCCTAAAAATAAAAACAGTGAGTGAGAAAGGAAATACACACACACACATGGCTTTAGGAATATATTTATTCCAAGGAATAAGACACTACAAACAGGAAAGATTATTCTTTTTAAATCAAAACAAATTTGATTAGGAAAACGTTTCAGAGATATGAGTTAATTCTTTAATTGGCTGAGTTGTTTACTGGTGAGTTTGTATATTGTCACCTGAACAATAAAGACCAAAAGAAAGGATTTCATGTATATTTAATTTCAAAGAACACCTTTCAGACAATTTATCATTCTTTATGATGGCTGAAAAAAGGCAAGGAAGATGATGGCATCTTTGAAAATAGCAAAGCTAAAAGCTGGTTTTAGAGAGTTAGGAAATATTCTGAACGTGGATTATGTTCTGAATCTGCTTTTCTTTTTTTTTTCAAATTTAATTATTTCTTGGTATAATATTCTCTTTATTTTTATTTTTGTTCTCTGCCTTACCATGACCACAGGTACTTATAGTCAATAGGATGAATTGGGTGAGTTGTTCTGCTTTTATAGCATTGCCCTTGAGGTCTTTCTTACTGTATAGATGTTAAGTAAATTGCTCCTTCACAGAAACCATTACTTTATTACTTTATTCCTATTTATATCAATCTTGAAATAATCAAATTATTGTATCAAACAGACCAAATTTAATTTGTAAAAAAGGCCTCAGACATGTTCAAGATGAGAAACTGCAATTAGTAAATCTGCAAATCAATGGCATATTTATGTAAAGTTGACTCAAATAGGTTGTTCCATGTTTCACCATTGATTATGTCTATATCTAATCTGGGCTTGTTCTTGCTAGAGCCTCAGGACAGTGACATAAGTTACTAGAGTTCACTGAAGTGCAAGGATCTCTTTTTAAAGATATTGAAAATCATTTTATAACATGAGCATTAAGAAAGACAACAAAATGATCTTTTGAGAGCCAAGCAACATTAGAGATGAATTTTTTGTGTAATTTAAATAATTGATAAAAAGATATGTGATAGAGTAGGTATTCTGGTATTAAATCTCATTTATTTTTCATTAGTTTACTAATAAAAGCTTTTCAAAAAGTTCCTATAATAATGTTCAGATGCTGAGTCTAATCCTGGTCCTGGTTCACTTGTCTTTTTTTCTTTTTTTCTTTTTCTTTCTTTTGTTTGTTTTTTCAAATCTTGTTTCTACCTAAACCTAACAAAATTCTTTTTTTTTTTTAAGATTTTATTTATTTATTCATTAGAGACACAAAGAGAGGCAGAGACACAGACAAAGGAAGAAGCAGGCTCCATGTAGGGAGTCTGATGTGGGACTCCAGATCACACCCTGAGCAGAAGGCAGACGCTCAACCACTGAGCCACCCAGGGATCCCAAACCTAGCAAAATTCTTTTGTTTGTTTTTCCTTTGTTCCATAATGAATTGTCCATCTCTATAGTCGATTCTGTTTATTTTAACAATTTTTTAAAAGATTTTATTTATTTATGCATGAAAGAGGCAAAGACATAGGCAGAGGTAGAAGCAAACTCCCCATGGGGACCCTGACATGGGACTTGATCCCAGGACCCCAAGAGCACATCCTGAGCCTAAGGCAGATGCTCAATCACTGTGCTGACCAGGAGTCCCTCTATAGTCAATTCTAATAAATTGAGATACTTCAATAAACTTCTCTATCCAAAAATATTTATAATACAGAAATATTCTACATATCACTAATTCTTATAATGTTTCTCAGTAAAAGACAATAAAATATTCAAAACTACAATTAATGAAGAGGTGGTGTTGGCCAGTGAAATTAATTCAGTCCAGTTTTCTGAGGATCTAATGATGCAGACAAAGAGTTGACAGCTGGGCAAAATTAATTCGAGCCTTAGCTCTGAGGTGAAAGCCTAGAATTTGATTTTGCATCTTCAAGTACTGCATTGGACAGAACTAAAGTGATCTTAGCAGAATTTTTGTTTGTTTGTTTGTTTGTTTGTTTGTTTTTCTTTCTTGGACTGGGTGGGTATAGTTTTGTTTCTGTTATTGTGCCTGGAAAGCTGAGATCTATCCACAACTGTGTTATAGAATATAGGAAAACGTTTGAACCTGAAGAAGTTAAAGCATAGGTATTACAAAGTTAAATTCTATGGCCATTTAAAGATTTGAGATGACTCTTAGGAAATATCTAATTTTGAGTAAACCTTTCTATCCCAGTTAGATTGCTGGGATATTAGCCAGGTTTATTCAGAGTGACTAGATTAATTGCCCTGCTGCATCCAGTTATTTAATATTATATTTGTCTAAAATAATATATTGTGTTTTTGGCCAAGTTGAGCTCTTCATTCTTATAATATTTGAATAATAGCTGTTCATGTGTTTAAGCTCTTCTCAAACAATGACATCAACAGAAGGATCATATTTAAATTTGTTCATTTAAAATCAGCCAACATGAATTGAGCTTCCCCTTTGTGACAAGCATTGTGCTAAGTATGGCTACATAGATGGAAGAAAAATAATCATATATCCAAGAAACTTACTATAAGGAGTAAGACATTGCATTAGTTATCTATAATTGTTTAACTCTAAAAATATGATGATTTAAAATAGCAATATTCATGTATTATATGTCAAGATTTCTGTGCTTTAGAAATCAGGAGTGGACCTCACTAAGTGCTTTGACATGGAGGGCAGTCATAAGGTCACTCAGATGTTGGCAAAGGTAACTAACAAGGCCCACTCCCAAGGCTGAAGAATTGGTGATGGCTACTGTCTGGGAACTTTGGTTTCTCTCCACTTAGACTTCTCTACTGGGCTGCTTATGTTTCCTCATGACAGTTGGTTTCTTCCATAGCAAGGAATTCAAGAAAACAATACAGAAGCTGCTTTGGCTTTTATGAACCGGCCTAGGAAATCAAATGGTATCATTTACTTTTTATTCATTTTGTCACACAAGAATTACCATGATTCAATAAGGGAATGAACTACACAGGAGGTGAGGACCACTGAGGCCATCTTGAAGCTGACTGACACCCCCAAAAAACAAAAAACAAAAACAAAAACAAAACAAACAAACAAACAAACACACAAAAAAAACAAGAAAACAAATAATTACAAAGCAATATATTAATGCAATAGTGGCATTATATTTAAGGGAGATATATGGTCCAGAAAAGAAAAATAACATCATGATTGTATTTGAAGAGATAATGTAAATTCCAATTTGGAATTTTGCTGGTAAAGCTAATAAATTTCTTCAATAAGATAAAATGAAAGTATATGTGTGGTCAGTTTTTAGAAGTAAATATTATTTGTTTCCTTGTCAGTATATTTTAAATACATAAGTCAGTATTTTCAGTGAAAGAGTATAATATTTTTCACTAGAAAATATGTTAGCCTATACAATATTGCCAGATTTAGACATAAAATTTGAATAATATAATATCTTTCATTATGTTTAATATGTTTATTTGTCAGTTTCTTTATTCTGGATAATGGAAACTTTGCTAACAAATTTTTATGTAACAAAGTGGTGCTGAATAATATTTAAGAGCAAAAAAATTCACATATTCTAAGTTGACACAGAACAAAATGGTGATTGGAATAAATAACTTTCTTACTACCTTGATTAGTGCAAATAAAAATTCCAATTAACCAGTTGTTTGAAGGATCTGAATTTTTGTGACTATCAATGTTGAGTCTAAATAACTCCACTTGTTTATGCTCATCAACACTGGGCATGTTGGTGTATGTATCTTTGTTATGGATTCTACTATTCCAAGTTTGATATTTTTCTGATGTCCAATGACAGCAGTAAAGGTTTGGATAAAAAAATAACATTTAGAATAATTCATTAGTACATTTGTTTTAAACAATATGTATAGTATAAAGATGACAAATTACAATAAAAACAATCATATGTTGGAGCTCCATGTTATTTTTAATTAAGCCCTGTAGCCAAATTGGTAAAATATCTAGCCCAATGTTATATTCTCAGTTTTACAATTACAATGAGACAGGTTTCCTTATTCTCTTATTACTCTTTCAAGAGTCACTTCTAATGAAGATGGCAGCCATCATTTAAATACACATCATTAGGTAAAGAACATAAATGTCAATAAAACATTTTCTATTAAGTAGCAGGCTGATGGCACCATAAAAATGAAAATTTTTCAAGTTGTAAAATATAGTCAAAGTCATAATGGAGTACATTAATATAGTTTGGCATTCTCTCAGTATTCCTTAGTGAACTGAAAAAGAGCTTTAATTAAAAGTGATTTTGATTGCTTCACATTTATACTGCAAAAGACATACAGTGTTTTCCAAGAAGCTGTTCTTCACATGAAATCAAGTTAGATAGATGTACAGTATCTCTCAAGTAGCTTGATTTCATTCCATTAGAAATAAAAAAATTGGTATTTACTTAAATTTATGTCACTCAAAGGGCTTGTATTGGTGCTTGTCTACTAGTGGCATAAGCCCACTTTAGGCCATGTGTGTTAGTCAATGTTTGTAAAAGGTACATTTTCTATAAATGTTTCAAGAGTTTGCCAAATGAGTTAGTATAGGAAGAAGATGCCAACTGTGTTTCTCCTCCGTATATTGCCTCATTTATAACACTAATTAATAAATGATCCTCCAAATTTAATTGAAATTAGCTCAATTTCATTCAACCTGCATTTTCTAAAAGAAAAGAACTTCTGACAATTGTTTTTTTTTTACCTCTATATCCATGTATACTTTTAACTGTATGTTATAAATAACCCCCCCCCAAAAAAAAACCCACCAAACAATTCTAAGAAAATAAATATTGCTACTACAACTCTAACTTTAAGGAAAATGTGTTTAGAATGGCAAGATAATACAGGTGTTTCAGTCCTAAATCAAATAATTTTACCACTCTTAATCTTGACAAAGCATGAATCCCTCATGAAAAATATATATTAGTGCTTATCACTAATTTAGGAGATTTTTTCCAATATGCTGTCAAGAAAATATTCATATTTCAAGGTTCTATGACCAAAAAAGTAATCTAAAATTAAATACATAAAAATGAAATGTAAATCTGGATCAATTTGAGAAAAATTTTAAGACAAGTTTGTACTAGGAAATCTGTCTTTAGAATACTCCATTTTGTTGTTGTTCTTAGGTGTTGGGCATTAATATAGAATTGTGGAGGAAAATCACAAGGAAACTGGAGATTCTTGCCCACAGAGAGGGGTAGAAGTTATAAAGACAGACATGAGGAACTAACTACTAAACTAACCTCATCCTCAAATAAGCAGCTGTTATTTTAAAAAGCACAAGTAGGAGACACCCAGCACTAGGATCTCAAACAGGAGGGAGACCTAAATCGTGCATAGTGAATTAATATACTTAAATCCTTAATAAAAAGAAAAAAAACTTATAAAAGTTATCATGACTAGAGCCTTTAATTGGTGAAAAGCTTGTGTTTATATCTTATCAGATAATTTCCATTTGTGAACTTCCCTTGAATTGAGTTTTCATTCCATTGAATGGAAAGGAAAACCACCAAATTTCAGCAACTCAAAGAATTTCAAATATCCCCTTTGCTTA
The DNA here is from genome assembly GCF_053574225.1 of Canis aureus. NCBI lineage: Eukaryota > Metazoa > Chordata > Mammalia > Carnivora > Canidae > Canis > Canis aureus. The sequence continues at coordinate 30,083,873 of NC_135635.1, forward strand.
ATCCATCTGTCAGTCCTTGCTTGAAAGGATTACACTCCCACATGTAAGTATGATATACCAAATGCATGCACACACTAATGAAAAGTACTAGGGCTCCTGGGTGGCTCAGTTGGTTAAGACTTTGACTCTTGGTTTCAGCTCAGGGCGTGATCTCATGAGTCCTCAGACTGAGCCCCATGTAGGGCTCTAAGTTCAGCAGAGAGTCTGCTTGAAATTCTTTCCTTCTGCCACTCCCCCAACTTGCGCATGTAGTATGTGTGTGGTCTATCACTAAAATAAATAAATCTAAAAAAAAAAAAAAATCAATAAATGTCAAGTAATGTCATCCATGGGAGAAACACTGCTGCTCATGTACAGAGAATTGTAAAATATATTAATTTATTTTTTCACTTTATAAACATTTCTGGCATAATATGAAGTAAACAAAGAAACAAAACCAACAATTTCTACATGAAACAGAAAGGAATAAACCACGATTTTTCTTTCTAATTTAACATAATAAAATTCTTTCTTTCTTTTTTATTATTTTTTTCTTTTTTTTTTTTTTTTTTTTTTTTCATTTATTTATGATAGTCACACAGAGAGAGAGAGAGAGAGAGGCAGAGACACAGGCAGAGGGAGAAGCAGGCTCCATGCACCGGGAGCCTGACGTGGGATTTGATCCCGGGTCTCCAGGATCGCGCCCTGGGCCAAAGGCAGGCGCTAAACCGCTGCACCACCCAGGGATCCCTCTTTTTTATTATTTTTTAATCTATTAAATTCATCCCTCATCTGCGTATGTGCTCTCATCTGAGAAGAGTAAAGCCTAATCTCTACATGACAATAGCTAAAATAGTAGGAAAATCCCCAAACTATAGTCTGTGAGAAATTTGTCATGGTCAAATTCAGTTCTACATCTTGACATTCTATCCATTATGTTGGGTATTGTTAATTAGCCATTCTAATATGTGGGTTTTTCATTTGTGTAATAGGAATAAAATAATAATATCTAAAGACAGAAGTTCTGAATCATGCACTTTTGTAGCCTTTCCTAGCTTAGGATTTATATTTCTATTTTTAAAAATATTACTCAAATTACAAAAAAAAAAAAAAAAAACAAAAACAAAAAAAAAACAACTTAATTAGAAAGTTTTCTCCAGGAAAAAAAAAAAGTAAGTTTTCTCCAGGTATAAATTTGGTAAATTTGGGCAGCCTGGGTGGCTCAACATTTTAGTGCCGCCTTCAGCCCAGGGCGTGATCCTGGAGACTGGGGATCGAGTCCCACATCAGGCTCCCTATGTGGAGCCTGCTTCTCCCTCTACCTGTGTCTCTGCCTCTCTCTCTCTCTCTCTCTCTCTGTCTCTGTCTCTCATGAATAAATAAAATCTTTTAAAAAATTGGGTAAATTTGATAATCAATAAATCAATCTCTGTTGGGATTGTGTTCAAAGGAAAACCTCGAATGTCAGTTATATATGTATACTATAAGAATAAATACAATATATCAAATTTATCTAATTCAAAAATAGTTTTATTTTTATTTCAGAACAAATAGAATAAATCTCTATTGCAAACAGCTGTTATCCTCTATATTCACTAAGCAAGAGAGGATGATTTTTTTATTCTGGATATATCTTAAAACTGTACAAATCAATAAAATATCTAAAGCAATGATGGGTATTAGTATGTAATCCTTTAGATATTTTATTGATTTGTATTCAAGCTTATAAATTTGAATTGGAAATTCTTGACAGGATCATGTGATCATCCCACTCATTCTAGGGATTCCTACCTCATCCTAACTAAGTTGCTATCAATTGTGAGTCCCCATATGTGATTGGAAGCTCACTGCTTCATGACAGAGGCTGTGGCATTATTAGATAATTCTGTTAGGAAATTTTACTTTAAGTTCATTTCAAATACATCTTTGAATAACTTGCATTCATGAGTTCTATTAATTACCTGTGGAGAAAGAGCCAACAGATTTACTTTTATTTCTACACAATAGCCCTTTAAATATTTGAAGACAACATGCACGTTGCCCTCTAGTTATTCCTTAATTTTTAAAAAAAATTAAATACATTAGATTTGTCTTATTTGGTTTTCTATTGAGTAGCCAATATAAAATTTTCTCTTTATAAGATCAGATATATGTGACTAAAGTGACTTGTTGTTGTTAAGGGAAAAAAGAATTAAGAAAAATAATAAATGTTATAGCTCGAAAAATACTGGTATACTCATTAAAATGTGATTAAATGTCTAAACTTCCAGTACATTAACACTGACATTTTATTTTTTAAACAGTGTCAGGTAATGAAGGTCAACGCAAGCAAGCGTTCTGCTTTTGGCCCTTAGTGAGAAGCGCACTGTACTTGGACTTCACAGCAGGGAACTGTCAGGCGCTGTTCTCCTCTGTGCTGCTTCTCTCTAAGCACTAGCTTGCAGCTGGCTCCAGCATATGCTAGTGTATGGAGATACTTTCTGGGGTCCACCGCCTCAATCACTATTTAATGATTAATTACCACAGTCTGATGTCAGGGTGAGACATTCAATGCTTCAGGTAAAAATCTTAACTATAGAAAATGACAGCAGGCAGAGTTTTGAAAGCTGAGTTAACTTTGTATTTTTTCTGATGAATTACTCCATTTTTCTAACCACTTGTAAAGAGTAAGGTGAAAAAAAGACAAAATCGTCAAGTAGCAAACGCCAACAATGACAGGGGTGATATTCAGCAGAATAGTCTGTGATTGTCACTCACAATGAGAATAGTGCAGACAGATACACAATAAGTAACTCTCTACTGGAAACCAAGCAAACAACTTTCAATTGACATTCCAGGACATAATGGATCTGAGCTGTGAAAAGAGTCTACTAACAATGTTACCTAGTAAGCAAATAAGGGTGAGACCTATTTTCCACCAATATCTGGTTTTGAACTCCCTATATAATGAATAAAGAGGTGACAATATTCTTTAGCTATACTTACCTATATTTATCTTATAGGAAATCAATAAAATATCTTTTTACCAGATTACTTCTGGTAAAAAGTCCAACTTGATGTTAAATTATAGTAGTATAATTGTCTATTTTCAGTTCTCAATAACTGTATACAACTTTGAATCATTTATACTGAAATGTTTTAATTGAAAAAATGAAGCAGCAATTAGAAAGCAAATCTTAATCTAAAACATGCAAGCTCAAAGTGAATTTTTGATTCTGAGAAATTTATATCACAATTTAAAATAATACATGAATTATTAAAATTTTTCAGTGAATTAAATTAACCTGCATTTTTATTCATAAATTTTAATTATTAGTTTTATACAAAGCAAGTAGGAAGTTTAAGGTTTTTTTAACTTAGTGTCCATATTCTTATAGTTAATTTGAAACGAGCTCAAAATATTTGTAGAGAACCAGGAATATTTTTTTAAAAATCTACCAATTAGCTATTGTTCAATGACATTGATCAATACCCTTAGCATATACCTTGTCAGTGGACTCGTAAATGACTGGAAATATTGTAAGGGTATAAAAACAATTCACTGAGATCACTCAAGATTACAATGCCCATTTGTTGAATCAGTTTCAGAATATCACCAATCTGTAAATGAATCATCTTTAAATGGACATTTATAAATTTATTACTTAGAGTACACTTTTTTTCATTGAATGATTTTATAAATTTTGAATAGGTTTCTAGGCTAGGCTGCCAAGATACTTTAACTTAAAATTGAACATCTTAATAAAAATTATAGCAGTAAATGTTAATGTGAGATAATATATGGTATTGCAACTATAAGCTTATTTGCATTTATGTTTACCTTTTTTATGCGTAGATTTAAATTTTGGATGCAGGGACAACATATATACCATTCCATGTCCTCAGCAATGAATAAGGATTTGCCTTTCATGTTCACCTATCTCCTTCAAATTGTTCCACATATGCCTATGACAAACAGGAAGTCCTAATGCTTTTAGTTTTAAATACACAAGGGTCATGTGTAAGTCATACGGTTGGCGTTGAGAAACTTCTCTGTTAGGACAAGGTAAGACAACACTCTCAATTCACTATATATAGAGGAAAAAAAATTTTTAAATAAGGAAGAATTATAATTCCAAAGTTAGTTTTGATTTTCCCTATCATAAGTAGATATAGAAAATTAAAAATTATATATAGTCTCCAGAATACAATAGAAATATAGTCCATTTAGGTAACATTATTGTTCCCAGCATTTTACATGTTATTTAAGTCCATTAAAAATTATAAAAGACAATTTACTTTGTTTATGGACTTTAAATCATTTAAATATTTTGATTTTTGTTGTTGACCACGATTTCTCATTTTGAAACCAATTTAGCAAGTTCCAAGAGAGGTGGAAGAGACAGAACTTAAAAATTCCAAATATTCAGTCAGCAAAATATAGATAATGAGAATTAGATGATTTGTCCTAGTATTATTTCTAGGCTGTTTTGAAATTCCCCACAGTGTTGCCATAGTGTAGCTCTGAAATATTATTACTTGAGTAGGCACAGAACAGTTCATTTTGGGCTTGTGTTAGGTGCACAAGAAAAAAAGGATGACGAGATTGGTGAAGGAAAAAATTTGGGACATCCCTATTTTACAATATCCTCAAAAGAGTCATAGTATAAAGTTGAGTATTACTGATATATGTTAATCTTGATTCTTGTTGAAATGGTCATGCAATCACAAGGTAAGCAAGTGCAGTGTCTAATCACAAATATAAAAAAGGTACCAAGCTCATTCAGCCTACTTTAAACCCTGAAATAGGAGCTTTCTAATTTCATTGGGTTGATCTGGCATATTTATATCCCCTATTTAATGAAGCCTGAAGAGTCAAACTAGTAGTGTTATGATGAGTTAACACCACAGCTTTGATTGCTCACCATCCAAATAGCAAAATTTCCTAATATCTTTTTATGGGACTTAAAAGACATTAAACTAAATATGATTGCTGCTCCATAAAATGGTAGAACAGTTTTCCATATACTGTATATATGCAAATACAATATCCCATCTCAACCTCCAGTGCCCATAGTAAGCTACCATTACAGCTTAGATTGAATAACTATTATTGGTTTACATGCTTCTAAATCTTGCATTTTGTGTAACTAAGACAGAGCTAAGCTTTCAAAAAATAGAACAATGCCTTATACACAAGACCATCTGGTTTAAAAGCTTTGTGTCATTATGCAAAGTACCTTTACCCATTTGAAATAAATTCATAATACACACTGAAGACAATGCATATGACCTGAAAATTACAAGGGAACCTTCTTAATGTCAAATGTTTCATATACCTCTCATTCCTTCAGAGAAATGTTGGTGGAAGTAGAGGATTCAGAAGAAAAGGGAATCATATTCTAAAAGTACAAACTTCAGTGGGTATATACTGTAGGGACACTCAATTTCTAGCTTTTAAGAGTAAATGCAAGAAATGTATAGATCATTATTTTATCAGCCACTCAGGATTACCCAGATTACAAAACTCTTACAGTTATGAATGTTAGTAGATACACCTCAAAATTGCAAGGAATTCTTATGAGGTTCATTTGTTTCCTTCAAGTTGGTTGGTGTGAACAGAATTGTGTAAGGTGAGTTCATGAAATGATCACAAGGTAAGGCTTGAATTTGTTGCTCTAGTATATGCCTTCAGTTTATGAAAGGTTTTCCCCTTTCCCCCTTATGATATGCTCAGTAAACTTTCCTTTATGGCTTTCTCCACATTTTTTCACTGATATGATGACAACCATGATGATCATATTTTATAGAGGTATGCTCTTTAACGCACTGATGTGTAAAATAGGTTTACTGTACTCAAAGCTACACTTTACTGGAGAAGCTATGTCACAATTACTTGACAGTAATGATAGACAAAATTCCAAATAGCCTTACTTTGGGTAAGCATCACAACTTGGGATACCTATCTGGACTATTTTACTTTGCCAACTTCTTCTTCCTTTGTCTCTCAAGTAAATTCTCTGACGAATTTTCTGTGATCATTGATGGGACCTGGGACTCTATTTTTCTTTCCAGTGAAAATAGTGAAAATAGTGAAAATCACTATTTCTTGACTCTTAATTTGAAATAGGAATACTATTTATTTTGGACTTAAGTGAAGTTAAAAACCATAAATCTCTGTCTCCTAAGTCTTAAAATAAGCATCTTCCTGTAGTTAAATGTATTTGTTTTGATTATATTGCATGGTGGAAGAATTTAAATATACTAAATTATTTACATTTAATATAGAAAGCAAGTGTTCAGAAACTCTTGTTTCAAAATTAAAATACGTTTTCATTCAACCATTCAAAAATATAGAGAAAAAGCCAATGAAAATAGGACATGGAAATCCATAGACATGGAAACAAGACAGTTAAGTTCTCAACTGAGTAGTAAAATATACATTTTCCAATTTTCACATGAAATTTCACAACACTTGAAACACTCAACCATATTAAGGACTAAAAAAGGGGTCAGAATATAGACAAAAAATAATTTTGTGTTTGTGTGTGAGGAGGATATCCTTTAAGAAAAGTGATCTGTGAGAAACTTTCACCCAGGCTGATGGAATGTGATGCTTCCAGGAAGTATCCTACCCTGTGTTTAGAACACATGGTATACTAGGGTCTGCCGCTTGCCTGAGAAATTTAGAAACAAGAGATTATCTCTGATAGTGGTGGAGTCAAGAGATTACCTGTACAGTAGTATGGAACTACACTCTTAATTTGCTGGAATAAGGATGCAACTATTCCCAGGCACCAGATGTGGGCCACATGAAAGGGAGTGTTGATTAAGAATCATCTTGGATTCATTTTAAAAAGACTACTCAGAGGACAGAAATACTTAGAAAACACTGGAAGAGAAATCCTAGGGGATGATAAAGGAATCATCTTGCAAAAGGGATCATCAGAGGACAGGGTATCACCAAATCTTAGAGAACCTATAAGAGAATCTTTGCAAAAGAAGAATCAGATTTAAACTTCTGCCAGGTTCAGAGAAACAGACCGCTTACAGGGCACCATCCAAGTAAGACAACTTTTACTTTGCTCTTACCGTTTTTCCTTTTTTTCCCCCCTCTCATCCTTTAAGTATTCCAAACTAGCTAGCAAAGCATAATATGGTTATATAAGGACGAGGGTGGAGAACTGGAGAAAAATGCAACTGATCCTTTACTAATGGAACTTTAATCTGAAATAGTAGGCCCTAGATGGGTAGAGAGGGAAAATATTTAATGCTGAATCAGAGACTTAGAGGATGCAGACTCAACCATAGCATATGTTTGATAGCCCTGTTCTGTGATATGCTTCAAGCTTGAAAATTAGAGCTTTTTTTTTTTTTCAGTTTTCCAGTGAATAACTATTTTTATATTTTCTGACCACCAGAAACACATATGCTAGTTTTGATCTGTATTTAATATGCAGCATATTTTAGCCAGGCAAGGTGTGTGTGGGGGAAATGCCCTAAATAACATATTTTTTTCCCTGGAAACATATTTATTTTTTCCTTCATTGTCAAGAACATTTTGTTTGGTACAGAATTATACACTGGCATTTGTTTTCCCTAGCATTTTTCAGACAGAATTCTGGTGTTCTTTGGTTTAATTGTATCTTTTGAGAACTCAGCTATTATTATTGTTGCTAATAGAAAGCCAATAGACTCCCTTTTCCTTGACTGCTTTCAAAATCATCTCTATGCCACTATTCATTTGTTTGTTTGTTTTTTAAATATTTTATTTTATTTATTTATTTATTTATTTATTTATTTATTTATTTATTTATTTAACAGAGAGAGAGCAGAAGCAGATGGAGAAGCAGGTAGAGGAAGAGGGAGAAGCAGGCTCCCTGCTGAGCAGAGGCCAAGGTGGGGTTCCATCCAGGACTCTGGGATCATGACTTGAGCCGAAGGTGGACACTGAACCTACTGAGCCACCCAGGCACACCACTATGCTGCTTTTTAAATACTAGTTTTGTATTTGGTGCCTTCATGTGGTGTTCTGCGGGTTCTTAGAGTTTCATGAATCTGTGTTTGATGTATCTCATAATTTTGCAAAATTTGGGGCCTTATCTCTTTATTCTTATGTTTTTCTCTTTACTTTCCTTCTGACATATACGATTTTAGATCTCTTCACAAAGTATGTCTTTTGCATTCTTTTTTGTATTATACATTCTTTTATCCCTTCATGCTTCAAACTGAATATTTTGTTCTAATTCTCTCTTCCATTGTCTTTAATGGCTATTAAACCTATTCACAGAGTTCTGAATTTTAGTTATTGTATTTTTCATAAAATTTCCATTTTTTATGGTTTTGAATTATTTGCAAAACTTCTGCATTGTACTGAACACAGTAAGCACATTTTTACTTAAAAGTCTTTAAAAAAAAAGTCTTTGATCTGTTGTTTTTTTTTACTCTTAGTTTTGTATACACCTGGTTGATTTTTTAATTGAATGGTGGCCTTTGAGAATGAAAATATTTAGGGAAAATATAAAGCTCTGGATTATACTATCTTCTTTGACAGATCAAGTTTTAATTTTGGCATTAGGCTAAATTGGAAGCATATCACCTTTACTTAGTCGGATATTGAGCTGATATGAAAACTGGCTTTAGTCCTTGCAAGGACAAGTCTAAGCCCTGTTTATCTTGTTCATTCAAGGTAACCCCTCAGAATCCCATCCTCAAGTCCATAGACTTCATCAGGACCTCACTCCTTGGTGAATCCTGGGCTTCAATTTTTGTATCTCTATCCTCATGAAACTGTCAAAATCTTCTCAATCTCTCTTTTTTTTTCTTCTCAATCTCTTGACTACAAATTTGAAATCAGCAAAAACAAAAACAAAAACCCACAAAAAATAGAAAAAACAAACCATTACAGAAATTGTGGTGCCAATGTATGGCTCTCTATTGGGCTTCTTCCTTTATTTCTATAATTTTATCTTGGCCTGCAGTCGTTGCCACCCAGATAGCTCTCTCTGATGCCTTTAAATATATATATGTAAATCTCAAACATACATACATATGCACATACATACATATTTGCATATACACTTATTTGCACTATATCAGTATATTTGCAAATATATATATAATGTAGCATATATTTTATATAATATATTGCATATATAATTATAGTGTAAATATAGATAATATATAATCATATGTATACATATACACACATTTAATTTAGTAAATTTTATTATTCTCAGTGGAAATGCTATGGGAAGATTGGTGTGGAACAGGTCGCCAACCATAGCTAGAAGTAGAACCAATGAACTACCAGAAGAAAAAGAGAGAATATATAGGCTTTTTGAATTTCTGTTCAATTCCAGTAACACAGTTTGACTCATTTGAGTCCTAGGCATGGGGTGACATAACTGTGGTCAATCAAGTACATGCATTAGAAATTCTGTTAAAATGTTTTAAATAATTTTAACAGATATAAAAATCTTTGCTTGGAAACTCCTGTTATATGTAGCTACCAGGTTCTGATGAGGAAAAATGCCTCTTTCAGGTAATGACAGCTTTGAGATAAGTGTTGCAGACTGTCACTCATATTGATGCTAGGGAATGTTTCTGAGGCAATCCTACATAATTACACATATGGTCACAGCCTCTTGCATTTAACAGAAACAGCAGAGGTTGTAGGCTTTTATGTCTGGTCTACATGACGTTGTGGACACATATTAGTGTAATTTGTTCTTTGGCATATCAAGTTTCTTTACAAATTTCATCCCCTATTAAATCTGGAATAATATTCTTATCAGAGGAATGTCCAGTTTACAAATAAAGGGTAAAATGTTAATGAAAAATAGAAGTTACAGTGGTGGGGTATTAATTATAAATCATAACTGTAATATTTAGATTTATTATTTCTGTATCTGGGATAACTTCAAGTGACCATTCTTAATCTTGTTATTTAACACACAGTAACATAAATCTTTAGGTTATATAATGAATGGAAAATAGTTTAGAATTTAAAAGTAATGGAAAGAGCTCCTATATATGCTTTAAAAAGAAAAATCCAAAGTGGTTAAAAGTTCCAGTAAGAAACTAGGAATTAGATGAATGCAGAGGTTTTAAATGTCAGTGAGGTAGAAGTTAAATTGGGAGAGGTTCTAGTCTTCGTTGATCATACTCTCTCCTATTCAATGTAAAATGATAAAGAAAAATAAACATAGTGTTGGCTTATTTGCATATTTTAAGTGCTTGTTTAGATACTTTTCATCATTTAATACAATAATTATTACTTTGCTATGCTCATACTATGTCTTGGACATTGTTATAACCTCTTTGAAGTCTTCTGAAGAGCATATTATTGCTGCCCATATTTTCTAAATAGGAAAATTAGCACATAGAGAGGTTAGATGGCTCTCCCAGTATGAACATTTGAAGGGGGATCAATGCACTAGACCAAGTTGAAGTAGGCTTAGAGTGTGACTTATGCTCTAAAGTCTAGACTCAAGGCAGTGACTAAGTAAGAAACAAAAAAAGTTATACTATGTAAATAATTTTCTTATATGAAGCATTAATAAAAGTCAAGTTAATAAAAATCTAGTAATGATAATAAAAATCCAAACAGGCTTTCTATGCTAAATTGTCAAATAAGTAATATACAAGTGTGTATAAATAAGAAAATAGACTATAAGAAAAAGTTTACTGGCTACACTGGCCTTTATGTTATTACTTTAATTGTTTTAAAACACCATTTTAAATTATGTGCATTGAATATTTTTCTTGAATGCAAATACAATTTGCACTAAGACACTGTGGTTTTTATAAACTAATTGACTTCAAAGAAAAAAAATAGCACATGGAGACAGGCACTCAGAAATGTTTATTTTTTTTTTTAAGATTTTATTTATTTATTCATGAGAGACAGAGAGAGAGAAAGAGAGAGAGAGGCAGAGACACAAGCAGAGGGAGAAGCAGGCTCATTCAGGGAGCCTGATGTGGGACTTGATCCTGGGTGGGTCTCCAGGATCAGGCCCTGGGCTGAAGGTGGCACTAAACCACTGAGCCACCTGGGCTGCCCTCAGAAATGTTTCTGCACTTGCACCAGAAGTCTTCCAAGTCCAAGTACATAACAAAAGTATTCAATTAAAAAGTATAATTTTCATTGGTAAATTATATAGGAACTGATATTATCAAAGAAATTCATTCACATTACCTAAGTAGGACAGACAATGTTTGGATCAATTTTGGATTAAAACTTAGAATTTTAAAGTGCATAATTTTCAGAGTAATTTATAGTTAATTAGTTAAATGGCATTGAGACACTACTTCAGCGTCTTTATGTTCTCTAGCATCTTTAAGGGAAAACTGATTGAAGGTGGAGACTATGACTTGTGCAAAGACCTTAACCATATTTCAGCTTTTTGAGAAAAAGGGAAATATGACAAAGCATTTAGAAGTGCTAAGAGTTGATCTTAAAAACTCAGTTTTTGCATGAAAAAGAAACTAGGTAGCATAAGACCTACAACAAATACAATTTTGTAAACTAAACAAGCACAAATACATCTAAAACATAAAGCTATTTATTTCACTTTATATACATATACATATCCAAGTGTATATTTAAAATATATTAGAATAAATGTTATTTGGGGAGTGTTAGTGATTCTGTGAAACTGAAGATATAGGGAAAATATTTAAAAATGCAAAAGGCTTGAAAACTGATGAAGTTATCATGCCATGAACTAAAGATGTAATTAACTCAACAATCTGCCTCTGAAGTGTAAAGGGGGAAACAAAGACCCAGTTTTATATATTGAACACAGAAAAATATCCAAGTTATATTATTAATTAAAGAATAATATGCTTTCATTTAGTGTATCTCTGTGTGTGAATTAGCCTTTATCTTTATACTATTCTTTAACCTTACCCTAGTTTCATTTAGACTCATCAATTTTTTTATCCTGTATTTCCTCAATATCATTGAAACTTACTATTAGTTATTAATCTTTAAGACTACCATCACCATTCAATTTTTTACACTAAGACATTGCTTCCCAATACTAGATTTCTTGTTGTATCATCGTCAAAAATTTTCCCATATCCATCACCAACTCCCTTACAAAAAGTACCTTTTTCACTCATTTTTTCTTCACAGCTATTCACAATTATGCCAATACACTTCTTTAAAAACAAAAAAGGTCACTATCATACATAGAAATCCAGTATTATCATAAAATCATAGCCATATGGATGAATACAATTAAGATAATACTGCTATATTCTAGAATTTTTAAATAGAAACTAAACATTTTTAAATCATCATGCTATAAATAAGTTCCTCAATGTCTATCTGGCATCGTAAGAAATGACATAAAAATGATTCCACTCATTGTTAGCATAGTTGGAGAGAACTATGACTTTTTATTAATAAATCACTGGTTTGGGCTTTAATTTTAAGTAATCCTAGGAATCCTAATACAAATATAAATGTAATAAGAAGGATAAAAAAACTCTTCTATCTTTTCTGATAAGACTGGAAACTTAGAATCAATGCCTAACCAAATCATGCAAACATATGGCTTTAATTTTTCAAATTAATTCCCAAACTTTTTATAATTCTTCACCAATAAATCTCTTGTGTATACAGAAAGTTTCTAGATTTCTTTAAAAGATTTATTTATTTGAGAGAGTGAGGGGGGAGAGGAAGAAGAAGAAGAAGAAGAGAGAGAGAGAGAGAGAGAGAGAGAGAGACAGAATCTTAAGCAGGCTCCACACCCAGTGTAGAGCTCAACATGTGGCTCTATCGGGCCACCCTGAGATCATGACCTGAGCTGAAAGAGCCAGACGCTCAAACAACTGAGCCACCAAGGCGCCCCAAAAGTTCCCAGATTCTTAATAATTTATTTCTTTTATAGTAGATGTAGAAAAAGGATTTGACAAATCCAGACTCATTTATGCTAAAAGATTAACAATAAATTAAGAAAGGAGAATTTTTTTCAAGTCAAGAGTCTCTCAAAACCTATAGCTAGCATCATACAGAGGTGATCTTTACCTCTAAGATGGAAAAGTAAATGAATCTCTTCTCTTTACCATTGTACTGGATGCTCAAGTCACTATAGTCTAAAAAGAAAAGGAAATAAAAGAAATCCATGATGGAATGAAAGAATAAAATCTGCATCTATTCACTATATGATTCTCTATGTAGAAAAAAGATATGCACAACTACTATAACTAATAAACTAGTTCATCAGTGTAGTAAGATGCAAGATCAATAAATAAAAATCAATTGCACTTCTGTATACTACCAATGGGCTCTATGAAAATGAAGTTAAGAAAATAATACTCTTTCAGAATGACAAAAAATGAAATATTTAGGAATATCATATTAAATTTAACAAAGCACTGAACTTAACAAAATAAGTTCAATATTGGGATCCCTGGGTGGCGGAGCGGTTTGGCGCCTGCCTTTGGCCCAGGGCGCGATCCTGGAGACCCGGGATCGAATCCCACGTCGGGCTCCCGGTGCATGGAGCCTGCTTCTCCTTCTGCCTGTGTCTCTGCCTCTCTCTCTCTCTCTGTGTGTGACTATCATAAATAAATAAAAATTAAAAAAAAAAAAAAGTTCAATATTTATACACCGACAGCTCCGTATATTATTGAAGGATATCAAAGAACATTTAAACAAAAGGAGAGATAACACATTTTATGGATTAGAAGACTCAATATTTATAAGATGATAATTTCTCTCAAATTGATTTATAGATTCCCAATGCAATCCCTATCATAATTCCAGCAGGCCATTGACAGAAATTGGTAAGATAATTCTAAAACTTATTTGGACATGCCAAAGTATCTAAAATAGCCAAATCAATTGCCAATAAGACAAAATTTGGAGGACTATACATCCTGATTTCAAATATTTTATAGAGCTACAGTAATCAAGACAATGTGGTACAAAGGTAATGATAGACAAATGGCCAATGAAACAGAATCAAAGGTCTCAGTGTAATAAAATAAACCCTTACGTTTATGATTGGTTGGTATTTTACAAGGATACCAAGATGACTCCATGGGAAAAGACAATCTTTTCAACAAATAGTGCTTGTACATTTGGATAAATATATGCAAAAGTATGAATTTATGTTATTAATTTACAGCACTTATAAAGATTAACTCATAGATCTAAATGTAAAAACCTAAAATTATTCAACTTTTAGCATAAAATTTAGGATATCTTCATGATCTTGGGTCAGGCAAAGTTATTAGGTATAATAGAAAAACCATCAATTCAGGACGCCTGGGTGGCTCAGTGGTTGAGCATCTGCCTTTGGCTCAGGGTGTGATCCCTGGTTGTAGGATTGAGTCATGCATCAGGCTCCCCAGTGGGAGCCTGCTTTTCCCTCTGCTATGTCTCTGCACCTCTCTCTCTCTCTCTGTCTTTCTCTTAAAAAAAAAAAAGAAAAGAAAACCAAGATGCATGAAAGAGAAAAACAATGATGATTTATACTTAAGAAAAATTAAAACCTGAATGCTTCAAAAGACAACATATAAAAGCAAAACACAAGCTACAATCTTTGAGAATATATCCACAAATCTTTATATGTGATAAAGGACTTCTATGTAGAAGATATAAGGAACAAAATAGAAGGCAAACAAATTTTTTTTTAATGAGCTAATGATTTGAATGACCATTTAACCAAAGAAGATATACAATGGCTAATAAACACATAAAAAATGCTCAAGTAGTCATTAAGGAAATGAAAAATAACATCACTATGAGACACATCTTTTTATCCAGTAGACTGGCTATATTGAAAAACGTAGTAACAATTGCTGGCAAAGACAAGGAGAAACCAAAACCCTCATACATTGTTGATGGGAATATAAAATGGCATAGACACTTTGGATGGTAGTCTGATAGTACCTTAGAGGACTAAATATAGTAACCATATGACTCAGCAATTTCACTCCCAGGTCTTTACACAAGAGAAATAAATGCTTATACCCACACTAAGACTTGTACATGAATGTTCACAGCATCATTATTTGCCATAGCCAAAAAGTAGAGACAATTTATTTTATTTTTATAAAAAATAATAAGTATATAATAAATATATTCTATTTATTAATATTTTATATCTATATATTTATTATAAATAAATGTAGATTAAATGTAAGCATAAGCATATTAAATATATAACATAAAATAATAGATTATTATATAAATATAATTATATGAATATAAAAATAAATATAATAAATGTTAGAGAGAGAGAGTGAGTGGAGTGAAGAACAGAGGGAGAAGGAGAGAGAGAATCCCAAGGAGACTCCTTGCTGAGCATAGAGCCTGATGTAGGGCTTGATCCCACAACCCTGAGATCATGACCTGAGCTGAAACCGAGTCAGACATTTTATTGACTGAGCCATCCAAGTGCCCCCAAAATAGAAACAGTTTAAATATCCAGCAAAAGGTGAATGGAAAAACATATCTCTACAATTGCCTGTTGTACTAGGATAATGAGAGACATATAGACCAATGGATCAGAAATGAGAGTCCAAAGAATAAACCCTTACAATTTTTTATTGGTTGTTCTACAGTGGTGCCAAGGTGATTCCATGAGAAAATATAGCCTTTTCAACAAATAGGGCTGGTATCATTAAATATTATTCCTCTTGGTCTCTAATAATTTTGTCTTGAAGTATCTTTATTTGATATTAATATAGCTATTACTGCTTTATTTTTTCTTTTCTTTTTATTTTTTTAAGAGTTTTTCTTATCCATTCATGACAGGCACACAGAGAGAGGCAGAGACATAGGCAGAGGGAGAAGTAGGATCCCCACAGGGAGCCTGATGCGGACCTCAATCCCAGGACCCCAGGATCATACCCTGAACCAAAGGCAGATGCTCAAACACTGAGCCACCCAAGCATCCCTAATTTTTTTCTTTTCATTACTGTTTTCTTTCAAATAATGTTTGCATTATATATATATATGAAATTATTTGCATTATATATGTGAACATATATAGTATATCTGTAGTATATAGTATATACAGTACATATAAACTATATATAGTATATATACAACTATATAGTACATATAGTACATATATAAACTATATATATAGTATATAATTTCATCCTTTTACTTTCAGATTGCTCATATCATTATATTTGATTTATTTATAAATAGCACATAGTTGGGTCACACTTTTTGATCTGTTCTGTCAGTTTCTGTCTATTAATTGTATTCAGATCATTTAAATTGAATGTAATTAATGACTATTAGGGCTTAAATGTACAGTTTTATTGTGATAAAATAGATATAATATAAAATTTATCATTTAAGTCATTTTAAAGTGTATGACTCAGTGCCATCTAGGAGGTTCACAATGTTGTGCCGTCATCACATCTACATAATTCCAAAATATTTTTATCACCTCAAAGGGAAATCCCATGCCCATTAGGAAATCTGTCATCATTCTTCCCTCTCTATAGCTGCTGCCAACCGTTGATTTGCTTTCTGACTTTCAGATTTTTCTATTCTGAACACCTAATATAAATGGAATCAAACTATATGTGAATATTTTGTCTGGCTTCTTTTGGTTAGGGTGATGTTTTTAGGGTTTATGAATGTCATAGCATGTATCAGTGCTTGATTCTTCTTTATGGCTAAATAGTATGTTATTGTATGACTATGTTACATTCTGTGTCTCCATTCATTCATTGTTGGGCATTTGGGTTGTTTCCATTTTTTTGTTATTGTGAATAGTGCTGCTCTAAATCTTTGGGTACAAGTTCTTGTCTGACACCCATTTTCAATTCTCACTCTTCACTAGGACTTTTCTGACACCTTGTGAAGAGCAGAGGAAGGATGCCCCATGACTGTGAGCGGGGGTGGAGGCTTCTCGCATGATCTCCACTGATACTATGGGTAGAAAAGAGGACTTTGTAACCACTCAGTAGAGATAAATGTCTTGGCTTCTAACTAGATCTTCTCTGGCATTACCTACATTTCCCCCCCTCTGTGGCAAGAACAGGGTAATTACTGTTTAAAAGTGTTCTGTCTTGCTAGGTTGCCCCTTTTCTAGTCCTTTGGTTAGAGAAAGCAGGCTTTTATTGGAGGTTTAATTTTGTTTTTGTTTTGTTTTGTTTTGTTTTTGTTTTTGTTTTTCTACTCCAGTAATAGTTCCAGGTTGGTAACTTCACCAAATCCAAGTATAGACTTGCTAGCAAGTCATATAAAAATATACTGGTAACATTTATAGTATTGTATCAGTTTGTGACCCAGGCATCCTAACCAGTATCACTTATACTTCACAAATACTTCACAAAAGCACATTTTCAGGATAGAAACTTTGGAAAAATAAAATTACTCAGATACCATACTTAGGTAAATGTGAGCATTTGACCTCAGAAAATGCTTACATAGCACATACGTAGAAACTGTAACATGATGTCTGAGCCAAAGAGGCCTGTCTCCGAGGATTGAACTAGAGCTTTCTGCATCCCTAATTCTGAAGATAGGATTTTTTACTGGTTAAGGCTGGTGTGTGTTAGTCGTTGCCAAAGTTTCCCACCTAACCACTAGCACGGTCAAAATCTGCCTACTAAGTCCACAGCAGCTTTTCTGATTTAGAATTGCGTTTAAAGGTGAAATTTCTCTTTTTTTTTTCTGCAGTTGCCCAAATTAGATCATTTAATGAGGTTACCCTTCCTCATTGCAAAGGAACTTCTATGGCTAAAAAGGTGAAAATTCTTCCTCATGAATTGGTCGATTCGGACAATCCTTTTGTGATTTTTTAAATGATTTTTAAAAATTTATTAATCAAGATAGTCACTGTGCTTGCCCTGGGATACAAAATGAGGGAAAATAGATTGCAGATATAAATCTATGATTATCTATAATTCTTAAATAAGCATCATCGTATGCTTGCATCATTAATAATTTTATCAGGTATCAAAAGTCTGTACTAAATGCATTGTAAATGAATATTAATTATATGCAGCAATTAACTGTTAATTTGAATAATACATGAACATGCTTTCATGCTTTTTAATTTTGAGTGCTTTGATTTTTAAGTACCCATCAAACCATGATATGATTTGAAAATTTTAAAAATTAATCATCCATATTGATAGGTTCAAAAATTAGAGTAAATGTTTTTGTTCTATAATCTTACTTTTTAACTAAATAAAAGTTGCTGCATCAAGTTTTAGTATCATTTTAAAATATGTCCTTGTAGAAGTTGCCATAAATGTCGACATTTTCAGCAGCATAAATTTATAGTGACACTGAATTTTTATGACACTATAAAAGTCCCTACTCATGATGACATCTACAGCTGCATTTTCACAGAAATATAAGAATTTGTATTTTAGACATGCAGTTTATCCTATCTGGTTTTTCAAAGAAAGAAAACTGGGGTAACAAATATTTCTGATATCCCCAAACAAGTCAAATATATGTCACAGGGATTTAAATATCTGGTTTCATTCTTTTAATATTTGGCAGCTGAGGAATCTGTTACTTTTAAATCAAACTGGTTAGAGAAAAGAAAAGAGGGGTTTAGCTGGAAATTGGATGAGCTCATTAATGGAAGAAAGAACAGATTTTTACAAGGATAAATTGGTGACAGAAACAAAACTGTCATTATTTAAGTACCCAGAGACTTCCTGAACTATTTATTGTCTTAATCAGTGTAACAGTTAAGACTGTTGATCTAAAAAAAAACTTAGAGAAAAAAATATTATATATAAGTCAATTTTTAAAAGTTTATTTGAAGTTGAAAAGAGGCAATATTTGTGTCAGGATAAATATAACCAAAATATATATAATTTCCTGATTAGGCCACAATTTTTCCATTTAATGATCTTTAAATTTTTGTACAGTTAAATCTAATCAAATGCTAGCTGCTGCTTCTTGAAGGAATGGCTAGGAATGTCTCAAACAGAAATTTCCAAATGATGTGCATTTTATGAACCATATTGGCTGATCTCAAGCAATCTAGAGGAACAGGAAAGTTGTGTTTCATGTATAGAACAACTTCTGGCAGGTTATTCATTCTAAAGGAAAAGTAACTTTATACACGAAGTATTAGTGTAAAGGGTAAGAAATATTTAATATAGCAGCTGTCCTATCTCACCATTTATCATGAGTAATTTTCTTGTTTTCTGAGTCGTTTTCTTAAAATCGACCAAGTTTGAGGAAAATGTTTACTCTAATTACTACTAAATAACTAAATAGTAGTTGCTAATATTTTTTTAAAGATTTTTATTTATTTATTCATGATAGATTTAGAGAGAGAGAGAGAGGCAGAGACACAGGCAGAGGGAGAAGCAGGCTCCATACCGGGAGCCCGACGCGGGACTCGATCCCAGGACCCCAGGAATGCGCCCTGGGCGGAAGGCAGGCGCTAAACCGCTGAGCCACCCAGGGATCCCGAGTAGTTGCTAATATTGATATGTTTGTCATACATACACATGTAGAGTATAATATAATATAATATAATATAATAATATAATATAATATAATATAATATAATATAATATATAATGCTATATAGATAGAACAATACTATATGATGCATTTATAGCACAGTAATATTGAAATATATATTAGTGCTATGAAACAAATTTAGAGCTTGGCAACTAAAGGTATTATGTGAATGTAAGTATGAATAATAGCTTAATTTCATAAGTAAGCAAAATATCTAATGTCATTGATTATAGTTGGTTTATACTACAATTTTAAACATAATAAATTTTATTTTATGAACCGTTAGAAAACATGAAACAATTTAACTCTAAGATCTTTCTACTATGCTAATGTGATCCTTTATTTGTGGTATGACTTGCCCTTTCCACATTTTTGTTTCTCAATTTCAACATTGTCTCCTTAGTAGGCCTTCTGTTTACATTCTAAGTTCATATTCCCCAACACACAACTATTTATATTTCTTTCTTAGTAGTTTGCACTTATTTGTGAACTTTTTATCATTTTTTATACAATAGACCATAAACTGTCTGGGCATATACTAATTTCTTTTTCATCTATATGTAATATCCAACATATTAGTGCATAATAGGTATAAAGTTAGTATTATAGATAGGGAAAATAAATGAATCTTATCTTGTGAACTAAAGAATAAAAGATCTTGTCTTAAATATCTTAAAGAACTAAAGATCTTTTGAACTAAAATATTTAGATATATTCAAATATTATTTTTTCCTTAAAGCTGCTAATTGTATGATCAATTTTACTATTCTATCATGTAAAGATATTCAATTAAAATGTAAATTTAATTGAATTATAAACCATATGGTTTTTAAAATAAATGACTATATGAGCGCCTGGTGTGCTCAGTTAGTTAAGCATCCAACTCTTGGTTTTAGTTCAGGTTGTGATCTCAGGGTCCTGGGATTGAGCCCCACACTGAGCATGGAGTCTGTTTGAAATTCTCTCTCCCTCTCCCTCCCCAACTACTACTCCCTCATTCACACACTCTCTCTCAAATAAATAAATAAATAAATAAATAAATAAATAAATAAATAAAAAAAATCTTTAAAAAATAAAATAAATGATTCTATCCACATATGTATTACTAATGATAGATAAAATTTATGTAACTGTTACTAAATAAGAGACAGAGTGCTAGTGGTTTTATAATTATTATTGTATGTGATCTCCAAAGCTGTATCATACGGTAGATACTATTTTTCACCTCTTAAATAAAAAAAATTGTATCCTCTCATTGGAGAGTGAAAAGAAAGAATGAACGAGAGAATAAAACAGCATAGAATAGAGTTAAGGAAAGGAGAACAAGAGAGAGAGAAAGAAAAAGAGAGAAAGCAGTGGGAAAGAAATTTTGAGCAGCTACCCTAAACCTTTAAATGAAAACATCATTTGAGTAAGAATATAATTTCAGTCAATGGGGATGCCTGGGTGGCTCAGCAGTTGAGCATCTGCCTTCAGCTCAGGGTGTGATCCTGGAGACCTGGGATTGAGTCCCACATCAGGCTCTTTGCATGGAGCCTGCTTCTCCCCCTGCCTGTGTCTCTGCCTCTCTCTCTGTGTCATGAATAAATAAAATCTTTTTAAAAAAAATCTTCATTTAAAATAATAATAATAATAATTTGAGTCAGTGTACCAGGGTGGATTTGAGATTTTGTTTGTTTTGTTATGAGATTTAATAGTATTTCATTTTCTTTCCATTTCTCTTTGGAAGTGAGTGGATAAATAGGTGTCTACTATTTCTTTTGAATTTAATGCAATGCTGAGATGAACTTCTATGTGTGGGTTACATAGGGGAGCAACTTTTAATTTAAATCACAACACTGGTCAAAAACACATGATTAGTTAAGGGTACATTTTCATTTTAAACAGTTCTTGGAATTATATTTTTAGAAAATAAGTGTTTGACAAGACATGAGTTCTGATTGTCTCTAAAACATTGTAAGTCATATAGAAATTGGCTATATACTCTGCTATAGAACTATTATTTTAGAGACTACCAGATGTAATTGATATACAGCATTATGAATTCACAAAATTAAGAAAGCATAGTAAAATGCTTTATTAATGTGCAAGCTTCATTTTTTTTTATCTTCTATTTTCTAAGAATTTGTGGTAATCTCTAGAAAGGAAAAGGATCTCAGTGGAAGACAGGAATGTACTTATTCAGGGATTTTTGCTTGTTTAGTAGGAAAGATAATTTCCACTGGATCCTGGGATGCCTCAGTAAGGCAAAAAGCAAGCAGCTTTGAATATTGCTGCTTTTAAATTAGTAGAAACTACATGCTCCTTACAAAAATGGAGATATTCTTAGAAAGTGCTGTATTAGAGATGAGGAAAAACTATGCTGTTGATAGAATCTCTTACTGAAATGCAAGAGGTAGCAAATCTTAGAAGCATAAAAATGGTGAAGATTGAGTGTCTGAAATTTCACATTAAAAATAAATTTTGCATATTACATGTCTTTGTTTTATGACAAAATACCTGGCAGCCATTGATTGGTTACGCAATTTGATAGGTAGCTATCTACTGCAGTAAACACATGTTCAATGCATAATAATATGCCATCAGGAAAAAATTCCACATGTGTGTTTAGGTCTGGGGGATTCCTTTGGATGGCTATTTGTCAATGGTAATCGGTAATGTGGAAGGTCAGTTACCCCTGAATCCAATCAATATGGCAGCGATTATAGCCAAAAGCTGAGGGAAAAAATTTAACTGTTGTTTCAAACCCAAGTGACTTCTAAATTTCCTTTTCTTTTCTTTTTTTTTTTTCTAAATGGACCCAGGAAGCTGCGATTTTTTTTGTATATTTTTTTATTGGAGTTCGATTTGCCAACATATAGTATAACAGTCCTCATCCTGTCAAATGCTCCCCTCAATGCCTGTCACTCAGTCACCCCATCCCCCCTGCCCACCTACCCTTCCACTACTCCTTGTTCGTTTCCCAGAGTTAAGAGTCTCACCTCCTCTGATTTTTCCCACTCATTTTCTCTCCTTTCCTCTATGATCCCTTTCACTATTTTTTTTTTTTATATTCCCCACTTCAATATTAGGAAAAACACTTAAGGACAGGAAAGTGATAAAAAGAAACTGAGTCCAAACAGTACATAATGAAGATATCAGGGTGGATTTGGGGAGCAGGAGGTAATACAGATTAAGTTTCCATCTCTTGAAATCAGATCTCTAACAAGCAAGGTTCTTGTACATGGGAATAAAGGAATTCCTCACACTTAATCATGAGGTCCTCAGAGTTTTAAGTCAAGAATCAGACCCTGTTTAATTTTCATTACTGAGTGTAGAATTAACTTTCTTATTGCCTTGTAGACTTCAGAATGCATGGGATAAATTTAGTTAGAAACTGGTGCTAGGCCAGGATTTTTATGTTTAAAGGGGAGAACTGAAATGAAACCAACTGCAGCCACAAAGTTAATTGAGAACTAAGTCTTTTAATACAATTATTTAACTTTTTATACATTTTTTATAGTAAGGCTTTTTATACAATTATTTGACAGTCTTTAGTTTGCATTGACACAAGTTTACTATTCTAGATAGTTTTTCCCCATGGTATTAGTTTCTATTGCTGTTGTAACCGATTACCACAGTTTGTCACTTAACATAACACATATTTATTATCTCACAGTGTTATGGTCACAGAACAAAATATACTAAGGCTCAACTGGTTTCCTTTTAAAGTCTGACAAAACTGAATCAAAGTATCCATATGATTCCATTGCTTTCTGGAGGCTTTGGAGTAAAATGTATTTCTAGATTCATTCAGGTGGTTAGAATTCAGTACCATACAGCTATAAGACTGAGGTCCCCATCATTTCCTTTGTTGTTTCTTTCTCAGCTTCCAGAGAAAGTTCACATTCCATGTTTTATGTGCCTCTTTCTTCCTCTGTCTTTAAAGCCAGCAATGGTGGGTCAAGTCATTCTCATTCTTTAAATTTCTCTGCCCACTCTCTTTGGGTTCATCTCTCCTCTCTCCTATTTTACCACATCTCTCTGACTCTACCTGAAGAAATTTCTGTTTTTTAAGGGCTCATGTCATTCTACTCTGCCCAGTTGGATAATCTGTCCCTCTCTATTTTAATGTTAATAATTTTGTTTATATCTTCAAAGTCCCTTCACAGAAGTACTTAGATTAATGTTTGATTAAATATTCGGGGACAAGATTCTTGGGGAACAGCTTTAGAATTTGGCTACAAAACCCAGAAAGATACAGCCACAAATAATTTGAACATTTTTCTTTTCCAGGAACTTACTGAATATCTATTTATATGAAAAACAGACTTCTCAACTAACCTTCAGAATACTATCCTTATCATAATAGATTGCTCAACTTACTTTATTAAATAGGCCATCTCTTCCAAACTCTGCCCCTGTTGTGTCTATCAAACCTAAACTATTATATCACAACCTTTGTCTTCTTCCAGTTTGACCTCTTCATTGAAAACTAGTCACAAAATCTTATAAATATTCCATCTACCACTGAACTCTGAATTCAGAGACTCCACTAAGACTTTGAGTAGGTAGTGGTCATTTTTGCTTTAGTAAGCAATAAATTTGGTTTTTCTGTATCATCAGGCTATTTTAATGGCCTATTTTTCGAGAAGTCTATAGTCAACTGAGGTATTCTACATGTCTTTCAGTTTTATTGAGATTTGATACCATGAAGAAAGGATTTGGTTATAACATCAGCTTTCTTATCTTACACATTCTCAAATAAGTGGGAATTGAATTCTATCATTTCTGTTTTTGATTCCAAAATAGTTCCAAATTCCAAAATACTTGAAATATAGCTAGATCTCTGGAAGCACACAGGCTGAAAGAAAGCATTGTCCAGGATCTCTCAGAGGAACCAAGTTAGCTGGAGGAGAAGAGACTTTGGCTCAAATTTGAATATGCCTATGATAGGGGAGATTAAACAGACTTTACTAGGAGAAATGGGTTACAGGAGCAAAAACATCTGTCATATATAAGTATGCAGAATCTTCCTCTCATCTGAGTTGTTTTGATTTGTTTAATTAGTATGATGGTGAAGCTAAAATAAATCAGAGAAAATGACTGATTTATTATAATAACATATAAACATAGCACTGCTTATTGTAGACAGAATAGAATAGGAAGCCTGGAAGAAAAGGAGTAACAGGAATTGAGTCAGTAAACCACAAAGAAAATCACTTTTAGAAGTTAGTTTGAAGAGAATACAGGGGAAAGAGATGATAGTTAAGATTTCTGAGGAGATTAAGAGAGTACTCTTGTGTGTGATTGAAAGAACAGAAAAAAAAGTTGTTTTGTGGCATTCAATAAAATGTCTCATCAGTACGTTTTTGAAACAGTTCAGAAGCGGTCTAAATTTCCTCTCAATTTTGCTTTTTTGGATACTGTATCTGAGTTATTTTTGATGTAACATAGTGCTTTCCTGCCATAGTGCTAATATGATAAAAAAAAATAGCTTTTTTCCAAGTTACATAGAAATAAGAACGGTAAAGTTTAGAAAAATTAGGGAACAAGCCCATGACAATCATCTGGTAAGTGATAGTGATGTAACATGAATCAAAATGGGGAGGGTTACACCAGAAGGAGTAATGTTGTGCAGTAGGAGTGGGCAAAATTTTGGTAGGAACCAAACAGGAAATATTTTAGGCTATGCAAATAATATGGTATCAAGTACTGAATTCGGCTATTGGCAGTCCAAGAGCAGCCACAGACAGACAGTACATAAGTAAATGGGCATGGCTGTTTTCCAATAAAATTGTACTTGTGAAAATTTGTGATAGTTCCAATTTAATCCCTGGACCAAAGTTTGTCAAATCTTGGTCTAGAGCATTTGAATGATAAAGAGAAACAAATAACTATAAGGACTGTGGAATTGACAGTTTTGATAAGTATCACTGATTCACTGAAAAGAGAAAATGACAGATACAGATCTACTAATTAACAATTTAAATAAAATTATCAGTGTCAAAGGTCCTGAATGGCAACATATAAAGAGACTCTATTTCAGAGCAGGAGAACACACTCAGCTGATGACTAAATGCATGATTTAATTATAATAGTAGTACAGATTAATGGGAAATCAAATGATCATACACATATACCATAGCCAGGGAGGTGACAGGGAAAAAGTGGGACCATGTGACTTGAGAGGGCATAACTAGGTTGGTGCACTGGAGAACTTTGAATCTTCTGATTCCACTGGACCCACTGGGCATGCTAAAGTATTCTAAATCTCATTTTTATTTATTTTTATTTTTTATTTTTTTAAAGATTTATTTATTTATTTATGATAGTCAGAGAGAGAGAGAGAGAGAGAGAGGCAGAGACACAGGAGGAGGGTGAAGCAGGCTCCATGGTGGGAGCCTGACGCGGGACTCGATCCCGGGACTCCAGGATCGTGCCCTGGACCAAAGACAGGCGCTAAACCGCTGAGCCACCCAGGTATCCCCTCTAAATCTCATTTTTAAAAGAGAGATCCCAACTGCCTTGGTTGGAGACTACTAAGGGACTTCAAATGAAGTGGAGGTTTTATAGGTAAATGTTCACATTCCTCAGGATCTGCCGCCACTTTTCCTTTTGTTCACTAGAACTGTAACTTCTCATATTGTGAAATACCAGCATGTCCAGGCTAGGTAAATGTTAGGCTCCTAAGAAATGTAAAGAAATATAAGTCAATGGAGCTGTAGGACTGAGCTGATATACACCAGTGGAAACCAGGAAACTCCACTTTATTAAAGGTCAGTGTTGAATATAAAGCTGAATAAGTGGGCACTCACCAATGATACAAGATTCAACAACACATGGGAGTGGGCACTTGGGGGTTGTTTGTATTTGTTTGCAAGCTGGGGAAAAAAAAAACATTACCAGACCTACTGTGGTCAATAGTGGAGGAAGGATCAAAAGCTCAGAAAAGTAGAGATGCTAGAATGGGGATGCCAGTCTGTAAAAGACTGGAAAACACAAGAGGTGATGTTCTAGAAGACCCAAGTGACACTCCATTTACAAAGATGTTAAGATTCTAATGAGAAAGTCCCCAGAATTGCCAAGAGTTCTGTAGTGACTGTCCTCTGAAGTTTAGAGAATGCCATTACAGAATTGGGCTATCTGGTGGCAATGCAGAAGACTAAATCTCAGACAGGGAGAGAGAAAGATAGAGAGAGAGAGGGAGGGAGACTAAGAATAACTGACTAGAAGGCTGAGAGCTGAGATCAGGTACCCCAATTAAAAGTCAGAATCTCAATTTCCTGATTCAAATCTGTTTTCAGACCAGACCTCACCAGCTAACTAAAAGGCCACTTCTCTCTAAAGAACCTTGAAACATCACAAAAAACAGAAAACAATTATAGCAATGGTTTTCTTAGTTCTTCCCTAAAAAGACATGTAGGCACTTATTCTGTTGGCCATACAATGATGAAACCAAATCTATTGAATTTTTTTTATACAGAGCTAGGGATTATGGCTGAAGTCTGGAACCTAAATTTCCATCAACAACTTCGCATTATAGCAGGAACAAATGGGGATTGGGTAAGTACGATATATAGGACTAGCCTAGGATTTTTTCATAGGGGGTCTGTTGAATCTCTAACCCACCCATTCCCCAAATTTCTATCTGAAAAGGCATACTTAGAAGTTGTCAAAATGCATCATATTAGTTCCTTGACTTACAAAATAGCAACTACAGTATTATGGTAAAAAGGATGAAGAAAAGCCCTGAAAGAGTTCCTAAACCTACTGGCAGAGATTCATTCACCACCTCTCCAAAACCTTTCAATTTATAGCCTTGACCAACCAGTGTAGTAAGTGATCATATACTGTCTTTATCTGTTCTCTGATTAGCTTCTTCATTATGCTTGATATGCATGTAGATTATTTCATCATTTTCCTGCCACAAATCATCCCATTCTTTATTTTCTATATCTGTTAATTACAACATCATTCAGGCTGAACCAGAAATATCAGAGTCTGTTTTACTCATCTCCCATGTTTAATTCATCACAAGGTCCTAACAATTTTGTTACTGAAATACTGCTCACGCTCCCTTTTATCCATTCCTATTGACAGTGGTCTAATTTACGTCTCTATCACATTTCACTTGATTAGTCTAACCACCCCATTCTTCCTCCTCTTACTTACTCTACTTCATCCTCTATATTGCAGCCAGAACTCTCTAAAATGTTGGCAATTCAGTCATTCCTCCATTTGCAAAATTTTAAGAACTCCCTGAGGCCTACAGGATCAAGTAGAAACACTAAAGTATGAATTCAAAGCTCCTTAAAATCTGGTCTCAGTATGAATTTCCAACTTTACATCCCACTTATTCTCTCCCATCTACTCCAATTATTTCTGCTCTTGTTTCCTTCATCATTATCCAAAATATAATGTTCTTTTCCAACTCCCCTTTTGAGTCTAGTAAATCTTATTTAGACTTCAACTTCCAAAGATCTCATATTATCTCCATTTGAGGACATTTCTATTCCTCCCTTCCTTCCTCATCATTGCTATTCCTGTCTTCTACCAGCCCCATGACACTGCCTTTTCACACCACACTCGCACTTGATACAAATACACACACACAAATCACAAAAATACACACACACAAAATCAAACTTGACTGACTCAGTTAAGTGATTATGGATACAGTGTTTTAGTGTTAGACAGATCTTGTTGAGCCTCTGCTTATGTTTGAGTCATTACGTCTGACTGAACTTTAGGAAGTTTCTAAGCCTCTGTGCCTGCTAGTTTTCTCATCATCAAAATGTGTGTTAAAATACATTACCCTCATAAGAATATTGTAAGGATAACGACATGAGATAATGAAGACCAAGTCATCTTCATTGATGCATAATAATTGTACAACTTAGTTGTTATTGCTGTTTTCCTATACACACATGTAATATTTATCATACACATACATATGTATGCATAAACAGAGTATCTGCTAAATTGTGATCTCTCTGAAAGAAAGTTTTGTATTTCATTCTTATTACTCAGATTTTTAAATGCTTGGAACAAAGTAGTAACTTAATAGATATTTGGCAAAGTAATATTATTTTTTATATCCTATATTATTTTTAAGGTATAGTAGGTGTTTACCAGAAGCTCTTTGACTTTTTTTTTTTTTAATTTTTATTTATTTATGATAGTCACACACAGAGAAAGAGAGAGAGGGGCAGAGACATAGGCCGAGGGAGAAGCAGGCTCCATGCACCGGGAGCCCGACATGGGATTCGATCCCGGGTCTCCAGGATCGTGCCCTGGGCCAAAGGCAGGCGCCAAACCGCTGCGCCACCCAGGGATCCCGCTCTTTGACTTTTTGATGTATGCTTTAGCAACATGTATGACTAAAGTCTAATTCATGCAAGTTAGATAGAATAAAATTCGGAAAGGGTGACATATAATCAAATACTTCAACTTAACAAAATAGAAAGGATGTAAAAACATAGGCTCTACTCACACAGAAATGATGGATATTGTACATTACTTCAGATGTATAGAAGTATGGAATCATGTACTTGAACATACGCTATTAAGAAGTATAAGTATAAGGACACAATATTAATTAAATTATATTGAAAAGAAGCACAAAACTTGTCTTGAATTTTTCTGTAATTTTAAATGCTTGCTCACTATTAGCATGTAAGATATTTTCCAATCTGAAAAGACAGAAAAAAAGTACCTAATTTTTGAATTGTAAATCTGCCTCCCTAATACCTGGCAATAGAGGTAAAAAGTTTTAGATATTATTTTTAAGTTTTCTTAAGTGGGAACAACAATGTTTTGCAATTATAATGACAAAGAAATATATGATTTAAACATCTTAACACTATATCTCCAATGGAAAGAGGAGAATTGTTATTAGGGGCTTGGTCTAGAGTGCATCATAGTGAGATTTCTGCTTTGAACAGCCCTCACCCTTCATATTTATCTTATTGGAGTATTCTGTTAGTGGGTCATCTCATTCTTTCACAAACATTTATAAATTGTCAAGTTGGTCCTCTGATGTCACATTTCTTTTTACTTTCAGTAAATTTTGCCCAAAAAGGATTATTGCTTGGTTCAATATCATAAGACAGGTTTAAGCTAGTATATGCAGGCTCCTAATGCACTCTACATTTTGCAGAAGACTGCACAAAATCTCAAGTGGGATGATGCACACATTTATTGAGCTTTTTGCAGCAAGTCATATACACCTTGCTACTATAAAAAAGCAGGTAATATATATCTATAAATGTGATATTGATGGATATTAACATGGAAAAACCCACTTGCATGATTTATTGAGTAACCATCCCAAATTGGGCATAATCTATACATATTCCCAAACTTGTTCCAGTTGAAGCCTTTTTGTTTTTGTTTTGTTTTGTTTTGTTTTGTTTTTGCTATGGCTATCATAGTCCCAATAGTGATGAATGATTCAATCATTAGAATGGTGAGCAGCTTCACTACAAATGGACACACACACATATTTATATAAACACATATTACTGATTTGGTAAATTTTTAAATTTTGAATAATATCCATTATTCGTGGCTGATCTTGAAAATCTTCATTTTTAATCAAAATATGAAAGAATTATAAAAAATTAGGACTGATATAATTCAAACATTGTGACATCCTATTTAAGAATACAATTCTTATACATTATTATAGCGAAAAAAATTCCTAGCTGGGCTGAACTGACAATATATAACTGTTTAAGTGATTGACTGGTCAGCAATATCCTGGTGTAAAAAGTTTACACTGATCAGAATGGTGGGCAAAGTTGGTGGGAACAGAAAACCAGAAATTTTTTTTTTTTTATTTACTTGTTCCCATTGCTTCCAAGATTCAAAGAACTGAGTGTAATTAAGCCTCATCATGATTTACTGAAGAAAGTGATAAATCTTTTGCAGGGTCATATAAATTTTGGATTACATTGTACAACTCCATCTTTCATCCAGGCCTTTGATAACATTACTATATGCAGGCACTATTCCCTCTCTCTTCTGTTTCTTCTTTCTTTTTATCTATCTATCTCTCTCTATATATAGATACATTCATTTCTATACATACATATATAATATATATTTTATATTTACATATAAATATATATTCATTTAATCTTTCAAAATTTTTATATGGGTTAGGTAATATTTTTTAAATATTTAATTTAATTTAAATATTTAATTTTATTTATTATTTATGAGAGACACAGAGAGAGAAAGAGGCAGAGACATAGGCAGAGGGAGAAGCAGACTCCATGCAGGGAGCCCAATGTGGGACTCAATCCCAACTCCACGACCCAAGCCAAAGACAGACACTCAACCTCTGAGCTACCCAGGCGTCCCGGGCTAGGTAATATTTTTAACAGAAGACACTGAGCCTATAGAGATTAGATAGATTGTTCAAAGCAATAGAGTAAATGGCTTCAAATTCAGCCAGTTTATTTTTTTTTAATTTTATTATTTTTAATTTTTTAATTTTTTAAAGATTTTGTTTATTTATTCACGAGAGACACAGAGAGAGAGGCAGAGACACAGGCAGAGGGAGAAGCAGGCTCCATGCAGGGAGCCCGATGCAGGACTCGATCCTCGGTCTCCAGGATCACGCCCTGAGCTGAAGGCAGATGCTCAACTGCTGAGCCACCCAGGCATCCCTATTACTTTTTTTATTGAAGTTTGATTTGCCAACATATATAGTATGAAACCCAGTGCTCATTCCATCAATTGACCTCCTCAGTGCCCGTCACCCAGTCACCCCTTCCCCTGCCCACGTCCCCTTCCACTACCCCTTGTTCATTTTCCAGAGTTAGAAATCTCTCATGTTTTGTCACCTTCTCTAATTTTTCCCACTCATTTTCCCTCCTTTCTCCTTTAATCCCTTTCACTATTTCTTATATTCCCTGTATGAGTGAAACCATATAATGACTGTTCTTCTCCAACTGACTTACTTCACTCAGCATAATACCCTCCATTTCCATCTACCTCAAAGCAAATGGTTTCATTTAGAGCCTGGACTCTTAACACAACTCAGCTGACAGTGGTAGAAATAATTTTTTTAAAGCGTAGCATTCTGCTTTTACTTTATTTTTTTAAGATTTTATTGATTTATTCATGAGAGACACAGAGAGAGGCAAAGACATAGGCAGAGGGAGAAGCAGGCTCCCTGTGGGGAGCCCGATGCAGAACTTGATCACAGGATCCCAGGATCACATCCTGAGCCAAAGGCAGATGCTCAGCCACTGAGCCACCCAGGTGTCCCTAGCATTCTGCTTTTAAAAGTAGATTTAAAAAATCAGAATAATCTAATGAAAGCCAGGAACTTATTCCTAAGTATCACAGTGAAAAACTTTGTCTGCTAATAATGCAGCATGCCCCAAGAAGGGCAAAACAGAGCCACATATTTCTCTATCTCATAATAGGGAGGAGGTTTACAGCTCACAAAAGCAAGAAGAGACAATTATTCACTTCCTTCAGGATTATACTGGAAGAATTGGTTGGTTGGTTTGTTTTTAAGAGTAAGTCACATTTACAGGAATAGGTGCACCCATGTCTATCCTCTGCACTAGGCTACAGTGCCTAAGGCAGACTTGAAAAGATGCTCACTAATATCCTGAAGAACTACTGGAATTTTCAAAACTGACAAAAGAATCAGAAGGAAAACATTTCCTGTGAGGAGATTAAGATGTTTCTTACAGAGGGTTGAGGTGGTCTCCAGACTGATTGTCTTGAGAAAGATTCAGTGGATTTGGAAGAACAGGAAAGAAAAAGACAAGTCAGGTTCAAAGCACATATACACAGGAGACCTCCACCTTTATAGCAGTCTGTGTTTTCCTTTATGCATCCCAAGGAAAAGTTTAACTTTGCAAGTCAATTGTTAGATCTCCTATATGGTAATATTTGATATGGGAGACTTGAAATTTGTCAAGGCTTCATGTAGAACATCCTGCATCTACATTACAGCTTAGAGTGTTTGGTATGGCAGTGGTGGATGGACAAGCAGGCCACTGAATCTCCTTGTGAGCTTTGGCAAAAAGAGCTGGGCAACTCTTTTCAGTGATAGGATATGGTATTAGGGGATCCCTGGGTGGCCTGCCTTTGGCCCAGGGCGTGACCCTGGAATCCTGGGATCGAGTCCCGCATCAGGCTCCCGGCCTGGAGCCTGCTTCTCTCTCTGCCTGTGTCTCTGCCACCACTGTCCCCCATGTCTATCATGAATAAATAAATAAAATCTTAAAAAAAAAAAAAGGATATGGTATTAGTCAACTTCAGGTGAAAAACCCATTTCTTGGGAAATGTTAGAGAGGTCAGACTCATAAGAGTGAGTCAAGTAATACTTTAAGTATTACGTGGAACATGGGAGACTATGATGCTCCTTGTGGCATAAAGACATAAAGGTTCTTGGGGTGCTTCAGCAGCTCAGTCGATTAAGCATCTGCCTTTGGTTCAGGTCATGATCTCAGGATCCTGGGATCAAGTTCCATATCGTGCTTCCTGTTCATCAGGGAGTCTGCTTCTCCCCCTGTCCCTCCCTCTGCTCAGGCTTTCTCTCTGTCTCTGTCTCTTAAATATATTTATATATATATATAAAATATATATATATATATGTATATATATGTATATATTTATATATGTATATATATGTATATATATATATTTTTTTTAAGGAGAGTGTTCTTGTTATACTCAGTTCAATTAAACAAATAATGTTCTTATACACCATAGATTTCCATTTTTTTGAGGTGGCTTACATGCATTAAGTTTGTACAATCTAGCACTCTCTCAAAGTCTCTCTGAGCTCTGTGCTTCTAATACTGCTCATTAACTTGCCCAGTATTGTCAGACCAACAAAAATCAGAAGTTATCATCCTATGCTCTTGATAACCCTTTATCATGGTCTTGCAGGTTGATTTAGTAGACTAAAGTGACTATCCTTTTCAAAAGAATAATTCTGGAACATTCATCATTTTCATACTAATTTAATATTTCACTTTTATTATATATCAGTGATTGGAAGAAGTGATTAAGTGCCATATTAAAGGCTGAGAAAAATCACAATGGAAAGAAAGAAGGAATGACCCTCAAAGCGCTTCCCAACAGACAATGCTATCTTTATTTCTATAAACAAAGAACTTATCCTCTTCCCATCTACAAAATCTTGTGACTTTTTATTTTATTATTTTGTTATTTTAAAGATTTATTTATTTATAGAGAGAGAGAGGCAGAGACACAGGCAGAGGGAGAAGCAGGCTCCATGCAGGTAGCCCGATGCGGGACTCAATCCAGGGTCTCCAGGATCACACCCCAGGCTGCAGGCAGCACTAAACCACTGCACCACCGGGGCTGCCCTTATCTTGTGACTTTTATGAGTGAATTATAAATGAGGAAATTAGCAGCACACATCAATGTTAGTAATTTTCTGAATGTATGTTTGTGTGTACTTGTTGGGGAGGGTGCAAAATATGAAACACAAGAGTCAAGTGAAGTATATTATGGCACTGATCTGTCCATATAACAAGACTTTAAAAAAGGCATTTACTTCATTTCCACTGCAAGTATTTTAATCAGAATAGTCATTAAAATAGTAGAGATAATCAGCTAAGTAATTGCCCCCACCTTAACTCTAGTTTGTCTTTCTGCTAAAAGTCTCCAACAGATGCTTTCCTAGCCGACAAATTACAATTCATGTTACAGAGTTCATGTCCAGAGTTGTCCTTATTATACCTGACTCAAAAATCAACCTGCCATTTATGGCATAATTAAAAATTAAATGTCTCTTAATCATAGCACTAACTAGCAAGATATAGACAGACATAATTATATATTGAAATTGTCTAGGCTCTGCTAATTCCAATGTTAAGATATTTCAAAGGA
Source organism: Canis aureus (assembly GCF_053574225.1). Lineage (NCBI taxonomy): Eukaryota > Metazoa > Chordata > Mammalia > Carnivora > Canidae > Canis > Canis aureus. Next base: position 30,118,191 of record NC_135635.1, read on the forward strand.
AAAACCCAATGTCACGTTATATCTCCAATTCATTAATAAGCATGTTTTCTTACTCACTATTCTTCATGCTGTATTAACATGTGACAGGGGTCAAGATTACATCAAATTATAGAAAAAATTACTATAGTTAACAGTGCCATTTGACAGCTTTATGGGTAACTGCTGTTCTTAAATTTGCCCTGAACAAGTTCTATTTTTCTCTTTATTTCAGTGGCTTTTTTTTTTTTTTTTGACCTAGAAAAGCTAATTTTGCCCAAAATATAAATAATGATAATAATAAAATGTAATATGGTTGCATTTAGTTTCTTTTTAGACTGTATCATCTTTTTAAACTAAGGTAATAATAAGAGAAGGGAAAGGTTACAAATAATGGTTGCAAAAATTCCTCGATTATAAACAAATAACTATTTGAAATAATCTCTTTTTCTTTCAAGGATAACTTTTACAGTGAATAATTTTTGTTGTATAGATGTGTGGTCTAAAGTGAACCCTAGACTATGATATTAAAACAGATACATGCCTAATGCTTGAAGGAAAATATTGAATGTGCAATACTAATAATATTTAGAAGGGTCTTACTAACTTTGTTAGTATAGATTAAGGCTTAAATTGATATTTAAAATAATAGCATAATTGTGTGCTGTACTGAAGAAACTAGTGTATTTGTGTATATATATCTATATAGCTATGTTTATAAGTAGACATACATATATAGGTATATTAAAATAGCTATAACTGCTTTAAAATATATTAGAAGATTATCACAAAGCTCTGGATTTTCATTGTTGTTTATATTGAACACCTGACCATTTTTCATTTGCCATCATTAACTCAGTATAGCTTTTGACCTTAAAAGGGTAGCATTTACATAGGAAATCTCATCTTACCAGGATGCATGATGATATTCCCCTAAAGGAATAATACATATTGCAAATTACTAGAAAAAGGTCATTATTGTATTAAGTAAAATACTGTGTGTTTTTTTTTTCAAAAATTCAGATAGGTATTAGCCTCTGAATGAGATTACTTCAAAATTATATTTTTCAAGCTTTTCCTAATCTACATAAGTATAAGACTGCTTTAGAGCCCATTAAAAATTGAAAGTTTTATTTGCTAGAGTTTAACAATTTTATGTGTTTTTAGGTCTGCGTGTATAAGGCTATTCAACATGAACCTAGTGAGTTATGAACAAAGAATCATAGAATCTTTTTGAAAAGATCCAACAGATTAGTCACTTTTTTAAAAGGTTTGAAACCTTCTTTTCTTGAAGTATTATTATAATAAAATCTCATTGCTATAGTAATAAGAAACAAGCATCACAAATCAGCATTATGTAGCAGTGAAATAAAATATACGAGCAACTCTGATTTTATCTAATGTTACTTTCTCAGTTCTAACAAATATTCTGTAATCATTACATGGAAACTTACAACTAAATTTCGATTTTCAAGCTTTTTGTTTTTGTTGTTAGTTTGGTGATTTCGCATGTATTTTAGTGTAGGAATAAGAGGATTCAATTTTCTTATATATGCAGTGAATATTTGATACCTTTTTCAATAATAATGCACTCAAAAGACTTCATAGTTGAATAACAAATTTCTAAATTGCATAAAGTGTAGAATATTATGCTTAAGAAAAAATAAGAATTTTTTTACAAAGCTGATATAAATGAAATAGCAATAAAAAGGCATTGTAACTTTTATGTTTGATTTCCTGTTCTTAAATTGAATGAAATGAATGACAAATGGGCAGTGCTTTTTTTAAAAAAATAAATCTATAGTAAATTTAAATGTGAATTTCATTAATCACTTTCATTCCTTCAACAAATGTCTATTGGGCACTTTTTGTGTATGAGATGCTGAGTTAGATTGGGAATAAGTGATAAAATCCTCAGGAAACTCATGAACCAGTGGAGGGTCAGATATAAAACCAGGGTATTATGAAACATACATTTTAAGTGTCTTAATATGTGTTTGCATCCAGAATAATGTTAATGACTATAGACAGTATTACAATAATCTTCAGTAACTCATGTACAATGGTGACTCAATTGTTAATACTGGCAAGAGGTGTTTTTTTTTTTTTAACATATAAAAAAAATAGTATGTCGATAATGGGACAAAGTCACCAGCATGCTTTATATGTTGAATTGCCACCTTGAAGACTTCATCCAAGATCTAGGCAAGATCTCTTATTTTGATTCTAAGCATTCAATGACTTCTTGAGTGGAATAGTGAGAGGGGTATTAGAGCAAATGAGGGAATATTAGATTAAATAGGGTAATTTAGAGAAAAGAAGTCATTCCTCTAGGATCTTTGAGAAAAGTAACAAATGATTTGAGAGTTCTAATTCCATTTCATTCTTAATTTCACAACGTGAGAAGCTAAAGATTTCTCTGCATTATGTCTATAAACACCACACACTTTTTCTCTCCTAACCTCTGTCTCTGTCTTCTTTTGCCTGCCTGTGCAATGTTTTCTGGTTTTTTTTTTTTCTGTTTTTAGAGTTTTTGTATGATTCTCAAATACCTAATGCAAATAACTAGGTTGGATTTTAAGTGCAAGTATTAGGACCAAATTAACTTTAACAATAATAAAATGTTTCCACAATAGAAGAAATTAATTCAATTTATGACAAAGATTCTGCTCATGTAAGCAGATGAGATCTTATCTACTCAATCCTCATAGCCATTACTGATTATGTTCATCACATTTGATTTGCAGCCAGTGATCTGAAATATCTTTAATCAATAGGCATTTAACTAGACACCACACATCTAAATATTACTTGTTTACTTTTTGCATAAATCTCTACACGTACAATTCTGAAATTCACTTCAGTTATCACTTAGCAACATCTATATTTTACAGCTCTCTAAAATATTATTTCCCTCTATAGAAGTAATTTTGTTAATGTCTTTGACTTATATCCCTCATTGAGTTTTGACTTGTGTGATTTTCCAGCTCTGTGACTCTTATGCCATTATTTTCATCACTTTAAGTATGTTTATGGGCTGTCTATATATCTATGTTTTAGCTATGATCTACGTGAGCAAAAAAAAGTGAAACCTTTCTGATGTATCTGCATGTGGTACTAATACAGTGGGCATATAAACACAGCTACTCACTAACATCAAAAAGTCAATATAAATGTAGTGCTTTGACTTGCAGACTCAGCTTCTCATTTAGGCATTAGCAGACAGATAGCTATTCTTTAACAACAGATGAGGCAGGTCGATTCAAGTGTGTGAAAAGTCACCTTGCTAGATCTGCTCTGCCAGCGAAGATGTGTAGTTACAGATTCCACTAGTTGTCTTCAAGTTGTTATTCCCCTCATTACCATTTACTCAGCATATGCAGTCAGCTAAACACTATACTTAAAACTTGCCACAAACAGCTTTAAATCTACAGTACAAAGACTCCTAGAAGATACTAGTGTCAATAAATAACTCATCTTTTTGTCATCATAAATGGCAAGGAATTTGGAATGAAAGGAATGAAATGTGCACACGAGAGAGAAAAAAGAGAAAAGAGAAAAAAAAGAGAAAAAGAGAAAAAGAGAGAATTTGGTAAATATAAGGAGCCATAGATCATTCTAAGGAAGTTCTGTGAACAACAAACAAATACAAAACAATTTCATCTGTTCTCTATACTCTATTTCTTATCTAATCTCCCACTCTCACCTAAAAACATGAAATAAAACACTGACTTTAGTGAATAGAGGACTGCTGGCATTAGAAGTCCTGGTAAAATCAATTCCTTTGCACAGTCACTGAGATCCAGAGAAATTGTATAGGTCAGGAAAAGGCAGTGCAAATAGAATGAAGACAAAAGGTGGAAAAGTTCACATTATTCCATCTTGGCTTGGATGCTTAAGTGTTCCTACTCCTCTGTGCAGACTCATGATCCTGTCCAATTGTTTTTTTTAATAATAAATTTATTTTTTATTGGTGTTCAACTTGCCAACATACAGAATAACACCCAGTGCTCATCCCGTCAAGTGCCCCCCTTAGTGCCCGTCACCCATTCATCCCCACCCCCCGCCTTCCTCCCATTCCACCACCCCTAGTTCATTTCCAGAGTTAGGAGTCTTTATGTTCTGTCTCCCTTTCTGATATTTCCCACACATTTCTTCTTTAGTGGTGTCATCAGTGCAATATGAACATAAATACAATGTAAAATGTCTAATACTTCAGGTTATATTATTGGCCATACATTTATGATCTGAAGCTATTGCCCTGTAATACCAAATTTCTGGTATGATGTCTTTTTTTCTTATGTCAAGTATTACACAATATATTGAGTGTCCTCACTCAAATACATCCCAATGAGCAATGTTATTATTGTTTTTATTATTGTTTTCTGAAACACACGTTTTACCTCTTTTATCATTTTGACGCAAAATTGAATTAACAGGAGAAATGTATGTTAACCTGAGGCAATTGTTTGTGTTCCTTTAGCTCCATTATTGATGAAGAAATCTCTGTCAAAATGGGACATCTGGGTTGCTCAGCGGTTGAGCATCTACCTTCATCTCAGGGCGTGATCCTGGAGTTCTGGGATCGAGTCCCACATCGGGCTCCCTGCATGGAGCCTGCTTCTCTCTCTGCCTGTATCTCTGCTTCTCTCTCTCTCATGAATAAATAAATAAAATATTAAAAAAACTCTGTCAAAATGGACATTTTTTAGGAAAAATGTGAAATGGGCACATTTTGAATTACATGAAGAAATTTCATAGTTGTCTCTTGTCTTAAAAATTATGATGCTACCATAAGTCACAAAAAGTAGTATAGAAGAATGTTATTACGTGAATTAGCATTTAAATTGCACGGTATATGTATTATACATATTACACATAATACATGTGTATATCATAAAATGTACATTACACAGAAACCCATTATGACTTCAGTTTGGGAAGAAGGCAGTATTTTTGCATTAGCTCCTTCCTGACTTCCAGAGTTGCTCTTGCATGTGGCTTTGCTGCAGCCATCCTTACTATACCCAGGTCTCTGACTCAGATTTCAACAACAGCACTAGCAGGAATAGGTGGAAGTATGTCAAACTTTTAACATCTACTTATTTGGAACAATCTGAAGTATTAAAATTAAAAGTAAAAGCTTTTTAAGAAGTGTTTGAGACGTACTTCAGAAATTATTATGTACTCTATAATTATATTATAATTATATGTTACTATAATAACTTTATTAACATTTTTCTAAGGATATTTTTATTTGATTCTGTGTTAGAAAAGGTAGAAATTTGGTAGAGATGGTCACATATTTCAGAATGTAGATTACTTTTCAGAATGGATTAGGTGGATTATTTCTGATAAAGAAGACAAGTTTTAAACTTTTACAGCCTATAGGGCAATTTCAATTTTTAGAACAAAACATAAGAGAAATGACCTCTAGATCAACTTGAAGCAACATATAAAGGCTATCCTCATTTTTCTATGATTCCATATTTGTGAATTCTGCTACTTGCTAAAATGTATTTGTAAAGCCCAAATCAATACTAGCAGCGCAGTCATCCATGGACATGAGCAGAGTGGGAAGAAATGTGAGTTGCCTGACGTGCATGTTCTCAGTGGAGGTCGAATAAAGCAACACTCTGCCTTCTTGTTTCAGCTCAGTTCAGCTCTCATACTATAAACAGATATTCCTTTTGCAGTTTATTTTGTGCCATGTTTTTCAAATTTTTGTGTTGTTTTTTCTTTTTTTTAATAATCTAGCTACTTAAAATGTCACCTACTATTAACAAAGTGAAATAAGTCAATCAGAGAAAGACAATTATCATATGATCTCACTCATATGTGGAATTTAAGAAACAAAACAGAAGATCATAGGGGAAGAGAGGAAAAAATAAAATAAGACAAAATCAGAGAGGGAAACAAATCATAAAGGACTCAACTATAGGCAACAAACAGTTGCTGGAGGGGATAAGGATTGGGAGGATAGGGTAACTGGGTGACAGGCATTAAGGAGGGCATGTGATTTAATGAACACTGGATGTTATATGCAAATAATGAATCACTGAACTCTACCTCTGAACCTAATGATACACTATATGTTAATTAATTGAATTTAAATTTTTTTAAATGAAAAAAATTTAATAAAATGTCACCTAAACATACACACATAGTGTTATTGTCTAATGTTCCTAAGTACAAGAAGGCTGTGATGTGCCTCAGAGACAACGTGTATACTTGATAAAGCTTCTTTCAGTTATGAATTATAGTGCTGTTGGCCATGAGTTCAATGTTAATGAATAAATAACATATATTCAAGTTTCTTTAAACAAACACATGCAAAGAAGGGTTATATATTGATTGGTTGATAAAAATGCTGTGACCAGAGGCTCTAAGGAACTTCATTCCTCTACCTTTTCTAGGAGCAATGGCTATATATTTGTTAATTTACTGTTGGTGGTGGCTTTATAGTGCTAACTATAACTACCAAAAATAATGGAAAAATGTGTTTAAAAAACACACGGGTGTCAATAAAATAGAACTGGATTTGAATGCTGACTTTAGCATGTACTAGGCAATTATATTCGAGATCCTTTGTTTCCCTACCTATAAAATGGAAATAGCAAAACTTGCCTTATCTCACAAAGTATTTATGAGGCCCAAATCACATCCCATATCACACCAATTGCTCTCTCTCTCTCTGTCAAATAAATAAAATCTTAAAAAAATAAATATTTATACTGTGATCAAAGAGAAGTTGGAGGGGGTCTTTCATGAGGAGGTGAACTGGGCTGACGTATGGGGGGAGAAGTCAAAACCACAGGTAACCCAGGGAAGAGAAGAACACTGCTGGTTGAGGGAGCTATACTGAGAAGCACTGCCTCAGGGGAAAGGCTACAGAGTAAGTAGGGGTAACTCAAAGAAGAATGCCCTGGTAGAGTTCAGATGGCATAGAGGAGTATGATATGCTAGGCCTAGAGAGGCACAATGAAGTTTGAGATGTTAGAGTCTACAACTAAAATAAAAAATAAAAAAAATAAAAATAAAAAAAAAGGAAAGAAATATCTTCATCTCACAAGCCATGGGAGGCCTTTGAAGGTTTGAATTAGAAGGGCTGGAATGATGAGATTTGGGTTTTGGACAGATTGTTTATATCACAAGATGAGGAATGGATTGGATAATGGCCAGCATGGGGACAGATCGTTGTTTAGAGGTGATAATGGTGGATCAGAGAAGAAATGATAAGGTAAATTCTGGTGGAGATGAAAAGTGGAAGACTTGAGAGATTCAAATATTTGATGATAGCAACTGCTCTGGAAGGCAATTATCACAATTTTGTTGTTGAAGAAATTCAGTCTACAGAGGTTAAATGAGTGTTCTGTGATTACAGAGTGAGACAGAAAAAGAGTAAGAATTAGAACCCAGATATTGTGACTTGATCATTATAAGACTTCTAAATCCCTTCATGGAAGATCCTAAAGTTAGGAAGTAGATGAGAGAGGGTAAATTTACTCTCACCCCCATCTTACCCTCACTCCTTGTGGAGGCCGAGAAAATTAAGGCCATTCCACATTAAATTCAGTGTTAGCACAAGTCCCCTGTGCCCAGGCCCCTGTGAATAAGAGCTGAAATTCACATTACTTCAGTTATAGTAAAAAAAACAGCTTACAGCTTAACCTCCTAGAAAGCCCCATATTAGAATGAGAACAGAGCCCAAGCCAGGGGCAGGAAGCCCCATATTAGAATGAGAACAGAGCTCAATGCCCTTGAAAGCTGCATATCAGAATGTAAACAGAACTTGAGAAATTCCTCCACCCCTCCTGGAGGTCCCCTAGACCAGCCCATAAAACTAAGCTGAAACCCACCCCAGGGTCCAAGTCCCTGCTCCACTCGAGCTTGTAAATAAACCCTCCTGTGTTTGCACCAGTGTCGGCTCATTGGTGGTTTCTCGGATATGTAATCTTGGGCACAAGATTGTTGGCACAACATCCCAACATAGAAAGACCTTACTTACCAATATTTGGAGAGAATTAACCAAGACTCAGTTCAAGACTCAAGTTTTGAATAGCTTCAGTGAATTTTGCATGGCAGAGAAAGTCATTTTTAGCCTGTGTTTGTGTTGTATTTGGTTTTACTTTTTTTTTTTTTTTTTGACAGATTCTGAAGAAATGACAGTAAGGGAAGGTGGCTGAAAACAGAGCATCATGAGATAAGGAAAAGTACATTCAGAGAGAAAAGATTTTTTCAGCTCATGTGAAAATGAAATTTTAGACACAAGAGGAATTTGGGGTTTTAAAAAATGGCGGGACAGGTAATTTCATACATATTTCCATTTAAATTTCTTTTTTATTTTAGACTTCCAGAAATATTGTAAAGGTAGTACAGAAAGTCTCCATATATCCAACACCCATCTTCATCTAATGTTAATAGCCTGCATTATCATGATAATGGTTGTGACCCATCAAAGCTAAGAAATTAACATGGTACAATACTATAAGTAAATGCACACATTGCTTAGATTGGCCCAAATTACACTAATGTTGATTATCTCTTCCAAGATTTAATTGCCCTGTTCTCTTAGTCTTTCCCAGTCTGCGACAGATATTCATGGAGAAAATTGTTTTTCATATCCTTTATACTTTGGAAAAATTCTGGTTAGGGATTTTATAGAATGTCCCTCACTATGGATTTGTTTGATATTTTCTCATCATCTGAATGGAAGTTATAAATTTTGGTAAAAACACCATAGAGATGTTGTTTCCTTCCTATCACAGCAAATTTGGGGTGTATGATAGCACTATGTATCATTACTGGGGATGTTAATGGTAACCTCTTGTTTAAGATGATGTCTACCAGGTTTCTGCAGTGTAAAGTCCAGTGTAAAGTTAGTCTTTTTACTTTTCCATACTCTATACAATGAGTGACTCCAAAGTCTAGCTCACCTTCAAGGAATGAGAAATTAAGCTTTGCCTCTTGGGGCGGGGGGAATTATATATATATTATATACATAATTTAATATATATATATATATGTATATATATATATATATTAAAATCACCAGAGTAGTTAATAAATATTTTGGGGAAAACTTTGAGACTTTACAAATATCTTGTCTCTCTTTAAACTTTCACCCACCATGATTTGTGTTTATCGTGGATCTTGCCTGCAGCAATGCTTGCTGTGGCATTCTAAAAGTGGGTTTTTATTTCCCTTAGTCCTCCCATATTTATTAATTATAATTCTGTTGGGAATACCCATTGGAAGATGCTTTGCTCTCTGATTTACTGTGTAAAAATTGTATGAACAACCTATTATTTTCGGAACTTTTCTAATTGGAATTGATACAGACAAACCTTCCCCTATTGAAATTGATATGGAATAAGCATGGTCCTAGTTTCATTAACAAGGCTGGGCAAAAAAATACTGTCTCCCAAATGGCAAGTGCTAAATTGCTGTTGTTTCTGCAGCGAATGGGTGGGGCGGCAGAGAGAACAAACATACTAATAAAGTGGTGAAATCACCCAAGATGTTGCTTTCCTCTCATTTGTTGCCATTGCATTGTGAAAGGGCATCATGTGGCCAACTTGTGAAAAGCAACTGAAGTGGCATAAGGACAAACTTTAGTGCACTGTACTTGGTTAATGCAGCCAAAGAATTCTTAAGGACAACAATAAAAAGATGAATGCCCAACCCAGGAGGAGAAAAAAGTAGGAAAAAAAGTGGGTTGCTAGTAAAAGAAGCATACAAAAGTAGCAATAACAACAAAGCACAAGAATATATCTAGGTAGGCATGCAATCTCCTGTTTTAATTAAAATTGTTTTTTTCTCTCCACTCTGAATGAATTGGGAAATAGTTGTGTTGGAATAACAATTATTTTTCTCTGAGAATGATGTATTAGGATGAATATTTTTATTCACCAGAATTCTAGAAGGGTTGTTCATTCTGGGGGTGAAGTGAAGGAGTCCCAGAAAGGATTAAGAAGGCCTCTGTGCAGAGTGTACAGGCTTTTATCAGGGCCTATAATGCCTCTATGATGGAATGGATGAGCAGTGTACAGACTGGGATGCCATGGGGTGGGAGTCTATGAAGAGACAGGGGCATAGAAAAGAGGAAGAGATGTCTAAAAAGTCACAAGATTTTCTGATACTCTGTAGAGAATCTATGGGTTTCTTCAAGAAATACTAAAATAAAGCTTTATATTACTTTAGACTTCTCAAGATGGTCTGACCATTTCTTTGAGTGCAACTTTGTTTCAAAGACTTGCTCAGAAAAACCAAACAAACAAACAAACAAAAAATAAAACAAAAAACTCTCCCAAAAAACCGCAAGCAATCCCATTTTATGTGGGCTATACAAAGATGAGTTTTCCCAAGAACCTGATATTGTCCCCAAGAGCTCACAATAAATTGGTCCCATTTTATTTATCCATAATCATTTTCTACTACTTCCCAGTATGGCTATCCAATCCCAATATGTTGGTTTCCTGAGGATTCTTTTACAAATACCATTTCCTTTTTTGAGATACTCTTTTCTGGTTTTTTGGTAATTCAAGTTTTAAATATTCCTCAGAGAGGCTGTAAACATCATAAAAGCAGACCGTTTTCCTTGTCTTTGTAATCTCTTGCAGTGACTAGGAAAAGGCCTGGTGCAGAATGGTAACAATAACCGCATAAATTCAACCCAAACTTAGTTTTCCTCCCGAGGACTGTTTTTTTTTTTTGTTTGTTTTTTGTTTTTTATATATACAATAACCCATGTTGTTTAATTTTACTCTTTGAATTTGCAGAGAATTTGAGTTTGCATGAATTTTTTCTGCCCATATAAATTAATTGATGATTGGAAATATATTGTCTATATCCCATTATAAAGTAAGTAACTAAATAAGTAGTGTTGGATATAGCACCTGTCACCTAATAACTATGTACTTTTTAAAAAATGGCTGAATAAACATAATAGACTCTTAGGCAATACTTGTTTACTTGACTTGGAAAGAACACAGATATGGGATGTGTTCAAATAGGTCATAAAAGAGAAATATTAGGATATCTTAGCATTCAAATGTTAACACAGCTAAGTTCTTTTTTTCTCACTTTGTAGTTCTTCGATATGACAACATTTCTTCTCCTTATATGTAGATTTTGAAACTGTTGCAACAAATTCTATGAGTCATGAAAATTATGAGGCATGACTCCATAAATATCATTAAAGGAAAGCAATTGTGAATCTTAGATACCTTTGCATAATACTGTATAAAGAATGGACTCCTTTCTCTTCCTTTTCTACAACATCTTATTTCTCACAAACTCTGTTAATTCTCCTTCCATGATTTTCCCCCATTCTCTGTTAATTCTCCTTCATTTTTTCCCCATTCCTTCTACCCATGTTTATTTTTGGAGCTCTCATTAGATTACTTAAACAGCACTTTCACTAAATTTTCTGCCTCTAGTCTTATGGATTTTCCTTTCTGGAACCAGACTTTGCCTCCTATAAAGCAAATCTATTCACGTTAACTCCCTGATTATGTTCCCATGTTCACCCATTGTTCTCAGATAAAATCATTCCAAGTCCATGAATATAAGTTCAACATTTACTTAGAGACAGGAAAGATCTCTTTGCTTATTAGTGCAAGAGATATTTACTAAGCAACTACTATATCCCAGGAACTGCCAGGCAAATTAATTTACCTCTATCAGAGGACTTAGAGTCTAATTGTTTGGATCTGAATTGGGATGATTACCACTTATGAGTAATGTGACCTAGGGATAATGTCATCAGTCAGTTTTCTTATAATAGTACTTACCTCATTGTGTAGTTGTGAGGATTAAATGAGAAAATCCATGTGGAATACTTAGTGTCATTCCTGATACATAGGAAGCTATTAATTAATATTACCTATTATTGTTTAAGAAACAGAATTGTCCAAAATCAATTGCAAAGAATGAAGTATACATATACAGGTTTTATTTTGAGTAAACAACAAAAGAGGTGATTGAATTCAACTAAATATTTCCATTTAGTAATCCATAAAGTGATAAAAATAGGAAATATAAAATATTTAAAACTATATGTACCTAAACATAATTTTTATGTATTATATATGCCCCAAAGTGATGAAATATAGAAAATTATTTTCTATCTGCAGAAGTGAGAAAATAAAACAGAACAGAACAAAACGTCCTGACTACGGCTTCACACATTTGATCTTATGAAGAAATAAGAAAGTGTATTTGGCCATATTAAATAGCTATGACCCATTGCTCAAATGAGAGCCAAGACTAACAAACTTCATAGAACCATAGTCTTAGGAGAGCCCAAGCATAATCAATGTAGTACCAACAAACTGTTTCTATAGTTGCTCCCATGGTAATTATTCTCCCTACTCCCATAGAGTTCGGTGGAAGAGACAAGTTGAGTTCTCATCTGATGATGAGAATTTCTCTTATCTCTCCAATATAGTCTCCCTTTTCTTTCTTTTTTTTTTAATTTTTATTTATTTATGATAGTCATAGTCATACAAAGAGAGAGAGAGAGGCAGAAACATAGGCAGAGGGAGAAGCAGTCTCCATGCACCAGGAGCCCGGACGTGGGATTCGATCCCCAGTCTCCAGGATCGCGCCCTGGGCCAAAGGCAGGCGCCAAACCGCTGCGCCACCCAGGGATCCCTAGTCTCCCTTTTCTCTCACCTGCTATTGCATTACCTCACACAGACATTGTTTCTCTCTTGGATTTTTTTACAGAAGTCTTCCCACTGAAGTTTTTGTTTCTTAGTCTCTTCTCTCTGTATTAAACTCTCCATTGATGGCAGGGGGATTTTTTAATGCAGTCCTAAGTCACATGCCTGCTTTAATACCTTCAGGGGCCTTCTACTGTCTTTGGGAGGAAATCTCAGTTCTTCTAATAAAGCATGAGTCACTCATAATTTGGCTCTGATGACTGGCCACCTGCATATCTCACCGCTGCCATTTTGTATTGATGTTACAATCTTTAAATAATTTTCAGGTTGCCAAACTTCCCTTGATATTTGAGATCTTACCCCTCTCTCCTATTCTGTGTTTTCTTTTTTCTCTGCCTGGGAAGAAAAAAAAATTATATATATATACTTGTTTCAAGATTAAACTTTTACAGTGATCTCCTTTTATGACTCCATTCTTAGTTAAAGTGACTATGTGTCTCTAAAGTGTGAGAGGGAAATGTTTTTGAATAGGTTTTATGACTTTATCCCCGCAAGTATAATTGAATTGTCCCTGGGAAAAAGGATATGGGTATGTATGTGTACATATGTACATAAAGTAGGGTTATATTCCCATATTCCCAAGAAATCTTAGGTTGCATTTCCTCATCATTAATATTAAAATGTGTAAATCCAGCCATAGAAAAGATCAAATGAGCCCATGCATCTCAAGTGCTCCGCATAGAACCTGAAACATAGTAGGCTTTTGGCAAATAGCATCTTCCCCCGCACTCAAGCTCTCCACCCAATGGGAAGGTCTTTTGACTAATCTGAATTTAAAATAAAGACAATTAAATAAAGCCATGACCAAGTGGAAATGGCCATGTCTAGTAGCAAAACAAAATAACTTTAATGGGTGCAATTTGAACACATTTTTGCTCACACTAAAGGAAATGTGACTTTATTTTGTATAAATTCCACACTTTAACTTGGTAGACTCATCCTGTGGTCAGTTGTTGGTGGGATTTGGGGACAAAGTACCTTTAAACTTACCCTTTCTGCTTCCTGTTTCCTTCAAGTTTAAATAGTCTCTTTTAAATAAATGCCTTAAGAAGGTATCCAGATGCTTTGGGTTTATGTGGACTCATCATTAGGGGCCAAGTCTCAAGTCCTCATATTGTTCCTATGCTTTTCTCCAGATCTCTGCTTTCTCTATGATAGTCATCTCTAGACTGATCTCTGGTTCTATTACTCTGCTAACTTCTGAAATGCAGCTGATTGATGCGTGGCTTGTTCTCTTGAATCAGAGTGCAGTGGCATTCCCTTACTTTATTAGCCCATCCTTTGCATTTACAGAAGCATCTATTCAGCAAGCTTCTTTTTTCAGGCTATGTCTGGGCTGGCCACAAGTAGCTTTTGTGGCAGGGCCATTTGTTCCTTGCTACAGTAGAGTCATGTTAGGCATGCTAGTTTTTAATTTTTACAATTTATTTCCCCCTATGGCACTCCCATATCACATAGGATTCTTTTCCGTCTCATGAAAGGTGAGAGTGTTGGTTCTCTCTAATGTGCTATGGTGTTACTTTTTACTCCAGTACAGCTACCCTGAATTAACAGAGAACCATCTGCAGGTCAGTCTTCCCTCAGCATTCCAAATGAGGATCCCAACAAAATCATCTTTTGTTTCTGGCTTTTACCATCTCTTATCAAATTACACACACCAAACACACACACACACACACACACACACACACACAATTCTCAGGGATTCTGGTACAGTGAAAGGAGTTGAGAACACTCATGGTAGAGTGCTTGCATTAAATAACTCCATCTCCCATATTCCTCCCATGTTCCATGATACTATCAATCTTCTACTTCCTATAGCTATTAGGTAGGATTACATATCCTTCTCTCTGATGTGGGAAGTAGAAGAGGAAAGTGCTAGGCTTAGCTTCAATGAAGGATGAGATGCAGGAAGATAAATTATTTCATTGATAATGCAACACCGTTGGATGGCATTTGAAATCTATTATCCCTGTTACATACATGTGTAAGGTAGAGGAACAGAGTGCAGGTTATAAAAAGAAGACCATGTGATTGCATAGCAAGCCTTCAGATATTAATGGCATATGGGGAATAGTACTACCATCGGTTTAGTTATTAATCTTCCATCCTAGTTCAAACTGCAAACACTGACGATCTCAAAACCAACCAATCAATAAACAAGCAAGCATATAAACAGTCAACTTAGTATTTTTCCCGATATTTTATAAGATTCTTTTAGCTGGCCTACCAATGGATAAAAAATATAGGCCCATATGAAGAATAAGCCCTTGCATTATTTTACAAGCTACTTTTTATTATGTATGGTACACAGCTACAAAAGGTCACAGAACTAATTAGTGGCAGGTTTATGACAAAAATCCAATGCTCTTGATTCACTAACCTATATTCTTTTATCTAGGTAAATTTGTGACTACCTTCTCTTTATTTTTTTTCAATTTCACTATATATAGGTTAGAATTTAATTTCATTAAATATCAACATACTTGACTGCCTGTACACTGGACTTTATCTATTTGGAACTCTAGTTCCAATTAGATAAGGCTTCTACAGTGAAGTCCTAGAAAATTTTATTTATGTCTTCTCATTTAAAAATAGTAGTGGCAAATAAAACAATATAGTCTTTGTGACTTATATATGTTTGTTCTTTTAAAGAACAATTTAACAAATAATTTAATAATCACCTATCTTCTACAAACTCAGTGACCTTTAGATATTTTTTCATAATTATATAGGACGATAATATGTACTTTCTTTGGATTTTAGCACTGGTATGGCAATTTTAAAAGTTTATTTAATAGCAAATATTATTGAGTTTCGAAACATATGTAGTATATTTATTTTGAAATAAAAACAAGTTATTTGCACATATTTGTATGGACTGATCATAGGTAATAGAAAGTAAAAGGCAATATTCATGTTACCATATGCAGGATCTTATGTGTACAAAAAAGAAAAAAGATGAAAAGAAAGAAAAAGAAAAACTGTCTGATGTTGTTGAATTAAATTAGAATATAATTATTACTTCATGTCTTCACAAAAGACATTTTGTAACATTTAAAATTTCTGCTAATTGCACAAGGTACATTATCATGCAAAAGAATGTTAGTGAAGGTTGAAAAGGACAAACCAACTATTCTCGTACATCACCATAATTATGCAGCCCCATGTTCGAACAATTACATTTATGTAGACCCACTGTTAAAATCAATGTTACTTGTACAGCTAGTCCTTAATCAATGAAATCAGTCAATTTACCATGGTCACATCCTTCTTCTTAATTAAGACAGTGATATCTCTGGAGCGCAGGGTCTCAAAGAGATAAATAAGTACAGAGGTTGAGAAATGTCAAAGAGGTGACTCCCCGATTTTACTCCTGACGAACTTGGAAGGAATTAAGACAGTTCCTTCAGTTCAGGGAAGCAGCACAATCTTCTAAAGAGATGGCTTAGCATTCATTAAGAAAAGAGCAGGTAGTAGTGTCTGACAGAAATAGCACTAATGAGCAAAGAAGGTTTTCAACATGCATATCCTTCATAGTCATACGCTGAATTATGAAGGTTGTGCCACCTAAGCCAATTTTAATTAGAATGAGCATAGACCTCTTTGGACAGTTAGCCTTTCTTTCCAAAATCCATTTCAATATGGTGTCATTTTGTTGTCATAATCAAAATGGCAAAGTGATGGAATAACCTACTTAAAATGTCTGTGGTGTTAAAGCAGATATGGCAAACATCCTCTAATGACACATGTAATAAGGGTATTACCTGGAGGACGTTGACAGTACACTCTGTGTTGTCATTGGAGCAGAATAATGATAGAGGTGACAACAGAGGCCTTCAAAGATCCAGTTTCACCTCTCTGTCCCACCAATGGACTGTAAAAGTATCATTTATTGAGAAAAAAAGAAAAAACAGCTCTATTAAAAATAGCAAATGTAGACATATCAAATTGATTTTTTTTTATTTCACAAGGCATGCTATCTCTGTACTTTCTGGCTGGTATTAGCCATCTCCTGTTAACCTAAGAGAAGCTCTTGTCAGACCATATGAAAATAAATGAAAGAAAAACAATAAATATATAGCATTGGTGCATTTCCTTAAAAATATATATGATAATTTTTCTAACAAATCTAGTATAAGTTTATCTCTATAAATGAGATAATTATTCAAGTATTTATGGAAAAATAATTTAAAATACAAACTTTGTAACCCAGGCATGATTATATAAATATGAACACAAAGAAATGATAATCTGTTTTATGTTTTTCTGGTAGTAAATAACACGTTGCAGAATTATGTGAGACAATTAATGTATAATGATGCCACAAATTTGAACACGTGCTTTCTATCATACTTATCCACCAATATTAACTGAATATATGCTGAAAAATTTTTATCAATAAATATCATTACCATAAGTTTTCTTTCTCTTTGTCTCTCATGTTTCATATTTGAATAAATGCATACATTTTTAAATACATAAAATTGGTTGCTTTTATAAAAGGAAAGATATGCTTACACCAATCAGTCTTTCTATAAAGGCTTTTTCTTTTTAATTTTATAACAAAAAGAAAGTGACTGTAAAATCAGAAAACTTATAAAAATTTTTTTTTATGCTTATGTTAGTTTGGTTTCAAACCAAACTAACTTTGATCAAAAGTTATTTCTTAGATCATGTAAATTTTAATGACAATTCAGTTGTGTGGCATTAAAGGCCTGGGGAAAAAATTACTTAGGAGTGTCATTCTCTCTGCTAGCATCA
Source organism: Canis aureus (assembly GCF_053574225.1). NCBI lineage: Eukaryota > Metazoa > Chordata > Mammalia > Carnivora > Canidae > Canis > Canis aureus. Next base: position 30,135,659 of record NC_135635.1, read on the forward strand.
AAAAACATTCATAGAGAAGGAACCCAACCAGTTAAAAAGTAATGATATCAACATGGATTATATACAAACTCAAACGACCTTGTATATAAAAATCTAAGTAGTGAAAGGGTAGCCAGTGCCTAGGATATTTACCTAGTAGGAGACCCATACTCCTAGGACAACTCTGATAGAAGCTACTAAGAGGCACAAAAAGTAGGAAAGATTTGAGTGCATTCAGTAGAGTGCACGTGAATGGAGAGAAGTAAAAAAAAAAAAAAAAAAAAGCAAAAGATTGAGCGGTTTAAGAGTCAGTGATTAAATAACATAAATTGTGAACATCAGTAAAAGCAATACTTTTTGTAATTTTAATCTAGTTATATTTTTCATTCATTATGATCTTCATTGTAAAGATATGGAGTCAATGATAAAGTAAGCTTTTACATTTAAATTTCTTAATCTCAGCCTGAGTCGAAAAACTTTACTGTCCATTGTCAATTACATATATCAAGTTGGGATCAACTAAATAGGTAGAGCTGGCTCTAAAGACTTTTTCTGTGTAGCCATCAACCATGTGGAAAGAAAAAAAGAAAATTCTAGTCTTAGAACATGCTGAGAGCTGAAAACTTAATTCTGAAAAAGACAAATAAAATATAATTTGTGTTCATATATATGTATATATATGTATATACACACACACTTCTGTACTTAGACTTTTAAAGCTAGACTCTGATAAATAACCCATCTCTACTCACCTTTACCATCTAGCAATGGAGATAGACCCATATTATTTATTAATTTGTAGAAGATGCTAAGAATCTATGAGAGGAAGCATATGAATATGTTGCTCTACAACACAAGGAAAGGCCTATTAAATTGTCAATCAGGCACATTTGTGTTAATAATAAATTCATATTTAAATAAATAGTTAAAATGCATAGTTAAGTAGAGAGTTATATGCTTTTATAAGGTTTAGAGATAGCTTCATATTTAATAGCTAGATTTATAATTTTCACAAAAAGAGATTAGATAAACCAGCTTATGGACTTTGGGCCCTACTGTGCTTATATAATTTCTGAACCCAGTTGAAAATGTAACTTCTGGAATACTTCTTTAGGTTGGCAGGCATTTTAACTTTCTGTAATAGATTTTTCTCCCAATACAAATAGAACCATCATAAAACAAATAGCCAGAAAACTATGATTATTATGTATATATATGTGATATAATTGAAAAATATTTATTTGATTCTATGACTAATCAATCCCATTTACAAAGGAGAAGTTGTTTTAAGGCCACTCAAGAAATGTTTGAGGGAAGACAAAGTCATGTTAGGCAGAAGAGAAGAGAAACACAACCCCTACACTCCACACTAACGAATCATTTTTGGCTAAGAAATGTAGCAATCATGGGCAAAGTTTGTGGCCATGCTGGAAGGGAATACTGTTGGGCCACTGCAATTAAAAAAATGATGCTTTTATTATATAGTATTCCAGCTGCGGGATAAGTCCCCTAAATCTTTCCCACCACAAAAATGACAGTTCCTAAGAAAGCCATGCATTTCTGTTCTGTAGCAGCTTTAGTCCTGGACAGGCAGGAAAATGATATTCTCTCTCTCCCTAAGGAGTCTGCTTAGCAGGACTCCTGCCTGCCAGGAGAAGAGAGCTGATTATTTCCATCCATCTCCTTTCTCTTTTTTCATCCTGTTTTCTTTTTAGTAAATGCACTTGAGGAGTCATTGATTTTTCTTTCTTTCTTTTTTTTTTTTTTTTTTTTTTTTGTGAATGCGGAATACAGTACAATAGCATTGTATCACCTGGTACTTTAACACCAAATTCACTTACATTGTATTTCTCTCTGGATAAACTCTTCTTCCTTCCTCCATTATTACAATGTTGGATGTGTACATTTTTACTGAGGATCTTTATCTAAAGACAATAAGTCAGATTAGAATAATCTAAGGATAATATTGAAACAGATGCTGACAGTACAAAATGGTTAACTAATAATAACATGAACACTTGTTGAGTAATCTCAAATCACTTGATGATAACTCATGGTGACAATGAACCAATTATATGCACAAGTAAAAGGAAACTAATGGTCATACTTTTTTCATTTAAAATCTATTACATGGCAAGAAGTGATTATCAGTAGCAAAGAAATAGAAAAAATTCAGTGGTTCAAAAGCTAATCTATATAAAAATAAAGAGGTAAGAAATGTATTTTATAAATGTATTACCTTTTGTGTGGGGCCATAATACAAAAGAAGGTGAAACTATGGAATTATTTAAGAACAACATTGAAGTAGATTAAACATATCAATTTTGTTCTGTTTTAGAGACAAGTAAACATAAACAGCTTCTTTCTAAATATTCTTTAGTATGGAGAATATTAAAGAGATAATTTTCTAACTGTAAATGTGATGACTTAAGTGAATTAGTGAATCTTTCAAACACATCTTAATCATTAGAAGTAATAAAACTTCACCACAATGTTTTAAGTCTTCCCAAAGCAATCTTCATCACTGGCCTTTATCATGTTTCTCTGAGTTTTCTTATCGGTAATATCTTCCCATTGCTGTCACTAAAGGAATGGTTGTTACACTGATTCTAAAAAATGAATGCAATATTCCTCATTACATATAGAATTTAGAATTTTATATGAATTCTTAATTCAAATAGAAGACACATTAAAATTCATAAGCATTATGATACGATACACTAACATAGATTCAGGGGGTACACAGGTTATGGAATCAAAGAGGTCGAGTTTGGAATGAGGAGCCAGCTTCCTTTTTTACCAGCTTTATGACCTCAAACTCACTTTCACTAGCTCTAAGGTGACTTTCTAGTCTGTGTAGTGGAGATAATGCCTTTCAAGATAGTTGTGAGGGTCAATGAGATGGATGTCAGAAAAATTCATGGTGCAGTAGATGCTCAGTAAAGGGTTGAATCGATTTGCAGGAATGTAGCAAAATTATTGTGAAAAGTCATTGGTTGATGTTAGAGATTTGAACAAGTAAATATTGTTGAATAATTATTCTTCAATAGTTAAATAATGAATATTTATACAATTGGAAGATCTCTTTTAAGTTCTTGTTTGTAGAACCTGTTTACCCAATAAACAGGAAAATATTTTTTATAGATTAACCTGAATTTCTGAATTATCAGAAATCCTGAATTATCAAGAATCAAAACAATGCATTTTAAAACTAAATTCTCATTCAGCTACTTAAGAAGATAGCAAATTAAAGTCATTGTGGAAAGTAAAGAAAAGATCAAAATGTATTTTCAAAGCACTATGGTGTTCAGAATGGTGCCTGAGTGCATTCAGCTATCTTTGGTGAAGATAAAGAATAATACAAATAAAATATATAATACACTTGTTTATATAAAATTCCTATAATGTATTGACAACCTTTTAAAAAATCAAAAATACTCTCTATCATAAAAGATAAAGAATGAAACAGGCTGAATACACTTAAAGATGAGAAAGATTTTTGAGATTCAGATTCAGTATTATGTTTAACTATTCTAAATCTATTTGCTTCGGTATTCAGAAGCTTTTGTGATAGGATCAGAAACTGTGAAATGGAAATTGTAGTGATTTAATATTTGGAAAAATTATAATAAATGTAAAAAATAGTCAGGATATGTTTTCACAGTGCTTTCTGCAAAGAAAGAGAATTAAGAAGAAAAGCCAGAAAGCTTCAGGGATTAGAGAAGATATTTTCTAAGTTTGAAAGCAGATGTTGTACCATATGTGCTTACCTGTTCTCTTTTTATTCACTTTGGCTGGATCATTACCAACCTGTCTTGTTTTTAATCCAGTAGAATCACTGACTGAATAACCAATTATTTCACCTCTTTATAATGCAGCTAACTATGACACAATGTTCTTGGAATAGATTATAGGCAAGAGAAGGAAAAGAATAAATTAAAAACTAAGATAAACACAATAGTGAATTTTCAATTTCATCATATTGTAAGATAATTTTAAAAACAAAAAAACCCGAAATTTTTTGCACTTCTCTATTTTACCTTGTATACACTAAGAGTGATATTTAATTCTTTAAATAAAAGGCCTCACATAAATTGTCTCGTGTACACATGTGATGCACTTATAAGATTTATGTAGACAAGTGTTAAAAATCCAATAAGTGCTTATTAAAAGTATTTGAAAGCAACAGACTTTTTCACTTTTTAAAAACTACTTGTGCTAGAGAATAAGCTCAGGAAATAGTCATGTCACAGTATCCATCTAAAATAGATCTGAACCATTTTGCCAAAAGAGAAATCATTTCAAGGAACTTTACATAAAAAGACCCAAACACAAGCAAAACACTCTGCAGAAAACACATGTGAAACAATTCTTTCAGGTTTTTGTAATAAGTGTTTTTAATAAAAAATAAAATGCATGTATAAAAATAGGCAATAAGTATATAGTTTAATAAGTGCATGTGTAATCAAATTGACCAACAGAACAATAACATCAGCCCATAGTCTCCCTTGAGCTTCTTTCCAGTTACCACCTGCCCCTAATTTAATCTGCTTTTTGAATGTGACAGAAATAGAATCGCAGATTATATACTCTTGGTATCTTTTTTTATTCAAAATTATTATTTTTTAAAGTTAAAATTCTTCCATGATTCCTCCAAATGTCTCAATTCATCAATATTTAAGAAATTAGATTGAAGATTTTGGGGTCTTTAGCAGTTTTGTATATTCAGGAAACTTCCCCTTTTAAAATAATTATCTCATAAATGTAAGTAATTTCAGCCGTTTCTTCAACTTAAAATAAGTATAGATCTTTTACATATAAAATGAAGGCTAATTAATCTGAAGATTCAAACATTTTTTTGAAATATTTCGAATATGAATAAAATATAAAAGCCACATAAGAGATGTTTGAAAACATGAAACAGACCAACTATTAAAATTAGTTGATGATAAAAACAAGGAGAATCAAAAATAATAGATATTTCTCTAGCATGATGGTTCTCAACGTGTGACCCATGGTCCAAGAGCAGCACCTTTACCTGGAACTTGTTAAAAATGGAAAGTTTTTTTTTTTTAAGATTTTATTTATTTATTCATGAGAGACCCATAGAGAGGTAGAGACAGAGGCAGAGGGAGAAACAGGCTCCCTGTGGGGATCCTGATGCGAGACTCAATCCCAGAACCCCGGCATCATGACTTGAGCCAAAGGCAGATGCTCAAACACTGAACCACCCAGGCATCTCAAAAATGGAAAGTTTTGAGTCCCATTCTAAATTCTGAATCTGGGAGTAGCTACTCAGCTTTTCAGGTGTTTCTGGTGCATATTATCATTTTAAGAAGCAAATGCTTCGGGATCCCTGGGTGGCGCAGCGGTTTGGCGCCTGCCTTTGGCCCAGGGCGTGATCCTGGAGACCCGGGATCGAATCCCACGTCGGTCTCCCGGTGCATGGAGCCTGCTTCTCCCTCTGCCTGTGTCTCTGCCTCTCTCTCTCTCTCTCTCTCTGTGACTATCCTAAATAAATAAAATAAAAAAAAAAAAGAAGCAAATGCTTCTATTCTACAGCCTTCAATTCATCAGATATTTTTGCTTCCATCTGCATTTTTTCTTAAAATTATTTCCTTTTTTTTTTTCCTTAAAATTATTTCTAAACAACATTTCCAAAAACTAGACTAGCCTTCTGTGACTATGGGCTCCTTAAACTGACTTTGTGGTATCATGTTTGTTTTTTGTTTTTGTTTTTTTTTTCAGTTATACCTTCAGGTACCATTGTCCTTAGGGTCTTACTTCATTCATCGAATAAGTATGTATTGCTTTCCTTCTATGTGACACTCACTATGTGTATTGTTTTCTATGGCTTTTGTAACAAACTGTAATAAATTTCATGGCTTAAAACAACTCAAAGTCACTCTCTTAAATTTCTGGAAATTCTAAGTCCAAAATCAGTGGGCTGATGTCAAGGTATCAATAGGGCTAGTTTCTTCCGGAGGCTCTGAGGGGAATCTACTTTCTGTCTGTTTCAGGTTCTGAAGGTAGCTTATATTCCTTGTCTTACAGATTCTTTCTTATATCATCTCAACTCTTGCCTCCATCATGCCACATTTCCCATTCATGCTTTGATACTGCTGCACCCCTGGTTTAAGAACCTTTGTGATTTCAGTGAGCCATTAGATAATCCAAGATAATCTGTCCAGCACAAAATCCTTAACTTAATTACACCTGTAAAGCCTCTTTGCCACCTAAGTTTTTACAGGTCCTGGGAATTAGGATATGAACATCTTTGTGGGAGTCACTGTTCTAATCTACCATACTCGCAAGTGAATTTATGTTCTAGAGAGCAAGATGGACCTTGACAGGATATGACAAACTCTCTCCTCTTCAATCCATTATAAAACTTTGCAAAGCAATACTGACAAGTTAATTTTAATGAGGCTAAACTTTAATTAAATTACAATCTTGAGAAGAGCTAGAAAAATTAATACATTTTTAATTCATTTTACTAATATGTGCCAGATATTGTTTGTGTGGTGCTTAAAGTCTAGTGAGGTGAGGTATACAGAGGGAGATTACAATGCGAGTGAAAAATGCCATTCGAGAAAATACAGTGAAGGTACACAAAGCAGTATGTGGTTTTCTATAATACTCAGTGAGCATGAGCCTGGGGGAAGTGAATGCTTAGCTATAATCTGAAACATTAGTATGTGTTGTGGGAGCATTCAAGCAATTGGAACAGTTTGTTGCAGAAGTCTTAATACTGGGAATCAGAGTGTGCTCTAAGAATTTTAAGTGCTTACATGAATGGAAGTTAGTAGATAGAGTGGGAAGTGGGGGAAATGACATGGAAATAAGCAGCTGTCATCAAAAAATGGCCCCAGTAAAATAAATAAAGAAGTGCGAATTAAACTGAGGACTAAGATGCAAATTGAAGCATGGAGATGATATCTGCATTATTGAAGGTAACTTTCACTACTATGTGAAGAGAAGATCGAAATGTGGCAAATCCAGATGTGGATGGACATTGGGGATAATCTAAATGAGAGGTAAAAGAAGTTTGGACTACCATGAGAATGAGGAAAAGAGGACAAAGTTCATGGAAAAGAAATATCCATTGACTACTAGAATTGCCAGCTTTTATGTCGGGTGAACTCTATGAAGAAGAAATGCCAAAGGGAAAGCATAGATTTCTTAAGTGTCTGACTGAATATATGATGATGTTATCGATCAATATATAAGAGCAGGGTGAAGGACAATATTGGGGAGAGAAGACAGCATCATGTATGTTAACTATACAGTTGTACTTGGACAATTGTCTAAGTAAAATACTTTTTAATTATTAGTCCTCCTTAACCTCTCTGCTGGAACTCTTTTATATTTTGTATTTTGAGTACTTTTTCCTTTGTTCTTTCATTTTATTGATTAATTCCTGCATTTTGAAATTTAAGTACAAATACTGAAATATAAGTTTCTTGAGAGCAGTATCCAGCATATTTGTAATTCCACAATCCCTAGCTTAGAATTTTATACCTAATAGGTAATGGATATTTAAGTACATAATCTTATTTTCATGACCAAATGTTATATAAAGTTAAATAATTTACCTGAGAGAATGATTAGACTTTCACCCTGACCTTACATTTATTAACCTTCAGTTTGAGAGGTTTGCTTCCACAAGTAGTCACAGAGACTGCTTTTGAATATTGGAAGTGTTTGAAATCATTATTTTTATTATTGTTTTCATCTGAAATTATTTTGAAACATCAAGATAGTTTCATTTATTACTGTAACAATGATCTTCATTAGTATTTTATGCCTTATACTTGCGGTATAATCTTAGTCTATATACATTAGCATTATAGTCAAATTACTTTCCAATTTCAATTTTGAATGAAGCATAATCAACACATTCTTTGCCTTTATAGTTCATAGACTGCTTCATGTAGGGGAAGAATCATACACTTTGGAGCAAGAGAGAGCTAGGTTTAAAGACTACTTTCCTACTTATTAACAGTATGTTCTTGAATGAGTTCCCTAGTATCTCTGCACCTGTTCCTTCACATGCAAGATGGAGGTAATAGGGTATATTTCATACGGTTCTTATGAGGATTGAAAGCAAAATACATGAAATTCTTAGGACTGTATATCACAGATATCAATAAAATAAATTATTATAATAGGTGTATATTTTTTCAGTACTTGATGCCCTCCTCCCATTAAAAGGCAACAACACACACACAACTTCTCCTAGCTTTATCTGTGGAACACTTAAATTTTTGGTTGAAAAATAGATTTAAATTCATAAAACTTGAACTGGATTCTAATTTATAATTTTCAGGTTATTCTTCCTTGAATGTACAATCTAATAAAAATTTTTGCACCAATGCCTGTGCCATCGGATGGATAAAATCTTGGAAAAGGGAATAGCGTGTTGTTTAAATAAAACATCAGACTTAGAAGAAAAATAACAATACAGGAAGTCATTTTAGAAACCTATCAGGGTATAATTCTCAAAATTTTAGCTAACTTTGCTTCTTTCACTCAAACAGGTTATAATGTTCAAGGCTATAGTGTGATCTATTGCTGAGTTAGTAATGACAGTCAAGTTTGCCAACACAATCACTGCACTACATTATCTAAGTCATTGCTCTGTAAAGTGCTTTGGGATACCTTGAGTATGAAGGGCCATATATCAAGTATATTATATTTTATTCTATATGGTACCTGAGTTTTAGCAATGCATATTCAACTAGCTGAATAAAAAGACTTCTAGATGTACTTTATTAGTGTTTGTATGCATTCACTATAAGTATAGGCTCTACTCTCAACTTGAGCTAAAGAAATTATGTTGGAGAAAGAGAGAGACAGAGAAACAGAGGGAAAATAATCTCTATCTTGCAGGTAGAAACTTCAACTAAATATGCATCTTCCTAGCATTCCTGACCTCCAAATTTACCTTCCTTTCACCTGTCACCCAGAAACCTAAATTGGTTTCCTTTTCATGCAAGAGTGATATATCAGAGCCCGAAGCACATCAGAATCATTTATCATTGTTTCACTCTCAGATCCTAATACTGTGCTTGAATGAGTGAATGAATGAATGAATGGATTTCTGCTGCATTATATCCTTACTAGATTTTTTTCACTGATATATATTTAAAGTAGCACTGTAAATTTTGGTAGACAACTTTGCCACACATTAGGAATGTTCTCAAACTATCGTGGTAAGACTTTTGTGAGGAAGAAACATCCCAGAGGATGGCTATACAGCATTTAGAGTTGTCAGCTCTTGCTATAGGATTGCGTTTCAGAAAAAGTGACATTTTCTTGTGCTATATAAACACATTAAAATATATCCCTAACCTGAAGAGATATTAACTTTTTTATGGTAACTTATCCTTATGAATCAATAAATATGAAGGGATTCTATAGGAGAATTTATACAAACACACATACATGCATAGACAAAAACATACAAACTTGCAAAAAAATAAACTAGCTCATGTATCTTAGAAATTAAGAAATATTCCTTTTATTCCATCTTTTGATTTTGATACATTAGCTTTCTCTCTGTTATGAGTGAAGCATCTGAAAAATAAGATTTGTCATTTATTTGTTCAAAGGTATTTCTTCACTATCTACTATGTATATACTAAGGACCTATGAATATACTAAGTATTATCAATGCTTAACGAATTTAATAGATGCCCAGCAACATGGAAAAAAAAACTAAATTAAAGGATGATTTGTTTTTAGTTATTCGGTTATAAGAATTATTCTAAGTATCAGCTTAATTAGGTGGAATAATAACATGTGGTTTAAGAGTACAAATGGATTTTTTATTCTGAAAATAACAAGCAATTAAAAAATACTAATGTAATAAACAGTGTGTATAACACCATTTATCTCCTGATGACTTTTGCCCTTTGATCAGTGTTGATGATGTACTCAGAAAAAAGTTATAAAACATTGTCATGCTCTTCTGAAGTTTACTATTTAATTGTAGAAATGAGTTGTCTTGATCTTATCTAAATTAGTACTGCACTGAAGATTTAAAAGAATGGTATTTTCAATAACAGGTGCATGTCTATCCATTAAAATAATGAGTCTTGACCCTTACCTCAAATTACGCAGGAAAAGTATTCCAGATAATTTTTATGGCTAACTGTGAATTATAAAGCATTAATTTTTTTACAGTAAAACGTACAGGAAAAATATTTAAGAGCTTGGAGCATGTAGTTTTTTAAACAGTACACAGAATGCTTCTCCAGAAGGAAAAAAATTATATTAATAATACAATTAATTATATTAAAATTAAGGACTTTCACTCATTAAAAGACACCACGGAGAGTAAATAGGCAAAGCACAGTCTGGAAGAGGATGTTTTCAATATCCATATCTTTTCATATTTTACTGGAAGCCTTTGCTCCAACATCCCTCGTATATTACTTATATAATATTAATATATTTTATGTAAAGGTGTACATTGAGAAATAGAAGGCAAAATATGAATAGAAATCCTAAAAATTTTTCTTCTCATGCTCATAGGGGCACATTTATCTCCATTTAAAGACCCCTGACCAATAGCTTTGCAAGAGTATAGGTTAGTCTAGTTTTTATTTATTTATATTTATTTATTTATTTGTTTGTTTATTCATGAGAGTCACGTGAGGGGAAGAGAGAGAGAGAGAGAAACAGAGAGAGAAGCAGGCTCCATGTAGGAATTCCGATGCGGGACTCGATCCCGTGACTCCAGGATCACACCCTGGGCTAAAGGCAGGTGCTAAACTGCTGAGCCACCCAGGGATCCCCTAGTTTTTAGAACATTACGGAAACAGTCTATATTATTTAGGTTTATCCTTAAAGATCCACTTCACCCTATTCTGACCTGCCTCTTTTCAATTCATATACATATACAAACATGTGATCCAGAGTTTCTAGTTTGAATAGCTACTTCAGGACAAGTATACCTAGTTTAAATGCCCCAGATGAGAAATGATTATAGCCAAGAATGAGCATCTTGGGAGAAATGCATTGTATTAGCTCATATCTAAATCATAGATTCATCTCAGCGATGGTTTAGATGAACAAATGTTATATATTTACATATTTTCACTGGATTAAAGTTGAACCACAGGGAAATGCATATATATATATATATATGTATATATATATATGATACATGTATCAGTTATAATTAATAATAAAACCTATTTTGGTGAGCATTTTTTCATGTCTCTGGTACATTCCCATTGGGTTCTGTCTCAGGTTCAGGCAGAAATTGCACCAGGAAAAGTCAGACATCGATCTTGTGCTGCATTAATTGTAAGTTGAGCGGATGGCTGCACATCTTCAGTATCCTTTTTTTAATGTTGTCATGGGTGTCATCTCTGTTTCCAGCTTTTTGGTTTTATTGCAGTTTTATTTTCTGTAATTTTCTTGAAATGCGAAAGATATAGTTCTGCTATGATAAATGAGATGGGGAACCCATAGCTCAGTCACTAGTTTGTTCATAGATTGACCATTGAATGTAAAGTATGTGATGCTAAGAACAATTTTGATGAGATCCATTGTTGAATGTGCAATGATTCATTCCTCTTTGTGAAGTTGCTACCTTTATGTCTTAGTTCTGCATCATTTTTCATGTTTCTCTTTTAATAAGTAACTGGAAGGGCAAAAATCTTCCCAAAATATCACCTGGACTAAATTGAGCATATGTGAGTGATATCCACTAAACATAGCAACAATACTTATATGATTATAAAGATTAAATTTCTCATTTTTAAATAAAAATTTATAACATGATTTTTATACAGAAAAAATTCTATTTAACTTCTGTCTTACTTTGCTCAGTCTTTTTGCCTATACTTAGAGAATTTCTTATCTTTGATAAACAATATGAGGTATAAATCTCAGATATTATCTTATTCACTGTGATTCAGTGCAAAAGGCACTATTTATCTGAAATGCAATATACATGTATTAGTTTATTTGAAAAATTAACTTTCTTCCAAAGACCAAAGTCACTGTTTCTATCCTCTAATTAACATTCTCATATAAATCTGACCTACTGATAATAAGGTATCAAGCCAAGTTCCGCTGTCAGAAAGAAATAAAAAAAGGCCTCCCTCAAGTTCATATAAAGAAAAAGAAGAACATAAGTGTTCACTTTATACACACATACATGCATAAATTCTTTCATTGATATGGCTTTGAGGCAATTAGTAATGCCACTGTAGGCCAGAGGTAAATGAGGAAAAGAATGAAAGAAAACGGAAATGCAGGAAGAATGAGCAGATATACTTTAAAAAGTGGTACCAAAAGAAAGTTTATTAGTACACAAAGTGTTCCAAGAACTCAGAGACTTTTTTTATGTATTGCTTCCTCAATTTTTCTTGCTATGATCCTGTACTTCAATTTCTTTCCTCTTTTTCCTCATTGTTTCCTTTATTTGGAACCTTTTTTATAAACTCCTTGAGCCATTCTTATTTATAGGTGGAGACTTGATTACTTATTTAATTTATAAATTTCTAAGAAATATCTCTCTGAAGATTATCAGCCTAGAAAGTATACGGACATGTTTTCTATGGTGTACAGATTCTCCATAAGAAATTAAAATACCATGGATCATGAGGATGTTAAAATTATGGGGTTTAAACTTAAAATAAAAATCATTAGATTTCAATATAATGTTTCTTAATCATGAAAACCTGCAAATATATTCTCTGGCATTCTATGAGCTCTCACAATTTTGAGAAACATTGGCATAATGGAAATTATGTGAACAAAAATATTTATAAACATAGATACATTCTAAAAAAAAGGTATATCATTACATTTCATTTTTTTTCTTTTTTTTAAAGATTTTATTTATTTATTTATTTTTTTTTAATTTATTTTTTATTGGTGTTCAATTTACTAACATACAGAATAACCCCCAGTGCCCGTCACCCATTCACTCCCACCCCCCGCCCTCCTCCCCTTCCACCACCCCTAGTTCGTTTCCCAGAGTTAGCAGTCTTTACATTCTGTCTCCCTTTCTGATATTTCCCACACATTTCTTCCCCCTTCCCTTATATTCCCTTTCACTATTATTTATATTCCCCAAATGAATGAGAACATATAATGTTTGTCCTTCTCCGACTGGCTTACTTCACTCAGCATTACATTTCAATCATAATCCAAGTTTCCTTGGATGTCCCTTAGGTGTTTTACGTATACAATCTCACTTTTAAAAAAATAAGATAAAAGATAATAATTGACTTTTAACATTATGTAAGTTTAGGATGTGCAAATGTGTTCATTTGATAAGATTATATAATTGTAATATGATTACTCTCCATTATGTTAAATAACATCCCTATCATGTCACACACTTATCATTTCTTTTTTGTGGTAAGAACATTTACCACAAGTCTTTTAGCACCTTGGAAGGTTATAATATAGTATTGTTGATTCTAATGTGCTGTGCATTAGATCTCCACAATGTATTTCTCTTCTAACTGCAAGTTTGTACCCTCTGACTAATATTTCCCCATCTTCCCCAATCCTTACTCTGGTAACATGATTCTACTCCCTGTTTCTGGAAGTTTGGCTTTTTAAGATTCCCAAATATATGATATAATACAATATTTGTCTTTCTCTGTCTTTATTATCTCACTTAGCATAGTGTGCTCAAAGTCAATCCATGTTGTTGCAAATGACAGGATTTCCTTCTTTCTCACTGCTAAATAATATTACTTTGTATCTATAGACCACATCTTCTTTATCCAGTAATTCATTCATGGATACTTAGGTTGTGTTTTGGGTCTTGGCTATTATAAATAATGCTACAGTGAATGTAGGGGTGCAGATATCTTTTCAATATCCTGATGTCATTTGTTTTCGATATAACGCAAGTAAGATTGCTTAAATATATGGTGGTTCTATTTTAATTTTTTGAGTAGCTTCCATACTGTTTTCAATAGTGGCTGAACCAATTTCCATTCCCACCAATAGTGCAAAGGGTTTCCTTTTCTCCACATTTTGCCAATACTTGTTATCTCTTGTCTTTTTGATGATAACCATTTTCACAGGAGTGAGGTGATATCTTGTGGTTTTGATTTGCATTACTCTGATAATTAGTGATGTTGATGATCTCTTCATGTACCTGTTGGCTATTTGGATGTCTTCTTCAGAAAAATGTCTAGTTTGCTCCTGTGGCTCATTTTCAAATTTGATTTTTTAAAAATTATTATTACTGAGTTGTTTTAGTTCTTTAAATATTTTGGATATAAACTGTATCTGATATATAGTTTGCAAATATTGTCTCCCATTCCACATGCCGCCTTTCATTTTGTTGATTACTTCTTTTGTGGTGCAGAAGCTTTTAGGTTTGATGTAGTCCTATGCATTATTTTTTGCTTCTGTTACTTTTTATGCCTTTGTTATCATATCCAAACAACAGCAGCAGCAGCAAAAGTTGTTAAGAATTGGGGATCCCTGGGAGGCTCAGAGGTTTAGCACCTGCCTTCAGCTCAGGGCCTGACCCTAGGGTCCCGGGATCAAGTCCAACATCAGGCTCCCTGCGTGGGGCCTGCTTCTCCCTCTGCCTGTGTCTCTGCCTGTGTCTCTCTCTGTGTGTCTCTCATGAATAAATAAATGAAATCTTTTTTTTTTTTTTTTTAAGTTGTTAAGAATAATGTCAAGAGCTTTTTCCCTACTTTTTCTTCTAGGAGTTTTATAGTTACAGGTCAAGCTAATTTGTGTAAGTGGTGTAAGATATGGGTTCAATTCCATTTTTTCTTCATGTGTTTACCCAGTTTTCTCAACACCATTTATTAAGGAGATTATTCTTCTCCATTGAGTACTCTTGTATCCATTGTCAAATATTAGTTGACCACATATGTGGGAGTTTATTTCTAGGTTTCAATTCTGTTGATTTGGTCTATGTGTCAATTTTTATGCCAGTACTATGTCATTTTGATTAGTATAACTGTAATGAGATTTGAAATTATGAAGTGTGGTGCTCTCAGCTTTGTTTTTCTTAAGAATGCTTTGAATCTTTTGTTTCTTTGTGATATTGTATGTTTCAGGATTTTTTTTTCTATTTCTGTGAAAAATGTCATTGGAATTTTGATATTGATTGCATTGAATCGATATATCACTCAGAGTAGTATGGACAGTTTAATAATATTAATTCTTCTAATACATGAACACAAGATACCTTCCTATTTGTGTCTTCTTCCATTTCTTTCATCAGTCTCATAGTTTTCATTGCACAGATATTTCTCTTTCTTGGTTAAATGTTTTGTTTTTGATGCTATTGTAAATGAGACTGTTTTCTTTATTTTTCAAATATTTCATTAGCTAGTATATAGTATCTTTCATAGTGTTAATGTGGTATATCGCATAATTGACTTTTGTATGTTGAACCATCCTTGCAAACCAAGAATAAATCCCAGTTGAACATGAATTGTGTTGTTGAATTTGGTTTGCTTATATTTTATGGAGAATTTTTGCATCTACATTCATCAGGGATATTGGTTTTTAGTTTTCTTTTATTGTGGTATCCTTATCTGGCTTTGGCATCAGGGTAATGCCAGCCTCATAAAATGAGATTCAGAGTGTTCCCTTCTCTTCAATTTTTTGGAAAAAGGTTGATAAGGATTCACATTAATTCTTTAAATAATTAGTAGAATCAGTAGTGAAACCATCTGGTCCTGGACCTTTGTGTGCTGAGAAGTTCTGATTACTGATTCAATTTCTTTATTCATCACAGGTCTCCTCAGATTTTTTATTTCTTCATGATTCAGTTTTGGCAGATTAAATGTTTTTAGGAAGTTATCCATTTATTCTATATTATCATTTTTTTTTTACATATAGCTGTTAATCTCTATTGATCCTTTGTATCTCTATGGTAATAGATGTAGTGTCTCCTTTCTCATCTCTGATTTTATTTATTTGAATCTCCTCTCCTTGTTTCTAACTTAATCTAGATAAAGTTTTGCCAATTTTATCTTTTCAGAAAACTATCTCTTAGTTTCATTTATCTTTTCTATTATTTTTCTGGTCTCTCTTTCACTTATTTCCTCTGTTATCTCCTTTCTTCTGCTAACTTTAGAGTTAGTTTGTTCTTTTTCAAGATCATTGAGGTATAAAGTTTGTTGTTTGAGACTTTATTTTCTTAATATATATGTTTATCTCTACAAACTTCCCTCTTAGAATTCCTTTTACAGCATCCCATAGGTTTTGGTATGTCATGTTTCCATTTTCATTTGTTTTGAGATGTTTTTATATTCCCTTGAAATATTTTTACTTCTCTTTTAGTTTCTTCTTTGATCATTAATGTTCAGAATGGTTACCATACAGCTCTCATCTGTGTGTGTTTATCTAAATTAGAATTTACAGGTGCTCCTCAACTATGTCCAAGAAAGGCTTAAGCCAGTTCATACTCTCTTGCCATTTCCGCAGCCTATACCAAGGTCTGATTGTCTACTATCTGATGCACAGATGGAAGAGGTTCTACTCTGGTCCTTTGGCATATGGTATGGAGTTACACAACTCCCACAGAGGCATTTTTGTTATTTATTGAATGTCAAATTTAAAAATAGGGACAAAGGGTGCCTGGGTGGCTCAGTCAGTTAAGCAGCTGCCTTCTGATCAGATTATGATCTCAGGATCCTGGGATCAAGCCCCATGTCAGGCTCCCTGTCCTGTGGCATGTCTATTTCTCACTCTCCCTCTGTCCTTCACACAATGCTTGTGCTCTCTTTCTCCACCTCTCTCAAATAAATAAAAAAATCTTAAAAATTTTTAAAAAATGGAGACAAAATGGAAGGATGTCTTATGCCACGAGAATACTGACATAACTTCCATCATTCAAATTGATCAATAAGAATTTATCTGGGACTGTTCTAATTTCTTTTTAATTTTTGAAGGAGTACTTTGCTGGATAAAGAATTCTTTATGGGCAATCATTTTCTTCTAGCACTTTGTTTTTGTTGTCTTATTGCCTTCTGCCTTCTGTTGTTTATGATGAGAAATCAAATCTTAATTTGTTGTGGTTCCTTTATAAGTGACAAGTAATTTTTCTTTTACTGCTTTTAAGATTCTCTCTTTGTATTTGATTTCAACAGTTTGATTAATATTTATCTAGTTCTTGGATGTGTACATTAATGTTTATAATCAACTTTGAGACAATTTCTGCTATTCAAATTTTCTTTCTACTTTTTTTTTCTTTTCTTTTCTTTTCTTTTCTTTTCTTTTCTTTTCTTTTCTTTTCTTTTCTTTTCTTTTCTTTCTTTTCTTTTCTTTTTTTCTTTTTCTTTTTTTTGAGTTTGATGTCCAGAGATTTTATTAAGCTCTTCATCTCGTACACATGATTGAATTCATCCACACTGTCAATAATTTAATCAGTCTGAACTGCCTCCACTCTGCAAGATTGGGCAGGTTCAAAGTCCCAGTGTTCTGATCACATAGCTGGTCTTTCTGGTGATCTGTTTCCAGTCCGAGTCTTCTCACCTTTTTTTTTTTTTTTTTTTGTACGTCACCCAGTCACCCCACACCCCTGCCCACCTCTCCTTCCACTACCAGAGGAAGATGTCTCCCATGTTCATTTCCCAGAGTTAGGTGTCTCCCATGTTCTGTCACCCTCACTGATATTTCCTACTCATTTCCTCTCCTTTCCCCTTTATTCCCATTCACTATTTTTTATATTCCCCAAAACAATGAGACCACATAATGTTTGTCCTTCTCCGATTGATTTATTTCACTCAGCATAATACTCTCCAGTTCCATCCATGTTAAAGCAAATGGTGGGTATTTGTCATTTCTAATGGCTGAGTAATATTCCATTGTATACATAGACCACATCTTCTTTATCCATTCATCTTTCGATGGACACCAGGGCTCCTTCCAGTTTGACGATTGTGGACATTGCTGCTATAAAAATTGGGGTGAAAGTGTCCTGGTGTTCCACTGCATCTGTATCTTTGGGGTAAATCCCCAGCAGTGCAATTGCTGGGTCCTAGGGAAGTTCTATTTTTAACTCTTTGAGGAACCTCCACACAGTTTTCCAGAGTGTCTGTACCAGTTCACATTCCCACCAACAATGCAAGAGGGTTCCCCTTTCTCCACATCCTCTCCAACATTTGTTGTTTCCTGTCTTGTTAATTTTCACCATTCTCACTGGTGTGAGGTGGTATCTCATTGTGGTTTTGATTTGTTTTTACCTAATGGCAAGTGTTGTGAAGCATTTTCTCATGTGCTTGTTGGCCATGTCTATGTCTTCCTCTGTGAGATTTCTGTTCATGTCTTTTGCCCATTGCATGATTGGATTATTTGTTTCTTTGCTGTTGAGTTTAATAAGTTCTTTATAGATCTTGGAAACTAGCCCTTTACCTTATAGGTCATTTGCAAATATCTTCTCCCATTCTGTAGATTGTCATTTAGTTTTGTTGACTGTTTCTTTTACTGTGCAGAAGCTTTTTATCTTGATTAAGTCCCAATAATTCATTTTTGCTTTTGTTTCCCTTGCCTTCACAGATATCTTGCAAGAAGTTGCTGTGGCCAAGTTCAAAAAGGGTGTTTCCTGTGTTCTCCTCTAGGATTTTGATGGATTCTTGTTTCTCATTTAGATCTTTCATCCATTTTGAGTTTATCTTTGTGTGTGGTGTAAGAGAATGGTCCAGTTTCTTCTTCTGAACGTGGCTGTCCAATTTTCTCAGCACCATTTATTGAAGAGACTGTCCTTTTTCCTGTGGATAGTCTTTCCTGCTTTGTTGAATATGAGTTGACCATAGAGTTGAGGGTCCATTTCTGGGTTTTCTATTCTGTTCCATTGATCTATGTGTCTGTTTTTGTGCCAGTACCACACTGTCTTGATGATCACAGCTTTGTAGTACAACCTGAAATCTGGCATTGTGATGCCCCCGGCTCTGGTTTTATTTTTCAATATTACCCTTACTATTCAGGGTCTTTTCTGATTCCACACAAATCTTAAGATAATTTGTTCCAACTCTCTGAAGAAAGTCCATGGTATTTTGATAGGGATTGCATTAAACGTGCAAATTGCCCTTGGTAGCTTTGACATTTTCACAATATTGATTCTTCCAATCCATGAGCATGGAATATTTTTCCATCTCTTTGTGTCTTCCTCAATTTCTTTCAGAAGTGTTCTGTAGTTTTTAGGGTATAGATCCTTTACCTCTTTGGTTCGGTTTATTCTTAGATATCTTATGCTTTTGGATGCAATTGTAAATGGAATTGACTCCTTAATTTCTCTTTCTTCAGTTTCATTATTAGTGTATAGAAGTGCCACTGATTCCTGGGCATTGATTTTGTATCCTGCCACATTGCCAAATTGCTGTATGAGTTCTAGCACTCTTGAGGTGGAGTCTTTTGGGTTTTTTATGTACAATATCATGTCATCTGCAAAGAGGGATAGCTTGACTTCTTCTTTGCCAATTTGAATACCTTTTATTTCTTTTTCTTGCCTGATTGCTGAGTCTAGGACTTCTAGTACTATGTTGAATAGCAGTGGTGAGAGTGGACATCCCTGTCGTGTTGCTGATCTTAGGGGAAAGGCTCCCAGTGTTTCCCCATTGAGAATGATATTTGCTGTGGGCTTTTCGTAGGTGGCTTTTAAGATGCTGAGGAATGTTCCCTCTATCCCTGCACTCTGAAGAATTTTGATCAGGAATGGATGCTGTATTTTGTCAAATGCTTTCTCTGCATCTATTGAAAGGATCATATGGTTCTTGTTTTTCACTTGTTGAATTGGTCTATCACGTTGATTGTTGTAAGAGTGTTGAACCAACCTTGCATCCCAGGAATAAATACCACTTGGTCGTGTACTATTGGATCCTATTGGCTAGTATCTTGTTGAGAATTTTTGCATCTGTGTTCATCAGGAATATTGGTCTATAATTCTTTTAGGTGGGGTCTTTGTCCGTTTTTGGAATTAAGGTGATGCTGCCCTCATAGAACGGGTTTGGAAGTGCCCTTTCTATCTTTCAGAACAGCTTTAGTAGACTTTCTATTCTTTTCTATTCAGAGATTTTCATTATGCAAATGTTAGTATGTTTGATGGCATCCCATAGGTCTCTGAGTTTCTGTTAAATTTTTTTCATTCTTCTTCTTTCTATTCCTTTTTTTGAATAATTCCAATTGTCTTATCTTCAAGTTCCCTGCTTCTTTTTCTATAAGCTCAAATAGGCTGTTGAATTTCCTAGTCAATCTTTTTTTTTTTTATTTTAAGTCATTTGTACTTTTACATATGAGTTACATAAAACAGCAGCCTTATATATTTTGTTGATATTCTCCTCGTGGTGAAGCATCAGTCTCATACTTTCTTTTAATTCTTTGGACGTAGCTTCTTTAGGTCTTTGAAGAGATTTATAATAGCTGACTTAAAGTCTCTGTTTTTAAGTGCAATATCTATGTTTCTTCATTAAAGGGATAATTTTCTTCCTGTCTTTGTGTAAGTCATTATTTTCTGTTTTAAAAATTTATCTCATAATTACTTATGAGAGGTATCAAATAATATATAATGTGGCAACTGTGAGAATCTAATTCCTCCACTCTCACCTAGGATTGGTTTTGTTGTTGGTTTTTATTGTCGTTGACATCATTACTGTTTGTTTAGTGACTTTCCTGAAGTATTTCTCTGATGTCTTTAGTGTTGTATTGCAGTCACTGAAGTCTCTTGTTTATTAGCTTGGTGGACAGCTAATGGTTGGACAAGATACTCTTAAATGCCTTAAATCACTGTATCACCTACTCTTTACCATTCTGTTTTATGTGTGTGTTGAAGCATATATTTTTTTAAAGATTTCTTTCTTTCTTTCTTTCTTTCTTTCTTTCTTTCTTTCTTTCTTTCTTTCTTTGAGAGAGAGTGCTAGAGCACAAATGGGTGGGGTGGTGGAGCAGAGGGCAAAGAAGAGAAGCAGACAGAGCAATCCCAGCTGGATCTCACAACTCTGAGATCATAACCTGAGCCAAAATCAGGTGATGTTTAACTGACTGAGCCACCCAGGAGCCCCTGTTGGAGTATATCTTTCACGGTTCTGAAAAAGTCGATTTTGATAATTTTTTCTAGTGTTCTTTTTGCTTTTATAGTACTGTGTATTTCTTAAGGTCCTTATTCCATCATTCTGGAAGTACATCTTTTCATTTGAATGTTTCTTAGTCTTTAATTTAGGAACATTATGTGATGTATTGAAATTTGCAAGGAATAATAATTTGATAAAATCTTCTGCTTCAAGTGGTTATATTCCTGTTTTACCAGGGGCTGAAGCCCAAGTCATTGAAAAGTCTGTCTACTTTGCTTCAATTTATCTATCATTTAAATATTTTGTGATGTGTACCAAGGCAATTTTATTTGATCCTTCTATATTGAGCTCAAATTTTATGTTCTTAGATTTTTTTTTTAACTCAAATCTTCTTCATTGTTACATAAATGTGCTTATATAAATACATCATTGATAAGAACATTATTTTCAATTTTCTTAAAAGGATAAGATGGTACATGGTCTTTTCTTAAATTTCTATATATTCATTTTCTTAAATTTCTATATATCTTACTGATTGTTTTTATTCTACATATGACAATTATGACAGACAATAAGCCATATTTTTTATCATTTTTTAAAAATTTTTATTTATTTATGATAGTCACACAGAGAGAGAGAGAGAGAGAGAGAGGCAGAGACACAGGCAGAGGGAGAAGCAGGCTCCATGCCCCGGGAGCCCGACGTGGGATTCGATCCCGGGTCTCCAGGATCGCGCCCTGGGCTGAAGGCAGGCGCTAAACCACTGCGCCACCCAGGGATCCCTAGCCATATTTTTTTAAACTTATATTTAGCTTCATATCTCTGATTTTGACTGCATAGGTTAATTACATATATTAGTTACATACATATCAAGAGATTTGAGACTTCTGACAGTGTTTTTTATATAAACTATAATAATAATAATAACTATATATAAACTCACTATATATATATAGTGAGTTTAAGGGTACCAGTGGAACAACTGGTTGAGCTTCTAACTCTTGATTTCAGCTCAGGTCATGATCTCATTCTCCTGGTATTCAGCCCTGTGTTGGGCCCCACCCTCAGCAGGGACTCTGCTTAAGTTCTTTCCCTCTGCCCCTCCCCCTGCTTGTATTCTCTCTCTCTCTCTCTCTCTCTCTCTCTCTCTCTCTGTCTCAAGATAAATAAATCTTTAGGGAAATAAATGAGCTTGGGTGGTAGGAAGGACAAAGAATATTCATATACTTCATATGTTCACTCTAAGGCAAATATGGTGGTATGAGCTTTTATACAGATTACTTTATATATGTGACCTATTCCCCTATGTGCCTTTAGTCTGGAATAGAGACTATAGGAGATATATAGATATAGATATAGATATAGATATAGATATAGATATTGATATATATGATATAGTCTTTAAAATGATCTCCCTTAAAAAATGATCTACTCTATACTCTGTATAATTTTTTGAAACTTCTATTAACCTAGAGAACATGAATTGGTTTTCCTTTCCTTTGAAAATCTTCCATCTACTATTTATAGACTTATTTCTTCTACCTTCAGCATCTCTTTCTTAATGTGAAATATCCTGACACTTTAAATCTATTTTTGCATATAATGTTTACTGGTTGATAATTACTTCATGTTTTTTTTTTTAATATGATTTTATTTATTTATTCATGAGAGACACAGAGAGAGAGAGAGGCAACGACATAGGCAGAGGGAGAAGCAGGCTCCCTGCAAGGAACCCCATGTGGGACTCCAACCCAGACCCCAGGATCACGCTCTGAGCTGAAGGCAGACACTTACTAGTGAGCCACCCAGGCATCCCTACATCCCTACCCAGGCATACCCCACCAGGCAAGCCTACTTCGTGGCTTTTTAAATTCAAATAATTAACTACTCATCTATTAATATTATTATTGGAAAGTGGTACAAGAAAAATTGTGTTTAGCATTAACATTTATTAATCTGTATCAGTTAACTCTTTACTGTTTAAATATTCTTTTTTATTCAGTATTTTTATTATTGATTCATCTTTTTAACAAAGTTAGACTGTCATTTGCTATATGACTAATGTGGTAGTATATTTTATACTCTTATATGTAGTGTAAATGTCCAATACACTTTATATTATTTGTTGCTGAGTTGAAGACATTGGATCATTTCCAACTTATTATTCCTCAGTCAATTGAATACATGGGGAAACTACTACATACATTTTGAATAACATCAATATTATTGAAAGCTTGACCAGGCTGAGGTAAAACTTTAACTTAGTAATAGAAAAATGGCCTATGTGTCAGGTGCAAAAAATTGCTGCTCAGATTCACTCAGTGATAATTGTTGATAAAACAGATGGTAATTTGAGATCTGCATGCATCCAAAGTTGCTGAATGAAAATATCCAAAGAGAATATTCTCATCTGCCAACTTAAACAGAAATAATGGGAGAAATGGCAGGCGTGAAGTGGTTCTCTAAATTGGATGCTAGAGTCACATTCTGGCAAAAAGCCTTAGATAATGGAAGTCCAAGAATACACATGGCAAACACACTTTCGGGCAGCATAAATGCTTGATCTGCCCATTTCATGTGCACTATTCAAAGGAACAGGTACACAAGATCCCTTAATAAATAGCAAATGAAATTTCTAGAATACAAATGAATAGCAAAATTATTAAATACATTACTATTTAAATACAGTTTTTGAAATCAATCAATCTGAGAGACAGAAATGTTCCCCTTAAAAACCAGTAAAATCATTTTCAAAGCAACAGAAGCAATGGAATTGAATTTTTTAAAATTAGAAATTAAATTAAAATAAATAGGAAAACCAACAATGCTTGAAATTTGAAAATCACACACACATACACATGCATGCACACATGCCCATATAACTCTCACAAAAAAACAAAAAACAAAAACAAAACATCAAAAAGTGCCTACATGTTTCTAATGTATATGTATTACAGAAACCTGTTTAATATTGAAAGAAAGTATTTTGGTTTCAGTGAGTACAACATTTAGATATATAAATATTAACCCCCCAAAATAAAATTGTTCATGTGCAAGGTTTGTTGAACACTATAATAAATTCTTTTGTCATTAGTGGGGAACACTGTATTTGTGTACCTTCAAATATTTCTATTTGAATAGAAACACAGCCAAGGCCAAAGTTTATAAAAAAACATTCAAAGGCATATAAAACCCTCAGAATAACTAACTTTGATTTGATTCTAATCTTTTGCTTTGGTGGAAATAAGTCCAGATGCTTTATTTTATATCTCAACGTCTCTGAAACCAAAATATCAGAGTACATTTAGAATACAGTAAGCTCTCATAAAAACTCTACAGGGGCACAAATTGGATCTAATAGTATCACATACTGACTTTGTAATAAATGACTATACTATTTAAAATATGTCACATATTAAAATATGTCATTAGTATTAAGTTAAATAATTCCTTTAAAAGGGTATATTAGAAAGTTGTATTCAAATCTGTTAAAATTAACATAATATTATAAAAGAAAATAGTTAATATATTTATATAGAATTTATTCAATGAGTATTACTCATAAAAAAAAGAACACTGATCAGATTCATTCCACCAGATGCTAGCAGGCATTGTAATTGAACGACTTTTTACCAATAAAGAAATAACTATACAATAATAGTGAACGTGGCTCAGAATGTTCAAAAAACTTTTTGTTTGCTTGAAAATTTTCCATAGTTCCAAACTCATTAGCATGTACAGACATTTCACCAGGTGGACTTTGTCTTCTGTTTACCTTCACCCTCTATCCATATTACAAGCATTCAGACAATCTAGCTACAATCTATGACTTCTGTAGTTCTTCAACACTGCCATGCTCCATCTCACATTCCTACTATTAAGCATGTAATCCTTTGCACTTCTTCTAAAATACAAATCTAGTCATATAACTCCTTGACAGTGACATGTTGAAACACTTCAACAAGCCCCTTATTTCTCCATTACATCTTTGTCCTCTTTCATACACCCTATGTGTCAGGGTTTATTTGCAAGACAATTTCTTCCTGCTTCCAGATATTTACAGTGTTTCTTTTTCCCAGAATAACTCTGCCTTCCATTCAATAGCTAACTGTTATTCATTGCCTTAGTCTGCAAAGACTAAAATTGTTGACCAAAGAAAATTAATGTATTTCATATGTTGAATTATTATTTGGAGGTAACCAAGATATTGACACAAAAAGACAAAGACAGTACAGCTGTTCAAGTTTCAAATAGTGCACATTGTAAGGAAATGATGTAGTACCCCCTAAAGTATCTCTTACTTCAGTCTTGTTTCTATGTAGGAGGCCATTTCCATATTCTTTCAGTCAACATCTTCATTCATCTAAATCAAGATGCAATGTTTGTTTTTCAGAAACTTTTCTTTATCCAGTACTCATAGTTAAGGCCTTCTAACTCTAACTCTAATTCTTCAATATGCACCATCACACTACATAGTAACTGCCTAGTTATTTGAGTCACTCCAGCATTTTATTTTAAATTTCTGGCATTTGAAGTCTGTTTTCTATGTCACCAAAAATTAGCACAATATCTTCCATTCAGATGGTAGCAGATAATGATTTCTGAATAAGTGGTTTTTGTACAGATCTTTTAGCCTTAAATATATGTATATACTCATTAGGTTTGCTTTACCTTTATAATAGACCATTTCCAAACCAATTGTTTGTTTGCATGCTAATAATCAAACTATCACATTTATCTTTTTTCAGATAGCAGTAAGGTAGCTTGGAAGTAAAAAAAAAAAATGTTTATGCTGTAAACTTAATTGGTTCAATAGTATCATATCAGCCACCAACTTCATATCACAAATAGCTGAGATGTCCAAAGTATGCTCAATAAGCCTGAGCATTCTGTAAACCTTTTCCTGGTTCAACATTTTAAATTCAACCAAATTCAACTGCAACATAAATATCTTTTATTGACTGCCCTTACAGGTAATGAGCCAGGCATCTCTTCCAGATAAACCCCATTACAGCTCATTAGTCATATAGACATTGAATTTCTGTATTTCCCTAAATGAATTTCAGTATATATTCCAGTTAATATGCTGTAACTATCACAGACATTTATCCTGAATATTGAAAGAAATATGATAATTGTGTAATTTGTTCCCATCATAAATCATAAATCCTGTTTTTTTTATATTAACCAAGTCTTAAACCAGAGTGTGAGTGGTGCTTAAAAAAGAAGATAGATAATGGAGACATTACATATGCTGAATCAACCATACTTGGCAACTCATGGAATGCATTAAAGAAGAAAGATGGAAGATATGTTTGCAGAGGTTTTGAGACTTTGAGAATAATGGCATATCAGAGAAAGGTAAGATGGGGAATGTACTAATTTGGATGAACAGGAGGTTTTAACGCAGAAGAGTTGATTTGAGTAGCTCCTGAAACATTCAAATTTAGATGACAGCCAGAAATGTAAAACTAGACTTTAGGAGAAAAGTTGGCATGACATTACAGAACTAAATTTGAGAGTCATACTCACAGTTGTGGGTTGATCAAAGCAGTAAAGTGAGAACTTTCAGGCATGTATTTAAGGGACGAAGTTGACACAGCCAAGATGATATTAGGAAAGAAAGTAAAGATCAACATTATTTTTAAAAACAGACTTTCTTTTATTTATCACACTGAATAGCATATATTGACACTCAAAAATGTGTGTAAATGAAAGAATAAATAATAAAATATGGTGATAGAGAGCCCAGAAATAAACCCCAAATATATGATCAACTAATATTTAATAAGAGAGCCAGGAATTTCCAGTGAGGAGAGGATAGTTTCTTCAACAAATGGCATTGGGAAAACTGGCTAACCATATGCAAAAAAAAAAAAAAAAAAATTAAATTGGACCCCTAACTTATACCACTCACAAAAAAATTAACTTGAAAGGGATCAAATCCTTAAACATAAGACCTAAAACCATAAAATCATAAAAGTCGAAGAAAAGATAAGGAAGAAGTTCCCTAACTTTGGTCATAGCAAGAGCACAAACAACAACAAAAATCAACAAATGAGACTACATCAAAATTAACTTATGCACTGCAAAAGAAACAATCAATAAAATTAAAATCAATATACAGGATGGAAGAAAACATCTGCAAACCATAGATTGCATAAAAGTTATATCCAAAGTTTATAAAGAACTCATACAACTCAACAAAACAAAACAAACCAATTTGATTAAAAAATAGGCAGAGGAAAAAAAATAACATTTTTCTAAGACACCCCAATGACGAACAGACACATGAAAAAATGTTCAACATCATGAATCATGAGGGAAATATAATAAATATATAAATATATATATAAATCAAAACTACAATGAGATGTCACTTGTAACTATGACTATCATCAAAAAGCAAAAGATAACAAGTGTTGCTGAGAAAAGGGAGCCCTTGTGCACTGCAGATCGGATTGTAAACTGGTTCAGCCACCAGGAATATTATGGAGGTTCCTCAAGAAGTTAAAAAGTAGAACTACTTTACAATATAGCAATATTATTTCTGGGAATATATCTAAAGAAAATATCTGTACTCCTATATTTATGGCATTATTCACAGTATCCAGATACAGAAACAACGTAAGTGGGTCAATGGATGCATAGCTAAAGAAGATGTAGTGTATATATACAATGGGATACTATTCAGCCATGAGAAAAAAGCAAATTCTGCTATTTGCAACAAGGTGGATGGACCTTGAGGATGTCATGTTGAGATTAAGTCAAATAGTGAAAGACAGATACTATATGTTACCTTTTTATGTGGAATTTAAAACCAAACAAAGCAAAACAAAATTTAAAATAACCCGAAACAAAAACCAAACCAAACAAAACAAAAACAAAAACTTGTAAAAACAGAGAGTAAAATAGTGGACACGAGGGACTTGTGGATAGGAGAGTGGGAAAGATGTTGTTTAAGGATACATACTTACAACTGGTAGATAAATAAGTCTTGGAGGTCTAGTACACATTACAGTGATTATAGAAAAGAAAACTGAATTAAACATTAAACTTGCTAAGAGAACAGATCTTGTTCTAAGAACTAGAAGAAATTCTAAGTATTTGAAATAATAATGTTAGCTAGTACTACAATGGCAATTAAATTGCAGTGTAAATGTATGAAATCAGTATGTTGTACGCCTTAAACTTATATACACAATGTTATATATCAAATATATCTCAATAAATTTTTTAATTTAAAAAATAAAATAAAGTAAGTAGAATAGAATAAAATAAAATAAAATAAAATGGTACTTGGGCAAAGTAGAGATTGAGAAGCCAAGGAAAAAGAAGCAAGCACAAGGATTATCAGAAGAATGGATGGAAAGTGGAAAGAGTTTCTTTACCTTCAGCCATCAACCACTGCTCATGTGCATTTTACCTCAAGATGAACCCATTCCATGGTATTAGAATATAGATATATTTGGACTGGCAGAGCTCAGAGTTTCAGAATTATCCATCTGTGAGCAAAATATTAACACTTTCTTTTTTGTTTATCATTGAGGTATGACCCTGTTTTTATTTTAAGATGTAATTATTTATTTTGAGAGAGAGAGAGAGCAGAAGCAGGAAGGGCAGAGGGAGACAGAATCTAAAGCAGATTCTGCACTGAGTGTCAAGCCCAATTTGGGCTCCATTTTATGAACCTAAGAATCATGACAACCTGAGCAGAAACTAAGAGTCTGAAGCTCAACTGACTGTGCTACCCAGGGGCTCCCTGTTTTGTTTTGTTTCTTAAAGAATAAATTGAAAGCAAATAAAAAAATGAAAAAAAAATATGGTCAATATTACATAGGAGTTTAATATAATGCAAGTTAAAAAAATGTTCATTTTCATCTAAAACCTGAGTTGTATGCCTCTATACTACTCCAGAGGTAGAGAATTTTATTAATCCCCAAAGTTAAATGCTATTAACATTGTCTAAAATTTATTTAAATTTAATAGATAACAAAGAATCTTTTTTGAAAAATATTTTAAGATCTATTACAGTGAGAATTTTTTAATTTGTTTCCTTTTATGGTAAGACTAATATATATATATAATATATATTAAACTTTGAATGAGATTAAATATATATATATATATATATATATATATAAACTCATTCCAACAGATAAAAACATTTTCTTTAATACATAAAATGAAGAAAACCACAAAAAGAACATGCTCGGTAAATAAAATAAATCTATAGTTTATAGAATATTAACATTTCAAGGAGACAAAGGAGCTATAATCATTAATAGCATTATGAAAAAAATTAAGCTGGAGGAAAAGATGTTACCCAATTTTTAAACTTATGATAAAGTGGCCATAATCAAGACATTGTCACGTTGTTGAAAAAATAGACTTTAGATCAATAAAACAGAATAGAAAGCCAGAAATAGATCCACACAAATACAACCAATTAATATTTGACAATGATATAAATGGAAGGGAAAAGGGAGTCTTTTCAACAAATTGTTTTGAAGCAGTAACACATCCAAAAAGAAATAAAATAAGATAAAAAAAAAACTTCAACTCCAGTCTCAAACCTAATTTAAAAACAAACTAAACAAATGTTATAGATTTAAATATAAAACACAAAACTATAAAACTTCTAGAATACATAAGAAAGAATCTTTATGATCTGTGGTTAAGTGAAGAGCTCTTGGTTGTGATATCAAATTCACAATCCATAAAAGGAAATCTATACAAATACTTATCAAAATTAACCAAATACTGTTCTGAAAAAGAAACTATCAAAACAATTTTAAAAATCAATTTAATATAATTCATCACATCAATTGACAAAAAAGAAAAATCATATGATCATTAAAACATACAACTGACATCAAACTTAATGGCAGGAAATTCAATGTTTTTCCACTAAGATCAGGTACAAGGCAAGTACATCCTCAGTTACCAATCCCTTTCAACATCATACTGAAAGTTCTAACTAATGTGATCAAGCCAGAAAAAGGAAATAAAAGGTAGACATATTGGAAAGAAAGAAATATAAACATCTTTGTTCTCAGACAACATGATTGTCTATGTAGAAATTTGAAAGAATAAACAAAAATTTCCAGAGCTAATAAGATATTACAGCACTGTTATAGGATACAAAAATAATGTATAAAACTCAATTGCTTTCCTATATGCTGGCAATGAATGTTACTGCATTTGTAACTAAAAACACAATACCATTTACATTAAACTCAAGTAAATAAAATACTTAGGTATAAACCTAACAAAATATATATAAGATCTATATGGGGCAAACTAAAAAACTCTGATGAATGAATTCAAAGAAGAATTAAATGAATGGAGAGATATTCTGTGTTCCTGGATAGGATAACTCAATATTGTCAAGATGTCAGTTCTTCCCAACCTGCTATATAAATTCAATGCAATCTGAATCAAAATATTAACAAGTTATTTTATGGATATCAACAAACTGGTTATAAAGTTTATATAGAGAAACAAAACAACCAGAATAGTCAACATAACATTGAAAGATAGCAATGCTGGAGTACGGATACTACTCAACTCAAGACTTACTCTGAAGATACAATAACCAAGATAATATGATGGCATTAGCAAAACAATAGATGAATAGTTTGAAAAAACAGAACATAGAGCCCAGAAATAGACTGATATAAATATAGTCACTTGATCTTTGACAAACTAGCAAAGGCAATAAAGTTGAGCAAAGACAGACATTTTAACAAATGGTGTTGGAACAACTGATCATCCACATGAAAAAAAAAAAAAATCTAAGCACAGATCTAATGTCCCTCATTAAAATTAGCTGAAAATGGGGTGCCTGAGTGGCTCAGTCTGGTAAGCATCTGACTATTCATTTCAGCTCAAGTAATAATCTCAGGATTGTGGGATCTCATGTCTGTTACTGGAGATTTTCTCCTTCTTCCTCTTCCCCTCCCCCTTCTCTCTCATTCTCTCTCTCTCTCTCTCTCTCTCTCAAATAAATAAATAAATAAATCTTTAAAAAAATTAACTGAAAATGAGGATGCCTGGGTGGCTCAGTGGTTGAGTGTCTGGCTTGATCTCAGGGCGTGACCCCGGGGTTCCACAATCAAGTCCCCCATCAAGCTTGCAGGGAGCCTGCTTCTCCCTCTGCCTATGTCTCTGCTTCTCTCTGTGTGTTTCTCATGAATAAATAAATCTTTAAAAAATAAAAATAAATAAGTAAAAAATTAACTGAAAATGAATCACACACCTGAATGTAAAATACAAAACTATAAAACTCTTAGAAAATAACAGAGGAGAAAGCCTAGTTGACTCGTTTATTGTGATGAATTTTTAGATACAACATCAAAAGCATGATTCATGAAAGAAATGAGTGATAAGCTGGACTTAAAATTGAAAAGAAATTCTGCTCTGTGAAGGACAACGTCAAGAGAATTAGCAAACCTGTCAAAGACTAAAAGAAAATATGTGCCAAAGACACATCTGAATCTGATAAAGTACTCTTATTCAAAATATGCAAAGTACTCTTTAAGTTCAACAATAAGAAAACAAACAACCCAATGACAAACAGGACAAAGATTTTTACAGACACTTGGCTAGAGAAGATATGCAGATTGCAAATAAGCATATGAAAAGATGTTCCACATCATATGTCATCAGGCAAACACAAATTAAAACAAAATAGCAATGAAATGCCACTATAAACCCATTGGCTATGGCCAAAACTTGGACTATGACAAAACTAAATGTTGACAAGGATGTGGAGTAAAACAACTCTCCTTCATTGTTAGTGAAAACACAGAGTTGGACAGTACTTGGAAGACAATTTAGTGGTTTATTGTAGAACCGAGCATACTCTTATCATACAATCCAGCAATCAGGATCCTTGATATTACCCGCCCCCCCCCCCCGAAAGAAAACTTAAGTCCACACAAAACTTACACATAGATATTTATAGCAGCTTTATTCATAACTGTCAAACAAGATGTCCCTCAATAGGTGTAGATAAATACACTGTGATACATTCAGGTGATGGAATATTATTCAGTAATATGCGAAATAAGCTATCAAACTGGAAAAGACATAGAGGATACTTAAGTGCACCTTACTAAGTGAAATAAATCAATCTGAAAAAGCTATACACTATATTATTCCAACTAATGGCATTCTGAAAAAAAAAAAAAAAAAAAAAAAAAAAAAACAAAGCTACCAAGATAGTAAAAAGTTAAAAAAATAAAAAAGAGGAGAGATAGTAAAACATTGAGAAAAACTCGGTGGTTTTCAAGGGTTGGGGAGGACAAAAAGAGGCTAGCACAAAGGATATTTAGGGCAGTGAAAATACTCTGTATGATAACAAAATTATGGACAATGTCCTTATACATATAGGCAAACCCATAGAATATACAACACCAAGAGTGAATTCTAATGTAAATTACAAACTTTGGGTAATTATTATATGTCAATGTAGGTTCATCAATTGTAACAAATGTATCTCTGGTGGGGAGTACTGATGATGAGCAAGGGTATGTATATTGGAGACAGTGTATGGAAAATCTGTAACTCTCCATTTTACTGGAAACCTAAAACTGCTATAAAGATAGTCTTAAAAAGAAAACGATCAATCAGAATAAAATATTTGCAAGTCAGATGTCTAACAAAGGACTTACTTATATCCCTAATATAATGAGAACCCTAGAAGACCTCAACCATAAAAAGAGAATAATCCAATTAGAAAATGGGCAAATGCCATGAACCAACATACCACTAAGAAGGATATACAGGTGATAAAAACAAACAAAACACTAACAACAACAAAAATCTCAACATCTTTAGTCATTAGGAAAGTAAAATTAAAACCATGATATGAAAAAAAAAAACATGATATGATATAACTCCATGTCCACTAGAATAGGTAATTTTAGAAATTCTGACAGTACCAAATGCTGGTGAGAATTTAAGTGATTCTATCACTCTCACATTGCTAGCGTAAATGCAAAATGATAGAGCTACTCTAGAAATTGATTATAAGTTTATTATAAGGTTAAATACATACACAACATATAACTCAGCATCTCTCTCCTGGCAATCTACCCTAAAGAAATGGAAATTTATTTATTTATTTATTTATTTATTTATTTATTTATTTATTTATTTATATTTTTAAGAAAGATTTTATTTATTTAGTCATGAGAAACAGAGAGGAGAGAGAGACAGAGACACAGGCAGAGGGAGAAGCAGGCTTCATGCAGGGAGCCTGACGTGGCACTCGATCCCAGGTCTCTAGGATCACGCCCCAGGCTGAAGGTGGCGCTAAACCGCTGAGCCACCCGGGCTGCCCTGTAAATTTATTTTTAAAAATCCTCCACATGAGTGTTTATAAAAAGTTTCATTCATAATTGTCCCAAACTGAAACAGCCCAAATATCCTTCAGTGGGTGAATAAATAAACAAACTGT
Organism: Canis aureus; assembly: GCF_053574225.1. NCBI lineage: Eukaryota > Metazoa > Chordata > Mammalia > Carnivora > Canidae > Canis > Canis aureus. The sequence continues at coordinate 30,169,127 of NC_135635.1, forward strand.
GGCAAATCCAGACAGTGGAGTACTACTCAGAAAATAAAAGTGAACATACTATTTGTGCACATGACAACTTGCATGTATTTCAAGGGCATTATGTTGAGTGAGAGAAACCCATTTTTAAAAGGTTATATGCTGTATAACTCAATTTTTGTGACATTCTCAAGAAGACAGATTTGCCTATCTATATGGATACAGAGAACAGTAGTGATTGCCAGGAACGGCAAAGGATTTACCTGTAGGAGGCAGAATGAGGAGTTTTAGGGTATTAAAAAATTGTTCTATGTCCTGATTATGGTGATGGGTATACAAACATATATGTAATAAAGTGCATAGGACTGCATTTGTAAGAAAAAGACAGTAAATATTACTCCACTAAAATATATATGCAAAGATTCTTCTAAGGGATTGTAGAAATCATCTACTTTAAACCTTTCATTCCATTATATGACCAAATTAAGATTTGATAGTATAAATCAGTTATGAAAAAATTATGCAATCAGAGTTTCTTTAACATTCTGATTGAACACATTTGCTAGAAGAAGCATGAGGCTTCCTGATGTTGGAGTAAGTTATATTTTTCTTGTACTATGTTGCTTTAGGTAATAAAAAACAGTAGTCAAATCTCTATTAAATGATTCTTTTAAAGTTTTTGTTGTAAATAGTATGTCCTCTAATAATCTTTAAGTTAGAAAGTAAAATTATCTTGAGTGGTATTTTTCTTCTACCTGGCAACTCAACCATCTCCTAAAATATGCTATCAGATTTTTTCCCATATTGATCACATTGATAAACAGCAAAAAAAGATTAGGCTTTCTATGAAGTTCTGATAGATCATAAATGCTGGAGCAATCTAAAGAAGGTAGAAGAATGAGACAACTGGAAATATCTCAACATCTCTAGAATTTGCCAAATGCTGAGTCAAAGATTCATGAGGGAAGAAATCATTTGCTTCCTGCTCATGATTTGAGTCATCTTCTGCTCACTCAGCCATTTCAAAGAAGGAATTACAACAACTAGAGCCACAGAGCAGTTGGAAGTCACAGTTTATCTTTGGGTGGTTAAAAATCAATTGTAATGAAAAAGAAACAAAGACAAATAGAAAGCACTGGCCTGGTCAAATAGCAACCACAAATAACAATTTTAAAATATTGTCAAGGGAAGAAAATAATACAAACCAGAGAAAGAAAAAAGACTAATAAAAAGCAGAAATAGATGTAGAGAAAACAAAAATAAGTAAACAAAATATTTAATTATAACTCAATAGCAAATACCCTGGCAGACTTCCAGAGAAGAGACAAGACAAAAATATACCATAAAAGTTCAGAAGAGGTTGGATTTAGGAAAATATCAGATTTTAAAAGAAAGCAAAACTAGGGCAGCCTGGGTTGCTCAACAGTTTAGCACCGCCTTCAGCCTGGGGTATGATCCTGGACACCTGGGATAGAGTCCCACGTCGGACTCCCTGCATGGAGCCTGCTTCTCCCTCTGCCTGTGTCTCTGCCATTCTCTCTCTCTCTTTCTGTGTCTCTCATGAATAAATAAATACAATCTTAAAAAAAAAAAAAGAAAGCAAAACTAAACTATTTAATGAAATTATTTTAACAGCTTAAAAGTAAAAACCATTCTGCAAGCTAAATTAACCAATTTAATTATACTATGAATGAAAGAAGCATGGAGCCCTCATGTAATTGTCTAATAATATTCAAACAAAACTGAAAATAAAAAATTACAATGGGTAGAAAATATTTTTCATTTGCAATTCTCAAAGTAGCACTTAATGTGTTTCCCCAAAGATTAATCTACCTTCCTATATGTATTAGCTTAGAGAGTTTAGTTTCTAAAATACAGAAGTAAGCTAGGACACAAACTCCATGAACATAGAGATATTTCTTCTGTTTATTGAAATATCCCACTTATCTGAAACGGTGTCTGACACATGATACCTGCTTAAAAAATAGATGATAACATATATTTGGTGAACAACAGATGTTCTAAGTTTACATTGCTCAGTAATGACAACACTAGCTTAAATGATGCTTCATTTTCTGGTAATATGTAGCACTAAGTTCTTATAATAAAAATGACTAACAATGGTAGATACAATATTTTAAACATTCTTAAAATTGTTATACACATATAATGGTAAGAATTAGTAAACCAACATCTAGTTAAAGAGAAAAACTGAGAAGAATAAACAGAACACTATGGTCTCTCTTGCCTTGAAAGTATTTGCAACCTATACTGATAAGATTTTAAATTTAATGATGACCAGAGGTACAAAATGCTGAAAATGTCAAGGGAAAGTAATAAGAAACACTTCCTCCATCAAATTGGGACTCCAAAAGAGTCTCATGTTAGGATAAATTAAAAGTAAACTCATATTTACTCCTGTGATAGGCCTTCAGAGCTTATTAAAGACACTGACACCCTATGGAATTCCACTGAATCCCAAGCAACGTGAAAGGCAGAGAAAGGGGCGGGGGGGGGGGGGGGCAGGGGGAGGGGGGAACGGATGACAGGGAAGAAGAAAATAAGAAATTCTCACTTGGTTACACCATAGGGAAATTACAGGAAAATAATGACACACAGATGATGCAGATATCAGCCAGAGGATAAAGAAAAATTAATTTTCATGGAGTAACAGATTAGACAGACACTAACTGCATATAGCAATATGAAAAAATAATGTTATATTTTTATTAAATTAGGCTGAATCTCAGGATCTCAGGAATTCAAGATGCACTTAACCTTAGAAACCAATCAAAGAAAATCATCCTATTAAGAAATTAAAGGATAAAAAACTATAAGATCATTTTAATAAATGCAGAAAAAAATATTTGGCAAAATATGTTTTGATTTTTCTGTTGGAACATGGATGCTTATTTTATAACTGGACTTTATATGCCCCACTAAGAGTTCTGTGTTTTACAAAATAATTGAGACAACCAAGTACATCTATGTTTATATTCTAGCTTTTTAGTTCACTGGGCTACTGTAATAAGAGCAAATACATACTGTTTGAGATGTGTCAGCTCTCTTTTAGGCATTTTCAGTATATTAATTTAATTATCCCCTCCCCAAATGTGAGATAAGTAAATACATTTTACCATTTTTACAGAAGCAAGATCTGAGTTACAGTTTAAATCTTGCCATATTTTACAGAGGTAAATGGTAAAGCTTAGATATAATACATTCTTACCCTACATAAGAAATCTATTGTACTCTTAACTCATTGCCCTAATCAATAGTTATGAAATATTAGGACTGATATTATTTTAGAGGCTAATATGAAATATTTTAGAGGCTAGAATTATTTTAGAGGCTAACATGAAATAGTATTAGTAAAGCATACAGCTCATTCTATAAGCAACATAAACACTAAAAAAGTAAGTACTGGAAACAGAAAAATTATTGACTACTATTGTAGTCTATTGCCTCACTGATTTTCAGCATTTGTCTTTTAGTTGAAATTCAGGATTAGTATACATAATATAATTAGCAAATGAAGTAGATTTCATTTTATGCTTAACTGGCTGACAATCTTAGCATCATAACAATTCTATTTAAGTTTATTTATTTATTTATAAATATTTTATTTATTTATTCATGAGAGACACACACTTGAGACAGAGGAAGAGACACAGGCAGAGGGAGAAGAAGGCTCCATGCAGGAAGCCTGATGTGGGACTCGATCCAGGGACCCTGGGATCATGTCCTGAGCCAAAAGCAGATGCTCAACCGCTGAGCCACCCAGACGTCCCTATGTGTAAATGTGTAAAACTTACACATTCCACCTGCCCTGCTGCCACACCCTAGCCATGCTCAGTGCCCACCACCAGGTGCTCCAGCCCGACATGCTGCCAGTCTAGACAACATCCTGGGCAGCAAGTGGAGTGAGACGCTGGATAAGCACTTGGCTGTGGCTCTCCTCACTGAGGAGGTGGGTCAGCTCTTGCAGCACTGCAGCCAGGAGGAGTTTGAAAGGTGGTACAGCACCCTGTGGGAACTGGCGGACAGCTGGATCGGCCCTTATGAGCAGGTTCAGCTCTGATTACCCTAAATGCCCAGAGATGTTCATACACACGTACACACTCACACCCACCCACCCACACCACACACACACACACACACACACACTATTATACTCCTATGGGCCCTCTTCCCAGGAAAGGACAAGGGTCTTCTACTCTACTACAGTGTGCTACCTAAAATGTGTCTAGTTCCCTAGGACCGGAGTCAGCAAATCTTTTCTGTAAAGGGCCTGGCAGTAAATATTTTAACTTTGCTGACCACACACACACAAAATAATGATAATAATAATAATAATAATAATGTGTAAGTTTTAAAATAAATGTATGTATATTTTCCTATTCAGCTCATTTAATACTTTATATTGCTCCTTTGACATTGTTTTCTACTTCATGTTTATAATTATATATCAAAATACCTGATTTTTTTGGTGAAATTTTAAGCCACATATTTTAAGCCAACTAAAATTTAGGTGGGGGGGATATCTGATCAATTTTGTAAGTTCCAGTGATTCTTAGAATGACAATCTATAAATAATAGGCATGAAGTATATAATAGTTGAATAAAAACATGAGTCAGTCACCAGTAGTACATTAAGAAAAGCACCCTAAAACTTAACTAATAATAGTTTACTGTTGACCAGAGCCTTACTGATAACATAAATTATCAATTAATGTATATTTTGTATGTTATTCACATCATAGTGTATTCTTACAAAAAAGTAAGCCATAGAAAATAATTTGTTATTAGGAAAATCATAAGGAAAGGAAATACATTTACAGTTCAGTATTGTGAAATATACACCTAGAAGAGGACCTGCACAGTTTAAAATGGCGTTGCTCAAGAATCAACTGTAATTTCTTGAAAATATGTGTTCACTAGGTCATGAGAAAATTTCAAACATAGTAATAATGTCATTTGAAAGTGATATAACTTTAAAAAGTTATATTGAAATATTATTGATAAGTTGGGTTCTTTAGGGCTAGGCAAGTTAAGTAAAATAAATTCAAAATATGGTATAAATAAAGTATTAGAAGTTAAAAAAAATAAAGGAAACCAAGATTGTGCCTTTAACTATTTTATAACTTTAGCTAGGCAAAAAGAAAACAAAAAACTTTCCTGATTTTTTCACAGCTATTATGCCAACATTTTTATGAAGAAAATTGAGGGGATTTTAATCCCAGCCATAACAGGTAAGAGGTAAGCAGACTTCTAGATATCTTTTAAATATCCCAGTCTTGGGGCAGCCTGTGTGACTCAGCGGTTTAGTGCTGCTTTCAGCCCAGGGCCTGATTCTGGAGACCCTGGATTGAGTCCCACATCGGGCTCCCTGCCTAGACCCTGCTTTTCCCTCTGCCTGTGTCTCTGCCTCTCTCTCTCTCTCTCTCTCTCTCTCGGTCCCTCATGAGTAAATAAATAAATAAATAAATATCCCAGTCTTACGTTCTTCAAAAACAATGTAAACTGATGTCATGTATTTATATAGACTATGATATTAATGGTCTATTTTCGTATCATTAATAGCAGGAAGAAGGTACAGGTACAGAATGTTTTGTAAGTGGAAGAATAGCCCAAGTTGAAACTATCCTTTAGCTTAAATCACTGGGATTCAAATTCCCTAAGCATTTTCACATTCCCTTAAAAAATATCTAACAGTACTCTTTAAAGCAATGTTGCACCTGTTAATGTCACACTGAATACCATATGCATAAACAGGCTCTCTCTTTAGAGTTCTCTTCTAAAATTGGTGATATTCCACCCTAGACATTGAAAATTCTAGAGAGAGAGAGAGAAAAAAGAATAAGACATTTTCCTTATTTAAAACAGATGTGCTTAAAAAAAAAAAAAAAAACGGTTTCTTTCTCATCATGCCCATAGCTATGCAATTAAATAAAATCTGAGATATCATAAGGGGAGGAGACACCAAAAAATGTTCACATTACAGACACCAAAATGTTTTAGATACCTAGTTAATCTCACAGAAGTACAACTAGAGGCCTCAGTAATCTTTCTATAGAAAGCTAGAGAACAATTTCCCAGGGCTTGACAATAGAGTTAAACGCTGAAGATGTAAGCAACATAAATCTATATGTAATTGAAAATGTTAGTGAGATGCAGAAGTAATCCATTGTGCAAAAAATTCACTGTTTATGTGAAAAAGAGGAAATGAAGAAATAACCAAGTCCAACTAAGATCATTTTACAAGCCTCTACAGTCAATGAACCAAGGAAGTTCTTGTCTGAAGCACCAGAGAACTTGAAATTATAATGCAATTAATATCAATAATTGTTTTCACAACCGATGACTTGAAGTTTACTATTGTGCATCCCTTGTGAATTGAACCAATTTTTAAGATCTTAGGGCACTGAAGATGTTGGAGCTATACTACAAGTTGTTTGCAATCTACAGTGAGGAAAGAATTCACTTAAAAACTACTCAGTCTTGGGATCCCTGGGAGTCTGTGAGCATTTCACTCCACACTCAATGTGGAGTTTGCACACCACATTGGGACACCTCACCATATGCTTCCCCCCACTTCTCCTTCTCAAATAAATAAATAAATAAATAAATAAATAGTCATTTAAATTCCAAACTTGGTAGTAGGGACAAGTAGAAAATAAGTTAGTATATAGTTAAGTTAATCAGCTATAAGAAGGAAGGAAGATGACAATAAGGGAGAGAAAAAATAGGGCAGAAGCTATCAAAAAAATAAGCAAAATTTTCTCTGACGTATTATCTCAGAACCACAGATACTTTCTTTCCTTTTAAAGATAAGTCTTGGGATGCCTGGGTGACTCAGTGGTTGAGCATCTGCCTTTGGCTCAGGGCATGATCCCAGAGTCCTGGGACCGAGTCCTGCATCAGGGTCCCTGTGTGGAGCCTGCTTTTCCCTCTGCCTATGTCTCTGCCTCTCTCTCTCTCTGTCTCCCATGAATAAATAAATAAAATCTTAAAAAAAAGATAACTCTTCATCATTACTGTTTGATCCCATCCCTTTACACTGCCTTTATTATAACCTTCGTCAATTTGTTTTACATCATTACTATTATTATTATCATTAGTAGTATGATATTATTCTTATTTAATGTCTAAAACTTAATACAATGAGAAGGACTTGGAGATAAATGTAAACTTCAAAGAAACTTGAAGTAAAAAAAGTGAGATGTAGATTTGGAAGAAACTGACTCTAATGGAGAAATAAAGATTTTATATTTCGATGAAATGTTAAATCAATATGGGTCTTCAGTCAGCTGATGTGCTGTGCTGACAGATGCTAACAGGTGTCTTGAAATAAGGAAGCTAATAGAAAGGCAATATCAGAGGTGGCGTAGAAGGAGAGTTACCTTACAATAAATGGTTTTGATAAGAATATGGCGGGATGCCTGGATGGCTCAGCAGTTAAGCTCTGTTTTCAGCTCAGGGCATGATCCTGGAGTTCAGGGATCGAGTCCCACATCTGGCTCCCTGATGGAAGGCTGCTTCTCCCTCATGCCTATGTCTCTGCCTCTCTCTCCCTCTGTGCCTCTCATGAATAAATTTTTAAAAAATCTAAAAAAAAAAATGAAGACATGTTCCTATCCAAAATTAAAACTTTAAGGTCCATAGTACAAGTATTTTTTGTGAAAAATTTACATTTTATCAATATGGGATAGATGTCCATGCTCCATTTAATGTTTTATATTGTAACTGAAATTTTTTAATATAAATACCTAGACATTTCCTTATTTTACCTCATATGTGTTTTTTTTACCTTATATGTGTTTACCAAATTACTTTATTCACTATTATCCAGTGAATGTGTACTATGTACTTTTATAATTTGTGAATATCCTTGATTCTCATCATAACTTGAGAATTTAGTCATTTTACATTATTAAGTAAATATTCTTAATACTTTTATATTTCCTTACCTTTTCGTGTCTTTGTCACTGTAGAGCCTTTAATTTTTTTAAGTTAGTTTTTAAAGATTTATTTATTTGAGAAAAAAAAAGTAGAGGAAGGTAGGAACAGAGAGAGAAGGAGAGACTCTCCAGCAAACTCCCACTGAGCATGGAGGGAGCCCCAAACAGGGTTCAATCCCACAACCCCAAGATCATAACTTCAGCCAAAATAGTCAGATGCTTAACTGTGAGCCACCCAGGCACTCCTGCAGAGCTTTTTATTTTTTCTTCTTCTTCAAGTAATAGAGAAAACAACATTTAAACAGCATTTTTATAGCAACATAAAAATTTCTTAAGATATATTACAATTTATATTTTTTTCTAATTTTCAAAATCTAGACTCTCTTTTGGTGACAACTGAGGAAATTAACACAAATTATTTTTTATCTCTTATCAATAACAACAATGGACTCAGGATTAATTGTGGAAACAGATACATAGCATTAACTAAATGTCCTATCTTGCTAGACAATGGAAATTGTTTTTTAAATTATTTCTCAAATATCTTCCTTCCTCTACCATTGTGTATAGGGGTGTATTGTTTTTGGTTCACCTTAGTATTTATTCCATGAATTAGAGAATACCTAAATAAAATCATGAAAGATAAAACAAAAGGAAAGTATATCAATTAAAAGGTCAGTATCTGATGTGCAGATATTTAAGAGACACGATGTTCTGTTGGAAATAAGAGTTATTTTAAAAATACGTAATAAACCCTTTTTTTTCCTTTCTTGATAATATACTTTGGTTGATTTTTACCATCCAGCAACAAAATCTCTCACCTCTCCCACTTTTGGTGCTATTTCCATCTTTAGAGGAAGAGCTTTTCTCTTATTCCATCACAGAAGCTAAAATCACACCCTTCGAATGTAAAGTATGGTTCTAAAATCTATCAATTATATAAACTTGCTCTAGATTTTTATGTGAAGTAGTAGGGATCATAAAAAAAAAAATTCATTCCAGTGAGGGTCACAGAAGTTGGAGAAATAGCTTTTATTTTCAGAGAAAACAGTTGTTGCAGATCTAGCAGCAGTGTTCAATCAACAGTTGCATTCAATAGAAGTCAATTGTATTGCAGAAGGAGTGAAACTATAGGATCTGTTCTTTGTAACAATAATACCAATGGGTTTCCTGGACAATATGTTCAGTGCCTTTCAAAGCACAAGCTAAAACAACTAATGAACAAAGGAAAGTTAATCAATCTAGCTATAGAGAAGAAAAAAATTAAAAATATAAGAAATTATAATTATATAAAATTATAGGAGAATATAGGAGATTACATGAACTATAAACAGAAAGAAGTGATGTCAAGAATAAAATGGATTATTTCAATTTTCTATATAATGTAAATGAGTTAGTTTATAACATTAACAGAGACCATCCCAATTGGTTAAAATAAAACGAGCAACAAATACAAGAAAATTCTAGTATACCTTCTTAAAATAGATTCGAAGTAAATATGTTAAAAGTATCTTTTACTTTCAAATGAAATTTTTTTAAGGTTATTTATTTATTTATTCAGATAGAGAGGCAGAGACACAGGCAGAGAGAAGCAGGCTCATGCAGAGAGCCCGAGGGGGGACTGGATCCCGGGTCTCTAGGATCACAGCCTGGGGCTGAAGGTGGCGCTAAACCGCTGCGCCACGGGGGCTGCCCCCAAATGAATTTTATTAAGGCGGTATATGCATTATTTTCATTCATTTTATCTCTCACTTCATCAGCATTTGATTTTTGCAAGAAATATGCGATAACTTGTATTGCACACCTAGTGATATTATCTCAGAATCAGTATAATGAACCATTTTTTATCCTGTTACATGAACACATGACAAGACATATACAATGAAGATTTTAATATAGAACTCAAAAATGATACAGACCTTTCATGACAATGAAAGTGTATTGCTGTGCCTGTCAGGTGAAAGACAATGGCTCTTTTACCTTTCTTGCTTTTTTTGATACACAGAGGAAAAGCCCTTGACAGCTCAAGAGCTAAATAATAGGTGTCAGAGGCTTTTGTTGTTTTTTTATTTTTTGTTTCCTCTAGTTACATGGCCATATCTGGCACAGAAACCAAAAAATTTGAATTCAATCAGTAATTTAACTTGCAGTAAATCATTGTCATTTTTCTAGATCCGTATGGACTTTAGACTGGTCTAATGTATTCTTTTTTTTTTAATTTTTTAAAAGATTTATTTATTTATTCATGATAGGCACACACAGAGAGAGAGGCAGAGACACAGGAGGAGGGAGAAGCAGGCTCCATGCCAGGAGCCCGACATGAGACTCGATCCCGGGACTCCAGGATCACGCCCAGGGCCAAAGGCAGGGGCCAAACTGCTGCACCACCCAGGGACCCCTATTCTTTTTTTTTTCTTAATTGAACATACACATTATTCAGGTTTTAAGACGTTGTAATTATTTTTTCCTTTCATCCTTACAATAGCTTTAGCAGGTAGATAGTATTTTTATTTGCATTTACTGATAAGGAAATTAAGTCACAAGCAATAAAAAACAATCTGTTCTAGAAAATCCACATAGTACATAATAGACTTAGGATTTGATCTAGGGTAACTGTCTATAGCAACTATGCTCTTAATACCACATGATGTCTCTAAGTGTCATGAGGATGTGCTAAAAATTTGTCTAAACCTGAATAATTGAATAATTAATGTCCTTGATTTCTTTAGAAAGTAATAAAACTTTTTTTTTTAAGCGAGGACCTTTTGGATCTCAATTTGACACTTATTATAATATCTTATATTTCATTACTTAATGAAAATTAATGTAATACATACAGTTTCTAACTTTATCTCTTCCTGCTATCTACATAGGGCTGATAATAAAAAAATCAAGTCTTTTCAGGTTTCCTGAGCCACCTAAATATCCAATAGTTTTCTCTTCCAATAGAGTCCCCTTATGTTTTTCAAACTTATGCTCTAACTGTTGTATATAAATGACTCTAACTGCTGAACAGTAATTGTCATGTTTGGAAAACCATTAAATCAAATTCTAAGTTTTATTTTATCTGACCCTGTAGAAGACAAATTATTTTCTTCCAAATCTTTGAATATCAATTGAGTCAAGAGTTTTTAACTTTTATTTATGTCTGCCATGCAATTAGTAGCCACAACAGTATCCCACAGTATTCGGAATCTTTATTTCCATCATACTGTTTAGTGACAGTGGTTATTGGGTGCTTTATAGCTTTGCCTTCAATGGGCATTTTATCACTGTTGATTAAAAGCACTAATTCTATTACTGATTTTGCCTCTGACCACCTGGGTTGCTTGGATCTCATCCTTTAATACAAGATACAATTTTACTGACAGATTCACATTTTCTGTTGCCTCAATCTGACACCAAATACTACATCAGTTTTTATACTTGCAACAGAATCCACTCCACCTAGTTTAAGAATAAATCTGTTGAAGGATATTCCACAAATCTCTGATATGATCAGAGAGTTAGGCTTGCCAACTGGTCTAGTGAACACACTACTGCTATTCATGGATAATGCAGCTCACACTAGTGAAGCAAAAAGCTCTGTAACTTCTGTCTTCCAAATACCTCCACTGTCCCATCATCAAAAGTTTGAGACTTTTCAGTACCTTTTTTCTCATATTGCTTATTTATTAATTAAAATGTCACTGACTAAAGAGCTCAGCTAGATCACCGTAAAAATAATCAGCTGATTTTTTGACATAGAAGTAAAGATAACAATGGAGCAAAGAGATTTTTCAACAAATGATGCTGGACCAACTACACACCCACACACAAAAATATTAATATAGATAGAGTCTTTATATTCTTCAGAAAAAGTAATTCAAAGTGGATCACAGACCTAAATTTAAAACACCAAACTATGAAATGTCTAGAAGATAACCGAAGAGAAAACCTAGCTGACTTTGAGTATTGCGATAACTTTATAGATATAACACCAAAAGCACAATTCATGAAAGAAATAATGGATAAACTGAACTTTTTAAAACTAAGAACTTCTGCTCTAGAGGTAGTGAATAAGGAAAATAAAACAAAATAAAATTCTTGAAAAGAAGAAATCTCTACTAGATAAATATCTAAAAGCATTACACAGAAGAACGTATTACCAGGTAACATAATCAATTCTAAAACCATAAAAATTAAAACATTCTTGTATTGATTCAAGGATAGACAAATTAATATATTGAAATAAATAGTCCAGTAACAGACCTATGTGCATGTAGAGATAGTATACTTATAAGAAAGTAGTATCAGACAAGAATGAGATGAATTGCTTGTTAGCATGGGAGAAAAATAAAGAAAATTGGCCTCAACCACATTACACACACACACACACACACACACACACACATGCAAATTCTATCTGGATTATAGAAACATATGTAAAAAGTAAAACATTATATATACACACATATATATAAATTAATATACACATATAAATTTTATCTAGATTATAGAAACATATGTAAAAAGTAAAGCAATACATCTTACAGAATATAAAAGAATATGTCAAGGATATTGGAGTAGATGATAATTCCTAACAAACCACAAAACACACTATTATGAAAAAAAAGTTGATAATTTGAAATACATCCATATTTTAAATCTCTTTTTCCTAGCAAAATTCAATGGTGAGAGAATGAAAAGACAGCCTACAGGGTTGGAGAAAATATTTGCAAGACATTAAATCAATAAGGCCCTGTATTCAGAATTTATAAAATAATTTCTGTAACTTAATAAGAAAAATAGAGAAAGCCAAATAGAAAAAAAGGCAAAGCCTGAAAAGCATTTTACAAAACTGGATATCTAAGTGGCCAAGCATAGAACAATATGTTCAGTCTCCTATAATCAGCAATTTGTAAATTAAAACTATATCCATTCAATATCGTTATAGATCTACTAGTGAAAGTTGGCAAGGGTGTAGAGAAACTGGAGTTGTCATAAAATTGTCTACATCATTGTAAATTCATACACTCAGTAAAACTTTTTGGCACTATTAAATTGGAACATATATATGCATATGCATATATATTCTGTGATTCAGCAATTTCACTCCTATCTATACATTGATAGAGTTTATGAACAGAAACAGATACATATTAGAATTGTAGCAGCACTAATCGTAATATCCAAAAATTTAAAACCACCCAAATGCTTAGTAGCAATATAATAGGTATATAATTTTCGGTATTTTCAAAATGGAGTAATAAATAGCAATGGAAATGAAGGTGTGCAAAACATGTATCTCACATATACATTGTTGGCCAAAAAAAAAAAAAAATTAAAATGGCCAGGCACAAAGAATACTTATTCTATATTCCTTTTATAAAAATAAGATAGTGGGGCAGCCCGGGTGGCTCAGCAGTTTAGCGCTGCCTTCGGCCCAGGGTGTGGTCCTGGAGACCTGGGATCGAGTCCCATGTCGGTCTCCCTGCATGGCGCCTGCTTATCCCTCTGCCCGTGTATGTGCCTCTCTCTCTCTCTCTCTCTCTGTCTCTCATGAATAAATAAATAAAATCCTTAAAAAAATAAAAATAAAAAGAAGATAGCAAAAAAAGAAGAAAGAAAGAAAGAAAGAAAGAAAGAAAGAAAGAAAGAAAGAAAGAAGAAAGAAAGAAAGAAAGAAAGAAAGAAAGAAAGAAAGAAAGAAAGAGAGAAAGGAAGGAAAGAAGGAAGGAAGGAAGGAAGGAAGGAAGGAAGGCACCTGGGTGGCTCAATTGGTTACGTGTCAGTTTTAGGACATGACCCAGAAGTCCTGGGATGGAGCGTCGCATCAGACTCCCTGCTCAGAGGGGAGTCTACATCTCCCCCTCCCTCTGCCCCTTCTGCCCTCCCTGCCCTCACTTGTGCCTTCATTTTCACCCACACACATTCTCTCTCTAACAAATAAACAAAATCTTTAAAAGAAAAAAAGAAAATACATGTAAAAAAGTTAATCTAGTAGCTACCTTTGTGTAGAAGGGAAAGGGTGTTGCTTAGGAAGGGTAATGGAGAAAAATGTTAGGTTCTGGTAATGTTAGTTTTTTCCCCCTTTACCCAGGGGTGTAGTTTCTTGAGTGTACTTACTTTGTGAATATTTTCTGAGCTGTGCTCTTATGAGTTATACATTTATTGTATTTGTTATTCAACAAAATACTTCTTTGTTAAAGATAGGAAATCTATGGTGCTTAAGAATGTATAGGTATAGGTATGAAGAAAGATAGTAAAGGAGTAAGTATCTAAGCTTTGGTATAACTGGGATTAATTTCAAGAGATAATTGTTATTTGAGGCTTAAAATATGGGTGATAATTTACCAGGTGAACTTGCTGGAAGAGCCTTTTAAGAGAAAGTTAGTGTTCATTTTCATATTCATGTTCTGCAATACATAAGGACCCTTTTTCCCTCAGAACCAAGTTTTATTCAAAATCATGTTTATATAATTCAATTAGACCAAATAAACTCTATTTAATCAATTATAAATTATGAATTAGTAGAATAAAATTTGTAGAAATCTTTCTATTCTTAGACTTGAAACAGATTTCATTAGTTTAGCTATTTTATAAATGTCCCATAATAAAACAGAAATTGTAATAACTGTTATTTTATTTTTTTATTTTTATTTTTTAAAAGATTTTATTTATTTATTCATGAGAGACAGGCAGAGACACAGGCAGAGGGAGAAGCAGGCTCTTGGCAGGGAGTCCAATGTGGGACTTGACCCCGGGACTCCAGGATGGCTCCCTCAGCCGAGGCAGATGCTCAACTGCTAAGCCACCCAGGAGTCTTGATAACTGTTATTTTAAAATAAAAGTAATAAGTGATTTATTCTTTGAAATCTGACAATCATGTAGATTATGTTTTTAATATTTTTAAGAAAAATATTCTCATCTGGTGTGTTTATGAGAGAGTAATGATGATGATCTTTGCTTTTCTGAATCAAATTGCCAATTCCTCTGTTGATTATCATTCACACTCTTTTCATTTCTTTTAAAAATTAAGAAATTATAAAAATAACTTTTATTTTTTTTTTTAATTTTTATTTATTTATGATAGTTACAGAGAGAGAGAGAGGCAGAGACACAGGCAGAGGGAGAAGCAGGCTCCATGCACCGGGAGCCCGATGTGGGATTCGATCCCGGGTCTCCAGGATCGCGCCCTGGGCCAAAGGCAGGCGCCAAACCGCTGCGCCACCCAGGGATCCCTAAAAATAACTTTTAGAATGTGTATTGACCATGTAGATTTTCTTTAAAATGGGTTCCTATAAATAATGACCTTCATAGAAAAGTATTCCAGAGAGTAATCTCATTAGACTTCAGAAATTAAATAAAATTTTCTGAAAAAAGTTTCTTACAGTCTGATTTTTAAAGAAAACTAGGTATTTATATTGGATTTATGATAGATTTTTATTAAGCAGGTTATATTTTCTAATAAGAACGGTATCTTTGAAGTCATGATCTGATATGTTCAGAATTGAGTCTTATTTGCAAAGAATATGTTTTGCCACAGAATGGATTGTACCCTAATGTCACTTAATTTATGAATATGTAAAGATTATGATTTATATTTAGTATGAGAGTTGATGAATCCAAAGAGTATGTTTAGATTTTTGTAGTTGTTTGCTTTCAAAGATAAGATATGTATTGGGGTTCCTGAGTGGCTTCATTGGTTAAGGCTCTGACTTGATTTTGGCTCAGATACGATCTTGATCCTGGTTGTAAGCCCCATGTTTGGCTCCAGCTTAGTAGGAAGTCTGCTTAAAGATTCTCTCTCCCTTTCCCTCTGCTCCCCACCCCCACTCACATGCATGCTCTCACTCTCTAAAATAAATAAATAAATATTAATGTGTATATATGTATATGTATATATATGTATATACATATATATATATTTCCAGAAAAATTTTATCTGTGATGGAAAGCACCTGATTTTTTTTCTCAATCACAATAAAAGCAGACTGCTAAAATATCAGTGCCAAAGTAAAGGCACTGTTTTCATGACTCTTTCATTATTATCTCAATTATTATTAAATTATCATATTTACTTGACTATTAACTACAAAATGTTGATATGCTAATAAAAAGATGAGCATAAAAATTAAAAGATGATAAAACATAATTCATGTTGATTTTTTTTAATATTGAGTAACCAAGCTTTAGTAAATACTATTTTTTGCTTTTAATTATATCTTAACAAGTAGTGATTATGATGTGTAACTCCTTTTGGAAAATAAATGACTTAAATTGACCTACTTTAATTTTATTCATTATCTCTAACTGTTATTAAAACCTGTATTTGACATATGTGAATATTATTTGATCTTTTCAAACCACATTCATTCTCATTAAGAAAGCCCCAAGACATTTTCTTTCAGAATATTTTTCAAATATTCTGAGATTTTACTAGTTATGTGAAATGTGACAGCACTTTCAAGTTTTTTATTATGGTTTCCTTCTACAGGAAGAACCAATTATTCCACACATATTAGTGCCTGGTTTTGAACTCAATATTTAAGCAATTAGTATCTGTATCTATAAATTAATACATTTATATTCCTAATATAGTTTTAATCATACAAAATGAATAGAAACTGTCTTTTGGGTGTATTCATGTTAAAGGTAGAGACTGTTTATTTGATGTTAGAGCTCAATTAAACTCCAGTTTGGGAAAAGTGAAGGTAAGTTTTTGACACTCTTCTGGCTGATTCTAATTTCTACTTCTTTATGAAAGAGGACAACTAAAGAAACATTCACATTATCTTTCAAAGGAAAAATGTCTATTTTAGACAAATTGTGCTTGTTTTCATATTTTTATAGCCAGTAATTGCTGACAAAGATGTTCACGTAATGACACCTAATCCACTAAAATTATTTGAACTTTAGTATAAGCCCTTTAACTTTGAATTAAATAATACTCAGCTGTGAATGTTTTTTAGCACTGACACATATATTTATATCTATCAGCATAGACAGATTCATACACTTCTGATTATGCTATGATTGATGTAAAAATTATCATTTTAAAATCAATTTGATATCTTTACAATATCAAGAAAGTACTTGTGCTTTGAGATACTCATACTAGTTGAAAAGTAATGCTAGGAGCATCCCAGCTGGCTCAGCGGTTTAGCGCCGCCTTCAGCCCAGGGCATGATCCTGGAGATTCGGGATTGAGTCCCACATCAGGCTTGCTGCATGGAGCCTGTTTCTCCGTCTGTCTGTCTCTACGTCTCTCTCTCTTTCTGTGTCTCTAATGAATAAATAAAATTTAAGAAGTAAAGTAATGCTATTAGATTTTAAATCTATGAAACATCTTTGATTAAGATTAAAATTGATTAATATTATTTTCTATCTGGTTAGCTCATATGTGTACTACAACTGCATGCATGAATCCAAATTTACTTATTTATATATATTTTTAAGATGTTTTATTTAATTTTTCTTGAGAGACACAGAGAAAGAGAGAGAGAGAGGCAGAGACACAGGCAGAGAGAGAAGCAGGCTCCATGCAGGGAGCCTGAAGCGGAACTCGCTCCCAGGTCTCCAGGATCACGCCCTGGGCCGAAAGGAGGCGCTCAACCACTGAGCCACCCAGGCATTCCATAAATCCAAATTTATTATTCCCATGTGTTGTTGATGACAAATTGGGTAGATCCACTTTCACACTAAATGAAAGTAAACATGCTGACGATAGAATCCTAACAGCTAGACAAGATGTAGGGGCATTCTAGAGAGCATGCTTCTATCCACACTTTTCCCAAAGTAATACACTGCTCATAAGATAGGACATAGCTCAATTTCAATGATCTGATGACGCTATGCAGACCCACTGTGTGGGGCAACACTTCCCTTTGGGGAGTAGTAAGTTCTTCCAGCCCATTCAACATTCCAAGGGAAGTAAATGAATATGAAAATTCACAGATATATACTAAGAAGACTGAGCTCACTGTGACACAGATCTGAAGCAAAACTACATTGATAAAAATAAATCTCCACTACCAACAAAGCCTTCACTGACCACATAACTTCCATATACCCCTTCTCTGATCCGAAGATCACAGTGATGCTTTGGGTCTACAGAATTAATGTCCAGTAATCCTTGAGAATTCTGATTATTTTTTCTTCTGTAATCCAGTCAGGTTGCAAGTCATTTAGGAATGAATGGGAAGATGATTAACCGTATACATTTTTGGAAGAGTTGGAAGAACTTGAAGGTACCTGGCCTCTCTTATATTAATGGGGCTCTAGATCTGTGACAGGAGCTCATAAATTTATTTATGGTAACAATGGTGAATGGCTTGTCCCTCTTTTAATCTTACTTGATATTCCTTTTTAGAGTTCCAAACTTCTTAAATCTGCTGATACCTTCCTCTATAATACATAAAGGAATTTTGGGCATTTCAACTTCATAGAGTGTAGACTACCATTGAGTCCATATTTCAGTCAACTGATCAAGAAAACTTATAGAAACATTCTTAGCCCATCAAGCTAAAACACTGAATCCAGGATCTCTGTTTTAGGGGGCTAATACTAATAAATCTAGCCTGATAAAACTTTATATATCCTTTTACCTTGATCCCACAATCATAGAATCTACTTCTACACCAATTCCCAAATATTCTGACTGTATAAATTGACTCAATCATGCAAATATCTTGGTGTTCATCACACCTTCTCACAAATATCTCTTTGAAACTCATTCTTTGGAGGTAGCTGTGTCTTGAATCTGAGTATGGTTCTGAAATGATGGTCAGTGAAATACAGCATGTGGAAGAAAACTTGTTTTTGTAAATAAAGTTCCATTTGTACATATTCACACTCAATTGTTCATATATTATCTATGGTTACTTTTGTACTACCAGAGCAGAGTTGAGCAGTTATGCCAGAAATCACATGACCTTACAAACATAAAATATTTATTTTCTACCCAGTTAAGAACATGTAAAAAGCTTGGGAGTTGTCACTCTTGTACCTACAACAACAAAAATATGGACAAACTGGAATGCAATAACTTTTCTTGTACATACCAGAGAATAGCTTTCATGGTTAAACATCACCATAAAATCAGGAAAGACAGGTGCATTCCAAGAGACATAGCCAAGATTTGCTTATATGGAGCAGAAACTACTAAGCCATAAACTGATAGGAATACTTAAAGGGCAATTATGAATAATTGATGGAATCTAAGTGTAGACTAGTTTGAGAGTAAGAAAATCTTGAAGAGAGAGGCATATTCTTTCATGGGACCCACACTTTCTAGTGCTTTGTTTTCAGGAATCCCACCAGATTCTCCTGGTAAAGATTATTCATAGTTCTATCAGGGGCAGAAGAGGAAATATTGTGAAATATGCTCAGAGTACTTTTCACAACAAAAGTTTAATCTCCAGGAGAAAAGACATTGCCAGAACTTCATCCCAGCTGGGGATAAGGCATTACATCTATACCAGCCATTTTCAGCTTTCTTGTCTCACCAAAAGTGTATATATTGGAGGTCAGGGGGTAGGAAGTAGGTGGCATAGTCAACAGAAGTTAGGGCTTCCAAAAAATACATTTGGAAAAATACAGCCAGTGAAGGGAGTAGGAGGCCAAAGAGGGAAAAAAACAAAAAAAAACAAAAACAAACAAGCAAACAAACAAAAAACCTAGAGAAACATGCATGAAGCATAGTCTTACTAAATAATGAGTTTTAATTATTAGATTATGGACTACTCTCCCTCCCCCTAGTTCTTAATGAAACAAACAGAATAATAATAATAGTGGATTATTGCTGGAGACTTGCTAAACAGATTCTTGGAGGAGAATTGATGGAAGCCCAAACCACAGAAGTGACAAAAATAAGAAAAACAGAGGATGTTTAAGTTTCTAGTACATATAGTTACAGCAAATATTAAATACAATCAACACCTATTTTAGCATAAATCCTCATATAACATACATTTGCTTAGTTTCTAATATTACCCAAAATATTTTTGGCTTTCAACAAAAATTACAAGGCATGTCAAAAGCAACAAAAACAGTCTGCAAGAATAGGAAAAGCACTACAGCTAGACTCAGATATGATATGAATCTTGAAAGTATCATGTAGGATGTTAAAAATACATATAATTGAATGTTAAGAGCTATCATGGAAAATAGTATTGTACATGCAAAAGCAGATGGCTAATGTAAACAAAGAGATGAAACTCTAAGAAGGAAGCAAAAGGTAACATGAGAAATCAAAATACTGTAATTGAATTTAAGAATGTCTTTTCTAGGTTCATTAGTACACTTGACAGGGACAAGGAATGAATCATGGAGTCTGAAGATATGTCAGTAGAACACACTTAACTGAAGTACAAACAGAATAAAGAAAGGATAATTAAAACAAACAAACAAAAAGCTCCAGAACATCCAAGAACTATGGGACCATTTCAAAAGATATAATATACATATATGTAGAACACAAGACAGGGGGAAGAAAGAGAAAGAAGAAAAAAATTTTCTCAAGTAATAATGGCCAAGAATTTTGCAAAATTAATGACAGACATTAAGTACACAGCCAAGAAGCTTAAAACACACCAAGCAGAATAAATACCAAGAAATCTACATCTAAGCATATCATATTTAAACTGCAAAAGGCCAGACTCACAGAAAAAAATCTAAGAAGCCACAAGAGAAACTAATTATATATGAAAAAAATTATTAAAAATTTGTAAAACAAAAAGGCAAAATAAAACAAAACCAAAATCTAAATATATAGAAATATTTTTATGTTCATGAATCAGAACACTCAATATTAAGGTGTTGATTATTTCCAACTTAATCTATAAATCCAATGCAATCCCAATCAACACCCTAGGAAGCAATTTCATACATATTGACAAACTGATTCTAAAGTTTATATGGCAAGGTAATAGATACAAAATAGACAATATAATGCTGAATATAAAAAAATAAAGTTGAAGTACTGACACTATCCAACTTAAGAATTTTCAATAAAGCTACAGTAATCAAGACAGTATGGTAGCTGTGAAATAGACTCATAGATCACTAACAGACTCTGCACAGAGACTCACACTTATATAGTCACTTGATTATTGACAAGAAAGCAAAGAAAATTCAATGGAGAGTGGACAGCAATTTCAACAAATGGGGCTCAAACATTTGGACATTAATATAAAAAAGAATATAGATACAGACACATTTTCACCAAAAACTTAACTCAAAGTTGCTTACTGATGTAATATAAAATGTAAAAACTTCTAGAAAAAATACAGAAAAAAAATTACTTTATAATGATTAGTTATATAAAGGGAGGAAGAGCCAAGTGGAAGAGCTCCAATGGCCAAAATCAGAATGATTTGAACACAATATAAATAAGATGGTAATGAATTTTAACCAAAATTAAATTTGAATAAGTAAATGTATTAAATCAATAAATAAATAGATAAGCAAGATGTCATATTGATAGGATTTGATAAGGATGGCTCTTTACCACTGGGTGGCCTTCCTAACCAAAACTCAACCCCAGTCTAAGCATGAGAGAAATATAAGAGAAGCAAGAAGAGGAGGCAGGGTTAGGTTCTGAAGAGAATCAGCGGTGCTTTTTGAGGCAACTAGTTCATGAGAAACCATTATAGTTTCTTCAGGG
The DNA here is from genome assembly GCF_053574225.1 of Canis aureus. Classification (NCBI taxonomy): domain Eukaryota; kingdom Metazoa; phylum Chordata; class Mammalia; order Carnivora; family Canidae; genus Canis; species Canis aureus. The sequence goes on from NC_135635.1 coordinate 30,190,703, forward strand.
AGGAGGAAGTAAACTCAGGCAGGGATGAGATGACTACTTCTACTAGCAAAGAACACTTGCTGAAATTTTAGTGCTTAAGGTTCCCAGCTTCATAAGAATCCAACTTTATGTTCTCATCCCACTTTCCTGGATACTATAGCTCCTTCCATATCCCATTTTCTTTGACCACCTTTATTTCAGAACACTTTAACCAATGAAGCCATTAGCCACAGCTCAGGTGTATATTCATATCTAGGGTTACCTCTCCATCCAAATGAAGTAAATGACCAAAGGTACTACTCATAGGTCCATCTACTGCATGAATTTCTCCTCATAACTTCCCTTCAAAATACTCTTGAGAGGAGCAATAATGCAGTGGTCCACTCTGTTAATCTTGATGCATACTTATTTCTCCTTCTGGCACATCTTTACTAGAGCATATAGGATATGTCCGGCTCACCAGATACAATTAGCATCAAGCAATAAATATAGTGGATAAGTATGATGTTCTGTGGAACTTAAGACAATCAGCGATCCCTATGGACCATATTTTGACAGAGAGCAAGGAAATTAATAGTCCTAGGGATAATGCTACCTGTGGCATGCAAAAGTATAATGTCTTTTATCATCCCAATTGATGAAGATTTTAAATAATAAGTTTGCTTCACCATTGCTTAAGTATCAAGGATCAATCCCAAGGAATCAAGAATTTGGGGAAAGGGGAATGATTTCAAAAGGAAAGTTGGCCCGCACAAAGGAGTCACTTATGATGTCTTTTATGGCTTTGTGACAAGTTGATTTCCTGGTGGTCTCAGAAGATATATGTAAAGAGAATACAACTGGGAATGCCTGTGTGGCTCAGTGGCTGAATGTCTGCCTTCAGCCTGGGGCATGATCCTGGAGTCCCGAGATGGAGTCCCACATCAGGCTCCCTGCATGGAGCCTGCTTCTCTCTCTGCCTGTGTTTCTGCCTCTCTCTGTGTGTCTCTCATGAATAAATAAATAAAATCTTTTAAAAATAAGAAATAAAGAGAATACAACTGTGTTGCATTTTTAAAATGAAATAAACTTGGAGGAGAGAACAATTTATCTACTTGTTTTTGTTTTCAAATGGTCAAATTTAGTGTCTAAAGAATCTACAGTCCTGCATTTCTGAGTTGTATATGTGTGTGTCAAATGGCTCCTATTGTGTCTTGTACCTCAGTGGCAACAGGAAAGACCCAGGAAAGAAGGCAAAGTTTATATTGGTCAGAGGTGAGGCAAAGTACTGTCAGTTCAACCCATAAGTACCACGAGGGCATAAAAGCAGCAGTTGTTGGCTCTTTGCAGTGACAGCATTAGCAACAGTTACTTTCTCTGTGATGACAAGAATAGCTAAGGCTATTCTGGTGAAAGACCAAGACAAGTATGCTTCTTTGTTGTGGTCCATGAGCTGAATCTGGTAATTGAAAAGTTTGGCATCCAACTTGTAAGATGATGAAAACCAATTCTCCCATTTGTCCTCATAATTTTGTCATTGTTACTGTTGTTGTTTTGGCTTAATTGCAATAAGTTAATTTTCAATTCTCAAGTCAGGAAACCAAGTCTTCTTGACTTGCAAACCAAGTCCAAATAAACACCAAGTCCCATTTTTCTTAACTATTTCTGATACAGATCCATTTTTCTCTACCTTCACTGTCTCTGCTAGTAGTCATCACCAAGAGACTCCTGAATCATCTATCCACTCCATATACAAGTTTTTAGAAAATACATGTTAAATTGATTGATTGAAGGAAGACTATACTTATGGTTTTAAACTTTGAGACCTCATTAGTGATTTTCAGTTTATATATGTAATGTTTTATTTCTGAAGGTATCAGTTTATGAGATTGGTAAAGATAAATAGGAAGTGAATACTTATGAGGCCAATATATGCAAAACATTTCTAAAATGTTCAACAGTTGATTTTCAATACAAAAATCAGCTAATAGTTTCTGCTTCTTTAAAGGAACAGTTCAGATTTTTTTCCCTTTAATATATAAAGAACTTGGGACACCTAGGTGGCTCAGTTGGTTAAGCCTCTGACTCTTGGTTTTGGCTCAGGTCATTATGTCATGGGGCCTGAGATGGAGCCTCACATCAGGCTCCACAATTCACAGGGAGTATGCCTAAGGATTCTCTCCCCCCACCCATTCAAACAAACAGATAATTAATTTAAAAAATAAAGAGCTTGATTTTGGCAATGTTCTTTGAAATAGTGTCTAACTATAACTACCCAATCTTGTCACTCAGTTATGAATGTAATAGGACATAGAATATATAGTAAGAGCAAGAGATGACAGGAAAAAAGGAAAAAAGGTGAGATGAGTGACAAAATGATAGTAATGACAATGAAGCAACAACATTAAACATCATTTTGAAATAAGTCTAACTCAGACCCAAAGGGCAACCTTATAAATAGACAAAAGATCACAAAAGGAATTTGGTATATGTACATCTAGTACCTAAACATATTTTTATTAAAGTGATCACTATTCCCAAATGTACTATAAATATTTATTTTAAAAATACATGTTAACCATTAAAAAGAAGGAAATGTTTTTATACAAACAATGTAAAGTAGAAAAGATACCTTTAGCTAAAATTTGATGCAGTATTAACCTAGCAAGCATAAAGCACAATTCAAGCCAAATTTGAAAACCACAGGGCTATAAATTAAGTCACTGGGGGATTCATGTGGCATGCTTGTGAACCTCCAAATAGAAATCCTTTAGGATTCCATTAAGGTCTGCTATAAAATTCATATAGAGCTTCTTTAGATGGAACAAAACTGCCCCCCCCCCCTTTAAGTCTTCACTTTGTTTTATCCGTTTTATGTTCATTTTAAAAAATCCTTTTTGGGATGCCTGGGTGGTTCAGTGATTAAGCCTCTGCCTTCAGGTCAGGGTGTAATCCTGGATCCCCCAGATCGAGTCCCACATCGGGCTCCCTGCATGGAGCCTGCTTCTCCCTCTGCCTGTGTCTTTGCCTCTCTGTCTCTCATGAATAAATAAATAAAATATTTTTTAAAAAGTCCCTTTTTATGATTAGAATTTCACTGAGTATTTTATGTAGTTGATTATTTTCATGACTTTTTATATATCACTTTTCTTCTAAATAATCTCTCACCATTTAGTGAGTAGCAATGTTATATTTACACTTTGTACATATCAAGGTTCTTTTTTTTGAGATTTCTATTCAGATACATAAAAAATGGTATTTCATAGTATTTTAAAAGTTTTCACAAAAGACACTAAAGTTTTTATCATTATCATTTGCATAGAAATAATTTGCTTTCAGCTAGCAAAAATAAGCTTCTGCATTTTAAGTTGCATTCTATAATATTTAATATATAATTCTTCAGAACTAACTTCTATTTACTAAACTTATCAAATGCAATAATTGAAATAAGTGCATGAAGGTGTATTGGGGAAAGAAGGACACAAGATAGGCCGCTTTCCCCACCACTGAACTCCTGTCAATCAAAGCTACCTATTATAGCATTATCTAAGAAATAAAAACCTGGAGAACATCACATTTTTTTCTGTTTCCTCACCTTGTTGGTACTATTTTCCAGAATGATTCTTGTTAACCTACCCCTTATTCTGGTATCACAAAGCCCTCAAACAAAAATAATGATGAAAGCAATAAAAAGTTCTGATTCTGACATCTGCCCATTAGAAGTACCATATATTTTGTAAACCTAGTAGATAGCCACTAAAATTAAGTTTTTATACACGATGAGTGGTTATTATTATTTTTGGCCCCTTTCTAGCTGTTACCTTTAGTCTATTTTTATCTAAGTTACCTTGGCCTGGCCCACAAATAAAAAGTCGTACAAAATAATAAAAGATAAATGATTTTCAACTTCTCAAATAATCAGTAAGCAGACTGCAATTGTCTAAAAATAAAATATGATTTTATACCTACAGTGCACATGTCATCTACCTGAAGAGTTGTCAGTTGACAACTTAGAACATGCATTTTGTGTTTCATTATTTAAATTTGAAGTTTTTGACTTCTACTTGTACTTTTTGACACAAATTGCACTAAATGCCATGCCTTGTAACCACATAACATTCTTTTAGATTTTTTTACTTACAAGTAACTGATTAGCCAAAACAAAACAAAAACCCTTATTTTTATGGTATCTTATAAAATGTGGTCATTTTAGTATACATTTAATGTTCCATCCAAATGTATGCATTTTATTAAGTTTTATTATAAAAATTCTACAATACAATAAATAAAAACTATTCACAAGGATTCATAAGTATCAGACAGATCCATCTTCTTCCTATCTGTGATAGGAATATGGGAAAGGGAGCCTCACCACATAACAGACAATGGATCCATAGAGATTCAATCACTTATGAGAAAATGCTCTGCCTCACTTGCCATCAGAGAACTACAAATCAAAACCACAATGAGATACCACTTCACACCAGTGAGAATGGGGAAAATTAACAAGACAGGAAACAACAAATGTTGGAGAGGATGTGGAGAAAGGGGAACCCTCTTGCACTGTTGGTGGGAATGTGAACTGGTGCAGCCATTCTGGAAAACTGTGGAGGTTCCTCAAAGAGTTAAAAATAGAGCTACTCTATGACCCAGCAATTGCGCTACTGGGGATTTAACCCCAAAGATACAGATGCAGCGAAATGCTGGAACACCTGCACCTCAATGTTTATAGCAGCAATGTCCATAACAGCCAAACTGTGGAAGGAGCCTTGGTGTCCATTGAAAGATGAATGGATAAAGAAGATATGGTAAATATTACTCAGCCATTAGAAACAATGAATACCCACCATTTGTTTTGACATGGATGAAACTGGAGGGTATTATGCTGAGTGAAATAAGTCAATTGGAGAAGGACAATCATTATATGGTCTCATTCATTTGGGTATATAAAAAATAGTGAAAGAGATTATAGGGAAAGGAGAGAAAATAAGTGGGAAAAATCAGAGAGGATGACAAAAACATGAGAGACTCCTAACTCTGGGAAATGAACAAGGGGTAGTGGAAGGAGAAGTGGATGGGGGATGGGGTGACTGGGTGATGGGCACTGAGAGGGACTCTTGATGGGATGAGCACTGGATGTTATACACTATGTTGGCAAATCGAACTCAAATAAAAAACATACATATAAAAATACATATTTTGCCCATGTTGATAATGTAATAAATACATCATGTCTTAAAGAAATTGCTGACTATTTTTTTGTTTTTTTAAGATAATTGTGGATCTATAAGCATTTGTAAGAAATAATACAGAGAAATGCCATGTGCCCTCTTCCCATTTCCCCCTAATGGTAATGTCTTGGAAATCTATGGTACAATATCACAACTGGTTTATTGACATTGTTGTGGTCAAGATACAGAACAATTCCTTCAATACAAGATTCCCTGATGTTGCTTTTTATAGAAATACACACTTCATCCCTGCTCTCAACACTTCCTTGACCCCTGACAACTACTATCCTGTTTTCAATTTCTGTAATTTTATCACCTCAAAAATGTTATATAAGTGAAATCAAACAATATGCAATTTTGGGGATTTTTTTTTTTTTTTACTCAACATTATTCTCTGGCAATTCATCCAGATTGCTATGTGTATCTATGTTCCTTTGTGATAAATACTATTCTATGGCATAAATGTATCAGTGTGTTTACTCATCTGTTAAGGACATTCGAATTGTTTTCAGTTTGGACCAGTATGAATAAAGCTATTATAAAATTTCACATACAGATATCTGTGTAAATATGTCTTCGTGATAAATCTTAGAAGTACAATTGGTGGATTGTGTAGTAATTATATGTGTAGCTTATTAAGAAATTACAAAACTGTTTTTGCAGAATGTCTGTACCATTTTACATTCCAATCAGCAAAATATAAGTGATTAAGTTTCTCTCTATCTTCACCAGCATCAGGAATTGTAACTATTTTTTTTTATTTTAGCCATTTTAAATGATATGCAGTGATATCTGGTTGTGATTTTAATTTGCGTTGACCTAATAGCTAACATAATGAATATTTTTTCACGTGTTCATTTGCCATTCTTATATTCTCTACAGTGATATGTTTCTTCATGTCTTTTGTCAATTTACTAATTAGATTTTTGGAATAACTCTTCAGTTTGAGAGCTCTTTATATATTCTAGACACTAAAATTTTTGTGAAATATATGGTTTGCATTTTTTTCTTCTAGTCTGTAACTTGTATTTTCCTATCCTTAATAAGATGTTTTGCTGAGCAAAAGTTTTTAATTTTGATAAAGTCCAACTTATCTGTTCTCCCTTTTGTGAACAATGTTTTTGGTGTTACGTCTAAAAATTCTTTGAATATTTTCTCCTATGTTTATTTCTAAAGGTTTTATTATTGCTTTACAATTTATGTTTAAGCCTTTGATTCACCTTAATTTTTGTATAAAGCATAAGGCTTGCTATCTTCTAGACTTTTGTACATCTTGTTTCATACATTTGTATCACTCCCTTGACTTTATTGCTATCTAATTTCTACTTGTCTTTCTGGAATCAGTTTGGCAGTCATTTCTCCAGAAAGCCTTCAGTGAATCTCTAAATCAAGATTAGATGCTACTTATCTGTGGTTTACACCCTCCATTCTTCATCTCATCATGCTGTATATTATGCAATATTAAATTATCATCCAGTTTACATGTCTTTTTTTAATATTTTTTTTAATTTATTTATGACAGTCACACACACACACACACAGAGAGAGGCAGAGACACAGGCAGAGGGAGAAGCAGGCTCCATGCACCGGGAGCCTGACTTGGGATTCGATCCCGGGTCTCCAGGATCGCGCCCTGGACCAAAGGCAGGCGCCAAACCGCTGCGCCACCCAGGGATCCCAGTTTACATGTCTTTATTGTTTTGTAAGATCTTTGAGGAAAGGGGACATCTCTGCCTTCTTCATTTATCCCCAGTGCTCAACACAAATTACTACTCAGTAAATATTTATTGAATGAATAGGTGAAAAGAGGTCCTTCTCCTTATACAAATCAAAGAATGCAAATATATGTTTGTGATTGCCTGCTAGTCTCAACCTTCTCCACAGATACCCCCAAATCTTGCTCAATCTTCACTACTACATAGATGATCTAGAGCTATCAATAGTAGTACAATATATTTTCAACATCTACCACCAAATTACATTCTAAGCTATTTATAGGTTACTGTATTGCCCTTTCTTAACTTTATTGAGGTAGCACCAGAAGTGGAAAATAAATTTTATAGACATTGTACTACTTAACTCTTCTTATCTTTTGTATTTCCTTCAAAATAAAAGATCTTTGGTAATAAAAGTCAAAGCCATTTTGACATTTTGATTGCAACTCTCTCAAATCTATCTCTTTTAAAGCAGTTTAGGAAAATTTAGGTCCACTATTGCCTAGTTTCAATTAAAATACTTAACATCCATCAGGAATTCATAGTTTTTCTACTTAATGGTCATCCAGATAAATAGTATATAGTTTGCAGTTATCTTTAAATGATTAATCTTTATTTTCCACATTTTACCATTAAGTTAATGCATAAATCAGTGTAGATTACCCAGGGAAATCCTATTTAACAAGCTTAAGCAAAAATGAAATTTGGTTAACATAAGTAGAAGGCCAAGGGATGACACTGACTTTATTATGAATTTGTGATCCAGAGATCCAAATAATAACACTGGTCATTCTCTCTGTCTCTGTTTCTCTATCTTGAGATTGCTTGCCCAAGTTTACTTTGACTTTTTAAATTGCCTTTCTCTATTAACTTTGTTTTTTGGACACATCTGCCTATGAGATACTAAGGTGGATCTCAGAAATTATAGACTACATACTGCTCATAATCCAGAGACATAGTTCTTTCTTTAAACACTTTAGAGCTAAATGCATAATAGATTTCTCTTCTTTAAGATTTATTTATTTATTCATGATAGAGAGAGAGTGGCAGAGACACAGGCAGAGAGAGAAGTAGATTCCTCACAGGGAGCCCAATGCAGCTCAGGATCACGACCTGAGCTGAAGGCAGGTGACCAACCACTGAGCCACCCAGACATCCCCGTAATAGATTTCTTTATTGTTTGGTAATGTTAGGTGTCTCATGATCAGACAATCTGGAGTCTCATGCTTTTCTCAGTGATCCAACTGGTATCATACCAGGTAGATATTATAATCATTTCAATAGACCTACATAATTCAAAAAGTGTAAGTTTCCCAACAGGAAAACAGGTGCTAGCACACAAACATGAAATAAGTCTAATGCAAAATCTTCTCTCACCAAACTCATATCTCAGTAAATTTGATCAGTATTTTGTGTCTAAATAAGGTATCCATTCTACTTCTTAAATCAGTACATATGTCTAAGCCCTTAATTAAAAAAAAACTTAGCTGATACACATTTTAGCAGATACATACAAAGACTGACATTAAAGAAAATTTTGAGTTGCATATATATCCAATTAAATCCAAACGATTCATTATCTTTAAATAGTGTATTGTTATTATTATGAGATAGTAGTTAGTAATACCAATTATTGATAGAATACAATAAAGTGAAATTAGGCTTTAATTTTCAAGATGCTCAATTATGTCATATATTTAGAATGTAAATTAAATAAATAGACTATCATTCTAATTTATTCAATTGTTCATTTAATTAAAAGGAAGACTGTAATCTCCACATTGCACATGGAATTGGAAATACACAGTCTCCTTTCCATATTAATAATCACTGCCTACATAGAATTCCCATTTCTAACACTTCAGATATTGATCAATATATATATATATATATATACTAGCAAACTGCAAAAGAGGCAATAAAACACATGTCAAATTAAACTATTCCAATAATTTAGAAAGACAAACTAAAGGTATTTGATATTTTCAACATGTTTTTGAATCTAGTCAACATGCTTTTTTTTTTATGTTATATCACACAGAAAATGGATAGGGTTGGCTTTCAATTCACTCCCTCCATTAAGTCAATCAGTTGGACAACACAATATCATTAAAAGTGAGACCCCAAATCTAAGCCACAAACCTAGGAAAAGCCTCAGGTGCTGACAGATTTCCCATCAATTCTTATAAAACCTGATTGTGGCAATTATCTCTAACATCAGAGTCTTTTCAGAATTTTTTAAGACCAGAATTATGTCTCAAGACATGAAAACTCCCTTGATCCCATAATCCTTAAAAAGATGACAAGGTAGGAACAATTGGGGGATTTTCATCCTCTTTTACTCTCCTGAATAGAGAGTACAAGATTGTTTCCAAGGTTTTAGCTACGCACCTCAATGATATCATTCCTGCCCTCATACACTAAGATTAGGAAGGATTCATCCTGGGTAGCTCTAAGAACATAATACCTGAAAGATATTTCCATTTAATCCATCAGTCACATCTCCCCAAAATCATAACACCGATGAATCAGTAACTGTTTTTAAAGGGAAATAAATAAACTTAATAAAAAGCCTTTGGGTGATCTTGTTCACCCCATTAGGTTGATCTGCTCATAGAAAAGATTTAAATCTCTAATTTGCTCATTATGCTTCAATGCTCATCTTACTTCCAGCCAAATTACCACAGCTCTCCTGCCATCTGGTCATCATTCAACTGTTGTTTTTCTGGTGTCAGGGAAATTTTAAACACACAGAAAAAAGGCCCTAAGGGATTCTGAATGGTTAGTGTTCATGCTAAACTCAGATTTCTTAGCTAAAAAAAAAAAAAAAAAAAAAAAAAAAAGAAGAAGAAGAAGAAGAAGAAAGAAAAGAAAAAAAAAAAAACAGTAGTGTGGGAGGATTTGGAATGCTGACCACTATGATTGTTTTTGTCATCAAGATCAATGATCTTACTATTTTGGCCAGTAGTTTGGGTCAGGATTATTTAAACACTAATATCTGTATCATGAGGGGAATTTATTGATTACAACCACTAATCAAATATCTAGTATTAACTCATTTATTCATTCCTTTATTTAATAACCAATTAGAGACTGCTTACCATGACACAGAATAAGGCATTATAGATATAAAGATGAATGAAACACAATCCTGATTCTGAACTAGTGAGGAAGTATAGATTTAAGTCATTACAACTACATTACAGTAGATGACAATTAAAGCCATTATTTCATAAGAAGTATACTTTTCATACCTGTTACCTCCAAAAATTAGTTTTTAGGACCTCAGTCATCCAATTGTTCAGTTAATGTGGAATAAAAAAAAAAACAACCTCATATAGAAACTCCAGCTGAGATAAATTCACTTAAAAACTCTCTCACCTACAACCAATAAAGTTGATACAGCTAGCATGTTTGTAGCCTAAAATTAGACTTGATTGTCTCAAAATGTTTTTGATTTATATAGAAAGAACACCTCTCTCTAAGCTGATCAATATACGTATCTCTAACAGTGACTCACCTGCATAGATTACAAAACTGTACTTAATTTGAAAATGTGTGTTAATTGGATTTTTAACCATTTCTTTCCTACCTATGCCTCCTTTAACACAATAAACTAATCAAGAAATGTAGGGAAGATGAGATTTCCCCAAAAGGCAAAAAACTAGATAGAATACTCAAGGAACTTTCAGTTTGAGCTGGAATGATATAGAGATCATGATGGAGATGTTACTGGAATAAAAGCTGACTGATGAATCTAGGGAAGACAAACATGATGGTTAGTCCCAATGGTCAATGTTAGGGAAGATATTTGGCCAAATAGTACAGTATAGGTCAAAGTTTTGCAATCTGTTTTCTGTGTTGTAGTTGACCAGCATAAGTATTAATGCTCAAGATTTGATATAAAATAGGTGCCTATTTAAGAAGAAATTTTGGTTCCTAAAATCCGTAGTCTGCACCCAAATGCCTGGTAAACAGCCCTATGTTTACTACCCAGTTATTTTTCTTCTAAAATATTCTTTATCTAAAAGTTATCATTTTTATAAGATATTCTTTTCCTATTGTTTTGTATATTCTTCTTTATCCCTATCAACTTCTCAGCTCACAATTCTAGGCCTTTGTATAATCTGGCTTCAACTTCTTTGTCCAGCCATACCTCTTCTTTTTATTGTAAACACTATTACCTTACCAAACTAACTAAAAATAACTCAAATACTATTTAATTTTTATAAACACCAGTTTTCTGCCAAAATATCTCCTCTCGTGACATTTTTGTCCATTTATTTCCTTCACACTGAAGATAATGTACTACACCATGTAGGAAGTTTTTAACAGATTTTCTCTTCCTAAAGAAAGATTTCTTCTCCCATACAAATGACCCAACATGTATTTTTAGGGTACTACTTGCTACTGTAGCAAACAAATTCTAAGATTTCAGTGGCATAATATAGTAAATGTTCTTTCTTATGTCATCTGTCAAATGCAGATGTTCTTCAACAGCTGGCAGTTTTCCCTCCATTAAGTAGTTCCTTTTTTGTATAGCTTCATTATCGCATTTAGTCTTACAGCTCTTTGTAACCAGGGAATGAAAGAAGAGTGCAGATTTTCACCCATCTTTTAAAAACCCTGATTCATAAGTGACACTATCAGTTTCTGTCTCATACCATTAATCAGAACAAGTCATATAACTACATCTGGGTACAAAGGAGACTGAGAGATTCAGCTCCCATTTGGGCACCCATCTTCCAGTGACAACTCCACACCATGGAAGAAAAAGATGAACATTCAGTGGGCAGCTGTCTTTACCATACCACTGTAATAATACTTTTCCCACTCGTGATGCCTATAACACTAAACAATTAATAAACATTATATGAACAAATATTTTATTATTTATAACAGCATATTAGTATATTACTAGATTATGTAATTATCTAACATTATTTCCTATATAATACTTGTTTCATTAATATTAATAATGTTAATAGCTAACACTTTTTGATTATTTATTACAGGATAGAAATTATATCAAGCCTAATTATTCCTCAATTGAATTTTATGGAGTAGGCATTTCATTAGCTTTATTTTATACAAAAAGAATATGATAGCTTAAAAGGCTTGGGCCACTTTCTAGAGGTCACACTTAGTAATCTGTACTTCTAACCTTTTAATACAAGTACTATGACTCAAGAATTCATAGGCTTATGTTGTTTACAAATCTCTTTTGACTCTCTTCCTTACTAGACTATAAATTCTTCAACAGTAGTTGTGATTAAATGGTTTTTGTTTCATAGCTCCCTGCTCTATGCCTGGCCTATAAAAAAGATGTTAAAAGTTTTGAATTAATGAAGATGAGGGATCAAAATGCACATTTCAGTAAGAGGAATACGTAGAGAATTTTGAGAACACAGAGAAAGGCAGCCATGTACAGAGGCTTACAGCAGAGATAGGAGACAGTTAAAATGGAAAAATGACATTACAAAAGTTCAAGTGAGAGACAGTACATGTCATAATGGAAAATGTATTAGAAATCAGGCAAAAATGTAGTCATTATTAAAAGAGATATTGTAAAATTTGGTGACCAATAAGATGTGGGAAGTGAGAAAATGAGAAGAATCAAAGCTGGTAAAATTGAGTTAAGAGTACAATTAACTAAGACAGAAAAAAAAAAAAGGGAAGGTGGAAAGTTTCAAGTTAGATAATCATTTCAATTTGGGATATACTAAGATTTTTCCTGAGATATACTGATGTTTATGTTCTATAGACATGGAGCTTAAGAAATGAAGCCATTTATCTGTGAATATTTAAAAGTAGATGACATAGCCTAAAAATAGCTCTGGGAAGTAGTGGCATTTATAAATAAATGATAAAAGACAAGTTAATAAAAACACAAGACCAGTAAAAGAGGTAGGAAGAAAGTTACAAGTGATTTTTTAAAATACACCTATAGTAGTTGATGTTGCAATGAGAAATGAAGAAAAAGGGTTGAAACTTATCCAGATTTATCCAAAGGTTTGAACACATATGGAAACTTTAAACAGTGTGGTATCTATAGATAGATATGTGAATGAAAGAGCAATAGTTTAAAGTAGGAAATCTTGGAAATATTTTCAAAATGAAGGGAAGAAATGGAGTAGCTGGATGGTACCCAGGAAGTGGAAAGGTATAAATGAAAAATGAAAAAAAAAAAAAAAGAAAAATGAAACACTCAGAGGTGGCTAGAACAAGACCTAGATACAAGAGACTGGTTGTTTGTTTGTTTGTTTGTTTGTCTTTAGAGAGAGAGAGAGAAGAGCGTGCATGCATGCACACACAAGGATGGGGAAAGAGATGGAGGTAGAGCAAGAGAAAGAATTTTAAGCAGGCTTCAGGCTCAGCATGGACTGTGACATGGGGCTTGGTCTCTCAACCCTGAAATCATATCTGAGCAGAAACCGAGAGGCAGATGCTTAACAAACTGAGCCACCCATGGACCTCAAGGCTCTTCTTTTTCATTCGATTCTAACCTAGGAGGAAGGAGGTAGACACAAATCTTCATAGCTATATGCTTGGAAATGGAATGATAGTTTCAGTAAGAGTCTCAGTATTCTTCTCTTTTCTCTCTCAAGTCATACCGGTATTTGCTAAGTAAGGTTGTGTGTCATAGGAGATTGGAAGCAAATTATGGGGATTAAGTAGATCAAAATAGACATGAAGAGTAAGAAAGAAATATAATCACTACCCAACTTTTTAGTTATCAATTGTAAGCACAATTTCCATAGCATGGAAGTCTGTATCTCTTTCTAGAGTTGTCCCAACAAAGTATCACAAACTGGGTGGTTTAAACAACAGCAAATTATTGTCTCACAGTTTGAGAGGCTAAAAATCCAAGATCCAGGTGTTGGCTGAGTTTGTTCCTTTTAAGGGGTGTGAAGAAGGATCAGTTTTCTGCCTCTCTCTGAACCTGTGGTGGTTTGCAGGCAATCTTTGATGTCTCTTGGCTTATAGAAGCATCACTCTGATACCTGGCTCTTTCTCTCATAGTGTCCCTGGGTGCCTGTCTGTATCCAAATTTCTCTTGTTATAGGAACAATAGTCGGATTAGGGGGTATCTTACCCTAGTATGACCTTATCTCAACTAATTACATCAGAGTGACCCTAGTGGGTGTTAAAGCCTTAGCATGAATTTTGGAGGACACAATTCAATAACAGAGTAACACCATGGTGTATTGTGATGGCAACCATGGAGAAAAGCATTTTCTTAGCCTAAGATAAAAATTGTTTTTATGTTATTTTAAATGCTTGAAATTTGAAAATTTTATCAAAACACAACTTAACTGCTCTCATATCAGGAATTTCCAACTGTCACAAGCAAAGACTATTTTCAATTTTCATGATACTCAACTTCCATGTGCCAGTTGACATTCTACTTTTTGAAACCCTATTTCTCCCACTTATAGGATAATATCATTTCTCTCATTCCCCTCTCATTTCTTTTACTCAGAAATTATCAGGAATTTTTTTTCTTCTTAATCTTTGAAACATGCCCAAATAATCTGTTGAAACTCATAGATTTTTTTTTTTTTTAATTCTGTGGACTCCAACATCTTTATCTCTAGGCAAACTTCATTTCTAAGTTCCAAATAGTCACTCCTGATGACTTCTAATCATTAAATTTTAGTATTGAAAACCGAACTCAGAATTATTTTCTCTGATATCCTCTTCCCTCAAACTCTCCAAAAGCATCTACTTTACCATATAATTTTCTTGTTGGTTTTAACAATACTGTCATTATCTAAGTCTCTCACATCTGAAACATCCAGATATCTTTATTTCTCATTCTCCATAATCTAATTAGTTGTGAAGCAAAGTAAATCCTACCACCATAATCTATATCATATTCCTATACTTTGTACTAGACATCATTCTGAGATCCTTATTATTCCCTATGCTTGTTACTAAAACAACTTCATACTAAGTCTACTTATTTTCTAATATTAGCCATTATTTCTTAAACTGAGACCAAATTTAAGCTCTGAAGGAGAGAATAAATCATACTTTTGCTCATAAATAGCCAATGACTTCATATTAGATTCTGAATTAAGATTATTCTTGTCAATATATTTTCATTAGCTACATTATATTGCCTTTTGTTATATATCTGATATTTATTTAATTTCAGCACAATCCTATGAATTTGAATGTGTGTGTTTACATTTTAAGGATGGTTAATGAAGATACTTAATATCCCCAAGGTTCTACATCTATTCGTGAATTTAAAAATGTTTATGTAACACTTACCTAGTGTTGGGTCTTGTGATTAGCACTGAGATTTCAATGATAAAAAGACAAACATTTTCTGTTTTCATGGAGCTTCCATTCTACTGAGGGTGACAGGAGATTAGTGTACCCAAATTAAGTAAAGTGAATACAAATTTGTGTAAGAACCACGAAGAAAAAAATGGCAAAATAAAGCATAGTTTTGGTAGTAATATGGAAAATGAGACATTACAGAGGGTGGGCAGGAAATCACTCTGAACAGGCATAAATAGTATAAAGCCAAAAAAGTGAAAAGTATCATGAAATGGGAACATTAAGGAGAAAGAATATTCCTGCGAAGGAAACGTGCAAATGTCCTGGCAAGGATAGTATTTGATGTTAGAGGAAATGTGAGAATGAGATGGCTGAAGCATGATAAAAATAGATAACACTGGAGATAGTGATAGAACCAAATTCTGCAGAGTTTTGTGGTCAATGGCAATTTGTTAGGATATAGTAGAAATTAAGTATGTATGCTAATTATGTGACATGATGGAAGCATTACCTAATGCTACAGTCATAATGATATTGCAGTATATAAATTCATCACATCAACATGTACACCTCAAACTTGCATGGCAGTATATGTCAATTATATCTGTGTTTTTGTTTGTTTGTTTGTTTGTTTTTAAGAATCTATGCTAAAGGCAGAGAAGTCACTGAATGGTTTTGAAAGATGGTCTGAGATGACCCATTAAATATATCAAGAATGTTACTTCTGTTTCTGTATAGAGAATGGATTTGGAGATGGGAAAGCATAAAAGTAGAATCTCGGCAGTGGTTTGTAGACATTATGGCAGCTTGGAATAAAATGGTGAGTCAACTATTGTAAATCAGCACTCAGCTTAATCTCTGTTCCCTTTTATGCCCTCCTCTGTCTAGACTAGCCTTGGGGGAAGTACATTTTCTTGGAACTTTAACATCAGCGTTCTAATTTGATTATTTAAAAAGAAATACATAAAACTGGGAAGACAAAGGAAAAGAAAGTTCTTTTTTTTTTTTTTTTTTAACAAAAGCGATGGTGACAAGGCTAGCACAGAATTAATCGTGACAATGGTAGAGCTAATGTAGCCTACACAGAATGATTGTGATTTTTTTGAGGTTTCCACAGAATCTATAGTCCCCTATCTCCAGCATGGGCTGTGGGCATCTATGATTTTAGCAACAGGTTTGGGCATTCAACCTCAGTGCCTATGTGACCCTTACTTTCATTCTTCTAGCTTTTCAAAAGCTTTTTGTCATATTAATCATATTGAATTATTTTTCTGATTGCACACTAATTCACATGTTAATAGCAGATGATAAAGATTATTTTATAGTTTTATTACATGTAAAAATTCACAGAAGTTTCTGACTTTAATAGATGTGTGAGATGAAAAAAAGAAAGAAAAAGGAATGCCATCTTAGATATTTACTTACACAGATGGAAGCATAGATTATCTATTTAATAGAATAGAGATAACCTGGAGAATTAGGTTTTACAAAGGTATAGGACAGAAGAGTTAAGCATTTATGTTTCTTTTTTTTTCTTTCAGATTTTCAGACAAGGTGTAAAATAAGTGATTGCATAACAGACATTTGAGGAGACAAATTAATGAGTGACCACCCCAGAAAAAATAAACAGAATACTTGAAGGGAGACTGTTTACTATATACAAAGAAACAAGAGTCAAGTGTGAGAATGTTAGCATAAAATAGCAAAGTGTAAATTTGACATAGGCAATTTTAAAAAAAGAAAGATTTTGTAACAAATGCAAAAGTTAAAATTAAGAATAATTGAAGCATTAAACAAAGGTTGGACAAGGTTAAAGACAGAATTCAAATATCTGTAATTAAGTGTGAAGAGAAAGAAATAGAACCTATTAGGAGTGTGAATATATGCCAGAGAATAGAGGCAGAGGCATAATATATTCAGGCAAAATTTCAAAAGAAGAGTAAAGAGAGAAAAGGACAGAAACCATAACTGAGGAGATGATCAGGGATCATTTTCCCAAAATGGATAATGTACACCAATCCACAGTGCTACATAGCTCAAAGAATTATAATGTAACTTTAAAGAATCTATTATCTATGCAGTGAAATTACAGAGAACTACCCCCACAAAAATAAAGATATATAAAAGGTATCTAGAAGGGGAAAAAAGTTTCTCTCACAATAGCAATTGGCAAACACCTGATTTCTCAATATCTACAATGGACCCAGAAAAAATAACTGCCAATCTAGAACACATTCATGGGCAAAATTATCCTTAAAGAATGAAAGGGAAGCATAAGCTTCTTCATACAAATAATAACTGAAAGAATTTATATCAGCAAACTAATAATAAAAAAAATACAAAAGAATGTTATTTAGGCAAAAGGAAAATGGTCCTAGAGGAAACTTATAGAGGAAGAAAGAAATAAAATATTTTAAACACATTTTTACATGTTCTATATAGAATATATATTTGCATTTTAATGACTTGTTAAAACATATGTTGTACTATGTGTGTATTTTTATTTTTATATAATTGTTTATAATTTCATTTTATATATAAATATCTATATGAATTAATGTATACATTTATTTGTATTTATTTACATATATATTTACATATACATATGTTTTTATAATAATATTTTATATAAATTTATATATTATGTATATATGTATATTTTATGCTTTCTGTTGTCTTATAGCTGGGATTATGATGAGACCTAGAATTAACCTGACAACCTCTTCTAAAGAAGGGTTAGATGTGGGACTAGAAATTGGTTAATGATAAAATACATCATGACTCATCTATCATGACTCAGTTACCCAAGTGCCAGTTGGAAATCTTGGGAAAATGATGATGTGCAAATACTAGAAATTTTACTAGTAAGTTCAAACACTAAATCTAGCCAAACTTATTTGGTTACTGAATGTTGCTAACTAAACATTCATTATAAAGAAGGGATTATACACTTTTTTCATACCATGAAAAATCATCTCAACACATCGTAAGCAATGATATATTAACTGGTAGGAATAGATGCAGGACAAAACCTGAATGAAGAATATAAAAAAATTGTACTCTGGAAAACTCTCATACATACCCACTGAATGATATACAACAGGTAAATTTCTAGGCATTCAGCCAGTGGGAACTTGAGGTATTATAAATTGAATATTTAAGTCCATGAAAATTAATTTTTTAAAATAATTATCCATCTCCCCCTATTCACTGCTAGATACATTCTTCACATTTATCCAGAATGTTTTTTTTTTTAAATACAATTCTAACCCTGTCATGTCTTTGCCTAAAATCTTTCATTTCTATCGTGACTCAAAAATCTTTGAGTTCTCTAGAATAACAAAAAGTCATTTTTCATTTCTAATTCCCTCAATCCTCATCTTTTGCCACAGATTTGTAGGATCTCATGAAATTTAGTCACACTGAAGTACTCATTGTTTCTAAAACTTTTCTTAACTCCTGCAGTGCCTTGGTGTTTCAACAGGTTAAGGGTCTAACTACTTTGGGTCAGATCATGGTCTCAGAATCCTGGGATAGGGCTCCATATGGGGATTCACACTCAGTAGGGAGTCTGGTCAAGGATTCTCTCTCTCCCTCTCCCGCTGCTCCTCCCCTTTGCTATGTCCTTTCGCCCTCTCTCTCAAATAAATAAATAAATCTTTAAAACTTTTCTTACTCTCCTTCCTCCCTTGAGCCTTCGCATTGATTGATCTTTCTTTAACCTCCCTTTCTATCATTTTACTTGGGAAACTACTTTATTCCTTAGTGTTCTGCTAAAACATGGTACCCTCTGTGAAGAAGCTCTATGTGACTTAGTCAAGATGGCTCTCTTACATAGTACAAAAGTATAGTGTGCATAGCTCATAATAATTATCACTTTGTACATCAACTTTCTACTTGAAAGTCTCCCTCCACCACATGTCTATTAATGTATCAAGGTAAGGTATCATAACAGTTTTAAATAGCTGTTAAATAATAAATGGTTGAATAGAAAAAGAATATTGAAGAGAGATGTTAGATATGAAAATAAATTGAAAGGTGTGACCAGGATCCTGGTTTGTATAGAAAATAATGAAATTTAATTAAGTGATTAAAATGTTAACTTATCTGCTTTAATAACATAAAATTTATTTGAAATCTAGAGTATTTTTGTTGAATAATATATATGAAAATATATATTAAAAATAATATATATGAAAAAATATATGTGAAATATATATGAAAATATATTTTGTTCTATATTTTTATATATTAAATTTGTCTTGTTATGCTCCTGATTTATTCTTTCTGAGGATATAAAATAATTATAAAATTTTCTTAATATTCTGTAAAAATATACATAGTATATTAGTAAAATATGTAGTTAGTATATATACATATAGTATACTTAATATACTCTTTTTAATATATATGTGGTAGTTTTTCACATACTTATCTAATAATTCTATCATATGTGCATTTTGGATATGTTTCTAGGGATTGATTGATTTTTTTTTTCCACAGTAAAGGCAAAATTTCCCTTTGTTTGTTTTGTCTGATAATTTCTGGTTGGATGTCAGGCACTGTGTTATTACCTTTTTGAGTCATATTTCTTTAAATCCACCTTAAATTTTAAAAATCTCTTCAAATATTTAAGGCTTTATTAGAACAGTTTGATCTTTGAAGCATGCTTTTAAACTTTATTAAGAGGATTCAGGACAACTTTTAGTCTAAGGCTAATATTCACTACTCTCTATTACTGAGACTAGATATTTCTGAGGCCTTCACTGGATATCCTAAGATTCAGCAGATTTTCACACTCTGGCATGAGAACACAAATATTCCTGGCCTTGTGTGAAGACTGTTCCATTAATTTCTCTTTATGAAATTCAGCAGTATCTTTACGTGCATCTGAAGTTCAAGTGAAAAACCTCATGTCCCTGTAATACTCACTCTGTGTAGCTTTTACATCTATGGTACTCAGCCTTATTAAATAAGGCAGGAAAGACTTTCATTCTTAACTCCAAATTCTGGCTTCTTACTGGAAGGAGATGACAGGATTTTGCTTGGAATATATCTGTGCACCATAGCTTGTAATATGTCTCTAGACCATAAGGTAGGGCAGTTATAGGGCTTATCTCAAATAATTCTTTCTCTCAAACATCACCATGCTTGAGTTCCAATGCTTGAGTTCCAATGTCTATGAACTATTGTTTGACAAAAGATACCAAGTCACAAATTCAAAAATCTCAATAATCTCCAAGTAAGATAACAAAATCATACCTCAGCAAATTAAAGTACATTTTTTTGAAAATCAAAGACAAGGGTAAAATCTTAAAGGATTCTATTAAAAAATGCAGTAGATACTATAAAGAATGAAGCACAAAAGAAAGGTAATCCCATGGATAAATTCAAAGGATATTGGCATTACAGAAAAATAAAACACTTATGCAATTTAAAATGCATGATAGTATTAGGAAATAATTTAGTGGTGGGAATAAACAAAGTTAAAATGCTCTACAATCTATGAGTTTTACTAAAATTAGTAAAATTATAATTGTATTAAGCATTAAAAGGCCAGGGATACAAGTCATATTATCTAGGCTGAGCTCAAAATATGGTAAGAGAATTGATTAACTGGCAAGGTAATAGAAAAAGAAATAATATAATTTGAAATACTAATCCTACAGAAACTAGAAAGGAGAAAATAAGAAACTTAGGTTAGCGGGAAAAAGAAAGCTAATAATAAAATAGTAGACTTAAAGAAAAGTAAAATAAATACAGCATCCAATTAAAGACAAAATTTATCATATTAAATTTAAAAAAACTAAAATCAGTTATGTGTTTTTTTATAATGGACACTCCTTAAATACAAAATAAGAACATGAAAATAAAATAATGGGAAACTGTTTACAATATACATAGTAGGTAAAATAACATAGCAAAATACATAACAAAATACATAACAAAACTTAACTTCACAAAGTAAACTTTATAGCTGGGAGTGTTACTACAATTAAGAGGGGAATTTTATGATAAGAAAAATATGAAATCACAAAAAGTATGAAAATTTCTAAAAATGTCGAGTATCTAATAGGTAGTCTCAATTTATAAAGTAAAAATAAAAGTCTAAAAGGAAAAATAGACAAACTCCAAATTAAAGATAGTGGAAATCTTAACATACCCTTCTTGGCAACTGATAAAAAATCACTGAAGGCTGAGAAACACTTTAAAAAATTGATATTGGAAAATTGTACCAAAAAAGAAAAACCCAAAGAAAAAAAAAAAAGAAAGTGTTCATCTTTCCAAGTATAAACACAATGACAAGATAGGTCATTTGCTGAAACATACCATATATAACAAAGGACTGAAATAATACACATAATCTTTATTATACATATTAAATATACATATTAAATATAACATTGAAATTAATAACTAAATGGTAAGTGGAAAGATTCTGAATGTTTGGAAATTAAGAATATAAGTGAATAATTCATGGGGCAAAAAGGAACCAAAATAGATTTAAACTTTTTGGACTAAATTTAACAACAATATGGCATATAAAAATGTGAGATGCAAGAGTAGCAGCACTTCTAAAGACACAATAGCCTGTAATAAATGCATTAGAATTTAATCAATTTAAATTAAAATAAGCATCTTTCAAAAAAATAGAATTGCAATGTAAGCTAAAGGGAATATAGTAGATAGAAATAATAAACATAATACAATATACAAACAAAATAGGACAAATACAATAGAGAAAATTAATAAATAGTTGACTTTTTAAAAAACTAACACAATACATTCTTCTCAAGACCAACCAAAAAGAATATGAGAGTAAAAAAGTAAAGAGGAACAAATATATAATATCATAAATGGCTTTTACAAAGGGGTATCAATACAAATCTTATAGACATTATATAGATGAGAGAATTTTATAAAACTTATTCAATGATTTGGAAAATTTAGATAAAATATGCGAGTTTTTAGGCAAAAATAACCAAGACTTCTGAAAAAAGAAGACATCTAAATGGTAATATGAGAGAATATTAAAGAAACTAAATGAATAATTTAAAAATCTCCATTGATGTAATCTCCAGATACCATTGATTTACCAATAAATTCCTCCAAGCATTTGATAAAGAAATCACACCCAAGTAACAAGTTTTTCCTGAAAACAAAAGAAAAGAAAACTTTCAAAATAATTTTATGAAGCCAGAATGATCTTGATACTGACAAGGACATTAAGAAAAAGAAAAATTTCAAGCTAATGACTATAATACTAACTATTAATCTATTGATGTATTAACAAAAGCTTAAATATAACATGACCAAGTTGAGTTATCCTAAGAATGTAAGGTTGCCTTGACAATTGAAAAACAGTAAAATTCATTATGTTAAGAATAAAAGAGAAAACATTATGATCATTTTAATTGGTAGTAAAAAGCCAGGTAAAAAATTAACATCTACTCATAGTAAATATTCATAACAAAGCAGGGATAAAATAAAATTTTATTAATTTAATATATTATTTCTATAAAAATTCTATAACAAATACCTAACTTAATAGTAAAATCTTGTAGGGACGCCTGGGTGGCTCAGTGGTTGAGCATCTGCCTTAGGCTCAGGGTGTGACCTTGGAGATCCGGGATCAAGGACCACATCGGGTTCTCTGCATGGAGCCTGCCTCTCCTTCTGCCTATGTTCTGCCTCTCTCTCTGTCTCTCATGAAAAAAAAAAAAAATTTAAATAGTAAAGTCTTGTAAATTTATATGTAAATTTATACTCTGAAGTTGAGGAAAACTTCGCGTATGTCCACTCTTACTATTTCAACATTTTACTGGAGTTGTTAGATTATAAGTCAAAATATTATGAATAAACAGACTAAATTTATAGAGATAGATAAATAAGACAGACTTTGAAGAGGAAAGCAAAAATAAAACTCTCATTATAGGTAGAATCATACCTGACAATACCCAAATATTTATAAGGAAAGAATTATAAAGTATCAGGAAGGTGTGAATTACTCAATAATCTTTATGGAATATTGCTTATTATTTGTTAATGGGCGAAACTAGTGCTGCACCTCGCATTTGAGGAAATAAATTCCAGATAGTTTGGATATGTTAAGTTTTAAATATTGGATATGTTAAATGTTAAAAACTATTTTAAAAGTTCAGTTTCTGGTTCCAGAAGTAAGCAGCTTAGATACTGCCATACTATACTAACAAGTAAAAAGCTGAATAAACTGAAAAACAAAAACAAAAACAAATTTTTTTGGATCCAAAATAGAGAAGAGGACACAGGGCAAACAATTACCCCCATGACTGAAAGACAGACAAATGAATATAGGGAATCACCAGATTCTAAACTCTAAATATAGAGTTTACCAGAGTAGAGATGCACACAAAGAAGCTATGCAAGAACCAATGTCAGGTCAGAAAATTTGAACTGTAATTGAATTGAATTATACAAGGCTCAGTGTGGATTTGTTAAGAATTGAAAACTTCAAGGGGATTCAGTCATAAGGGGGATATCCTCACAACATTATAAGATTTACTTTCAGGATCACAATAGGTTCCTACATTACATATCTGGGAAAAAATGATTTCATGCTTCTAGCAGAGAAAGAAGAAAAGGAAACATTTCCAAATTAATGATACCTGTTCTTAACAAGACCTGCCTTCAGGGGGAACTAGTTAACTAGACCCTCACTGGCTAGGCTATGATCAGTACCTAAATGACCTAGAGGAAGGAAATGCCCAACTCTAGCCTCTTCTATCTATCCTGCCTCACTAATGGGGAAAAAATAGAAAACAAGACAAAACCTTCTAAAGCTCTCAGTCCAGAGGCATAGGCTCACAAAAGATTGAGACCTAATTTTAGGATTATAGAATACTGTTCCTTCACCCACACTTCACAACACATTACCAAAAGCCTATTTATAGCAATTCTTTGTGCTCAGTACATCATGTTGAACTATGAAGAAAAATTTAAAAGGCATACCAAAAGGCAAAAAGTATAATTTGAAGAAAAAAGAGCAAGCATATGAACCAGACATGGCAGGGATACTGGAATTATCAGACTGGGGATTTAAAACAACTATGATGAATATGCTAAGGGCTCAAGGATAAAGTAGACAGCATGCAAGAATAGATGGGCCTTGTAAGCATAGATGTAGAAATCCTAAGAAAGAGCCAAAAAAAGAAATGTTAGAGAGAAAACACTGTAATAGAAGTGAAGAATGTCTTTAATGGTCTGGACAGAGCTGAGGAAGATTTCTGAGCTACAGGATATATCAAAAGAATCCTTGAAAACCAAAAAGTAGGTATGCCCGGGTGGCTTAGCAGTTGAGCGTCTGCCTTTGGCTCAGGGTGTGATCCTGGATTCCCTGGTTCAAGCCCCACTTGGGCTCCTTGCATGGAACCTGCTTCTCCATCTGCCTGTGTCTTTGCCTCTCTTTTTGTGTCCTTCATGAATTAATAAATAAAATCTTAAAAAAAGAAAACCAAAAAGTAAAGGGAACAAAGACTGCAGAAAAAAAAAAATAGAAGAACAGAATATCCAAGGACTGTGGAACAACTACAAAAGGTAATGCACATATATGGACATATAAGAGAAGAAGAAAGAGAAAAGAACAGAAGAAATATTTGAAACAATAATGACTGAGAATTTCCCCAAATTAAAGCCAGACAATAAATTCTGGAAGTACATAAAACATGAAGCAGGATAAATGCCAAAAAAATAAATAAACCTAGGCATATCAATTTCAAATTATTGAAAATGAAAAATAAAGAAAATACTCTGAAATAAGCCAAAGGAGAGAAAAACCTTAACTATACAGAAGCAAAGATAATGTTTCCATCTAATTTCTCTCAGAAACTGTGCAAGCAGGAAGAAAATGAAGTGAAAAATTTAGTGTTGAGAGAAAAAAAGCAAACCTCACCAATGTCAATTTCTCTACCCTAAAAAATTATTCTTCAAAAGTGAAGGGAAAATAAAGACTTATTCAGACAAACAAAAATTGAGGGAATTTGTTGCCAAGAGATATGCCCTGTAAGAAAGATAAGAGAAATTCTTTAGAAATAAATAAAACAATACAGATTTGAACCTCAGGTCTGCATAAGGAAAAGACAACCATAGAAGGAATAAATGAAGCTTAAATAAAAAATTTTAATTTTCTTAATTTTTCTTATTTTTTCCTTTTTAAAAAAGATTTTATTTATTCAACACAGGGAGAAAGAGTGAAAGAGAGCATGAGCTGGGGGAGAGGCAGACTTCCTACAAATAGGGAAACCAATACAGAGCTGGATCCTAGGATTTGGGATCATGACCTGAGCTGAAAGCAGACACTTAATCAACTGAGCCACCCAGGCACCCCTAATTTTCTTACTTTTAACTGACCTAACAGATAAGTTTGTTCAAAATAATAATAACAATGTGTTTTATTATGTTTGCTTATATATATGTCATATGTATTTATATATGCTTATATATAAGTGAAATAAGTTAAAACCTGATACAAAGGATCAAAGGGAGGAATTAAGATTATTTTATTATGAGAGGTATCCACACTAGTCATGAAGTTATATAATGTTATAAGAAAGTGGACTTGGATAATTATGTATATTGGAAACTCTAGTGCAATCACTAAAAAAGTTTTTTAAAAAAGCAACTGATGTAATAAGAAAGGAGGGAAATGGAATTATAAAATTAAATTACAATAATTAAATCACAATTAAAATCATATAAAAATTAAAACCACAAAGGAATAACAAGTATGGAAGATAAAAATAAGAACAAAGAACAACTGCAACAAGTAGAAAATAGTAGTACATATGATAGGTATTAATCCAACTGTATCAATGATCATCAATGATCTCTATGCACCAATTAAAAGACAGAGAAGATAAAAGTGTATCAAAAAAACAAGACTCAACTATATGTTATAGAAGAACCACTTTAAAGATAAAGACATGCATAGATTAAAAGTAAACAGATAGAGAAAGATATCCCATGCTAAAACTAATGAAAAGAAACAGGAGTAGCTATATTAATTTCACACAGAGTATCCTTAAAAGTGAGGGACTTTATCAGTTATAAAGATGAATATTATATAATGATAATGAGGTCAAATGAGAAGATATAACAATCCTTAACACATATAAACCTATTAACACAGCATTAAATTATGGGAGACAAAAAGTAATAGATTACAAAGATAGAATAGATGAATCCACTCTTATAATTGAAGATCTTAGCACTCTTCTATCAGAAACGGACAGATAGCAGGCGGAAAAATCAGTAGGTATATTGCTGAACTCAACAACACCATCAGTCAATGAGATATCTTGGATATCTATAGACTGCTTCAGGAGAATACACATTTTTTTTCAAGCAATCAAAGAACATTCACTAAGATAAACCACGTTCTGGACCATAAAACATTAACAAATCTAAAAGAATAAAAATTATACGTATGTTCTCTGACCACAACGGAATTCAGTAAGAAACCAGTAACATAAGGATAACTGGAAAATCATAAAACACATGGATATTAAACATGCTCCCGGATAATACATGGATCAAAGGAGAAATCCCAAGAGAAATGTAAAATATTTTGAACTAAATAAAACTACAACCTATTGAAATTTGTCAGATGCAGTGAAAACAGAGGTTTGTAAGGAAATTTATAACAGTGAGACATATATTAGAAAGGAATAAACATCTAAAATTAGTTGTCCAATTCTTGCCTTTGGAAAGTTGAAGAAAAAAAAAAAAACACAAATTGAATCCAAAGTAAGCAGAAGAAAATAATAAGAATTAGAGCAAAAAGCAATATAATTAGAAACAGGAAATAGAAAACATCATTGAA
The DNA here is from genome assembly GCF_053574225.1 of Canis aureus. Lineage (NCBI taxonomy): Eukaryota > Metazoa > Chordata > Mammalia > Carnivora > Canidae > Canis > Canis aureus. The sequence continues at coordinate 30,217,756 of NC_135635.1, forward strand.
ACCAAAAACTTATTCACTCAAAAGATCAATATAATTTGTAAGGCCCTAGCAAAATTAAGAAAAAGACACCAACTGATAGTATCAGAAATGAAAGAGGAGATGCCACTGGAGATTATATGGATTAAAGGGATAAAAATGGAATACTATGAACATCTCTATGCCTACAAATTTGATAGCTTCGCTGAAATGATCAATTTCTTAAAAGAATTTTCAAAGCTCACAAAAGAAAAATGGATAATTTGAATAAGTCTGTATTAATAGGCCTATTAAATAACTCAGTGATTAATAATCTTCCCAAACAGAAAGCACCAGGCCCAGTTGCGTCCATTGGTGAGTTCTTTCTACCAAATATTTAAGTAATAACTTATAATGATGTTCTATAATCTCTTTTACAGTATAGAAGCAAAGGGAACACTTTCCAACTCATTCTATGAGATAAGCATTATGCTAATATCAAAACTAGACACAGATATTAAAAATAGAAAAGAAAATTACAGAGGAATATGTCTCATAAACATAATTGTATAAATCCTCAGTAAAACAGTAGCAAATCAAATCCAACAGTGTATAAAAAGAATTGTATACCACAACCAAATAGAATTCATCTTAGATTTATAAGCCTCAGTTATTGGTATTTGAAATTCAGTTAATATAATCCATCACATTAGAATCTAAAACGAAAAGTTACATGATCATACTGACACATGTAGATAGAAAAAGCATTTGATAAACATAAACATCCATTCATGATAAAAATTTTCCATACTAAAAATAGACAGGAACTTTCTCAACTTGACAAAGAATATCTCCAAAGAAAAATGTGCAGCTAAAATCATAAAAATTAGTGAGAAATTCAAAACTTTGCAATTAACATCAGATATAAGACAAAGATATTCCTTCCACAACTTGTTTTTGACATCATAGAGGAAGTATTTAGCTAGAGCTAAATGCAATAAGATAAGAACAGGAAATAAAAGGTACACAAACTGGGAAGTAAAAAATAAAACTTTGTTTGCTGATGAAATAATGGTCTACTTAGCAAATCCCAAAGAATTGAGGGGAAAAAAAACTCCTGGAACTAATAAGCAATTATAGCAAGGTTGCACCCTACAAAGTTAATATACAAAACTCAATTGCTTTCCTATATAATAACAATATACAAGTGGAATTTGAAATTTAAATACCATTCCTATTAACACCATACAAAAATTAAATACTTAGGTATAAGCTAACAGAATATTTTGGCTAACTGAATTTAAATTTTAAAGAGCTAACAGAATATGTACAATATATGAGGAAAACTACAAAACTCTGATGAACAAAATCTAAAAAAAAAGGAACTAAATAGAGGGAGACATTCCATGTCTATGAATCAGCAGGTTCAATATTGTCAAAATGTCAGTTCTTCCCATACTGATCTATAGATTCAATGTAATCCCAATCAAAATATCAACAAATTATTTTGTGGATATTGGAAAATTAATTTTAAAGTTTGCATGGACAAGCAAAATATTCAGAATAACTAACACAATATTGAAAAAAAAAAAAAGAACAAAGTTGAGGGACTGTCATTACCCCTTCAAGAAATACTAGGAAACTACAGTGAGACTACAGTCTCACTGTATTGGTGAAAGAGTAAACAAATAGATCAGAGGAGTAAAATAGAGTCCCAAAATAGGCCCACATAATCACTTGGTCTCTTACAAAAGAGCAAATGTAATACAATGGAGCAAAAACAGACATTTTAATAAATGGTGCTAGAACAATAGGCCACCCATATGTGAAAAAATTAATCTAGATGCAGACTCCCCATCTTTCATAAAAATTAACTCAAAATAAATCAGACTCAAATTTAAAGACCAGAACTATAAAATTCCTGGAAGATGGACAAGAAAACCTAGATGGATTTGGGTATGACAATGATTTTTTAGATACAGTAACAAAGGCATGATCCATGAAAGATTGATAGGTAAGTTGGACTTCATTACAATTAAAGCCTTCTGTTCTACAAAAATCAGTGTCAAGAGAATGAGCAAATAAGCCATAGACTAGGAGAAAATATGTGCAAAAGGTATATTTGGTAAAAAATTGTTATCCAACATATACAAAAAATTCTTAAGGTTCAGCAATAAGAAAACAACTCCCCCCAAAAAATGGACCAAAGAACTTAACAAACACCTCACCAAAGAAAATATGCAGAGGGAAAATAGGTATATAAAAAGATGCTACACATCATATATCATCGGGGAAATGCAAATTAAAACAATGAGATATCATCATTATTTGAATGATTAAAAATCAGAATACTGACAATATCAAATATTGATGAGCATATGGAACAATAAGAACTTGCATCCATCCATTCCTCATGGGAATGCAAAATGACACTGCCACTTTGGAGGACAGTTTGATAGTTCCTTTACATTTAGTAAAACGTAAACTTGCTATACAAATCAACAATCAGGCTTTTCAATATATACTCAAATATTTAAAAGCTTTTGTCTGCAGAGAAACAAACATGATTTTATAGTAGTTTTCTTCATAATTGCCCCAAATTGGAAGTAACCAAGATATCCTACAGTAGATGAAGGGTTAAATAAACTGTGGTACATCTAGACAATGGAATATTATTTAGTGCTAAACAAAGACATGAGCTATCGAGTCGTAAAAAGACATGGAGGAAGCTTAAATGCATATTACTAATGAAAGAAGCCAGTATGAAAAGACTATATATTGTGTGACTTCAACCATATGCCTTTCTGGAAAAAGCAAAACTATGCAGACAGTAGAAAAATATCAGTGGTTGGGGCAGAAAAGAGTGATAAAAATGTGGAGCAAAAAGGATTTTTAGGGCAGTGATAGTACTCTGTACAATATCATAATGATGGTTACATGTTGTGATATATTTGTCCAAAGCCACTGAGTGTATAACACTAAAAGTGACCCTAAACTGTGTACTTTGTGTACTTTGGTGATTATGAAGTGTCAATAGAGGTTCATCAGTTGTAACCCATGTATCTCTCTGGTGAGGGAAATGGATAACTGGGGAAACCATACTTGTGTGGGGACAATGGGAATATGAGAAATCTCTATCTTCCCCTCAATTTTGCTGTGAATGTAAAACTGCTCCCAAATTATCTTAATAAAAGTTTTAAAAATTAGTAACAGAAACTATCAAAATTGCTATGAGGAAAATTTAACTGTTATTTTGAAAATGTTGTGCAAATAAAGAAAGTATGATTTCTCCCATATGATGATTAGAAGCAGAAGTAACCTAAATATACAAGGAAGTCCATGTAATTTTTCCGTATAATACTTTGCAATATCCAAAATATATTCCTGAAATTTATTTACTAAATGACAGGTGGATCTGTTATAAACAATATACAGAATACATGTGCAGATGTCATCTATAAGTATACAAGAAGCTTTAAAATATTTGCCAGTTTGTTTTTAGTGATTATCAGTGAGTGGATTTTTATGTTTCATTATCTCCTTTAAAATTTTCTTTACTGTTCAGCTGTTCTTTACTGAATTTGTATTATATAATTAAAATGTAACCTAAGTTATGCTTTTATGTTTTAAAATTCAACTACTTTAAAAGGTTGTAACAAAGCACTACTTCTTCTATCACACTTCCTTACCACAGCCTACTCACAGGATATAATACTCTTCAATTTAGTCTTTATTGTTTGTATTGCTTCATATACTTAAATATCACAGCTTTTTCGTATAAATTTTAATCCCTACTTATTTAAAAATAATAGCCAAATGAATGAAGAATTTAAGAATTTTATATCTATATGAATATGTACATAGCTCTCTTAGCTCTCTCCCTAAATCTTCTCAATATTAAAAAAAAATCACTATTTTTGTTCAGTCACTATTTAGACTTTATATAGTCAACATTTTTAATATTGGTCAGCTATAATATATATATCCATATATGTATATATATAATTTTTCCATATATTTCCTATATGCCTCTGAAAAATGTATCCCAATATTGTGATAGACAGAATGACCTTAATATTCTCCATTACATCAGGTAATTTATTACTTTCCTTTTATTTCCTCTCTTCCTCCTTTCCCTCCCTCCTTCCCTTCCTTCCTTTTCTTTCTTTTTCTTTCTTTCTTTCTTTCTTTCTTTCTTTCTTTCTTTCTTTCTTTCTTTCTTTCTTTCTCTTTTTCTTCCTTCCTTCCTTCCTTCCTTCCTTCCTTTCTTTCTTTCTTTCTTTCTTTCTTTCTTTTCTTTCTTTTTTTCTTTCTTTCTTTTTTCTTTTTCTTTCTTTCTTTCTTTCTTTCTTTCTTTCTTTCTTTCTTTCTTTCTTTCTTTCTTTCTTTCTTTTTTCTTCTTTCTTTCTTTCTTTCTTTTTTTTCTTTCTTTCTTCTTTCTTTCTTTCTTTCTTTCTTTCTTTCTTTCTCTTTCTTTCTTTCTTTCTTTCTTTCTTTCTTCTTTCTTTCTTTCTTTCTTTCTTTCTCTTTCTTTCTTTCTTCTTTCTTTCTTTCTTTCTTTCTTTCTTTCTTTCTTTCTTTCTTTCTTTTTCCTTCCTTCCTTCCTTCCTTCCTTCCTTCCTTCCTTCCTTCCTTCCTTCCTTCCTTCTTTCTTTCTTTCTTTTCTTCTTTCTTCTTTCTTTCTTTTTCTTTCTTTCTCTTTCTCTTCTCTACCCCCCCCCCCCCCGCTTTCTTTCTCTCTCCCACAATAGGCATGTTTAATCTTTCTGTTCTAATCTGACCTCATTGCTCTTCAGGCTAACTTGAACTCTTGGAAGGCTCTCAGAGTACTTTTAAAACATTCCTTTAATATCCCTCCTGTTTTCTGAATTCCTAACTTCTTCTTTGGATTGCTTCTTTATTTTGTTGGAACTCATTCTCCAGTTCTTTTCTGAGAAAAGGTCATGAGAGGGAGACTCTTTAAATTTATCATGTCTGAAAAAAATATTTTTTAAAAATTATTTATTTATTTATTTGAGAGAGAGAGAGAGAGAGAGAGAGAATCACAAACAAATTCCCTGCCAAGCATGGCCCAACGTGGGGCTTGATCTCATGGCCCTAAAATCATGACCCAAGCCAAAATCAAGAGTCAGTCACTCAACCAACTGAGCGACCCAGGTGCCCCCAAAATATCTTTATGTTAACCTCACACATGAGCAATCATTTATAGAAACTTATATTGAAAATTGTTTTCTGACAATGTACCATTATCATTGACACGGCAGAGTTAATGTGAGAAGTCTAATGCAACCCAGATTCTTATCATTTTAAATCTTACATATGGCCTATTCTTCCTCTGTTTTTTGTTTTTAAGTGAGGTTGGGAGTCTCACCATTCACTATACTGGATTCCTCTGTTTTCAGTACAATGTCTGACTTGCTATTCATGGTGTCCACTTACCCATATATCTTTGAATCGCTCCAGAAAAACAAACATAACTTCTCTTGTTTGAGTATATGGTGAGTAATCACCTGGCTGCATACAATGAAGAAGGAAAATTGTAATTTAATTTTTTTAAGATTTTATTTATTTGAAAGAGAGAGTGAGCTAGAGAGAGAGAGCGAGCACAAGTGGGGGGAAGGACAGGGGAGAGGCAGAAGCAGACTCCTCACTGAGCAGGGAGCCTAATGCAAAGCTCAATTCCAGGACCCTAGTATCACTACCTGGGCCAAAGGCAGATGCTTAACTGGCTGAGACACCTAGGCACCACAAATCTGTGATTTTAATGATACTCTAAAATCTACCATGTTTTCAATTTGTCTTTAATTCTATGCCTCAGCCTGCCTGAAGGCTGAATTTCATCACACCTTCCATCTAGGTTTCTTTCCTCACACCTTTCATCTAGGGTTCTTTATATGAATGAAGCTACACAAATTAGAGGTGTGTGGTTTGGAAAGTAGAAGTGAGGCAGTAGCCTATTCTTTTGATACATTGGTAGTTTATTTTGACATGCAAGACTATAGAAAAGGGGAATTCTGTGAGCAACATCCCATTGTCTGTTCTCCAGCTTCCCCAAAACAAGGAACTAGTTGTGGCAGTACTGTAATAAGCAATATGGGTATGCTCTCAAGCTCCTAACTTCATAGCCACTTCACAGACAATACCCTTGGAGTTTATGTTGTTTATTATTTTGATAGTACTTCCTGGAGAGAAATAAAGAATTTGTTTCACCAACCCTTCCAATAACTGTGTAAAAAAATAAGGTCCTGTATTAAGTCCTTTCCTGCTTAAAATGCTTGATTCTGTAAATGAGACCATGCTTAATCTATCTCTCCATCTACCTTCCACAGAACCTGGAGCCTTCAATTCTTAAACTTTTTTAGAGACCCATGAATTAAATCTGCATGGCTCCTATTGGTGTTTATCACTTGTATGTTCTCTGGTTCAATTGTTTTTATATTTTTTAAAATCTTCTAAAAAAATTGCTGGTATCTATCAACTTCAGACACTTATATATTTTTCCATCCTTTTGGAGTTATGTATGCATTACCTAGATATTTTCTGAGAGAAGTGGAGAAATTTGAAGGAAAAATGGAAGTAGATATTTTTCTTGAGTTTATCACCTTTAATATGATTTATCTTTGAATTACTTTATGATAAGTAATCTGACAATTAATTAATTAATTAATGGGAAAGAATTATTGTTTCTTTTATATAATTCAATTGTTTCCTTTATATAAATTTAGAGTCTTGGGAATCCCTGGGTGGCTCAGCGGTTTGGCGCTGCCTTCAGCCCAGGGCGTGATCCCCGGAGTCCCGGGATCGAATCCTACATCGGGCTCCTTGCATGGAGCCTGCTTCTCCCTCTGCCTATGTTTCTCTCTCTCTCTGTCTATCATGAATAAATAAAAGTTTTAAAAAATCGAGTCTTGTACTCTTGAGTTTTTATGGCATTCCAGTATAGAAAAAAAAAAGAGAGAGAGAGAGAGATTCAACAGAGAAGAGAGGAAATTGGAAAGAATTCTTAGCGGAAATAGGGAGTGGACTCTTAAAATAAGAGGTTAAGTAGACAAATAGAGTCTAAGTAGAAACATATCTGGTAGAGGAGTGATTAAAATATACACAATGCCTATATTTAATTTTTAGTTATCTCATCATTTTTCATGCCATTCAGCGTATCATTCCATAATATTTTAGAGAATGAAAAAGAAAACAAGTCTATAAATGGAATGAACTGAAACACTGTTGTTTAAGATGAGTTGCTACATGAAGAATCAAACAGGGAGGGGCACTTGGGTGGTTCAGTGGTTAAGGTCTGTCTTTGGCTCAGGTCATGATCCCAGGATCCTGGGATAGAGTCCCACATTGGGCACCCTCCAGGGAGCTTGCTTATCCCTCTGCCTATATCTCTGCCTTTCTCTGTGTGTCTCCCATGAATAAATAAATACAATTTAAAAAAAAAATTAAACAGGGAGCAGAAATTCTGAGGTGGTAGGGACAAGAGGGGTATTTATGCTTGCCCCTTTTGAATTCATCATACCTTTATTTTTTTAAAGATTTATTCACTTATTTTCAGAGAGAGAGATAGAGAGAGAAAGAGAGCATGAACTGCTGAGCATGGAGGCTGACACAGGGTTCAATCCCATGACCATGAGATCACAATCTGAGCCAAAACTAAGAGTTAGATGCTTAACCATTTGTGCCACCCAGGCGCCCCTCTAATTCATATCTCCAGGAAACTGGCAAATAGTGGGGATGGACTGGATTTCCCTGAATAGTTGGGAGGATGATTTAAGCCATTTTATTAGTGTATTTTAAGAATTGGCAGTGAACGTTACAATGTCAAAAACTACTATGTGTCACTGAAATGATAAATTTAATTCTGACATAAATATCTACATCTGGGAAGCAGACTGGAAGATCATTCTACTCAGCTATCCGTTTTAAGAACATGTATGTGTAAACCATCCAAACGTTGTAGGTGTCGATTCTTAACAAGTGGACATGCGATTACCTCCCTTGAGAGATCAGTGCCTTATCATTCTGACAGTCAAGAACTCTATTTTAAATTTGACTATTTTGGGACACCTGGGTGGCTCAGTGTTTAAGCGTCTGCCTTCCACTCAGGGTGTGATCCCGGAGTCCGGGATTCAGTCCCACGTTGGGCTTTCTGCGGGGAGCCTGCTTCTCCCTTTGCCTATATTTCTACCTCTCTCTGTGTGTCTCTCATGAATAAATGAAACGTCTTTAAAATAATAATAATAATAATAATAATAATTTAACTCTTATTTTATTATTAATTATAATTAAATAAATATATTTATACATATATATATATTTTTATTCTCTGGTTCCATTTTTGGAGCCTAGTTGAAGATTTTATTGGTTGATTTTTTTATATTCAGTGTCATCTACGATATCTATTTGGAAATAAAGCTCTAAAACACGTTGCACAGAAATTGATCCGTACCATCCAAAAGTTAGGTTAGAGTTGCTAATGCCTCCCAGGACCAAAATTGAAGCACGTTTTTTGAAAGCTTAGGATTTGCGCCATATCAGTATCAGAGTTTCTGCCTGTCACCAAAACAGAGTTGATCAATGATGGAATGAACGGTTAGGTACATCCTCTTCTGCCGATTTCTTGATGGTTGAATAACTTGCCTTTGGACCTTCCTTTGATAGATCTCAAGGTTTTCAGTCGGAGAAGACAACCACGAATTTTCAAACACGGCACATTTAGACGGCACCTTTGCAAAGTAGACACCTATATTTATCTGTGATTATATTTTTTACTGTGGAAAAATCAATACTATTCCACAGTGAGCTTGCTTGTGTCATCAACATACAGGTGTGGCAAACTTGACCATTATATAAATATATACTATATATAAATATATAATATATATATATGTTTATATTAAAAGAGTGTCGTATGGCAAACAGTGAGAAGTCTTTGGGCTTTGAATTCTACATATGTGGGTCCAAATTTCATCTACTTAGTGCATAAGGTCATCTGAAAAATTTGCTGAACCTCACTTAGTCTAACTACACATCAATGGATTGGCAATAATATTATGTATCTTACATATATGTTGTTAGAAACAATAAATTTTGGGACACCTGGGTGGCTCACTTGGTTAAGCATTCAATACTTGATTTTGGCTCAGTCATGATCTCAGGGTTTAGGATTGAGGCCCATGTCTGCTTAAGTTTCTCTCTCTTCCTGTGCCTCTCCCCTACTTCTTAAAAAAAAAAAAATCATCTTAAGGATAATTCAGAGTGTGGTATATACCAAGGTTTGATCAATGTTTTTATTCCTATCATTAAATATACAGTTGAAAGTTCCTAAACTGTGTAGATCATTTGGTGATAAAGATAATTATTATGTCCATACCCAAAAAGTGATCAAGAAGTGAAAGATATATGGGGTGGTGAAATCTGTATAATATAAAAGCACACTGAACTAGGAATGAAAAAATATGCATTCTACCCTCATTTTTATGTACTGAAAGCAACATTGTGCTCCTCTACAAACAAATTATCTCTCTGTGTAGCAGCTATCTAGCCTGAGTAACAAATAAACACAACCAGGAAAAACAGGATTTGTGTCGTACGATCATCAGGGTCCCTCTTTGTTCTAAGACTCCATTCATTCATTCATTCATTCATTCATTTATTCATTTTTACTTATTATTCTAATGGCTGACATCATATTTAAGAAAGCTGAGCTTTCGAGACAACAGCCTAAGTTTCGGAGGCCTTTTCTTAATCAACAGCAGCCAGAAGTATATTTTCTAAAAGTAAAGATGACTCTCAGAACATAAATGCCTAAGTAAGTGTATTGAATTTTCTTTCAGGCTGCTTTCAAATAACAGTGGTCTCAGTTTAACAGTTGTATAGGTGTTTTTAAACAATTCATCTCTATCTTACTTTAATTAAACATGCACTTTCTCTAGTCCCCACACTTGTAAAAATGGAGTTTGCAATTTGACAGGATGATATTATAGTATTGAGCAATATGTGAATTGGTTTAAAAGTAACCAGAGTTGAAGCATACATCAATCACCACAAGTGCAAACGCAGGTCACTAAAGCTGTCAATTTCAATCAGCTCTGTAATTAAATACATCACCAATATGGATTTTTGTAAGAATGTCACTTGTTCTTCAGATGTCTGCTATGAGGACAAATCACACTTCAGTGTATCTGCACAGGCATTCTAAATATAGTATTTTTAAAAGCAGAACATCTTCATCCATCTTTCTCTGATTTGTTAAGTAGAAATCCATTTACTAATGCATGGTCTAAAAGCTGTATTTTTAAATATATATTTGAACTGCCTTCCATTAATTAAAATGTTGCAATATCTCAGTTGGCATTTTAAACTCATCTTTCACACCTTTAGTGGCATTTGTTATTAAATAAATAGATAATGGATAATAATCACCTTTTAAAAGGCTGAACAATTGTAATTATGTATAATTGTAATTAGAGATTCTTTATTATGTGTTCAAAAAGCAGAAGATGCTTTTGGTTATGAAGAAATAAATTATTCATTTCAATTTCAGCATGAGAACAAAACTATTTCACATTTAGAAAAATCTTTTAGTTTTTTTTTTTTTAAACAGCTATAAAGTGTCATCGCCTTCTATTACACTTACCACTACACGGGAAAAGACTGCAACAAAGCCGTATTACCAAATATATATTGCCTGCCATTTGATTTAATCTTCAAATAAGCTCCAGGAAGCAGGTCCCTGGACAGTTAATCTTTAGTTTTGTAGCCCATGCACATTTTCAATAAGGTTACTGGGGAATTAGGCCCAGTAGGGAGAGGAAAAGCATATTGTCTTATTCCACAGGCAGCTGTTGTGAGCCCTGTTAGCAAATTATAACTTCCTTAATTATGAAATACTTTATTAGTAGAATCTCTATCATTATGTCAGTCCTCCTCAAAGAAAGTTACTGTAAATTTTTAGTATAGAGTGCCAACCATTTTTAAAAAATTCTCTTGACTAATAACATATTCCATATAATATTTCTTATCACGAGGATCACCAAAAAACAAAGCCCGGTTATACAATGTGAAGTAAAGAACAGAGACTCATAGCTAGGACCTTAGTAGAGATAATAATCAGAGCACTTGAGGAAAGGTGTTGTATAAATAAAAAATGATAGTAATTGTCCAGTTTAGATTGTATTGTTGTCCTCATTAATAATAAACACATGCCCTTTCTCAAATATTTTTTTAAATTATTCCTATTTAAGCAATAACATCAAACAACAACAAATTGATAAACAGAAGACATGAATCATTGGAAAAAATCGTAAAAGCTTAAACCACTCTGAGTGTCATCCAGAAAAAAAAAAAAAAATAGAGGAACATAAAGCAAGGGGACATTAACCACAAGTTGCTGACTTGAGGGTTTTTGGGTTTTTTTTTGTTTTTCTTTGTGGTCAGCAGTAGCATGCAATAACTCAGGAACAATTTTCAGTGAATTATTGTACCTACTCAATTTATTTTGGAGTGATCTTTATAAGTTAAGGCCCCACTTATATAAACCTACATGTTGGTTTCAGCTAGATCTTAAACAGCATAAGAATACTCTCACTTGATTTGTTTTAGCTCTCTGATCTTCATGTGTACCTTCATCCATTGTTCTTGAAATGCATGAGTAGCAAGGATGCATTTTTTTTTCCAGACCAAATACTAAATAAATAGGGGGGAAATGTGAAATTGAGTTAAAAAAATGAAAAAGGTGAAACCAATCAAATTTGCATTGACTTTCTTGGAGCTATGTGGCATGATAGTCCTGAGAAAGAGCTTTTACTTCTCCTAAACAAAAATACAGTCACTCCCTGGATGCTGTAGTAAACTTTCTCTAAGTCCCCAGTTCAGCACTTCTCACATGACCCCAGCAGCTATTTCAACTATTCTCCCAGTTTCTTTGGTCCCTTGTTCCATATCTTTCAACACCTCACACAGCAGTGCTCATCAATTACCTCACAGAAAAGAAAACAAATAAGTAAAGAATAAAGGTCAACAGGTAGAAAATCTCACTCTATACCATCAACATCCACCATTTGTTTTACCTTTCAAGGACAAATTAGCTTTCTCAGGTATAAAAGTCAAACTTTTTGCTATTTTCTTGGGATTATGATCACTGTTATTCACCATCACTTGCCTCCATTAATTCTACCTTGTTCCTGCCCTATATCTCTGTCCCTTCCTTTTTAACTGTTAACGTTCTTTCTGGCCTACATACAATGTCAATTTTCCTCCTTCTTCAAATTTATAATGGCCTCTCAACTCTTTGTTTTTCTCTAACTAGTGAAATTCTCACTACTTGTCAAAAGTAGCTTTTTGCCACTATTTCTTTCTTGTCAGACACTAATAAATTTGTTGTGGTTAAAGTCAGTGGTAATTTGTAGCCGATATATTACTTATTTTCTTTATCATTGACATTATGGACCTGTCTAGGGTTCCTAGAAAGCTCCTTCTCCTCCCGTTGTAGTGAGACACTTCCAGGAATCTATCTGTTGAAAGTGGAGCCCCCAGGTTTGATCTTATTGTCTCATACTCATGGGAGAATCTATTTGATGCCACTAAACAAAATTTATTTCTGAGTTCTAGATACATAACAAGTTCATTTTGGATGTCCAATGTCACCTTTATTCTCTCTTCCCAATTGGTTCCTTCCTATCCTTTTATTTTCTGATCTTAGGGAGAGATTCACTATACTCTGAGTAGAAGAAGGTTAAGCAGACAATATGTAATGCCTACATGAAAGAAATTAAGTTTCTGTTTACTTTTCAAGTTCTATGTTCCCATGACACTTAAAGGTTAACTAGCTTTGTATCTAAATAACTAAAATGATCAAAAAAAGCAAATATTTATAAACATTTAATGTTTAAAAACATTTATTTTGGTAATGGAATTTTTTATAAATAACAGTATTTATTGTTAGTATCAGCAAATATAATAAAACTGATGATACTGTAGGGGAAGAAAATTTTTTCTTTACCCTTTTGAGTTCTTAGCTGATACCCCTATAATAAAAGACAGATTAATGAGATAAAAACAACAGCAGTCTACTAACATGTATACCTCATATATATAGGAAAGATACCCAAGGAAAGAATGAGTAACTCTCTGAGGTAGCTTAGAATTCAGGTTTAAATGACACTTTAATAGGGAAAGGGGTGAGAGACCTCTTGGGAGAGTAATTAATTTTTAGAAAAGATGAATAGGCCCTTAGAATAATAGATGGGGGGATGATAGTTTGTGACAAAGTTTGTCTGAAAGTGGTGTCCACTTATCTTCTCCTGTGATGAGAGTCATTCTTCCCTGTATGATAAAACTGGGGGAGGGAATTATGACAATTGAATTACTTTTGGGGGACCTATTTATAGACAGACAAGGGGAGTTCAGAGAAAGCTTCTCCATTTATTGTTTTTTAAGTGCCTAGAGCTCAAAATAATCAATATGACAAAATGGCTTATTTGAGGTTGGTGTACTCTGCTATTCTCCAATATCAAAATTTGCTTAATTATCTGGAGAATATACACAAGTATTAAATTAACATTGGCACTCTAGTGTAAGAACAAATTTTAAAAGATATGACATGGTTATTTTATTTTAAAAATTTTCCATTTATATTCTAGCTTCTCACAATAATGTGGAAAAGAATCAATCGCCTACCTCTGTAATAAAATTCAATCATTAGTAAAATGCCATGAAACAATAATAACTAACACTTAAAGAAGATAATATATAGTAAAATTAAACTGTGCATTCAAATGGAAATCAACATACAGTAGATCCAACCTCTAGGATAGCTGATAAACTTCTTCATATATAACTAAGGGTCCAATAAAATAGTATACTGAATTTCCAGAATCTTTAAAAAGGAAGATAAAGTTATTTATTTTTTCAAAATATATCCATGTTTGAGACCCTGAATGTCAAATAAAAATAAAAATGTTGTGTTATTAGTCTCCTAATAGCTCTAAACAAATTAGGAATAATGATAGTGGTATTACTGAAAAAAGAATTAAGACAGAAAATTTTAAAATCAGGGGTGCCTGGGTGGTTCAGTCAGTTAAGTGTCTGCCTTCAGCTAAGCTTATGATCCCCGGGCCCTGGGATCAAGCCCCATATCAAGCTCTCTGCTCTGGAAGGAGTCTGCTTTTCACTCTCCCTCTACCTGTTGCTCCCTTTGCTTGTACTCTCTCTCCTGTCAAATAAATAAATAAAATCTTACAAAAGAGAAAATTTGAAAATCATGAATAATAAGTAATCTATTAGTGCTTATAAAGTTTTAAATTAATTTAAAAATTAATAAGGAAAATGAGAATGAATGCTTTACAAATACACAGAAAAATAAAGAAATAAATTACACCAAAATAGATTGGAAGGTTTAAGGGATACTTTTATATTCTACATACTATGAATTTAAGATAAGCACATTAAAATATTATGCATAGATAACACACAATGGCCTGTTTGAAAAGAAGTAGTTGTTGGCTTCTAAAGGTCTCTGCTCCCTCATGAGTTACTGGCTGGCTAGCTATGGATTAGAATGATCAAGTGGTCTAGCGGGACAAGAAGGCCTTGGGCAACCACTTACCTTACATTGTAAAACCCTTTCTTATAAAATTAAACACAGAATGAGTTGCATTGAACTCTGCTCACTTTTGCTTTGGTTTCTTTTATCTTATCTGTTTGAAACTCAAGAAGCAATGCTGTATGAAAGCATTAAGGTTGATTTCATTTGTGATTTGAAGAATATCCATATTACAGATTATTAAATTAATGGCAATCTAACCTTGAAAGCACCTCTATCCTCTGAAAGAGCAACACTTCATCACCTGTTTTGATTCATTAATGTATCATTTAACTTGGTATGACACATGTTCAGCAGTTATAATTACATTATGGTCTTCCTATTACATCAGCTCTGCTCCAAGTTTCTGTCACCACAAGTCCAATTTTCAACATAGAGCAATCCACTGCACTCTTTCCTTATTAGTGTCATCTTTAATGTAGCAGAGAGGCTGAACCATTACTTGGCACTGAGAGTTTAACAGCAATTAACCCCTGCTCTATCCCCAGGGAGAAGTACATCAGCAACTTGCCAAAACACTGTAAACAAGCTGGCCAAGATCAATGTGTGACCACGCTGGCTGCAGAGCACCTAGTGTATTAATTTAGGATTGATATACGGGAAAAAGAGGAGAAAATGGTCCATAGGAAATTAACCTAAGTCACTCCCCTACCCTAAATCGGAAATATTTCTTCCCAAAGAAAGATACAGGACAAAAAAAGAAAGAAAGAAAGAAAGAAAGAAAGAAAGAAAGAAAGAAAGAAAGAAAGAAAAAAAGAAAGAAAAGAAAATCATGCTTACAGTGAGCAAATACACTGCATGTTTATTCAGCTTTATTGCCATAAGAAAATAATTACTGAATTGATTACTTCACAGGATAGTTTTTTGAAAATGGAAAATGAAATGCATAAACAATGTATTCACATAATGTAAAGGTCAAATCCAAAGAGCAAATGACAAAACAAACTCAAATTTTGAGATACTCCTTAGTTGTTCCGGTATATAGCTTACTGGCAGGGAGAGCTACACATGGATCATCTGTAAATTTCAACATTAGGAAATTCTTGGCATGATGTAGTAAGCAGTTCTGAGAGTTGATGGTACAAACTCTCAGAAAGTGCAGAGTGAGAGCCCAGAGCAGAATGTGTGGTCTGACATTTTCTAGACTCATTCTGCAATAATTTGGAACTGCAGAAAACAGTAGTATAAAGCTGAATACTTTCACACTGCAGTCTACTGAAAATGGGGGGAGCATTCTGTTGAGAGAGTAAGACTCTGCTATAAGTATAAGAAATGTGAAAATATCGAGAGGGCTCATCTAGACCCAGACCAAAGGTTTAGCTTGTTTTCTCATTATGGTGCATTGAAAATAACAAAAGGTCGTAACTCTAAAATGTCCAGTTATTTTCCTGTTATGACAGCCACATTCATTTGCTTATACTATGTATTTTAACATTATCATTTCAAGATTGACAGTGTACATCACCATTCTCAATATAATAGTAATGGAAACTCAAACCAAATGGTAGCCTGAACTTTGCCTTCGATTGAAACAATAAGCTCTTGTAGATATAAAAATTTCCTTTGTATGGAAAACTAATTTATTAGCCTGCCTGCATTGCTTTCCTTTCCATATTTCCTTGCAGAGATGGCAGTCTTTTGTGCAATTGCCCTACTGCTGTTCTTTGTTTATCTAAATAGTCAAGTTTCTCTAGATTTGGGAAGCCCCAGTTCTCTCACACATTTGAGAAACAGATGACAGTATAGATTATTTTATTTGGGGGTATTTTACTACTTATTTTACACATCAAAACCCCAATTTCCTTCAGAATATGGATGTAAGGGAGATAATGACTGATGGAGATTAGTTCATAGTGTGGCATCAACTGGTTTTATAATGCCAGAAAACATGTTTTTATTCTAAATCACTATCAAATGATATATATAGAAATGGAATATAGGTAGTTTCCTTCCCAAACTGATTAAATCTTTGCTCATATACATGCTAGTTCTGAAACAAACATTCAACTCTGCCTTAGCTTATTTCTCAGTTACATTTGGTAAACATGACTACTGCTTCCTTGAAGTACTGTCTTCACTTGGCCTTGAGGATATAAGGCTTCTAGATTTCCTTTTGCATTTTTGTGGGTTTTTTTTTAGATCCTTCAATGGATTTTCCTCCTCGTTCCTTCCTTCTATCTGAGTGACCCCAGGGGTTAATCCTGGAATTCATTCCACAGTCTCTGCCCAGTGATTTCACCCAGTTATAGCCTCCTAAATGTCACATGAAAGACTGATAACTCATAAAATTCTTATCCAATTCCAACTCTTTCCCTGAGATCTACATTTGCATATTCAGCCCCTTACTCTCCTTCACCAGGAGATAGATGTGTGATATCTATCTCAAGCTTAACAGGACTAAAACAGAACTTATGAATCTACTAGAGAGCAAAAACTTAGAGATCATTCTATTTTCCTTTTTTATCCTTAGACCTCACCAAAAATGTATCAGTAATTCCTATCAACTGTAGTAGTAATATATATCCTGACTCTAACCATTTCTCGTTATCTCTACTACATATATCCTCTTTTAAGTACCGTCATTTCTTTTCGGGAATATAGGAATATTAACTGGTCTTCCTTCTTCCATTTTCATCCAACTAAATTCTATCTCCACATAGCAACCAGAACAAATACAATTGTATCACTCTCTTTCTTAAAATTTTTCAGTGGTTTCCTATTATATTTAGAATAAATAATGAATGAATGGATAGATAGGCAAATGAATGAATAAATACATTTCAAATTCTTCTCCAAAATTATGGCTTCTATATGATTTGTCCTTGCTGTCTCTTTAATCTTTTCTTCCACTTTATCTCTGTCCAGGTAAGACATACTTCAACTCCTACTATTCTTTTTGTTGTTCACCAATCTTTAGTCATTTTGAATTAATTTTTCCTAAATATATTATGCTCTTCTCTCTCCACCTTGGGCTTTACATTTTCTTCCTTTTATTCTTTTTTTAAAAGCATTTCCTTCCTATATGGAATACTTTCATCCAAATAAAATCTTGTCATGTCTCATTCTTTCATATGATTTGCTCCTATTTCTCACATGGGCCTGTGGCAATATCACATATATACAAAGCTCTTGATGATCATCCATCTATAGTATCTTGTTCTTTCTCTGTTTCTTTGTCATCTCTGTCTACATATATATACATTCATACTTAGATATTAAATATTTATCTTCCTGTCAACACTATGTTAACTCTAGAAACCCTTAAACTGTTTCACTTTCTTCATAACACCATATGTTCCTATTACCTATTATTATGTGTTAAAATCAAAACATATGAAATCAAGTTAGTTATTTGATTGTTTTTGTTTCTCCCTTTGGGCTTTGTATTTTTCATCACTGGTGCCTATGAATCACCCAGAAGATAATTAATACTCAATAAATACTTTTCAATAAATGGTTAACTAAATTAATTTTAAGTATAAATAATGTAGATATTCCTACCACAGAAAGAGAAGTGTATTGTTTTTAACCTAGAGGGAACACAAATGGTTTTTTTAACTTAAATAGATACAAACATCTTCAAATTCTGTGCATATCCAAAAGGGGGGATGTTTTCTCCAACTGTAGTGACTATTATCATTTTGTTCAAAAGTACAATTTGGAAGTTGTTGAAAATTCGTAAACAAAAAAATCTATATAGTTTGGGAAAAAATAAATGAAATGACCATACTTTACAAAGAGTTGTGAACTTACACATTTAAAGAAATAATAGTCTATGATTGAATTTATCTTAAATTTTAGTGTCATTCAATAGCTATTTTAATATAATGTAAATATATTTAAGGATTTAAAAGTTATACACTTATTGGAAATGTCTGTTTTTAAAGTAATTATCAGTTGAGAAATTTTCTGTTGCCAGATTAGGTTATCAATGCAAAATTATATCAATAGCTTCCTTTCTCAAGAGGTAGCATTATGACTTTATGATAGGACAATTGCCTTAAAGCAAACTTGATATTCCACGTTCATCTCATCAGTTTTGCAACACTAAACCACACCTCATATAGTCACTTCTAAATGGGACAAACCCTGAGATTGTCTTAGTAAATCCCCATATATTTTCATTAAATTCAAATCCTAGTGGACCTTCCAAGACAGTGGGTAAAAGGCCTTAGGGACTCACTTATTTTATATTCCAAGTATGGTTAATAGCCCCTAAGTAGGCTTAGGGGTAAAGAAAGGATAACAAAGGTCAGGTTTCTCCAACCATTGGTAGGCAGAGAATGAAGTATAGTTTTACCTCTACACACTGCTTTTCTCTCTGCCCTTTCCAGACAATTTATTCAACAATTTGTTGTTGAGCACTCACTACATGCCATGTACCATTCTAGAAATTGAAGATATGCAGGGTGAAAACACTAAAACTCTAACTTCAGAAATCTTATACTTAAGTGGAAGAAATTGACAATAAAAAATAAGTGCATAAAATGTATAGTGCATTAGATAAGGATAAATTCTATGGAGAAAAATAAAGCAAGGGAGAAACACAGGAAATTTTGGGAGGGAATAATTATTTCAAATGCATTGGTGAAGGCTATAGAAAAAGAAAGAAAGAGATTTGAACAAGGAATTCAGCCATTCAGTTAATAGGTGTCAGAAACTCAGCTGACCTGGAAAGAACTGAACTGCCACGTGTTGGAATAGTGGTTTAAAGCAAGAAGCCAATAATAAAAGGAACAGTCAAGTCTTTAGTCATTTACCACACTAGTATAAGCAGGAAGTAAAAACCAGAGAAAACTCCAACTCCCCTGTTCCATTTTCCCCGTGGGATGGCACACTGGCTGAATGCCCAGTAGGTTGATACAGATGTAGGAGTGAGGGAGATTCTTACAGATTCTTACTGTAAGAGAGTCCCCCCAAAAAAGAACCTGCAGTTTTATGGACCTGAAAGCTGGGACAGAGAAGACAGAAGCTAGGAGTGAAAAAGCATCGAGCACTGATTCAAAATTGAAAAAGTGTCATAACGTCTTCCCTTCCCCCAGTAAGGAATGAACTGAAGACCTTGATCAGAAGACCGAAGAGAAAGACACCTTGGAATGAAGGTGCCTGGGCTAGGGCAGCAAATCTGTGTAAGAGCACAGCTGGCCAGAGGGGCATGAGTGAATCCCTGACTGCACCCTCCTCCATAGTTTGTAATTACTGGCCATGCACCAAGTCTGGTATGGAGAGGGCAGCTCTCCTTATGAGGCCTACCAGCTGAAAGCCTTTGCAATTGCTGTAGCCAGTCCTGAAAAATCACATATAGATTTTTTGGCAGGAGTCTGACTCCTCAGCAGGAGAGAGGGGCATTAGAAAGTGAGGAAAAAGCAGTGAGAAATCTGAGAGGAAAGCAAAGCTGGACTCTTAGAAAAACAGTGAGGATGTAAGAAGAACTGTTTAAAAGTGAGCTGTGAAAGGAGGACATTAGGTAATTAAGTCAGAAAAGTGACAACTTGGATCTAGACTTAGCAACCCCAGAGAGAACTTGGGTTTTTACCACAAGGGGCATAAGGAATGATTGGATTATTTTGGTAGGAGGAATGCCATGATCTAACTTATGTCTTTTTGTTTTGTTTTTAAGAATTATTATGACTTCTAACTTTGGCATAGGAAGAGGACACAAGCAAAGAAACCAGCTAAAAAAGCTAACGAAATGATTCAGGAAAATACCTGATGGTATTCTAGACTACAGTGATATAGTAAATGTAACAAGGTGATGAGAGCCTTAATATATTTTGAAGATAGAGCTGGAGGATTTGCTGATAGATTGGATGTTGATATTGAGAAACAGAAAGGAGTCAAGACTTGTGTCGAGATTTTTTAGCTTGGACAACTAGAAATATTAAATTCCTAGTTACTGAAATGAGAAAGCTTACTAGAAAGCAGGTAGATGTGCGTGTGGTGGGGGGTAGCGTGTGTGTGTGTGTGTGGGGAGATCTGAATTGTCTTTTTGATATCTATTGACATCCCACTAACTATCACATGGGCTAATGACTTAATGACCATAAGAGATCCTAGAATGCAAGAAAATGATTCAGGCCAAAGATCTAAATTTAGGAGTTTTCAGCATTTAATCAAGATTTAATGTAACAAGATGAATGAGGTCATGGAGTGTGTGAGTGTGTAGAGAATGAACAGGTTCAAAGATTCCAACCTAGGGCACACCAATGTGAAAAGGTCCTGGAGATACGGAGTTACAAGCAAAGGAGACTGATAAGGAACAGAATTGTAAGTAGAGTAGGAAGAAATTCAGAAGGATGATGTGGTGTCTTAAATGCCAGTGAAGACAGAATTTCAAAGAAATGAAGATCAGTTGTGTCACCTGCTGCTGAGAGGTCAGTATTAACTGCCCTTGACAGGAGCAGTTTGTGTTGGGAGGAAAGTTTTATTGGAGTATTTAGTGCATTGGAAGAGAGGGCTGGAACTTAGACCACTTATTCAAGGAGCTTTACTGTTAATATAAAGAAATGAAAATGAAGAATAAAAAGAAATGGGTCTTCTCTTTTAAAAATTTCTCATAATGGAAAAATTGCAGTCCATTTGGATGTCAGTGGGGATGATTAACCAGATAATAAAAAATTGATAATTAAAAAAAAATGAAGGTAGATTTCCTGGAGCAATGTTGAATAGTTGAATAGTTGAATGTTGAATAGTTGAAGGAGATGGATCCAGAATACAAGTGAAGGGTTTGTCCCTACGCAGAAGCATGTATTGTTCATCCAAACTGATAGGAGATAAATTAGATAATGAAGGTGGAGATACAAGTGGATGATGGTTGGACTTATGGAAATCATGATTGCTGATTGAGTGTGTTTTCTGAATGACATAGAAAGTATGGTTATCAGTACAAGTGAATAAGAAAGAGAAGGCATTGAAGGTTTGAGAAAAGAAAAGGAAATTTGCAGAAGTCATTTCTGACTATCAATTGGACAAATAAAATGTAATAGAAATGCCAGTTAACACTAAGGGCCTGCCAAAATTTAACGGTAATGAATGTTAAGTGAAATAAGCCAAAATGGTTGTGCTTTTTTCTCTAGCTGTGATCAGCTGGATGGATGCAGATAAGGAATAAGCCAAGAGTTGCATTTAAATAGGGCTAAAGTTTTGCTACATCAGTAGACAAAATAAGAATGATATTTTTGGTGAGCGGCTCCCCTCATCTACTTTCCTCTTTTTTCTCCTTCATTTCTAAAATTCTCTAGAGAATTAAAAGTTTAATGTCTTTCAAATAGTTTGGCTTGGAAGTAGCAGATCAATTTCCTAATATGTGAATTCAAATTATCTAATCTATTTAAAGCAACAGCAGGGAAGAAAACTCCTTTACTTTGAAGGGATCTTAATATGTCTAACTTAAAATATAATAACAAGAAGTGTTAAATAACCTTCCCTTAAGACTCATGATTAGATACTAAGCCTCCTCCTAATTCCTCACCTGGACCCAAATTCAAATGTCTATCATTGTAATTATCACCAGTCAAACATTTCTGAGAAAGGGAAAAACATATTTTTTAAATTTTTGTTTTACACCCACACAATTAAGTTGGCAGTGAATTAAAGCTCTGCCCATTTTTTTTTATCTATCTCTAAGTCAAAAGCCATAGCTGCCAAGAGCTGCTGTGATGCCAAGTTAATTGCCTTATAATGAGAACCTGAAGTTGGACCAACTTTGTTAGCATTGACCATTACTGACCCAGAAAGAAGCCAAAAACAAGGGGAGGAGAGATGACAGAGGAAGGAAATGAAAGTATTTTCTTTCTTTCTTTTTCCTTTAATGGAAAATCATGTAAAGATAAATTCTACTGAGTTTGGCCCATTACCCTAAGGAAGAAAAACAAACAAACAAACAATGTTTCTATAGATAGAGGAAACATCCATTGTATTCAATCCTTCTTGGGCATGGTATTCAGGTACCAGCACATCCTTCCAGAACTTTAGATCTGTTTTGAGCCGAAGTCAAGGACAACTCCCAATAAGCTAATAAATCACTAAGCTAATAAGATAGACTTTCTCCAGTACCATCTTCTGGTAACTAAGAGAAGTGGCTTATGGGTCCAGGTTAGGTAAACACATCTTTATTATAAAAAGAGATAAGAGAAGAAAAAGGTTAAATTACTATCAAGTTGACTTGGATTAACACTAGTACCTATTTCCTTCAGCTTCAATTTTAAAACTTAAGCAGAGTATATATGCATAAGTGTATTTAGAATAATTTTTAGAGATGAAACAAAAACAGGACAATATTTCCTAGCTAAAATTTCCTTGAAGCAGTCAGGAGAAATAAGGGAAAGAGTTTTATTTCGGCCTAATAAATGCTGAATAAACAGAAGCTGAACAAACACAGAATGCTATACCATAGTCAAAAGACTCAGCCTTCAATAATTGATGGTGTGGGCCCTTGTTAGCAGAAAAATAATTTTTTAAAAATGTTAAAAATGAATTATTGACATAAGAAAACATATTATACTTTTTAAATAAAAATCTTATTTCTAATTGAAAATTGGCACCTTGCCACTAACTAAACTTGACTTCAAAAGCAACAGCTGGGAAAGCATCTTTTTAGTTCTTAATTACTATAGTACGTAAAACAACTTTTTTTTCCCTGTTCATAGGCACTTGTTTAGCTGAGGATGAGATCAAAGTACAAGATGTGGGAAAAGAAATTATGACCTAGTCCATAAATGTGAAATATATTAAAGTTCCACAAAGAACCTTGGGAATAAACTTATACCAGACTTTTTTCATTATATAAAGTCAGATTGTTGAGAGCATACTGAGCAATTAGAATGATGCTGAGGACAACGTTTGTTCAAACATCTCTTTTCTTCTAAAAGGCTCTTACAAAATTGGAAAGGAAAGTGATGTAATATGAGTTCAGTTCTCCTCTAACTGCCAGGATCTATTGAGCATGGGGTGGGGGGTGGGGTGTTGGGGTGGGAATGAAGAGAAGACTCCATCTCACTTCTCTAAGTGTTTGGCATTGGAATTGCCTCTTACTTTTCTTAATCTGCCTTATTTTCTTATGAGTCTCAGCTTCAGCATTTCCCTCTACAACCGTAAGGGACCTCATCAGAAGGAAGACAGGGCAAAAATGAGGAAGTATTACTCTGTCCTGTCTAAGATAAAGTAGCTGTGAGTCATTACTTGTCTAACAATGGGAATGGGGTTGCGAACCAAGAAAGAGAAAAAGTAATATTGTTCATTCATATAAAGTTAAAGAGGGTTATTCTCTGATGCTTTGCATGTTTTCAACAGCTTAATGTTTACAAAGAAACTGGAAATATATATTTTATACCTATGTACACATAGTTTTTATTCCACCTGACCCATCATCAAGCACTTTACCAAATGACTGCATTCTTATTTACACATTAATAAGAACTTACTTCAAGAAAAATAAAACTATATTTTAAAAATTATATTTTAAAGCAATAGGATAATTTCTTAGATGGTACTACTTTTTCTTTTTATGAATAACCTTGGCAGTGGATCTAAATTAAAGAAAAAAAGAAACATTGTCAAATATTCAAATGTGAACACATACTAATGAAAGCATTTGCAATACAAATCCCTAGAGTGCTGATAGCATTTTGAGAGGAGTCCTAGTGAATTGTTGGTGCAGGAGGCTGGAAGTGACACTGTACAGAGGGTAAGAAATGGGGTGGAGAAAAAAAAAAGCCCTCCATTTTTGCTTTAAGACAAAGTACCAAAGTAGCCTGGAACACTCAAACTAGCACCCGATAACTTCTGATGTACCTATAAGTCCTAGCACTTATAGTACTTATTTGTTAATAGTGTCTACTTATGAGGAAGGTGTGCTGTACTATTGAGGATTCCCTAGTAATTCAGTCTTCTTAAGATAGGTCAGATACGAAGATAACAGGATTTGGAAATATGGGAGAAGGGAAGTGCTACTACAATGGCAAAAGTTTATTGTAGGTACTAATATGGCTCTGTTTTTAAATTTTCCCAGAAAACACAGAAAAAGGGGAAATACTAATTTCTACATAAATGTACTAACAAGTGTTAATATGAAGAAACAAAAATAATTTAGGCTAACGTATACATGCACATAAAAAGAATGCAAAGGCATGCAATTTAGTAGGTTTGTCATAATTCCTATATAACGTGGGCAAGTTGCATTATGTTTAAGCAGTATCATCTTTAGAATTGGAAATCTGAATTAAGTGATAGCTGTAGACACTTTCTATTCATTTCTTACAAAGGTAACTTTTCTTCCCTTGATGATATAATCTTTCTAGTACAGTGTGAAATTGGGTGAACCCCAAGAAACAAACTCTTCAGGGGATCCCTGGGTGGCGCAGCGGTTTGGCGCCTGCCTTTGGCCCAGGGCGCGATCCTGGAGACCCGGGATCGAATCCCACATTGGGCTCCCGGTGCATGGAGCCTGCTTCTCCCTCTGCCTGTGTCTCTGCCTCTCCCTCTCTCTGTGTGACTATCATAAATTAAAAAAAAAACAAAAAAAAAATTTAAGAAACAAACTCTTCAGATGACATTGATAAAACATGTAGAAAGACATGCTTTTATTAATTAACTTTTTATAGACTCCAACATCTCTTTGAATCATCTAGTTAGAAGTGAGATAACCAATGATCTCTGATTTTGTGGTTTTGTTTGTTTTTACTTGATATTTGGTACCTATTCATCTGGTCATGGATGTATTTATAAGTAGTATGGCAAGATATTAGGAGAGGAATGAAACTTTGATTCTAGGTCCAGAGAGAATTCTATTTAAACTAGGAAATTCTATCTGAATTTTAATTTCTTTGCTGCCTCTCACTAGCCAAATGGCTGTAGACAAATAAATTCATCTGTATCTATCTCAGGTTCCTCATCTAAAGATCTGAATTAATAATAACATCAGAGCTATTGAAATGCTACATTACATACATGGAAATGGCTTATCACATGATAGTTAAGGGTCATTGTATGCTATTTTTCTTCCGTGCCCCAACCTTTATAAACATAAACCAAGTTATTTATGTTGTCAACAATATTAGCAGTAATCCATGATATTTATGGAAAGTAAGAATACCTCAGGATCAAATGCACTGCATGTTTTAAATTCTCCCATCTCATTTCTCTCTCCTCTCCTACTGCAAGCAGGTCAACTAGTCATTCAGTGATAGATACTAAGGGCTCATTTTCTAAAATGTCCCTTCAAGAAGCTAATGGATATGAGGGAAGAAAATCAAAAACACAAACCAAAAGAAATTTTTAAAAATGAATAAAAAACTTTACAAGATGTTCAAATATTGGATGATTTAAATATGGATTTTTTTTTCTTATCTGAAAGCCAGAACTACTCAATTCTAGAGAATTCTGCTTAATAATCATTCAAATGATTGTTAATCCAAACAGGGATGATCCAGGGGCTTATGTGTTAAGTCTGCATTATAAAGCAAGAAGATATTCTGGATAAGACCCTCCTTGAGGAATTGCTTTGTACTACCTACAGGTACCTGTTAAGTGTTTCTGCAAAGCAGTGCTTAAATATTAGCATTTTTTCACTTGAGGGAAAATGAACACAATGGGGGGAGAGAAGGCTTTGGAAGATTCTGATATTTGTTTTTCAAATTGTTTACACCCTGCAAAACTGAATCACAATGCTTCCTGATTTTTGTGCAAATATATAACAAATACCTTTTCTCAAGTATGTCAGATGAGTGGTAAATATGTAAGACTGTGATGATGAGCGTTTGTATCCCTAACCTACTCTTCCCCCAGGTTAACTTGCTAGGTTAATTCATCCCTAGATACTCATTCTTAAACTTCCTTTAATTGGCAATTGAGAGGTATTTCAGCAGACAGACGTGCTGCAGATACCCTAAAGACAACAGAAGGGGAAAAGTTAACAAGGGGTTCTGAGGCACTGCGACAAGGGTGACAAGGTTTGTTAAGCACGAATAAAGGGAATGAGCATTGCAGGAGGTATTATGGATTGGCAGCCTTTTCAGAAAGGTCAGCAGCTTCCTTTTATAATTGCTTCCATTCATTTCAATAGTTTGCTAGAACACTTTAAAGCCAGAAGCTGTCTAAAGGCGGACTGGCAACTTCCCTTTCCTTCACAGGATCTCTTTCATTCAAAATAACTTTTCCTTTTGCAATGCTTAAAAAATCACATGCGAGGAAACCTTATTTTAAAAACTTTGGTTACGATTCTCATAAATCTCTAGTAAATTTTGTATTATTTACTTGGGAAAACCAGGAGATGACTTTGGCCTACAGAGAAAATCCCACTTGTATTGTAGAAACATTTGTAAGCACCTATAAACTTTTGATGCAGCAGCCCAAATATCTCAGCTTCTGGAACATTACAGTGACCACATATTAAAGATTAAGATTTCAAAAATATAGGTAATTCCTTGATGCTTTTCCTTTTTGAATTCATCTGGCGCCTCCTGATTTTTTTTTCTTACTTATGAAACTTGATCCAACTTACATTAACCTGTTTGTGCTACTGAGAACAATTTCTGATACACATATTCTTAAATGTTTGAATATATTTGAAATGTTTTTGAATATGTGTATTTCTAGTCTCATCAACTCAAACGCAGATTCAGTGGTTCTAGAAGGTGCTTCCAGTTCTGCATTTATACAAGCATGTTATCTTCCAGGTATTTTTGATGCAGAAATTTCCTAGACAATTAGAGGAACCATGTATAAAAGCACGAGATGCCAGGAAAAACATCAGTGTGAAAGGAAGAACATTGTTTATTAGCCTTTTGTAAATCCTTCAGGGTAATTTATATAGGCTTAAGTATTCCTCTATTTAATTTTTGGTAAGTTTCTTCTAACTCAATGTGGTACAAATTAGATAATTCTACTCTTGGACAGTCTACTGTGGCAGCTGAGACCTGTCATGGGTGCTTAATGATAAAAAATAATAACAATAAATGTATAGTTATACAAAATACATCTTAAAACAAAAATAATTCTCCTTTTTGGTGGGGTCTTTGTCTGGTTTTGGAATTAAGGTGATGCTGGCCTCATAGAACGGATTTGGAAGTACTCCATCTCTTTCTATCTTTCCAAACAGCTTTAGGAGAATAGGTATGGTTTCTTCTTTAAATGTTTGATAGAATTCGCCTGGGAAGCCATCTGGCCCTGGACTCTTGTGTCTTGGGAGGTTTTTTTTGATGACTGCTTCAATTTCCTCCCTGGTTATTGGCCTGTTAAGGTTTTCCATTTCTTCCTGTTCCAGTTTTGGTAGTTTGTGGCTTTCCAGGAATGCGTCCATTTCTTCTAGATTGCCTAATTTATTGGCGTATAGCTGTTCATAATATGTTTTTAAAATTGTTTGTATTTCCTTGGTGTTGGTAGTGATCTCTCCTTTCTCATTCATGATTTTATTAATTTGAGTCTTCTCTCTCTTCTTTTTAATAAGGCTGGCTAATGGTTTATCTATCTTATTAATTCTTTCAAAGAACTAACTCCTGGTTTTGTTGATCTGTTCCACAGTTCTTCTGGTCTTGATTTCGTTGAGTTCTGCTCGAATCTTTATTAACTCCCTTCTTCTCTTGGGTGTCGGATCTATTTGCTGTTTTTTCTCTAGCTCCTTTATGTGTAAGGTTAGCTTTTGTATTTGAGTTCTTTCCAGTTTTTGAATGGATGCTTATATTGCGATGTACTTCCCCCTTAGGACTGCTTTTGCTGCATCCCAAAGATTTTGAATGGTTGTATCTTCATTCTCATTAGTTTCCATGAATCTTTTTAATTCTTCCTTAATTTCCTGGTTGACCCTTTCATCTTTTAGCAGGATGGTCCTTAACCTCCACGTGTTTGAGGTCCTTCCAAACTTCTTGTTGTGATTTAGTTCTAATTTCAAGGCATTATGGTCTGAGAATATGCAAGGGACGATCCCAATCTTTTGGTATCGGTTCAGACCCGATTTGTGACCCAATATGTGGTAATATTCGATAAAGGAGGAAAGACTATCCATTGGAAGAAAGACAGTCTCTTCAATAAATGGTGCTGGGAAAATTGGACATCCACATGCAGAAGAATGAAACTAGACCACTCTCTTGCACCATACACAAAGATAAATTCAAAATGGATGAAAGATCTAAATGTGAGACAAGATTCCATCAAAATCCTAGAGAAGAACACAGGCAACACCGTTTTTGAACTCGGCCACAGTAACTTCTTGCAAGATACATCCACGAAGGCAAAAGAAACAAAAGCAAAAATGAACTATTGGGACTTCATCAAGATAAGAAGCTTTTGCACAGCAAAGGATACAGTCAACAAAACTCAAAGACAACCTACAGAATGGGAGAAGATATTTGCAAATGACATATCAGATAAAGGGCTAGTTTCCAAGATCTATAAAGAACTTATTAAACTCAACACCAAAGAAACAAACAATCCAATCATGAAATGGGCAAAAGACATGAAGAGAAATCTCACAGAGGAAGATATAGACATGGCCAACATGCATATGAGAAAATGCTCTGCATCACTTGCCATCAGGGAAATACAAATCAAAACCACAATGAGATACCACCTCACACCAGTGAGAATGGGGAAAATTAACAAGGCAGGAAACAACAAATGTTGGAGAGGATGCGGAGAAAAGGGAACCCTCTTACACTGTTGGTGGGAATGTGAACTGGTGCAGCCACTCTGGGAATCTGGTGGAGGTTCCTCAAAGAGTTAAAAATAGACCTGCCCTATGACCCAGCAATTGCCCTGCTGGGAATTTACCCCAAAGATACAGATGCAATGAAACGCCGGGACACCTGCACCCCGATGTTTATAGCAGCAATGTCCACAATATCCAAACTATGGAAGGAGCCTCGGTGTCCATCGAAAGATGAATGGATAAAGAAGATGTGGTCTATGTATACAATGGAATATCACTCAGCCATTAGAAATGACAAATACCCACCATTTGCTTCAACGTGGATGGAACTGGAGGGTATTATGCTGAGTGAAGTAAGTCAGTCGGAGAAGGACAAACATTATATGTTCTCATTCATTTGCGGAATATAAATAATAGTGAAAGGGAATATAAGGGAAGGGAGAAGAAATGTGTGGGAAATATCAGAAAGGGAGACAGAACGTAAAGACTCCTAACTCTGGGAAACGAACTAGGGGTGGTAGAAGGGGAGGAGGGCGGGGGGTGGGAGTGAATGGGTGACGGGCACTGGGGGTTATTCTGTATGTTAGTAAATTGAACACCAATAAAAAATAAATTAAAAAAAAATAGACTTACCTAAAAAAATAAAGCCATTTTGTTTTCTTTAGCAGTTCCTTAAAAATTAGAAAAAACAATTAGCAGGTAACGTTTTTATAGATCATATGTTCATAAGTATTTCTGAAAAGTATATACTTCACTTTTTAATTTAAAAAAATTCCCATTCTATACCCTGCCCCACTCCTTCCTATTGCTACTGTTATACTTATCTCTCCTTTGTAGGAGTTTCATAATTTGTGTATTCTTATTTGAATGGAAATTGCTGAGGTTCCCCCTTCCACAGCAAACTTCCATAAGCTGCTAGTTTTCTTAAAGCAAGAAGGTCATAGTCTTTTCCCTTTCCACTCACAGATATAGCCAGGAGTTGGACATGGGATTTAATCTCAGTCAATCAGAGACCCTTAAAAGAGGGGGTCTCATGCTAGTGGCAGAGGAAATGCTTGGAGGTCAGATTTCCAGCAGCAGCCTAGATGGTATGTAAACCATATTGTTCCTAATGCATGCCTTTTATGTGATTCCTGCTGTTCACTGTCCAGAGCTCCTTTGATTTCTACCAATTTCCAATCTTGGTTTGTCAGCTTACTGCTGATTTTCTGAATCCAAATTTGCTTGTGATGATTCTCTTATTGTTTACAAATACTGTTTTTCCCCGTTGGTTATAACCAAGAACCCTGAATAAAACCCTTTGTTTTATTGATTATTTTTGATTAACAAAGAAAGTCATGTCTGGTAATGAAAACACATGGATTTGTATACAATTCAGAGATTATTCATAATCACATCATCAATGATACATTGTAAGGACATTAGGAATTAAACTCATTACATAGGAAATTTGAAAGGAAGAGGTCAGGAACATATAGAAATAATTCAGTATGAATTTCAGAGCACATAGCTATACCAGGGAAACATCTTCCACTTATTTTAGTTGATATGATTTTCTGGTTAATCATATTTTTAAAAAGTTGTTAAAAAGTAAGCAAAGTGAGAACATAAATTACCTGGAGATCTGTTAGTAAATCAAACTTTAGAATGACTGGCTAAAACCAAACTTTAAGAGGACATGAAAAAAATGTCTCAGATATGCAAAAACAAGAACTGAGAAAAGTGAAGGCATTTCTCAAATGAACAAACTGATAGATATGTCCATATATACATATTTTTCTAATGTCACCTGTCATGTATTGAGAGCTTTAGTGAGGGAAACTGAAATCTAAATGACCATATGAGAAACAAAAAAATTCAGCTCCAGCTAATATGCTTCCATTTACTTAACACATTCATACAGGTGAAACTGTACATCTAGAATTGGTGGGATAGCTAGTTACAGTGGCTAAGGTATTATTTATTTATTGTGACTGAATAAAGAGACCCCCTACTCTAAAATCTTCATTTGTTTATGGATAATCTCACTTCCTAAGAAACTTGTAACTTCACAGTATCATGAGCCTAGCAGTGGCACTCACTAGCCATCTAATAATGTTAAGTATTGGAAAAATGATAATCATGGTAGTTAAATACTGTTCCATCACAGTAAGCTGAGGACACTTCAATAGATGTGGGAAGGAAAGGTAATCGAACAAAAAGCACTGAATTTAATTTCTAACCTGTTAGCTCCCATTTAACTGATTTTAGAAAGTCTCTGTTACATACATATCTGTGTCCCATGGCCTATCTCTTGATCTCTTTCAAGAGAAAGGAGAATTGTAAGTGAATATACCCAATACAGTATGTAGAATACACACATGAATAAATAAACAATAAACAATAAATAAATAAATAAATAAATAAATAAATAAATAAATAAATAAACTGTGTAATTAGAAGAAAAATAATTACCTCCTTGGGTATAATAGTCAAGACATATTTCTAAGCATGCTCCTTCTAGGCAATCAGTAGAGTTTAATTTCCCCAATACCTTTGGGGTTAGATGTGACCATGTGACATGCCAATTAAGCACAAGATGTTAAATGATGGTCACTCTTGGAAACTTTCAAAGTTAATGCACAATACACTATTTTTTAACTTACTATTATTGCAGTGGAAATGGTGGAATAACATACTGAGATGAGGTTTCAGGCAACCCAAATTCCTGAATGCTATTAGAGCAAAACCTTTAGCTTATACACAGTAAATATGTATAGTGAGCAAGAAATAGGGCTTGTAATTTTAGGTATTGTTACTGTTGCATAATCTATCTAGTCTAATTGGTACATAGGGTAACTGTGAGCATTAAATAATGAAGGTGAAAATGCATTGTTGATAGTAAAGCTTTACATTTATGCTATTTTTATTGTGTTTCTATAATGATTATCTTAGCATTTGTGAATGTAAAGATATTTAATGGTAACATTTCCCATATAATTTGGCAGAACTCACTCTGAAAGATATCAAACGGCAGACCAAGAAATAATATTTTAAAATATGACAAGACTAAAGAATTCTGGGAACCCCTCTATAAATATGTTCCTGTTTTTCCTTGCATCCCTTAAATCATCTTGACTATAAATAAATAGGGTACAGAAGGTTTCGTCTAATCTGTGGCTTATGCTTCTTATACCCTTCAATGCTACATATGCATAGTTCAGTACTATCTGAAGTCCGACAGAAAGTATCTATTCATGGCCAGTGCCATGTATTTTTTATCTTTTCTCTACTATTCTATATTCTTCGTCAATTTCATTCCTCTCCACTTTTAACAAAAAGCAAGAAAATAAAAATAAAAAATAATATAACAACTACAACAAAACAAACCTGTGTGGTTGGAGAAAAACAACCAGAAAATTCAGAAAAGTTTTGGGAAAAACTAGTAATTATTAGATTCAGTGTTAGTGTCATTCAATGATACACAGGAATCCATATGCAAATCATTTGGTCAGGTCCACTGTTCCACTTCACTCTACTCATGTTATTGCAAATATACAGATAAAAACTTTTATTAACATGCCCTCCTCCTAAAAATAATTAAAACAACTCTTATCTCCAACTATTCCAGCCAATTCAGTTTAAAGTGGAAAGATCACACATGTGAAATTTTGTTGGCTCCCATCAAGCAAACTAATGCACATGAAAATAAGATCCCAGTTTTCTGATTCTGTCCCGTTTATCCAAATATGCTGTCCTCTAACAGTGATGGAACCAAGAGACTCCTCATTCTTTATAAATTGTTTCTTCCTAAGATAAATTTTACCAAGAGAGAGGTGATTTATAAATTCAAATTCAGATCCTGATGAGAATTATTTTAACATTAGCTAACAGTCAATATATTCTTCTTATGAATCATGGCAGAGGAATAAAGCTATATATTCTGGTATATTGTATCCAGGGTTATCCCAGAAAACAAAATGTTAGGTAGACAAGAAGGTTTTTAAAGTCTTCTGTTCTGGTGTTTTTCTCATTTTCTACTTCAAGTGTAATTTTCCTGCTCCCTCAAACTTACATTAGGATTCTTCCTAATTCTTTTTCTAATGATCTTCCTAATTATTCTTTCCCATGATAAAAACATTCTCTCAAGAGTAGAACAAAAATTTTTCAAGAGTTTTCTAACAGCTGGAGAATAACTGTTCATCATTCATTATTAGTATTCTATGAACAACCATAATCTGAAGTTATAAAACAAAATTTTTATCTTGGATCACATAGAGCAACAAATGGGTTGAGGGAACAAATGGGTTGATAGTTGAGGGAACTATCTGAGAGTTAATAAAACTTTCACAGAAATCTGATATAATATGGGATGCCTGGATGGCTCAGCAATTGAGCTCAGGGCATGATCCTGGTCTGGAGATCGAGTCCCCCATTGGACTTCCGATGAGGTGCCTGCTTCTCCCTTTGCCTATGTCTCTGCCTCTCTCTCTGCATCTCTCATGAAAAAATAGATAAAATCTTTAAAAAAAGAAATCTGAAATCATAGAGTGGATCTATAAGTTCTCAATAGTTCCAAGAGTTTGAACATTTTCAGGAAGAGGGGCCACTGGGTGGCTCAGTGGTTGAGCCTCTGCCTTCACCTCAGGGCATGATCCTGGGATCCTGAGATCAAGTCTCACATTGGTCTCCTTGCAAAGAGCCTGCTTCACCTTCTGCTTATGTCTCTGCCTCTCTCTGTGTGTCTCCCATGAATAAATAAATTAATTAAATCTTTAAAAGAAAAAAAATGCAGGAATAAAAGCAAAAAAGCAAATAATAAAAAGGTGAAACTTTCTATACTTAGAATTTTGTAGAGCAGTTTCATTCAAATAAAATACACCAATTAAAGTATCATAACTATCCAGCAGTCTAAGATGTAGCATGTTTCTGTAGGTTATTCCACTATCCATTATATACTGTCTCCCTCCAAGTCAAAAGAGGCTACACATTATCTTCCCTATTCATGTTTCCTAGCATAGGAGATTCATTCTATAGAGGTGCAAGTAACTGAGGTAAAATCCAGATCAGAGGAAGAAGAAAGAAGAAAGAAGAAGAAGGAGAAGGAGAAGGAGAAGGAGAAGGAGAAGGAGAAGGAGAAGAAGGAGAAGGAGAAGAAAAAGAAAGAAAGAAAGAAAGAAGAAGAAGAAGAAGAAGACGACGATGACAAAGGGAAACATACAGAAAACTTTCTAAAGTAGCACTCTCTTGTGCATATATTCCCTTAATAGTATGAATGAGAAAGAAAATGTGTAAAATCTATTTTAATTAATTCAGTTGTGATTTAATTATTTTATACTGTCAACATACTTCTAAATTCAATGCTATGCTAATATCAACTCCTCTGCTGACTCTGTTTCTTTAAAATGCTACTTTAAGCTACTTTTTGTTCAGTCTAAATTTGAATGTGGGAAAAAAATAGATTACTTAGGGCACTCACCCATTTAGATGTCAGAAGAAGTTCTATATGTCCACTAAATTAAAACATCCTAATCATCAGCTGTCAAGCTTTAGAGAGTCTGTCACTGCCTCATATTTCTGTTTATGACAGCTCACAGAGGGCATGCTGTGAACTGCTTTTTTTTTTTTTTTTCTGCTTAGGACCCAATTAGGAGTGATAAATGTAATAGTTTTAATGTACTCAATACTAATATGTGATATTAAGTATATATCTAGAGGTGAGGTCACCAACTTCTTTGCCAATGTTCAACATTATGAAAGAGGAGAATTAATGCTCTGGCATTGGTAAGACTTCTAGATCTAGAAGTCAAAATATTGTTTTGCAAAGTACAAATGGCCCTTGGAAAGTGGGACTGCCTAAAGGTGGTGAGAGTATAATTGACCCCTACAAAGAAGAAAGAAATGGAGACTTAATCTCATTGAGAATATTGAAGAAATATTTAGTGGCCTACGAAGGTAAAAATCCCTAAACAAGGAAGGATTTTATGTAATTGTTATTGGAGGGTTTTCTAACAAATATGTATTAAATTATTATAGAAAATAAATAGATTGGGATCCCTGGGTGGCGCAGCGGTTTGGCGCCTGCCTTTGGCCCAGGGCGCGATCCTGGAGACCCGGGATCGAATCCCACATCGGGCTCCCGGTGCATGGAGCCTGCTTCTCCCTCTGCCTGTGTCTCTGCCTCTCTCTCTCACTCTCTCTGTGACTATCATAAGTAAATAAAAATTAAAAAAAAAAAAAAAAAAGAAAATAAATAGATTGAAAGAGACCTGGGAGAAAGACTTGGCCATTGCTTCTATTTCCTGCCATTGAACAACCAAAGTGTCCTTACTTGGATGAACAATGAACTCTTCCTTGCTCTCTTCCTTCCTTCCTACTTCCTTACTTGGATTACTTCTAAACTTCCTTATAGAACTTTGTGATAGAGCAAGGAAAACTAAACTAAACTAAACTAAACTAAACTAAACCAAACCACACTAAACTAAAGACATGATTCTCGATTAGGAGTGATGTTAAAAATAACTGTGATAAACTGTGTACCCAAGCAAAATTATTATAGATAGATGTGCTGCTTTATCAGGCCACAGTGCCATCATTGAACCCAACTATCCATCTTCTCACAAGCTTCCCTGTGTCTCCAAGGAAATAATCTGTAACTTCAGGCAGTTAAGGAAAACATAATTTGGAGAAGATCAAAACAATCCACATTGTCACATATTGTGCCTCTTGAATTCTGTGATTGGTGAATTTTATAAGCAGCGAGAGCATCATGATGATACATGTGTGCCCCTTAAGCTGTCTGGTAAACTTGGAGCCTTTATGTAACATAAGAAAAGGCATTTTAGAGATGATCTAAACCCTCCACTTCAAACAAGGCAGGTTTTTTGTTTTGTTTTGTTTGTTTTGTTTTGTTTTGTTTTTTTGCATTGAAGCCTGATACCCTTTTTGCAGTATAAATTCTGTAAAAATCATGGACTTCCTTGTAGTTGTAAAGATAGTAGTCCTCTTTCCTGCCACTAAGCCACTGAGCATGCTGATCACTGAGTTTATTACAGTACTTACTGAAGTGTTACCTTCTCGTCAACTCTGTTATTCATGAGCTGATTATCCAGGTGGTGGATTACCTCTGTTCCACCTTCTCCTCCCTTTTCCTCTACTATCTGCCCATTGGCTATTCACATGCTTGTTAGCATTTCCACCAGTTAGGTGAGTAACAGAAGGAAGGAGGAATTAAATTGCCATCAGTCAATTTTATTACTTGTTAGCAGCCCTTATAAAGGTTTGGTAGAAGAAGAAAATTTAAAATAGTCATTAAAATTAGGTTTGGGGGATTATCTGTGGCTTTTATTTATTCATGTCCTTTCTCTTGTCTATTAGCATAATCTATGACTATTGCATTTTACAATTATCTTGAATAAAAATGTGCTTTTAGTGGATATAGCTACTTTTCATTAATAAAGCTGTGTATGGTCTGTAAAACACATTGGGAGCTTTCATTATGATGGTATAAGTATACATGTAAAATATTATGATTAAAACTGACTACTTAAATAATGTTGGTCATATTTAATAATTGATGTTTGCAACATAGAGAAAGAAACATCCAATAAAATATGCAATATTTAGAGTTTCCACCTGCAGGTTTTCATATTCTCTGGTTTCTAGTGCTTCATAAGCATTCTGATCACTATGATTTCCAGTTTATAATACACCAAGAAGTTTAAGCTTAAGATACTAGTGATATCATGTTCCTTTTCCATAGAAAATTCAACATAGTGGTTACTTACAGATGGTATACCTCTATAATGCCAATATCATTTTTTGTATTGGCATTACAGATTATTTTGTATTTGTTCTGACCCTAAATTGGTAGAGTATCCTACCTAAATGCTTTACAAAGTGCCAGCACATAATGTAGTAAGATATTCCACTTCAGTGAAGAATAAACAACCTTATAGAGCAGTTTCTAAAATTTGACGTCTCTATTTTTTGTTGTTGTTGTTGTCTAAGAATATGAACTTCCAGAATTATTACCTTGGCTATCTCTCATCCCACATCTAGCAATATAGTAAAATATCATTAGTGTAATCCTGCTACAGGAGGAAAAAAAATAACCCACGGTTTACAAATATCCTGAAATACTAATTCTTTTTAAAGCTTTAAGGACTGTTATCTTAAATATTTATTTTTTTAATAAAGATTTTATTTTTAAGCAATCTCTACACCCAACGTGGGGCTCAAACTTATAACACCAAAACCAAGAGTCTCATGCTCTTCTGATTGCGCCAGCCAGGCACCCCTTAAATATTTCTTAAAGAAGTCAGTGTGTAGCCTGCCTTCCTGGCAGAGAAGGGTTGACTTCTTAAATGAGGTATGTTCTGAATACAAGCTATTGCCTTACTAACTGGTTTGGAATTATTTTCATGGTTTCTATACTGCTATTTTTTCAATAATTATTATCACAGAACAGACACTATTCAGTAATAATTTGCTAATTAAGTCTTTTTTAAAAAATTTCTTCTCACTTGATTGAGAGTATGGATTAAGATGAGGAATTCTCACCCACAGCAATGCAAGAATGAAAACAAACAACTCAAAATAAACAGAGCTGAAGCTCCACAGGAGAATTAGTGATATAAATAAATGAATAAATAGACAAATAAATATGATTATACATGTGTTTTGACATTACATCAGTAGAAGTTCAATCTTTAGTGATCACACAAACACATTCCTGTCTAAATTATTTCTGGGAGAGAGATGGGATGTAATGTGTATGTAAGGCAGGCGTACCAGGAATCGAGAGGATAAAATGCATTCTCATGGATGAAGAAAAATTTGTAAGGCCAAAATGCTGATGGTTTTCACTCCATCAAAAGACAGGGCCAAAGTGGACTCATTGTTAAGTCCCACATCACCGAATCAAGACTTAATTACAGTTTCAGCCTCTCCCAGAAATCAAATCTAAAACCAGTAAATCAGAAGTCACTTCTGCAGGACTAGGAATGTAATCTCCATGATAGACTCCTCCCACCCCCAAAAGAAAGGGATCTTGGCCAAACCAATCCACTTTTTGCTAGTATAACTCCCTTGTTCCCACTCCCTTCTGCCTATAATAGTCTCTCATTTTGTACAGTTCCTTAGAGCTCCTTTCTTTCAGCTAGATGGGATGCTAATTAGCTTCATAAATTGTTGAATAAAGCCAGTAATGTCTTTAAAATTTACTCAGCTGAATTTTATTTTTTAACAGACTCCATGTAATATTTCTCCCAGTTTTGGCAAGACTGGTGGTGTATGTACTAGAAAGAAAGCTGCACAGTATCTCCCTCTGAAATATACCTTAGAAGTAACACCATTCTGAAGCCCTGCCAGTATGAACATTTGCATCTTTTAGGATTAGTCAGAGAAAATATTGTCCTGCTCCTTAGCCCAATATAATGTATCTTATAGAAAAATGTGTAGCCTTTCCAGGCACTGATGTATCCTGGGGAAATAAGTAGTCATAGCAAGCAATACATCTGACGTCATGAGTAAAACAGTAAATTGTTGTAGGCAAATTATGTAATGCCAAGATTGGAGAACTGTTTCCATTAATCAAAGCACTCTTCTAGGACCCAGTTGGTAAAATCTCTGCTTCTTCTCCTTTTTTCTTGTTAAATTGACATGCAGAAGTTTGAATACTTTATTCAGAAATTGACATAACATGAGGAATAAAGATTCAATTCCTAAATGTCTGCTAAAATGGAGCTTTTACATGAACTGAGTAATGATATCAAAAATGGATAACATTGGGAATTAAATGTGACTTCAAAATTCCTCACCACTACTACGGTGGTACATGCCCATAGGAAGATAAAAGATTTAAGACAAAAATCACCATAATTATGTCCCAAAGAAGCTTCAGAATCAAACGTAGAACAATATTTTTAAACTCTCAAGAGTGGTTTGGTCTCCACAAAGATCTTTTTTTGCTCAAATATTTGAGAACATTTTTCCAGATTCTTTGACTGTAGGCCAGACAGTATTTTGAATAATTTAGTGACTCCAAGAATGGCATTATGGCATAAGAATTTGAATATGATTCCCCCACACCCCCAGCCAAATCAGGGTGTATTGTCAGGATTCTGGAGAGTTACCTATCTTCTAGATTCTACTATTCATCCATCTATTCCTTGGAGACTCTAGATCTTCCCTAGTTTGACTGCTCTGAGCAATGCGGTCATGGCTAGATGGCTACAAAATTCTTAGACTGAAGATTTGCAGAGGAAGGATGGCCTTTGTGCTCCTCTGCTATTCTTGTTTCAGTGATAAGTTTACTATTCTGCAATTTTGTCTGTTCCAGCTTGTAAGGAATATAAAACAAAGTACTTGAAGAAGAATGGTCACCTTATGTCATACGTGCTGAACTTCCAAATTTTTCCACTATAATGAAAAGTTTCTAAAAACTACAGCATACTATGTCTGGCTCATTACTATATTCCCAGAGACTGCAGTGTCTAGTAAAAGTAGTCTATTAAAAACAAACTGCATCCATGTTTCCATTGGGGGGGGGATCAAAGAGCGTTTGGTTTCCTCCAGGTATAACACTATATCTCATGGCACAATTCCTGTTCTCTCAAATATGTTATAGGTGGTTTTGGTCAACATATTTCATCAAAAAAATCATCCAAGGTGTGAATACTGACTACTTCGGAAGTTCCTTTATTTCTGATAAATATTCTTTTGTGTTGGATGTTATTGTTCTAATTATTTATGTTATAATTTTGTCAGAGTAAGACAAAATCCTATCAGAAATTAAATTATAGGGAAGCCTGGGTGGCTCAATGCTTAAGTGCTTTGGGCTCAGTTTGTGATCCGGGAGTCCCGCGATTGAGTCCCACATAGGGCTCCCTGTATGGAGCCTGCTTCTTCCTCTGCCTATGTCTCTGCCTCTCTCTGTGTGTCTCTCATGAATAAATAAATAAAATCTTTATTATTAAAAAAAAAGAGAGAGAAATTAAATTCTAATTCCTGTACACCTAGCATAACTCCCTATCCCTAAAAAAGACTGTTAGTGTTGTTATTGTTTGCTATTGTAAACATTCTTGATGCCCCTATCTAAAGATGGATATGATTTTAAATAGAGTAATTTGCAAATAAAAAAGAGTAAATAAGAGTCATATTATCTCTTTACCCCAAAGAGTGAATTATGGGCTATCCTTGATTATCATAAGATTTCATGACTTTGCTAAATAAAATGCATCTAAATAACTTCAACTTTGATTTCTGAAAGCCAATTGCTTACAGTTGACTGACTAGTGGATAAATGGTAGTCAAGGCCTTTCTGGAAATATGCATGATTACCTTTGGGTAAAGACTGCTCAGTCTTCACAGGTGTCATGTTTTGCTCTGGTAATTCCCCATATTTTTATGGGAATTTACAAATAACTAAATATTATTTCAATTCATTATCAGCGATATTTTTAAGCCCTGTTATATTTAAGACACAATGCTAACATATTCTCATCCTAGCTGTGGAAACAGACATGTTGATAACATGTCTACAATATAAATCATATTGTTAAAAACACTTAGCATATGCTGACCACAATGGAAACAGAAAAGAACCAGCAATTAATTTTGGTCTAAGTACTCATGAGAGGTTCCAAGAGAAAAACCTTTCCCTTAGGAATACTCATGAAAGACTCTTAAGATTTTGTAAAGGCAACATAATTCAACTAGAAAAACATTTACAAATGGCCATTTTTTCTAAGATGCTAAGGCACTGTGCAAGGCACTTACTTGGAAAGTACAAAGATGGGAAAAAAAATCCCACTCATTTATATCAAATTGCTTGGTATATAATGCAGGAGAAAAATATGTACAAATCTCATTATAACACAGTAATGCTCAGAGGTTGTGTGGCAATAGAGAAGGAGAAATTAATTCTAACATGGATTATGATAAAGTTTTCTCATGGAATAGTCATCTGTTCATTTATTTAGTCTTTTATTTAATAATTTATATAACAAACTGTGAGCTAGGTACTGAGAATACAAGAAGACCAAAAAGACATAATGAAAGTTATGTTAAAGTCTGAGAAATAAACAAATAAGTAAGAAACCATCCAATGATAAAGTATGATATTCTAGATAATAGATTTCAGCTTCAGAGACATATGAAATTCAATGGTTAGAGAAAGCTACTCTGTAGATATTACCATTTTAGCTGTGTTCTGACCAACAAGAAGGAGCCAACCTCTTAAATTCCATAGGAAAGGCTGTTCTGGGAAAAATAATGTAACTCATCCAAAGGCTTAAGTTATAAATGGAACAGGCCAGTTTGAGTAGAGTTAAATGATGGGGGTTGGTGGGGGGAGGGGGAGCAGGAAGATTAGGGTAATAAAGTAACATGATACAAAGAGTAGGGCAAGGCCAGATCTCATAGGGCTTCATAAACTAGAATTTGGAAGTTAGTCTAAGTACTACAGAAAGGCACTGGGGGATTTTAAGCAGGTGCTTTATAGGATCCTTTTTGCATCTGTGAGGTACATGGATTAATAGAGTGATGATGTTTCCCAGTTGTATGGCTACTTCAGTAGTCCAGGATAAATGTGACCTTTTTGTTTTTTTCATTAGAACTGTCAGAGTGGAGAATAAAAGAAGTGGATTAAATCAGAATACTTTGGAACTTCACATTTGACCAGAGCATTATGGTTGGATACTGGGACTAAATAGGGTATTTAATCTGATCCGTAAGTACTTCAACCAGGGAGATAAGAAAAAGTTTATGAAAAGAAAAAGAAGACAGGTAATATGGTTGAAAGACACTTGTTCTTAGAAGCAGGAACAAGGCAGATATGCACAGGTAAGAATATTAAGGTTACAAATTATGTGATTATTGAAAGTTCTGAATTATGTAGATGAGGAAGACAAGAGTAGTGAGAGTGATCAGATGTAGAATGTTACAAGTGCAGTAGTTAGGTCTGAGTTTTCCTGTTTGAATCTTGGAAGGATAATATGGGTCATTATTTTCTAAAAAATATTTGTCAACACATTTCTTTTAGTAGACAAGTAATAGATACTACAAAGTAATCTGAGATTTAATACTTATAATCTTACAAGCCAGAAATGACGTCAACATACTGGTTTTGAATTTAGGATGTCTTATATTTTATGCAATCATAAATTGTGTTTCACACAAGATATATGTTATTACCTAATTCTTGATATTTATAAAATCAGGATCAATTACAATATTATTGTAATTCTGGCTTGTAACTTCACATTTTATTTTCAACATAATTTAAGAAACTAAGGAACTTTAAAAATTATTAACTTCTGTTTGGAAGTACACAATATATAAAAATCTAATTTTGTGACATCAACTGATAGAAATGGAGATGGAGATGTAAAGGAGTAGAGTTTTTGTACATTAATGAAGCTCAACTGGTATAAATCTAAATTAGCATGCTATAAAATTAG
The DNA here is from genome assembly GCF_053574225.1 of Canis aureus. Taxonomy (NCBI): domain Eukaryota; kingdom Metazoa; phylum Chordata; class Mammalia; order Carnivora; family Canidae; genus Canis; species Canis aureus. Next base: position 30,260,399 of record NC_135635.1, read on the forward strand.
GATGTTAAATGCAACCTCTATGGTAACACAAAAAATACTGATAGTATATATGCAAAAGGAAACAAGAAAAATTTTACTATAATAAATCAACTAAACATACAAAAAAGGACAGAAATGTAGAAAATGAGGAACAATAAAGTATAAAGCATTGAGAAAACAAATAGGAAAATGGCAAAAGTAAGTCCATTTAATCAGTCAGCCTTAAAAAGGAAGGAAATTTTGACATAAGCTACCATATGGATGAATTTTAAAGCTATGCAAAGTGATGAACACCAGGTGTTGTATGGAAGTATTGAATCACTATATTGTACACCTGAAACTAATATTACATTTACTGTATGTTAACCAACTGGATTAAATAAAAACTTAATAAAAGAGATATGCAAGGTACAAAAAACCCTAAAAAGGCAAGTATTACATGACTCCACTTACATGATATATCTAAAATAATCACATACTTAGAATCAGGATGTATTATAGTGATTTTCAGGGGCAGGGAAAGAATGGAGAATTAGTGTTCAATGAGTAAAAAATTTAAGTTTTGCAAATGAAAATTTTCTAGAGATCTGTTGTCCAACAATGTGCATGCAGTTAACATTACTACATGGTAAACTTAAAAAAAATTAAAATATAATGACTGTTAAGGTTTCATTTTTTGAGGCGCTTATCTTCATTTGATTTACTTCTTTCTTCCTTTCTTTCTTTCTTTCTTTCTTTCTTTCTTTCTTTCTTTCTTTCTTTCTTTCTTTCTTCTTTCCTTCGTGGATGTTGTTTGTTGTTTTTTAGCACCAGGGAAATAAAATGGAACTCCTCAGATTGCTCTGATTCTAAACAACAACTTTTCTTTCCAACATATGGACTAACACTGACCTCTAAAAAGTTATATTTCCTCTCACAGTTATAAAGAAAAGTATCCCTCCCCCACCAAAAAAAAAAAAAAAAAAAAAAAAAAACAGCAAAAGTCCCTAGGTCCACTCCTAGGCTTCCTCTTCTGCTGACCTTAAAATTAAGATAATAAATTTTGTGATTTTTACCACAATTTAAAAAATTCTCAATGATATTAACTTTGATTTCTCACCAGAAATCATGTAGGCCAGAAAAAGAAAGTGACATTTTTAAAATGCTAAAAGGAAGGCATCTGGGCTCAGTCAGTTAGGCATCAATCAGTTAGGCATCCAAATATTGAATTCTACTCAGGTCATGATTTCAGGGTCATAGGACTGAGCCCTACATCAGGCTCCCTGCTCAGTGGGGAATCTTCTTGGGGTTCTCTTTCTCTCTCTCTCTCTGTCCCTCCACCTGCATGCTCACTATCTCTCTCAAATAAATAAATAAATAAATAAATAAATAAATAAATAAATAAAATTTTTTTTAAATGTTAAAAGGAAAAATGCACCTATCAAATAGGAATTCTTTGGGAAAACTATCCTTTTACAAGTGAAAGGGAAATTAAGACTTTCCCAACTAAATAAAAGGTGAAGTAGTTCATTGCTATAGTAAAAGCACCCTATAAGATTATAATAAAGGTTGGCTTATGAGCTAAAATAAAAGGACATTATATAGTAACTTGAAGCTATGCACACAAAGAAAGTAAAGGTAACTACAAAGATAAATGAAAGTATTTTATAATATAAATATAATAACTATTATTATGTTTGGAGTTTGTAACTTTATGATATAAAAGAAAACATGCATAAAATTATAATTATAAATCTAAGGTAATCAGCACATGATTTATAAAGATACAACTGTGACAATTATAATACAATGAAGGGAAGGAAGGATATAGAAGCATAACGTCTTGTGACATTGAAGCTGATACTAATTCAAACCATATTGCTATAAATTTAAAATATTTATTGTGACAAAAGAATAAACACTAGGAAAATAACAACAAAAATATACAGAAAATGAATGAGAGGGAATAAAAATGGCATACTAAGATCAATTAAACAAAAAAGAAGGCCAGTAATGGAGGCATTGAGAGGAAAAAGGCATAAAATATATATATAAATATATATAAATATAAATATATATATATATTTAAGTAGAAAAACATAAGTAGCAATCCTTCTATATTAGTAATTATTTTCATTGTAAATTTATTAAACTCTTATTTAAAAAGCAGAGATTGGTAAAATTGATGTGAAATATGATCCAAATATATATTATTTTATAAGTAAGGGTACAAGAGACTCTTTTTAGATCTGAAGGCAAAAGTAGACTATAAGTGAACAGTTGGAAAAAAAATACTTTACCCAAACAGTAACCAAGGAGAGGTAAGGTAGATATAGTGATATAAGACACAACAGATTTTAAGTCAAACATATTTAAAAGAGTCTAGGAAAGGCATTATATATTAGTAAAGTTGTCAATCCATCCAGTAGAGATAACAATTATAAACATATGTGCATGTAACAATGGAGTCCTAAAATATATGTAGCCAAAACTGACAGAAATGAAAGAATAGACAATTCAACAATAATAGTTGAAGACCTCAACAATTCACTTTCAATAATGAATAGGAATACTGGACAATAATCAATATGGACATTGAGAACTTAAATAACATTATAAACCAATCACATGTAAGATCTATAAAATGCTCAACATTTCACACAAAAACACTAGATAGAATAAATGTGCTCAAGTACACATGGAACACTCTCCAGGGTAGACCATATGTTCTTACAATATGTGGGTATTATTTCAAAAACGGAAAATAACAAGTTTTGCTAAAGATGTGGAGAAATTTGAACACTTATGTATTGCTGGTGGGATTGTACAATTGTGCAACTACTATGGAAAATAGTTCAGTGGTTCTTCAACAATTAAATATAGACTTTCTATATGATCCAGTAATTCCACTGCTAGGTATACATCCAAAAAGATTGAAATATATTTTCTAGCAAAAATGTGTATATGAAAACTTATAGCAACCCCCTTTATTGATGGCTGAAAGGTGGAAACAACTCAAAGTCTGTCAACAGAGGAATGGACAAACAAGATGTGTATATTGATACAATACAATATTATTCAACCCCCCCCCAAAAAAAAAAGGAAATGAAGTATTGCTCCCTGCTAAGATGGATGAACTTTAAAAACATTATGTTAAGTGAAAGAAGACAGATACAAGGCCACATACACATAATGTGAAGTATCTATCATAGGCCATTCCATAGAGACAGAGAACAGACTTCTTAACTGATATGGGGTCTCCTTTAAAGGTCCTGAAAATTTTCTGGAACTAGAGAGTGCTGATTGTTGCACTATATTGAATATGTACTAAATGTCTCTGAATTGTACATTTAAAATGTTTAAAATGGTGAATTTCATTTTGTAGACTTCTGCAATAAAAAATTCCTTATCTTTAAAAGATAATTTATAAAATATAAAGGAAAAATTTATATGTAAGATATATATAAAATATGAAAAAAAGATTTCTATAAAATATGATTAACCAGTATCTATATCACACTTGGTACACTATAAATTTTTGATGATCTATAAAATATTTTACATATTTTTCATAACTTCAATTTACATATAGACTACCAATTTACAGATTTACACATCAATTATATATTGGCAGGAGGAGCAGGAAGATGGCAGCAGAGTAGGAGGATCCTACTCATCCCACAAATACAACTAGATAACTAATAAATCATCCTAAATACCCTCAAAATTGACCTGAAAATTGACAGAACAAAGTCCACAACTAAAGGAAGAGAAGAGGCCACATGAAGGGAAGTAGAAAGTGTGGAGATGCAATTTGAGAGAGAAACAGATCACCAACGCTGCAGAGGGGAGAGGGCCATGGTGATGGAGAAGGGAAAGAAAGAGTACAGCACATACGGGAATACACAAGGAAAATGTTACCTAAAAGCCATTAGCTTGGAAGGGGAGAGGAGCTGAATTTCATCAATTTTTGCAACCATTGGGGCTTTGAAGCCTGGAGTTTTAAATGTTAGTAGGCTGGGCTGGGATAGACTGTGAAGGGCACTGCACTGCCCCTAGTGAGCAGGCAGGACAAACAATTCAGGGCAGATAGTGTGGTAACAATGATCTGAAAAACACCCAGGGCACAAAATGGGGAGATTATTTACTCTTCTCAGAGTGCATCCCTGAGAGGCAGCATTGACAGAGACACCACACTGGGAACAAGCTGGGTGGCACTGTTTCCTTCCCTTGTCCCTCAGCATAAAAACAGAGCCACCTACAGGAAGCAGCACAGTGCCAAAAATGACTGTCTAGCTTGCTGATGGAACTCCCTTCATAGTCACCATTGCCTCAGTCCCATTGCAGTAGATCCCTCCCCAGAAGACCAGCACAAACCCCTCCCACTAGGTCCCTTGAACAGAGAGTTTTATAGAGCTTCAGTTCCAGTGGAGATGGTGACAGGTCTTACTTCATAAGCAGACCAGAGCACACCAAGGTAAAACTCACAACCTTCAGGCCAGGCCCAAACACTGTCCTTAGCAGGCAAAGAGAACCTCTGAGACAACTGGCCTGAAGGATAGAGCAGTCAAAACACAACAGCAGAGCACATGTGTCACACACTAGAGACACTCCCTGAAGCACAGGCCCCGGCACTATATGACTTCTTCTTCATAAGGCCATTACTTTCAGGAGCAGGAGACATAACTGGCTTTTCTAACATAGAGATGGCAGAAACTTAGACAAAATGCAAAGACAGAAGAATTAATCCCAAACGAGAAAAAAAAAAAGAAAGCCATAGCCACAGATCTAAGCAAAATAGATATAGGTAACACAAATGATGGAGAATTTAGAGTAATGATCATAAGGATACTGGGTTTGACAAAAGAATAGAAGACATCAGTCAGACCCTTACCACAAAGATAAAAGAGAATCAATAAAAGATGAAGAATGCAATAAATGATATTATAAACATGCTTGATGCAATGAACAGGCTGGAATAAGCAGAGTAAGAAAATTAATGATTGGAAGACAAAGTAAAGGGAAGCAATGCAGCTGAGGGAAAGAGAGAAAGAATAATGCAATACAGGAATAGACTTAGGGAACCCAATGACTCCATCAAATGTAATAACATTCCTATCATAGGAGCACTAGAAGGAGAAGAGAAAGAGAGGCAGACAATTTATTTGAAAAAATAATAGCTGAAAACTTTCCTAATCTGGGGAAGGAAACAGACATCTGGATCCAGGAGGCACAGAAAACTCCCATCAAAATAAACAAAGCCAGGCCAACAAGAAGACATATTATAATTAAATTTATAAAATACAATGATAAAGAAAAACTCTTAAAGCAGCAAGACAAAAGAAGTCATTAACTTACAAAGGAAAACTCATCAGGCTAGCTGGATATTTTCAACAGAAAGTTGAAGTCACAATATATTCAAAGTTCTGAATGGGAAAATCTACAGTCAAAAATACTCTATCCAGGAAGGTTATCATTCAGAATAGAAGTAGAAATAAAGAGGTTCCCACAAACATAAACTAAAGGAGTTTGTGACCACTTAGCCAGCCCAGCAAGAAATATTAAAAGGGACTCTGTGAATGGAAAGGAAAGACCAAAAATGTCTATACAAAGGCAGGAAACACAAAAGCAGTAAAAAGGAATATTTCTATAAAAATGATTCAAGGAACACAAGAGAAAAAGGATATAAAATAAAATAACATATACCTAAAATGTGGGGAGCAGAGGAGAACAGAATGGTTCAAACTCGAACAACCATTAACTTAATGTAGACTGCTATTTGAAGAAAAGGTTATATAGCAGCCTAATGATAACCATATATCAAAAACCACTAATAAACACGTGAAGAATAAAGAGAAAGAAATCTAAATATATCACTAAAGAAAATTAGAAAACCATGAAAGAAAGACAAGAAAGGATCAGAGAAAATCTCCAGCAATAACCACAAAAAAGTAATAAAATGGCTACAAATACATATCTATCAATAATTACTTTGAATGTAAATGAACTAAATGCTCTAATAAGAAAACGGGGTGCCAAAATGGATGAAAAAGACCCATTTATATATTGCCTATGGAAGATGCATTTTAGACCTAAAGAATCTGTAGATTTAAAGTGAGGAGGTGGAGGAGTGCCTGGGTGGCTCAGTTGGTTAAGCCTCTGCCTTTGGCTCAGGTCACAGTCTCAGGGTCTTGGGAATGAGCTCCATAATGGGCTCTCTGCTCAGCTGGGAGTCTATTTCTCCTTCTCACTTTCCCTCTGTTCTCTCTCTCTCTCAAATAAATAAATAAATAAAAATCTAAAAAGAAGAGGAAGAAAGAAGAAGAAGAAGAAGAAAAAGAAGAAGAAGAAGAAGAAAAAGAAAAAGAAGAAGAAGAAGAAGAAAAAGAAGAAGAAGAAGAAGAAGAAGAAGAAGAAGAAGAAGAAGAAAAGAAGAAGAAGAAGAAAAGAAGAAGAAGAAGAAGAAGAAGAAGAAGAAGAAGAAAAAGTAGTGAGGAGGTGGACATCTATCATTGCAAATGGATGTCAAAAGAAAGCAGAGTAGCAATATGTATACCAGACAAACTAGACTTTAAAACTAAAACTGTAACAAGAAACAAAGAAGGTCACTATAAAATAATAAGGGGGAAAATCCCTTTATACAAGAAGATATAACAACTGTAAATATTTATGCACCCAACATGGGAACACCCAATAAATAAATTAATGAATAATAAACATAAGGAACAAATTGATAACAATAATACAATAATGGTAGCCAACTTTAACACTCCACTTACATCAATGGACAGATCATCAAAATAGAAAATAAACAAGGAAACAATGGATTTGAATGACATTCTGGACCAGATGGACTTCACAGATATATTCAGAACATTACATCCTAAAAAAAGCAAAATACACATTTCTTTCAAGTGCACGTAGAATATTCTCCAGAATAGATCATATAACAGGTCACATAACAGGCCTCAACAAATACAAAAAGATTGAAGTCATGCCATACACCTTTTGTGATTCACTGTTATGATACTAGAAGTCAACCAGAAGAAAAAATCTGGAAAGACTACAAATATAGAGAGGTTTAACAACATGTTACTAAACAATTAATGGGTCAGTCACATAATCAAAAAAGAAATTAAAAAATATGAATCAAATGAAAATGAAAATACAACAGTGCAAAACCTTTGGGATGCAGCAAAAGAGGTCATAAGAAGAAAGTATATAGTAACATAGGCCTACCTCAATAAGCAAGAAAAATCTCAGATTAAAACCCCTAACATTATACCTAAAGGAGCTAGAAAAGAAGCAACAAACATTGTCTAAAGCCAGCAGGAGAAAAGGAATAATAAAGATTAGAGCAGACATAGATGATTATAGAAACTAAAAAAGAACAATAGAAGAAATCAATGGAACCAGGGTCTGTTTCATTGAAAAAAAAATTGATAAACCTGTAGCCAGACTTATCAAAAAGAATGAATAAAGAATGAATAAAGTCACAAATGAGAGAGGAGAAACAATAACTAATACCACGAAAATACAAACTAAAAGGTAATATTATGAAAAACCTATATGCCAACCAATTGGACAGCATGGAAGAAATGGATAAATTCCTAGCAACATATAAATTACCAAAACTGAAACAGGTGGGATCCCTGGGTGGCTCAGCGGTTGAGCACCTGCCTTTGGCTCAGGGCATGATCCTGTGCTCCCGGGAGCGAGTCCCACATTGGGCTCCCTGCATGGATCCTGCTTCTCCCTCTACCTATGCCTCTGCCTATCTCTCTATGTCTCTCACGAATACATAAATAAAATCATTTTAAAAAGCTGAAACAGGAAGAAATGGAAAACAGCAAAAGATTGATAACTTGCAAAGAAATTGCATCAGTTATTTAAAAATTCCCAACAAACAAAAGTCCAGGACTAGATGGCTTCACTGGCAAATTCTACCAAATATTTAAAGAAGAATTAATATCTATACTTCTCAATAACTATTTCAAAATATTCAAGGAAGATAAACTTCCAAATTCATTTTATGAGGTCAGCATGACTCTGTTACCAAAACCAGATAAAAGCACTACTAAAAAAGAAAACTATAGGACAATGTAACTGACAAACAGATCCAAAAATTCTCAGTAAAATACTAGCAAACCAAACACAACAATACATTTAAAAAATCATTCACTAGGATCAAGTGCTATTTGTTCTTGGGTTGGTCGAGTGTTTTAATATTTGCAAGTCAATCAATGTGATACATCACATTAAAGGAAAGGATAAGAACCTCATGACCATTTCAATAGATACTGACAGAGCATTTGACAAAGTACAATATTCATTCTTGATAATCTACCCAACAACGTAGGTTAGAGAGAACATACCTCAACATAAAGGCCATATATGAAAACCCCACAGCTAATATCATCCTAAATATGGGAAAACAGAGTTTTTCCTCTATGGTCAGGAACAAGACAGGGATGTCCACTCTCACCATTGTTATTTAACATGATACTGGAAGTCCTAGCCAGAGAAATCAGGCAACACAAAGAAGTAAAAAACATACAAATCATCAAGAAGTCAAACTTTACTGTTTGCAGAAGATGTGATACTTTATATAGAAAACCCAAAACACTCCACAAAAAAAAATGCTAGAAATGAAAATTCAGTAAAGTTGCAGGATACAAAATAAATGCATAGAAATCTGTTGCATTTCTATACATCAGTAATGAAGCAGCAGAAAGACATTAAGGAATCAATCCCATTTATAGTTGCACCAAAACCACGAAGATACCTAGGAATAAACCCAACTAAAGTACTGAAAGAACTGTACTCTGAAAACTATAAAACATTGATGAAAGAAATTGAATACAACACAAAGAAATGGAAATACATTCCATGCTCATGGATTGAAAGAATAAATGTTGTTAAAATGTCTATTCTCTCCAAATCAATCTACACATTCAGTGCAATTATCATCAAAATACCAACAACATTTTTCATAAAGCTTAGAACAAACAATCCTAAAATCTGTATGGAACCACAAAAGACTCCAAATAGTTCAAAGCAATTTTGAAAAAGAAAAGCAAAGCTGGAGGCATCACAATTCTGGAATTCAAGTTGTATTACATAGCTATAGTCACCAAGACACTATAGCACTAGAACTAAAACAGACATAAAGCAATGGAACAGAATAGAAAATCCAGAAATGGACCCACAACTATATGGTTAATTAAACTTTGACAAGGCAGAAAAGAATATCCCATGGGAAAAAGAATATCTCTTCAACAAATTGTGTTGGGAAAACTGGACAGCAACATGTAGAAGAATAAAACTGGACCACACTGTTACACCATGCACACAGTAGCAAAATAAATAAATTCAAGGAGAAAAAATGAGTGGGAAAAATCAGAAAGGGAGACAGAACATGAGACTCTTAACTCTGGGAAGTGAACTAAGGGTGGTAGAAAGGGAGGTGGGCTGGGGATGGGGGTGACTGGGTGACGGGCACTGAGGGGGCACTTGATGGGATGAGCACTGGGTGTTATTCTATATGTTGGCAAATTGAACACCAAAAAAAAAATAAATTTATGAAAAAAAAGGAATTGAGAAAATGGAAATGTCAAAGCATTATTGGAGAAAATAAAAGTTGGCACCACCTTGAGAGTGCTTTCTATCTAGTCAAAAAATAAATAAATAATGAATAAATTCATAATGAATTAAAGACCTAAATGTGAGGTCTGAAACAAACAAAAAATCTACAAGAGAATGCAAGCCATATTCTTTTGACATCAACTATAGCAACATTTTTCCAAATCTTTCTCCTGAAGCAAGAGGGAAAAAAATTGAAAAAAAAATATTGGGACTACATCAAAATAAAAAGCTTTTGCAGAGTGAAGGAAATATTCAGCAAAACTAAAGGACAATCTATATTATTATATAGATTATAGATTATATTATTTTCTTATTAGAAAAGATATTTGCAAGTGACATGTCTAGTAAAGGGTTAATATCCAAAATATCCAAAGAACTTACAAAATTCAACAGCCCACAAATGAATAATCCAATTAAAATGGACAGAAGACATGGATAGACATTTCTCCAAAGAAGACAAAGATGGCCAACAGACACATGAAAAGATGCTCTATATTTTACTCATCATCAGGGAAATGCAAATCACAACTATAATGACATATCACCTTACACCTGTCAAAATGGCTAAAATCAGTAACACCGGGAACAACAGGTGTTAGTGAGGATGTGGAGAAAGGGGAGCCCTCTTGTATCTTGATGGGAATATAAACTGGTGCAGCCACAATGCAAACAAGTAAGGAGGTTCCTCAAAAAGGTACAAATAGAAGTACTCTATGATCCAGCAATTGCATTACTAGGTATTTACCTAAGGAATACAAAAATAGGGACGCCTCAGTGGTTCAGCAATTAAACGTCTGCCTTTGGCTCAAGGCGTGATCCTGGAGTCCCAGGATGGAGTCCCACATCAGGCTCCCTGCATGGAGCCTGCTTCTCCCTCTGCTTGTGTCTCTGTCTCTCTCTCTCTCTCTCTCTCTGTCTCTCATGACTAAATAAATAAAATATTTAAAAAAAAGAATACAAAAATACTAATGTGAAGAGACATATGCGCCCTGATATAGAAATATTATTAACAATAGCCTAATTATGGAAGTAGCCCACATGTCCACTGACTGATGAATTGGATAAAGAAGATGTGATGTATATATACAATGGAATATTATTCAGCCATACAAAAATGAAATCTTGTTATTTGCAATGACATGGATGGAGCTAAAGAGTACAATGTTAAGCAAAATAAGTCAGTCAGAAAGACAAGTATGCTATGATTTCACTCATATGTAGAATTTAAGAAACACTATGAAAGAGCAAAGGGATAAAAATTTTAAAAGGGAGGGAGGCAAATCATAAGAGACTCAACTACAGAGAACAAACTGATAGTGCCAAAAGGAAGGTGGGGGATAGATTAAATAGATGATGGGGATTAAGGGGTCCATTTATTGTGAGGAGCACCAGGTGATATATGGAATTATTGAATCACTATACTGTGCATCTGAAACTAATATTACACTGTACATTAGCTAACTAGAATTTAAATAAAAACTTAAAAAATTATATATTGGCATGAATATTATAAATTTTTTCTCCAAACTTAGATTCTCTGATAAAATGCCAAAAATAATAATTGAAACAAAAAAGCAATAGACGCTTAAAAATAAGCAAATAGGAAAAACTGATTTGCCAGGAATAGAGAAAAACAAAATTAAAAAAAAAACTTTTTAGAAAGTGAAGGTAGAAAAATACTATGTCAAATATAAAAAGCAAAATAATTCAGGAAAGCATGTTACTCTTGAATCAAAATTAATGAGAAAAATCGAGTAGTATTATTTAATGTTATTTCATATGATTAATATGATTTGTTGTTATTGTTATTGTGCTTATGTGTGTGTGGTGATTTGCCAGATTAATATTCTTCTCATATGTAATGTCTAGGAGATAGTATTCTAGAGTTATATACCCTGGAAAGTACCACTGTGAACAACAAAGGTTTTTTATTTAATAATTTGTCTTTTCCTAATCATATCTAAATTTACCTTCTTATATTACTCCACCATTAAAGTCCAAGATTCAGCAAATGAAAACTTAGGCTGAACTAAAAATTCAGGTAATATAAAATTATTTAAATTAAAGTGGAAAGTTAGCTGGATGTGTAGCCTTGGCCTGTACTTAAGAACAGTCTTAAAATCACCAGATGCACCATTCTGAAGACTGCCAAGTGAGTAAGATTCTGGGAAAAAATGTTTGAATATAAATCTAGTCTGTCTAGAATTTATATTTCACAATTTTATGATAAATATTAAAAATTCTTTTATTTCAATTTTAGTGTATCTCATGACCAAACTAATTGTACACAGTCTAACAAATTTATGATAGATTTGGAGTTTAGAAGATAAAGTTTTAACATTTTATTGTGAAACTTATGGTAAAATTTAAAGTAAACATTCTTTTACTTCAGTAGCATATTTTCCTTAATATATATAAATCTGAGCTCTCCAAGGACAAGTCCCAATTCTTCAGCTTTAAAATATCTCATATTAAAGTATTTTTAAATGCTTCAATGCCCTCTTCCTATACTGTGGGAATCTTAGAAGCCTTTCAGTATGTTTAAAGAATTTCAGTTGTATGAGAAAAAGAAAAAGGGTGGTTATGTTTCCATTGTTCATCTACTCTGCCGCCTGCTTTTCTTAACCTGCAGCCGGATAATCTGTAACCATCCTTCTTGGTCCTGTAATTGGTATTTGCCACCCCATCTTGACCACAACTTAACTCTATTTTTAATATTCCAAAGCATCTTTTGCAAAGATTAGCTTCTGTGGTTACGTTTTCTGAATGATTTGGAGAAAAAGAAACAACTAAAAATTAAGTGTTAACTATCATGGTACCTAATAGCAATCATTGCACACAATCTGATTTGTTACTCTGGGTCCTCTTTTGTCCTAAATGCTCTTCCTTTACTTTATAGTCCCCTCACTACAAAGCTATCCAAGAAAACCCAAGATTTCCTTAATTTATCCTACATAAAATTCAGCTCTAACTTCATTTTTTGTGACTCTGCTTTGAGGCTAAGGGTGTGGGAGTCAGGTTGCTCATTGTTACTTCCCCAAATGCCCTTGAAAGTGCTTTGCTAAAGAAACACCCATCTCCCTGAAGATGAGTCATTACTTACCTATTATATAAAAGTGGCTACCCCGGATTTTTCTTAAATGTACACCAAAAAGCTGGTTTCATCCCTTTTTTGCTATATATGCAGATAGCCTTAAAGTTTTAAGTTATTTTTCTCAATTTCTTGTTAGATAATCCTTGAAGGGAAATGATATACGTATTTTAAAGAGATTGTGTACTTGCCTTACAATTTTTCTTTGAAATATTTTAATTGAGCTATTACACCTCCTAACCCATAAGCTAATTTTTTGAAATTAAATAAAGCAACATATGTGTTTAGAAAAAGAAAACAATACAATATAATGAGCATTGAGAAATAGTGACTTTAATACTGACGTCTAGTGCCTCTATTCACTTTAATAAATAGCAATCACTATTAACAATTTCTTTTATCTTTCTAGATATTCTGATTATATACATACATATATGCACCTTAAAAATGGTAATAGGCAAAAAAATGGTAATAAGCTTTTAAATACTGTTTTGCTCCTAACTTTTTCCTTTTTGTTTATTTGTTTAGTTTTATATATTGGGTATATTTTGTATCAGCAACATAGCTCTAATTTTTATATGGCTATAAAGCATTCACTCATATGGTTATATTGTGATGTATTTTCCATTCTTCTGATTGACTCTGCCATTGTCTCAGCATATTGCTACTACATACAGTAAAGCAATGTATGTCCTACCTATATTTTGAGCACATGGACCATTAGCGTGCAAGATAACCCTAGAAATACAATTGCTGGTTGAAAATATAAGTACATTTTACATTTTGATAGATAATGCCAAAATATCTTTTAATGAGGTTCTACCAATTTACATTCAATCACTGTGCTTATTCTCAAGGATACAATAGTGGTAACATCAATCCTTTTGCAGCTCCTAAGAGGTAACAACTGAAATGATTAAGAGAATGTACTCTGAATGTAATGCCTGGATGTGAATCCTGGCTTACAAGTTTGTGACCTTGGAAAATGTACTTGATATTTTCTGCACAGTGATATTAACAATAGAATTTACTCTTTGGGTTGCTATGAGAAGTTTAATTAGTTAATATGTAAAAGCACATTAAACAATATAGACTTCCTATGGAATACTTAATACAAATTAGCTATTATTAATTCAATCAAGAGGAGAGACAGACAATAATCAAAAAGCACAAATAAATATGAAGTTGCAACTATTATGATCATTTTGAAGGAGAGGCACTTGATTTCAGAGACTACAGTATAGATCCTGCTTTGTCAGAGAAGGCTTTTCTAAAAGCAAGTGATTGATGATTCAGTTCCCAACTAAAGGATGATTCAACATTAACCAAGTGAAGAAGTTCAAGAGGAGCATTTGAGAAGAAGAGAATTATGTGCAAAGCCTGTGTCGAGGGAGCAATAGAGAGTATGGGAAACTGAGCGAAAAGAAAGAATACAGGTGAGAGTCACAGTATAAGCCTAGAGAGGTAGGCAGAGTATGAACAACATGGAATCTGACACATATAAGCATTCAATAGCTTTGCAGTTTTCTTTTCTCTTTTTCTCCTCGATCTCTTCTTTTATATAGTATATGTAGAATCAGCCCAATTGTGGGTACATATAATTGCTTTATTTTTATATTTTAATCTTATATATTTATTATTATTATTATTATTATTATTATTATTTAGACTAGGTATGTAGTAATACAGTCAGGAATATATTACACATTATGGAGGCAGGAATTTCCTAATTTTTGACATACCACAATTCTACCTTCTGAAATTATATTAACCTATGATAAATTCTAAGTTATTTATTATATCTCTATAATATATAAAATAACAATTGTGATTTAAATAGTTGCTAGGAACTCTAATAACTGTTGGTGGGAATGCAAACTGGTGTACCTGCTGTGGAAAATAGTATGGAAGTTACTCAAAAGGTTAAAAACAGAATCCAGTAATTCTACTACTGGGTATTTATCTAAAGAATACAAAAACATTGACTCAAAAGGATATATGCACCCTTATGTTTATTGTAGTATTACTTACAATAGCCAAATTATGGAAGTAGCCCAAATGTCCCTCAAAAGACGAATGTATAAAGAATGTGGTATATAGATGTATGTGTGCATATATGGCTGAATATTAGTCATAAAGAAAGAATGAAATCTAGCCATTTTCAGTGGATGGATCTAGAGGTAAAATGCTAAGTGAAATAAGTCAGTCAGAGAGACCATACCATATTATTTCACTCATAGATGGAAATTAAGAAACAAATGAACAAAGGAAAACAATGAGACAAACTGAAAACAGACTCTTAACTAAAGAGAACAAACTGATGGTTACCAGAGGAGAGGTGGGGGGATGCATGAAATAGGTGAAGAGGTTTAAGAGTATACTTACCATGATGAGCACTGAGTAATGTATAGAATTGTTGAATAAGTATATTGTACCCATGAAACTAATATAACACTGTATGTCAACTATACTGTAATTAAAATTTTTAAAAAGAGGAAACTAAATAAACAGAATACGAAACTGAGTGACCAAAAAATAATAAAAGCAAACAGAAATAGTTGCTAATAGGAAATAAAGCAATAAATAATGATAAAATAGCAATAACAACAAAGCATTGAGTTATGTGTCAGTCTTCTAAGAGTGTCATATGTATCCTCTCATCTTACTGTTATAGAAAGGAAGTTGGGAAGATGGCAGAAGAAGGAAGACTCTAGGTTTGCCTCATTTCTGGAGCACAGCTAAATAAATGGAAATCATTCTGAAAACCTAAGAAATCGATTTGAGGAATGACGGAACAAAATGCACAACTAGAGGAGAAAAGGCCTCCTTATGGAAGGTGGGAGAGCAGAGACATGATTTAGAGGAGAGGGTTGTGAGTGCTACAGAGGGGAGGAAGTCCTGGTCACAGAGAGAGAAGACAGAGAGATCAAGAAAAGGGAAGGTACACAGAGGATCTTATGACAAAAACACTAACCCAAAGATTGAGATCATACTATGCATATTTTCTGACCACAGAACTATGAAGCTTGAAGTCAATAACACACACACACATACACAAATTGGAAAGGACACAAATACAAGTAGGTTAAAGAACATCTTACTAAAGAATGAATGGGTTAACCAGGAAATAAAAGAAGAAATAAAACTACACAGAAACAAATGAAAATGAAAACATGACAGTCCAAAACCTTTGGGATGCAGCAAAAGTGGTCATAAGAGAGAAGTAATGGCAACAAAGGTCTACCTTAAGAAGCAAGAAAAATCTCAAATACACAACCTAACTTTACTCCTAACAGAGCTAGATGAAGAACAACAAATGAAGCCTAAAGCCACCAGAAGAAGATAAATAATAAAGATTAGAGCAGAAATAAATGATACAGAAACCAAAATAAAACAAAAAAAAACCCCACAATAGAATAGATCAATGGAACTAGGAGCTGGTTCTTTGAAAGAATTAATAAAATTTATGAACACCTAGCCAGACTTAGCAAAAAGAAAAGAGAAAGGACCCCAATAAATAAAATCACGAATGAGAGAAGACAGATCACAACCAACGCCACAGAAATATAAACGATTATAAAAGAATCTTATGAAAAATTATGTCAACAAAATGAGCAATCTAGAAGAATTTGATAAATTTTTAGAACCATATGAACTACCGAAGTGAAATAGGAAGAAACAGAAAATTTGAACAGACTGATAACCATCAAAAAAATAAAATCAGTAATCAAAAATATCCCAAAAAACAAAAATACAGGACCAGATGGCTTCCCAGGGAAATTCTACCAAACATTTAAAGAAGAAAAGACCCCAAATAGCCAGGGGAATTTTAAAAAAGAAAACCATATCTGGGGGCATCACAATGCCAGATTTCAGGTTGTACTACAAAGCTGTGGTCATCAAGACAGTGTGGTACTGGCACAAAAACAGACACATAGATCAGTGGAACAGAATAGAGAATCCAGAAGTGGACCCTGAACTTTATGGGCAACTAATATTCGATAAAGGAGGAAAGACTATCCATTGGAAGAAAGACAGTCTCTTCAATAAATGGTGCTGGGAAAATTGGACATCCACATGCAGAAGAATGAAACTAGACCACTCTCTTTCACCATACACAAAGATAAACTCAAAATGGATGAAAGATCTAAATGTGAGACAAGATTCCATCAAAATCCTAGAGAAGAACACAGGCAACACCCTTTTTGAACTCGGCCATAGTAACTTCTTGCAAGATACATCCACGAAGGCAAAAGAAACAAAAGCAAAAATGAACTATTGGGACTTCATCAAGATAAGAAGCTTTTGCACAGCAAAGGATACAGTCAACAAAACTCAAAGACAACCTACAGAATGGGAGAAGATATTTGCAAATGACATATCAGATAAAGGGCTAGTTTCCAAGATCTATAAAGAACTTATTAAACTCAACACCAAAGAAACAAACAATCCAATCATGAAATGGGCAAAAGACATGAACAGAAATCTCACAGAGGAAGACATAGACATGGCCAACATGCACATGAGAAAATGCTCTGCATCACTTGCCATCAGGGAAATACAAATCAAAACCACAATGAGATACCACCTCACACCAGTGAGAATGGGGAAAATTAACAAGGCAGGAAACAACAAATGTTGGAGAGGATGTGGAGAAAAGGGAACCCTCATACACTGTTGGTGGGAATGTGAACTGGTGCAGCCACTCTGGAAAACTGTGTGGAGGTTCCTCAAAGAGTTAAAAATAGACCTGCCCTACGACCCAGCAATTGCACTGCTGGGGATTTACCCCAAAGATACAGATGCAGTGAAACGCCGGGACACCTGCACCCCGATGTTTATAGCAGCAATGGCCACGATAGCCAAACTGTGGAAGGAGCCTCGGTGTCCAACGAAAGATGAATGGATAAAGAAGATGTGGTTTATGTATACAATGGAATATTACTCAGCTATTAGAAATGACAAATACCCACCATTTGCTTCAACGTGGATGGAACTGGAGGGCATTATGCTGAGTGAAGTAAGCCAGTCGGAGAAGGACAAACATTATATGTTCTCATTCATTTGGGGAATATAAATAATAGTGAAAGGGAATATAAGGGAAGGGGGAAGAAATGTGTGGGAAATATCAGAAAGGGAGACAGAACGTAAAGACTGCTAACTCTGGGAAACGAACTAGGGGTGTTGGAAGGGGAGGAGGGCGGGGGGTGGGAGTGAATGGGTGACGGGCACTGGGGGTTATTCTGTATGTTAGTAAATTGAACACCAATAAAAAAAAAAGGATTAATATTTATTCTTCTCAAACTCTTCCAAAAATAGAAATGGAAGGAAAACTTCCAAACTCATTTTACAAAGCTAGCATTACCTTGATTCCAAAACCAGACAAAGATCTCACTAAAAATGATAATTACAGGTCAATATTCCTCATGAACATGGATGCAACATTTCTCAACAAAATACTTGAAAATGAAATCCAACAATATATTATAAAATCATTTTTCATAATAAACTGGGATTTGTTCCTGGGCTGCAAGTGTGGTTCAATACTTGCAAATCAATCAGTGTGATACACCACATTAATAGAAGAGAGAATAAAAACCATATGATCCTCTCAATAGATGCAGTAAAAGAATTTGACAAAGTAAAACATCCAGTCTTGATAAAAATCCTCAAAAAAAATAGGTTTAGAGGGAACATACCTCAACATCATAAAGGTCATAAACAAAAGACCCACAGCTAATATCATCCTCAATGGGGAAAAAGTTTTCCATCTATGGTCTGGAACAAGACAGGGATGTCCACTCTTACCATTGTTATTACCATTATTATTTATTTAACATGGTAGTGGAAGTCTTAGCCACAGCCATCAAACAACACAAAGAAATAAAAGGTATCCAAATTAGCAAGGAAGAACACAAACTTTTACTCTTCACAATTGACAAGATACTCTATGTAGAAAACCCAAAAGACTACCAAAAAATTGCTAAAAGTGATACACGAGTCCAATAAAGTCACTAGATACAAAATAAAGGTACAGAAATTTGTGACATTTCTATACACCAATAATGAAGCATCAGAAAGAGGAATTGAGGGGCTCCTAGGTGGTGCAGTCAGTTGGGAGTCCATTTCTTGGTTTCTGCTCAGGTGGTGATCTTGAGGTCATGGGATAGGGCCCTGTGTCAGGCTCCATGTGGTGTCTGCTTGAGATTCTTTCTCCCTCTCCTTCTGCTCTTCCTGCTGTGCCCTCTTGAAAGAAAGAAAGAAAGAAAGAAAGAAAGAAAGAAAGAAAGAAAGAAAGAAAGAAAGAAAGAAAGAAAGAAAGAAAGAAAGTCAAGGAGTCAATCACATTTACAATTGCAGCCCAAACCAATAAAATGCATAAGAGTAAACCTAACCAAACAGTAGAAGATCTGTCCTCTGAAAGCTATAGGTCACTTATGAAAGAAATTGAAGATGACACAAAGAAATGGAAAAACATTTATTCCCATGGATCAATAGAATAAATATTGTTAAAATGTCTATACAATCCAAAGCAATCTATATATTTAATGCAATCCCTATCACAATACCACCAGTATTTTTCATAGACAATCCTAAAATCTGTATGTCAGCACAAGAGACCCCAAATCGTCAAAACAATCTTGAAAAAGAAAAGCAAAGCTGAAGGCATCACAGTTCCAGAACTTGAGCCATATTACAAAGCTGTAGTGATCAAGGCAGTATGGTACTGGAACAAAAACAGACATAGATCAATGGAGCAGACTAGAAAACCCAGAAATGGACCCACAACTATATGGTCAATTAATCTTTGTCAAGGCAGGAAAGAATACCCAATGGGAAAAAAGAATCTCTCTTCAACAAATTGTGTTGAGAAAACTGGACAGCAACATGCAGAAGAATGAAGTGAAATTGGACCACTTTCTTACACCATACACAAAAATAAATTCAAAATGGATGAAAGACCTAAATGTGAAATAGGAAACTATCAAATCCAATAAGAGAACACAGGCAGCAACCTCCTTGACATCAGCCCCAGCAGCCTCTTTCTGATTACGTCTCCTGAGGCAAGAGGAACAAAAGAAAAAATGAACTATTGGGACATCATCAAGATAAAAATCTGCATGGTGAAGGAAATAATCAACAAAACTAAAAGGCAATTATCAGAATAGGAGAAGATATTTGTAAATGACATATATGATGGAATATAAAAAGAACTTATCAAACTCAACACTCAAAAAACAAATAATCCAGTTATAAAATGGGTAGAAGACATGAATAGACATTTTTCAAAAAATACATACAGATGGTTAACAGATATATGAAAATATGCTCCATATCATTATCCCCAGGGAAATACAAATCAAAACTACAATGAGATAATCACCTCCCACCTATCAAAATGGGTAAAATTAACAACACAGGAGACAACATATGTTGGTGAGGATGTGGAGAAAGGGGAACATACTTACACTTATTGATAGGAATGCAAACTGGTATAGCCACTCTGGAAAACAGTATGCAGGTTTCTCAAAAACTAAAAACAGAACTACCCTACAACTCATCAATTGCACTACTAGGTATTTACCCAAAGGGTACAAAAATACTAATTTGAAGGAACACATGCACCTTGAGGTTTATAGCAGCATTATCAACACCAGCTAAATTATGGAAAGAGCCAAAATGTCCTACAACTGATGAATAAAGAAGTGAGATACATATATATGTAATATATATATAACATGTATATGAAAAAGTGAGATTCATAAATATAATATATATAACATATATATGAAGTAAGATACATACATATATATAACATACATAACATATATATCATATATATATATAGGATAGAGCCCCTGTGTCAGGCTCCACGCTCAGTGTGGAGTCTGAGACTATATATATATTTAGAGACAGTGGTATATATATATACCACTATATATATATATATATATATATATATATATAGAGAGAGAGAGAGAGAGAGAGAGAGAGAGAGAAAGGATATTACTCAGCCATAAAAAAGATGAAATTTTTTCCAATTTTGAACAATGTGGATAGAACTAGAGAGTATAATGCCAAGCAAAATAAGTCAGAGAATGAAAAATACCGTATGATTGCATTCAGATGTGGAATTTAAGAAACAAAACCGATAAACATGGGGGAAAAAAGAGAGAGGGAGGTAAACCATAAAATGTACTCTTACCTATACTCTTAAATCTTATAGTATATAGTACTCTTACTCTATAGTACTCTTAACTATAGATAACAAACAGGATTGCTGGATGCAAGGTTGGTGGGGGGATGGGTTAAAAATGTGCAATAGGGGGCAGCCCCAGTGGCTTAGGGTTTAGCACCGCCTTCAGCCCAGGGCGTGATCCTGAAAACCCAGATCGAGTCCCATGTCAGGCTTCCTGCATGGAGCCTGCTTCTGCCTCTGCCTCTCTCTGCCCACCCCCGTCCCATCTTTAATAAATAAATAAAATCTAAAAAATAAAAATTAAAAATAAATGTGCAATAGGTATTAAGATGGCACTTGGGACGCCTGAGCCGAAGCCAGACCTTTTGAAGCCTCTCAACCCCGCCAGCATGTTTCAGGCTGAGTTTGACAAAGCTGCCGAGGATGTTAAGTACTTCAAGACCAAGCCAGCAGATGATGAGATGTTGTTCATCTACAGCCACTACAAGCAAGCAACTGTACGTCACGTAAACACAGAATGGCCTTGGCTGTTGAATCTCAGAGGCAAGGCCAAGTGGGATGCCTGGAATCAGCTGAAAGGGATTTCCAAGGAAGATGCCATAAAACCTTACGTCAACAAGTAGAAGATCTAAAGAAAAAATATGGAATATAATGGCTGGATTTGGCTGCCAGCATTGCATTCCGTCTAAACTGATCTAATGTCTTGTTTTTCTAATACTGTGGATGACATGAAATAATGCAAATAGCCCATTAACCTAGGTCCTGAAGACCATGCAGGACATGGCTCCAACAGAGTAGGAGCTGCCATGGTTACTGATCTGCGCTGAGTAGTTTTTATCCAGAGATCAATTAAAGTTGCATTTGTTACTTAAAAAAAAAAAAAAAAAAAGTGTCTGGCTTCTGCTCAGGTTGTGATCCTGGAGTCCTGGGATCGAGTCCCACATTGGGCTCCCTGCATGGAGCCTGCTTCTCCCTCTGCCTGTGTCTCTGCCTCTCTCTCCCTGTGTCTCTCATGAATAAATAAATAAAAATCTTAAAAAAAATAAGAGGGGCACTTGTGATGAGCACTGGGTGTTGTAGGTATAAGTGATGAATCACTGAGTTCTACTGTTGAAACTAATATTATACTATATGTTCGCTAATTAGAAAATTAAATAAAAACTTGAAAAAATAGCTGTACTTAAACTAATAAAAATAGTTTATATAACCACATACAAAAAATCTTATAGGACTCTATGGAACAGATATTATTATCCATATTTTATAGATAAGAAAACCGTGGCACAATGGAGTCAAGATTCAGGAAGTTTTACTGCTAATAAGTAGTAGAACTGGGATTTGAATCCTGTTTTCTCGCATTCTGGAACATACACTCCATGATGAATTTGCAAATTTCATTTCAAAAATCACTCCACTCAATTCTTGTTCTGTCATTTACTAGCTCTAGGATCTTGTGCCATTGTCTTACACAGAAACCATAGATGAGAAAATTCAAAGAAAACACTAAGGAAATCCCTGTCATATGATATGTGCTCACTTTATATAAAATAAAAATATTTAAAAAATAAATTATTATTGTTGTTGTTATTGTTCAAGTTTGTTTATTCACTTGAAGACCAAAAAGAGTCAATTCTCTCACTCCCGACATTTTATATTTATTTATATTTCCCTGGTATTAGGGCAATGAGTACTTCCTAAAAATTACATTGTCTATGAAACTAGTTTTACAAATTTTAAGTCCACAAAATTCATCATTGCAATATGCAACTGAATGGAAACTCCCAGTTTCCTGACAAAAATGTTTACAGGTTTCTTTAATTTTTGGTGCATGTTTTGTTCATATTCAACAAAAGAATTTGGATGCTTGCCAGAAAGGTGATTTAGACTACATTTGCATGCAGAACTAGTTCAATAATTATGAGGGTCAAGTCATTCAAAATCCAATTCTGACAGAATCTAGATTGCTAAAGTAGTCTTCTTTAAGATGAGTATGGTTTGAGACCTTAAATATTCATCATTAATAAAAATTCTATGACATTTTTCAAAAGAACATTTGCCCAGGTCATTTGACCAGATGCCAAGTTAAATCATTAAGGCATGGCCAACTGCTATTTCATTTTTCTTTTCTCCCTTAATATCATAGGTTTTTTTAATTTAAAGGAACCTGAGATATAATTTTTCTTGAGTATGGAATTTACAAGTGAATATCAGAATCTCAGAAAGTGCCTTTCCCAAACCTAGAACTTTTGAGTTTTTTTGAAAAATCTCTTCTTGGGATCAGGGTACTGTTGATAGGGAAGAGTGTTTCTGAGCTCTTAATAATTAAATTCTGGATAAAAATTTCCATTTGACTATTTTCCAAAGGATAGGACAGAAGCTGTTTTACTTGCTGTTTGTTGTGTAGGTGGTCATTACTGTTGTTTTTTAATGATAGGATTAAACCATAGTCTATTTGATAGGTTTACTCTGTTGATGATTTTCTCTTCTATCACAATTTCACAGAAATAAATGCATCTTTTTTTTTTACTTACCCACACATTTTAATAACCTTTAACATTTCTCATTAATCAGAAGTAGGGTAAATGTTTTCCAATCTGTTTTAGGATATAATAAGGACAACTTTCTTTCACATTTCACAGAGTATACATCCATACTTTGCTACCATAAAAGTTTCTTATGTTATCTCATCAGTTTTGAGAGTTTGTTTGCATATTGAAGAAAATTAGTGATGGAGTGTTTGATAGGTGACTTGATATGATTTTTGAAGGGCTACCGGAATTAAAGAATGAGTTGTATAAGAAAATGAAAATTAAAATTAAACTTTTAAGTATGCTATTTTAGATTCTCTATCTCGTAATTTAAGTATGTTGAATTAATATGTTATCCTAAGTTAGGAAGCATGTTTACTATCCAGTGACAAAATATCTCCCAGTTTTATCAAAAACCATCTATATTTTATTACTTTCAATGTGTTAAATATTAATTGCACAAATAGATGCCTACTATTTGTCACTTGCAATTACATATGCTTAAAAACTGTGATTTATATCCAGGTACATGAAATAGGACCTGGTAAATTTTTACTGATCCTTAAGAACTCAGATTATATTTTGACCATTTTGTGATTTCTTGTCCAATGCACAAAAGTAATCTTCTCTGAGTTTCCCTTAGAACTTTATTTATCAGAGATCATTTTATAATAATAACATAGCTAAAAATTTTTTGAGTACTTAGTATGCTAGGCATGTTTCTAATGCAGTATTTCATTTAATGGTTTAATTGCTCCATGAGAAACTTTACTTTCTGAGTTTGCCAATCAATTGCTATCACTTATCCATTCAACAGGAGCAACACATGTTTGTGTGTGTATATAGAAAAAGAGAGGGAGAGAGAGAAAGTAATACATATATAGAGAGAGATTAGCTATGTATGCTATCCCTAAACATTGAAGATTCAAAGATTATAACAGAATCTATTTGGTTACAAAATAACATTATAACAAAATGCAGTTACATAACTATATAATAATACAGTACAGTAAATATCACAAAAGAAGTAAGTATGAAATGTGGTATGATGGAAAGGTCCAAAACATTTATTATGTGTCTACTATGTGCCATGTACTTTATAGAGTTTAAGATTCACAACTAACTATAGGGACAGCGATTGAGCGTCTGCCTTAGGCTCAGGGCGTGATCCTGGAGTCCCAGGATCAAGTCCCACATTGGGCTCCCTGCATGGAGCCTGCTTCTCCCTCTGCCTATGTCTCTGCCTCTCTCTTTCTCTGTGTCTCTCATGAATAAATAAATAAATATTTTTTAAAAGATTCACAAATATATTAATAAATAAACTTAACCTTTACTTATGAAAAAATTAAGATTAGAGAAATTTAGTAACTGTACAAAGTCACATGGCAAGTGACTAGAGATTAAGAAATAGAATAGATTAAGAAATAGAATCTAACTCTGATTTCATTATGTCAATTGGATTTTTTGCTTGGCAGAATTGAGGAAGACCAAAACAGACCAGAGGACATGGGATTTAGAAATAAGAAAGGAAAGGAGGGAGTTATCAGAATACTGGATTTTCTCAGGTTCATGCTCTGACTCTATTGTGAGCCTACAGAATCTATGTAAGTAACTATTCAAGGATTTCTGTGGACTTAATGCAGCTGAAGTTGCACCTCTCGGGAATAGCATTCCAGTTTCTTAAAGTAATGAAGACAAAGTGATGTAGATCTGTTTCTCACAAGATACACACACACACACACACACACACACACACACCCTTATCAACTTATACTAATTTCTTTAATGAACTAAAAGTTACTTAATAGGTCAAATGGTTAATGAATCTTTCAAAACCTTCTAATTTGCACTCTACCTGCAGCTAAGTCATTAAGAGTATGATTCCTTGTATATCAATGACTAGTATGTATTACAGTAAAATGGTTGTACTAATATGCACACATTTGCTCAATCTGTTAGTTGACTACTTTACATAGCATTTGCTGTTTATTGATTTATCTTTTAGATTTATAAAATTGCCTTTCCTTTCAGAGCACAAGGATATTAAATAGCATTCAATGCTATATATATATATATATATATATATATATATCCATACATAAATCCAATTTATGTATATAAAACAGATCCCAGATTATTACATATTATTTAATTCTCTGCCAGAATAATTGCATTTTAGTAGAAGAACCAAAAGACTCTTGATGTTAAAAAGAATAATGATGATTATAATTTACATGAAGGTGAGAGCATTTCAGAATCTGTATGAGAGGGGTGCCTGGGTGGCTCAGTCAGTTAAGCGTCTGCCTTGGACTCAGGTCATGATCTCCAGGTCCTGGGATGAGCTCCTCATTGGGCTCCCTGCTCAGCGGGGAGTCTACTCTTTCTTTTTCTCTCCCTCTCCACCTCTGCCCATCCTCCCTGTTCATTCTCTCTCTCTCTCTCTCTCTGTGTCTCTCAAATAAATAAATGAATGAAATCTCTAAAAAAAAAAAAATCTGTATGAGGAACTAACTATTTGAGAATGTGTTTTCCTGAAGCAATACTAGCAATACTTACAATAAAAAAGTTTTGGAAGGTAAATCTTTAAAATTAGAGATATAAGAACCAGAGAATATCAAACCTAGGACACTCAGAGGTTTTTTATTTTAGTAAATGTAAAACAAAACTGAACCTAAAATTATAAACAATATAAAATCCTACTTTTCATTTACTGATTCACTCAAGAAATATTTATTGAGCCCTGGCTATAACAATATTGCTAAACATTAAATAAAATAATGCATTAAATAAATAGGTACCACGTGGTAGAAACTTTTGTGGATATGGGATAGTGTGAGAAAAAGAAAGACAAAATATCTATAATGAAAGCCAGAACTACTCCCTACAATGTATTATTTTTTCACGTTGTTAGAGTTCTCTAGGAATTTTAGCATTATGATTAATTGGATTTTCTGATTTAAAACATTTTCATTGTCAAAAATTTTAATAAAATATACTTATCTTCCCCCTCTCTCTTAATATGTTTAGGATGATAAATGCAATGAAATTTCTTTAACAGTAGACCATATAGTATCTTATGAAAAATGATTATTTTTATGAAGAGCATTTTTTAAAGAATATTCTACTCTTGGTAGTATTTTACACGTAGTCTTAACTTTACATGCAAGCATAAAGATAATGCAATTTTTTTTGGTAATCCAACTTATTATGTGATTCCTGGTCTACTCAAATGAGATATGGGACAGTATTTTAGGTATATTTTTAAAAAATATACTTCTAGCTTCCAATAAATTTGTAATAAAAATATTGCTATAGTCTTAATACTGTATTACAATATGTACTTTCCTATTAACCAAATGAGTTTGAAGGGTTTTTCAAACTCAAAAGGTAACTTTCTTCTTGGTTTGAGGGTGAACTATTAAATTTATTTTGGGATTTTAAGTCCCCATATGTATCAATGCCCTAGATTGTTGTGTTTCTGAAATTCCTTAAACTAACAGAATATTTATACCCAATCAGTCAATGTCTTTAG
Source organism: Canis aureus (assembly GCF_053574225.1). NCBI lineage: Eukaryota > Metazoa > Chordata > Mammalia > Carnivora > Canidae > Canis > Canis aureus. Next base: position 30,287,353 of record NC_135635.1, read on the forward strand.
GAAGATCAAAATGCAAAAAGAAAAGGATACCACTGGATAGGAAAAAAATACAGTACATTTGTGGGAAGTGCTGTGTTTTAATCATTGAATAGAGACAATTTTCTCTCCTCTAATATTTTTATTTCATTTTGATTTATTGTATTAAAGAATCAGAGGATGTCCTAAAGGTAAGCAGAGCATCCTACAGATGAGAAAACTGAACCTGAGTTTGATGAACTCAACAAAGGTCACATGGCTAGAGGATGGCAGGCAGAGTGGATACCCCTTTAATTCCCTGTCTCTGACTATTCAAATGCTTTTTGCACTGGACTGTATTTTTTCCTACAGTATAGACTACAGCCTCAACAATCAAATTCCAGCAGTCTTTCTATTGGGTCTTAACCTTTCTTTTCCTTCAAGTTTGATAGGAGTAAAGGAAAAACTCCCCTGTTGCCTTTTTTTTTTCGCATACATTTCAAAACACCTTTTAAGCTTTACAGACAATAGCTCCTAGAAACTATACTAGGTCATTAATACAAATTTCAGGGAGAAATTTGGTAAAAATAAAAATAAAAACAAAAGAAAATAAATATGGTCCTCTTTATAATAATAGAATCTTTGTAATTTCCAGTGTTGGGTGTGATATAACCAATGAATTGATTATTTCTTTAGAAGGACCACCTTATTTAAATGAAGTATAATTCTTCCTAATGAATACTGTAAGAAATTTAGTGGAGCACAAAGAAATAATTCTTTTCTATCAGAGGGAATTTTGTAATCTTAGCAACTCCCTGTATTTGTAACTAAGCAAAGTTCATAGTCCAATTAAAAAAAATCAGTATCTATGTATTGCTTTTCTTATTGCACTATAATCAGCACAAATTAAACCTTTATGTCAATTATAAGCATATGAACATCTTTTAGTATAAAAGAGAATGACAAAATGCTATACTTAAATAAGTAACGGCTGAGGCCAATTGCTGCTTAATTTACAGATGACATTACATCCTTTTATGGATGCTGTCTGTATGTTTGAGCCTAAAAGTTATCACATATAGATTCACTATGTCCCTTGCAGAGTGTAAAAATACCAGCAGACTGAAGTATTTAACCAAATAACAACAACAACAAAATGACTGGGAAACAAACATTTTGCTAAGTGTCAAGCATGTAACCTTAACCTTAGAAAGGTTCTTGCAATTGGAAATGAAAATCATATGGCACCATAAAACCAGGGAAGAATAAAAAGGAATCAAAATTCTGCTAGCCTACAACTGTTACATAGCTTTTTGTTCATGTTTTCAAGGAACTTGCTAATAGAAATTCACACTTCCAGAGATAAAAACCAAGTAAGTTATACTGTTGAATTGTTAAAGAACATCACTATTATATATCGTTTAAGAAAAAAGAAAAAAAAAGCACAAGGAACGTTTGCATTTAGAAATTTATCAGTTCCTTAAGTATTGTTCTAACAGGAAAATCAAAGTTTACATGTTACAATTAAGGGGAGCAAAGTTTTAGAGTTATGTCTATCTGTTATTACAATTCTTTTTAAACACCTGTCCTACAGATTAGATGGAAGGAATTTACATTTGATTTGCCAATTAAAGGTGTCTTATTCATGTTCAACTTAAAATATTTTTCTCTAATTATTTCATAACCTTTTGGACAATCAGTTCAACTCCCTATAATGGCTATTTATCACTCTGCCACTCTCTATCTACTCCCTAAAATGGCAAATAGGATTCAAAGGAAACATTACTTAACATTACTGAATGAGAGACATAGCTCTGAATTTTCACTCAAGTCAAATGTGTTCCAGACACTTTTACCTGCACTAACCAACATCTTAAATTTTACCAACATTAATATATTTAATTTAAAATTCACAGCAGGGATCCCTGGGTGGCGCAGCGGTTTGGCGCCTGCCTTTGGCCCAGGGCGCGATCCTGGAGACCCGGGATCGAATCCCACATCGGGCTCCCGGTGCATGGAGCCTGCTTCTCCCTCTGCCTGTGTCTCTGCCTCTCTCTCTCTCTATCATAAATAAAAATTTAAAAAAATTAAAAAAAATAAATAAATAAAATTCACAGCAAAGTAGATATTAGTATTTTAATTTTGTTGATAAGAAAATTGAGTCTCAGAAAATTAGCTATTTTTGTTGTTAAGAAAATGGAGTCTCAAAAAATTAGCTATTTACTCATATAACAGTTAAACTCAATTAAGCATGTGATATCTGATAGACATTTAAAAATTATGTATGTAATACACATATATAGTAATTAATTGAATTCATAATAACCTATAATGCAGACACTGATATTATCTTCATTTTATAGATGAAGAGACAAAAGCATAGGTTAAGTAACTTGTGTAATAGTACAGTGATATGTTTGAGTGTAACAAATTAAAACCCAGGCTGTCTGGCCCCAAAACCTATACTGTTAACTACCACTGTCTCTACAAAATGCACTGGAATATCACAAATTCAGATGATCTAAAAGTGGAATTGAACCTGAATAATGGGTTGGCACTTTGAAGTACTAAAGAAGGAATGAATGATCTTGTGCACTGTTTCCCAAGGTGTGTTATGGTATATTCCATAGCTAGTAAGATGGATTATAGCTAGTAAGATGGGTTATCATTAGCTCTGTCATCCTTACTTGCCAGTGACTAACACCCCCAATCTCACAATATGGTTATAAAAAGAGAGCCTGTGTAGCCTGAAATAGAGGGACAGTTTTCTTTCTTTTTTTTTTAATATTTTATTTATTTATTCGTGAGAGACATAGAGAGAGAGGCAGAGATATAGGCATAGGGAGACGCAGGCTCTGGGTGGGGAACCTGATGTGGGACTCAGGATCATAACCTGAGCCAAAGACAGATAATTCACCACTGAGCCACCCAGGTGCCCCTAGAGGGACAGTTGTGCATGCACTCGCTTACCCTAAACATGGGTTCCTACAACCCCGGTGTGCCTATATGACTGTTGGTGAAGTTGAGGAGGAAAACAAAATGTACGGATATTACTGGAGTTGCAACCTGCCCCGAGTTCAGCTCCCACTGAGTGTCCTGCAGAGTGGTAAGGACCCATGGTAAGTACCATGGCAGTGAAGGGACTTTTGGTCTATCAGTTTCACACCCCACGAATTGTGGATATATGACAGGCCCATGGTTGAAAGGGGAGAGAAGCAAGGTCATTAAACTGGAGGAAGAGTGGCACCTGCATTATATATAACTAATTCTCAAATTTATTCTTCCTTTTCTAGATTCTATGATTTCCGGGAAGTTCTCTGACAATCCTCAAGTCTGGTGTTGGTATCTCTCTTATGGAATTTAATAATAAACTCTACAACCACCTAAATTCATTTCAAAAAATGTTAAAAATTGCAGAAAATATTATATAATTTAATTGATTTCTACAGTTATATATCTGTATTCTTTGCATGTCATACTTCTATAAAAAGTTAATAAAAATGTTAATATAAAGATTATAGGAACTACTGAAAAATGGTTTCAGAAGACATTTATCTTGGAATACAAACTTTAAAACTATGCATGCCTATTTTTCTTGATATTTAATACAATTAACTTATATAGCTATATTCCTTTTCTTAAGATAAACAAATAATGAAATAAATGACAATAAAGAAATTAGTTTTGGGGCAGCCCTGGTGGCTCAGCGGTTTAGCACCACCTTCAGCCTGGGGTATGATCCTGGAGACCCGGGATCGAGTCCCATGTCAGGCTCCCTGCATAGAGCCTGCTTCTCCCTCTGCCTGTGTCTCTGCCTCTGTGTGTGTGTGTGTGTCTCATGAATAAATAAATTAAAAAAAAGAAAAAAGAAATTAGTTTTGACTTCATATCTAACTTTTCTAATAAAGGAAATCTAACTTTGAAACATTATTATAATGATCACCTATCATAATTACAAAGATAACCCAAGTTTTGTAACATGATCATAAAAATAAATTAAGTGCACTCATGGAATTTAATAAACAAAACAAATAAGCAAAGGGGGAAAAAAGAGAGAGAGAGGCAAACCAAGAAACAGACTTTTAACTATAGAGAACAAACTGATGGTTACTAGAGAGGACAGAAGTGGGGGGATGGGTTACAAAGGTGATGGGAATTAAGGAGTTTACATGTGAAGAGCACTAGTGCTGTATGGAAGTGCTGAATCATGATATTGTACACCTGAAACTAATATTACACTTTATGCTAATTAACTGGAATTTAAATAAACACTTAAAAAACATAAATCAAGTCAATTTTCTCTAAAGTGTGCCTTGTCAAATCAAGTTATTTGAAAAGCCCATCTTTAAACCTTGTTGATTTTCTTTTTAAAATTTTGTTCTCCACCAAAAAGCACAGTAGTATTTTTAACCACATTAATATGCATGATCTATATTAACTATATTTAACTGCATTAATTAATAGTTACCAGTGATTCATGAAGTTAGTCATTACGAGTAATTAATGTAGTTCTTCAACATCACTTTCAGAAATTTCATGAAATGTACACATTTTATAAGATTTGTAGTTTCACTTTGCAATCACATGCCATTGTGCTTGAATTGTTTTTAGATGTTTAAAATAGCCAACAACCAGTAAAAAGACTGACCAACAGAGAATAAAGACTTTGATGTAATGGGGGAAATGTTTGGCATTTGAAGCAGGGCTGATAGCCAGTAAACACTGTTGTGGCCATATAAGTTGTTGAATTATTGGGATACATCCATACCTCAAAATCTCAACCCAAAGTATGTTGGGTGCTGCTGCCTTCACTAGCCTAACACTACTCTGGGACCCCCCCCAAACTTCCTCTTAATGCAAAAACTAGAGGAGAAATACCTGGCATAGCAGAGAGTCTCCATGACTCTGTCCCAGTGCTTTAGTAAGCATCGTTTCTGCTTGGTTAGTGACTGCGTCTAGATAGAAAATAGATGGAACAGAATATTTGAATTGAGCTCATTTTTTTTTTTTTACTAATCACTTTCTTAGTGAATATTCCCAGTGTGAGATGTGACTTAAAAAAAAAAGATTTTATTTATTTATTCATGAGAGACAGAGAGAGACAGAGACAGAGACAGAGACATAGGCAGAAAGAGAAGCAGGCTCCAAGCAGGGAGCCTGATGACTCAATCCCAGGACTCCAGGATCACGCCCGGAACCAAAGGCAGATGCTTAACCAATGAGCCACCCAGGCGTCCTAAGATGTGACTTTTGTTTACCAAGGCAACACTGTAACTTCAAGAAGCCAGAAACCGCACACTTGGGATATGGAGGATTCCTACTCATCCTTGCTATCATGTCTCATAGCACTTTATATTGCAAATGTTTCTTCAACTTTTTGTTGTTGTTGTTACTAACCTGGACTTTATAGCAAGGCACAGCTCTATCCTTTTCATATTCTATGCGTCGAACCAAGTTTTTACTCCGATTCTCTGAACCCTTGGATGATTTCACACCAGTGGAGTAAAGCTAAAGTTCTTACAATGATTTTTGAAGGTCTGCATGTCTTCCAACAACTTTGCCCTGACTGCTTGTCATTCTCACCCTTCCTCACCCTGGTCCAGCCATACTAGCTTTCTTGCTGTTCATCTAATTTGCCAATATGCTACCTCTAGAACCTTAGTATTTGTTGTTCCCTCTGCTGGAAATAGTCATTCCTTAGATATTACCATGGCTTATGTCAACTGCTTTCAGATGTAATCTTTCAGGTATTTCCTTAAAACCTTTCCTCTCAGGAAGTCTTTTCTGATGCACTTTATTTAAATGTTCACCTCTCTCCCTGTCAGTCCATATGCCTCTTATATGGTTCATTTTTCTCTACAGATGTATGATTGTCTAGGGGGAATAAATATTTATCCGTCTCTCTTCTAAAATATAAGACCCTTAGGTGTAAGGATTTATACAGTCCTTCATTCACTAAGGTAACTGTTGTCCCTAAGACAGTGCCCAGAACATAGGAGGTGCCAAATTAATATTTTTGAATTAACAGAAGCAGCGGGTGAAATAAAATTTTCATTAAGACGTCCTTTTGAGTCTCTCCTATGGGAGATATGGATTAACATTGATTGGAAATCTTCAATGTGGGTGATGCTTTCCCATTTAACAGTAAAATCTGTCTTGAGGGTATTTTTTTTTCATAAAAGTTTTTTTTGTTTGTTTGTTTGTTTTCATAAAAGAGGAAACACAGGTCCCAGAGTAGCTCACCCAAGGAGGCAGAGGAAGGATTCAGCTACAGATTATGAAGGGTTTGTTTTTTTTGTTTTTTTTTTTCAGATTTTATTTATTTATTCATGAAAGACACACACTGAGAGAGGCAGAGACACAGGCAGAGGCAGAAGCAGGCTCCATGGGAGCCCAATGCGGGACTCGATCCAGGGGACTTGATTCCGTGACTTGATTTGGGGACTCGATTAGAGGACTCCAGGATCACGCCTTGGGCCGAAGTCAGGCGCTAAACCACTGAGCTACCCAGGGATCCCCAGTGTTTTTGACACTTAGGTTCTATAAGACCCTGTTAAGCTACTTCTGCAGTACAGAAAAAAATTTTAGAATAGCTATTATTCAGAAAAATCACACATTGTCAAAAGTTGTGCCATCAGCCACAACCGTAAATATCTCATGTATTTTAAACTTGTAATCTGAATACTAGCTTGTGAAGATATGGCAAAATGGGAAAAGAAGGAATGAAAAACAGTGCCCCTGTCTTACCTTCTAAGCACTGGTTTCCATGTACTTTCCATATCCAAATAATTGTAAAATTTATGTTACTATCCCATATTACTCTCAATCTTGGAACTGATCCCTATTTAAAAAAAGCAATACAATAATAGAATAAACTATAGCAATATGAAAATGAGATCTTGAAAAATACAAATACCTTAGCATGTTTTCTTTTATAATTTTTAAAATTTAGAGTGTGTTTTATTTATTTAATTGCTAATGGAGATAACGGAATACAAAATATGTGTGAAAAAAAAATAGTGATTGTCAGTGGTGGCAGAAGAACTATAACTACCCCAGACAGTGACACAACACTAACCAGAAAATGATGCCTTCTCTCCTTGAGGCAACACCCTGTGCTGAGATAATGGGCTGGCAAAGGAAGAGTAAATTGGATTTTTGGTCTGCACTCATCAAATGTTTATTCCAAAATTTGATTCACCATGGTCAAGATACAGCCATAATATCTTGAAACATAATTAAGATATTAAAAAGCTAATCTCCCTTTGAGTTATTAACAAATCAGCAATTAACACATTTAAATGTTATAAGATTCATCAATAAAATAGCAAACTGTTTTTAATAAATGTATCTTATTGTATGCAACTATATCTCAAAACAGTTTTATAAATCTTTACAGATAAATTTAGTGTCTAATACGTATCTCATAATCTTATAATTGTACATTGCTTTGGCAAAATTATTAACCACTTTAATTAACCATTGCTTTTTCAGGTTTAGATAGTTATGATGTTTGGTTCCTGAAAATCAAAGCTATTGTCAAAGCATAAAGGCCTCTCATTTTTGTCTATACTTAAAATATACTTTAAACCTTAAAAATAATTCCAGAACCCCGAATGGTATTTAAAACCCTAGCTAGATTATTATAATAATGGCAAAATATAAGCCACAACTCTTTTATTCATGTATTCCTAAGTTTTGAAAGGGACAATATTTATTTGATTATATAGTTTGCGGTAAATTTGTTGATAATTGAATTATAATACTCTTTCATTTTATAGAGAAATAGCTTTTTTTTCAAATTTTATAAAGAAATTGTTTGTTTATATACAATTAAATACAACAAAAACCAGAAAGCAGTAAAAAAATACTACAGTTCTGATGTTCAGAAGCATATTTGGGAATGATATGCTTTGCTTAATATAATTTAGTCAACAGAAAATTAGTATATATTACACTGAAATTGTCAATTTTGTACTCTTGGACTACAACAAAATAATGTTGAACAGAAAGGCAATTCAAAACATTCAAAATGTAAATTCATCTATTATTTTTGTTATTCTGAAAAAACTATGAGTTTTCAGGACATCGGTGTATTCCCACATGCATTTTCATTGTCCTGTCATAACTGGAAAGGAGTGGATATTTTCAGTTGATATATACTGGATGAATAATGTTATATTCAATTTAAATTAGGAATATTTTGGAAATAAAATACAATAAGCATCAGTGTCACTGGCAATTACACATTCAGCATAATTACAAATAATTTACCAGCTATTAGAGTTTCCAATATTCTTAAAAAAATCCTTTATTGATTATCCAACTTATTTTATAAGTAGTTGTTCTTAGTAAAATTTACATGTGGCTACATTTGAATGGAAGGTCCATTTTTACTACATTCTTACCTTCTTTTATTTAAATTTTGATTATTTGTTGTAGAGTTGACACTTTTTTCATTGGTGTTTCTCTATCTTTAAAATATCATTATTCCTGCCCACCTTCCTTCTTTTTTAGCTTCTTTAAATGAAAGCTTTCCTTTCATGTCTCCTCCCTTCCCCCTTATCATGTCCCCAAGACTCCTTACTCCACTATTCACAGGACATTATACTTTCTAGCTTAAACGATTTTTAGAAAGTCCCATTTTGGTGAATGGTGTAAAACAATTTCAAAAACAAAAATCAAAAGTGATTCACTAAAAAAAAAAAAAAAAAAAAATTAAAAAAAAGTAATTCACTAAGTTCCTAAAATATTCATGACACAACAGGAATTTCCTAATTACTGTATTTCTTTTAATATGTTTGCAAATTATGCTGTTTTTTTTTTTTTTTTTTTACCTAGACCTATGAATCTTGATTAGGAAATCCCTGTCTCTTTCTTAGATATACTCTCTAATTTAAAATCCCAATGCTAATTGTACAACAGTGCCAGCAAACCTACCAAAATCAACAATATTCTACTAATTTTTAATTCTGAAAACACTTATATAATATTTAAATATTAAATGATCTATTTTACCCAATTCTCAGAATATAATTTTTAAAAGAAGAGATTAAACCTTCCAATTTTCTGAAAAATGTTGTGTGAAGTGCATTATGAAGTACTGAAATACTTGACAATGAAAATGCTAACATACTATTGTTTCATAAGGAATAAAAGAAGTAATCTGTATTAAATTGAAAGTTGATCTCTAAGAACCTTTGCATTTTTAGGAAGCTAGATTTCTATTCTTGAAATCAGATAGATAAATTAAAAGAAGTGCTTGCTTGCTTGTCTTCCAATAGTCATGCAATTTACTTCTGAAATTTAATTTTAAACTAGAGTAAAATATGTCTTAGAGTATGATACTACCTCTCTTCTCTATGTCTAATCAGGCTAAAACTGATATCTTGATTTTTTCCTGATCCAAATTCAGACAAGAAGCCTCTATATCTCCTCTAAGGGATTTTAATCAGTACTGAAATCATTTTGAAAATATTACAAAACTTTACCACGTGCTTTCTGGTCTGTATATTTGGTCAACTAACCAGAAAAAGTGAATCTCAAAGAAGATACTTTTGTTCTCTAATATTTTGAGATAAGAATCCAGAACTTTTCTTTTACTATGATCCAGCATTTGGATTTCATACCATGTTTTTTTCTATAAACAGTCATAATATATATTCTATAACATCAAGTTTTTTTTTTTTTAAAGATTTTATTTATTTATTCATGAGAGACACAGAGAGTGAGAGAGGCAGAGACACAGGCAGAGGGAGAAGCACGCTCCATACAGGGAGCCCAATGTGGGACTTGATCCTGGGATTCCAGGCAGGCGCTAAACCGCTGAGCCACTCAGGGATCCCTCAAGTTTGTTTTTTAACATAGAACAGGAATTTAAAGGGACTTAATGAAGCAAACTTCAATATCATTCTGTATTTTAGAATGATAAAATTCCTCTACTTACTCTTTTTGGGTGCCTTTCCCATTTCTGACTTGGTAGCACTCAACTTTAGATAGCTTTCCTCAAATAGTCAACTTCATTTTCATAGTAACAAATCATTTTACAGTCCTATTTTACTTATTTATGTATTTATAATGCCACAATCATTAATGAAAATTAAAAAAAAAACTGTCTCTTAGCATGCAAATAATTCAACCATTGGAACTAAAATCCATGAAGGGATTAAAGAACAGTGTCTCATATGGCAGCAGTCAGTGTGACATGCATATCACACAGTAGGTTTTATGAAGGGGATGAACATCTAATAAAGTGACAGATGGCTTAAATGGAGGTAATACATTTATTGTACTGTTTCTTTTTTTCCTTAAAATGTCAGGTTTACAGTTAGATGTGTCTTGTGAGGATAACAGTGTTTGCTTAGGAGGAAATAAGCAACCCTTGGGAGGTTGATCTCAAAGTCAATATATGCATAAGAATCACCTGGGACCCTTGCTGAAATTCAGATTCTTAACACTAATCCAAAGACACTGCAGAGAAACTAAAGATTTTTTTTTCTTTTTCTTTCTGTTCCTTTTTTTTTTTTTAATGGCATCCCAGATGATTCTAGTACAAGTGATCCATAGACTATATTTTGTGAAATAATGATCTATTATGTCCAGGCCCCAAAAACAGTGACTACTTTGCTTCCCAACATATAATATGACATTACCTCCATTTTAATTTTATACTTACTGTAGAAGTAATGATGTTTTATTCAGAAAATTTAGAAAATATTGGGAAATACAATAATAAAAATCATCTAAAATTTCACTATTCAGATATAATATTTAAAAATACATATTTGGGGGGCATCTGGATGGCTGTCAGTTGAAAGCCAGTTCTTGATTTCAGCTTAGGTCATGATCTCAGGGTCCTGGGATACAGCTCCATGTCAGGCCCCTTGCCCAGTGGAGAGTCTGCTTGAGGATTTCTCTCCCTCTCCCTCTGCCTTTCTCCCCATTCATGTTCTCTCTCTCTCTCAAATAAATCAATATATCTTTAAAATGCATACTTTTATGTATTTACAGTGAATTACATATATATGTACATACTTAATATGAGAAGTAATTTTTGTGTGGGGGAAGGGGACAGATCTTTTTCATTCTGTATCAATTACATTCTAATAAAATAAAATAGAAACCATGCTAAGTATTGCAAATAAGGAATTGGTTAGCCAGATTTTAGAAAACTTCAGGATGCTGATGAAATTCAGGTATTAGTCACTCCAGGTAGTACCTGCCCTTCCTATGATAGAGGGAACCAAAGGTAGTAAGTGTGACCTAGAACCTAGGAGCTCAAAGAAGGGACCACAATACAACTGAAGCTTGGCTGAGGGAACTCAATCCTCCTGGTGATTAGAGGTTGGATGGTTGGTACTTGGACCAGTTGGGAATGGAGATAACCTTTGTTCTTGATGTGGTGTTAATAGTAACTACAAACAGAATGAGGTTTTGTATCAGCCCTATGTGCTAATAAATCTCCCTCTAATGCTTCCCATTAATGGAATATAGTAGAAACTCAGATGTCAGGAGGTCTGCTTTTCAGATCTAAGAGAACAGAAGAGAATATAGAAAGGTAAATTTGCTGCTGAGAGAAAAATAGTCACCACAATCCACCCCTTGGATTACTCAGCATCCTTCTATTAAATATACTTTCTAAATATACATCTACAAAATATACATCCTGAATATATTTTCCTGTAAACATATTTAAACTTTATGGAACACCTCAATGTTACTGCATTGAGCAGTAACAACTCAATGCTTTCTCCTAATAAGGTACAATTCTTAATTTAGATGGCAATTTTTTCCATCTTTTAAAAAATGTTAGATGCAAAGTCTACCAGTCACTGTGTTCAGTGTATCATCTCTGGAATGCTATTAATCCAATTTTCATTTGAACATAAATCCACCTGAACATAGGTTACTACCTAAGTACTCAATTTAAAAGTTACTAACAACAATCATTATATAAAATAACGAGAGAAATGAAGAAGAAAGAAAAACTTTAGTTAGAGTTTGTAAGTATGTAATAATCAAATGACAAAGTGGCAGTTTGTCTCTGTAGTTTTGTAACTTGTCCCAAGGCTGTAGTTGTAACTTATGACTTCATTGTTCTCTTGCCTGTCTATGTACCCTTTATTTAGTTGCCTTTTCATTAATTTTTACCATTAGATGGAAGTTGAAAAAATTCACCAGAAATACCCTTGAATTTAAGACAAAGTTCTTTCTGTCCCAATTATGTATCATTAACAAACTCCCCCTTGAAAAATGAGATTAATCACCTCAATCCAGTGATTCTAAAGCAGTAATTAAAATCATTAGAATCCAAAAATGAAGAGACAGAAAGCAAAAATTACAAGAGTAATTGATAGCCTCGAAATTAGTAACTACATTACCCATTTTAAGTGGTGGATATTACACTGATAATTGGTTACACAGGTATTTAAAGATTTTCTTTGAGGATGCTATATTAACTCAAATGGTATCTATGAGTCTACTACTATCCTAAGTCTAGAGGAACCAAAGGAAAATACCTAATAGCTCAGAAAAGAAGCTTCTAGATGGATGTTTCTCAGATCTCTGAAAGAATACCTTATAGTTGGGCCAGGAAGTGCTAAAGAAATTGATAAGTTAGGACTGACTTTGCTGCTGCATCAACACTGGAAGAAAATGAAAAAAGAAAGGAAACACTTTTCCAGTTTCCTACTGTTCAAATAGTTTCTAGCTTTTCTACTGCTATAACTTAACAAGAAGTGAACTGGTAAGAAAATCTAAAAACATATTTTGAAGACCCCAATTCCAATATCACAAGTTCATAAAGACAATATGCAAATAACTAACATACATGATATTGGACATATTTTGAGAATAATATTTTAATGTCTGCAATATGGTCCAATTCAAGACCACAGGGTATTTCTTGAATTATCCCTGAGCCCATCCCATCCCTAACCACACCATTCTCCACATGGTAGTAAGGATAAGGTTTCAAAATTGAAGCAGTGAAGTTCTGAACCCCTAAAGTAAATTCCCCGTCCAAGGGCAAATTCAAATTCTTTAACATAGCAAACAAATCTCTTTGTGACCTGACCTCTCTGTGGCCTCAACTGTTATTCTTCTTTGACTCTTGTCTCATCACATTGACATTTCTGAATAGTTTTTTTTTTCTCAACTTAACTCTATATCTTTTAGATGCATATGTGTCTGAAAATTCTTGTTCTTTCCTTGGGTTTTTCCTACTCATTCATTAGATTTTTCACTTAATCATTACTTACTGGAAGACTTTTCTGAATTGTTCATGCATGTCCTTCTCATAGCACACTATTTATTACCATTTATTATAATTGCTCTATCAATTTTTGACCCACTGGTACAAACTCCTTGAGCACAGGCCAGTCTTCCTTACCTGTCTATTCCCTGTCATGGCATCTAACTGACAAGTAAACAATTCCCAGAAGAAAACCAAATATTGCATATACATATATAAGTAGTTGTTCAGTAAAATTAAATTAAAAGAAATTTAAAGTAAAATGAAAATGAGATATACTTTTTAATAACATTTTATTATTTTTTTTTGAGAGAGAAAAAGAGCACATGTGTGAGGGGGTTGACAGAAGGAGAGTGAGAGAGAGAGAGAGAATCTTAAGCAGGCTCCATACCCAGTGTGAACCTAATGTGGAGCTCGATCTCATGACTCTGAGATCATGACCTAAGCTGAAATCAAGGGTCCAACACTTAGCCAACAGAGCCACCTATGCACCCTGAGATATATTTTTTATTAGTCTGATAAAGCATAAAATGTTATGTAATATTAAACAAAGCCCTTAATATTACAAACTGGGGTATAGAGTCGTGGAACTTTTATGAGAGCTATCTGGATATATTTGTTAATATGTTTAAATCCAGAAATTCCAGTTCTAGGGATACTTTAATGATATAAAGTAAAATATATGTCATAACATAAAATTATAATTGCCTCGCTACCTCTCAAAAGATAAGTAATTAAATATTTTATATATTTAAGTTGTCATGTTATGTAACTGCTATTAAGCAATACAGCTGATCCAATAGTACATAAGCAACATGGTAGATTAGTTTTCTGCCATTTCCTCCCCCCCAAAAAAACACTGATTTTGATAAACATCCATGGATCAGAATAATTCTGTGGAAGTCTAGGAGTCCAGGTGGAGAAGTTTCAGAATACTAGTGGAACAACAACAACAACAACAACAAAAATGATACTGAATGTATTAAAGAGGGTAAATGAAGAATTTAACTTTACTCACATCACTCTTCCCTCAGAGCATAGCTCAGGATCTAGGGAAACCCTCTAGGCCTGTTATTTCTCCCTTGGTAGAAAGAGAGGGCATGTGAGTGAGTGTGTGGAATTCTCAGCTTTGTGGAATGCTGCCTAAGAGGGCTACTTCTTTCTTACCTCATTCAAAGCACAGGGTAAGCTGCCTGACTGAGGAGTGCAAAGGGTCATGTAAAACATCAGACAGGGCTTAGAACATACCAAAGAAACATGGATCCTGCCAAACACTTAGTGGACCTTATCACAAAGCCAACCCATGAGCCACTGGGAATGTCTCAAATGTGGATCTCCCTAAGTGACCTTTGGGCACTCTCCACATTCTGTGTGCCTCACATATACCCACACACCCAGACTGTGCCTGGCTTCCTGTGCATGCCTTCAAGAATGGTGAGTGTTAGACTTTGCAGACGTTAAGTAAGCATGTGTAGAGTGCCGGCCCAATCCTGCAGAATTCGGAGAAAGCACCCAAATGTGACCATTGAGCACTACTCTAGGTAGAGCAAATGAGAGGTTGCCTTAGCACCCAGCTAGGCCTTTCAGGATCAAGAGAAAACATACAATATTAAGAATTTCCCCCACCCTCACCCCCAGAGGGAACAATAATATGAAGTAGGTGTATCCACAGAAAAGATCTGAGAAAGATCTCAGAATCCCTAAAATAGTTAACAGTCTATTTCTTTTCAAAAGGCAACTAGATTGACTAGAGAAAGTAACTGCTTCTTTAAATGTGCAGATAGCAATGAGGACTTGAAGGAACATAAAAAATCAAGGAAGCATGACACCATCACCACCAATAAAAAACACACTATTTTTTTTTTCTGCACCAACCCCAATGGAGATATACAATCTGCCTCACAAAGAATTCAAAATAGCTGTTTAAGGAAGCTCAGTGAGTTACAAGAAAACACAGACAAATAAATGAGATCAGGAAAATAAAATACAAGCAAAATAAGAAGTATATTAGAGATAGATATCATTAAGAAGGAACCAATCAGAAATTCTGGAGATGAAGTATATAATGAAGGAAATGGAAAGAAATACAATAGAGATCACTGATGGGAGATTTGAGCAAGTAGAAGAATCTAAATTTGAACATAGTTATTTGAAATGATCTAGTCAAAGGAGAAGAAAAAAAGAATTAATAAAAGTGAAGAAATCTATGTGAATTGTGACCAGACGCAGCTGCAGGGACGCGTGGGCCTCGCTCCTCGTGGTGCTGAGCGCAGGGTGGGGTGCAGGGCTGGACTGGAGCTGCAGGCCTGGGATGGAGCCCCGGCCCTCTTCATAGCTATTCAGCCATTCCCAGCTTTACTGGATCTTCCCCTGGGTGCAGATGCAGTCAAGGCCAGCTGTGGATCCTGGCACACAGCTGTGGTGACCAGAAGGGGGGAGCTCTACACCTGGGGCTGGGGTAAATATGGACAGCTTGGCCACAAGGACACAACAAGCTTGGATCGGCCCTGCCGTGTGGAATACTTTGTGGACAAGCAACTCCAAGTAAGGGCTGTGAGCTGTGGGCCCTGGAACACCTACATGTATGCTATGGAGAAAAAGGGGAACTGATCTCTACAGCTAGGGCGTAACACAAATGTATAGTACAGTAACTTACACAGTTAACACCAGTGGCACTCCCACACCAGCCAAGGAAACCACTGCGAGCACCCCAATGGCCATGAATTTGCCCCTCCCTATCTCAGCCCTCTTGCCTCACCTTAGAGGTGCATCTTCATCTTCAGTTCTGTCCTCCTGTTGAAGCTTTGGAAGGGAAGGCCCAAGGCCAGCACTGCAGACATAGTGAAATCCGAACCTCTGGGTGGGGGGCCCAAATGAGGGTAGGTTTCAAATCACCCCCCAACAACCCAAGGTAATTGAGGTCATGCCAAGATTGGGGATCAGCAGGGGTCATCGTTGTCATCCTTCCTTACCTATTTTCACTTGGAATTTTATCACCCTTGTATGCATCCGTATTCAATAGACTTTAGTTTGCTTTCAACTTTATGTAAATGGCATCATTCTGTTTATGCTCCTTTGTGGCACTTTTTCATTCAGCACTGTATGATCCATTTATGCTGTGCCCTGCAGTCCATTCATTTTTACTGTTAATGCGATATTCAGTGGTGTGAATATACCTCATTATACGTTCTTAAAAAAAAAAGGAAACTATTTACACACTACAGATGTCTCAGAAGAGAAGAGAGGGAAAATGGAGCAGAAAGCTTAAAGAAATAATGGCTGAGGACTTCCCAAATCTGGGGAGAGATTGAGACATCCAAGTTTATGAAGCTCAAAAGTCCTCTGACAGATTTAGCTCAAAGAGATCCATTTCAAAACATAAAATAAATTTGTTGAAAATCAAGGACAAAGAGAATTTTAAAAGCAGGAGAGAAAAAGAATCCTCATATACAAGAAAATCCTGTAAGGATATCGGTAGACTCCTCAGTAGAAAGGATTCAGACCATGAAACAGTGGAATGATATATTCAGAATCCTGAAAGGAAAAACAAAAAACAAAAAACACCTGCCAACCAAGAGTATTTTACTTGGCAAAGCTGTCCTTTAGAAATGAAACAAACATTTTCCCAGACAAAAGTTGAGGTAGTTCATTGTTACTTAGACCTGTCTTACAAGAGATGTTCAAAAAAATTCTTCAGGCTGAAATGAAAGGATGCTAATTAGTAACATGAAAATAGTAAAATAAACTGGTAAAAGTAAGTATATAGTCAAAATCAGAATGCTCTAATAATGTAATAAGGTGGGTAGCTTGATCATTTAACTTTAGAATAAAGGTCAATGGACAAAAGTATTAAAAATAAGTAGAGCTACCTAATTTGTTAATAGATGTCAACTAATGATTTCAGCATATTTCAGGAATTTTCTGGCCCAGAGCATCAAAATACATCTTTAAAAATCAAATCAAATAGCCACTGAAAACACATTGGTTGGTAAATGTAGTAAGTGTTTAACTTACTTGCTTTGATTTTTTTATCTGCATATTGTGAATCATCATAGTAGACCAACGAGGAATACTTTCCTGGATTTTCCTGGAACCATTAAAGAAGTGTGTGTATGTGTGTGTGTGTGTGTGTGTGTGTGTGTGTGCCTTGAGTTTTCCTATCCTCTTGTCCTTGATTTAACTGTAGTAAAGAAACTAATTCACTAGAGGCATGATCAGTTTTTTCTGGTTTTTCCAATATATTTTCTTTTGTGTTCTTTTAATATTTCTTCTACAAAAAAAAATATTTCTTCTACAAGAGTCCTACACCTTCAAGCTAGAAAGGTGAAAGTTTAATAAACACTTAACCACTCTGTTAAAATCTAATATATACTTTTAAGCTATGCTGGGCTTAGTCTTTGCTGGTAAAAAAAAAAAAAAAAAAAGTAAAGGAGGAGGAAGAGCAAATCAATTTTGCTTTCTAACACTATGAAGATGATTTTTAGTAGTACTTAAGAACTAAAGGGGATAAGTGATTGATAAGGTAATTAAATGATAAAAAGTATCAGGCAAGGATGCAGAAAAAGTACAAATGAGGAAAATGATCAAGTGTGCTTGATCTAAAAAAATTACAGTTTCAAATCATATAAATTATAATTCTTAGAGCAGAAAAGAAATCTGTTTCTGGCCTATAATTTTTTTCTACTGCCTTTTTTTTTTTTTTAAGCAATCACTGTGGATATGCTTTCTCCTCCTCTTTTTCCTTCCTTAACATTAGTGTCATGATTTTTAAACAAGACAATTACTTCATCATCCATGTCATTTTTCCCTGTTAGTTTTATGCCTTTTGTTCAGAAATCAAAAAAGTTAAAAATTGCAAAAGGTATCAGTTTCCTTGTTTTTTTAATAGTTTTTGTGATTATCACAAGAATCATGCAAATCAACTACAGTAACATGGTACAATGTGTAGTGTCATATATATTAGACAAAAAATTAAACTTATAGATTGTGGGCATTAGGATGATATTTCATATCCAGATGGATTCAAGACCTTGCAATTAGAATACTCTAGGCTACAGAGTCTTGTGTCTAAATCACTGATACCAAATTAACAGTCTGGGGGATGTAAACTTGCTTTTCTGGAAAATATTTGGACATTACATAATAGAGTTCAAGTATTAATGTAATTTAAAAACACAGAGTTAATATTCAGTAATGATAGTAGTGGCCTATGAATACCTTGAACCTTTCTATGTCCTTATTTTTCTCCTATTCTTATTCAGATTCTATTTCTCCTCACTTTCAGCTCATGGTTCTGGTTTTTCTTTTCTTTCTCTTTTTTTTTTCTTTTTGGTTTTCTTAATAAATAAATGCTTATTGTTTACCCCTCTGCATCATGACATTGTATGCTTTCCTGGGTAGGAAGATTCACTTAAACATCTGCCTGGAGAAATCCAATCCACACAACCAATCACCACTAGCACTCTGAGAAGGCCATCTCTAGAACTTAGACAAAGAATAGGTTTAGGCAAGGATTTCAGATACAAAGATGAGGAAATGCTTCAAAGTTCATATGTAACAATATTTGATTTCAGTTAGAATGCAAAGTATAGTGGCAGGCCTTACCATCAATTTTATAAAATTGACTAAATATATTTGAGATTTTTTGGGGGGGATGTTTTAATTTTATTAATATTCCTTATTTCTGTATTTTAAAACTATTCTGAGGTTAGAAAAAATATGAAAGGCAGAAAAAAATTGTGTTTTATCATGGGAAGCCATTAAGCACTGAAGTGTGTATATGCAAAGATATAAATAAGTGTTACAAATGCATTAACATTTAAGACAAGTCTGATAATCCTTTAGATTTTCCTCAGCAGGTAAAGAAACTGATGGCCATTACAAGTATCAAATAAATAATGAATAATCACAGGATTTACAGTACTATCCTATGTTCAAATCCATTAATTTAAACTCAATAACTTTTTTTTTAAATGCACACTTAGGGGAAAGCACTATTTAATGCATTTCAGAGAATACAAAATCAATTTATCTTTAATTAACAATCCAAATTCCTGTTATCAACTACCTGACATCCTTCCACTTTGCTTACTCTCATGAGTTAAAATTCAGCTCTTTGCCTACTCCACCACAGAATTCACATAGCCAAAGATAACTGATGGAAAACACAACATAATACTGACTATGTTATCATTAAATTCATGACCAATCTCAAGTGGGTCTAGTAGTACACAGTATCCAGGCCCAGCCTCTTTTTCTCCTTCATGTGACTATTTCTAATCTCTTCCTTTTCCTCATACTTTCATTTTTTAAAAATTTTTAAAGATTTTATTTATTCATGAGAGACACACAGAGAGAGGTAGAGACATAGGCAGAGGGAGAAGCAGGCTCTCTGCAGGGAGGCTGATGCGGGACTCAATCCCAGGATCCGGGGATCAGGACCTGAGCCAAAGGCAGATGCTCAACCACTGAGCCACCCAGGCATCCCTTCCTCCTACTTTTAATACCTCCTTCCAAAGTTCAGTCTTAGTTGCTGATTTCACTTCTTATCTCCCTCAGAGGAAAAAAAAATGAGCGAGTTAGAAAATGCAGTAGACTTACTATAAGATGACGCTCAATGAATTACACTCTAGTAGAAAACCTTCTGCTTGAAATCGCTATAACCTATTTCAAACTAATAAAATATGAGAATAGAATGGGATGTCATTCACATTATATAGGAAAGATAAAAGGATTTTGCAGATATAATTAATATCTTTAATCATTTTGATTTCAGTTAACCAAATGGAAGAGTATCTTGGGTGGGATTGACTTACCAAGATAACTCTGAAAGAGAGCAGAGGCCTTCTCTGAAGACAGAGATATCTCTGGTGCTAGCTTTAAATAAGCAAGCTGTCATGAGTTCTACAGCTGACAGGAAATTAATTCTTCCAACAACATGCAAGCTGGAAAACAGATCTCAAGTCTTAGGTAAAAAGCACAACCCTCATTGCTTGATTGCAGTCTGGTAAGACCCAAAGCACTAGACACAGTTAAACCATATCTGGACTTCTGACCCATGAAAACTCAGATAGTAAACATGTGTCATTCAAGCAGTTAGTTTATGATAATTAGCTATGCAGCAATAGAAAATTAATACAGATGAATACTTTTTAAAAATAGATCTTATTTATTTATTCATGAGAGACGCACAGAGAGAGGCAGAGACATAAGCAGAGGGAGAACCAGGATTCCTGTGTTGAGCCTGATGCAGAACTTAATTCTAGGACCCCAGGATCACGACTTGAGCTGAAGGCAGACGCACAAACACTGAGCCACCCAGATGCCCCACTTTTGATGACATATATACACCTCACCTGATTGTGAACCCATGTAGTTTGCTTTTCCTCTTATAATAGTGGATGGATTTTTCCTAAACATATTGAGGACAGAAGATTATATGCTAATGCCTTTCAGCTACTTAAGTACATTATTTGTGTGTGTGTGTGTGTGTGTGTGTGTGTAACATATATCACCTTCCTACTACATACCCATTTCTTTGCTCTCCTTCACAACAGTATACACATTTGAAGAAATTTACAGGTATATACTAACTTTTCTATCTGTTTTGAACTGTGTCTGATTAATACTTCACCCTCACAATCATTTAATTCACTTCTCTCTCACCATTCCACAAAAGTTGTTCTTATCAAGGTCAACAGTAACTTTCATACTGCTGTATCTGATGGTCAATTACTTTTTATCTTACATGGCTTATCAATAATACATAGCAGTGCTGACTCCCTCTTCCTTGAAACAGTTTATTCAGCTTCTAATACACCACATACTGATGATTTTTTTAATCACTTTAGTCTTCCCCCAATATCCTTTGCTATTTCTCCCTCATCCTCCTGATCTCTTAATATTAACATGCTCCCTTGATCATGGAACTTTATTTTCTCTATCGGCACTCATTTTTGTAGTAATCTCAAGTCTCATAGCTTTAGCTACTATCCACTTTCTGACAACTTCTAAATTAATTGTTTTAGCCTTGGCTTCTCTGCTGACCTCAAGACTTATGAATTTGACACCCTCCTAGAATATCTACTTATGTGTTCAGTAAAGATATCACACTTATTATCCACAGATCCACTGAGATCTACCTTCATAATACTGTAATACCTTTAGAATCTGGTCAATTGCTGCCACCTCCACACATGACATAATCCAATCAAAATCATCTTTCCCCTAGAATACCACAAGTATCCATTCCAGTTTCTCTGCTTCTATGCAACAACCAGAGTGATTCTTTTGAAACATAAAATGTCTCCTCTCCCTCTTCTGTCCCAATTCTTCTAATAGTTCCTTTTTTGTTCATAATAAAGGAACCTCTTTAATGGCTTTCAAAGTCCTTTATAATCAAGTTCCATTTTCTTTGAGACCTCAGCCCTTCATGTACTCTGCTCCAGCTACATTGGTGTCCTTGATTTACTGTTCACATGCCAGGCAAAATCTTGCCTTAGGGACATTACATTAGTTATCCCCTCTACCTGGAATATTGTTCCTAGATATCTATACCTCCTTTAAATCTTTGCAAAACATCTTGTTAATGAGGCTAACCTAGCCAATCCGTTTAAAACTGCAGTCTGCTATACAAGACTTTTAGCCCTTTTTCTTTATTTTTACCTTTATTTTTCCAATGAATGTATCACCTTGTAATGTGCTACATAACTTTGCTTTGCTTATTAATGTGTTTTAGCATTTGATAAGAATAACTAGCAAATAATAAGTTTTCAATATATTTGGTAAATGAAGAATGACTAAAAAGAATAAATTGATGAACAGTAAATATGAGGAAATTCAGCTTAGAAAAGTTCAGTAATTTTTTTTCCACAATAAGAATAGCAAAGCCAATATTCAAATCTAGTCTTTCTGGGTCCAAAGCCTGTGTTTTTCATACAATAAGTACATTAAATTTCAGGGTCTTGCACTAGATTTTGGAAATACAAAGATAATAGAACATAGTAATTAGACTCAGAAGTTAACAACATAGTGAAGATAAAATTTTTAAAAATACTAATTTCAGGGCAGCCCCGGTGGCTCAGCGGTTTAGCACTCCCTTCAGCCCAGGGCCTGATCCTAGAGACCCAGCATGAGTCCCACGTCGGGCTCTGAGCATGGAGCCTGCTTCTCCCTCTGCCTGTGTCTCTGTCTCTCTGTCTTTGTCTCTGTCTCTCTCCCTCTCTCCCCCTCTCTGTATCTCTCATGAATAAATAAATAAAATCTTTTTAAAAATACTAATTTCAGGGATCCCTGGGTGGCGCAGCGGTTTGGCGCCTGCCTTTGGCCCAGGGCGCGATCCTGGAGACCCGGGATCGAATCCCACATCGGGCTCCCGGTGCATGGAGCCTGCTTCTCCCTCTGCCTGTGTCTCTGCCTCTCTCTCTCTGTAACTATCATAAATAAATAAAAAAAAATTAAAAAAAAAATTAAAATACTAATTTCAGTTGTTTTTAGGTATTTTTAATAAGGTCTCCCCAGAAGCTCAGAAAAAAATGGGGAGTATTTACATACAGTTTCTAAAGATTAGAAGTTTACTAGCTGCTTGTAGCATATATAAGAAAGGGAACAGTATTTTTCAAAACATGAAATAAATAGAGATAGTGGGAAATTTAGGGAGAGAAGAGGAAGTGGAGAATATGGGGAGGTGACTTTATGAATGAAAAAGACAATGGACTCAAGACCTTCTATTTCAAAGGTTAGTCCAGTTAGCATAGTAAGTAATTATTGTGGTCAGGGATCAAAAATTCTGAACCATAGGATTTGGTTTTTCTGTCATCTCCCTAGAAGTCTCTGCAATAAATTACCCATAGCGTACATCAAGCAGATTTTCAACTTTATTACTATAAGAACTTTATCTCTGGTACCAACCTAACACTCTTGAATTGGTTTAGGATGGTGGAAGAATTTCATGGCTCTGTATTAGATGTCCACCTGAGAAACCTAGAATAATAGCATTGATCAAAATCCTTCCTTGGCAGCTTCTAACTTAAGTTTTAACCTAAAACTCCATCAGTGTCTTTCCACTCTGGTAATAAGAAATGGTGAGTTGGGGGGGTGGGGGGGAAGGGAGAGAGAAAAAAGGAGAGAGACATGAAACATCAATAAAAATGAAAATAAGAACTGAAAGTTTCTTAAAAATGAATATCAAGGTAAATGTGGTCTAACTACTTTAGGACTATCTCACATGATAGCCACCATTGGCCTCATTCCCTTGACTAATCAAGTGGGCAGAGAGGGAACTCTCTCCATGAGTTCATATTTTCCAAGAAAGACAATGCTATAACAAAGCCTGTACAATAATTTGTCTTCAGCTATTTATCTCTACTCTTTAATTGAGGAATGAAGCAAAGAGAATCTTGAATTTCTTATTTTAGTGAGTAGATAAATAAAGACATTGAAGCATATTGAACAGAAGGATGACATCTGATATTCATTTTATAAATATGGATGAAAGGGGAAGCAGAAAAATAAAGTTAATGTGGACACTAGGAGACCAATTTGGATCCTCTTTATTTTGATGAGAATTTAAATATAGGCAAACAACTAGGAGGAAAGAGACATATGAGGAATAAGAAAGGTCAAAAATTTGAAAGAAAAAACAAAGCACAAGGACAATTTGGATTATATTCAAGAGAGTAAGGAATTTAGGATTCTCAGAATTTGGCTTTGATAACTAGAATTATTGGGAAAGCAAGTTAGATGACATATTTCCAGGTGAAAGAAAAAGGTCAGAGTGCTTGGATCTCTTTACATGAACAACAGTTAATGTCTAGCAGTGATTAGTACTTTGTCAGGCTAAAAAACCAAATAGCAACAGCAAAACACACACACAAAAATCTGTTTTAATGTATTAATCACCTTGAATGAGGATATCAGCTGTCAGTTAAATAGAAAGATGATTAGGCTTTGAACATATTGGCCAATCTACTAATTTGCTGATCATCATCAGGCATTAGCTGGTTGCCAGACAACTACACGTTCCAACTGGGAAGATTCTCTCATGCTAACCAAGGATTAGATTATTTGACATCTTTTGGAAACTTCTCATATTATCTGAGGTCCTAGCAACAGATTGCAGTAATTTTACCTGAAGATATCTTAAAAGGTAAGTTAGTTTAAGTGATTGGGTTACTTTTAAAATTGCCATAATGGGGAGGAGGTGGGGCATAATTAAAAGGATAGTCCATTCCAATGGACTGAATATAAATATTTGCTGATTTTCCTGCATGGGTAATTGTAAGATTTGTGTGTTCATTCTTATAATTTGAAAAAAAAAAACCTGCCTATATATGTGGTCCATTTTAAAAAAAATAATTTTAGATATAACTTAGTGTGTCCTTTGAAATTTCATTTTTCCAAAGCTCAGGGAAATGTTATTTAAACATGAGTATTGCATCCATTTAAATAGCTATGAATTCTTCTTCTAGAATATCTTAAATTCTTAGGTTGGACTGTTCTCTGCTGTATATTTTTTAAGTGTTTATTTAAATTCCAGTTGTTAGCATACAGTGTAATATTACTTTCAGGTGTACAATATAGTGATTCAACACTTGCATACAACACCCAGTGCTCATCACAACAAGTGCACTCTCTAATTAATCCCCATCACTGCTTTAAATTCCTGTCACTTGCCACATCACAGTTTATCTACAGTATAGTGGAGTCGTCAAAAGTAATGTATAAGAATCAAAAGGCATGGGCTTGGATCTTTGTATGTGCCACTTACACATTGTGTGTAGCACAAAAATCATGTGTGGCATGCTTTTAGCTGCAAGTAACAAAACTACTGACTCAACAATTATTAATCTATAAAGAAATTTATTAACTTACATAATTAGGATCCCAGAGGTAGGTTAGTCTCCAAAGGTGCCCCTATTTACTGGTTCTAATATTCTCTCAATTATCCCTTCACATTTCCTCAAAAATCCCTGCATTAGGCACAGCAGTTCAATGATGTCATTAAGACCCAATAGAATGCTTATCCCTCAGGAACTCACTTCTTCTAGACATGAACAAAATAACAAATAGCTCTATCTACTACTAGTGCTCATCTTGTAATCACAAAAGTAGCTGCCACCTTGGAGTGAAACCAACACTAAATATCTGTAGGCCAGGAACAGAAAAACCTTGGACCCTTCGGACATCATTGAGCTACTGGTCAAATGAGCTTAGTTTTCTTCCGCTGGACTTGTAGCTATATAGGAAGCTAAAGTCCTTTATGGATCAAATCAATGTGAGGGCAGGGGTTTTTGCATTGCTACATACAAATTCTAAGTGGTAGATTCAGAAATAAAAACTCAAGTCTATGTGACTCCTCTGTTTCACTTTTAACCATTGTCACACAGTATCTATAAGCCATGATGCAAGAAACAGAGATATAAAAAGAGAAACTTAGCCCAAATACTAATTTTTTTTCAGATGATTAAATAATCTTTGGACACAAACCCACATTTAGGCCAGTATAAGTTGGCAAAGAAATGCCATGGAGTGCTCACTTTAGACTTAATTAGAACCAGCTCTTGAAACTTTGGAATGAGGTGATCTTCTGAAATACATGGTCATGTGGAGGAATGGTGGATTTTGTTTTATTTAAAAAAAAAAAAAAAGTTCTGGCAGAAAGATTTAAGGGGAGTGGAGAAGGGATGTGGAGATGAACAGCATTATCCACTAAAATGTGTGATCTTGTTATTTATTCTAGTCTTAATATTATAAAATGAGAATGACAATAAAATAGCAATAGCTGTTTCTTTGAATTCCTGTGACAATTAAATAAAATAATGTGTATAAAATACTCAAAGCAGGTACAACCTGAAAATTCAACCAATCTTATTAATTATTAGGTTTTTGTTCATTTCTGTCAACATTCTAAAAGAAATTAAAAGTGTGTAGTTGTGCTGGACTTCTCCAAATTCACTCTCCACTCTTGGTAAGTCTTCTCTGCATCTCATGATCTTGGCTCATGCTATCTACATCCTTGAATTCCATTGTTCTGTATCTTCTGGCTAGGTTTGATCAATGTGAGACATTGACAAATCAGAGGAAAGGAGAAGAGAGAACCTGGAAGTATTTACTGCCCAGGTTTTATCTCTTTAAGTTTTCATAAATTGATTACATTCATCTATCAAAACTTGCAGTTCCTCTCTGATTATTTCCAACAGAGATATCTTTTTCAGATTGCAGTAGCCACTCTATTCCCTTGCGTCTTTGCCCAAAGGGTTTGTACAGTTACTTCTGTTGCTGGTGTTGGGGTAACACTGTATTATGCCCTGATGGTCTCCTTGAACTAACTACATCTTTGCTTTACTAAGCTCTCCTCAAATTACCCATTTGAGTGTATATTACATTTGTTGATGCGACTCTGACTGATACTATTACTTGCATTACTTTTTCAATTTTCTAAAAGTCAATTCTGTTTTTATTGCTACTGGTGGTAGTTTTAATTTTGATATTGTATGCTTATTTTTTCAAAGTTTCCTTATTTCAAATCAATGATCATCTCTGTATCCTCTGTCCCTACAGTACTTTGCATCCTTTTCAGTGGAGTCATATCTTCTTGGGTCTTAATGAGATCTTTCTTTAAAGAAAGAAATTTAAATTTTTCTTCTAGTTTCTGTAATGAATAATTTTCAGAATTTGATCCTTCCTCTGAATACTCAGGGAAAAGTTTTCTTGTTTGTTTGTTTTGTTTGAGTTCTTTGTTGGTTGGTTTTTAGTTTGTTGTATACATTTTGATAGATATCATTGGCATAAGTGTATCATGATTATATATATTTTGACTGTCCTTTCATTTCAAGACTTTTCATAGTGAGTAATAATATCCTTTAAGAAATTGGTAAACAAAAAAACTCCTATCACCAACCTGCCTGGCACTCATAGCACATGTGTATAAAATGAACTCTACTGGTTAAATGATGTTCCACAATATGAAATCTCCCAGCTGAATGTGCTCTACATAGAACCTACTTTCTGGTGAGACTGCCACAAGAGGTGTCTGACTTTGGCACAGCACCATGTAGTTTGGGGACCGGCATCAGCCATTCAAGGTCTGAAGTTAGTGGCTAGCTGCTGAGTCAGTGAGATTTTCACTGGGGCAGTCCTAGATGGTGTCAAGAATTAGCTTCTGAGTGATAATCTACCAATTCTGATTTACTGTTTTGGAAATTCTGAGAACAATATACTTTAAAAACATGTTTTTTTTAATTCTTATTAAATTGACTCTTTTATCAATTATGAATTCTGACCATCACCATGGATCTATTTTTTTTAATTAATGCAAAACCAAAACTCAATCTTTCCAGATACTATCTTTGCCAACAAACAGGTCGTGAAGATCTACTTTGACCTAATTCCATACATGCTTAGTAGCATTTCCCTAATGAGATTTTTAAAAAGATTTTGTTTATTTATTCATGAGATACACAGAGATAGAGATAGAGACAGAAACATAGACCTAGAAAGAAGCAGGCTCCAAGCAGGGGGCCAGATGTGGGACTAGATCCCAGGACTCTGGGATCACATAAGACCCCAAGGCAGATGCTCAACTGCTGAGCCACCCAGGCATCCCTCCCTAATGAGACTTTTGATCTGATACTATAATGGCATGCCTATTAGTTAGCCCAATTTCTTATGTCCAACAGGCATTTCTTTCCCATTATGCCTTTTTGCTGATCAGAATTGCGATATTATATCCATCTTCCTGATCCTTAACACTGAACTGATGAAACATCTTAAAAATTACAATTCCTTGGATGCATTGATTTGAGGGAATAATGTCTTTCCTTCCCTTTAGCAATTCTTTTGGCGAAAACTGTATCATTCAACATTTGTATCCTCCTATATCACAAATTCTTTGTCTCTCCTTTCTCAACCTCCCAACACAGCATTTCCCTGAAATCCCCCTTCTCAAATCCTCCTATCCCTCAATATCTCTAACTCCCTCTCAGGATTAGAGTTTTGAATGAATAGAGGAAGAATAGCATGGATGGCAGACAGAAATAAAGGCTAATAACTTACCTTCTTCAGACAGCTGACCAGAATGTACTACTAACTTTAGTTAAGCAAAACCTTGTGTCTCTAAGACAAAGACATTAAAGGAAAAAACAGATACAGTATTGTTCTATCTGCCGGTTGGTGGGTCTTGCTAGAAAGGAAAGACAAGTTTGTTTCTAAATGAATTTCTCCATTCAGCTTTATTTGCCTTGAATTTATTGAAAATTCTTCATAAATCTTATGTATATATAATATGTATAAAGGATATATGCAATATAGTATATGTATTATTATATATTTATATATACATTTTTATTATCACGTTTATCATATTATATATGTATACATATGTACAATAAGTATATAAGACTAAATGTCTTGTGTGTATTAGTTTCCTAGAGCTGCCATAACAAATTATATAAACTGGGAGGCTTAAAATAGAAATTTATTTTCTCATAATTCTGGAAAATGGAAGTTTGAAATCAAGGTATTGCAAGGCCACATTTCCTGTGAAGTCCCTTGTAGCTTCTGGTGATTGCTGATAATTTTTGGCTTTCCTTGATTTCCAGCTTCCATTATTTCAATCTGTCTCCATCTTCACACAGCTTTCTGCCATATGTCTCTTGTCTCTATGTTCCAATTCCCTCTTCTTATAAGGGCACTAGTCATATTGGATTTAGCTGCTCACTCCACCCCTACTTAGTATGATTTCATCTTAACTTGCTCACATCTGCAAAGATCATAATTCCACAATTACATCTGCAAAGATGCTCTTTCCAAGTAAGATCATACTCACAGGTTCCTAGTGAATTTATAGTAGCCTGATGGACATTAATTTGGATGGAACACTATTGAACTCAATATAGCATCTAAATTTTAGTTTCTACCTTCACTTCTGGCTTTATCTTATTTTCTTACCCTATACCCTTTGCTATAATTCATTCTAAAATTTTAAATTTTATGTAACTTTGAAACATGGATCTTTGTAAGATTCATTGACCCTGCTTTGTTTTAAAATTTTGAAGTGTAAGGTAGAAATAAAAATTTTTAAAACATCAATTAATCTTTCAATCTTCTCAGATTCTTCCAAAGGACTGGTTATGAATCTTCTTTTCATTGATAATATGATTTTTATTTTTATAAATTAGAAATAATATTTTATTTCACAAGCATGCTTTTATTTTAATCATATAATGAGTGCTAAAATATATTGTCCAAATTCTGGTCATAGACATTCAATAATGACTTTTAAAGGTTGAACCACAAATCATGGCTCTCACATTCATAAGTCCTTAGTCTTGTATGTACAATGACTTGTTGCCTTTCCCAGAACTGTCAAGTATAAAAAAGCAAAATCAGTTTTTAAACATTGCTTATACACCATTTCTTGATTTATCCAATTTCCATGTTGTCTCTTTTTTGTCAGCATTGCCTTGAAATATTCAAAGA
The DNA here is from genome assembly GCF_053574225.1 of Canis aureus. Lineage (NCBI taxonomy): Eukaryota > Metazoa > Chordata > Mammalia > Carnivora > Canidae > Canis > Canis aureus. The sequence goes on from NC_135635.1 coordinate 30,317,039, forward strand.
TTTTTCTTTGAATACTCAAAACTTCTTTATTGATATATCAGGCATTAGTATTTACAAAATTGTCATATATATAGCATACTGTGGAATAGATTATTTAATCTGGCTAAAGTTATTTTTTTATTTTAATTTATTTCAACCAAAAGAGAAAAAATAATGTATATAAATATTCTGTAACATTTGGGGGAGGTTATTATATATAAGGATTTTCTATATTATAGGTATATGCATATATATTTATAAATATATAATTTATAGCTTAAAAATAGAATATTAATAACTTTCAAACCTGCCCTGAGCTTTTTCCAGATTGCATTACCTACCCACAAAGTAATATTCTGAATTTTATGTTGTGTTATTTGCTTTCTTTATAGTTTTTCCATATATATGTGAATAATTTTTTAATATATTTTCAATTTTCTTAATTTTAAAAAAATGTATGACTGAAATAATACTGACTAGATTCAAGTGGCATGTTTTTCCTCATACTTAACATTATTTTAGAGGAAAAATCTATGTTGATGCATATGCTATGGTTGATTCATTTTTCATTATTTTATAGTGTCCCATTGTATATTTTCAACCTTATGTCCACTATCTCTTTATCTTTTTGCATGCTGAGAGATTTTAGGGTTGTTTCTTTTTTCTAATTTTTTTGCTATTACAAAACAATGCTTATTTGTTTTTTTGGGGTTTTTTTAAAGATTTTATTTATTTTTTCATGAGAGAGAGAGAGAGGCAGAGACACAGGCAGAGGGAGAAGCAGGCTCCATGCAGGGAGCCTGATGTGGGACTTGATCCCAGGACCCTAGGATCATGCCCTGGGCCGAAGGCAGGTGTTAAACCACTGAGCCACCCAGGGATCCCCAATAATGCTTATTTGAATATCATTCAATATGTCTCCTGATGCACATATGCAACTATTTCTCTAGGAATAATGTCAATGAAAATTTTCCGTCACTGCATATGTTCATATTCAAATTACTAAATAATGGGGAACAATTTTGAACATCGATTTACCAATTTACAGTTATATCAGCATATGTATTCATATTCAATTTTCTATATAGCTCCATGTTTTCATCGACACTAGCATACCTTAGTTTTATTTTGGGTCATTTGATGAATGTTAAATGGAATCAATGTGATTCTTATGCTGTATTTCTCTGCTAATAATATAGTTGATATGTTTTCATTTTAGCCATTCTAACAACCTCTTTTATGAAATGCCTTTTGTTGTTTATTTTGGGGAGTGCAATTTGTATTTCTTTATTTAAGACAGCTTTATAGATATTCTGGATGCTAATCTTTTGATATTATGTGCTTTGCTATTATTGTTTGTCATTTAGTGTTTTTTTTTTTCTTTACTGTCTTAATGGTATATTCTGATGAAGATAATTGCATAATTTTAGGAATATATTAGTTCCATTAATATTGTTTTGTGATTAGTATGTATTTGTATGTATGCATTAATTATAATCCTCCAGGTTTGAAATTCCTCCAAGTTTGAAATTTCTACTTATTTAGAACTATGTTTACTTTGTTTTCTTTATATAAATTCTATATGTTATAAATGATATGGCACTCAGCGATAATAATTTGAAAGCTTATTTTTCATATTTAAGAACTTTATCTATTTAGAATTTAGTTTCAATTTCTTTTTTTAAAAATGGTTTCAATTTCTTTTTTTTAAAACCCCTAATATTGGGTAATTGTCAAAACACCATTTATTTTTTATCCTACTTGTCTTGTTCCACTTTCACATAATGTGTTTCATATTTGTGTGCTTCTATTTTTCAGGCCTCCATATTCTTCCATATTTTTCTGAGGTTGGTATGTTACTCCTGTACCTATTCCATTCTAATTTAATTTCAGGGGCTTTATAACATATAGAGATACCAATTATGTATCCCTGCTCAATTTCCTTCAAATAAATATTGATTCTTCTTGGATATTTGCTTTTTGATTAAAGTCTTGAAATTAACGTGGAAAGATTCCTGAAAAACTTACAGAATCTTTATTTTAATAGTATTGAATCTAGTAATCAATTTGGGAAAAATTGAAATCTATAATCAGGATATTTTATCTTTTATCATAAATATGTTTATCCTCAGAAATTAGGCCATCATTACGATATTCTGATAAAAAAAGATATTCTGATCAAATATTTAACTTTATTTCAAAGTAACATTTTAATTTCATGTAGTTTAAAAATTTCATTTCATTTTATTTATTTATTCATGACAGACACAAAGAGAGAGAGAGGCAGAGACATAGGCAGAGGGAGAAGCAGGCTCCAAGTAGGACCAGTGTGGGAATTGATCCCCAGCTCCCTGGCTTCCAGGATCACGCCCTGAGCCAAAGGCAGATGCTCAACTGCTGAAGCACCCAGGCATCCCATTAATTTCATATTTTTAAATTTCATTTGAGTTTTATAGAAAAATTGTTGATTAATATCATCGTAACTTCATTTATTAAAATAAATAACTAAATACTTGTAGATTTTCTAACAGAAAGTCAAAGCCCCTAGAAAAATTGACCATAAGATTCTGCTTTTCCAATTTTTATTTTTTTCTTTTACTATATTATTGCATACATTATGACAACCAGTATATTTTCCATTATAATTAATATTGTTTTTCTTTATTTTAAATATAAATAATTTTGGTATTTTAACATTTACATTATAGTTGATTTATGTTTTCTACTGTATGGATAATCCATGTTATTAATGCTACATTATATTAACTATAATTATGCCTATTGCTACAAATATACTTGTCTAATTTGTATGTTACCCATTTCTTGGTTAGTAATTACCTGATACTACTCTTTGACCTCAACCTTTTTTAGTTCTTATGGTTTAGGCATATATTCTATAAACAACATAGAGTTAATTGATTTTAATAGGAAAAATGTACTTCTTTATAATAATTACATTTACTAAAATGAATCATTACTGAAACATATCTTATTTTTACCACTTTTTGTACTATTTTACTTCTATAATTTCTCTTTTGTGGTTTACTTCCTTTCCTCAGTCCATTTTCCTTCTCAACATATTTAGAATTTATGCACTCTATTGTTTTTTTTAATAGTACAGTAGCAATTTAAACATGCATATTTTGCTTAAAAATATATGTGTAAAGTAAACCTGTATATTTATTCTATTTCAATCAATATAAAATATTATTTTTGCAGAAAGTGCTTCTTTCTGCCTTCAGTTCTGGCATGATCCCGGGGTCCTGGGGTCAAGTCCTGCATAAGGCTCCCCGCAGGGAGTCTGCTTCTCCCACTGCCTATGTCTCTTCCTTTTTCTTTATGTCTCTCAAGAATAAATAAATAAAATCTAAAAAACAAAAACAAAAAACAAAACCCTATCCTATTTAAACCAATGTATTATGTATTTAAGGGATCATTGGTACAGAATGTTAACATGTATTCACTATTACAGATGAAAATGTTATCAGTCTGCTATGGACTATCTGGAAAAAAATACAGCAAATACATTGACTAATACAGAAATATAGGAAATATTTCCTTTAAAATCAGGAACTGTTATGGAAGTTCACAAATCACTTTTTCTGCTTAATATTGTATTAGAGTGTTTACTTGAGTCAACAACAAAAAAGTAAATAACTAGATTAATAACAAAAAGATTTGGATACAAAATAATACCATCATTAATTGTATATATTTGTCAACATAAATGTTTTTTTTTAATTTTTTTTTAATTTTTATTTATTTATGATAGTCACAGAGAGACAGAGAGAGAGAGAGAGAGAGGCAGAGACACAGGCAGAGGGAGAAGCAGGCTCCATGCACCGGGAGCCTGACGTGGGATTCGATCCCAGGTCTCCAGGATCGCGCCCTGGGCCAAAGGCAGGCGCTAAACCACTGCGCCACCCAGGGATCCCACATAAATGTTTTTAAATGCAAAAAAAATGATTTGACTTAGAAACTGAAGCAAGAGAGTTTTATATAACACCATTACACAAATCAACTCTATTGATGTTCAAAAAAGGCAAACGGTCAGTAAATATAACTATTTCAGATTGAAATATTCTGATATAATATCACCAATGAAATGAAAACTAGTCCTTAGAGGTGAAAAAAATGTTAGATATTACAATCATATTTGGCCCTCTGACTCAGTTCAATTCTACTTGACCAAAAACAAACAAACAAACAAAAACGTTTAAAAAGCACATTGAGTAGGAGGGAGAGAACCATAATAAAGAAGGTTGAGAAACATAGAATTAAAATATGATGCAGTAACAAATCTAAAAATCTCACTAGCTTAGAACTCAAGGATGATATTATTTATGCTACAGGTTTGCACAAGTCAGATCAAGCTTTCAGCTCATTGTGTTCATTTACAAATAATAATATCATCTACTAAAATAACAACAAATGATGTGATTTAAAATATCAACAACAAATAAAGGAACCCAGGAATAAATATTGTGACGGATATTTAAGGCCTTTACAGAAAAGCTTTTAAAAAATATCATTAAAAAATTAACAACAAAATGTCCATAAGAATGCAAGTATCCATCAATTTACATATAGATTTCATCAATAAAAAAAAACCTAACACACACGTCTAATAATTTGAGAAGTTGACCATAAAATAGCTATATTAGGACAAAATATCAAAAATAGCCAGGTTTCTCTTGAAAAATAATAAGGTGTGGGAATTTACTCTGTCAGATATCAAAAGCATTTTTAATAAAACTCTGTTAATTAATTCAGTGTGGTCTTGGCACAGGGATAGAGACCATTAGATCAGAACCTAGTCACTCTGTACTTGGAAACTTATAGTACAAGGAAAGTGTCAGGAAAAGAGTAATAAATGGGATACTACTGGGGCATTATTTATTTACTATTATTTACTAGTACTGAGATAATACTTATTTGAAGGAAAAAATGGAATTGGTTTTCTATCTCACATCAAAACAATAAATAAATTCTTGGGGATCCTTGGGTTGCTCAGTGGTTTAACACCTGCCTTCAGCCCAGGGCATGATCCCGGAGTCTTGGGATCAAGTCCCAGATCATGACTGCTTCTCCCTCTGCCTGTGTCTCTGTCTCTGTCTCTCTCTCTCTCTGTCTCTCATGAATAAATAAATAAAATCCTTAAAAAAAAACAATAAATAAATTCCAAGTAGAGCAAGAGATAAACAATGAGAAGAAAATTTTGCAAATTTAGAAGGAAAATTTGCAAATGAAAATTTGCAGAAATAAAATAATAGATTTAGGACATTGGGTCAGGACAATACTTTATATAAAATACTGTTATATGAGGGAAAATTAATGGTATATGAAGGAAAATATCAATAAATTTGCTACATTAAAATCAAGTTTTGTTATTCATGGAAAGCCTCTGCAGAGATAATTAAATGGCTAGGTAGAACTTGGGAGAAACTATTTGCAATGAATGTAACCATAAAATAATTTAGTATGTAAAGCAGAAAACATTCCTTCAAATCAATAAGATGAGCATCCCATTCAAAAGAAGTAAAGGACTTTTGAACAAACTGGCAGCAAGCATGTCATAAAAGTGGAAATAAGAATGACCAATCATCATATGAAAACCACCTCAGGATTAGAGAAATGCCAATTAAGACCATGTTAATATAATTTCAAGGTTGACAAATATTTAAAAGTCTGTTGGTTTTAGTGTTGCTAAGGATATGGAACAATAACTTACACACTACTGGTGGAAATGAATAATATTTACAAAGCTAGTCATGGAACTATTTCTATAAGCTAGGTCAGACATGTTGAACTATACAAATAAGAAGTACAGATTCCAGAAATATGTTAAGCCAAAAGTATGAATCTAATCCTTCCTAGGTATTAAATTCTATTTTTAATCAATCAATATTCAAGGGGACCCATACACTATGCATGGGAATGTAAATTGGTAGAGCTACTATGGAAAACAGAATGGAGGTTCCCACAAAATTAAAAATAGAACTACCATAAGATCTAGCCATTTCACTTCTAGTTATTTATCTGGAAAAAAATAACACATTAACTTGAAAAGATATGTGTACACCTATGCTGCTTATTGCAGCATTATTTACAATTGCCAAATACAGAAACAACCTAAGTGCCCATTAATGGATGAATGTATAAGGAAGATGTGATACAACACACACACACTGTCTCTCCATCTCTCTCTCTCACCCTGCACAATGGAATACTCACCAGCCATAATAAAGGATATAATCTTGCCATTTGTGACAACATGATGGACTTTGCTATACTAAGTGAATAAGTCAGAGAAAGACAAATACCATATAGTTTCACTTATATGTGGAATCTAAAAACAAACAAGTGAACAAACAAAACACTGATATATGTGGTGAAGAGATTAGTGGTTGCCAGAAGGGAAGGGGATGATGGGGAGGTAGCTAAAAGGCTGAAAAGGATTGATTGTATGGTGATGGATGATAACTAGACTCATTGTGGTAATCACTCCGTAGTATATACAAATATTGAATTATTATGTTGGATACCTGAAACTAGTATAATGCTATATACTTTAAGAAAAAATATCCAATCATTAACCAACCTTCACTTTTCTTCTGTTATTTAAAATATATAGCCTTTTATTTTCTAATTCCTTGGGTATTTGAGTTGTCTATAAGAAGTATATTTATCTCTTAAATGTAAAATGCATGGGCCTGAAAACAAGGCTCAAAACTTGGATTTGGATTCTGCCCCAGTTCCTTAGACTACATACGGAATAGAGACTTTGGGTGGTCTCATTGCATACCTTGTAATTAAAATACAAGCCTATGTGGTATTTAAAGCAGGTGTGAGCTCAAACTGTTAATTGCACTATAAATTCATGCTCTTGCACCTGAAGAGGATTCATTTGTATGCACATTTTCAAACATATTACAAAAGAATTACCAACATATGCTGTATATTCTGTGCCATTAAGTCACAGAACAGGCAACAGCCATTCGCCAATGTAAGTGTGGTGCAGGTGTTAAGTGGAATCACAGATGTGATATGACTGAGGAAATACTGTAATTCAGGGCAGCAAGTAGACTTATTTCCTAGAAACTTTCTTCCAAACTGTTCTAAAGCATAAGATCATGCAACTGAAGATACAATAAAGATTGCATTAAAGGAAGACAAATTAAAAGATAGTTAAAGAGCAGGAAATTCACCTCCATAAGGTTGGAAGTTACAATTTTCTTTTGAGGTCTTGAACTATACCTTGAACTTTGATAAAAGTTGGATAAACCTGTTTATCACCAGGAAAGCAATCATTTCTCCAGGATATCTTGATATTAGATGTTTAGATGTTTACGCCTATCTGTTACATCAAAGGTCTGCTCCAGTAAAAGGTAATGAACCCCGAAAATCATTACATGGAAAACGTTAAATTCACTCTAGTTATCTTTAATACAGTATTTATAGTAGGTTGAAATGTAATGAAACTAGATTTATGAAAAAGTTAAAAATTCAAATGATTGTGAATCCTTTAAGAAGTGTAGACTATAAAAACTAAGATAAGATATTCTTTAGACGTAAGATTTTGCCCTTTTAAAATTTCATCAGGTCTTAGCCAATGACCTATTAAGACCCTAAACTCTTTGTGGAAATTTTAGGGCAGAATCCTGTGTATTGGTGTTAATCTCTGTGATGTTACTTCAGGAATATATTTGGGCAAGAGAAACATATGTTGAACACTAAACCCAGAGTTGATTTGATAAAAGTGATAACATAATGACCTTTGCAGTTTACTACAGGGAGACAGCTTGTTGAGGAGAGTCAATAGCATACTTAATTATCAAATAATTAAAATGCAAGTAAATATAAGTAGATATTATGGATATCAAAGAGGAAAGAAAAACTAATATGAAACAAACCATGTCATATGAATTTCATGTTAAAGTTTTCATGGTCTTGTTAACAAGTCTGTTAGTTAATTTTATGTGTCAATTTAGCTGGACCATAGTGCCAGATATTTGGTCAAATATTATTCTGTCTGTAGATTCTGAATTGCCAGCCTTACAATTGCATGAGATAATTCACTAAAATAAATCTCTCTTATGTATATATGCATCCTGTTCCTTCTGTTTCTTTGGGGGAACCCTAATATATATAATGTGTGTTTGAAGCAAACCAACTGATATACAGCATGCATGTTTTGACCTCATGCAAGCTAAAAGTAAGAAAAAGGAAGTATAAATATATAGAGAGCATAGAATGAGCTGGTATGAGTTGGTGATGAGTGTGATATAGATTTGAATGCACTATAATGAATAATCCAGGTTCATAGATCTCTTTGCCAAAAACCAAATCACACTTCCCAACTGTGTATTGATCATAGAGAATCCCTAGGTCTATCCCAGATAAAAGTCACATCCCCATTCTAGAGTTCACTTAAGTTACTAAGAGATAGTTGTGTAGGAAGAAAATATCTTTGTATGCTACTAAGCATTTGAAACTGTCAGCATGTCTTTAGAAAATGACCATATTTAGAGCATATCAGCAATAAATGATTATCTGATAGGTTAAGTCAGATAGAAAAAAACTAACAGGTATGGAGTATGACCTATTTAGCTAAAAGGTTCTGTGAAAGATAGACAAAGCCACTAAAAACCCAACAGGACACAGTAATTACCAGATCACAAATACAAAAAAATTAAAAATTAAAAAAATTAAAATTATTTAGCCATATGTATATAGTAAACATGCTGTCATTTTGAGCGGTAGGAGAATTTGATATTTGATTACTGTATTAAACCAAGACCAGGGGTTCAAATGATAAGAGAGCCCAGTTTCTTTCTCTCCATTGGCTCAATTCTTTATGCTGGCTTGTTACTAAGACAGGCATTTATTTCTCTTACTGCTGTAAAGACATGGGATTAAATTCACCTTGCATTCTTTCCACTTCAAATCTCATAAGAGAAAAATAAGAATACCTTTTAGACACATTTTGTTTCTTTTTCTTAAATTTTATTTATTTACTAATGAGAGACAGAGATTGAGAGAGAGAGGCAGAGACACAGGCAGAGGGAGAAGCAGGTTCCATGCAGGGAGCCCAATGCAGGACTTAATCCCGGATGCTGGGGTCACGCCGTGAGTGGAAGGCAGACGGTCAACCACTGAGCTGCCCAGGTGCCCTGACACATTTTGTTTCTTACTTATTTTAAAAGTATAACCATATGATGACTATCACTTTACTGGATTTCTAAATGATAATCTCATTGGTCTAATCTTGGAAACCATCCTTTACCAGACAGGAGTGGAGCCCTTTCTAAAGAACAAGGACTAAAAAATGAAGGGAAGAGTTCACAAATAGAAGCTTGGAGAGGGTTTTCTGAAGAAAGATAATGGGATACTGAATTGTTATACATAGATTTTCCATTTGAAAATTAATAAAATATAATTGCATAATACTAGGGCCAAGTTGAATATAATTTAACATATCTTTGATGATTCAGAAAGCATTTTCAGCTAGAATAGTATATGAATATTATTGCACAAAAACTGCACAGTAGAGAATCACTAATGGTTATAGAAATATCCTATTACCAAAAAAAAAAAAAAAGTAAAGGTCAATAAGGGATTAATTGTACAACAGTAGTAGCAATTTAACTAAACTCACTTATACGCACAAAGGAAATGTCATATATAGGGATATAAGGACATACATACAATGCTATATTTTAGGTGAAATCTGTAGTAAATCAAGGATATTTCATTTCAAAAACATTTGTGGAGACGTGAAATGACTAGGCACAGTGTTAGGTGTGAGCAGCAGAATTGCCATCTCCAGGAGATGGCATTCTAGGTGGGAAGATGAAATGTTACACACAAAAATATAAAAGAGAACAAATGTATACAAAATTACATCTGTATAAGTGGTATTAAAGTATAAGTGAAGTAGGATTTGGAATGTAAGTAAGCGTCTTTGGTTGGGAGGATCAATTTACGTGAAATTGGAAAAATTTGGATGTTCATAGATAAAAGATTTACAACAGAGAGAAATTCAGATTAGATAACATTTGTGAAAGTCTGTTGACTTTCTGTTAAGATTGTTACCAGCTTATCTATAATCTTATGTGAACATAAGATTTTAGTTTAGAAAACTTTTGAAATTTGATTACATATTATAAAGCCACATCTAGTTGTCATCATTCTGTCCCTCATTCAATATTTAGAATTATTTTCTTGGGGTGCATGGGTGGCTCAGTGGGTTAAGTGTCAGACTCAGGTCATGATTCCAGGGATTCGAGATCAATTCCTGCATCAGTCTCCATGCTCAGCAAGAAGTCTGCTTGAGATTCTCTCTCTCCCTCTCCTTCTGCCCCTCCCTCCATACTCTCTCTCAATAAATAAATCTCTAAAAAATTATTTTCTTAAAAATTACTTTTTAATTGATGATAAAAGGTCAGAAGATCCTAGGAAAAATATTTAACTTTTGCAACTATCATGAGGAAAGTACACTTAGTTATCTAATACTGATTAAAATAATCTCTTCTGTCTTAATTAAATCTAAGCTCTTAAATTTTACTTTATTCAATAACAGTTGAATTCACATTGAAAATACAGAATGAAATTTGAAGTAACCTAATTAAACTCTTTATTCTTTTCTTTATTTAACTGCCTTCATTTTTCCAATTTTTCCAGTTTCCATTAAAACATCAAAATATAAGTAAATGTTATTAATTTAATAAAATCTTAAAAATATATAAAAAAGGAAAATCACTAAAATAGTTCAATCTTTTTGTTCCTGTTATTGTACAATTATATGAAGTACACACAATAAAAAATACTTCATAAATTTGAATACATAAAACATTTAATAAGAGATGTGTGACTGCAAGCCTCTAAGATGTGTTCCTCAATGATCCCCACCTACTAATATTTTCACATTTGTGTAATTCTCTCTTATATTGAATTAGGGTTGCTATGCAATTAATAGACTAATTTATAAAAGTCAAAGCAACTTCTTCCATGCCATGAGGACACCCAAGCAAGGTACAAGGAATCTCCTACCAACAACCAGCAAGATACTCAGGCACTGAGACAACATCATTTCAGTGAGCTTCCTTGTAAGCAGAACCTTCAGCAAAAGTCAAGGCCCCAGATGACTGCAGCCCTAATCATTACCTTAACTGAAACTGCTTGTATGACCATAAGCTGGAACCGCATCACTAAGTTACTCCAAAATCCTGACCTTCAGAAATTATGTTATATAAATGACTGTGTTTTTAGTTGCTAATTATTTGTAAGATTTTATTTATTCATGAGAGACATACACACACAGAGAGAAAGACAGAGATACAGGCAGAGGGAGAAGCAGGTTCCACACAGGGAGCCCAACGGAGGACTCGATCCCAAGTCTCCAGGATCACCCCCTGGGCCATCCAGGCTGCCTAGTTGCTAAGTTTTGAAGCATTTTGTTACCCAGCAATGAATAACTAATAAAACATGGCTATAAAATGATTAAGAAACAATGATATTCCTGATATGCGGAAAATGGATATGACTAGACTCCTAGGACACTCTTAAGAGCAACAAGCATTTCTCAAATATGGTTCAGTATTATATTGTTCTATAGATGCCCTAATAGGTATAAGAGCAGTGTAAGATTTGGTTGTGACTAGATTGAGAATGGAGAATACACACATAGGAAAGTATTAGAAACAATTGATTTTATTTTGGAGAGACAGATTTATGAAGTAGGTAGCATTCTGGAGAGGAAAAAAAGCAGAAAGCTGAGATGAGCCAGGGAGGATGTCAATGAAATTTGAACTGTTTTTGACAAATGTGTAAGATTTTCACAGAAGGAAAAAAAAAAGAGAAAAGATATTCCTCTCTAGGAGAATGTTATAATCAGAGTTATAATGGTGGAAACAATATGTAAACAGTCATAGAAATATTATTTTTTTTCTGTAGTAGAAACTCTGACTTGGGGCATAGACATAAATATAGATTGATAGAACAGGTCTTCCAGAAAGGGTCTGAATGCCAAGCAGAATATTCTGATTTTAATAGCATTCAGGGGACCTACAAATGATCTTAAACCGTGAATACACCTTGACATTTCCTCTTGTAGGGAATGAGGCTTACTATTGAGAGAACATATTAGATCATTGTACAACCATAATTCTTAGGAAGTTCCTACTTATCTTGAGCTGAAATTTGTCTTCCATTAATTTCCACACTTGCTTGTACTTATCTAGCTCAAAAGAATTATCGGGGAATCATACAAACTTTGTATTGAAAAGAACCTTGAATCTGATCTATTCCAACTACTCATTTGATTCTCATAAATCCACATAACATATGGCCATACATCTCATGCTTGAATACTCCCTGTGATAGGTTTTCAACCAGTTCTTCAAGCAACTGTATTTATTTTTAGACAGTGTGACAACAAAAAGTTTGCCTACAACTATGCTTGTCTATAAACATAGATGCCAGTTTTAGATCTTCAGATCACAGCCAATTTAAACAAAGTCTAATCTCTCAATCTTATGTGAACCACATAAGATGTTATTATTTTAAATATTTTATTTATTTAATTATTTGAAGAGGAGGGGAAGGCAGAGGGAGAGTGGGAGGGCGAGTGAGTCTTAAAGCAGACTTGTGCTGAGTACAGAGCCCAACTCAGGGCTCAATCTCATGACCCTGAGATCACTACACCAAAACCAAGAGTTGGTAGCTTACCTGACTGTACCACCCAGGTCCCCCAATATTTTAAGTATTTAAAGATGGCCTGCTTCCCTTGGAAATGGAGGATAGAAACAAGCATGGTATGGTTTGAAGTCCCTTCAATACTGTGCCCAAACTTCTCTAAGTTGTTATATGTCTACAGTATTTTAAAAATAATTCACAGATTGACAGTAACACTCCAATATGGGCCGTCTAGTATAGAGTAAGGCAGTGCCATTGTTTTCTTGTTTGGAATATATATTCATTTCTCCTTGAAATTCTTTAAGCTTTTTTGGTAACACTGTCATAATTGAGTTTGTTTGCAAAATTCACATTATCTCTTTTAAGTGTGCTGTATCCCTGCCACACCTCACCATCTTTATTTGTGTTCTGTAAGATCTAACAGGTCACTCATGTCCCTCAACTATATCAGGTTACAATGATACAACTGGGCAGCTTACATTTTGGTATCCGAGATTGTCTTCCTGTGTGGTCGAGAATTCTTATATTATTACTGTGACTGCTTTCACTATTCCAATGAAGAAACTGAAGCCTCATAAAAATTTTACTTGACTAAGCTAATACTTTTTGCAGAGCTAGCAGAGTAACTCCAACCTTGTAATTGTTTTTTTTTTTTTGTAATCATTTTTAGTTTTTCCACTAAATGTACATTATCTATATGAGGCATACGTAGTTTTTCCCTTATCAAAAACAATAGCTCGTTGCCTAGCTTTTCTCACCCATTCCCCTGTATTGTATCACAGCTTTAGTTTCTCCATCCAGAATTTTTTAATCATTGCTTTGTTCTCTGTCCCTATAAATTTGCCTTTCCCAGACAATCACATAAATCATGCAATATACAGCCTTTGAATCTGTCTGATTTGTCTCATTTCACAGAATATGATTGAGATTCATCTATATATTTTGTATGTACATATAGTTTCTTCCACTTTATTGCTAAGTGGTGTTCCATTGTACAGATGTACTATGATTAGTTTACATATTCACCAATTAATAAACTGGTTGTTTCCAATTTAGAGTTATTATGAATAAAGCTGCTATGAACATTCTCATACAGGTTATTGTACAAATATATATATTTTCAGTTACCTTGGATAAATATCATGAGTAGTATTTTTAATTAGTACATTAAGTTTTTTTCATAAGAAATGACCAAATTATGTTCCAAAATGGTTATAATAGTTTCCTAGTACTACTATGACAAAACATCACAAATTGAGTGGCTTGGACAATAGAAAATGTATTGTTTCATAATTCTGGAGGCCATAATACTGAAATCAAGGTGTTGGCAAGTTGGTTGTTTCTGAAGGATATAAGAGAAAGCTCGTTTTCAGTTTCTCTCCTTGTCTTGTAGATGGCCATATTTCTTAAATGTCTGTTTACATCATCTTCCCTCTATGCCTGTCTTGTATACTAATTTTTTTTTTAAGGACAGACATATTGGTTTAGGTCTAACCCAATGACCTCATCTAAACTAATTATATATATAATCTTATTTCCAATTAAGGTCATGCAATTCAACCTATAACTATGGTTAACATTCTCTCAGCCATGTATGAGATTTCTAGATGTTCTACATCTCCAACAGCACTTGAACATGTCAGTCTTTTAAAATGTAGCTTTTCTAGTAGGCATATAGATAGTAGTATCTCATTACACTTTTAATTAGTATTTTCCTAAAACTAATAATTTTATGCATATTTTATATACATTTTTTATCAAAATTATTTCTTTGGCAAAGGAGCTATTCACATCATTTGCTTATTTTTTATTGGGTACTTTATTCTATCAATATTGAGTTGTAAAATTTCTTTATATATTCAGGATATAAGTTTTTAATCAGATGTATATTTTGCAATTTTTTTTGCAAAAAATGATGTTTTTCATTTTCTTCAAAATATCTTTTGAAGAATACCAGTTTTTAATTTTATAAACTACAATTTATTACCTTTTATTTTTGACTTGTGATTTTTCTGTCCTAATTCTGCTAAAGCCAAGTCATGAATATTTTCTCCTATATTTTCTTAGAGTTTCATAGTATCAGCTAACTTAATTCTATGGTTATTCAAGTTAATTTTTACATATTCAGTGATGTAACATTTTTAGTTATTTTCTGCCATATGATGTCCAATTCTTCCAGTATTATTCATTGTGAGGACTATCTATATTTATTCCTAATTGCATTCTCTTAGCATCTGTATTTAAAATAAATTGTCCATTTTGAATGTGGGTCTATTTCTGCAATTTTTATTAAGTTTGATTATTCTATATGTATATTTTTACACTAAACTTCATTTCTTGAATATTGTGGCTTTGGAGTAAGTCTTGAACTTAAGTAATATAAATCTTCCAACTGTGTTCCTTTTCAAAATTATTTTGCTATTCTTAATCCTTTATAATATCAAATATATTTCATGATAACATTGTCAATTGTCACAAAAATATCTGCTTGGATTTTGATTGGGTTTACTTGGAATCTATAGGTCAAGTTGGAAAGAATGACCAGTTATCACTATTTAGTCTTCTGATCTATAAACATGCAGTATATCTCCATGTATTGCTAATTACTATTTTTGGCTTAGTAATGCATTAATTAATTAATGTATTAGGCTTAGTTAATGTATCTCCAAAATGCTTTGCAGTTTTCAGTTTAAAAGTCCTGTTAATATTCTATTAAATTTATCTCTGTTTTGTGGCTTTGAAAGTTACTGTAAATGGTATATTTTTTAAATGTTAAAGTCCAATTTTTGCTTTTATTCTCTCTCTCTCTCTCTCTCTACATATATGTGTGTGTATGTACATATGTAATGGCAGATAATTATACACACACACACACACACACACACAAGTATTATGTAAACACACCACTAAATTGACTTTTGTTTATGGACCTTGAACCTTGCAATAATGCTAAACTCACTTAGTTCTGGTATCCTTTTATAAAATAATTTGGGAATTTCCATGTAAATAATCCTAACTCTTTTCTAAACTATATGGGTTTTATTTCTGTTTCTTGCCTTGTAGCACAGGCTAGAATATCCAATATAAAATAAAAGTGGAAAGAATAGAAGCTTTATTCCCAGTTTCATAGGGAGAATATGCTGGCTTCCTGTAGTATGATACTAGAAGTTTTTAGTATATGCCCTTTTTCAAGATGAAGGAGTTATCCTCTCTTCCTGGTATGTTGAGTTATTTAGTGGATTGGGATTGGGATTAGTTTGGTTTTTCTATGAATGGATGTTGTATTTTGGCAAGTGCTTTTTCTGCATTTATTGAGGTGATCACATGAGATTTTCACTTTGAGTCTGTGTGAATCTAGAGCTTAACTTTGGGATATAAACAAAACGTATCATAAGCTCATCTTGGTCAGAATATGTTTATATTTCCATATTGATGATTTAATCTGTTGATATATAATTAAGAAGTTTTATGTCTGTGTTGCTAAGATATATTTGTCTGAGGTTTTACTTTCTTTTTTCTGTTTGGTTTTAGTAGCATAAAATGCTGCCTTATAAAATGAGTTTACAATTCTTACCACTTCAATTTTCTGTAAGAATGTGTGTAGAATTGGCCTTATTTGTCCTTTAAATATTTGGGAGAACTGATTGGAGCAGCCATCTGGGCCTGGGGTTTTCTTTATAAGACATTTTTAACTAAAAATGTAATGTCAAAAAAAATGTAATGCCTTAGGAAAATATAAAGTTGTTCAATTTTTTAAATGAGCTTTGAAAGTTTAAGTCTTCCAAAGTATCTGTTCATTTTATCTAATTTATCAAATATATAGGCACAGTGTTGTTAATATTTATTTGATGTACTTTTAATATTTGTAAAAGCTTTGTACTGATGCCCCATCTTTTATACCCCACCCTTTTTTTTTTCTTTTTGAGAAGAAAGAGATAGAGAGAGAGAGACAGTTGGGAAGGGGAGACAGAGGAGAGAGAGAATCTTAAGCAGGCTCTGCACTCAGCAAGAATGGGATGCAGGGCTCCATCCCACCAACTTGAGATCATGACCTGAGCTAAAATCAAGATTCAGACACTTAACTGACTGAGCCACCCAGATGCCCCCTGCCTTTTATTCCTGATATAATGTATTTAGAGTTTTTCTTTTATCTTGACTAGCCTATGTAGGCTTAGCAATCATATCTTTTTTAACCAGCATATTTTGGTTTCACTGATTTTTTCCTATTATTTTTCTTATTATTTCCTATATTCTTATTTCACCAAATTCTGTTATTATCTTTATTTCATTCCTTCTGATTGCTTTAGGTTTAATTTGGTCTTCTTTTCCAGGTTCTAATTTCTTTACTTTTTATAAGATTTTATCTATTTCTTCGAGAGAGAGAGTGAGTAGGGACAAGGGTGGAGGGGAAAGGAGAGGGACAAACAGACTCATGCTAAGAGTGGAGCCAGACATGGGGCTCAGTCTCACAACCCTGAGATCATGACATGAGCCAAAATCAAGAGTCAGAAGCTTAACTGACTGAGCCCTTCCAGTGCCCCACCCAGGTTCTAATTTCTTAAATGTTCTTTTTTAATAAAATAATTTAATAATACAATTTTCCATCTCAATACTGCTTTAGCTGCACCTCACAAATTTTGATATGTTTTTTGTAGGATTATTTGTTTGCTTAATTTTAATTCCATTAAAATATATTCTAATTATCCTGTTGATTTCATTTTGGATGATGGGTTATTTAAAAGTATGTTATTTAATTTCCAAATATATTGTGACTTTGTAGATATCTTTCAGCTTTTTCTAACTTATTTACATTGTTGACAAGAACACATTTGTATTATTTCAATCCTTCTAATTTTGTTGAAAAAATTTCCTGGTTTTAAATATGGGTTACATTGATGACACGAATGCACTTTTATGCATTTGGGGGAAAAATGTTCTATAAATGTTAACTAGGTCATTTTGTTTGATTGTGGTGTTCAAATGTACTATACCATCCTTATTTTTTGTTAGCTTATATCAATTACAATAGATAACAGAGAAAATAATGTTAGAGTCTCCAACTATAATTTTATCTTTGTTTCCTTTCCCTTTTGAGTCTAACAATCTTTCCTTAGAATATTAGAAAACTAAGAAATTATTTTATTGGATACATAAATACTTAAGATTGTCATCTCTTCTTTATAATTTGACTTATTTGTTATATACAATGGCCTTCTTTATCCCTGGAAATAGTCTTCATATGGATATCTGCTTTGTCTGATACTTGAGCTTCTTAAATCAGTATTTACATGATATATCTTATTCCATGCTTACACTTTTAGCCTATCTCTGCCTTTATATTAAGCAAGTATTTTATAGTCAGAATTTAGTTGTATCTTCCTTTTTTATCCAATCAGAAAATTCTTGTTAATGAAATATTACACATAATTATCAGTATGATTAGATTGATGTCTATCATCTTGCTATTTGTTTTATATTTACCACATCTTTTTTGTTCTCTTATTTTTCTGCCATTTTTGGGTAAATTAAAATAGTTGACTATTATACTTTTTAAAAATATATATTTCATTTATTTATTCATGAGAGACATAGAGAGAGAGAGAGGCAGACACACAGGCAGAGGGAGAAGCAGGTTCCATGCAGGGAGCCCGATGTGGGACTCGATCCCGGGACTCCAGGATCATGCCCTGAGCCAGAAAGCAGACGCTCAACTGCTGAGCCACCCAGGCGTCCCCTATTATACATTGCTGACTATTGTCTTGTTATATTGTTTATTTTTAGGAGTTGCTTTAGGGTTTATGATACACATCTTTTGTTTATCAGAATCAACATTGTAATATATTACACAACTTTAAAGTATATTTGTTGGAACCCTACAACAATCTAATATTAAACAATATTAAATGTTACCTTCCCATTCTTTGTGCTATTGTACACTTTATTTCTACATATGCTAAAGCCCCCACAATTCATTGCTCCTTTTTTTTGTTTGTTTGTTTGCTTTAGGTCATCAACTATCTTCTAAAGAAATTAGAAATAGCCCACTTTCCACCGCTTCATTCCATTTAGTTGTTGCCAGATAAAGATGGGAGCTCAGCTTTCCTTTCTTCCTGCTGATACTGGGTAGTAAGGGGAAGAGAATCAGAGCATTGACTAGCCACACCTTGCACCATCCCCTACATATCAGTCTTGCTAATGCCAGATGGGGGTAAAAGACCAGCTCCTCTCTCAACACTCATGACATCAAAATTGAGAGTAGACCAAAGTGCTGATTAGTCTTGCCTTGCATGGCTTTAAGTATTTACTAGCTGGTGGGGGAATGGAAAGTCACAGTCCTTTTTGTTCCCACTAACACTATCTCATTTTCTGAGCACCTCCTACTTCTGCCAAGTGAGAATGCAGATCAGTTTTTCACCTTGTCCACCAACACTGTCAATAGGAGGTTTGATTCACAATGCTGTAATCTGCTATTGCAGAGTAAGTGTGATAGGATGGAATATTAGTTATACATTCCTCTCTGAAACTGTGCACAGGAGTAGTTTTTCCTTTGATTGGCTGGGGTAAGGTAGGTTTTGGCAGGAGATTTTCTGTGTATTAGGATTCCCCATTTTCTAGTCCTTTGACTGCAAGGAACAGGTTTTTCCTGGAGTTTTAGTTCTGTCTCGCTTGTGTTTTTTTTGTTTGTTTGTTTGTTTGTTTGTTTTTTGTTTGTCTATGCCTATTGGTGTTTCCAGGTTGGAGTCTCCTGCAATAGTCTGTTCAAGATATATGGGAAACAATAAAAAAAAAAAATCTAGGAACACCACCACCATGTTGTTTCTCAAGCCCCGAAGTGCCTACGTACTCCCATTTTCTTCCTTCAAACTTTCAGTCTTCCTATAATATCTTTGATACATCATGTCCAGGATTTTGCATTTTTAAGAGGTAGCACTGGGGAAAATGCCAGACCAGAAGTCTAGTTTGCATTTTTGAACATAGTATTCTTGTACAGCATTTTGTATCAACATATTTTTCTTTCAATAATTTAGAGATAACATTCCACCATCTTCTAGCTTGCATCTCTCTCTTTCTCTCTCTCAATATACCTATACCTATATCTATAGATATCAGTAGTTATTGCTATAGATATAAATACTGATATCAATAAGTATCAACATCTATCTAGTCAGATTTCATTTCTTTCATCATATGTTTCTATCTCACCTCCACCTTCACAGGTACCTCAAATATTTCTTTCTTTTCTGTTTTCCTCAATGTCTTATTTTTGAAAACCATATATATATATGGTGATATTGCCCCACAGCTCCTGAATCCTCTGTTCTTTAAACATTCATCCTTGTTTTTTTTTTTCTTTTTCTTTTTTTGTGTTACATTGGATGATTTATTTTGACCTATATTCACATTCATTGATTCTACTTCTGCTGTGGTCTAACAACCTCATCAAAATAATCTTTCACCTCTGTATTCTTTTTTAATTCTATATCTTCCTTTGGCTCTTATTTATATTTTATATATCTAATATTCTCCATTTTTATAGGTTATGCCCACTTTGTTCACAAAACTTTTAACGTATTATTCATATATATTTTTAAATCCCTAATAGTTCTATTATCCTGTCCATCTCTGAGTTTGTTTTTTTTGACCACAGTATCTCTTGACTATAAGGATGACTACATATCAAGAGTTAAAATTAAAAACTAAAAGGAAAAAAAGTCCAAAAGTATTTAAACAAATATGCATACTTCTGCTTTATTATTCGAACATGGCTTGACAGCATTATCTATTTACTATTTTAAGGAAACATCATTCCATGCTTCCAGTTATGGAATAAATAACACAGGAATAAAAATCACAACATAGGAAATATAGTCAATAATATTGTAATAGTATTATTTGGTGATAGACAGTAACTACACTTGGGGTGAGAATAGCATTGTACATAAAGAAGCTGAATCACTATGTTGTGCCCTTAAAACTAATGTAACATTGTATATCAACTATACCCAAATGAAACAAATGTAAAACAAAACAAAACAAAAAACCTACACTTACTAAGCTTTGTCAGATTGAATTCTGAAAGTGATGATATTTAGTGCTTTATATATAAATACAATTGAAATAAGATTTTCATCAGTTTTAGCTCACATCCATGTCGGTTTCAAATGAGTTTTAGTGCATTTTATTTAACAAAACATTTTTTGATGCTTTGAGAAATGTTGCTGGTTGTATGTTGGTTACATGCAAATGATATGCACTGAAATTACAAGAGTTAGAATAGGCTTAGTGAGAATGAATTATGTGTATGAGGAAAAATCTTAGTTTCAAGTGTTAACTTACTGAGACCCAAGTGATTCATTTGCCTCTAGTAATAATCTATGTGTGCATGGGTTTGTGCATTCTACAGACCACCTGATTATATGTCTATCACTGAGTAAGATCCCATTGAAAGGGATATTTAGATGTTCCAGAGAATTTAACAGTTCTACCAAATGATAACTATACATTTTCCCAGTAGGAATTCAGAGAGGAAGGGTAGGCTCTCTTCTGAGTTGTTCACAATAATGTCGGTGGAGTGATGTAGCAGTTAGTAAACAGCTAGAAAGTTATGTAATAATCAGCATGACAGTGGTGCTGTATTTGAAAGGTAGGTACAGAAAAAGGCATGAGTGACATAAAAAGTATGTGCAAGGACAGAGTACACTAAATCCAAGCATTGCTCTGTGTAGCTGAAGAGTAGAGTGGATGTGGGAAGTCATAAGAGGTGAGAAAACAGAGGTGTAGGAAGGGCCAAGATGAAGTAAGGTCTTAGACAACATTCTGAGGAAATGACAGTTACTCTGGAGTAAGTATTCTATACCGGGGAATAACAAACGATTTTATATTTTAGAAAGATTACTTTAACATTTGGTACAGGACTACTTTAATAAAAGCAGGACAATATACAGTGGAATCAGTTAGAAGGCTTTTGCTTAGGCACATCTTGGTGTCTCAGTCAGTTGAGTGTCTGACTCTTGATTTCAGCTCAGATCATGATCTCAGGGTAATGAGGTTGAGTCCCACATAGGGCTCTGAGGTCAGCAGGGAGTGTTTTTGAGGTTCTCTCCTTCTCCTTGTGTCCCTCCCCCTGTTAATTCTCTCTCTCAAAAGAAGAAATGATTTTGTTTTTTAAAAGAAGGCTTTTGCTAAACTCTAAATCAAAGATGCTGACAACATGTAAAACAATACACTGACAAAAAAGAAAAAGAAAGGGAAAACCACTTTCCAAAAGCAGGATTAACTATTGACTGATCATGAAACACACAGGATTTGAAGGCTAAAATATTACAGGTCATTTTCCCTAATAGAAAAATACAAATCATTAACTGAATAGTATCATAAAAAACATTACATATATTATTAGCAGGCTCTGAATGCTGGTTCTATAGTCAGAGTGAATGGTCTGTCTAGAAGTTTTATCACTAGCTTTGTGTACCTCCTGTGCCTCAATTTTATCATCTGTAAGATGGAGTCAGAATTTTAATTCTTATCATTCTTGTTAATATGAAAGAATATATAAATGATATATGTGGCTTAGAATAGACCCTGGAACTCACTAACCTCTAAAGAAATGTCTACTATAAATTTTAAGAGCTAATGGCATAGGGAACATTCTATTATTATCCTTTGCTATATAAATTAATGTATAGATGTATTATAATTTTGGCTATACTAATTTAAAGACATGGATTCTACAGTAGATAAAAGAAAGAAATAGTTAAGAACTACATATGAGAGTTAGCTCTTCTTAGCTAGCAACTTTAAAACTAAAGAATACAAGTGATCATACTAACTTGAATCTCGTCTAATAGAAAATAAATCAAATGTTTAGATTAAAATATTTAATTTTATATTACAACATTTAGATTTCATGTAACAAGTATCTGTCTATAAATTTTATTTATTTATTTTTAAAAATATTTTATTAATTTATTCATGAGAGATAGTGAGAGAGAGAGGCAGAGACCTAGGCAGAAGGAGAATCAGGCTCCATGCAGGGAGCCAGATGTGGGACTTGATCCTGGGACTCTGGGATCATGCCCTAAGCAGACGCTCGACCACTGAGCCACCCAGGCGTCCCTGTATATAAATTTTATAACACAAAATCCTAAACTTTAATTCTCAACCAGTTTTCTATGATTTTAGGTAAATAAGATATACAGTTTAAAATTTTTCTCAGATGTCTGGACTTATTCCAAGGCTTGTAAATGATTACTTTGCAGGTTTGATAGTGAAGTGCATGAGTTTCTCCTTATAGTACTACATTGTATTTTGTATGAAATGACAATTGAATAAGCCACAGAAGCAAAAATTTCATTCTGTTATTTTCATGACTGAGACCCAGCATAGGACTGAAAAATTAAAGGCATAAAGTATTTTTTTTCTTGTACATTGGTAGTATTAAATTTTAGTATCTTACAACATTGATGGCCTCTGAATCTGAACACTAGTCCATAATAGGATGGTAGGGAAGAAATGAAGTTGCTAAAGATGACATTTAACATTTATACTCTGATACATGTCAAGCAGGCTATCCAAGCAAGGTATACTTTTAGTCAGTTGAACAGTAATTGAAAACAATTGAGAAGACTAGCATAAGCAGAGATTTTCATTATAATGGATCAGAAAAACAGATTAACAAGCACTCAATACATTACACATCTACAAATGATTGGTAAATTTTCTTTCTCAGTCTTCTCAATGATATTTTGAAGGAAACTGAGATTCAATAAGAGGTAAATGCTAATAACATTATCATTGTTTATGTGTTAGATTTTATCAGTTCTTTCCTCCAAAAGAGTCAAACTGTTACATAGATATGCAGTGGGATAAACAGGCTCCTCAAGCAAAAAACTGATCCCTCTTGTTCAATAATTTACTACGGGAATATGTATCACATGTTTTGAACCTCTGGGAGTAATAGATACTTCTGTCTAGCCATGAAGCAGCATACCACAAATAGATCATTTACATAATTCCAACTGATAAAGACTTGCATTCAAGACAAATTTAGCAGGTGGCAGTCAATCTGTATGGATTTCTGACTGATGATCTTTCAAGACCTTTTTAAAAAAATGTCATGAACTAATTCAAAAAGATATATGCACTCCTATGTTTATTGCAGCGTTATTTACATGGCCAAGAAATGGAAGCAACCCATATGCACATCACTAGATAATGGATAAAGATGATGTGGTATATATAGACAATGGAATATTATTCAGCCATAAAAAAACAAAATCTTGTCATTTGCAACAATATGGATGGATCTAGAGGGTATAATGCTAAGTGAAATAAATGAGTCAGAAAAAGACAACCGCCATATTATTTCACTCAGATATGGAATTTAAGAAACAAAACAAACACAAAGAAAAAAAGGGACAAACCAAAAACAGACTCTTGATTATAGAGAATAGATGGTTACCAGAGGGAAGATGGGGGATGGGTGAAGGGGATTAAGAGTACACTTATCCTGATGAGCACTGGGTAATGTATTGAATTGCTGAATCACTATACTAAACACTTGAAACTAATATAACACTGGAATTTAAAAAGGTAAATAAATAAATATTTTAAAAATAAAAAAACTGTCATGGAAGCATTAGGTCTCTTAGATTCTATAAAGAACAATTTTGTTCAATTTAGAAATATTAAGTCATTGAACTCTAAATTTCCTTAAAAGGAGAACTTATTCTATCTACTCCTCATTTCTTACCTATAAACCATGCAGTAGTGTAAACTGTTTCACCTTTGCCATCTTCCATTACAATAATTAGTGAGGAAAACGGAATTTCATGTTTATGCAGTTGGTAACATTGCATTGGTTTTGCACAATTTCAAGAAAGGAAAGATTTGGCCACTTTTTTATTGCCTTAAGTCAAGCAGTCAATCTACCAGTATATTTTATTAATGCCAAAATATTTCAATTAAAGTTTCTAGAAATGCATATGGGCATATAAACATTTATAAACATTTTCTAACTTTTTAAATTATTTTTTTAAGATTTACTTATTTAGAGAGAGAATGAGGAGGCATGCGAGTATGTGTGCATGGGAGCATTTGGGCTGGGGCAGTGGGAGAGGGAGAGAGAGAATCTTAAGCAGTCTCCTCAGTCTCTGGAGTGAGTTTGGAGCCTGACATGAGGCTCAGTCTCACAACTCAGAGATCATGACCTGAGCCAAAACCAAGAGTTGGATGCTTAACTGACTGAGCCCCTTTCCAACAATGTTAATTTCTAGCTTAGCAATATCCTTTAAGTAAAGGTGGCCACACATTCAGTTTATATATTATCACAAACTCTTCAAATTAATTAAAATGTGCCTCAATTTATAACCTATTTTTAAATACTATCAAAATTTGGTCCTCACTTTCTCCATTTTATATGTAATACAAATTTCTATATATTTGGCAAAGAAGTTATAATTCAGAAAGAAAATAATACTTATCAATTTTTTGTTATTATGTATCTTTTTTTTTCACAATATAAGTGAAAACTGCATTCTGGGAAGTACAGTTGCTTTTTTTTTTTTTTTTTCCAGAAGAAAAATTGCCATCTTGATCCTTGTTGTTGCTTTCTTATAGCAAGAACTGTTCTCCTACACTACAAACCTGATCCTTCAGTTGTTACTACATTTTACATTATTTCTTCAGATTGTTTATTGATAAAGGGCCCAGTTCATATTTGATTCGATACTCATTTAGCAATTACTACAAATGTAATTGTTATTTCACACATCTAATAGTTTTAGAGGTATTCAAAGTGGATTATCTCTCAGAGAACTTAGGATTTTTTGAGACAGCAAAACACTGATATATTAAATAGACAGTATATTTATGTCAAATTAATATTAACTAGTATAGCTAATATATCTAGCATTCTTTTTTAAAATTTTTTAATGTATCTAACATTCTAAATATGAGACAAGCAATTATGAACAGGGTTATCTTAGGGAGATTTTCATGGAGTAGGGGATCTGAATTGATCTGGAAAGATAAAATACAATAGACAAAGAATAGCAAGCAGCTCCTTGAAGGGAAAATATTATCATCATGCTCTTCTTAATTTGGTCATGTGTTGTGTGATAGGACCTGTAGATATAAAAAATATTGACTCAATAATGTCCATGAAATGGCACCATTCAGATCTCCTGCCAGAAATGTAATTGGCTATGGCCCTAGCTACTGGATCTATCATCATATTTGTTCCTAGCCACCCTTCCCACAGGCTGTTCCCACCAACTACTACATACAGTGAGCTTACAGCACAGGCCTACTGCTGGGAGATACTAGCTAGGCCCCTTTAAATGACCACTTTGGCCCCAAAATTCCCTTTTGGTCTGGATGAAACCTTTTTGGGACTGCACTGCTGTCTGTGATTCATCCTACCCAATTCTTCTTTCTTTTTTCCTATACAGAAATCAGACCTGCACTGTAGTCCATAAGCTCCTTGTTCCTGCCTCTGGTTCACTCCTTATCCTTCACAGGAATTTCCTAGAATAAACCTCTTGCACTTCTAATTCCATCTTGGCATCTGCTTCCTGGATGGTCCAAACTAAACCAAGCCCTATCCTAAAGGATTACAAATTATTCTGGTTATGTTTACATGAAAGTAATTGTTAATACAATGAAATGAATGCCCTTATAAGGTGTTAATTTATTCACTTAAGAAATATTACAGTAAATAAAAGCCTACTATGGGCAAAGCACAATTCTAGGTACTGAGGACACACAATAAAATAAAACGCCTGGTATCAAGAAACTTACAGTGGGAAATGGACCAAAATAAACAGATAAATAAGTCAGTCGGAGAAGGACAAACATTATATGTTCTCATTCATTTGGGGAATATAAATAATAGTGAAAGGGAATATAAGGGAAGGGAGAAGAAATGTGTGGGAAATATCAGAAAGGGAGACAGAACGTAAAGACTGCTAACTCTGGGAAATGAACTAGGGGTGGTAGAAGGGGAGGATGGCGGGGGGTGGGAGTGAATGGGTGATGGGCACTGGGGGTTATTCTGTATGTTGGTAAATTGAACACCAATAAAAAATAAATTAAAAAATAAACAGATAAATAATGTATTGGATGTGCATAAATTTTAAGAACTCACCTATGATAACTGAAAGAGCAAACTATGTAAACACCTGCAGGAAGAGCTTTCTAAGCATAGAGAATAACAATTGCAAGGCTTTGAGAAGTCCATTGATACTGATTAACAAATAGCAACAAGACCAGTGAAGATAGAGGGGAGGAGAGTGAGGCAGGAGGACATGAAAAGTAAAGAATGACACTGGAAAACTAGCTGCAGGTAGATGTATATAAGCTCTGTAGAGTATGCTAAACTCTGTATATAAGCTATGTAGAATCTTGGATTTTATTCTAAGTAAAATAAAACCCTTTTGTAGGTCTGAACAGAAGATATCAGGATCTGGATTATATTTTAAAAGAATCCCTCTGACAAGTGGGTCAGGGAGGGCAGAAGGAAGAGAACCAGGTAAAAACTATGGCAGTGTTCCAGAGATGAGTGCTGGTGTATAGGTAGCAAGACACAGTGAAATTCAGAGTACATGGTAAAAATAGAGCTCATGGGACTTACTGATGAATATAATGTGGAATGTGAGAAAAAGAAGCATCAAGGATGACTTCAACTATTTTGACTTGAGTGACTGGTAAAAGGAGTTGGAATTACCCGAGATAGTTAAAGCAGGGAGAGACCAAGGACTTGGTTTGAGATTTATGAAGTTTCAGATGCTAATTAGTTGCCCCTTGGTACAAGTGAATAGGTAATGATGGTGATTGATTTAGATGATCTTAAGGAGTGACACTGTGTAATTATCCTTCTTTGACTACTGCTGCCTCATTTCGGTTCACTTAGTACCAGATTGTCCACCTGCCCCCATCCTTTCTCTGTCTACTTTCAGGTCTATTTCCTCCTCACTGATACCTCTTTTGGATTACAGAATTATCCTCCATCTCTGTCTTGTTCTATGGAAGACTTAGGGCTGGCATTAAAATAGGCCCAAAGCTCCAACTATACAGTAATTAAAAAAAAAAAAAAAACTTTTATCTTAAAATCATTAAGAGAAATCCAATTCATATCCCATAGCGATACTACTAAAAAAAACCAATTCTACTGCCTAATTCTTTGGCAACACCAATTTACTCTACAGATCATTGTAAGCCAAACCCCAAATTTCTGCCTCCTGATTCACCTTTAAGTAGTTATCCCTTATTCTCTCCATTTGTCAGAAATCTGAGATTTTTGAAACGTAACCTTTCCAGTTAAATTGTCTTCTCTATAGATTGCATAATACTTAACAAATAAAAGTGGCTCTATACACTCTCCCCTCTGGTGAGTAGTGAGAGACAGGGAGGGGTTGGAGTGGTGTCCATGGAAAGGTCTTGGGGATAGAAGAAAGGGAGAAACTGTTGCATCCATGGATCTTGTCCTTTTCCAAGAATAAAGAATATTCTTACGTGGATATATGTAAGTAGATAAATGGTAGCCCCTGCTACCTTTTACCATAGCGTTACTCAAAGTGCTAGTATTCAACGAGGTAAGGCCTTGCTACAAATGTAATGCCAGTGGAAATAAACAGAGGTTTTAATGAAACCTAGTAGACTAGTGACAGGCACGATCAAGCAGTCCATCAGTGTCTCACACTTCATGTTTCAGGGTCAGGAGGCACAGATTTAGTTCATTTATACCCAGATTTAAAAATTAATTATCTTAAGGTAGTATCATGGTATTTTTACCAACATATTGTACACTATAATGAGATCATATATATATTTAAATGCAAAAATAGTTGTACAGCTTCTTTATCCTCATTTTCCTATCTTATTCATAGTTTGGATACCTTCTGTTCTACTTAAGTGCTTAAAATTAGCCAGCTTAAACTTATTCTACTTCTTTTCTGATAGTTATATTAAAATGGAGGGGAAATTGCTACATGATGCAGGCCATACAAAATCAATGCATCCCATCAATAGTAACTATTACCTACCTCAACATATGAGCCTTTTATGACAAAAAACTTATTTTTCAAGCTCTCATTGCACTATCATTGAGTTGGATTTGGATTTAATACAGTGTGATGTCTTAAGCATAATCCTTTATTTCTGTGCAATTCAGGTTTTGTTTCATAATCAGAAAAACCTCACTCTTCTTCTGGTCTGTAGCATCTGTGTTATTATTTTAAGGTAACATATGTTTTTTTTTTCACTAAGGCATGAACTGTTTTACTTTATTTGTTCTTTATAATAAACAGGCTTTTTTTGTCAATCATCTTCATTTTCACCATAAGATTGATAAGGGCATTTCTAATTCATTGGGCATAGCATTTTACCACATAAAATCTGCAATTTAATGTGAGTATTAGGTATAGGTTCCATTATATTTGTGCAGAGTTGTAAATGTCTGAAGCATTTGTTAAGTTTTATAGCTGATCTTGTTCAAAGTAGTCCCTTCGGTCGGGGGTTTGGTGTCTAGATATTACTGAAATTCATATCTAATTTCACATAGGCATGCATATTAGTTTCTGGGTAAAGACAGAACAAGCCTCATTTTTTCTATCCCTTTTTAAAATGATATAACTAATTTTGCAATTATTTTAACTACTTTTTTTGTAGACAGAGGTGTTCGTATAAATGTGAATTATAAATCTGATAATATCTTAGGTAATTCAGAATTTCTTTAATACAAATATAAAAGAAAACCAGAGATTACGGCCATATATAATTTCTCATATATATTACAGTTCAGTAAAATTATATACTATATTAATATCATGTGTCTTTATAATATATGGTATACTTTTCTTCAGAAAGCTTGAAATTGCGGGGATGGGTTCATTTTCTTACCTGCTATTATACAAAGGGTCTATAGTTAACAGATGGCTACGTTTATTCTCTAATTTTTCCCCAAAGCGCTTGGTTGTCTTCTTTTTTTCTCTCGTGATGAGAACTCTTGAGATCTACTCTCTTAGCAACTTTTACATATGTAATAGAGTACTATTAACTATTGTCAAGATGCTGCATATTACAGTCCCTTGACTTATTTATAACTGTTAGTTTGTACCTTTAGACCCCTTTCACCTATCGAGTGCCTTTTTATATTGTTCATCCATATCCAGTACTTTCACAGAAAATGTTCAAGCGAATCTTGACATTAACCTGTTTATTTGTTCTGTTCTTTATTAATTAATAATTACAATTTATTAGCAAAATTCCATGAATAATTCAACATTGGATGCTAAGAAATTATATAATTGCAGTTAGTTTCCCAGTAATGATAGAACCAATACATTTGTCCATAATTTCATATAATTTTCTAGACTTTTTTATTTCATTTAAATTCTGAAGCAATATTGTAAAGTAAGGATTATGAAATTCAATATTCACTATTTATATTTAATTTGGTCCATGTTTTCAAAACTGCCTTTTCAGGACCTTTTGTAAGATTTCTACTTGTATGTAAGTATGGTGAAATAGCTTGTAGGAGAATATTGCCCCTAAGAACATCAAGAAAAGCTGCTGAATAAAAGACATTTGGAGGGCAGCCCCGGTGGCTCAGTGGTTTAGTGCCACCTTCAGCCCAGGGCCGATCCTGGAGACCCTGGATGGAGTCCCACATCAGGCTCCCTGCATGGAGCCTGCTTCTCCCTCTGCCTGTGTCTCTGCCTCTCTCTCTCTCTCTCTCCCTCTCTCTTTCTCTCTATCACTGTGTGTCTCTCATGAATAAATAAATATTTTTTTAAAATAAATAAATAAAATAAAATAAAATAAAATAACATAAAATAAAATACATTTGGAGAACAAGTCAAGCAGCTGAAGCAGCCAGGATTTGATGGATCAGTACTATTGAATGGGAGGTAGAGGAGAATCCACAGTTGAGGTCAGCTAACTGTTTCAACCACTGTACCCTGCAGTATTTGCCATTACTATGCTTAAGATATGGGACTAAGAACCCAGACCCTGCCTGGGAAGAAAGCCATGACTAATAGATAGAAAGTCTAGGCTCCTGTGGAGGGGGTCAGGGGGAGGGAAATCAGTATCGAAAGCCTTAAATGAAGACATCCTGGTGAGAAGGGAAAGTTGAAGAACTTAACCTCATGACTACAGCCTATCTCCTAAAGATATTTACTAAATTCAGAAGATATTTGGGTAGAGTCCTAAAATGCTTATCAGAAAGCACAGTTTATGGTGGTCTCTCAATGCCAAGGAGATAAGAGAGTTTAGAACTGCCAAGGGAAGATACCCCAGCGAGCATACCTGGCACTAAGTTCTCAAGGGAACAAATGGCGAACTGTGTCTGTGAGCAAAGGCAAAGCTAACTTCTTCCCAAGTCTGCACCTGACTGGAGTAAGGTGACCAGTCCAATTCAATCCACCTGGCGGAAAAAAAGGTAAGCCTTTATTGGAGGAAAGTTGCTTCATTTTTTATATAAAATGGTCCACTATATATAATCATTTCATGAGATTGTGCCAGGAGACTAAAAATTAAGAAGAAGAAGAAGAGGAGAAAAAAAGAAACCTAGCTGAACCAGATATTGTAGTTAGCAGGCAAGAGCTCTCAAGTTACTATAAATAGATTAAATATGAAGATTAAGAACACAAATGCAACTATAAAGATAAAATCGGAGATTTAATATGCAATATTAAAAAAGTAAATGGAATTTAAGAACTGGAAATTATAATTGATAATCAATAAATGGGTCTTAACACAGGTCAAATAGAAAGGCAGGATTAATGAACTGAAAACAGCAATATAAAACATAAACTGAAATGGAGAGAAAAATTTAAAGAATGTATAAAGGCATGTAAGAAGCATGTAGAACAATTGAAAACATCCACCATAATAATAACTGGAATCACAGAAGGAGAGAAGAAAAGTAGGAAATAATTTAAAATGATATTTTAAATGATAATGATCAAAAATATCAAAGTTTGGTAGAGTCACCCATATACTGAAGAAGCTCTGAGAACCCTAACTATGAAAACAACACCTCAGCAAATCTTAGTCAAATTGTTAAAAACAAAAGACAAAAAGATAAATCTTAAAAGCAGTCAAAGGAAAATAATACATATTTTCAAAATGAGCAATACGAATATTAGCATCTAATGTTCAAACAAACACGATGAGAGCTAGAAGGCAGAAGAATGATATATTTAAAATGCTGAATAAAAACAATAGCCAAATTAGTGTTCGACACCCAATGGGAAAAAATCCTGCAAAAAAATAAAAGTAAAAATAAAGAATTTTTTCCATGATAAAAACTGACCACTCATCACTAGAAACATGATAAGATAGCTTTTTTTTTTTTTTAGATAGCTTATTATAAATATTGCAAAATAGGACTAAAAAAAAGGAAATACCATCAGTAGACTATAACTGGATTACTGTAAAATACCAAAACTCTCCTTCAAAAAAATCAGTATTTAGCCATCTAATAAGAATTAAGAATATTATATATATAGGCATGTGTGTATGTAAAGGATATCTGTTCCTGTATAAAAAATGTAACATATTTGAAAGATAATATCATCTATTCATCATAAAAATTCTGTGTCACTCTCTAACTTTTGGTATTTCCAAACTTTGGAATGTTTGTCTCCCTTCACTACTTATGAAATTTATATTTAGTTTTTTTTTTCTGTTTTTTGTTAGTTTGTATGTTTGTTTGTTTGTTTGTTTTTGAGGGAGGGAAGGGCAGAGGGAGAGGAGGAGAGAGAATTTAAGCAGGCTCATTGCCCAGCGTGGAGCCCAACTCCAGACTTGATCTCATGACCCTGAAATGATGACCTGAACAGAAATCAAGAGTCAGATGCTTAACCAACTGAGCCACTTAGGTGCCCCTATATTTAGTTTTTAGTGGCAAGCTCAAAGATTATGTTTCCTACTAAATTTTATTCAAATCAAGAGTAATCTTATTTTTAAATATAGCAACCATGGCTTCAATCACCACATCTTTTCTGAGAACTACTAAGTCATTTTTTGAATGACAAACTCATTTCCAATTGCTTTTTACAGATTTCTACTGAATGTCTGGAACATTAGAAATCCTGATAAATGAACAGCAGATACTTTAAACTCTAAACCAAACAATATTCTCAACGAAACTTATTGTAGCAATCTTGGATCAGGAAAGTGAATCCACTCTATTACAACAGCAAAAAACTTCAGTACTAGTTGATCCTGCCCTTTTGTCACATTTGAGGCAAAGGATATTGTCAATTTCTCTATTAAAATAGCCTCTAAAATACTTAATTCCTTTTTTTTATTGCTTCTGCCTTACTATATGTGCCATGTTTACAGACTTCTTTTGTAATATCTGTTAGTTGTTTATAGTATTTTCCCTTTGCTATCATTAGATTTCAAGTTCATTGATGACAGTGATTATGCTTTCTTTGTCTTTGTATCTACTCTCATATTAAATATTTTATTAACTTTATAAGTAGAATCACTGAGGCAATAATTGAATGCTACTGCTTAGATATATGGTATTATCAATATTATAAACAAGATCTAAACTACAAATATTCTATTTGAGGTGAAAATATTTAAATACTTATATATAGTCCCTGAAGATATTACTGTTGTATGTTTTGTTGTTGCTGTGTCTTAAAGTCTTAAAATATCTTCAACCTCCAGAATACAAAATCTGTTATTCCACTGCAGGAATTTTTTTTTTTTTTTACAGGAAATTGGCTTATTTTTGCCAACTGCATTTTTAATGGATCAGGTAATATTAAATATTTAAACTTATTTTATATACATAAATTATTACATTGACTTATGTGACTTGAGTCATTCTTTTTATAAAATTTTATTAAAGAACAACCCAACCGGGGGGCTAGGGCAAGATGGAAGAGGAGTATGGTCCTCACCTCACCTGGCCCCACCAACGTACCTAGATTACTTTCAAACCATTCTGAACACCTACGAATTCGACCTGAGATTTAGAGAGAAAACAGCTGGAACGCTACAGAGAGAAGGGTTTCACTTCTTTCAAGGTAGGAAGGTGGGGAAAAAAAATAAAAAAGAAGCAAGTGGGGGAGGGGCCCCATCAGGAGCCCCGCTAAGGCCCGGGGTGGCCAGAGCCTCCAGGACAGGAAAGCCCAGCCCCAGAGAAGCAGAAACTTTAAAAATCTGCACCAGATTCTTCCCGGAGGGAAAGGCGCTCAGCAGGGAATCGGGCAGAACCGCAGGAGGGCAGTGGAGCCTCCAGTCTCCCGGGGTCACTAATAGGGAAGGGCGCCCCGGGAAGAGCGCGGTAAAGGGCTGGAGCGCACCCGCGGGGCCTGGGGAGAAGCTCGGGGGGGGACTCCACACAGAGAGGACTGCGGGGCTCCAGGAGCGTAATTCCAGCAGCACAGGCCCTGGTTTCCAGGGTGCCAGGGGACACAGGCCACGATCCTGCGCTCGCCCTGGGACGAGTGGAGGCGGGAAGGACAGGACGTCGAGGACTATCCTGCATCTCGGTGCCCCCGAGCTGTGCAGATCAGCGTGCCCCGCCCTGGGAGCATCCAGGCCCCTGTGGACAAGGAGACTGCGGTAGTTACTGGGGGAGCTGACTCCAGGGCTGGAGAGCTGACCACTGCCAGCGGTGTTGTTCCTCCTTGTGTCACCCTGTGCCTGGGACAGAGCAGGTGGCCAGGGAATGGGATAAACAGCTCCCACTGAGCCGTGCATCTGGCAGGGGGAGCGGAGCAGCACCCCCAGGTGCACACACCTGAGAATCAGCACAGCAAGCCCCTCCCCCAGAAGACCAGATGGAAGGACAGGAGAAGAGCAAGTTCTTGACCAAACAGTGCTGGAAAGCTCCAGGGAAAGTTGAGGGACTTACAGTATATAGAAGCAGAGGCTCCCCCTCTTTTTTTTCTTCCTTTTTCCAGTACAATTTGTTTTTATATCAGACTGTAAAATTCCATTATTTTTTCTCTTTTCCCACTTTATCTACGATATTTTACCACCTCATTATTAAGTTTCATTCTTTTTGAATTTCATATTTCTACAATTACAGCCCCTAGATATATTTTCCACTTCTAGATTCCCTTCAACATACTCAACTGAATTTTGGGAGATATACAAGATATGTTTTTTTGTTTTGTGTTTTTTGTTTTCTCTGCCTCGTTTTGTTTTACAATGGCAGAAGTCAATACCTTCTAAAACATGACCAGCATGCACCCAGAACCAAGTGGCATACCACGCTGGTTCATTCTGTGAGATTCCACATTCCCATTGTGCCCCCCTCTTTTATCTCATTTATGTTTTGGTGGTCAATGTTGGGGACTTTTACAAGTATTTCTGGTTTATATAAATTTGGGACTGAGCATCTTTTAACATACAGAATTTAATATAATCAGAAACAAAGGATCACCCTCTAGAACTACTAAGGTAGACTACATTCTTCCTCCACTAAAACTTCGTCACCCATTTCATGATTGGATTGTTTGTTTCTTTGGTGTTGAGTTTAAGAAGTTCTTTATAGATCTTGGAAACTAGCCCTTTATCTGATATGTCATTTGCAAATATCTTCTCCCATTCTGTAGGTTGTCTTTGAGTTTTGTTGACTGTATCCTTTGCTGTGCAAAAGCTTCTTATCTTGATTAAGTCCCAATAGTTCATTTTTGCTTTTGTTTCTTTTGCCTTCGTGGAACAGAAATCTCACAGAGGAAGACATAGACATGGCCAACATGCATATGAGAAAATGCTCTGCATCACTTGCCATCAGGGAAATACAAATCAAAACCACAATGAGATACCACCTCACACCAGTGAGAATGGGGAAAATTAACAAGGCAGGAAACAACAAATGTTGGAGAGGATGTGGAGAAAAGGGAACCCTCATACACTGTTGGTGGGAATGTGAACTGGTGCAGCCACTCTGGAAAACTGTGTGGAGGTTCCTCAAACAGTTAAAAATATACCTGCCCTACGACCCAGCAATTGCACTGCTGGGGATTTACCCCAAAGATACAGATGCAGTGAAACGCCGGGACACCTGCACCCCGATGTTTCTAGCAGCAATGGCCACGATAGCCAAACTGTGGAAGGAGCCTCGGTGTCCAACGAAAGATGAATGGATAAAGAAGATGTGGTTTATGTATACAATGGAATATTACTCAGCTATTAGAAATGACAAATACCCACCAT
Source organism: Canis aureus (assembly GCF_053574225.1). Classification (NCBI taxonomy): domain Eukaryota; kingdom Metazoa; phylum Chordata; class Mammalia; order Carnivora; family Canidae; genus Canis; species Canis aureus. The sequence continues at coordinate 30,352,907 of NC_135635.1, forward strand.
TTGCTTCAACGTGGATGGAACTGGAGGGTATTATGCTGAGTGAAGTAAGCCAGTCGGAGAAGGACAAACATTATATGTTCTCATTCCTTTGGGGAATATAAATAATAGTGTAAGGGAATATAAGGGAAGGGGGAAGAAATGTGTGGGAAATATCAGAAAGGGAGACAGAACGTAAAGACTGCTAACTCTGGGAAACGAACTAGGGGTATTGGAAGGGGAGGAGGGCGGGGGGTGGGAGTGAATGGGTGATGGGCACTGGGGGTTATTCTGTATGTTAGTAAATTGAACACCAATAAAAAAAAATAAATAAAAATAAATAAATAAATAAAACTTCGTCACCACCACCATCTCCCAGTTCACCCGCTTTTTTTTTTTTTCCCTTCAACTTTTGTTTTCTTTTCTTTTTTTCTCTTCTTCTTTGGGATTCTTGGCCTTTTATTTTTTACTACTTTCTTTTAAAATTTGTTTTTCACTTTAGTGATCCTTTTGTTTTATTTAGTTCTGATCTTTGTTTTCAGTGTCTGGTCTCTGACCTTGGCAAAATCATCTAGGGTGAAATTTACTTAGATCGTGGTTGATATTCTTGACTCAGCTCACTCATACAGCCACTCTGCACTGACCAAAATGACTAGAAAGAAGTACTCAAATAATCAAAAACAATACTCTCTGCCACAGAGTTACAAAATTTGGATTACAATTCAATGTCAGAAAGCCAATTCAGAAGCACAATTATAAGGCTACTGGGGGTTCTGGAAGAAAGCATAAAGGATTCAGGAGACTTCATGACTGCAGAATTTAGATCTAGTCAGGCTGAAATTAAAAATCAGTTAAATGAGATGCAATCCAAAATGGAGGTCCTAATGATGAGGGTTAATGAGGTAGAAGAAAGAATGAGTGACATAGAAGACAAGTTGGTGGCAAGGAAGGAGGCTGAGGAAAAAAGAGGAAAACAAAAGACCATGAGGAAAGGTTAAGGGAAATAAATGACACCCTTAGAAGGAAAAATCTACATATAATTGGAGTTCCAGACAATACGGAGAGGGACAGAAGGCCAGAAAGCATATTTGAACAAATCATAGCTGAGAACTTCCCTAATTTGGGGAGGGAAACAGGCATTCAGATCCAGGAAATAGAGAGGTTCCCCCCAAAAAAATCAATAAAAACCGTTCAACACTTTGACATTTAATAGTGAAACTTGCAAATTCCAAAGATAAAGAGAAAATCCATAAGTCAGCAAGAGACAAGAGATCCCTAACTTATATGGGGAGAAATATTAGATTAACAGCAGACCTGTCCACAGAGACCTGGCAGGCCAGAAAGGGCTGGCAGGATATATGCAGGGTCCTAAATGAGAAGAACATGCAGCCAAGAATACTTTATCCAGCAAGTCTCTCATTCAGAATAGAAGGAGAGATAAAAGCTTCCAAGATAGGCAGAAACCAAAAGAATATGTGACCACCAAACCAGCTCTGCAAGAAATAATAAGGGAGACTCTGTAAGAGAAAGAGGAAGCCCAAAGTAATAATCCACAAAAACAGGGACTAAATAGGTATTGTGATGACACTAAATTCATATCCTTCAATAGTAACTCTGAATGCTTAATGATCCCATCAAAAGACACAGGGTTTCAGACTGGATAAAAAAGCAAGACCCATCTATTTGCTGTCTACAAGAGACTCATTTTAGACCTAACGACACCTACAGCCTGAAAATGAAGGGGTAGAGAACCATTTACCATTCAAATGGTCCTCAAAAGATAGCTGGGGTAGCAATCCTCATGTCAGATAAATTAAAGTTTATCCCAAAGACTGTAGTAAGAGATGAAGAGGAACATTATCCCACTATACCATACTTAAAGGCTCTATCCAACAAGAGGACCTAACAATCATGAATATTTATGCCCCAATGTGGGAGCTGCCAAGTATATCAATCAATTAATAATCAAAGTAAAGACATACTTAGATAATAATACACTAATACTGGGAGACTTCAACATGGCACTTTCTGCAAATGACAGATCTTCTAAGCACAACATCTCCAAAGAAACAAGAGCTTTCAATGATACACTGGACCAGATGGATTTCACAGATATTTACAAAACTTTACATTCAAACGCAACTGAATATACATTCTTCTCAAGTGCACATAGAACTTTCTCCAGAATAGACCACATACTGTGTCACAAATCAGGTTTCAACTGATACCAAAAGATGGGAATTGTCCCCTGCATATTTTCAGACCATAATGCTTTGAAACTTGAATTCAATCACAAGAAGAAATTGGGAAGAAACTCAGACACGTGGAGGTTAAAGAGCATCCTGCTTAAAAGATGAAAGGGTCAATCAGGAAATTAGAGAAGAATTAAAAAGATTCATGGAAACTAATGAGAATGAATTGACAACCATTCAAAATCTTTGGGATACAGCAAACCTAAGCAGACCTAAGAGGGAAATACACCGCAATACAAGCATCCCTCAAAAAATTGGAAAAAAACTCAAATACACAAGATAATCTCGCACCTAAAGGAACTGGAGAAAGAACAGCAAATAAAACCTACACCAAGCAGAAGGAGAGAGTTAACAAAGATTCAAGCAGAACTCAATGAAATAGAGACCAGAAGAACTGTAGACCAAATCAACAAAAACAGGAGTTGGTACTTTGAAAGAATTAATAAAATAGATAAACCACTAGCCAGCCTTATTAAAAACAAAAGAGACTCTAATTAATAAAATCACAAATGAAAAAGGATAGATCACAACCAATACCAAGGAAATATAAACTATTTTAAAAGCATATTATGAGCAGGTATACACCAATAAATTAGGCAATCTAGAAGAAATGGACGCATATCTGGAAAACCACAAACTACCAAATCTGAAACAGGAAGAAATAGAAAACCTGAACAGGCCAAAAACCGGCAATGAAATTGAAGCAGTCATAAAAAACCTCCCAAGACACAAAAGTCTAGGACCAGTTGGCTTCCCAGGGGAATTCTATCAAACGTTTAAAGAAGAAAGAATACCAATTCTACTAAAGCTGTTCTGTGAGATAGAAAGGGACAGAATGCTTCCAAATTATTCTATGAGGGCAGTATCACCTTAATTCCAAAACCAGACAAAGACTTCACCTAAAACGAGAATTATAGGCCAATATCCCTGATGAACACAGATGCAAAAATTCTTAACAAGATACGAGCCAATGGAATCCAAGAATACATTAAAAAGATTGTTCACCATGACCAAGTGGGATTTATCCCTGGGATACAAGGCTGGTTCAACCCTCATAAAGCAATCAACATGATTGATCACGTCAATAAGAGAAAAAACAAGAACCATATGATCCTCTCCATAGATGCAGAGAAAGCATTTGACAAAATACAGCATCCATTCCTGATAAAAACTCTTCAGAGAGCAGGGATAGAGGGAATATTCCTCTGCATCTTAAAAGCCATCTACGAGGGCAACCCCAGTGGCACAGCAGTTTAGCGCTGCCTGTGCCCAGGACATGATCCTGGAGACCCGGGATCGAGTCCCCTGTCAGGCTCCCAGCATGTAGCTTGCTTCTTCCTCTGCCTGTGTCTTTGCCTCTCTCTTTCTCTCTCTCTCTCTGTATGAATTAATAAATAAAATATTTTTAAAAAGCCATCTACGAAAAGCCCACAATAAATATCATTCTCAATGGGAAAACGCTGGGATCCTTTCCCCTAAGATCAGGAACAAGACAGGGATGTCCACGCTCACCACGGCTATTCAACATAGTACTAGAAGTCCTGGCCTCAGCAATCAGGCAACTGAAAGTAATAAAAGGAATTCAGATTGGCAAAGAAGAAGTCAAATTCTCCCTCTTCACCGATGACATGACACTCTACCTAGAAAACCCAAAAGATTCCACCCCAAGATTGCTAGAACTCATACAGCAATTTGGCAGTGTGGCAGGATACAAAATCAATGCCTAGAAGTCAGTGGCATCTATGAAGGCAATGGAAACAAAAGTAAAAATGAACTATTAGATGTATCTTGCAAGAAGTTACTGAGGCCAAGTTCAAGAAGGGTGTTGCCTGTGTTCTCCTCTAGGATTTTGATGGAATCTTGTCTCACATTTAGATCTTTCATCCATTTTGAGTTTATCTTTGTGTATGGTGCTAGAGAGTTGTCTAGTTTCATTCTTCTGCATGTGGATGTCCAATTTTCCCAGCACCATTTATTGAAGAGACTTTTTTCCAGTGGATAGTCTTTCTTCCTTTGTCGAATACTAGTTCACCATAAAGTTGAGGGTCCACTTCTGGATTCTCTATTCTGTTCCATTGATCTATGTGTCTGTTTCTGTGCCAGTACCACACTGTCTTGATGACCACAGCTTTGTAGTACAACCTGAATCTGGCATTGTGATGCCCCAGCTATGGTTTTCTTTTTTAAAATACTCCTGGCTATTCAGGGTCTTTTCTGATTCCACACAAATCTTAAAATAATTTGTTCCAGCTCTCTGAAGAAAGTCCATGGTATTTTGATAGGGATTGCATTAAACGTGCAAATTGCCCTGGGTAGCATTGACATTTTCACAATATTAATTCTTCCAATCCATGAGCATGGAATATTTTTCCATCTCTCTGTGTCTTCCTCAATTTCTTTCAGAAGTGTTCTGTAGTTTTTAGGGTATAGATCCTTTACCTCTTTGGTTAGGTTTATCCCTAGGCATCTTCTGCTTCTGGATGCAATTGTAAATGGGATTGACTGATTCCTTAACTTCTCTTTCTTCAGTTTCATTGTTAGTGTATAGAAATGCCACTGACTTCTGGGCATTGATTTTGTATCCTGCCACACTGCCAAATTGCTGTATGAGTTCTCGCAATTTTGGGGTGGAGTCTTTTGGGTTTTCTATATAGAGTGTCATGTCATTGGTGAAGAGGGAGAGTTTAACTTCTTCTTTGCCAATCTGAATTCCTTTTATTTCTTTTTGTTGTCTGATTGCTGAGGCGAGGACTTCTAGTACTATGTTGAATAGCCGTGGTGAGAGTGGACATCCCTGTGTTGTTCCTGATCTTAGGGGAAAGGCTCCCAGTACTTCCCTATTGAGAATTATATTTGCTGTGGGCTTTTCATAGATGGCTTTTAAGATGTCGAGGAATGTTCCCTCTATCCCTACACTCTGAAGAGTTTTCATTAGGAATGGATGCTGTATTTTGTCAAATGCTTTCTCTGCATCTATTGAGAGTATCATATGGTTCTTGTTTTTTCTCTTGCTGATATGATGAATCACATTGATTGTTTTATGAATGTTGAACCAGCCTTGCATACTGGGGATAAGGCAAGAGAAACAAAAGCAAAAATGAATTATTGGGACTTCATCAAGATAAGAAGCTTCTGCACAGCAAAAGAAACAGTCAACAAAACTAAAAGACAACCTACAGAATGGGAGAAGATATTTGCAAATGTTGTATCAGATAAAAGGCTAGTTTCCAAGATCTATGAAGAACTTCTTAAACTCAGCAGCAAAGAAACAAACAATCCAATCATGACATGGGCAAAATACATGAACAGAAATCTCACAGAGGAAGACATATACGTGGCCAACAAGTACATGAGAAAATGCTCTGCATCACTTGCCATCAGGGAAATACAAATCAAAACCACAATGAGATACCACCTCACACCAGTGAGAATGGGGAAAATTAACAAGGCAGGAAACCACAAATTTTGGAGAGGATGTGGAGAAAGGGGAACCCTCTTGCACTGTTGGTGGGAATGTGAACTGGTGCAGCCACTCTGGAAAACAGTGTGGAGGTTCCTCAAAGAGTTAAAAATAGAACTGCCCTAGGACCCAGCAATTGCACTGCTGGGGATTTACCCCAAAGATACAGATGCAGTGAAACGCTGGAACACCTGCACCCCAGTCTTTCTAGCAGCAATGTCCACAATGGCCAACCTGTGGAAGGAACCTTGGTGTCTATCAAAGGATAAATGGATAAAGACGCTGTGGTATATGTGTACAATGGAATATTGCTCAGCCATTAGAAATGACAAATCCCCACCATTTGCTTCAACGTGGATGGACCTTGGGGGTATTATGCTAAGTGAAGTTAAGTCAATTGGGGAAGGACAAACATATGGTCTCATTCATTTGGGGAATATAAAAAATAGTGAAAGTGATTAACAGGGAAAGGAAAGAAAATGAGTGGGAAATATCAGTGAGGGGGACAGAACATGAGAGACTCCTAACTCTGGGAAACGAAAAAGGGGGTAGTGAAAGGGAGATGGGTGGGGGGATGAGGTGACTGGTGATGGGCACTTAGGGGAGCACTGGACGGGATGAGCACTGGGTGTTATAGTATATGTTGGCAAATCGAACTCCAATAAAAAATATACAAAAAATAATAATAACCCAACCAAAATATGGGGCTAAATTAAGCTGTTAGGTCATTTTTAAAAAGAAGTAATGTATACTATTATCAAGCTTGAACAAATTATATAAGACCATTAGTTATAACATGGTTAAATATAAATAAAGTGTGAGATAAATTAAAAGTATATTTCTCTCTTTTCTATTTGATAAACATGGAAGAAAGACAAACATTTAACTACTTACTTGCTTTCAAATATGGTTCTTAAAAGGATATTCTAGGTTTTAGTGCATAATGTATAGTGGATAATTCAGTTAGCCTTAATAGAAGAAAGTGACAGCACACTGTCAACTCTATTGATGTGTATACTGTGCAGGAAACCACAGAGGAGATTTAATCTTTGAAGTTTGTTTTAAAAACCTAATGTGTTTATAGCTTGGATAAGAAACTTGTCATTTTATTAATGATGAGTGACCAGTTGTCACCACACATGAAAAAAATGTGACATATTAGTGGCAAACAATCACAAGAAAGAACAAATGTAAATACTTATAATTTTAGGAGATAATTAAAGCTCTCAAGACAGCAATTGTGAAAAGCCAGCACGACAAGGTGAATGTATGTTGACAGAAAATATTCATATTGATAGAAATATGTATGAAATCTTCTTTTTACAATATGTATGCTACTATACTTTTGGAGGTCATATGTTTTTATTAACTGTATAAATGTATGTTAGGCTTGTTTCCTCATCTTATTACAAGCAACATATGGTTAATACTTTAACATTATATAAATTATTTTAATTTGAGTGTATTCTGTGTAGGATTTTTTTTTAAGTTAAAAAAAACTTATGGGATAATTTTTCTCCTTGGCTTCAACAAAACATCAGAAAGGTGTTAATACCTGGAATGCATAAAGGAGAGAAAGTTAGCTAAAATAATTTAAAAGCTTCCTTAATTCTTACCTGCCAAGTTCTTTTGCTAAATAATGAACTTAAAACTTTTTAAAAAAATATTTCATGTATTTATTCATGAGAGACACAGAGAGAGAAGCAGAGACATAGGCAGAGGGAGAAGCAGGCTCTTTTGCAGGGAACCCAATGCAGGACACAATCCCCAGATCCCGGATCACACCCTGAGCCAAAGGCAGATGCTCAACCGCTGAGCCACCCAGGCATCCCTGAACTTCAAATTTGTAATAAGTTTTAAGAATGCTATACTTTAGGAAATCAAAGGAGAGATAGCTGTAAAAAATATCTAAATAAGTAGAATGAGCCACTTAGTAGCATGGGTGACAAAAATGACATTTAGGATCAATCTATGAGGCAAGACCTCAGCTAAGCCTAGAGAAAAACATAAACATTATTTTGGCATCTACTTACATCTGGCACTTCTTTCTAAGACTTCTTATCTGTAGGTATTTCCTCCGTATCCCATTTTGACATACATGCAGTTTCCTATAGACAGATGCTCAGATTTTAATTCAAGATCAAGAAAATTTACAAACACATAGAATAAAATAAAATAGTGAAACGACAGAATTGAGATTAACAATTCTAAAAAGAACTGACCACTTGGATGAATTGCATGGTCCTTCTTGTAAGCAAGAGGTGATCAATAAAAGTAGCCAAAAAGGTCACATACTTATATGGTAGGAGAAAACCAACTCTTACTTGTTTTACCTTAATGATTTATCCTTTCTGCTATGCGGAGTAAAAGGACACATACATTCCACTATAGTATCCTGGTATCTTGACTGTATCCCTACTGATAAGTAATGCCAGAGATCATTTTTGTCCTGATTTTTCCAGAATAAACTCAGACATTGGCATTCTAATGAACATAATAACATATGAATGGATGGATGGCTGGATAGATTTAAAAATCTGCTCATTTATATATTTATATATATATATATATATGAGACTCTTCCATTTCACCTGTCTCTTTTTTTTTTTTCTCTCTCTCTCTCAGACAAACACACCCTCCTCACAAGGGCACATGGAAAGGAATAAATATTGAAGTCCAGAAGCCCACTGTAATTGTAAAATAACATGTAGAACTTCTTAAACATATATATCCTAACTCAAGTCTTGCCCCACAAAAAATTTCATCAATATATCTAGGATCAGTACTGGTTGTCTTTGATGACCTAGGATCATTTTATTCCAACTTCCATTTTATTACAAATGGCTCTGTACATGATTTGAGTATAAACCACCATATGATTATTTGCAAGGAAATGAAGAAGCCTTTACTTTGCATAAAGTTGACAGTGAGATTCTTTTAAAGGTCATAACCTCAAGTAAATTCTAATCAATTCATTGGAAAAAAAATCTTGAATTACAGAGAATTTTTAAAAATCCAATTGGTAAAGAAAGATACACTGATAAAACTTTTTGCATAATATACTATCCCTATTTGATTCTACTCTTTGATTCCACTGTTGTGGGATACAAATTTTAATTTGTCAGATCATGTCACTTTTCTGTTCAGAACTTTGTCATGGCTGCACATTCCAACAAAATGCTTAAGTTAGCTTATTGGTCCAATAATTTCTGACCTTTTCTGACAAGCCCCATGCTCTGGGCTCATGGTACTACCCCCACTTGTTTTGTCCACAGAAGTTACCAAATATGTTTCTGCCTTAGAGTCTTTGTTTTAGTTTCCCTGTGCCTGTTTTGTGCCAGACATCTGCTTAACTAACACCTTACTCTTTTTTTAAATTTTTGTTCATTTTATCATGAGAATTATCCATGATGCTATTTAATATTTTAAACTGCCCAGCTACTTTTAGCACTCTCCAAATCTCATGTTCTGCTCCATTTTTTTCTTTAGTTCATCAATTTCTCATATCCTATATAATTTACCTATTTAGCAACAAAACATTCATTGCGTCTCCATACTAAACTGTAAGCCCCATTATGCAAGAGACCTTGGTTACTTTTGTGCACAATGCATGGAAAAATTTAGAATAGTGTCTGGCACACAGAATGAATTAATTTCTGATTTCAAACATTTATTTAGAATAAGTGAACCTATTTATTTCAATACAGTGCAACCATCTTACTTTCACAAATAAAAGTTTAAAGGTTTACAACGAATACTTTCTATAGGATACTTTTACCATTAGCTCTTTCACTAAAACTTCATTATACTCCATTTGAAAAGATTATCATGAAGCTGACTGTGCCAGTGCCATGCAGCCTCTGCCAACTTGGAATTATTGATCTTTAATACTATCAATAAGTGATTGGCAAATGGTTGTTTCTTTAAGTCAGGTGTATGAAAGACTCTGATAGTTAATTATGAATCATCTTCACAATGAGAAGCATTTGCTAAAGACTACTTTTAGGAACAAGCAAATTTCTTGTTTGGTCCAGCTGCAAAAATAAACAATGTCAGAGTAAGGAAGTTACAAGAACATGATTTTACTGTGAACTCTCTTTCCATAGCCTCTAAAGATGACTCAAAAAAAAAAAAATAAAGATGACTCAAAACCAAGTAATATGCAGTTTCTAACTCGTTTATAAAATTTGGAAGAGAGAGAGAGAGGCCGAGGAATACCGTAATGGAATAGAGAGTTATATGTAATTATTGCTTTATTGCCATGTGTCCCAGAGTGATTAGTGAGATTAAGGAAGAAAGTAGAAACCTACCATACCTCAATTCCTTAGCTACCTCCTCCTATTGTTTTATCTTCCTAACACCAAAAACACCCATCTATGGAAATGAGAGGGCAGACCATGCCTTGCAGGAAACAACTCAGGTATTAATTAAGCCCTGTGGTTTAAGCCTATGTGACTTCTGAAGTATGACCAAGAAGGATGTTCTTATGTAGGTGAATGTCCTGCTAAAATCCAAATATAGAAGCATCAGAAGAGAAAGAGAGAAGAAAGGTAATATGTAAGAAGGGAGATAGAGTAAAAAAAGGGAGAGAAAAGCAAGGAACAGTCTTCAAAACATTTTGCACTTTAAAAACCCCTCCACTTCTACCTATTAAATGTACAAAATCTAGTTGACATTTTTTTCTATATATGCCAAACCTAAGGAATAGAATTGTTTTCCAACTTTTACCCCAAATAAAATTGATTAAAGCCCAAATAAGAGCTCCAAACAACATATGTAATTAATGGAAATCAGGAAATATATACATTATAGAAAATAAACCTCAAGAACATATGGAAAGAGAAAGTGGTTTCTCTACAAAGCTAATAGGATAGTCTCCAACCACATGTTATATTAGGATAAATAAGAAATAAGCTCAGAAAAAGTGCAAAGAAAAACTATTAAAACTTTCAAATTTACATGAAAACTGTAATGTGAAAAAATATGTAGAATTATTATGCATGAGATCTTAGATTTTTTACAGTCTTTTTTTAAAGATTTTATTTATTTATTTATTTGAGACACAGAGAAAGAGAGGCAGAGACACAGGCAGAGGGAGAAGCAGGCTCCATGCAGGGAGCCAGGTGTGGGACTCCATCCGGGTCTCGAGCCCAGGTCTCCAGGATCATGCCCTGGGCTGAAGGCGGCGCTAAACCGCTGAGCCACCTAGGGCACCCGGGGCACCCGCTGTAGGGCACCCAGGCTGCCCTACAATCTATTTTTGGCAATGAATTAATTCCTTTTCTGTAATTTTGCTAAACCTACACAGGTGTTACAAAGGACAAAGTTTGCAAACCTATGTGAGAAAGAAAGAAATTTTTAAAGTGAGTACAGGAAACAAAGTCTTTAGAAGATACATATTATAAGAAGTGCAATGTGGAAATTATTGTATTGCTCTTTATAGAAGTAAAAACCATTTACCACCCACCATGTCATTTTTGATACAGAATCACACTTTGTCTTGTTCTTTTTGACTCAATAATAATTATCCCCTGTGTTTGTTACAGTAATAAAGGTAATAATAATTTGCTCTAATAGTGTACTTTTCCTCCTAAGAGTTTAAGCACTTTAGAGCAAACTGTTCCACTCATCTTCATAAGAACCCTGCAAAGTAGGTATATAGAGATAAATGGCCATAAAAGATGAATAAAGGAAAATGTTTTAACCTGGAGAGTTGGATTCTTATTCATCTTCATTGTCTGAGCCAGAGAAATGGAGTCTGCATCATGAATACAGAATTGAAATTCTCCCAAGATTCCAAATATTTTTTCCTTGATCTCTGAGGTAAATGGTGAACATTTTTATTGCTTGAAATTTCGGCCTGACTTAAATTGAGATATACTGTCAAATTTTCTATGTAATGGTATTTTACTGAAAGAACAAAAAAATACATTTTTTCAAAGGACTTTTGGCACAGCTATCAGAAGTGTCCATACTTAAAAACTACAGGCTCATTTAATATGAATGTGTCTCCTAAATACAGTAGGTTTCATGTATTAATTAAGGCCAAGAATTAATAGATATATCGAGCTGATGATTTTAGGAATACTGCATTTAAGTATTTTCATGGAATCTATACATGTCATGATATTTTTTATAGAAAGTAACAGATCATCTTTAGAAATAGTAAATAAAAATGGTCAAGCTCTGTCCTTAAAAAAATAGTTAAGAATTCATCCCACTGACCCTATAATATGAGTTTGATTAGTCCATTCTGAAGCATGAATTGCTAAACTATATTTTCTAGTATTCAATACTTCTTTTGAAATAGAGGAAGTTTATTCACAATTTCAAAACTTTGGAGAATATGTTCAAATATAAGAAAATACAAGATTAACATGAATCTGTTAAGTTCTCTTATTTTATCTTGTGCGATACAGTAAATCCCATTGTTTGCTTCTTATAAATAAAAACCAGAGTGACTCAATCAACTAGCTATTTAACATTAAAGAATATTGAAAATGAGTGTTAAATATGTATCATTTATAATCAGCAAAGTTGAAGTTTTGTTTTTTTTTAAAAATTGTTTAATCCAGTGTATTATTTGGACTGTAATATTTGGTGTTATAACTGTTACAATACATACAGGTAGTTTTTAAAATATCAGGATTAAGTGTTTTGCCTACATATATTTTTATTGATCTTGGCTTCATAAGGAAATAAATGCAAAAAATAAGGTTATTTCCACACTGGCATAATGCAATGTACTATTTTATAAAGTGCCTTATGCTGTTTTGCATATCTGACACTGTTATAGCTCTCTTATGGAATGACGTTCATTATACCCATGCTGCCAACTCTATCAATTCCATTTGATGATGAAAACAAACCCAGGGCTTATCGTGATGATATGGAATTGGGTACAATCATATCCTAAATTTCAAAAAAAATAAAAGGAAAGTAGAATGATACAAAAAGAACTACGTTTATATCTTTTTTGTAAAATCAATGACTTTATTGACTACCTTTAAATTTTAATATTTTATTTGCCCTTTGCCTCATTCTTATTTTTTGTATTGCATTTTCAATTATAGTGTAGGTATTGGCAACCTATTTCTAATTCCATATGTTAACAAGAAAATAGGCAGAAATGGATAGGTAGGTGAGTAGATAGATGGTAAAAGATAGATGATAAATGATAGATACATGATAGATAGATAGATAGATAGATAGATAGATAGATAGATAGATAATACATGGATAAATGATGGACAGATACCCATAGGGGCATGGAGAGTGGGAGGTAGAGAAGAGAGAGTAGCAGAGAGAAAGAGAGAGAAAGCAGGATGTAGAAAGAGAGGAAAACAGTATAAAATTTAATCTGAAGAACCATAATAGAAAAATGTATTGTTATCCTTAGTTTATGAATTAGGAAACTGAAACTTCCTGGGATTAATCACACTGCCCCACATCACACATTGGTATAGAGTCAGGTCTGTATACTGATCTGAAGAGTATGAAGACTGATGAGTAGGCTGATGTTTAGATTGTCACCCACCTGAATACGGACAGAGATCACTAAGCATATAAGGACTGAAGATCAAAAGTGTATTCCCCATACATTTGTGAGTCAAGGTAAAATAAAGCAACACCAGAAAAGGAGAATTTACAAATGAATTCAATGAACAGAATAAGCCACACGTACCTTTCAAAACTTTAAGACTGATGGTCTCTTGTGACCAAATAAAATAAACTAATTTATCTATATGTTCCATTTCATTTGGGTTATAAAATTGTTTGTCTGCTTTCCAATCAAGTAAACTAGAAAGAAATCATGCCTTTTCAGCAGTTTTTCCCAATTTCAGCATCTGGAAATCCTGTTTTAGATTTTTATAATCCCTTTTTTCATTGTTGAGTCTAATTTATTGGGAACTTCCCTCTTCCTCTTAATTTAAACAATCTGTGATCACACAGAATGAGGTTCCCTGGGACTGAGTCCTTCCATTGTCAGACACACATTGCTTCCTTTTCATTACATGATAGTGAGTTAAAAACAGCTGTAAGTAGGGAGCTTCAGACAATCACATAGGAGATAGAATTCTGGATTTCTGGATGAAATTATCAAATAAATGAAATATAATACTTACTCCTATTCTACATCAGGAAAGAAGAAACCCATCCAAGTAAGAGTGTCACCCACTCATATAGGTTTTGCAAATACTGAAAATTAATGAAATTGGCCTCATGTTATAGAAAGTGCAAAGAAAACTACTTCTCAAATGACATCATAGCTTTCACATCTTTAAGCATTTATTTCTAACTTCAGCTATTTTAAAACAGCAAAATGTTACACTTCTATTTTCAAATCTTAAAAATTCTGTATATTTTGGCTGTATGTATTAGAATTATAAACTACAAATAATTTTTAGGTTTTTAGATGATGTCTTTGACAATAATAGGTTAACCCTTAGGTTTTATATACTGTAGAATAAGTTCATATTTAATAAACAAATGTAAGGTGCCAACAACAATAATAGGTAAATTTCCTATGGAGTTATTTTTTTATACAGTCACTCCTTTTGGATGATATTCCCGAGTTACCAAAAATCTGTAAAATTGTTATGCCACAAACATAAAATCAGGCAACAACCTAGAGTGGTGTGTCCTGTGAGCTAACCATTATAATAGACATCGTTTTGTTATAAATTATTTCTATATTTTAAATATAGAGCATGAAGATATAAAGCTTACTAATCAAAAAGAAAAAAAACAGTAAGTTTCAAACCAAAGAGAAAATTAGAATGTTGGATGTAAAAAAAAAGTTTCTGGTCCCAAATACTCAAGTTCCAGTGAAAATTTGTGTTGGAAATTATCTAACTGAAACACAACAAAAATATTAAAAAATAAATAAAATCACTACATCTAAGTCAGAGTTCTCATTTAACTTTGGGCTTCATGAAGTCTGTTGTGTGTTTATAGACAAAGCTTTCTGGCAAGTGAAAGGAACACTAGTAAATATGGTGTTCTTTGTAGAAGGCCTTATTATCACTGACCAACTATATAAAAACTTTATGTGCTCATCATATCATGGCACAGATGAAAATCAACATTTCAAAGAGCCAGAACCATTGTTCTCTGAAGTTACCCTGTTCAGACCATCATTCAAGCAAGAGAAATGAAACAGATTAAGGGGTTCAGCAATTTTCAACATCAGAGTCAATTCCAAAGATCGTGTCTGCTCTAACAAAGATCTGGATGTCATTTTAGCCAGTGCATCAATTATGTGCAGAAAGCCACAATGCTGCCCTCGGCTGTGGCTAGGAGATAAGAATTCTGGTTAATAAGGACAGTTCTAGGACAGACACAAATGAGATTATAGGATGTAGGCCCAAGTCGTGCCAAAACTCGGGCTGATGTTTTTGTCTTCAGCTGTCACAGATGGGATAGCTTAAAACATGCATACCACATCATCTTTTAAAAAAGAAAATGGTGAGGGGGGGGAAAAAGATTTTCAAGGACAAAATGTTATAAAATGACAGAGAATTTGGACTTACAGAAAAAGACCAGAGAACTAAACCTATTACAAAACTGGCACATTACTGTTCAGGATTTTGGCAGGGTGTATTTATAACAGATTTCATGCAGAGGATAGAATCCAAAAACTACTCCTCCCCTAATTATGAACTGAATTCTCCCCTCTTTGAAAAAAAAAAAAAAAAAGAGGAAGAAATAAAAATAACTTCATTTTTGGATTATATGGAAATTTAAAGAGAATCAGCTCAGCAGGATAGATTACCAACTGGAAAATTTGGAAGGAAAGTAAGGTCTGGGATTTCAGCTCCAAGCTGCGGACTCTGAATTTGTCACAGAGGTTAGTTCTCTTTCCGAAAGGGAGCCAGCCATCCTGTACAAGAGTACCCCCTGTTGGTTGGTTGGCCAGAGAACATTGGCACTGCCTGCTGTGGCAGCTGCTCATTTAAACTTCTACCCTGAAATCTGCTAAAAGAAAAGCAAGAAAGATTTGAGAGAGGGGACAGGGAGATTAAGGGAAGCAGGAAGGATACTGTGTAAGGAAGGAAGTTAGGGGCAGAAATTTTCTCTAATTCTTTTGTTAAGGCAAAAAAAAAAAAAAATCAAATACAATTAGAGAATATAGGGACAACACAACACTGTGAGTAGATTTTATCCAAAGACATTAAATCATTGTTAATGCCAATGTGTTTCTAACCAGAGCTTTTGTTACCATAATTGTACCTTTGAATTGTTACAGTATGGGTCCAATTCTCATCCTTCTGCAAAACACTTTGGCTAGGAGATTCAGAGAATATATTTTTTATTCAAAAAGAAGATAATGGTATGATTTTATTTCTCTGAATAATGCAAATTAGGTCTTAAAACTTCCTTACCTTTCTCAATATTCAACCAACACTAGGAACAAGCTGAAAATTAAAGAATTCTGAGGTAAGCTCAGTTATTCATTTAAACATGTGACTGTGTCTGAAGCTGTATCAGATGCAAAAAGAAGACCTGGAAGGAAAACAAACAACAAACCTCCACCTTGTGTGCTTACTGATTCCTTCTGCATTTCAGTCCTGTCATTTTTGGTTTTTAGCAGCAGTATGTAATTGAAATGAAAATAATTCTATCATAAGAAATGCACACAGTGCTGTGCTGAGCTGGAGTATTAGCAAATGCTAGGGGAGTCTGAGTCAGATTTGTTATAATCTTTACAGCGAGGATACACTGGGGTTCTAAAAGGTTAATGAACCACTTGTGGTAGACCTTTCCTTCACATTTTAACTCTGTTTTATTCCTGATAGAACCATTAACTTCTACACTAACCTTTCTACTTGTTACTATTACACACATTCTACCCACTAAAGCTTTCTATTGATTTTTGCCAGTGAGGTTTTATAAAATGTAGGTTTAAATACATGGTTTCTGCAATTGTGTTAGCATCAGCTAGTGTGTGTGAAGACAAAGATTAATTCTCTGGTTTTAATTTTTTTTAAATTGTCATTCAAGTACTCTTTTGTCATGATTGTTTTTCATGAGGAAACTTCTCTGAAGCTTTCACATTTGTGTTGGTAATATTATATGGCAAATACAATTTTATTTTCTTAGTTTTAAATGTTTATTCTAAATATATTAGAAGATATATAACTTTTGTTCCTGTCATTCAATAGGTTTCCCAACATTTTCAATCATTGCTTGTGTGTACGTGTGTATGTATATGTACTATGTGCATGTATGTATCTCTGTGTGTGCTTTCGAATGAGAGATAAAGAATGAGAGATGGAAACAATGTATATAAATAGACATACAAATAGTTATGTGAATTTTTACTTAGAAGCCTCCATAATTTGCTAAAATGAATGCATGAGATTTTTAAAAACATTCACGACTAAATTTGGCTCTGTGCAAATCATGTCAAAAATACAAATCCAGTATGCCTTAAATAAGAATACTATGAAGAAGTTAGCCCTGCCATTTTAGTTTCTTCATTTTTTTGAAGAGTTTTAACTGATTTTGTTACCTTTTTATTTTATATATCACCTTACAGTCAATATCCTTCTTTAAGAGTACTTTTAATCTATTATTTGTTCAGTTTGATGATATTTTTTTTTTTAACTTAGGGGAGTAGTGACATAAAGGAGCAAGGAAGAAGAAAAATAAATATTAATCCACATGTTATCTCGCCACTGAATCAAAGAATGAAAGAAGAGGA
This sequence comes from Canis aureus, assembly GCF_053574225.1. Classification (NCBI taxonomy): domain Eukaryota; kingdom Metazoa; phylum Chordata; class Mammalia; order Carnivora; family Canidae; genus Canis; species Canis aureus. Next base: position 30,370,302 of record NC_135635.1, read on the forward strand.
GGAAGATGAGAGGCAAAGGAAGAGGAAGAAAAGTATGTACATAAAGGATACAAAGGAATGAGGCAAAAATATTAACATTTTAAAGAGAAAATATATTTTTTATTTCTGATATATGATATATTATTCTGATCTACCTATCTAATCTATATAAGACCTATCTAAGAATAGATAAATAAATAGATAGGTGATAGATAGTTATCAGAATAAACATAAAGAGAAGGAAAGAGAAAAGCGGGGGAAGCAGATTGAGAGAAAGAGAAATTGTGTCTGCCTATCCTAGTAAGATAAAAATTTAAAATCCATATATATAACAAACAACCCAGTTCAAATAAGAATAAATAAAAACACCCAACAAGAAGAAAAACAAGTACTTATCATATTAGTACTTTTATATTTATTTACATATATAATAATTAGAATGTGATTAGATCACTGAATATCTCCTTGCTAGATTTTATATATCTGATGGCTGGGAAATATCCTGACTTCTTTTAAAATTTAATATCCTTGCTCAAAACTTTCAGTACTTTATCCTTAGATCTCAAGTATTAGAACAATTGCCTGATGATCAAAACTTGTTAAACCAATCATGAAAATTAATAGACACAACTAAAAAGACATTGTTTATTCTTAGCAGCAAATATCTAGACTTTTTTAGAATTCTTATTGGTGTTAAATAAAAAACAAAATATGTATGTGTATGTAGTATTTATTTTGCAAGAAATGATTATTTTTAAATGCTAGCAATGCTCATCTACCTTTCAGTTAGCCATACTATATGTAATGTCTACATTCTTGAATCAGGATGTAATAATATACATATTATCAACAAAATACCTTAAACTACCTGAAGACCAAGTACATAAGAAAATATTTTGATATTTGAAAATTTTTCTTACTGACCTAACTCAATAAAGGGATACAAATAGATACTTTTCAGTTTGAGACACTAACACCATGGACCTGTTAACTTATCCTCTTAAAGGCATATATTTTCACCATAGGACACTGGGTTCTAAGTGACCAGCAATTGTGTTCTTTGATAACATGCAGCAGCTGGACATTGCTAATTATTAGATGTCATTTTTTCAGTTGGTGAACTAGCAGTAAATTTTAACAGCTTTGAGATTTAAAATTATAGCCTCGATCAGGTTATGTCAGGCCACTAATCAGGAGATCAGAATCATCTGAGATGAAGACAAAAGACATAAGGTGGAGAGGAAGACATGATGCCAGTAGACCAACTGTGCTTGGGGTAGATAATCCAGAAAGTAGGTGGGTAACAGGAAACAGGAAATCCAACAAGGGGGCATAGATGTCAAAGCAGTGTTTTTGTGTATCTTTGTTTATTTAAAAAAGGAAATCATGGAAAAATGATCTAGAACCTGTACTGAACTTGATACAATCTCCTTTCATTTCTGATGTTTGAGACAATGAATACCACCACTAGAGAAGATCATAAAAATTTAGGTCAGGCAAAGCAGAGGAAAATTTCAGAGGGATAGTTGAGGCCTATGGCCTCTTCTGGTTGCAGAATGTGCTGTGGATATATGTGGACAAAAGGAGAAGAAGAAATTAGTTAAGGAAAACGTAGATTTCCAGAGCTTCAAGTAGCATTGTGTGCAGCGGGGTCCATTTTTAAGCTCTTAAACTTACCTAACATACTTCAGATGTTATAGGAAAGGGAATCTATTTGTAAAGTTGTGAGGAAAATAACTCTCTTGTTCATAATCTACACTCATTTGCTACAGAGTTAGTGGCTATGTCAGAATAAAACTATAATACATGGGGCTTTGGACCTTCCTGCGGCTAAGCAAAGGGAATGGGCAGTCCTCCTCGTCACAGTATTTAAACAGTATTTAAACTCTGCTGGTACTCTTCCTAGTTAGGGGACCTAGGCCACTGCCCTCATGGCTTGACATACTGCCAGGTGCTTGAGATCATTGCATGGTAATATGTGCTTTATAGTGGTGTTTGGGCAGGCAGCAGTGGTACTACTTGCATTGCTATGAAGTTTGTAAATCCTATTCCTCAAGAAAAAACACATCAGCTCCCTCTCTGTAGGGCATTTTTTTCTACATATGAGCAAGTCACAGCTAGAGTCATCCTAACTAGAGCTTCCAAGAATTCATTGGGACCCTACATGTGATTTATTAGCATCATGAATTACTGAAGGCCACTAAATGAGTCATATATTTTATTAAAATTTAACCCGTAATTGATAGAAAAAGATGCAGCTGTCCTTGGAAATGGAAATAAAAAAATAAGTCCATGATGTTATTCAGTCCTTTACCCCAGCACTGTCTCAAGCAATGGGGGAAAAAAAAGCAGTAAAAAAGTGTATCCCTTCAAGGAGCTTATTGTCTTGTTGAAATGACAGCTAATTTTATGTATGATATGTTCTGTGATAGTGGTTGATATAAAGTATAAAGAGCAAATAGGAAGGGGACTTATTTTAGTCTTGAAGAATCAAGAAATGTTTATTAGAGAATTGTATCCTCTCTGAAACATGAAGAATGAGTATCATTAGTTAGGCAAAGAGAGATGATGGTTTCTCAACTTTAATAAATAATGTTAGTAAAAGTTTCTGGAGATGACAGAAACCTTGACATATTAATGGAGACAATGAAGGCAAAGTACCAAGTGAATGGGACTCAACATTGTTAGCTAGTTTTTCATTCCTTTTATATCTACTATTACTGCTACAACTACTAATAATGATAATTCTAGATGGAAATTTCAAGGATATACATGGAGGAAGATAAGTAGTTTTAAGTATAATAAAACTAAATGAAATTGGCAAAATCTATATTATTTAGTATTATATGCCCTTAGATGAGACAATGCCATTCCCAAAGTAGAAACATTGGAAGGCAACTTCCTTAGACAAGAAGGTCATGAAAGGTTTTCAAATTCCATCTATTATTGCTGGCTGGAATTTCCAAATTTGATCTACTTTGTTGCCTGGAATCTATCTATCTATCTATCTATCTATCTATCTATCTATCTGACATCTATTTATCAACTAAATATTGGTAGATATTTAGATATATACATATCTATCTATAGATTATCTCAAGCAAAAAATACAAGATGGAATATTAAAGGGCCTTCCTACCTGCATTCCCTAGCAGTATTCTGCTACTACATAAATCCTCCCAGAACAAAAATGAAACCCTGGAAAAGAAGTGGGAGGCCCTAGCTCTTATGGAGATTATGTTTCCACCATCTTGGTGGAATGGGACTTCATTATCATCAATAAATGTTTTAAACAAATAGAATTAAAGTTTCTGTATCTGAGGTAAGAACACATACACACAATATATAATCAAACATTGTCATTAAGGAATTTTTTACTATTATTTTATCTACCAAACAAGTGGTCTCTCCTGCTTAGAACTATGTTCTTGACAGCAGTTAAGTGATGTTTTGTCTTAATTTTAATATTCCTTATATCCAATAAAGTATTTTATTCATAGAAGGTATTCAATAAAAGTTGTGTAAATACATAGATAGATAAATAAATTTGTATAATCTTTAACAGTCTGAAATTATGAAAATAGTTGGCATGTTATTTTAGAGTCTAATTTATCTTAGACATAAGCTTAGATGTTTGGCTTTGTACAGAAAAGTAAGCAACTTACAAAAGAACAAGGTGTTGGCAACTACTCTAATTCCACCTAATTCCAGAGAACAGAAATTAGAAATATAGGAAACTGGATCTTAGCATTCAAATGTATACCATGCAGGGAAAAAAAAATAAGTTTGAGGAATAGCTTTCACAAACACATTTACTGCTATAGCGGGCCATAAACTATGCATCTCTTCCTTTATTTTAACTATGTGAAGCCATGAAAGCAAATGTTTCATAAACTCACCTTCTCCTGAAGATGATTTGTCAAGTCATTGCCCTTAACTTTTGACAACCCAATGAATCCACAAAAATAGAACATGCCCCAGGTCTAAAAAAAAATGATAGGTTCAACAGAAATCAGTTAGTGTATTAAACATCAATTCCTTTACTTGGTTTTCATGGCGAGTTATGTCTATGACCAATATCAGAATATTTGCTAAATAATCAATCATGTTTGCCATTTCTTTAGTAAGATGAAAGATAATAAAAATGGTAGGAAGATTAAGAAGGTTCATGTGATTTTGGTGATTGTGCACACATTAATTATAATTTTTACTAAGTATATTTTTTTTGTAGATCAAATAAGCTTGAAAGTATTTAGCAAAGCAACTTGGAAAGTGGCCCAGGGCATATGTTATCCAGCTTTCAAAAGAAAGATTCTATTCTCTGATGAGAAATAAACAGCAATATCTAAATTCTTAAACATTGTTAAACAGTAATTTGTAACAGTAATCTAACAGTATTGTCCAGATATGCAAATGTTATTTAAATAGAATTTGATAGATGAGTAACAGGAAATGTGGAATGGATGAATAAAACACATGGGCGCCTGAGTGGGTCATTTGGTTAAACAGCCAACTCATGATTTTCGCTCAGGTCACTATCTCAGGGTCATGAGATTAAGCCCTACAACCGGCTTCAGCTCAGAGCACAGTCTGCTTGAGATTACCTCTGTCCTTCCCCTGGCTTGCATGTGTGCATGCATTCTCTCTTTGTCTGTCTCAAATAAATAAAATCTCTTCAAAACAAAACAAAACAAAACAATAAAAATTTGGTTGTGAACATTTTGTTGATAAAGACTATCCAAACTAAAACCCAAATGATCATAAAACATTTATTAAGCATCTATTATATTCCAGGTATTGTGTTAGGTATTAATGATGTACATAATTTCTTTCCTGAACGGATTAACAGTCTGGAGGAAAATGTTACAAGAAAAAAATTACAAAATTACAAAATACAAGAGCCTAAAAGAAAACACAGGTATTTTAAGTGAAGTTTTAAAAATATAATGCAAAATGTCATTGAATTTCCTTTTTTAGGTAGAAATTGATTGCGACAGGATGTAGAAAAAGAAATTTAATTTTAGGATGGTATAGAGTTGAGCAAATTTGGTGTTTATAGAATAAGAGGAAGGAGTTACAGAACATATGAGATTTTAAGAATATTTGGGAATTATATCATTGTCTATATCAGTAAAGAATAGAAAAATAAAAGCAACCAAATATAGGCTAAATAGAATTTTCTGAATGCGCTCTTCAAAGTTTTCCCATGAGGTGCCAGCAGTTTTGAAAGTACTTTTAGTATACTTAAAGTATATTACCTTTTCATAAGGAATCGTCTGTATGCTAGTAATTGTCAGTGAGAGTTCTACTATACAATCCTTGTCATCTTGAATATATTTTAAGTAAAATATCTTGAAGAAATACTTTATTGCCATTTCATGAAATTATTCTGCTTGGGTGCAAACGGGAAAATGATCAAATTGAGCAAATACTTAGCATAGCTCTGACCCCAAAGTTCCATGACTGAAAGCTATAGTCTTTTCCAGGCAAAATTGTGCTTATTGATAGTTCTTATTGATATAATTGTTCAATTTCTCTCCTCATTGTACTCAGATGAGTAGTCAAAAATATTTTAGTAATGTTTCTTTTGATTAAAGTGTCTTTATGGAAGGTGACACAGTAGAGGTAGTGAGTGGACATATATACTGGTAATACTGGTACCAAATAAATATGCACTTATAGAAAAGTAAGGACAACCTACTTTGCCACACCATTTCCCCTCAGTCTCTGGCCACCTTGGTGCAGCACTATGCAGAATTGATTTTGACATCTTACATCAAAATTCATTTTGTCTAGAATAGGGCATCTTACATCAAAATTCATTTTGTCTAGAATAGGGCATCTTACATCAAAATTCATTTTGTCTAGAATAGGGCCACAAGAGCCTCATGTTTACTGTTTGAATCACAAGGAATACATTTGACCCTTTTCTAATTAATCTCAAATACCAATAAGTATATTTCAGTTAATTCTGAAACGTGAAGGAAAAAAATAAAATTCATTGGCGGGCGGGGAATAAATTAATTGTAAAAAGGAAAATGACCACAGCTAACAGACTGTAAACAGAAGGATATGAAACAGATATGAAAAAGATAGGTCAAAGGTGACTGAGTCCAGGTTCCAAGTATGTCCTTCATCTAGACCTATAATAAATGTAAAATTTTTACTTAAAACAGAAAAATGATTTGGCAAGTACAAAATGTATGAAGACTTGAATTAACATAAAATTACACACAAAAAAAACATAAAATTACACAAAAAATACTTGTGGTTTAGTTTTCTACAAGCTCAATATAAACCTACAGTGTTATGTGACTGCCTAAAAAATCTCAATAAGTCTACACTATGACTATGGAGGGAATGAAATCAGAACTGGTGGACTTTCAGCTAGGAGAGGCCATGTCCAAAGAGTAATCAGTGGCATACATCTCAATTTACTGTACCATATGTAGTTAAGTAGGATGATTGTCACAGAAATAAACCCCTACCTCTACCTGGGACTAGCTATCATCAATACTTATGCATATGGACTCAGTCCTAGGTCAGGTGGAAATTGAGTTCAATGTACCATGCCTTGATCCTCAAAACCACCAATTATGCTAAGTCTCTAATAACTTCAGACAGTAGGTCACAACAGATCAGAGTTCTATTTAGGTATTGTAGTGAATTAGAGGGTAAAGGCCATTTATTTCCCCCATTGAAGTAAGCCCTTCATTCAATAAATATGAGTCTTCAGTATAAACCTCAAGAAGATATGCTTTTGTCAGCAGCCTCTACTTGGAGCTAAGTCACCTTATTAGAAAAACTGGGAATTCTAGGAATTTATCATGTAGGGTCCATCTGAAGCTTTCTTGAAACAAATATATATATCTCAGTTATTCTCTTTTTGTTCCTATATGGATCAGTAATTCTGCCTTGAGTATGTTTATGTTTATCCCTTGCTTATTAGAGTAATGGAAATAGACTTCAATAATGCTAAAATGGATGTTCCATTAAGACTCTAGCAATCGTCAAACCTACTAAGGTAAAAGAAAGACATTATCCACTTCAGGTCAGTTGCAAATTGGCTCCCTGCAAACTTGCAATTTATTATCTCATATTATGCTCATCTCTTAAAGCAGGAGTGTCTCTGGCACTGGTGAATTTCTCTAGGTCTAAAAGCTGCAATGACAGCAGTGGCTAGAGCATCTTCTCCATTTTATACTTTGCATCGAATTAGATCCCCACACTCTGATGGGCAATGTTTTGATGCATGAACTCTACAAAAACCTGGAAATGAACTTCTTAACTAGAAAACTTCTGTGAGAAGCCAGAGTACAAGGCTGAGAAGACTATCGATGAGTGGTCAGAAGTACACTCACCAGCTCAGCATGTAGGCCTCTCCACTGTGATTGAATGAGCAATAGTTTGTCACAGATACAAAATCTCAGCAAACCCAAGCCACTATTCTGTTCAGGCCTAGAGACAGGGACAGAAGAGAGACCCTTGGCATGGAATTCATGGAATAATTATTTAATAATCTCTCTAAGAAAGCTAGAATGCCTGTACTTTGATTTGTTTCAGATTCCTTCCTTCAACCAAGTTGGCATGCTTCTAGGTTGGGACTATTCTAAGAATGTGGATATGCATATGGTACTGTGAAAGGAGGGATCAAAATGTTGCTTAGAGATGAAGCTGAGCCCAAGAAGGGAAGAAACAATACCTAGCCTCCAATCCAGTGGAGACCAGGTCAAAACAAACAGATAAACTGACAAAGGCCAAATAATTTTAAAGGGAGAGAAAGAAAGACAGTGGAAACTGGGAAGAGAAAGAATATAGAATAAAGAGAGAAGGATAGAGATTTCAAGAAGTGCCAATAAGTAATATGTTAGAAAAGGACCAAAGGGCAAGTTCTCAGCTTTTTAAAACTAATGTGCTATAAGACTGGGAAATTAATAGCTACCATAATGCCAGATATAATGCAAAAATAGAAGAATTTATTAAAATCTCAAGGTATCTTTGAAAATATAAGGGAACAAACCAGGACAAGTTTCAACTATTCTAAGAGTTTACAAGATATGATAAAGATGTTATGATTGTTTTAGAAAATAAAATGTAGCCCATGGGTTAGAAAGTCAGAGCTCTTCATCAAAGGATCTGTTTTTTCTCATGTTGCAATATTTTTCCCACTCTTAGAAGGGCCATCTGTCATTGACCTACAAGATTTTTTTTTTCAAACCAGATGTTATATGTTCTATAAAGTTCTAAAACTATTCAGTGGAATAACAAAAAAAAAAAAACCCAGCATATTAATATGGCAATTCATCTCTTCACTTTTAAGTTTCTAAAGCACAGGAATTTATATAGATTTCTTCATAAGGGCACAAGTCTTACACAGTTAAGAGTAGGCATATTGTAACGATTTTTCTGATAGATCACTATTGGAAGTTTTTTAAATGCTGTGCTTTGTTAGACTAATTTTACAAGTGTAAAAAAAATCACATGGAAATGACTGATTTGAATTTAGCACTCACCACGATATCCATAGACAGAAGTCCCAATCAAAATATTTTAAATTAGCACATATAGGATATATCTGACAGGTTAGGCATTTTCAAAATTCTAAAATGTAAAGAAACTTAAAAATTTAGTCAAGGGAAACTGTTTTGCATTTATAATTCACTATTGTCAGTATATTTTTGTAGTGGTAGAAAAAGACAAAACTATTTTAGAATGGTTCCTATGGGTATTCACTTTAAACTTAAGAATAGATATATTAGTAAACCAGGTTGCATCTTTTTAACACCGTTATTATAATATGTGGGGTTTTTTCCTACTCTGGTTCATTTTCACTCTATAAGTAGTTGAACACTTTTAACAATTTCATCAATGAATTCCCTCTGTTCTCAATTACTTTTTTAAGTTTATGTGCTTTTGAAATATCAGTTATATTTTGTTCATCCACACATTGCACTAAAATTTAACTGAAAAAAATTACCTCTTCACAAATATCTTCACCTCATAAGGGGTGAGGAAAGAAGTTGTTATATTTGTCTGAAGCATCATGGGAAATTATTTCCTGTTTTAGAGTAATACACACATATATACACATGCACACACATTCAGAGTTCCTCTGTTATGTTGGGAAGTTCACAGGGAGATTACAAAATAACCTTAAATTGGTAAATGAGTCAAGTGGGTGGCATTATCAGTTAGTGCACATTGTCTAATTGTAATGCATTGGACTTCTACAGTTGTGCTTTAATTCTGCTTAAAGGAATTGTGGGTTTTTTCCCTCCCAGTTTGTAAACCCATGGTCTCCTTGAAAAATAAAACTCTGCACTTGACATTTTCAGATTCCCCTTATCCCATTTCCATTAAAGCCAAGTTTGACTTTGGGAGCACTAAGAATTTCAGAGAATTGAATTCCAGAGAGAAACTCCTACTGGAATAGAGTCTGCCTATCCAGGAACACAGAGGACAGCTTTTTCTCACCCCTGCTAATGAAGAGCTAGACTAATGTCCCCTCTTGGGGTTTGCAGTAATACTCTCATGGAACATTCATTTGCAGAAGCTGCTGAGTTAACTCCAAAGTCCCCCTTTCCCATAGCAAGTTGTCTACAAAGACAGTAAATTTAAGGGGTCATGATAATGGTGTCTCCCAAGACACTGAGTAAAATGTTGCACGTTCTCACACCCCATTTCAAATTCTCCTATGGATTGTTGATGGCAAGATGTGCGTATCTTGAAGAGGTCACCTCCAAGAAGTTTCTACAAAGCAACTAATACACAGACTAGTTAACTGTGGAAATAAAGGCACTTTTGTGAGACTCTTCTTTCTGGTACAATTAAAGTAGATGTTGTCACTGTATACTGCAATAGAAGTAAGGGTGTAAGACCTCATGTTAAAGGTAAGTAAAAGCTAATAAATGAAATTATGAGCATAAACTCTTTAAGGAAAGTAAATGTAGCTTTCCCTAATACTGTCCAGAGCTAGAAACAGGTCCTTTCACAAAGGAAAGAAGGAAGGAAGGAAGGAAGGACTGAACAAATAAAAGGGTAAACAGAAAAGTTTACCCTAGTTGACAGCTAATAGGGCAGAGAAGGTATAAAAATTGTTTCCTGCCCATGTGCATTAATTAGGCTCTTATTTTTCAGTTATTTGGTAATGATCCTGGATTTTCTTCTAATAATTACTATGGAGCTAAAATGTAAAGCAAGATCCTGCATATGAGAGGAATCTGAACTGAAACAATCTCTACTGTTGGTTGTGAAGGGTTTCTTTGTGTTTTGTTTGTTTTTTTGTTGTTTTTGGGGGGTTAGTTTTTTTTTCCCCCTACTGAGTACTCTGTCAGCAGGAGGTCAAACTATGGTCTCTTTAAAATGGATAAATCCAACAGTTTTTCTTTCTTTTCTGTTATATTTTTTTAAACCTGCCTCAGAATTGTGAGAACAAACTTAATATATGGACTTCAAGAATGATTTTCTCTAAAGAGGATGCTTTATGCCCAGAAGTGGATCTCTCACTGATACTCATTTTCTGGGGACTGGTTTGTGACTCTATGTAACACTAGCTCTTTTAATAGCCCCAGGAAGAATTAGTTAAAAATTGACGTTGAATGTAATTCATTTGCTACAAAGTGGTCTTTCACCCCCTGCTCTTCTCTTTCACTCACATCCACATTTTCGTTTCCAGTCCTTTGTTAAAAAATAAACTGCACAGCAAAAGCATGTGAGGATAAGGATTTCTGAATACCATCATGCACACCATGGTGTTCCCAGCACTGAGCCATTAATGTATCACTGCTATCTGGGGCTGGTTGAGGGAGGAGAGAGAGTTAAGAGGAGCAGCTGGCTAAGGAGGGCCCCAGGGATGAGCTCCCAGAGACACTAACCTGGAAAGAAGAGAGTAATGGCCTTCATCATATCTAGTCTCCTCTTGGCTCCCCGCTCTCAGCTCTCAGGGATCAGCTTGTTGCTGGGTATGCCACTAGCTTTTGTGTCACTCTACACAAAATCAGCACAGGTAGGACTGAAAGGAAAATGCTTTCCTTACTTATCTTTTCAAAGTTAAATTAATAATAGTCTGGGACAAATAATGTGTAAGGTAATTAGATTTATGCATTCAAATTGGGCAAAATTTGTTTAGGTCCAATTGTTACTCTTTACTCCCTCTTTAAATAGCCAAAACCTATTTATTCTTTCCTTCTATAAACTTGCACCATGAATACCAAGAAATGGGATTATGCTATGGCTCAATGCACATTTAGATCAGTGTTAAGCTCCTTTAAGTTTCTGAAGTTGGAAATTAAAAAGTCTTTGCTGGTAAAGGGAATTGCAAGTATCACTAAAGAACAGAAGAGGAAGCTTTGGAATCAGTACAGTATTTTATTCATCAATAAGAAACATTTTCCCCTAAGCCCCCAATAAACAAACCATTTGGATTCAGAATAAACTTGGCGTTGGTCATATATATTTTCAATTCTTATCACAATAGCTTCTCAAAATGCTTGTAGAGGAAAAAAAAAGGTGATATCCATGACTAGCTTTATATTTAGACATCTCAGTAATTTCCTCTGATAGAAAAGGGTCTTTATAACCTTGAACAAAGGCTCACCTTTGTCTAATCCATCTGTATATTATTCTTGGTCCTCATTACTAGCTATAATGAAGAGTAAAAACAATTCTACTTTTCAATACCTTTTCTAAGACAAAAAAATCAAAACAAAGCAACTGAAAAATAGAGTCAGGTAAATACCACATCTAATCCTGGTTTTCAATTGATATTAGTTTTATTCACCAAGTAGCTGAAAATATAATGTCAAAAGAGTAAAATAAACATTTTTTTAAATAAACATTTTTAAAACTTAGTTGCTACTGGTGTCTTTTTGGAGAGTCTGATATGGTAAGAATTCTTTTACTTGAGCTGATTGGAGTCCACATCTTCCAAGCGGAAAGTGAGATGGATACTCACTTTTTTGGTCCTATTTGCATAGAGGTATTTGTCAATAAATGCATATTTTATATACAATTTAATAGTTTATGAAGAAAAGAAAAATTTTAACTTCTGTAATACAGCAGATCACACCTCAGAAAACATATCAGAACTTTTTAATTAATAAAGAATGCTAAACTCCAGTTAAAGGATCTATATCCCTTATGAATAATCTTAGGGGCACCTGAGTGGCTCAGTAGGTTAAGCATTGGACTTTTGATTTAGGCTCAAGTCATGATCTCAGGGTCATGAGACTGAGCTCAATTATCAGGCTCCCTGCTTAGTAAGGAGTCTGTTTGGCATATGTCTCCCTCTCCCTCTCCCCACCTCCATGCTCTCTCTATGCTCTATCAGAATAAATAAATAAGTCTTTTTAAAAAAGAATAATCTCTAGGAAAAGAACAAAGAAAGAACATTAATTTGAAGATTGAACTCACAAAGGAAATCTTGATAAGGAAATTGTTACTGGAGAAATAAAATCATGTTTCTGATATTTACTTAAATGTAAATAAAAAACAAATGTTTAAGGATGCAGATAAATACAATTAAAGTTCTAGCTATGATCAGTTAAAAAGCATTATAATTATTTTATGTGATGTATTTTTTGATTTACAGAAGCTGAAATTCCATTTACAATTAAATGAGGTAGAATGCATGATTAGCATCGTGTTTGATGCACAATAATCCAAAATATAACCCACCCCACCATCAGATATTCACTATTTTAATAGCTCTTAAGCTATTACAGGAACCCAAAATGACAATAATTATATCATTTAATAGGGAAATACACTAACAAGAAAAAAAGAAAACTTCAACTTAGAAACTTAATGTTCAACTGTAAATAAATTAATACAAATGCATATGTACAGCTTTAGTCTTAATGAAGCTCCAGATCCATATTTCCAATTTTCTTCAGGCTTCAATGTTCAGTTTTATTGAACCAAACAATGCAGTCAAAGCAAATGCAGCATTTTCTCAATGTATCCTCTTGGCTACTGTGGTATGTCCAAAAGATGCTATACTATAAAGCTACAGTGTGTGCTGTGTGTGTGTGTGTGTGTGTGTATTTGTGTGTGTGTATACAAAAAGGGAGAGGGAGAAAGAGAGAGTTGATTCAACTAAGTCCTACTACAGGGTCCAATTTTGAGATTTAGCTGAAGTTATGTAGATTTTAAGGTTGCTGGATCCAAAATGCTGAAATGCTGTTTAATATTAGAATTGTTGGTAGTGAAATGGATAAAATTAAGGAAGTAAGACCAGGTTTTTAGTTATGTCCATGATGTAGATATTTAAGTTGCTAAATATGGTGATAGGAAAAAGGTTAAGAATATACCCTCAAGCAAGATTTTCAATTCACCAAAGAAGGAGGAAGAAACCATTAAAGAAACAGTGAGAACAATAACTTAAACTCCTGGTATCCATAAAATGCTTAATATAAATAAATAAAGGGATTTTTAATAAATATTATTCATTGTTGTTTGTGACATTATGTAAATCAATAGAAAAAAGAGGTTACCTTAAAACATAAATATTTTCAAAGATATATCCTAAGCAATAGAGATGTGAATCGTCGTTAAAAACTAAAGAATGGGGAATTACCATTATAAAAGGACTAGTATGCTCTAATTTGTCACAAATATCCTGAAGAAAATCACCGTTTTAAAAAATCTACACCTGCTGTAATTGGCCACATCAAGAATTCTTGGGACACTTGGATGGCTCAATTGCTTAAGTGGCTGCCTTCAGCTCAGGTCATGATCCTACTGTCCTAGGTTCAAGCCCATGTCAAGCTCTCTATTCAGTGAGGAGCCTGCTTCTCTCTCTGACTCTCCCTCTCCCCCTTGCTTGTTCTCTCTCTCTCTCTCTCTCTCTCTCTCAAATAAATGAAATCTTTTTTTTTTTTAATTTTTATTTATTTATGATAGTCACACACACACACAGAGAGAGAGGCAGAGACAGGCAGAGGAGAAGCAGGCTCCATGCAGGGAGCCCGACGTGGGAGTCGATCCAGGGTCTCCAGGATCGCACCCTGGGCCAAAGGCAGGTGCCAAACCAGTGCGCCACCCAGGGATCCCAAATAAATGAAATCTTAAAAAAAAAGAATTATTTAAGAATGTGGAGAAGGTCAATGCTCTATCTCAAAATGGCATTTGGTTAACATATACAAAGAACAAATTTTGTTACACATTGATGGTTCTCATTATGATAAAAGTATAATTACAGATATAAATTTCTTTTGGAAAAATCTCATAAGCAAGACGTATTGCTATTTTGAAAATCTTAAAAAATATGTCTGAACAAAGATTTAAAACATGTCAATGAAAAAGATAGAGGAAAGGTGATTTGGATTGTGAGTTCTTTTTATTTTGGTTATTTTTCTTATTTCTCATTTGGAAATGGACAAATGTTAGTGTACAATGAAGTAATAAAACCAAGTACAGATAAAGGGCCAAAAAATGTTTTAAATAGGTGAAAATCAAGTTTAAAATACTGAGCAGGGGATCCCTGGATGGCTCAATGGTTTAGGAACTGTCTTCGGCCCAGGGTCCTGGAGTCCCAGGATCAAGTCCCATATCCAGTTCCCTGCATGGAGCTTGCTTCTTCCTCTGCCTGTGTCTCTGCCTTTGTGTGTATGTGTGTGTGTGTCTCATGAATAAATAAATAAAATCTAAAAAAAAATAATACTGAGCAAAATGAATAGGGCTTCTGAAATTCTTTTAAAATAGGGATAACTGAAGCTGTGTTAGAGATAATGATGAACTCAAATGGGTAAGCTAAATATTTGGTTGATGCAATTAACAGAAACAAAGTAAAACTATTCATTTAATACTTTAAGTTTTTTAAAAAAAAATATTTTATTTATTTATTCATGAGAGACACAGAGAGAGAGAGGCAGAGACACAGGCAGAAGCAGGCTCCATGCAGGGAGCCCAACGTGGGACTCGATCTTGGGTCTGCAGGATCAGACCCTGGGCTGAAGGTGACACTAAACTGCTGAGCCACTCAGGCTGCCTTTCATTTCATACTTTAATGTTGCTTGTCAATATGTAAAGTGAGGTAATATAAAAGAGCTATAGGGGAAAATGTATTTTGTGCCAACAGAAAAATGAGTAATGGATAAAATTTCTAAGAAGATAGATTTACATTAATCTAGGAAATAGAAATCATAGTATTTCAAAATGGAATGTGTTCTACTTTGAACCATTATAAAGTAATTAATGAGTATAAAACTTGCTATCCAGTCATAATGAACTATAAAACTGGAAAAAAAATTATTAAACATTTTTTTTCTTTTTATTCATTGGAGACTAGGTGGCAAAAAACTGTGATCCATTAGAGGAAAAATAAAAACAAAACAGATGAGCCCTATGTATATACCCTACGTTTCTGAATGGAGTTAATTATTGGACCTTGGCATAAGGAGAAGTGGCATAAAGATGGGTTCATACTCCTACTGAACTGAACACATAGAAATTGGAGATTAGCTAGGCTTACAGAGCTGGTATCCAGAAGTCAGACTACTGATAAAAAAAGAAGTTACTCAGAGAAAGAGCTCCAAATCTGCATATGTATCACCTTGATTTTTTTGGCTAAATTTCATATACACAGAATGAGTCCACAAGGCCAGGTAAAGAACAATGATTAAGGAAATACAATTATCATAGAGCCATAAGATGGAAAACTCCCAGAACTTTCATAGAGTTGGGTAAGTATTGAGTTAACTAATCAGACTGGAGAGATTTAATGGAACCCTCACAGTATTTTATAGAAATGCCAAAAGGGCCACATATTAGAAGTGGATATAAACTAATCACAGTATAAAGTTACTCTAGACCTTACCAGGGATTCTTGTAGTTATGTTATAATGATTAAATGGGCAATTCTTTAAGAAAATAAAACAATACTGAATGTGTATGCACTTAATAATATAGGCCCATTATACATGAAAGACTGACACGAAAAAGTATATAGGAAAATCTAAAGTTTTGGTTGAATTATTTCAAGAGCTTTACAGCCCACAAAAATGGAATACACATTTTTTTCAAGTGTGTATGAAACATTAGCCAAGATAATACATATGATGGACCATAAAGCAAATTTCAATAAAACAAAGAGACTGAAATTCTTTTAGGCATTTATTCTTCATAGGAGAATTAAATTAGAAATCAATAACAAGGGGTGCCTGGGTGGCTCAGATGGTTGAGCTTCCAACTCTTGGTTTCAGCTCAAGTCATGATCTCATGAATCCCCACTCACCTGGAGCTCCTCACTCAGTAGGGAGTCTGCTTGAAGATTCTATCCCTCTGTCCTTCCTCCCCTGCAGGCACGTGTGTGCATAAATTCATTCTCATTCTCTCTCTCTCTCTCATAAATAAATCTTTTAAAAAAGAAATCAATAACAAAATGATATCTTAGAAAAGCCTCATATATTAGACACCAAATAAAATATTTCTAAAAAATTTATGTGTCAAAGAAGAAATAACAAGGGAAATTAGAAAGTACTTCAAACTTAATGATATTGAAAGCAAGACATTAAAATTTGTGATTACAACCCATATAGTGCTTACAGCAAAGTTTCAACCTTTAAATGATTATCTTAGAAGAGAAAAATCATCTAAAATTATGTGGTCTAAATTTTCATCTTAAACAGAATAAGAAAAAATTAAACTTCTATATAGCTAAAGAAAAATGTACATAACATTGGAAAACAATAAAATAGAAAATGCAAAATACAGAGAAAAATCAATGAAGCTAAAAGCACTTTCTTTCAAAAGATCATGAAAATTGATAAAACTCTTACTACACTGATGAAGGAAACAATAGAGAAAGACTCACAAATTACCAATGACAGATATGAAAAATAGAACATCACTAGAGAGCCTACAGCTATTGAAATGATAAGGGACTGTTGTGAAAAAAAATATGCCCTTAATTCGGAAACTTAGAGAAAACGGACTTGAAAGACACAAATTAGCAAAAATGATATAAGAAGAAATAGAAAATTTTTATTACTCTGTTCTGTCTAAATGATATGTAATAATAATTCAAAACATTGTCACAAAAAAGAAAGAAGGAAGGAAAAGAGAGATGGAAGGAAGGAAGATGGAAAGAGAGAGAGAAAAAGAGAGAGAGAGAGAGAGAACCAAAGAAAAGAAAAAAAAAAATAGGAAAACCTCCAGGACAAAATTCCTTCACTAGTAAATGCTGTGGATTTTTTTTATTTTTTAAAAGATTTTATTTATTTATTCATGAGAGACAGGCAGAGACACAGACAGAGGGAGAAGCAGGCTCCATGCAGGGAGCCCGATGAGGGACTTGATCCTGGGACTCCAGGATCACACCCTGGGCCAAAGGCAGGTGCTAAACCACTGAGCCACCCAGGGATCCCTGTGGATTTTTAAAAATAAAAACATATTACAATCCTTATATAACCTCTTTCAGAACATTTGAGTGTAGGGAATAGTTCCAGTTCAGTCAAATATATTATGGGAAAAAATACTAATATCCCTCATTAACACGGCCAAACCTTAGCAAATCCCAATGCAAATCCAACCAGTATCCTACACAAGGAAAGTACATCATGACCAAGTAAGTTTTATGATAGAAATGTAAGACTATTTTAATATTTGAATCAATCAGGATAATTCATTATAGACTCAGTGTACTTATACTCAACATTGTATAAGTTCCTAATGAATAGAAAATGGAAAAACAAAAATAAAAGTTGTACAAAAAATAAAATTTTATTTGTTTGCAGATGATGTCATTGTGTATATGGAGAATCCTAAAATTTCTAATAAAATAAGAAACTAATAAGTGAAATTAGCAAGGTCAAATGACACAAGAACAGTATGTAGAAATAGATTTTATTTTGAAGCAAATCATTTTGAAAATTTAAAAAAGCTTAAAGCATTTATAAGAGTATCCGGATATATAAAATACTTGGGTACAAACTTAAAGTATATGCAAGGTACATACTTTGAAAGAGATATTAAAGAGAATCTCAAGAGTTGAAGTTATATGTGATGTATATGCATGGAAAGACTCAAACGTTTTAAAGCATCAATTTTCCTTGAGTTGGTACAATAAAATGTTAACAAACTCCCATGACTTTTTTTAAAATTTTTTATTTATTTATGATAGTCAGAGAGAGAGAGAGAAAGAGAGAGGCAGAGACACAGGCAGAGGGAGAAGCAGGCTCCATGCACCGGGAGCCCGACATGGGATTCGATCCCGGGTCTCCAGGATCGCGCCCTGCGCCAAAGGCAGCACTAAACCGCTGCGCCACCCAGAGATCCCAACTCCCATGACTTTTATATAGAAATTAACAAAATGATTATTAAATTTATATGGTAGTGCTAATAATCTAGACTAGAAAAACCAATCTTGAGAAAGAAGAATATTTGTGGAAGACTTACACTTTCTAATTTCAAAACTTAATATAATGCTATGGTAATTAAGATAAGGTGGTTTTATAATAGAATATATAGAGATCAATGGAATAGAATGTCCAGATAGATGCACGTATATAGTCTGTCATTTTCAACAAATGAGCCAAGGAAAGAAGAGTAGGGAAAGAAGATTCTTTCAACAAATGGTGCTGGAACATTATGAATGTCTTGTAGAAAAAAAAAAAAGTGAAATTTTATCATTCATAAAAATTAATTCAAAATGGATGATAGTTCTAAATATAATGACTAAAACTATAACAACCTTAGAAAAACATAAGGGAAAAATCTGTGCAACTTTAGGGTAAAAATTACTATCAAAATGGACAACATAAAAAAAAAAAAAAAAAAAAAAACAAAACAAAATGGACAACATAAAAAGCACTAACCACAAAAAGGAAAAAAATGATTAACTGGACTTCAAA
This sequence comes from Canis aureus, assembly GCF_053574225.1. NCBI lineage: Eukaryota > Metazoa > Chordata > Mammalia > Carnivora > Canidae > Canis > Canis aureus. Next base: position 30,389,132 of record NC_135635.1, read on the forward strand.
ATGAAAAAAATGCTTATCAGAAACTACCATAAAGAAAATAAAAAGGCAATCCATAGATTAGGAGAAAATATCTTCAGTGCATATATCTGTTAAAGAACTTGCATTCATAGTATCAGTTAATTATTATATCTCTATTAAAATAATAGGAAAATTATTCCAGGGGTAACTTGGGTGGCTCAGTCATGATCAGGTCATGATCTCAGGGTTGTGAGTTCAAGCCCCGTGTCCTATCAACTTGGGAACTGTATCTAAATAATTATTAGTATCTAAATAATTTCCTGCTCAGAGGTAGTGTGCCTGAGATTTTCTCCTTCGGCCCCTCACCCCTTGCTTTCTCTCCCTCTAAAATGAAATGAAATGAAATGAATATGATCTTTAAAAAATAATAGGAAAATATTTCAAACATTTCTTTACAAGAGAAGATATATGAATTACCAATAAACACAAGAAAAAATGCTTAATATCATAGGCAGTTAGGGAAATGTAAATTAAGACCCCAATGTGGTGGCACTACACATATACTAGAAAGACTAATCTTTAAAAGGTTAATGAGATCAATTGTTGGTGAGGATGTAAAACAAGTGGTACTCATGCTTAGCTGGTGGGAGTGTAACAAGATATAACTGTTCAACAGATATATCAAAAGATATAACTTTTCAACATAAAACTGTTGAAAAGTTTTATGGCTTCTAACAATGTTAAATATACTATTGCTATATATCCAAGTAATTATATTAGGGAATATTTATCCCAGAGAAATGAAATAAAATCTCTTCACAAAATGCCTTGTATACAAATGTTCATAGTTTATCTATTCATAATAACCCCAAACTGGAAGCAACTCAAGGACTCATCCACCAATAGATACTATAGTCATAAACAGAAGAAACAACTAATACATACAAAAACACAGAGAATCTCAAAACAGTTTTAAAATCCAGGTCTTAAAAGATACATACTGTACATGTTCTTTTATATGAAGTTTAAATCTTTTTTTTTTAATTTTTATTTATTTATGATAGTCACAGAGAGATTGAGAGAGAGGCAGAGACACAGGCAGAGGGAGAAGCAGGCTCCATGCACCGGGAGCCCGACGTGGGATTCGATCCCGGGTCTCCGGGATCATGCCCTGGGCTGAAGGCAGGCGCCAAACCGCTGCGCCACCCAGGGATACCCTTATATAAAGTTTACATAGACAAAATTAATTTATATAGAGAGAAGTAGTATGGTTGACTGGGTGAGAAGTGGCTGGGATTGACTGCAACTCATAAAAGAACTTTTTGGATTAATGAAAATGTTCTATATCTTAATTGGAGTGTGGTTACATGGGTTTATACACTGGTCTAAACCACTAAACTGCACTTAAAATTTCCGCATTTTGAAAAAAAAATTCTGCATTTTATGATATGCAAATTGAATCTTGGTAAAGTTGAATAAAGATACACAAGCAAAAATGATACTTGAACTCATTGTTTGCATTCAAAACATAAGTGGAATAGGTTGTTTCTCAAGCAAGTTACCTTTCCATCTTAGATATTTTCATGAAACCTCGAGAAGTATGGTTATCTTTGCCTCTCAAATCTAATGAATCCAATATGCATTGTTTATTAACTAAAGAACCTGTTTTGTATTTTGGATTCTGCATCTTGCTTTGATACCATCCCTTCATAGCCTTTTGTTATATCAGTGTTTTGTATGATAGATTTTTAACCACAGGGTCTGAGTCAGCCGACCAATCACCTCTTAATGTTGGCAAAAATTATTCTTGCATTGGACATGTGTCTCAACCAAGCCACCTCTAAAACACCTTCACTTCTATAATATATAACAGTTACCTTTCTAGATAATCATTATAATTCACTGTTCTGTGTTACCTAAAGATTGCTTCTGAGCCTTTAGGAGTCTCTGTAGTATCAATGGTATGTAATTGGCTGCAATACATTGACTGTATTTTATGCCCATTTGGCCTCCCTTATCACAAGTTTTCTTCTGAGACAGAAGAATGTCTTCTGTATTTGTTTTCTATTGTTGCTATAACAAAACCACAAATTTAGTGCTTAAAACAACAGAAATTTGTTATCTGAGAGTTGTATAGGTTAGGAGTCCAGGCACAGCATGCATCAACTGATTTCTCTACTTAGACCCTCACTTAGCAGAAATCAGGGTGTCTACAGGACATATATGACTTTATAATCTAAAACCTGGCATTAGGCCCATGTACACAGAATGAAAATAAATATATTACTCTCAATTTTGACCACTCTTTCCTTCCACATTCCCTAGGATGTTTATCTATCTTCTTTACATCATAAAATTAGCTTTTGGTATGAGAGAAATTACTCAATGAGTGTTTGTGTTTGAGGAAAATTTAATGTATGAAGGCTATGGTTGTGGGAGCAAGTTAAATTCACTACTGTATCTTAAAATATTCCATGATTTTTGTCACTGCTCCCTCCAATTGTATTGTTTTTTACTTATAGAAAAATCATGATTCCAGAGAATATGAAAGAAATGTCATGTTTAAAAAGCTATAAAGACAAGAGTATGATTACCAAGTATGATCAGGGCCCCACAAAGATGCTAAGGGGAGATTTCTATCTGGAACCTATAACCCAGATGGACTGAGTTGGCTCAAAGCTCTTATGACAGGTCTTTTCTCATAACAGCCCATGTCAAAAGCACCTGACTTACTTGAAAGGTAGCAATCTCAAAGCAGCTTTCTATTTTTCATGTCCTTGTCTCTAATTTCTGTCAATGTTAACACTTAAACCACATGGATGAAGAAAGAAAAATTAAAGAATGAGATTCACAGAAGAAAAAAAATACTGGGGCATCTCAATATAAACCAGTCTTTATCATTTTCAATCCAATTTCTATATATCTTGAAACAAATAAATATTTTTATGTTGCCTTTTGTATTGTTCCCTTTTATTACCATAATAGAAATACTCAGCAGGCAACATGTTGCAGATCATACTAACATTATGTGCTCCAGGAAAGTTTCATGTCTATTACAGGAATATGTTTATGATTTTCTCAAGCCACTAGATACAAATCTGAAATTCAAATAAATAAGTATTCGGTTGCCACCTTTAAAATGAGTTAATGATGTTTACGAATACGTAAGTTATTTTCAATATTTTCTAGTTATTTGCTAGATTGTGTCTATATGAGTCCAGTATATGTATTTTTTATAATATGAACATTCAAAGCCTACCGATTCTTCCCATGTAACTCTCAGTGTTGAGTGCCATGCCCAAATATGTGTTTAATAAAGTTTTAACAAAGATATGTTTAAAGTTTGTAAATGAACACTTAATTTTTTAGAGAAGTTTTAAGTTTTTTTTTTTTTAGAACAAAACAGAGGGAAGGTATTGAGATTCTCCAGATCCTTCCCACTCCTACATATGAATTATATCCCCTTTCATCCATATCCTTCCCTGCCCAAGAGATACACATTTGCTAAAATTGATGAACCTACATTGACACATCATAACACTTAAAGTTCACAGCTTACATTAGGGTTCATTCTTGGTGTTGTACATCCTATGAGATTGGACAAATGTCCAATGACATTTTTCCATCATTATGGTATCACAGAATATTTTCAATACCCTAAAAATCCTCTGTGATCAACCTATTCATCTCCTCTTTGATCCCCAAATCTTTTAACTGTGTCCATAGTTTTGTCTTTTCCAGAATATTGTCTAGTTGGAATCATGCAGTATGTAACCTTTTCAAATTGATTTATTTCACTTGGTAATATGCATTTCAGGGTCCTCAGGTCTTTTCATGGCTCAATTATTTTTACTACTGAATAATATTTCTTCATCTGGGTGTACCACAATTTATGTATACATTCACCTACTGAAGGGCATTATGGTTGCTTCCAAGTTTTGATAACTATTAATAAAGCTGCTATAAATACCCATGTACAGGTTTTTGAGTGGATATAAGTTTTTAACTACTTTTGGATAAATACTATAAAGTGCAATTGCTGGATGATATAGTAAGAGTATGTTTAATTTTGTAACAAACCAAAATATCTGAACCATTTTATATTATCAGCAGCAACATATGAGAGTTCCTGTTGCTCCACATCACCAGCTTTTGTTGTCAGTGTTCTGAGTTTTGAACATTCTAATAGGTACATAGGACATTATATATCAATTTCTTTAATAGATAAATCTATTCAGATAGTGTATTTCTTCTTGTGTGAGTTTTGGCAAATACTATCTTTCAAGGAATTCAAATCCTATATTATATATATTGCATATATAATATAATATATATATCCCATTCATTGACTTTTAATGTTTAACTGTCTTTATATTAAGAGTGGATTTATTGTAAACAATATATACTGAGGTCTTATTTTTATTCATTCTGACAATCTCTGTCTTTTAAATGGTGTTTTTCAACTATTGACATGCAAGGTGATTACTGATATAATAAGAGTAATAATTACCATATCTGTTACTTTTTCTATCTATTGCCCACCATATCTTCAATATGAAGAACTTCATATTTTTCTTCATTCTTATTCTCTCCTTCCACTCTTTTTCTGACTTTTTCTGGTTTCAATTGAGAATTTTAAAAATAATTCCATTTTCTATGCTTTCTCAGTACATTGGTCATGTTCTTTTTTTTTAATTTATTTTTTTTTTTTTGGTGTTCAATTTACTAACATACAGAATAACCCCCAGTGCCCGTCACCCATTCACTACTACCCCCCGCCCTTCTCCCCTTCTACCACCCCTAGTTCGTTCCCCAGAGTTAGCAGTCTTTACGTTCTGTCTCCCTTTCTGATATTTCCCACACATTTCTTCTCCCTTCCCTTATATTCCCTTTCACTATTATTTATATTCCCCAAATGAATGAGAACATGTATACAATGGAATATTACTCAGCTATTAGAAATGACAAATACCCACCATTTGCTTCAACGTGGATGGAACTGGAGGGTATTATGCTGAGTGAAGTAAGTCAGTCGGAGAAGGACAAACATTGGTCATGTTCTTATTTCGTTTTTGTGTTTAGAGGTTGCCCTAGAATTTGTTATATATATTTAAGGCTATTTCAAATCCACTTTTTTTTTTTTCAAATCCACTTTCAAATAACACTATACTATTTAATAGGTAGTATGGGTACTTTATAATAACAAAATAATCCTATCCTTTTTTCCTGTTCTTTATAGCATTACTGCCATTTATTTCACTCATATGTAGACATACATAACATATATGTGCATGTGTGTATATATATATACATATATATATATATATACTTAAGCATACATGATTAAATACAGTGTTGCTACTATTATTTCAAATGGTTATTGTTTAAATAAGAATAAGAAAAATAAAAGTTTTTTACTTTCACTCATGCTTTCTTCAATTATCTTCCTTTCCTTATGTTGATCTGAGGTTCTGACCTGTATTATTTTATTCCTCTCTAAAAACTTAACTTTTTTTGCAAGGCAAGTCTACTGGGAACAAACTCCCTCAATTTTTGTTTGAGGATGTTGTTATTTCTCCACTTTTTTAAAAAAGATTTTATTTATTTATTCATGAGAGACAGAGAGAGAGAGAGAGAGAGAGAGGCAGAGGGAGAAGCAGGCTCCATGCAGGGAGCCCAACGTGGGACTTGATCTCAGGTCTCCAGGATCAGGCCCAGGACTTGAAAGCGGCGCTAACCGGGCTACCCATTATTTCTCCACTTTTGAAGAATATTTCACAACATACAGATTCTAGGTTGGTGGTTTTTTTCTCAATTCTATATACTTCACACCACTCTCTGCTTGTTTGCAGTTTCTGAGAAGTAGGATGTAATTCTTATCTTATTCCTCTATAGGTAAGCTATTTTTTCTGTCTTTCATATTTTTCTTTATCTTTGATTTTCTGTAGTGTGAAGACAATATGTCTAAGTTTAGGGATTTGGTTGTTTGTCTGGCATTCATCCTGCTTTCTGTTTTCTGAAACTCCTGGATTTATGGCTTGGTGTGTGACATTAATTTCAGGAAATTCTCAGTTATTATTTTTCCAAGTTTTTCTTCTGTTTCTTTCTTTCTGGTATTCTCATATGTGTATGTTACCCCTTTTGAAGTTTTTCCATAGTCCTTGGATATACTGCTCTGCTATTTTTTTACCCATTCTTGGTTTTATTTGCTTTTTGGTTTTTTAAGTTTGTATTTAAACATTTTCTAGCTCAGAGATTCTTTCCTCATCTGTCTAGTCCATTAAAGGTATCCTTCTTTTCATTTATAGTGTTTTTTATCTTTAGCATTTCTTTTGGGGTTTATGATTTACATTGCCCATCTATTCTTGCACGCTGTCTACTGTGACCATTAGAGACCTTAACATATAATCATAGTTGTTGTAAATCCCCAGTCTGATCATCCCAACATCCCTGCCATGTCTGGTTCAGATGCCTGCTCTTCAAATTGTGTTTTTTACCTTTTGATACACCTTGTAATTTTTTCTTGAGAGCCAGACATAATGTACTGGGTAAGATGAACTATCATGAAAAAGTCTTTAGTTTTTTTTTAATAATAAATTTATTTTTAATTGGTGTTCAAATGGCGAACATACAGAATAACACCAAGTGCTCATCCCATCAAGTGCTCCCCTCAGTGCCTGTCACCCATTCACCCCCACCCCCTGCCCTCCTCCCCTTCCATCACCCCCAGTTCATTTCCCAGAGTTAGGAGTCTTTATGTTCTGTCTTCCTTTCTGATATTTCCTGCCCATCTCTTCTCCCTTCCCTTCTATTCCCTTTCACTATTATTTATATTCCCCAAATGAATGAGAACATATAATGTTTGTCCTTCTCCGATTGACTTATTTCACTCAGCATAATACCCTCCAGTTACATCCACGTTGAAGCAAATGGTGGGTATTTGTCATTTCTAATGGCTGAGGAATATTCCATTGTATACATAAACCACATCTTCTTTATCCATTCATCTTTCGATGGACACCGAGGCTCCTTCCACAGTTTGGCTATTGTGGCCATTGCTGCTAGAAACATTGCGGGGCAGGTGTCCTGGCGTCTCATTGCATCTGCATCTTTGGGGTAAATCCCCAACAGTGCAATTGCTGGGTTGTAGGGCAGTTCTATTTTTAACTCTTTGAGGAACCTCCACACAGTTTTCCAGAGTGGCTGCACCAGTTCACATTCCCACCAACAGTGTAAGAGGGTTCCCTTTTCTCCGCATCCTCTCCAACATTTGTGGTTTCCTGCCTTGTTAATTTTCCCCATTCTCACTGGTGTGAGGTGGGATCTCATTGTGGTTTTGATTTGTGTTTCCATGATGGCAAGTCAGGATACAAAATCAATGCCTAGAAGTCAGTGGCATTTCTATACACTAACAATGAGACTGAAGAAAGAGAAATTAAGGAATCAATCCCATTTACAATTGCACCCAAAAGCATAAGATACCTAGGAATAAACCTAACCAAAGAGGTAAAGGATCTATACCCTAAAAACTATAGAACACTTCTGAAATAAATGGAAGAAGACACAAAGAGATGGAAAAATATTCCATGCTCATGGATTGTCAGAATTAATATTGTGAAAATGTCAATGTTACCCAGGGCAATTTACACATTTAGTGAAATCCCTATCAAAATACCATGTACTTTCTTCAGAGAGTTAGAACAAATTATTTTAAGATGTGTGGAATCAGAAAAGACCCCGAATAGCCAGGGGAATTTTAAAAAAGAAAACCATAGCTGGGGGCATCACAAGGCCAGATTTCAGGTTGTACTACAAAGCTGTGGTCATCAAGACAGTGTGGTACTGGCACAAAAACAGACACATAGATTAATGTAACAGAATAGAGAATCCAGAAGTCGACCCTCAACTTTATGGTCAACTAATATTCGATAAAGGAGGAAAGACTATCCACTGGAAGAAAGACAGTCTCTTCAATAAATGGTGCTGGGAAAATTGGACATCCACATGCAGAAGAATGAAACTAGACCACTCTCTTGCATCACACACAAAGATAAACTCAAAATGGATGAAAGATCTAAATGTGAGACAAGATTCCATCAAAATCCTAGAGGAGAACACAGGCAACACCCTTCTTGAACTTGGCCACAGCAACTTCTTGCAAGATACATCCATGAAGGCAAGAGAAACAAAAGCAAAAATGAATTATTGGGACTTCTTCATCAAGATAAAAAGCTTCTGCACAGCAAAATAAACAGTCAACAGAACTAAAAGACAACCTACAGAATGGGAGAAGAGATTTGCAAATGACATATCAGATAAAGGGCTAGTTTCCAAGATCTATGAAGAACTTCTTAAACTCAACACCAAAGAAACAAACAATCCAATCATGAAATGGGCAAAAGACATGAACAGAAATCTCACAGAGGAAGACATAGACATGGCCAACATGCAGATGAGAAAAATGCTCTGGAAAAGTCTTTAGTAATGTAGAGGTTAGGTGTGGGGGTAGTGGAAGCATTCTATAGTCCTACGATTGGGTTTAGCGAAACTGCCTCTGGATTGTGAAGTTCATAAGTGTTTATGTTTTGTTTTGTTTTGTTTTTTCCTTCCTCCTAACTGTGGCAGATTGGCTAAAATGGGCTAGAGTTAGGTGTTTCTCTTCCCTTCAGTCAATTAGGCTCTGACAATACCCCAATTACGCTCTTCTAAGACCCCAACTGGTTAGGCGCTTGATATTTCCTGTTAGGGCAGGCCTTGTTAAGAACAAGAGTACACTGGTAGATTTTAGAATGGTTGCTCTTCTCCTCCCGTGGCTAAAAGCAGGAGGGGACTTTTCTCCCATGTTTACTATGGGAGTCTGGTTGAGCTCTTAAAGGTAAATCTTATATTGTGAAGCCCCTCGTATAACTGGATTTTGTTGGAGTTTTTGACTCACAGAGTTGTTCACATTGGACTTCCAGTAATTTGTCAATTATAGTTCAGTTCCTACCCAGTTTAAGAAATTTTGAGATGATTTCCTTTGACCAGGGCATTCAAAATCCTTAAACTAGGAAGAGTTTGATATAATAAACCAACAATGACTTGAATTTTAGAGGTGATCCTAGCCCTAATTCTATTACCTTTGACCTTAAGCAATTTTCTTTTCTATCTACACAACAGACACCATAGTAATTTGCAGAGAGCAATTAATAAAATATTGATTATTCTCAGTTCAATATACAATCAGAATAGATATCTGTTATCATTTCAGGGTGTTAGAATTGGATGCCATTTAAAAATTATCCTTAAATGTAATTGGATGCCATTTAAAAATGATCCTTAGATGTTATTTTGTTCATTCCAGCATCATTTTTTCAAAAAATAACAGAAAGAAAAAATATATCAGAATCCAGTAAGACATATGTGAAAGAAAACTAAAATTGTCTAGAGTGGGGCTGGATGTGTGTAAAATATGTACATAATTTGCATTTGAACTTGAAATGCGATTATACAAGTTTTATCTTTAAAAAATAAAATGAAAATTAAACTTAATTCATAAATTCCATTTCCTTATGGTGTTATTTCAATTGTTATGAACGTATCTAAGTCGGAAACTATACATAGCTGAGAAACAGTGCTTGTTCTTAAAAAGTCTTTTGGAATAAAAACTGCTTCACAGCTTGTGAAATATTATCATTTATTTTCACCATTTGGCTTGGGATTTTCTCATCACTTTTGAATTGTCTTTCTTGTTTCCCAAGATCTCTTGGCTTTTGACAATAAGAATGGGTGATCCCCTGAGTAAAATTCAGACAGACCACATGGCTTGACAATTTGAACTTACTCTTTGCCTTTCAACTTCTCCTTCCACCTCTCTTTTTATAAAATCCCCAGGGATACACAAATTTCACCTTTACTACGTGAAGATGTGTTAGGGGGAAAGAAGCAAAAAGTGCTTTTCACATATAGTTGAACATGACCAAATTATACCAGTGGAAACTGATGAAATGTAAAAAAAAAAAAAAAAAAAAAAAAAAGTGTTAAGCGATAAATCTTACTCTGCTTTATGTGGAAGAAAATTTATATGGCTACTATATAAAACTTCCCACTATTTATCTAAGATTATTTTAGCTGCCTTAGAAATTAGTTTAGTTGTTGCAGAAGCTGAGAAATCACTGTGAGAGAAAATATTTTTTATTATCACTTTACTAGTATTCATTCCCCTTTTCATTGGAAGCAAAACACAGTTGGGGTACTGAACTAAATATTTCTTACTAGCTCAAAATTAGAGTTGGGGAGTCTATATTGCATGAAGTAAATAACTGGCTTATTCTCTAAGAACTGGTTTTGAACTTGTACCTAATCCAGTGTCCTGTAAACTAAAAAAGTTAGAATGAAAGTATGTTTCTATTATTTATCAAAATCATCACCATCATTACTATCCTTGTTAGTTGACCATTATTTACTGCTTACTCTACATTAGGTGCTATATCCAGTACTCTGTCTGAATCAATTAATTCACTTTTCAACATCTTCTATGTGTTCATTTACAGTACCATCCTTTGTCTTTTTCTGACTTTATAATACAATACCTTTGAGTGCCCTTATCTAAATCCATGGATTCTATAGATATTCAGGTATGATCCACGTTTAAACTTTAGCCAAGATGTTGTTTCTGAAGTAGAAGTTTTCTAACAAATGACCTAGCAAACCTTTCCACTTAGATGATGTTCCCTAGATAACTAGGGAAGGGATCCTAGAAGGGATATGTTCCCTTCTCTCTATATTTGTTTCCCTGATAACTTAAAAAAAATACACATCAAGTTGCCCAAACAAGAATTCTACCAGTATTCCTACATGCTTCTCTTTTACTTTTAACATTAATCATTCTTAAAATCCAATCAATTCAAATTAATACCATTTCTTTTGCTTCTTGAGTTTCCATCTCTACTATAGATTAAGCAAATACTTAGCTTTCTACATCTTAGGACCACTATTATCTAGCCATTAAGTGTGAAAATGCTGGATTCAAGCCATGCATGTTTCCAAATCCCATTTTCACACTGCCTCACTTTGTGACCTTGGACAAGTTTCTTACCTTCTATGGGAGTACAGAAATCTTTATCTAACATCATGTACAATAAGTGAAAGGAAAAAAAAAGTCAAGAAAATAAAGCAATAGTTAACAGTAAATATCAAATGAGATGTTAAAGTAAATCCAAATATATCAGTAAATAAAGCAGGGGTAAAAGAATGAATTTAGTTTTTAAAAGTCAGAGATTATGACACTGCAATTTTTTAAAGATTTGTGCCTATATGAGATGTGCCTAGAATAGAGTGAAACATAAATGGATGTAAAACATATACCATGAAATATCAGTTATAGAAATACTTATATATCAGTTTAAATAACAGTATAGAACCTTAAATTATACATGGAATTTAGAGCATTGTCTCTCTTTGCTTTCCATATCAGTCAAGAATGTCTGTGGAAATTCACAATACCCAACTGAAAATATCTTACATAAAAGAGAGATGATATTGACTTATATAACTGGTGAGTTCAGTCAGGGATTTGGCTTAGATATGGCTGTTTTCAGAGGTTTAAATGCTGGGTCATTCTCTCCATCTTTTGGCTCCATTTTTCCCTTCATGTTGCTTTAATTCAGCTGATAGATTATCTCTGCATGGCAGGAAGGATATCCACTGTCAGCCCCATTCAAAACCTGCCAGCTTACCAATTCTAGCAGGTAAAAAGGAAAAGAGACTTCTCTCTTCCTATGCCTATAGAAACCCTGGAAGACACTCTGTTTAGACTTGCCAGGGGTGAGTCTATGGATTATTACTGACTGGGACGTGTGCCCAACTGTTTGACCATAAGTGAAATGAGGCACTGTGATTGACAGAACTCTTGGATCATGTGTATTTTATAGGATGGAGCAGTATTCCAAAGTAGAATATAGAGCAAGAAAAAAATACATTGTAAATACTCTTTTTATTGATTATTATTTAAAGAAGGAAATAAGTGCCAGAAATAGTGGATGCCTATAAAAAGAATCTGAGAAGACCTTTTTTTTTTTTTTTTTTTTTTGAGAAGATCTATCTTTAAGATAAGCAATAGGCCCATGGGACAAAAGAATACTCCTGTGGCTTATATATGTTCAACCAAACTAACACTGACTTATTTAGATATAATATGTAAACGCATTTAGCTTATCATCTCTGTAAGATAACCTCTAGCTTATGGCTATCTTCTCCTTAGATTAATGACTAAAACATATTTACTTGGAAATGAAAAGAAAGTATAGATTAATTGAATTTTAAATTATGATTTTTGGCTGCAGGCATTAGTACCAAACTATAAATATTAACAGAGTGTAAAATAAAAAGTTTAAAAAAATTTAAAAAGTGGTTGGCTTGGTGTACCTTTGTGCTTTGCTTTCTTTTATATGTTTCCCACACACAGCAGACTTTTACGGTAAATGAAATTAGGCTTCAACTTCTTCCATTCCGGTGACTAGATTACAAGGTACTTACTGATGGTGCATTTTTATGGACTCGGATCAAGTTTTAGTAAAAGTCACAAACCTCTGTTAACTCTCAATATACTAGAAGGAGCAAAAGGATACCTGTGGATTACAGTGAAAAACAGTAGTATTAAAGGAAAGAGAAGTCAACTATAGGGGAAAATTGAAGGCATATAGCATGGAGCATAAAAGTTTATAATAGTTAGATGTCCTAAATTAAAAAAAAAAAGAAAAGAAAAGTTTTCCTAGAGAAAGAATAGTGCCCTAGAAATTAGTTACCAAAGAAACATGAAAACAAAACTGGAAAATTCACAAATATGTCAAACAACATACTACTGAAAAAAAAATGGTTCAAAGAAGAAATCAAAAAGGAAAGCAAATAATATCCTAAGACAAATTAAAATGTAAATATCATAACCAAAATATAAGATGTAGCAAAAGCAGTTTTAAGAGGAAAGTTTATAGCAATACATGACTACATTCAGGAGGAAAAAAATTCTCAAATACACAGTCTAATTATATACTTCAATGATGAGAAAGAAAAGAACTAAACTCAAAGTTAGCAGAAGGAAGGAAATAACAAAATTAGAGTGGAAATAAATGAAATAGAGACTAAAAAGATAATACAAAAGATCAATGAAACTAAGAGCTGGCTTTTTTTTTAATTTTTATTTATTTATAATAGTCACACAGAGAGAGAGAGAGAGAGAGGCAGAGACACAGGCAGAGGGAGAAGCAGGCTCCATGCACCAGGAGCCTGACGTGGGATTCGATCCCGGGTCTCCAGGATCGTGCCCTGGGCCAAAGGCAGGCGCTAAACCGCTGCACCACCCAGGGATCCCAAGAGCTGGCTTTTGAAATAATAAACAAAATAGACAAAACTTACAGAAAAGAAGAAGGAAAAAGAAAGAGGGCTCACATAAAATAAAAAATTAAAGAGCTGTTATAACTGATACTATAGAAATATAAGACTGGGGCACCAGAGTGGCTCAGTTGGGTAAGTGTCTGACTCTGGATTCCAGCTCAGGTCATGATCTCAGGTTCATGAGATCAAGCCCCATGTTGCTCTACATGCTGGATGTGGAGTTTGCTTAAAATTCTCTCTTCTTCTCCCTCTACCTCACCCTCCCTCTTTAAAAATATTGATAAACAATCACATTCCAAGAAATCATATAATCTAGAAGAAATGGATGAATCACTAGTAACATGCAATTGCCAAGACTAACCCATTAAAAAATAGAAAATCTTAATAGATTAATCCCTAGTAGGAAACTGAATTATTAATCAAAATCTCTCAAAAAAAAAAAAGAAAGAAAAGAAAAAGAAAGAAAGAAAGAAAGAAAGAAAGAAAGAAAGAAAGAAAGAAAGAAAGCAAGCTCAGGATCAGATGGCTTCAATGTCAAATCCAATGTGTGTGTGTGTGTGTGTGTGTATGAAAGAAATTGAAGATACCACAAATACCTGAAAATATATTCCAGATTCATGGATTAAAAGAATTGATACTGTCAAATGTCCAACTATACAAAGCAATCTAAAAGATCAGTGTAATCTGTGGAGTAGATGCAATCTTTATCAAAATTCCAATTGCATTTTTCACAAAAATAGAAATAGCAATCCTAAATTTGTTTGAAACTACAAAAGACTGAATAGCCAGAGCAATCTTGGTGAAAAAGAACAAAGCTGGAAGCAACACACTTCTTGATTTCAAACTATAGTATAAAATTATGTAATCAAAACAATATGGGCTGCCCATGGCTCAACGGTTTAGTGCTGCTTTCAGCCCAGGGCATGATCCTGGAGACCTGGGATTGAGTCCCATGTCAGGCTCCCTGCATGGAGCCTGCTTCTCCCTCTGCCTGTGTCTCTGCCTCTCTCTCTCTCTCTCTCTCTCTCTCTCTCTCTAATGAATAAATAAATAAAATCTTAAAATATATATATGGTATTGGATTAAAGCAGACACATAGATAAATGCAACAGAATAGAAAGCACAGAAATAAACCCATACATATATGGCAATTAATTTACAGCAAAGGAACCAAGAATATACATGTTTTGGGGAAAACTGGATAGCCACATGATAAAGAATGAAACTGGATCCCTATATTGCATCATATGGAAAAATGAACTCAAAATGAATTAAAGGTTTCCAGAATTGAAACTCTAAGACTCTTAGAAGAAAACAGAGACAGTAAACTCCTTGTCATAAGTCTTGGCAATGACTCTTTGGATTTGACACCAAAAACAAAGGGAATAAAAGCAAGAATATACATGTGTGAGAACACTAAACTAAAAAGCTATGCACAGCAAAGGAAACCATACACAAAATGAGAAAAACAACCTATGGAACTGGAGAAAATATTTGCAAATCATATATCCAGTAGAGGGTTATTATCCAAAATATACAAAAAAGTCACAAATTCAATAGCAAAAAGAAAAAAAATCCGATTATTAAATGAGCAGAGAAACTGAATAGACATTTTTACAAAGAAGACATCCAAATAGTCAACAAGGATAGGAAGAGATACTTGACATCACTAATCATCAGGGAAATTAAAATGAAAAGTACAATGACATATCACCTTACAACTGTTAGAATGGCTATTATCAAAAAGACAAGAGATAACAAGTATTTATGAGGCTCTGAAGAAAAGGGAACTCCTGTGCCACTTGGTGGGAATGTAAATTGGCATAGCCACTATGGAAAACAGTATGGAGCCTTCTAAAAAATTAAAAATAGAGCTATCATATGATCCAGCAATCCCATTTCTAGGCATATATTCAAAGGAAATAACAGGATGCACCAACATGTTTACTGCAGCAGTATTATTCATAATAGCCAAATCATGGTAAGAGCCTAAGTGTCAGTCACTAGATGAATTGGTAAAGGAAAGGTGGTCTACAATACAATGGAATTTTATTCAGCCATGAAAATAAGGAAATTCTGCCATTTGTAACAATATGGATGGACCTTGAGGGCATTATGGTAAGTGAATTAAGCCAGACAGGAAGATGAATATAGCATAGTATCACTTATAGGTTAAACCTAAGAAAGTCAAACTCACAAAAACAGAGAGTAGAAAAATGTTTACTAGGGGATGAGGGGTGGAGGAGATAGAGAAAATTTGGTATAAGGGTGCAAATTTTCAGAATAAAGTCTATGGATATAATGTATAACACTATGACTATATTTGATAACATTACATTATATAATTGAAAATTGCCAAGAGAATAGACCTCAGTCTCTCTCTCACACACCAAAAGATATATGTGTGAAGTGATTGCTGTGAAGAAAAAATATAGTGTAAGTCCTTAAAGATTCTAAGAGCATATTAACATCTATAGTAAAATAAGATGCTTTAATGCCTCTTAAAAATCATACAAGTGTTATGCTTATTAGTTACTATTTATGTTATTTTTGTAAAGCAGGTCATATCTGTAATAGAAACTTCCAAATTAAGTGGAAATTAAATGGTATTTATTTCCAAATGATTTTTTGAGACATTCCTTTCATTTTAATGAGTCCTAATGCACAAATATTGACTATAATGACTTTTACTATTGAATCGGTGGTTCCCAATCCATGTTCTCAAGACCACTGGAGTCTGGTGACTTCACTTGTGAAGTGAAGTCATCAAAATTTGTATTAACTAAGCAACTACCATAAAAATGACCATAGGAAAGAAAGTTGGTGTCACACACACACACACACACACACACACACACAAAATAAACAAACAAACAGAGTAACAGGGACTTCTGCTTCTGGCCAAGATTGGATCACTGATACTAGACTAGCCCTGCTGCCATTAAAAATAAAACACAACAAACAACAAAAAAATCATAGAAAATTAGACAAAGAATAGAAAAAATATCTTCACAGATATTAGATAGCAGGCAGCACAGAGCTCGAATTCCAGTAGAAGAAAAACAAATAAAGTATACCTTACACTTTCCAGGCTTTCTTTTTGGTGGCACTTTCCAAGCCAGAGTTAAGGGAAAGGGAATCCAAGCACAAGGAGAGAGTATTTCTGAGATAAGAAAACTGAGATGGTTAGGATTTGTAGGGCAATGCACCATAAAAGTGGTGCTACACAGAGGGAAATACATCCAGAAATTTTAAAAGAAGCTCACTTCAACCTCTGGCTGAATATTCAACTGAATATACAAAGATTGACACTCTATGAAGCCAGACAAGAAAATTTATGAATAAAGAGCCTACAAGGTTACAATAAACAAAACCAATATCTCAAGTCACAAGCTCACATCCCCTGAGATGTGTTTCAGATGCTATAGCCCCAAAGATGCTTCATTGAATACCCAGAAAATTTGATGGACACCTCAGAAATGCCAAGCCTGAGGACAAACATTAAAGTGAGAGGAGATCTATGGTTACTGCAGATGTGTACTAACAAAGTATAAAATCAAGTTTTAAAAAGATGAAGGTGATTGGCAATTAAATTAATGGCTTGCCAGAACAAAACCAATTCCTTAAGGAATATAGCAGGATCAGTGATATTCAAATGTCTAGCATCCAATCAATAATTACTAAATAGGCAAAATGCTGAAAAAAAATATGACCTATATAACAAGGAGAAAAATCAGTCAATAGAAACAAAACAAGAAATTATAGGGATGATTTAATTGCATGAAGAAGACTTTAAAAAAAAATTCTACTACTATGTATAGGTATTTAAACCAAAGCATAACACAGCAACGAGAAAAATGACAAGTATAAAGAATTGTCAAATAAAACTTAACATCTAATAGTACATCTGGCATGGATTGGCTAAATAGGAGATTAGTTTTTCCCAAAGACATAATTAAATTTAAAAATATGGCAATAGAAACTATTCAAACTAAAACATGAGAAAAAAAAAAAAAGAAAAGGGTGAACAACAGTCTTAGTGGACAGTATTTATTCCAATATAAATATATATTTTTATAATATAAATATAAAGGATATTATATATAACACATAATACAAATATATATAATGTATATAATGTAGATTGTGGATATATTTATATTTGCAATTGGAGTACCCTAAAGATGAGGACAGATACATAAAATAATAGCTGAAAAATTCCAGATTTGATGAAAATATCTCCACAAATCCAAGAAACTTAATAAACAAACAGAATTATACTGACACACATCATATTTAAATTGATGAAAATGTTTAACAAAGAAAAAAATTTAAAGCAAAGAAAAATAGACATATTACATGTAGGGAAAGCAAAATTAAAATGACCATTTAGTATTCATTAGAGTATTCAGAGACAAAGAATACAAATTTTTAATTTACTGGGGAATACTCATACTAGAATTCTATATGTCTCAATCCATACTAGAATATATGTTTCAAATTTTATGGCAGAACTGGGATCCCTGGGTGGCTCAGCAGTTGAGTGCCTGCCTTCAGCCCAGGGTGTGATTCTGAAGTCCCAGGATCAAGTCCCATGTTGGGCTCCCTGCATGGAGCCTGCTTCTCCCTCTGCCTGTGTCTCTGCCTCCCTCCCCACCCGCCCCCGTGTCTCTCATGAATAAATAAGATCTTTTAAAAAAAAATCATGGCAAAACAATGTTATTTAATAACAGACAAGTTTAAGGTATACAACAATAGTCAACCTGTACTATATGAACTTCTTTGAGATGAAGAAATGTTTTCTGATGGAAACTAGTAAAAGTTATATTTATATGTTATATGTACAAATATAAAATATTTTCATGTTTTTTAAATTTCTAAAAAAATAAGCGTTTTGATAAAAAATAACACCAGATATTGAATACCAAGATATGTCATTTATGAAAGTAAAATATGTTACAGTAATAACACAAATGATAACAGAAGTAAAAATACAGCATTAAATATGCAAATGGTATAATACTATTTGAAAGTAGATTATAGTAAACTGAAAATACATATTGGAAACACAGTAGCCACTAACACACCATAAGACAAAGTGATTCAACAAAACATCAATACAGAAGATAAACTGGAATACTAAATGTATTCAAGTAATCCCAAATGAAAAGCAAAAGACAAAAACAAATATAATATAAATAATTATATTAAATGTAAATGGACTAAATATACAAATCAAAAGGGATAAACTATTAGACTGCTTTAAAAAACTCAACAATATTTAATTATACACAATCTATAAAAATATACACTTCAATTATGAAAACATATTCAGTAATAAAAAGGAACAATTCCACTTACACATGCAACAATTTAGATGAGGCTCAGAAATATTTTTTAATGAAAATATCCAGACACAATTTGTACATACAATATATTTTCATTGATATAAAGTTCTGGAATAGACAAAAGCAATCATGTCAGTAATTTGGTTTGACAGGTATGAAGAGTGAAGTTTACTACCAAAAGAGCATGAGGAAACATTTTAGCATGATGGAAATGTTCTAAATCTTTTTTTTTAAGAAGATTTATTTATTTATTCATGAGAGACACAGAGAGAGAGAGAGAAAGAGAGAGAGACAGAGACATAGGCAGAGGGAGAAGCTGGTTCTTTGCAGGAACCCAATATAGGACTCAATCCCAGATCATGGGATCACAACCTGAGTCAAAGGGAGTGGCGCAACCGCTAAGCCACCCAGGCATCCCAAAATGTTCTATATCTTAATGTGAGTGATGATTATAATGGATTATATAAACACATCAAATTGTTCACTTACACTTAAGGATGACCCTTGTGATGAGCACCAGGTGCTCTATGGAAATGTTGAATCACAATAATGTAACCTGAAACTAAAATTATATGGTATGTTAATTAACTGGAATTTAAATAAAATTTTTAAAAAGTTTTAAAAAAAACTAAAGTGTTTTATTTTATGTAAACTATACCTTGACAAAAGTCATGAACAAAAAGAAAGAAATGAATTGGAAAAAACTTGTCTAGAGCAAGAAATCAACTTAAATATCATTTTTTTCAATTTATCAAAACAGATAAGTTGAGCACTTTCTAACACCATATGTAAAAATAAGCTAAAAATGCATTAAAGGCCTAACTGTCAGACCAAACTATTAAAAATTCTAGAGCTGGGCAGCCCAGATGGCTCAGCGGTTTAGTGCCACCTTCAGTCCAGGGCGTGATCCTGAAGACCCCTGGATGGAGTCCCACTTTGGGCTCCCTGCATGGAGCCTGCTTCCCCCTCTGCCTCTGTCTCTGCCTCTCTCTCTGTGTCTCTCATGAATAAATAAATAAAATCTTTAAAAAATTAAATTAAATTAAAAATTCTAGAACAGAACACAGGCAATCATTTCTCTAACACTGGCTATGGGGACTACAGCAAAATAGAAAGCTTTTGTCTAACAAATGTAAACATCAACAAAACTAAAAGCCAATCTACTGAGTGGGAGATGATACTTGGAAATGATACATCTAATAAGGGGATAATATCCAAAATATATAAGGAAGTCACCAATTCAACAGCAAAAAAACAATCTTATTAAAAACTCGGTAGAGGCCCTAAATAGACACTTGTCAGTAGACACACGAAAGGATGCTCAATATCACTAATAAACAGGAAATGTAAATCACAACCAAAATGAGATATAACCTTACAACTGTCAGACTGGCTAAAAACAAATAAACAACGACAACAACAAAAAGACAAAACAAAACCAAAAACAAGAAATAACAAGTGGGGACAAGAATGTGAAGAAAAAGGAATCCTTGTGCACTCTTGGTGAAAATCTAAATTGTATATGCATTGTGGAAAACAGTATGGAACTTCCTAAAAAAATAAAAACAGAAATACTATATGATCCAACAATTCTACTGGGTATTTACCCAAAGAAAACAAAAATCACTATTTGGAAAAATATATGCACCCCTATGTTTATTGCAGCATTTATAATAGCCAATATATGGAAGCAGCCCAAGTGTCCATCAATAGATGAATGAATAAAGACATACACATACACACACAGATATTATATAGCCATAAAAAAGATGAGGTTTTTGCCATTTGTGACAGCATGGATGGACCTAAAAAGTATTATGCTAAGTGAAATAAGTCACACTGAGAAAATAAATACCACAAGATTTCACTCATATATGAAACCTAAAAAAATATATATGAATAAAGAAACCAAAAATACAGAATCATACCTATAAAGAACAAACTGATGATTGCCAGAGGGAAGGGGGGTAAAGATATGGGCAAAATGGTTGAAGAGGAGTGGGAGATACAGGATGTTAGTTATGGGATGAATAAATCATGGGAATAAAAGGATATAGGGAATACAGTCAATGATATTGTAATAGTATTGTATAGTGACAGATGGTAATTATGCTCATGGTGAGCATAACATAACATATAGAGAAGTTGATACACTCTGTTGTATACCAGGGACTAATGTAACATTGTGTGTCAAGTGTATTCAAATTTAAAACATGAATAAATAAGTAAATAGATAAGCTGGAAACCAAGTTGTTTTCCATAGTCATTTCACCTAATATCCAATTTTTAGGGGTCTAAAGTAATGCGAATTTGAAATTATTTTAATGACTCTAGAATAAATAGTTGACTCCATATAGCAGAGCTCAAGATATGTTTACTGGTCATTTCTACATAGTCTACATTCTTGATAACATATAGTTTCAATTCTGAATAACAGTTCTTACTGCATTGGCCTTTGATTTCTTAGCAGCATTACCTTTCAGAAATCATGAAACACGTTGATTAATACTGGGAGTATCTGTGTATGCCAAAATAAAAGTTTCCACTGATTTCATGTTCATAGAGGCAAATGGCCTTTAAGTAAGAAAGGTGATACAAAGGTCTTAAAAATCCACAACTGCTGAATTTCTAAAGTCCTTTACCATGAAATGTGCTTTTAAACACACACACACACACACACACACACACACACACATATATATATATAAAGTCTTTCATCTCAAGTCACAAAACTATATACCTGAGAATAAACTCATTTTACACCAACATATGTTATCTGATAGGGAGGAGAAGAGTTAAACTCCATAAACATGATCTAAAAGCTGATATTCTTTCAGACAGAATTAATTTTAAGATTTAGAAAGTAATATGAAAGAGAAGATATAACCAATTTTTTTCACAGAATGTTTTAAATCTTATTATAAAAATGAAAATTATTAACAAGTGGAAAAGAAATAATATAACACCTATGAATTAGGAAAGAATCTGAAGAAAATCCACAATGAGACCAAGGGACTACTAAGAAGTACAGTAAGTATAAATAGAAAAATATCCTAAAGAAATTAGGATTTAATATTTTATTTAAAGTTCAGATTGAATTTAAAAATAAAACTATATTCTGTATAAGCACAGTAAATATTATATATAATGACAGAACTCCTGAGTATTGAGAATAGAGAAAAATAAGACCATAGTTTATAAATACACTGATTCATATATTGATAATTCAGCACATTGCAATTAGACCTAGTGGAAACCTAAAGAACAATCTTTATATGATCTAGAGCATACTTTGCAAACTGTACATAAATGGACTCACATTTCTTTTTGTAAATAAAATTTTCTTTGAAAACACCCATATACATTCATGTATGTATTGTCTATGGCTGCTTTCATGCTACAGGTACAGAGTTGATGTAGTTGCAACACAGATCCTATCATCTGCAAAACCTAAAATATTTAAAGTCTGGCCTATATTTTTTATTTTTTTAATAATAAATTTATTTTTTATTGGTGTTCAAATGGCCAACGTACAGAATAACACCCAGTGCTCATCCCGTCAAGTGCCCCCCTCAGTGCCCGTCACCCATTCACCCCCACCCCCCGCCCTCCTCCCCTTCCACCACCCCTAGTTCGTTTCCCAGAGTTAGGAGTCTTCATGTTCTGTGTCCCTTTCTGATATTTCCTACCCATTTCTTCTCCCTTCCCTTCTATTCCCTTTCACTATTATTTATATTCCCCAAATGAATGAGAACATATAATGTTTGTCCTTCTCCGACTGACTTACTTCACTCAGCATAATACCCTCCAGTTACATCCACGTTGAAGCAAATGGTGGGTATTTGTCATTTCTAATGGCTGAGTAATATTCCATTGTATACATAAACCACATCTTCTTTATCCATTCATCTTTCAATGGACACCGAGGCTCCTTCCACAGTTTGGCTATCGTGGCCATTGCTGCTATAAACATCGGGGTGCAGGTGTCCTGGCGTCTCATTGCATCTGCATCTTTGGGGTAAATCCCCAGCAGTGCAATTGCTGGGTCGTAGGGCAGGTCTATTTTTAACTCTTTGAGGAACCTCCACACAGTTTTCCAGAGTGGCTGCACCAGTTCACATTCCCACCAACAGTGTAAGAGGGTTCCCTTTTCTCCACATCCTCTCCAACATTTGTGGTTTCCTGTCTTGTTAATTTTCTCCATTCTCACTGGTGTGAGGTGGTATCTCATTGTGGTTTTGATTTGTATTTCCCTGATGGCAAGTGATGCAGAGCATTTTCTCATGTGCATGTTGACCATGTCTATGTCTTCCTCTGTGAGATTTCTCTTCATGTCTTTTGCCCATTTCATGATTGGATTGTTTGTTTCTTTGGTGTTGAGTTTAATACGTTCTTTATAGATCTTGGAAACTACCCCTTTATCTGATATGTCATTTGCAAATATCTTCTCCCATTCTGTAGGTTGTCTTTTAGTTTTGTTGACTGTATCCTTTGTGGTTCAAAAGCTTCTTATCTTGATTAAGTCCCAATAGTTCATTTTTGCTTTTTTTTTTTTTTTTTTTTTTTTTTTGCCTTCGTGGATGTATCTTGCAAGAAGTTGCTGTGGCCAAGTTCAAAAAGGGTGTTGCCTGTGTTCTCCCCTAGGATTTTGATGGAATCTTTTCTCACATTTAGATCTTTCATCCATTTTGAGTTTATCTTTGTGTATGGTGCAAGAGAGTGGTCTAGTTTCATTCTTCTGCATGTGGATGTCCAATTTTCCCAGCACCATTTATTGAAGAGACTGTCTTTCTTCCAGTGGATAGTCTTTCCTCCTTTATCAAATATTAGTTGACCATAGCTGGGGGCATCACAATTCCAGATTTCAGGTTGTACTACAAAGCTATGGTCATCAAGATAATGTGGTACTGGCACAAAAACAGACACATAGATCAATGGAACAGAATAAAGTCTGGCCTTTAAAGAAAAATTTTGCTTATCCATAGTATGGAAAATAAAAACAGATCTGAAAGGATAAAAAAATTCCAACAGTAATAGTATTTAATAATTGCATTAAAACGTTGTGGTTGTTTTCCATGGCAGAATCAGACAGGGATATAATGCGTACGCTGATTGAAACCTTGAGCAAGGTTTTCAAGGGATATTCTTTGGTGGTGGTGGAAATACGAGGGGAGGAAGAAACTGAGACAGAGATGGAAAGAGTGAGAGAGAGAAAGAGAGATTTTTAAGGAATTAGTTCATGTGATTGTGAGAGTTGGCAAGTCCAAATTCTGTAGGGTAGGCTGGTAGCTGGAGACTCAGGAAAGAGTTGATGTTTCAGTTGAGTCTGAAGGTGGACTGCTGGTAGAATTTCTCTTTCTTTGGTGGAGGTCAGCCTTTTTTTATATTAAGGGCTTTGATTGAATGTGAGGCCCTCCACTCTGGCTTCCGAAGTTAATACTATCCCACCTAGATGGGGTGGTGGTGGTAGACTGGGATTGTTAAGTTACTGATTCCCAGAACACATCCTTGCAGAATCCTGTTTATTTGACCTAGAGGGGTGTCCTAAGAATTTCTTTAAATTCCCTAAGTGCTCACATAGGCAGCCAGAATCAAAAACTACAGGGTTCGGAAAAAATTTTTGACAAGATGCTTTATATTCATTGTTATAATGCATTTTGATACAGGATTACAGTGCAGTGTGATTCATTCACAGAGTTTATCAAATGTATTTTATGCATTTTACCAGTAGACCTTTATTCTTACAAGATCTATTAACCCATGTTTCTTTTTGTTGTTGTTAAAGATTTTATTTGTTTGAGAGAGAGAGACCCAGGGATCATGACCTGAGCTAAAGGCAGCTTAACCAACTGAACCACTCATGCACCTCCATTAACCAATGTTTCTTGAAGTAGGTTGAGATCTGCTGCTCTAGCCAATGCATTTATTTACCAAAGAGAAAATGAAAGATCAAGAAAGTTCTTTCCCATAGTCACACACCTTAATAATAGCAGAATCAAATCCAAGACTTGGGTTTCCTTTCTTTCTTTGATGCTCTTTTCATTCTTCTTTATAAAATAACTTGATATCATTCCTCCTGACTCTCCACTCAAGTTTCACCTGTGTCTAAATTACTGCCATCAGGATCATTGAACATTTAGGTGGAAGATTCTTCATTGCAATGGTGGGTACAGAGTTTACTTCGAATGCACAATGCACTGTGACAGGGAATAATTTATCTCTCTCATTACCATTCCCTTTAAAATACCACTTTAGGTGCCTGAAAGTCAGCTTCCTAGTCAGTGTTAACTGCTGAGGCTCTGACAGAATGACAGTCCTGAACTGGTTAATCAGAGAGTATAAATGATGTCAAGGTGACAGTCACTACTCTATTAGTGCTCGTATAAGGAAGCTAAGAACCTCTACCCATGATTCTTGGAAAAGTTTTATAAGAACTAAGGCCATTTTTATCATAATTTTTAAATAAAGTATTTTCAGAAGGGCAAATAATAACAGTTCATGGTCCCAATGTTCTCCCTACTGCTGCTTGAGAACAGAAATTCTCATCTGAGGTGTGACGATTTGCTGATTTGGATGATTCATTATGGGGAGCCAATAAGATTCACATACCAAAATTTGCAAGTAATTACTTAAAATATAAATTGTATGTGATGTAAATTTAATATGATATTAATTATCCCTCTTGTAGCGCTCAATATATGATCTTGAATGAAAGAGAAAGTGATAGATTTTCCAGGTTAGTACCCGAGAGTTTGTTACACATGTGATTATCATTCTGTAGATATGTAGCTGATAAAAGATGAGAACTACTGAACAAAGGAGATTCTGACACATTTTCTTTTGGGACACACCATTCTCTTTTACTTGTGAAATTTCATATACATATATATATATATATACACACATCTGACCCCCCCACACACACACACAGACCCACACAATCAGAATCAAAAATTATAGATTGCCATCACGGTCTTCCCATCTCTGAAATATTTCATTTTATGTTTGAAATTCTACCAAAAATAATCTATATCTTCTCTATGGTATTTTTTTATGGTATAGATTTTTTAATGGCAAATAAATTCACGAAGGTATTGAGATGACCAAGAAACAAGCCTGGATGAGACAAATATAATTTATTTCATAATAGAGGAGGCATACGATGAAGTCTAAGATGTGTACTCTGCCATATTTACAAGGATACTAGAAGGTCCTTTGATGACCTAGACACCTACTATTTACAGTGTTTCGTATATCCACCATTTCAGTAATAATGAGTTTCACTATATTTTCACTAAATAGCAGAGTTCCAGAGTACCTTAAAGAGGAAAAGGATTGAAAGCTGATGCTCCAAATTCTGGTTTGGGACCAATTTTTCTGTCATATATTTTTTTCAAATTAAATAATTATATGTTCCTTAACATTAAGTAATGAGAAATTAGCATATGAGCAAATATATGAATATTCTCTCACTACATGTTTTAAAAGGTCCTAACTAAACCGAATGTACCTCATACATAAGATTTGTTGATTTTACTAGAGATTTTCAGTCTTTATATTGTTTTACATTTTTTATTTAAATTCAATTTGCCAACATATAGTATAACACTCATTGCTCATCCTATCAAGTGCCCTCCTCAGTGCCGTCACCCAGTTACTTCACATCCTTCATATTGTTGAAGTCAGAAGCATTGTAACTGCAGTTCCAAAGTGAACCTATGCCTGCATAGATATTGATCTAAATCAGTTTGGTGTGGTAATATCATTTCTCTTGTGATATGGTTTAACTTTTCACCATAATATAGATTCACTCCAACTTGGAATGCCTCCAGCATTCAGATGGCTAAAGGGAAAAAAAGTACTGAAGAAGCTACTCACACCTACAGGCTACACCTACACATTAAACTCACTGCACAGTCAGCTTGGGTGAAATTAGAGAGAAAACTGCCCAAGCATGTCAAATGTTTAAGCTTTAAGACCCTGGGTGGAATGAAACAAAAGAGGAAGGAATCCAGGGGTGCTTTAGCATAATCAAGCTGGCTCATGCCACTGAAAGCACAGCTGGGATTGAGAGTTTACTGCTGTGAGGAAACTTGTAATTGTATTCCAGTCCCATGGTCACCCGTGGATGTGTGTGTGTGTGTGTGTGTGTGTGTGTGTTAAATTTCCTTGCTAAGAAAGCAGAGAAAAAACAAATACTAAAGAGAGTGATATGTTTCTCATTCTTTTTTTATAAATGTGTAAAACCTAAATATGTCTTTTCTTCCACACCTTCAATTTTACTTTTGACATACTTACATAAGGTGCCTTGGTGTCCATCACCTTAAGATCCTTTCATTCAATCTGAAAGTCTATTACAGTATTCCAAAAGTGCAGTGTAATGCAACAGTACTGTACTTGAAATGTCTTATTTTTGATGTAATAGACACATAAAGAGCGAAAAAAATTTTGCTTATGTTTAGTGTCTACAGTACTAGTCAGAGGAGCCATCCAGCAAGCCAACAAACTAGATACTCTACTAGCCCAGATACTAAGAAAGCAACATTCTTTCTTCCTCTACACTCCCATGCTCCCATTTTAATGGTTTCTCAATGCATTTTCATTTGATGATTTAGCCATTTTGTAAAACTGAAAACTACAAAACAGGATCTAATAGCCACCAACACATCACCTATCTACTTACCAGATACATTTATGTCTACTGCAGAGATGGGAGTTAGAATTAGGTAGGTGGCAGGGGCAAAATTATACACTTCGATAAAGAGAGATAACAAAAGATTATCTGATTATCTGAACTTCTTTACAAAAACAAACAAAAAACATGATAAAAGTCTACAGGAACAAAAAAGTTCCACATTAAATATTCTTGCAAAATATTGTCATGCTATTTGTCCTACTATAACCCAATTTATACCAAAACAGTAAATGCTTTCTAACAATTGTGACAGATGATCATCCAAACAAAGTCAGTTATTTTACATGTTAATCACTGTAAAAAGGCATGATTAAATGGTTTTCTGTAATTTTTCATTACTATTTGCAGACATTCCACACTTCCATAAACATACTCATATGCTAAGGGAAGCCTAAGATTTAGCCATTCTAAGATTTAGCCATTCTAAGATTTTAGAAATTAGTGTAATTTCTAGTGTGCTTGGAGTTATTCCTTTCCCTTTTAATTTCCATGACATTCTGTATGAAAACTTTTGTACTAAAACTGTAAATATGACTCAGTTAAAATTATTTGGATAATGATGCTGCATCTCTAGAACTGGATTTCATTCTAAAAGTTTTATCTTATTAGGTATGAGTTTAAAGGCTACCTCCAAGCTAAGCACTTGGGAGGAGTTAGCCATATTATTTAAGTTTTCAGTTGCCTTGGTCTACATACTGATAAATTCTACTTATTTCATGAAGTTGTTGTGAATTTGAAAAATGTACACCAATCATGAAAAGTATAGCTATTGGGATGCCTGGGTGGCTCAATGGTTGAGCGTCTGCCTTTGGCCCAGGGTGTGATCCTGGAGTCCAGGGATCGTGTCCGGTATCAGGCTCCCTGCATTGAGCCTGCTTCTCCCTCTGCCTGTGTTTCTGCCTTTTTATCTGTGTGTGTGTCTCTCATGAATAAATAAATAAAATCTTTAAAAAAAATGAAAGGTATAGCTATTAACATATAGTGAAAACAATTGTTTTTATTTGTTGTTATTATGACATTATTAAAATTTTTCTGAGATACTTAAGAAATATTTAGTTGTTTTATTCAGCCCCTGTTATACAATCTGCTTAATTATGTTAGTACATTCTATATTATGTACTAATATATAAATCAATGTAACTTATCAACTTTCTGTCCTTTTATAAAAGCTAGACCCTCCAGGGGTGCCTGGATGGCCCAGTCAGTTGGGCTCTGAGTCTTGGTTCCAGCTCAGGTAACAATTTTGGGATCCTGGGATTGAGCCCCAGGATGGGCTTTGCACTAAGCCTGGAGTCTGCTGGAGATTCTCTCCCTCTCCCTCCCCACCTCCTCCTCTCCCTACTTATGGGTGGGCATGCATGTAATCTCTCTCTCTCTTTCAAAATAAATAAGTAAGTATATAAATGAATGAATGAATGAAATATCTTAAAAACAAACAGCTAGAACCTCTGGAATTATTCCTAGAAGTTATGCATTAGGTTGAATGAACTAACACTTGAATTATTTCAAACCCTTATCACATTTAAAGCCAATGAACTGCTTAGTCATTGTAAGGTAGCCAAATTTACAAAGATTTTTTTCAAATGACTGCTTTAATGTTTGAATTTTTGAAATTAAAAGATAATTGGGGAAGGATTTCATTAAAATGGAAATATCTCATATGCATTCACATGCCTAAACTCAAAAAGTAATAGCCCACAGATTAACTAACTGATTCTGATACCTAACAGATCTGGTCCTAATCACAACTCCATCATGTATAAACTGGTAGTTTGAGGAACAAATTTTTATCCTTCATTTCTTCTTCTGTAAAGCATGAATAATAATAGTAACAGCTTCTTAGTTATTCCCTAAAGACTGCTTAGCATATCTTAGGTGATAATATGTGTTCAATAAAAATTATCGGTTGTTGTTGCTACTCTTATTTAACTCTAGTTAAAATTACATAAAAAGAAAAAAAAAACATGACATTTAAAAGTTTAATTTAATAAATTTATAGAAACTATATTTTAAATTGTATTTAAATCTACTAAAATATTTAGTATTTGTATACTCAGAAATACACTAAAATTATGATCTCTTTAAAATTTCATAGTATACTTTTACTAACCATTGCATTAAGTTTTTGCTTGATAGAATTGACTGTAAACTTTGGAGAATTGGACAGTTCTTATTTTCTGGATTTAATAATGAGTTTAGTGTCAATAAAATGTATGATTGGATCTTTCCTTAAAAACCATCTCTTCAATTATTGTAAAAACTTGTTTTTTACTTCTTTATTTCTCTATTTAGCATAATTGGCATATGATATAGATGTTTTTCTATTTTTTTTTTAATTTTTATTTATTTATGATAGAGAGAGAGAGAGAGAGAGAGAGAGAGGCGCAGAGACACAGGCAGAGGG
Source organism: Canis aureus (assembly GCF_053574225.1). Lineage (NCBI taxonomy): Eukaryota > Metazoa > Chordata > Mammalia > Carnivora > Canidae > Canis > Canis aureus. Next base: position 30,418,908 of record NC_135635.1, read on the forward strand.
AGAAGCAGGCTCCATGCACCGGGAGCCCGACGTGGGATTCGATCCCAGGTCTCCAGGATCGCGCCCTGGGCCAAAGGCAGGCGCCAAACCGCTGCGCCACCCAGGGATCCCGATGTTTTTCTATTTTTTAAAAATTCTTTGTCTCCAATAGAATATAAGCTGTATAATGAAAGGGAAATAATTCATTCACTGTTATACTCTCACAATGTAGACTATTGCCTGGTACTTAGCATATTAAATAATCATTTGTAGAATGAATACAAGAATGAACAAAATAATCCTATATAATAGACTTACAGTTAATGTAAAAAGGACTAAGTAAAAAGGGAAAGAATATTCAATTTATGCATATTATTTCCAGATTATGCTACTACTTTTACTTTTGAGTAGCCTATACATAACTCCTTTCAGTGAAACTTAAAAAAAAAAAAAGCTTGTCAAATTTTTTTGTACAAATATTTCATGTGCATTTAAAAGGAAGAAAGATATTCACAATACCATCCCACTGTTTAGAGATAATAACAGTAGATTACATTTATTATACCCTTGCTTAGTGCCTGGCCCTGTGCTAAACATATCACATAATCTACTCTAAACTCAATAAAACTAGAAGGTATAAATGATTACCACCAGTTCTTAGATTAGAAAATGGATACAAATAGTGTAAGTAACCTTCCAAAAACATAAAATGGTAAGGGTAGATTCCAAACCTAAAAAGTTCACAAATCTTAATCTTACACTGTATTATTAAACCTTTTTTGTCTATTTTACATACGTACAGACTTCTCCATGCAGTTTATTTTAGATATTTTGTGGTTTCTTATACTGGTTTTATGATACTAACTCTGAGCATTCCCTTGTGCATTATATATTCAAAATTCATATCTTAAATTGATGAATAATATTTAACAATTCTTTCTTTCGCTGAATACTTAGATTATTTTCTGTCTTTCAAAAGACACTGGTTAGTTTATTATGATAGTATAATTGAAGTAAAACTGTTCAGTATGGCAGAAGGGTATGAACATTTTTAAAAGTTTGATTCTGTTGCCAATTTTGTTTAAAAATGTATAAATTTTTATTACAGCAAACATTGTTTATAATACTTCTTTTAGATGCACTTAGCTGTCTTTTGGCATTATCATTTTCTTTAAATTCCATTATGAAGGTGAAGATAATGTCACAATATTTTAATTTCCATGTTGTACATGATTTTACATCTTTACTGGCCCTGTGCTTTATTCTTTGTAAATTGCCTGTTTATGTCCTTTATCAAGTTTTCCTTTTATAATTATTTGTTCTCAATTTTATTTCTCCATCATTTTGATTATATTTCTCATATTTCTCCATCATTTTGATTATAAAAAATTCAATTCCACTAAAAAAAAAAAATTCAATTCCAGACTAATTTTGGTTTTAATTTTCTCTTATTTGGTGATACATAGGAGATTTAGCCTTTGTACAGTTACATTAGTTCCTTTCTTTCCTTCTGTGCTATCTCTTTATTTTTATACTTAAAAATTGTTCCTTGGGACAAAATCAATTCTTCCACTTTAACTTATGTCTAATATATTAAATTACTCAAATAATATAAAATCTATTTTAGTATAAATATAAAATTGTCACTAATTAATTGTCACATCACTGTGTACTGATTCATATTCTCTGATGGATTTTGATGATGCTCAACAAAAAAATTTCAAGTGAGTAAATTTAAAGATCAAATTGGCTTTATTAAATAATTCATGAATTGGGTAGCTCTTCATCTAGCAAATGGGAGCTCCAAAGGGCTACAGAAAGGGAAATGTTTCCAACTTAGGACAAAGAAGTCATAAACAAAAATAAGAATTGTTTTGGAAAGTCATCTTTTTGGGACCTAGGTGGATTACCTCTCTGGTGCTGACCTCAAAATTTGAGACTAATTAGATTATATTCCTGAGGAAGGTTGAAACTGCAATTAGGTTAGCTATTAAACCCCACTTGAGGGGTCCCTGGTGGCTCAGTCAGTTGGGCAACCAACTCTTAGTTTCTACTTTGGTCATGATCTCATGAGTTGTGGGATCAAGCCCCGGGTCTGGCTCCTCATTCTTTGGGGAGACTGCTTGAAAGATTCTCTCCCTCTGCATCTCCTGCCATCCCCCTTTGTCTCTCTCAATAAACAAATAAATCTTGAAAAAAAAAAAACAATTTGGTGGGTCTAGCACAAGTAACTCCATTTGGGGCCTGTGGTTCTCTTTTTAGCAATGATATTTTCTTTATCTGTACAATTTTATATATGTAGTTTTCTGCTTCTGGAATGTCTATTTTTTCTTTTGATCTTTATTTCAATTCCTTGTAATTAATACTTTCTTATTATGATTACAGCTTTCTATGATTTATTATCTAGTAGGAAATGTCTTTCATTTTCATCTTTTTTCAAAATGCTAATGGTTGGCCTCATTAAGTTAATTTTCCAGGTGTGTTCTAGAATTATTCTGTCAAGACCCAAATAATATCTACTAAGTTTTTAATCAGATTGTGTTCAATATATACTCTAATGAAGAACTGGTATCTTTAAAACATTTAGAATTCTTTTTTGTGCTTTTCAGTAAGCTTATATAGTTTTTTCATATTGTTTTTGATCATCTTTTACAAAATTTGACCTGTGTATATTATGCTGGAGTATGTTAAAGGCACAAGCTGGATCCAAACCTAAGCAGTTGTAAAACCCTTAAAGTCTCATGACCATAGATGTTACATCCTAACTATAGAAGTGATGGCACTCAGGATTCAATTAAATATCAAACTATCTATATGGTAATTTTCACATTAGTACCTTAGCTTCCTCACTCACCTACCACAAACTCACACGCATGCATGAACACATGCACATAGTTATATACATTCATTGGTTTAGGCCCATATCTGTGAAACAAATCATCTTAGTTTCATTACTTTTTCAATTCCCCATGGAAACAAGCAGGGTAATAATTTTAAACAAAGTTAAGAGATGCAAGTTTTAAGGGTGCCTGGGTGGCTTACATCTTGATCTCAGGGTCCTGAGATGGAGCTGCATGTGAGGCTCTGTACTCAGCAGGAGTTTGCTTGAGATTCTCTCTCCCTCTGTCTTACCCCAACCCCCCCACACACACTGTCTCTATAAAACAAATAAATCTTAAAAAAAAAAAAAAAAACACTTAGGAGAGTTTTATCATGCCAAAGTGGAGTACAGTCGAATGTGGTTTGAATCCCAGCCTTGCTTTTACTATAGTGTCACTGAGCAAAGTGTTTACTATCTGGAACTTAATTTTATTCATCAGTAGAAGGGGCAAAGTAACACAACTTAATTTAAAGGACTTTGGTAAGGATTAAATGAAGTAATACTTGTGAAGTTTTTAAAATAGAATTTGAAATGTAGTATTTTTTTTTTCTCTTAAAGTTTTATTTATTTATGATAGTCACAGAGAGAGAGACAGGCAGAGACACAGGCAGAGGGAGAAGCAGGCTCCATGCACCGGGAGCCTGATGTGGGATTCGATCCCAGGTCTCCAGGATCACGCCCTGGGCCAAAGGCAGGCGCCAAACCGCTGCGCCACCCAGGGATCCCTGAAATGTAGTATTTGATGCAGGTTGGATATTATTAGATAAATATGGGCATTTAGGGAAAGAGAAGAGAACACAAAGCGTATAATTCCTTTCTTTTAAACCACAATTCTAATGGCTAGACTCAAACATACATATAGCTTTCAAAAATTTATAAAGGTAACCGCTATGAAGCATCCTTTTGCAAAGCACTCTTTTAAGAACAGAAAACATAATTCTATCAACATGAAAAAAGAACCTGAAAAGGTTTTTGCTCTGGGAAGTATTTTCTGTCTCCTCCTCTTTGATTGTATTACCTATAGAGTTTAAGACAGAGAGAACCTTCAGCTATCAAAGATCCACAGGCACAGAAAAACTCGTGGTCATGATGAAGTTATATCCCAAAGTACCCACACAGTTTTCCCGCTTTTTTCTAATCTTAGAAATGAATATTTGAATCTTAGAATAAGATTCTCTAAACTTTCTGGATAAGTATCCTATTAAGGAAAATCATTAAATTTACAATTGCCTATTTACATATATGTGTGTGTGTGTATACACACATATATTTTCAAACACATGCATAACTAATAAAATATGTTATAAAACATAAACATAAATATAGTTTAAAAAAGAAACAAGCATTTAGATGACTTTCAAGTATCATGCTTCATATTATCGTTAGTCAATAACTCATAGTAAAATATGCACTTAAGAGTGAGAGCCATTAGTAAAACTAGTGGACTCAAATGCATATTTCCAATAGACTGATACTTATGAAAAGAAAATCATTCAGGAATTTTTTAGATTTGATTGGATCATCATTTTGTCTTCTTGTTTTTGTTCTTAATCCTTAACATAGGTGATAGGGAACTCTCATTCAAAATACAGACACATCAGTACTTCTCTTTTCTCATTGTGCTTAAATATTTAGTATTATCTCATTTCTGTGCTGTTTTGCTAAAGATTTATTCCAGGTCTGTTTGTATTTTGTGAAGTTTTATTAATTAAAATGACATACTATAACCTACAAATATAAATTGGAACAAATTGTGATTAGTTGAGACACATGCTAAAAGTGAATTGAAGAATGAAAGCACCCCTTTTAGCCTCGCCCCCAAACATGGAGAATGTTCACTCTCCCCTCATGACTCTGTTTCACCTGTCATTCTAGCCAGATGAATTTGTCACTGTCATACTTATGATAAAAATTCACAATGTGGGCAGCCTGGATGGCTCAGTGGGTTAGTGTTGCCTTTAGCCCAGGGTGTGATCCTGGAGACCCAGGATCGAGTCCCACTTCAAGCTCCCTGCATGGAGCCTGCTTCTCCCTCTGCCTATGTCTGTGCCTCTCTCTCTGTGTCTCTCATGAATAAATAAATAAAATCTTTAAAAAATTCACAATGCTAATTTTTTTCTTATTAGTTAAAAATAAATTTTAGTTAAAAATAGGTTTTCATATTTTCTATCCAAATCCTACCAAACCATTACATATCTCACAATACTAAAAATTATTTCAATTCTCTAATTACTTTAGACCATTCCCCATAATGTTAAAGTTTTTAATTCTATAATTTGCATTAAGACTTACAAATTAAGAAATTCTAGCTATGGGTGATATACCTCCACTTGCAGGTTACACGTGCCTGACTAGCACAGGGAATGTGTGGCAGATGGGATCAGAGATCCTCCTTTCTGCCCTTCTTCAGAAGCTTTTCTCACCTCCAAGTCTTCATCTACATTAAAACATATTCAAATATAATTAGTGTAACATTAAAATGGAGGAAATTTTGTAATTGCCAGTTGTTTTGTAGCTATGGTTACATCAAAGATTTATAGCAAGTAACTCCAGGCTGGGCACGAACAAGCAGTCAGCAAGAACAGCAGTAAGAAAATGTTTGTGTGCATGTGCAGGTGTGCTGCACGATGTTTGCCAAAAAAGAAAAAAAAAAGGAAGAAAAAAGAAAGAAAAAAAAAAAGAAAGAATATTCGGTGACATTTAAGGTGCTAATATCTGGAAGTCAACCTTTAATTTGACAGCTTTTAGTGCTAGTTAATTTCATCCATCCAGGCGAGGTGTAGGAAATTTGCAGCACCTTTAAATTATCACGTTTTCCACACTGCCTGGGGCCTATGTGGGATACCTGAACCATACATTTTTTTTTACCTTTTTTTTTCAGGTCAGTTGAAGTAAAACTTTCATTCCCTTTCTCAGACAATTAATCTTTAGCTAATTGAAGCAGGGATGCTGCAGGATGGGTTTCACTGGGGCCTGTAAATCTCATTTAGCAAAGTGAATTCAAGGCACATGCTGTACCTAATGATGTGACAGGTGGACTGCACCGCAAGACAGCAGCCTCGGAAAAGTTGATTCTCATTAGACCCGCAGAGTCCTGCAGTCAGTCTTCTGATGGCTGAAGAACACTGATCGCATCTGTTTGCTACTGGGGTGGGTGGGGGGGAGACAGGAAAGTTGCAGGGTTGGGGGGATGTGGATTGTGAAGGAAAGCGAAGAAGAGGAAGGGGCAAAATTCTCTTCTATTCTTTCACGAGTTAATATCCTTGACTCCTGCCCAAAAACCCAGCAGGTCTACCTCCCACCAAGCGATCAGCCTCCGTTCTGCTGACTCCAACAGGGTGCACCCTTTTTCTAATTAACTAAAATGGCTATGGAAAGCAAAGGAGGCCTTGTGTTGGGTGAACCAATTATTTTGAAGGGTATTAAGTCATCAGATTTACTTTTATCTTGATTGCATTGTGGAAATCGTGCATAATTAATGGTGGGAGCTTATTAGGAAAATGATTAGGCAAATTACACAGGTGTCGGATGCATTTTTTATGATAAATTTGCTAGAACAATCCTGCAATTCCATCTGTTCAGCTCACATCAGAATGTCACTCTGAAGAAATTAATGGTGCAGAGTTATACAAAGTTACTAGAGGCTTTGGTGGCAGATTTAGGTAATACATGTATAAATATATAAATATAAGTATATAATACCCAGCAATTCACTAATAAGTTTTTGATGTTACAGTTCAATAAATTTCTTATTTAATCTTGAAAGAAAATGATAGTCAGATGGAAACAAAGAAGTAGAGCAAATGTAAACCTCATCTCATCAGTTCGATTTGTCTGTAAATAAAAATAATCACAAGCTATAATAACTTTTGGCTTTGCACGATGGCTGCAGACAAGCTACCAGCTCACTACTAGTACGAATCATTGTGTTTTACCCAAAATATCCAATTCTACCTGCGGCCTTTCCTATTTTAAGTGTCCTTTCCATTTTAAATGAAATAATCCTAACAGTCACACTTTATCAGAAGCCCTCATACAATTAGTATATCTACTATATACCATATAAACCAATTGTTTACTATTTGAGGAGCCACCTTCAAAAGTAAGTCAAGGAATAGAATTGCTAGGAGCCCTCATTCCTTCCAATCATTGTTAGCTAGGATCAAATCAGATTCTAGCTCACCTATTTATTTATGATCAAGTAATATCACATATTAATATTCTCTAATCTTCCTGATACCGTGATATAAAACATTAATCTAAACCATGAGGTCTAAAAGCATTTAGAGATATGACTGAGTATCAATAAGCAATTGTACTTCAGAGTGTCTTTTAAAAAAATGTTAGTCCTAGTTATTTTTTTTAAATCAAGAGTAAATTCTTAAACATCATTCAAAATGTATACACATATCAAAGACATGAGAAAATGCTTATAGCTTAAATTATTAATAGGAGGGGACTAAAATCAGCTAATCACTCTTGCTGTTATATGACATCATGAAAAGATTTTTTGTAACCTTGTGTCTTTGATCTCTTCAAATTCTAAAGAAACTCAATAGAACAACAATTATGAATGTTGACATTGTATATTGCCCAACTGCATCATTCACCAAAACAGTATTTTTGAGTTACAAAGAGAAGATACCACGTGTTCCCGGCTAATGGAAAGAATCAACTTTAGTAGTCCATGTGTACTTTGTTAAGCTGGATATTCTCAACTACTTGCTATACAACTGTCTGATTTTCCTTAAAAATGGTCAAACTCAACAAGATAAAAAATGTACTCAGTATCAATACTTCCAAAATAGTTCCCACATTTATGTATACAGAATTATTTAACAAATATCATTATATCCCACCTAATCAACCACACTTTAAATTTGAAAACCATCTCTTTCCTCAGTTTTATGCCAACATTAATTTACCAGAGTCCTGTCATGAGTATCTTTCAGTATTCTTACAAATGCTACCTCAGTTCAGAATTCATTGTTTCTCACTTGCAGTAACTTGATACTTTCAAACATGCTCTTTTGCTATTAAGTTTTCTAAATTGCTATTGAAACTATTTCCTAAAATTCTATCACACTATTCCCACATTGCTTATAAGAATTCATCTTTCTTAAGAATCATCCATTCATGATTTGATGTTTTACCCACTATTTTAGGCTTATTTTTTGCAACTCTCCTCAGTCATCCTGAATGACCCATGATTCTTTGAGTACATCATGTAGTGTCTCTGCCTTTGCAAGGAATTCTGCTCCTATTGTTCTGCTACCTGAATATTATTCCTTACTCATCGAATTTCTGAATAATGTCATATTCTCTGTGAAACTTTCCTGAATCTCATATATGTAGTTTTTACCTTTTCTACAGTGCTATATAGTGCTTTTTATTTAACTCAATATTACTATTTCCCTTACCATGTCTGTCTCTTCCACTTAGATGTGAGTTCATTGAATACAGGGATCAAGTCTCACTCATCACTCTATATAGCTACTGCCCAATATATTTTTGAAATAAAATATATAATAAATGATTATCAAATAAATGAATGAATGAAAGTATATGTGTAGCATGACATGGCTGAATAGTGACATTTCAACCTGCTTTAGCTAGAGGAGATGTTGGTCCATGGGAAAATGAATTGCTGAATAATAAAGCAAATCATTTTATGCTACTACTTAATGCAGAAGCCAAACACCAGGGTGAACTATAATTTTCTCTTAGTGATATCCCTCTCACACATACATACATATACACATCTTTGCTCACTCACCAAAGGAAGCAGAGGGAAAGGGTGTTCGCCAGTGGAAGCAGCAAAGAGCTGTATTAAATGGGTATATGATCTTGATACCCAGAATATATATGAAAATCAGCAGCATTGGAATCCTCTTATTAGAAATGCAAACTTAAAAAAACAGAAATGCAAATTTTAAAAAAGATTTTATTTTTGTTTGAGAGAGAGAGCTCAAGCAGGGGGTGGGAGGGAGGGAAAGGGAGAGGTAGACTCCCTGCTGAGCAAGGAGCCCAATGTGGGGCTCAGTATCAGGGATCGGGATCATGGCCTGAGCTGAAGGCAGATGCTTAACTGACTGAGCCAGCCAAGTGCCCCCAGAATACAAATTTTAAGACCAACTTTAGACCTGCTAAATCTCAATCTACATATCAGCAATATTACCAAGTGATTTATAGCACATAAAGTTTGAGAAATATAACATTAGAAGACACATCTTTCCAAAACTCTAGAGATGCATGTAATAATAGATATATTAAAATACTAATAGATATAATAGTGCAGTATAATGAAGAAATTAAATTCCAACTGTGATCAACAGCAAACAGGTACTGATAATTTTTTTAAACAACAGGGTGAACTTTTATTATGGAGGGAGTGAATGGCTCTCCCTTTCACTCATGTGGGGTGTGGGTCAGCATGAAGAGAGCATGGCATAGCATGTATTGCAGAATGAAGAATAGAAAGCAAGGATCAGGACAGGATCATGAATGAATATCACAGTCACCCACTTTTGAGCAAAGCTCATTTCTTAACAACACAGATTAGAAGTTAGTGCCCTAGGGGTGCTTGGGTGACTCAGTCGTTTAAGCATCTGTCTTGGACTCAGGTCATGATGCTGGGTCAGCCTTGTTTGGGCTCCCTCCTCAGTGGGGAGTCTGCTTCTCCTCTCCCTCTTCCTGTCACTCCTCTGCTTGTACCTCCCCACCCCCCGTCAAATAAAGAAAATCTAAAAAATAAAAATAAACTAAAAAGAAGTTATCACCCTAGTTGTTCTGTCTGTGTGGTTCTGTGTATGTGTCTGTGACTGTGTGTGAAATATACACATATAACTTACAATACTTAAGATTTTGTTTTGTTTTAATAAATATACTGGTTAAATATTTTGTTCTTCTCTGTGGATTCAGCCATTTTCAAATGATCCTTTTATTTTCCTCCTAAAATTTCAAATAAAAAATAATTCTCTCATTACTAAGAGTTATGCAAAGTAGATAGGACTAAACTGTATAGAATCAATCTATAAGCTGAGGAGCACACTTGACAAAACAGGCCCTGAACAATTTACATTTTCAGGTGTGTCCCAGAGCCACATCCTAAGGTCAGGCCTACAAACCAAAGGGGAATGGATGATTTGGTAACATGTTTGGCAAGAATAATTCTGACACCAAATGCAATGTCTTCTCAGTTAACCAGATATCTAAAACAAACATTTGCTTTTATCTTCTCAGAATGGACAGGGCAATGTATCTGAGTGGATTTAGCTTAAAATTAACATTTCACTTAATTTAATTAATGAATGAAATAAGCATGAGGAAAAGAAGATCTCAGACTTCAAACACTGTAGGCATAAGATTGTTCTTTATAAGAATTGGATTAGTTCTTTTTTTTATTAGTTCTTTAGACACCATTCTTATTTTTTGATATTAAACCTGTCTTTATTTCCTGAAAAATCTTTTAGTACAATATCAGAAGCAGACAAATTTTCATGGAACTTCTTTTTTTCTTCAGAAATCTATAGGGAAGGGCACCTGGGTGGCTCAGTTGTTGAGTGTCTACCTTTGGCTCAGATCATGATCCCGGGGTCCTGGGATCAAGTCCTGCATCAGGCTCCCCTAAGGGAGCTTATGCCTATGTCTCTGCCTCTCTCTGTCTCGCATGAATAAATAAATAAAACCTAAAAAGAAAAAAAAATTAAAGAAAAAACTTAAAAAAAAAAGAAATTTGTAAGGAATTTTGGTTACTCTCATCACCTACCATATTGTGATCAATATAGAGTACAAAGTAAAATTTCTATGTAATTTCCTGAATATTTAATAGTATAATTCTTAGAAATTTATTACTATTATGTATTTCCTTAGCCATAGTCCCACATTTTGAATCAAGTCAGTTTATATTATTTGGTACTGATTATAACAATAATAATCTTAATTCATTTTAGTCATGCTAAGTTTTCAAAAGAATTTTACTAGCCATGATATGTAATAAATGCTTATAAAGTGAAGCACAAATATTTTATTGATTTTTAAAATATTTCAGAGTGAATATAATACCAAACATATTCAAATGCAAACTTATTTTCAACTATTTTCTTTTCCTGTCAACAACATAAATTTTACGAATCAAACATCCTCCCCTATTCCGTGATAACTCACCAAAAATTCTGATCTTGTCTCCAATTCAAAGAGCTCAACTGTGTAGATTCAACACTGAGAAATATACATGCACCAACAAATGTAGCCTGGAAAATTTTACCTCTCTTTCCTCAATATTTCAGTGAATATGAAATTATCAATAACTGTTTAATTCACTTACTTATCACAGCAAAGTCCATTCAAATACAATCTTTAAGGTGACTGGGTTCTAAATAATGTTTTAGAAGCACCATGAAGACCAAAATTGAGTGCCATAGGCTATGTATCCCCAGGCCTGCTGCACTGAAGACAACCAATCCTTCAGGGGACACCCCAAGTATTTCACAAAATTATGTTTTAAGTCTTGTCATGAAAATTTTAAGGAGAGAGACTTATTAAATTGTTTCAAAGGTTGGGGCGCCTGGGTGAGTCAGTTGCCTAAGTGTCTGCTTTGGGCTCAGGTCATGATTCCAGGATCATGGGATTTAGCCCTACACCTCACCCTGCTCAGCAGGGAGTCTGCTTCTCCCTCATCCTCTGCCCCTTCTCCCCTGCCCTGCTCATGCTCTCTTTCTCTCTGTCTCTCATATAAATAAATTTTAAAAATCTTTTTAAAAATAAAATGAAAAAAATTGTTTCAAAGGTATAAATATTATGTAATATGGAGTAAGAATTTTCTAAAGATAGGTTGGTGGAGAGAAGAGGTGCTTTTCCTAAAATTATTTAGGCAAAATAATCTTCTATAAAACAAGGAAAAACATAACCAGAAGATTTCATTAGATATCAGCATTTACAGAGATATCTACTGCTAGGACAATTCATTCTAGATTGTAAAGACTGAGTTTTGGTCATTCCTTCTAAGATGATGTATAACTTACAGGAACCTCTTCTTTACTCACTCTCATGTTATAAGATAGTCTCATTCTTGGGTGCCTGGTTGGTTCAGTCAGTTGGGCGTCTGTCTTCTGCTCAGGTCATGATCTTATGGTCCTGGGATCAAGTCTTGCATTGGATTCCCTGATGAGCAAGGAGTCTGCTTCTCCCTCTGCCCTTTTCCTCTGCTCATGATCTCTCTCTCTCCCACTCAAATAAACAATAAATTAAATATAAAAATGTAGTCTCATTCTGTTAGACTCAATTCTTAGCAACCTAGACAGACATCAGATAATACATCTTCTAAGATTACGTAGAGAACCAAATACACAAAATATAATAGCACCAAGAAATTGGTCATCTGAAATATTCAAAGAGAAAGGATAATTTCACTTGACAATGGAGAGCTGATTCTATGGAAGAAAACAAGATACTCTTTATTAATTCTAAGGATGGACAATCTCCTATACTCTTAAATGCATAGAAAGTGAGAGAAAAGACCTTTCATAAGGCCTTTTATATTTTAATTTTTAAGGTTTATTTATTTATTCATGAGAGACAGAGAGAGGCAGAGATTTAAGCAGAGGGAGACGCAGGCTCCCTGTGGGGAGCCCAGTGTGGGACTTGATCCCAGGACCCAAAGATCATGATCTGAGCCAAAGGCAGATGCTCAACTACTGAGCCACCCAGGTATCCCTCATAAGGGCTTTTATTGAACATAGATGATGTATGTCTTCTGAGAGTTACTTCTCCATCAGTTGCTACCTCCCACATTCAATCCAACTACAATTCAATTCTTTATTGATGTGAGATTAATTTTTTTAAGTTGACACACAATGTTACAATATCACATTAGTACAACAGAGTGAATCAGCATCTCTATATATTATCCTATGCTGACTACAAGTGTAGCTACCATCTATCACCACACAAGGCTATTATAATACCACTGACTATATTCCTATGCTATACCTTTTACTCCTGTGACTCATTTACTCCATAATCAGAAGTATGTACTTTTCATTCTCCACCCATTTCACCCAGCCTCCTTCTTGCTAGCAACCACCAGTTTGCTGTGTTTACAGATATGAATTTTTTTGTTTATTTGTTTACGCATTTCTTTTGTTTTTGAGATTCCACCTATGAGTGAAATCTATATGGTGTTTGTCTTTCTCAGTCTGACTTATTTTACCTGGCATAACACCCTCTAGGTCCACCCATGCTGTCACAATGAAAAAAGTCTCATCCTTTTTATGGTTGTGTAATATTCTAGTGTGTCTGTGTATATTTTTGTGTGTGTGTGCCACATCTTCCTTATCCATTCATCTATTGAGGGACACTTAGATCACTTCCATATCTCGGCTATTGTAAATATGCTGCAATAAATGTAGGGGTGTGTATGACCTTTTGAATTAGCATTTTCATTTTCTTTGAGTAAATATCCAGTATAGTGGAATTATGCTCAACATCACTAGTCATCAGCAAAATGTAAACCAAAACCATGATGAGATATCACCTTACATCTGTCAGAATGGCTGAAGTCAAAAAGATAAGAAATAATGACAAGTGTAGATGAGAATGTGAAAAAAGGAACGCTTACGCACTGTTGGTGGGAATGTAAATTGGTGCAGCCACTGGGGAAAACTACATGAATGCTCTTTCAAAAATTAGAAACATCATATTGGTGTGGGACTTTGGAGGAGCTCTGTTTCTGATCTCTAAAGTGGAGACATTACTCCTTCCTGTTTCCTACAATTATTTTGAGCATTGAATGATATAATACATATAAACCACTTCACCCAATGCTGTCACAATCACCACCAAAATGATCATTTTAAAATTATGTCAGGACTGAGAAGGAATTAGGACATTAATATAGCAGTCATACTGTGTTATTTTACTTTCATCTTCATCATGACTACCCCAAAGTTTGATTCCCTAGGAAAAAAATAGTTTAAAATTTCAATTAGATGGGATCCCTGGGTGGCGCAGAGGTTTGGTGCCTGCCTTTGGCCCAGGGCGCGATCCTGGAGACCTGGGATTGAATCCCACGTCAGGCTCCCAGTGCATGGAGCCTGCTTCTCCATCTGCCTATGTCTCTGCCTCTCTCTCTCTCTCTGTATGACTATCATAAATAAATAAAAAATAAAATAAAATTTCAATTAGAAAATTAACTTTCCCTCAAATTTTTATTCCCTATTTCTCTCTTGATCTTTAGCATCAAGATTATTGACATCAAGTGATGGAATTGAGTTGTGCTTCCCATAGTTCTGAAAAGAAGAATATTAGTTATTATGAAGTTACTTTAGTATTTGGCATCCATGTGATAAAGGTCTGCGCCTATCATCTTTATGTGGTAGGGAAAGACCCATGGCTAGATACCAATGTTCATAGATAGCTCTTATAGAACTGGACTAACCTGAAAGCAGTAATAGAATGTTAACAACAACGATAATAGAATGTAACAAACATTACATTCAGGAAAGAGAAGGCAATAATTTGAGGAAGTTCCAGTAAGGGATTTCATTCACAACTAAAATACGTTTCAAAAATAAAGGCTCCATAGAACTTAGATTAATCCATCATTTATCTCACCCATAAGGTGGATCTGTAAATGACTTCATCGATCCATCGCTGTGTTCAGTATCTTATGCAACAGTGGATCAGGAAGAAATAAGATTGTGGGTAAGGGGGCATTAATAGAAAAGATTGAGCTGGAATTAGCTTCTCAGATTCTTTGCTACTGTATCCTGACAGCTTCCACCTGTTTGGCTTTAAACTTGAAGGAAATTTCTTCTTACATGATTATTACCATGGGGTGCTGTTCAAGCTTGGAACAATTCCTTTCATTGTTTCAGTGGTCAAATTAAAGAGATTCCTACAGACTTATACTATTAAATAATTTTCTTGTCATTGTTCTCCAAAGTTTAACTAGTTCAGTGGCTACTTATTATAAGACACTTTAAAGCAAGTCAGTGAAATAAAAATATAATTTTAAATTTAAAAAAAGGTAACTCAGCTCAGAGATGACAACTGAAAAGGAGCAATATTCTGTGTGAGTAAATCCCAGGGAGGTCCTAGGTAGCACAGATTCATGTTCCATGGAACTAACACCTTCCAGATACTTAGTATTGCTTTCAAGATTGGAAAAGAAAATATACTGGCATTATGCCCTGCTCATGGTAAAAGGAGAACGTCTTATAGAAGTAGCTTTGGCAACATAAGGTTGCTACAAATCCTTGACAATGCTATCATCTCATCCAAGTCTTCCCCCCCTCCCCCAAAACAATCCTGCTGTTATACATTTACAGAGATCATCTGAAACATCACTGAAGCAACATTCTGTCTTGTGTTTCAAAAATGAACTCAGTTTTGGTTCTGGAATGATAACACTGAGAATCAGCCAGTTGAGAGATTTGCTTAATTTCCCATATTATTTATTCAGGCCAAATTTTTATTGGAAAGCAGTCTGGTTTTCCAATAAATGATCCAGAAAGATAGAGCAATACTTCCATTCTGTCACACAGCTGAACTTTCCCTCTTTCCCAAAACAAGTTTCCTGTTTACATATTAATCAATACATTTTTTTAAATTACTGCCCTTATTCAGGAGAAAATTGGGGCATGGCTCAAATATTGACTAGGCTTGTGTTCCTCTTAGTACCAGAAGCAAGTTGGATTGCCCAGGGTGAAATTCCATTTGTGTGGCCACTGGTGGGGAACTTCTATCACTTCCTTTATTAGTTAACAGAGATCACCTTTCTCTCCTGTACCACTTAAAATATCTTGGTATGAGGAATGAGAGAGGAATGTGTGCAGAATGAAAGAAAAACTACACATTTATAATTTGAGCATCTTTTTAAAAGGTAGCAAAAAGGGGGAGTTACTTTGAGAGCACACACACAAAAAGTTACTTTGAGGGCAAAAAAGTGTTACTTTGAGAGCTCTGAAGAAGATTATTTAGGCAAACAGTCTGATAGTGATTTTAGTACAGAAGGTAACACTTTAGGAAAAGAGCTGGAAAGGGAGGTAAAGGGAAGCTAAAATATCCTGCAGATAAAATGAATAGGAATTAGGAAGGGCAGAGAAAGGAGAGAAGAGGAGAGGGGAGGGGAGGGATAAGGAGAGGAAGAGGAGAAAAAGAGAAGTCAAAGAAAAGAAAGAGCAAGAGCAAAATCTGGGAAAGACATAAATTTCTAACTAGTGGGAAGAGGTAACCAGTAATAATTGACTGCAGTGCAAATCACTCTTTGGCCCTCCACACCATTAGAAGTTTGTGTTATATATGTGCCTGTGTGAGAGGTTTCAGTGAAATTAAAAAGTCTGAGTTACAAGTCTAAATAGGCATAAATGAAACAAAAGAGTCATGTAAAGTGAGATAAGGGAGACCAAAGGATTAACAAAAAGAATGGAGAGCTTGAGGACATAGGTTAAAAAGAATTGACAAAATTCTTTAGGAAAACATGGCATTCTCACATGATCCTGAACAGACATCCAGCCAATTTAAATCTCAGAGCACAAGAGGCTATCAGCTGATATTTTGTTACAGAAATTAAAAGTAAGTATTTTTTCTGTATAAATGACTGAGTTAAGCATTTGTTAGAGAGCTATATAATAGCTTAACTATGGGGATCCCTGGGTGGCGCAGCAGTTTAGCTCCTGCCTTACGCCCGGGGCGCGATCCTGGAGACCGGGGATCGAATCCCACATCGGGCTCCCGGTGCATGGAGCCTGCTTCTCCCTCTGCCTATGTCTATGCCTCTCTCTCTCTGTGTGACTATCATAAATAAATTAATTTAAAAAAATTTAAAAAAATAGCTTAACTATGGTATACTATATAAATTAAGCTATACCATACCCTACTAAAGCAAATAAAATAATGATATGTATACATGTATGGTATAGCTCTCCAAAATGAGATCCAAATACAGCAGGAAATTTTCTAGTTTTTTTTATTATTTCATTTTATCTGAAGAGTTAAAATAGGCACTACATATATTATATGTAAAAGTTAGGACTATTTCAGTACAAGTGACAAAAAAACAAACACAAATATGGAAACAAATGGTTGACCTCTTTCTCTGGTAAATTCAAGAGCTTTAAGACTCAATGTTCAAATGTACCAGGTTGCTCATTCTTTCATGTCATCTTTTCACTCTGTTGGCTTGATTTCAAGGCAGATCTTTCCCATGTTATGGTATTGATTGTCACCCTTAGCTCTAGCTATCCCAAGAAGAAAATAATTTCATTCTTGAAAACATCAGCAAAATACTATTGGCTCAGTTCGGGTCATATGTCCATTCTTAATCCAATCATTGCAGCACAGTAGATTCAGAAAATTAGAAAAATAGATAGGGTCAGAAATGCTAGAGTAAACTCTTGCCAAAGTAATATACTCTGTTCATTTATAGTTATGCAGATATGAATTTTATAGTAACTCTCCGGCAGTCTAACATCCATAAAAAAGCGGTGCCTGGGTGGCTCAGTGGCTGAGTGTCTGCCTTTGGCATGATCCCAGGGTCCCGGGATGGATTTCTGCATCCAGTTCTCCCTCTGCCTGTGTCTCTGCCTCTCTGTGTCTTTCATGAATAAAAAAATAAAATCTTTAAAAAAAATAAAAAATAAATAAAATCCAGAAATGAGTCTGAACTCAACCTTCATAACAAAAAGTTTCAAACTTTTTATCAAATTTGTTTCATTCAAGTGGTTTTGTCATCTGCTCTTTCACTTCTGATAGTTTTCACGAAGAATCTATTTTTGGGAAGGTATTAATAATGAATGAGAAAAAAAAGCTTTGTGAACTTTCAACAAGTATATACGTAGTTCACTGTTTTTTTATTTTAATATACAGTCCATTTATGTTTCTCTATATAACCATCTTTTATAACAGATGAAATTTTCATAGACACATGTACAAAATGTTATTACCAAACTAGATTCCAGTTTCTAATATTTTGCACAGATAACACTTTAAAATTAGTAAAATTATAAAACTGCTTATACTTTCCAGATAATGCTTTTACTCTATTATCATAAATCCATAATTAATACTTAGATCTTATTGGCTAAAAGTATTAAAACAAATAAATAGCAAAGAGATGGTTTGTTACTATAGGGGTAGAATTTTTAAAGTTTATTTCCTTCTCCCCCCACCCCCCAAGTGAATACTTATATAGGTCATATATACAGGAAAAGATGGGATAGGAAAAAAAGGGTGAATTATGTTCCACTACTCATGAGAAAAAGACAATTGTATTCATAGTGTATATAGACATTACCTGTAAACCTAAAAAACTTGTATAACTTAATTAACTTTATGTTAAATCTAGTTCAAAAAACTGCCTAACTTTGCCAAAAAAATATAGAAACTTCGTAAAAGCAAACAGAACTAATATATTAATGTAATTTTAAAGTTAAACATTGAAGTTTTTAATATTTATGTGCAATGGATGCTTCCCATTCAAACATAATCACAAATTTACATGACAAATGCATTCCAAATAATTGGGAGTCATTATTCACTTTAAAATGATTCTTCCCAGAAATACATAAAAAAAAACTTTATTTAAACTTATTTTCTGTATTTATTTGGAGGTTAATGGCATAAGGAAAATATAAAGTTCAGAAAAGAGGATTAAACATGTCTATCTCCAAACATATGAAGGATTCATTCATAAAACAGACCAGCCTAATTTCAATGGCTAAAAAATTTATAGAATTGCAAGAAATAGAGGGGAGGGAGAGAGATTTTCGTTCAGGTAAACAGAAGAAGTTTCTACAACCAGAGTGGTTCAAAAATGGAATGCACGTCTTAGGAAATAACGAATTTCTTGTCAACGGGATTGTGTATGACTAAACTAAATGGTTCAGATATGGCAGAGAGAATTCTGGGCTGTGAATTAAGTGGTGGGCTACTTCCAAAATATATCAATGTACTCTAAACCTGCTGCTTCCTGGATACTATTCATTCTTTTATCAAGAATCTGATGGGATCCCTGGGTGGCGCAGCGGTTTAGCGCCTGCCTTTGGCCCAGGGCGCGATCCTGGAGACCCGGGATCGAATCCCACGTCAGGCTCCCGGTGCATGGAGCCTGCTTCTCCCTCTCCCTCTGCTTATGTCTCTGCGCCTCTCTCTCTCTTTCTCTCTCTCTCTCTGTGCGACTATCATAAATAAAAAAAAAAAAAAAAAAGAATCTGAAGATAGATGATTTTCAATTGTTAAGAACAGATACCAAAATCACTTAAAGTAAATGAGAAATAATTCATGAAGCTATAATAGGAAATCATGCTGTTAAAATAAAATTCCAATTTACATGCATACTCTCAGGAATAATATTGATATTTTATTTGACAAGCAGGTTTTTTTTTTTCCATTTTGGGGGGTAAAGGGCAAAGTTTTAATACAACATCCATTCTGACAAGTTGCTAGCCAACCAGGCAACCATTTTCTCATTCTTCCATAAATATATAATAAGCAGAATTATGTGCCAGGCCTTTTGTTAAAAGTATAAGATATATTAGTGATCTTGATAAACATAGCCCTTGCCATCATACAGCTCTCATTCTAATAGGGAAGCCAGACCAAAAGCATATTAACAAATAAATTAATTTAAAAGAGGGTTGGAGTAAGTAAGATAGTCAAGAAAGGCCTTTCTGAAAAGCTGACATTTATTTATCTTAAGATTTGAAGTTGGAGGTGTTAACTCTGCGAAAATAAGGGCAAAGAATATTTCAGAGAAGCAAGCATTGGCAAAATTCTTGGAGGCAGCAAATAACTGGCCAAAGGGAAGATAGAAAAGAGTGGTTGAAGTCAGAGAAGAGAATGACATCAGATATAAATGTGGAAAGAGGCAGGTGCCAGGTTCTACACACATGGAGTTTGGATTTCATTTTAAATGTAATGGGAGGGATTCCTGGGTGGCGCAGTGGTTTGGCGCCTGCCTTTGGCCCAGGGCGCAATCCTGGAGACCCGGGATCGAATCCCACGTCGGGCTCCCGGTGCATGGAGCCCGCTTCTCTCTCTGCCTCTCTCTCTCTCTCTCTATGACTATCATAAAAAAAAAAAAAAGATTTAAAAAAATAAATAAATGCAATGGGAAATCATTAAATATTTTTAAGTCAGGAATAAACATGATTTGATTGGTTTTTTTAGAAGACTTCAAGGATAGATGAGTAAGGGATGCATTAAAAGTGAGAAAGAGTAGAAGCATGGAGACAAGACAGAGAAAATGAATGGATTCCAGATAAAATTTTAAGCAGAATTGTTAGGATACACTGGTGAATTTAAGAGCCGTATTTATTTATTTTTTATTTTTTTAAATATTTTATTTATTTATTCACGAGAGACACAGAGAAGCAGAGACAGAGGCAGAGGGAGAAGCAGGCTCCCTGCAGGGAGCCCCATGCAGGACTTGATCCCAGGACCCTGGGGTCACGTCCTGAGCCAAAGGCAGACGCTCAACCACTGAGCCACCCAGGCATCTCTAAGAGCTGTATTTTAGCCAATGCTGAAACTATAAAGTAGTTTTGGAGCTCTGCTTAATAATAAGGGCAGCAAACTCTCTTCAGTGATAGCAGCCTATCACTATTAACAATAAATCCCCACAATAAATAAGATCCAAGAAGACTCACAACATTTCCCCCAAATAAAAAGTAATGCAGTTCTCACCTAAAACAAATACAAAAACTATATATAAATATGTGAGATGACGGATGATTAATTAACTAGATGGGAGGAATCTTTTCAAAATGTATACATATATCAAATCATCTCAGTATGCACTTGAAATTTCTTGCAATTTTGACAGTTCTACCTCAGGAAAGCTGGGGGAAAAAGTAATATGCTGCATTTATTGGATTTTTACAGGTTTTACTAATTTCCTTAAATTTTTTTAAACCATTGTAGGTACTGGCTATCAGGTTGTATGGCAAATCAGTTAACAATAAGCTTAAAAAAAATAATACTCATAATCTACATCTGAGTAGCGGTTTACTACAGTGATTTCACATTTTTTTGGAGATATATCAAATTGTACAATATATACCATCATCCCTGTTTTACAGATAAAATAACTAAGCGTCACAAAGTTTAGGGGACCTGCCTAAGGTTAAAACAGCCCGGATACTCGAACCTAGGTCTTCTAACTCCACCATAAACCCATTCCAATATATAACACTGTCCTCTCAATGCAAATTGCATCTGTCATACTTTACCTCATGTTCAAATATGAATTTGTGTAAAGTGGCTATATTCAAAATTCTAATACCAACTGGTAGGAAAAGTCACAAAAAAGAAGGGAACTTAGCCTCTTTAGTCAAACCTTGGCCTTTCTGCTTAGCCTGCAAATTAGTGCTGATTGTGATAGAGGTTTCCATGGTGTAGGCACTAGTCTCTCATGAACCAGACTTACACCATCAACACTTAAAACTGAAAGCCATTAGACAACAGTAACTTAGGTCACTGTTACTATCACTAAGAACATATGCAGCACTTTATATTTGGGAAGGGGTCAATCAAATGTAGACAGATCCAGGTGCTATTTAAATGGACAAATCTGTCCTGGCATCTCAGCAGCACACTCATTTCATAATATAGTTTTCACTCTTTGATTTATGACAGAATATAGAAATTATAACATAGTGTATAGTTAAAGCATAGAGAGCCTTCACCCATGCAAACCAGGAAAAACATCATGTTCTATTTTGTTTTGTGTTTTTGATGTTAATAGCTTTATCATTAGCTATTCCAGGGCATCAATACTGTTATAAGAGATCCAATTTATTCTTTGGTCCCCAGGTATTAAGGGGAAAACAACACAAGTAAGCATAGCAGGCTTACCTCTTATTGAAACCATTTAGAATAGTTTGATGGTTATATTCTTGTGGTCAAGGCACATGCAGTTTTCAATTTACATGTCTGCCCCATAATAATTCTGTGACTTTAGATAACATTTCTGCACCTTTGCTTTATCAACATTTCTGGAGGAATTAAAGAAAACATATGGGCATCACTCATTACTTTTGGCCACCCAGCCTGACCTAATTAATACCCATTAACTGAAACTTGTTCCAGATAGTCTACTTTCTATTCTATTCTTCCTTGTGACTTTGATGCAGGCACCTGATTGCAATATATATGTGACTGGAAATCAGGTGCCTGCCTCAGAACCTAGATATTAGTTCATCAGCTAGTGATGCAAGGAAATGGAGAGCCCCATAGAAGTGGCATCAACAAGGCAGAGGTTGGAAATGTTGGTGGCAAAATGCAGTCTCTGATACTCATTTCATCAGAAATGTACATGCGTATGGGCAACTAATATTCGATAAAGGAGGAAAGACTATCCATTGGAAGAAAGACAGTCTCTTCAATAAATGGTGCTGGGAAAATTGGACATCCACATGCAGAAGAATGAAACTAGACCACTCTCTTGCACCATACACAAAGATAAACTCAAAATGGATGAAAGATCTAAATGTGAGACAAGATTCCATCAAAATCCTAGAGAAGAACACAGGCAACACCCTTTTTGAACTCGGCCATAGTAACTTCTTGCAAGATACATCCACGAAGGCAAAAGAAACAAAAGCAAAAATGAACTATTGGGACTTCATCAAGATAAGAAGCTTTTGCACAGCAAAGGATACAGTCAACAAAACTCAAAGACAACCTACAGAATGGGAGAAGATATTTGCAAATGACGTATCAGATAAAGGGCTAGTTTCCAAGATCTATAAAGAACTTATTAAACTCAACACCAAAGAAACAAACAATCCAATCATGAAATGGGCAAAAGACATGAACAGAAACCTCACAGAGGAAGACATAGACATGGCCAACATGCATATGAGAAAATGCTCTGCATCACTTGCCATCAGGGAAATACAAATCAAAACTACAATGAGATACCACCTCACACCAGTGAGAATGGGGAAAATTAACAAGGCAGGAAACAACAAATGTTGGAGAGGATGCGGAGAAAAGGGAACCCTCTTACACTGTTGGTGGGAATGTGAACTGGTGCAGCCACTCTGGAAAACTGTGTGGAGGTTCCTCAAACAGTTAAAAATAGACCTGCCCTACGACCCAGCAATTGCACTGTTGGGGATTTACCCCAAAGATACAAATGCAATGAAACGCCGGGACACCTGCACCCCGATGTTTCTAGCAGCAATGGCCACGATAGCCAAACTGTGGAAGGAGCCTCGGTGTCCAACGAAAGATGAATGGATAAAGAAGATGTGGTTTATGTATACAATGGAATATTACTCAGCTATTAGAAATGACAAATACCCACCATTTGCTTCAACGTGGATGGAACTGGAGGGTATTATGCTGAGTGAAGTAAGTCAGTCGGAGAAGGACAAACATTATATGTTCTCATTCATTTGGGGAATATAAATAATAGTGAAAGGGAAAATAAGGGAAGGGAGAAGAAATGTGTGGGAAATATCAGAAAGGGAGACAGAACGTAAAGACTGCTAACTCTGGGAAACAAACTAGGGGTGGTAGAAGGGGAGGAGGGCGGGGGGTGGGAGTGAATGGGTGACGGGCACTGGGTGTTATTCTGTATGTTAGTAAATTGAACACCAATAAAAAATAAATTAAAAAAAAAAAAAAAAAGAAATGTACATGCGGGCATCTGGGATACAGAAGGGGAGGATGGAGCATCATTGATAAACCAGTACTGCTGCACAATTTGGGGTTTTTCTCCTGGTTCCTTTGCCCTTTTAATGATACTTTAGGTTTTTAAATACCTTTTTAAGTAAATTCCTCTTCCACATAACTCATCTTATGTTGCTTGTACCAATGAGCCATGACTTCTAACAAAAATAATTAATTGGGCACCTGACAATATCCGAGGTCTGAGTTTTGGAGTTTATGAAGTACTTTCTTATATATAATTTCCCTTAGCTAACAGTAATACAAAGATTAGCAATTTACAGGTGAAGGAACTGGTGGTCAGAGAGTTCACATGAATTTTCCTGAGGATTATATTTGGGAGCCATTAGATTTAATCCTTTAATTTTCCTGATACTATATCTGATATTTATTATTAAACCATAATTTTTCACACATGGTATTCTAGCAGATTGTGGAGTACTAATCTTGATAAAGAACAATAATGAATCTTTAAATCATAAGATGTAGTCTATCAGACAGCCTCATCTATGCAGAGCACCCACTTGTCCTAAAATAATATACTCATTATGGTTATTACAACAAAGCTTTAGATAGAGTTTGTATAAAACAGGTATCTTGTCTAGTCTCTGTCAGTCTCCAGGGTCCTATAATACTTTACAAAATAAAAATATATGATTTTCTGGTTTTGAAAAGGTAGAGAGACAATGTTAAAATGTAAAATATCCCACATTTAATATAAAATATTCTAAATTAATTTGATAATTCACTGATTTCTATGGCATACAAATACATGAATCTAGACAAATATCCAAATGTACTCAAACATATTATGTCCTAGAAATTCCCAATATTTTATTCAAGACATCTTACACTACAAATACACTCCTCATTTCCTTAAAAATCTATGACACATAACTGTCCACAAATAACACACCTACGGAAAATAATACTGAATTGCTAGCAAGAGTTCAAATTGGTAAAATCTCGGGTAATGGCATAAATTCATAAAGTTAAATATGTGCAAACCCTGTAACTCAGAAATCCCCCTTCAGAAATGTACCTAGAGGAACTCTTGCGTCTGTCCAACCATGAGTCATAGCCAAGAATATTAATTGTGGCAACTGTTTATAAAAAAATATTGGAAGTAAACCAAGTGTCAGCTAGTAGGAGAATAGATAAAATATGGTATGTTCCTACAATGGAATATAAAACATTAAAAAGAATAAACTATAGCTGCAAACAACAACACAGATGAATCTCAAACACACGATATTAAGCAGAAAAACAGGAAGTCAGAATATAAATCATACTTTATGATTTCATTCATCATTGTTCAAAACCAGAAAAATTCTAAATAATATATTTTTTAGAGTTACATACAAATGTAGTAAAACTCTAGAGGAAAGTAAGTCTTTGATTAACACAAAAATTCAAAGTAGTTTTTACTCCTGGAGAAGTAAAAAATGTGAAGAGAGCCTTTAAAAAATATTTTGGTGGAATTTGATGAGTGATATTTTATTATATTATTTATATCATAATAATTTAAACTATAAATATGACATAATTCTTAATATAACATTGTTGAATGATATACATGTTAATTATGTATTAATGATCTTAAGTGTTGATTGAAAGGGCTCAGTGGACTCAATGGTTTATAAGAGTAAAGAGTATTATAATAAAGCAATATAATAATATATAATTATAATATGTAATAACATATAATATATATTATAATATATAATACTATAGTACAGCGATAGCAGGAGAAGAATCCAGGAGCAGGAGAAGAATTAAAAGTGTCTGGAGACACCAATGAAGGCTTCTTTGTTCTCTTTCCACTGCTCAAGTTGTATGGTATATACACTGTGTGCAGGTCTCAAACTGCTACCACACCTCAGTACCAGAACTCTCACCAGAGAGTGAGCGAGCACTAGCAGGGGTGAGGGGCAGAGGAGGAGGGAGAAGCCAACTTTCCACTGAACAGGGAGCCTAATGTGGGGCTCCATCCCAGGACCCTGAGATCATGACTCCAGAGGAAGGCACAGCTTAACTGACTGAGCCGCGCAGGCACTCCCCAACCTCTTATTGTAGTGGAGGTCTCTTTATGGGGAACTGGTAGCAGGCACAATCGGACTATGTGGCCTCTCTTAACCATGGAAACCATATCTCCCTCCGCAACCCTGCCACCCCCATTGCCCTGCCCTAGACCAGGCTCAACCAAACCCAGGTGCAAATCATAAATCCAACTATGATTACTAAGCAATGCTGAAGACTAAAATAACTCATGGAAGAATAAGAAACCGGTGGTTATTGAACATCATTTTTTCTTAATATGTTCCTTAGCATTGGTTATAAGTAGCTGTAGTTGTAAGTCAGTAGCTATAGTTATAAGGCATAAGCTATAGTTGTAAGTATGGGGCCAACCTACACAAGTGAGATTTTTTTAAATTTTATCCTTTTTTATTTTTTAATTTTTTTAAATTTTTTCATTGGAGTTCAATTTGACAACATATAGCGTAACAACCAGTGCTCATCCTGCCAAGTGCCTCCCCTCAGTGCCCATCACCCATCACCCCAACCCCCCACCCACCTCCCCTTCCACTAACCCTTGTTCATTTCCCAGAGTTAGGTGTCTCTCATGTTTTGTCACCCTCACTGATATTTTCACTCATTTTCTCACCTTTCCCTTTATTCCCTTTCACTAATTTTTATATTCTCCAAATGAATGAGACCATATAATGTTTGTCCTTTTCCGATTGACTTATTTCACTCAGCAAAATATACCAAGTGAGATTAACCCATGCTGTGCTGTACACAGGGCACATGTGCACCATTTGGTATGGGAGTATTGACTATATATCAAAAATATACTTAAATTTATATAAATAATTATTTACTGGCCTATTTCTACATCCATTCAATCTTGATGATTAATTCACTTATCTTATATCTCTAGGCTTAGTCTAGCTGCAAATTTCGGACCATCTCTATTCCTAAGCAGGAATGATACAGGGACAATCTTCATCAATCCACCTCAACCCTGCCATGTCACTAATTCCTTTTTAACAACTTTTGTTTTATTTTAACAATGACTACAATGAGTAATACCACTTACTAAGCAGTTTTTGTATTAAGCATTGAGCTAAGCACAAAATATTTACTATCTCATTCAATACACATATGAAGTAATGAGAAATTAAGACTCAGAGCATTTAACTTTCTAGGTTATATAATAAATGCACCAAGAATGCTTTCAGCTACAACTATAAAAAATTTGATCACAATACATTACATAAATTGGAGCTAATTTTTCTCTCATAATAAGAGGTAAATAGCCCGGCCCCAAGTTGTACAATGATGTCAGTACCAGAGCCTCTATGAGGCTTTTGGCCTTTTCTTTACAGTTGCAAGAAGGCTGCTAAAGTGATACCTGTTATGTTTGCATCTGACACAGGAAGAAAGGAGAAAGCAGTAATGTAAGCAAAAATTAAAAAAAAAAAAGTCCTTTTTATCAGGCAAACTTTTCAGCAGAAATCCCCAACACATCTACTTATGTCTCATATAGAAGAGTGCTACATGGGCACACTCAACTGCAAGAGACTTGGAAAGGCAAGGAAGAAAGGCTTAGAGATTGGGCATTGGTTAGGCCAGGAAAAGTGTCTATCTAGCAAGTAAATGACAGGGCCTGAAATCAAATATATTATATAAAACAGACTTTCCCCTCATTCTCTTCTAATTAAACTGATATTCCCACTTGGCAACCAGGTCCTAGCTTTTCTTTATTTTTATCTTGCATATAAGTCCTTACCATGATTCCCTACCAAGAACACCAATTTTTCTGAGAACACCATTCTATAATCCTTTTATTTGCTTCCCTAAAGCATATTATGAACCTTTCTGGTTTTCTGTGATATTTTATTCTTCTGTATTGCTTACCAGCAAATTCTGGCCTACTCCATCTTTCTACTTAAGCTGGATATGGCTGTATGTTCCTCTCATTAATATACTTAGTGTTCTCTAAATATAAACCTAGCTATCTCCTCTTTAGATTATTCCATTCAGTATGCCTGAAATGACTTTTCTTCTCCATCTGCAAATGTCCACCCATTATTCCAACCACAGCATATTCTCATTATTGAAACTGTCTCAGAACACCACAGCTTACATGGATCTCTACCTTTCCTGAAGTAAAGTAGAATTTGCTGTCAATTCATTTAAAATATAATGTCTTATCCTATAAAATCTGGTGATATATTTGTGATTTATCAAATATGTTGTAATTTTTGTTTTAAAATACCTGATATATACAGAAAAGTACAAACCATAAAATAGTAATCACTCATATTCTAAGCCCCAAGAATGAACTCTTTACACTTCCATCATATTTGCTTTTTTTATTCTTTTCACATACATATTCTCTAAAACTTGCTACTGGTGAATACATATATGTAATTAAGAATAAATAAATGTATATATATTATTATTTAAATATTAATAAAAAATTTAAAAATCCACCTTTGTCAACACTTCAATCCCATTCCATGTCCTCTATATATTCCAAGAGCTAATCCTTTCACAATTTCTATGCATTTTTTCCCTTTTTAATTTTTATTCATATATCCATCTGTATGCATGCACATAAATATATTATATATATTTTACATAAAAATTACTCTACCAGATTCATGATTTACTTCAACTTTTTTCAGAAAGGTTGTAGAAAATAATATATTTACATACATATATATATGTAATTTCAGCTCAGCTCATGATCTCAGGGTCGTGAGATGGAGCCCCATGTCAGTCTCTGTGCTCTGTGCAGAGTCTGCTTATGAGTGAAAATATCAGTGAGGATGACAGAAAATGAGAGACTCCTAACTCTGGTAAACGAACAAGGGGGAGTAGAAAGGGAGGTGGGCGGGGGGGGTTGGGGTGACTGGGTGACAGGCACTGAGGGGGGCACTTGACGCGATGAGCACTGGGTGATATGCTATATGTTGGCAAATTGAACTCCAATAAAAAAAATCTCTTTCCCTCTCCCCCTGCCCTCCCTGCACACTTGTCTCTCCCCCTCTCAAATAAACAAATAAATCTTAAAAAAATAAAAATATTAATAAGTTGAAATATGTAAAAGTGAAATTTTAGTATCTAGATATGTTTAATTTAAGCCATATTTTCTTT
The DNA here is from genome assembly GCF_053574225.1 of Canis aureus. Taxonomy (NCBI): domain Eukaryota; kingdom Metazoa; phylum Chordata; class Mammalia; order Carnivora; family Canidae; genus Canis; species Canis aureus. The sequence continues at coordinate 30,447,610 of NC_135635.1, forward strand.
GCAATGTCTAATTTGATTTAGCTTTGTTCATTGTACATGATGACTTGATTAAAGTTCAGTAAAAATTGGTAAGATATTCTTTGTGACTTTTATGATGCTCAATCTTTGCTAATGTTCCATGAACGCTTGGAAAAAAAAGGAACATTTTATTTTTGTTGCTCACAGGAACCTACTTAAACATACTATATCAAATTATAGTCCAAATATTCTATACTGTAGACAGTTTGTCATCTGTTTCATCTAAAACTTTTGGAGAATTTGCATTAAACTTTTGTTCCATAGTAAAATGTTCTTGTAATTATGTGTTTTTGTTTTGTTTTCTGCATTATTAGGTACCTACAAATTTACATTAAAATAATTTCTTTATAAACTTTCTTTACCTTTATGTTTTTATCCACTCATTTACTAAAAATCTATCTTGAAAGAAGTTGATAATATTTTTAGTATTTTCTTCATGTATATTTCATATTTCATATTCATTGTTTTGTGTCCTAATGTTTTACATGTTTTTGTAAGCACATAAAAATTTAATTTTAAAATCAATCTTATATGCTCCAGATTTTAATAGATAAGTTTAATTCATTTGTAATTAATATGAGTTATGATATACCAAAATCTACCTTACTTTTATTTTCTGTTTATCAATAGTTTTTTTTCTTCTTGTTTCTCTTCTGTTAATTTGTCCCCTACTTCTCTTTTATCCTCTACTCCATATTATATCAGAAGCTACAAATCTCATTTCCATCTATATAAGTGGTTACCCTAATTTTTTAGCTTATATGTTTTACTATATATTTTCAAAGTGTAAACATAGGGAGAGGGGGTAGCAAAACCCCTTCCTCTCAAGTTACTATTAATTATTGTACTAAGAAAGCAAGTCTGTATCTCTATTTATTTAATTCTACTCCTTTGCATTGTTGTAAAGCATAAAACCCCAGAGCCTCTGGTAACACTGCTCCTCCCATAAACTCTGCATCTCCCTCCATAGAAGAAAAAGGAGATGTCAAAGCTCTGCATATCAGGCAATTTTTCATTGCCCTTCCTTTCCTCATAGCTGATAGCCTCACTACCCTGAGCTACCTTGGAGTTTATCAGGACTAATCATGTCTTTTATTTCTGCTTAATTTAGTCCCCAAAGGATGACTAAGACCTCCTGCCATCTCTCATCACCTAGAATCACATCCTTACAAGGTTCCATGCAGCCTTTTAGTGACTACATCTCCTACTTTATCCCAACTCCCAAGACTTTTCTATTCCTCCTGAAACAAGGATTTCAATCTCCTTTATTCTTAGGAATCTTTACTGAATATTCCCTTCACCTTCCTGTTTTACTTGAAACCTGATAGTTTTCTAATTACACTGGTTTCCTTGCAGTTCTCTAAGGTGCTATGTTTTTTCTTCCATATCTTTCAAGTTACCAACTCTGGAAGTGTGGTAAGTATTTCTCATTGTTACTTTCAGACCATTTTCTCTCCCTATTCCATTTACAAATAAAAATTGAAAACATATTTTAAGATTCATGTAATTATCTTTGTCAATCTTTATTCTTTCTGTAATTATCTATGGAATCAATATTTCCTTTCATGTATTGATTGTTATAGCTCCATAATAGCTCCCATATTTCTCCTGTCAATATTCTTAGTGACCTTAATAAACACATGAACAGTTCTTCAAACATGGCCTCTCAGTTTCTTAACCTTCTCTACTCAGATTATCTTGATCTATGTCTAACTCAATTGTATACTCCCAGAGTTAGATGCTAAATTTTTCTAGTATCAGCAACTGAAATTTCTCCATAATCTCAATGGCAATAATAATTCTCTGACAAGCTCTGTTTTTTCCAGCTCATATTCTTTAGAACCCAAGTGCAACAACTTTTCTTCATTGCTAGGAACTATAACCTTTTTCTCTAATAAATTTTTATTCTATCCTACCACCTTCATGTTTCGTTACTACTTTTAGTCCATGGTCTATTATTAAAACTATTTTATCCTTATTCTCTGATAATTTCATCAAGGCTCATAACTTTGATACTATCTATATACTGATGACTCCCAAAAGTATATCTCCATGATAGACTAAAGATCATGAGCTCCAGATTTGTTTTTCCAACTATTTCCTTGCTGTTTTCCATCTGGATTTCAGATAGTTTAACATGTCCCAATCTGAATTACTAACTGATTTTTTCAAATCTGATTCCCCTTTCATGTTCTCTAGCTCATTAAATGGCAATCTTCAACTATAGTTGCTCAGGTTAAAATCTTGAAGTCGTCTCTGACATCGTTTTCTCTCCCAATGCACAATAAACTTATAGCAAATTTTGTTGACTCTGATTGCAAAGTATATATGCAGTCCTATCTCATAACTATCACTGTTGTTATCAAGTCAGTGCTACCAATATCATTGCAATAGCCTTTCACCTCAGGAGTTAGCAAACTACTGTCTGCAAGCCAAATAATCTGTTCATATTATTTGCACATGAGTCATCTTTTACTCATTGATAAGTAGGCAATAATCAAACATTCTGGTTACTAATAATTTTTGTACTATTTATCTTGGACTTTAGCTTGCTCTTTAGCATTGTCTATGGTGTTACTGCCAAGTATTTCTTCACATTAAAAAAAAATTACCAGTTAACTAAATTTTAAGTTCCCTGAGAGTATGGATCTTGCCTCATGCAACTTTAATATCCTACTTTGCCTAACATATCATGAGTGATCAATCAACATTTGTTGATTGATTGATTTTAAATATTGCATTTCACTTGAGTTTCAATACACAGTACACAAGTAACAAAGAAATAAGATTCAGTAGTCTACACTAGCACTGACCTGTACCCTATCAGCAGTCAGAAATGAGCTTTGGAGGATAAGCTGGTTTCTCATGTTCCACTGTGTCAGAACTCAGGTACACAGGGCAAGAAGTAGGAGGCAGCGTATAAATGCACAGAGGATTCCAGACAGAATCTTAAAGTAGTAAATGCACTTTCAAAAATGAAAAGGTTTACTTCAAGGTCCTGGTTCCTTACACCGTTAGAAATATTATTCAGGAAAAGTCTTTTAAAGAAGCTCTGTTCACATAGTATGCAATTTCATACACACAGGACAGTCAGGCTACTAGGGACTAGTTTTGTATTCTATAATTTATTTGCCACCTTCAACTGTTAGCTTATATATATGTTTATGTAAGACTATATTTTACATTTATTACCAGATCAAATAATATATATGCAGCACCAAGAGAAAGTATTCCTACTGCCCCTGCAACAATATAATTCACTCCAAATTTAAAGAATAGGAGAGATGTCTGCTTAGGCAATGCATTTATCTCTCTGTCTCTCTGTCTCTCTCTCCCTCTCTCAAAAGAAATAACTACCTTGGAAGTTCACTAAGTTCATAAGACTGTAAACAAGCTCTACAAATATAAAGAGAGTCAGGAGGGATAACATCCCAGCAAAATATATCTGAGGGAAGAAAAGAGGAAAAGGTGTACAATGTTCCAAAAACTATATATGTATTAACATGAAATTCACACTTGATTTTTATTAATAAGCCTCGGTTGGCTATTATATCTGTGTAGTCTGGTTAGGAAAATTAAAAATGGTTTCTGAACATCATTAAATCTAGTGGAACACTACTATTTTACAGGAAAAGAGACAATATAAGAGATTACTCCAAGAATGGCAGACACAAGAAAAGAAGTCAGAAATTGACATTAGGAAAATAAGTATTTGGAGAGAGACAGAGAAAGAAGAAAAGAGGTGTACAGAGACAGGAGCTAGAGATAGCTGGTTCTGAAATGAAATCAAGGAGAAATAGACTGATATATCAGTTGATCTATATACTCAGGGTATTACTGTTAGTTATTTATTGCACTGTGAAATATGAGCTAGTGTTTCCAAACATGTCTGATTATAAGAATCACCTGGAGAGCTTTTATAAAATAGTGATTCCTCAGATCTATACCTCTACATCTGAACCTCCACTTTTTTCTTCAGGATGGCACTTGGGCATCTTTCTTACCTGTATTTATGTCTATTTATATATACATATATTACATATATAATATGCATATATAATGTTTAATTCGTATATATACACATAAATAGTGTTAAATGTGTGTGTGTGCGTGTATTCATATGTATGTATGTACAGGAGATGAACCCATTTCTAGACAGGAACTCATACTAATTTTGGTGGGCCATGAAAGAATGAGTGGAGAGGGTCTCTGTCCTTCTTTGTATCTCCCTAGCTTTCCCTTCACAAGAAGAAGAAATCCTGGTTACATTAAATGAGGCTTCAAATGTGATACTAAACTACACAATTCATGGAAGAAGCCCTTTCTTCTGCCAGGGTGATAAAGAAGATGGAATATAGAGCTCTATCAGGTAGATAGAGCCAACTTGCTGCTTTCTCCCTTCCCTTTACTGAGATTACTTTTAACCCTTCAATTATTTGTTTCTTATAACCAACTTGTGATGAAGTTGGGATTTAGTCAATGGGATGTTCCTAATAATTTCTCACAAAGTGGTTAACTTCTAGTTTTCTCAAGCTTCAGCTGTGACTCCATCTGTAAAATAATGATAATAACACTTACCTTGTAGTTTAGGAAGAGTACAGAAAAACAATGTATTTCTATGATTTCACTTGTAAACTAACATAAAATGTTACTTATACAGTTAGCTAAAGGTAAATTGTGCTTTGAATGCCAAGTTAGATTTCTAAGATTGCCTGATACTTTTTGATTATCCCTGTAAAACAAATCACAGTGGTATATGGTCTCTGGGTCCAGCCCACAATTCCAGACTCCTAACAAGGGCTTAGAATTCCAATTAATCATTGTTCAGATCTTTCCACTTTTTCCCATCTGCTTACAAAGAGAAAATCAACTAAACTTGGATTGTTGAGAACTATTTGATGAAATTCACCATTAGTTATCAGAATAATATAATCTTACAGTTGAAAGCTTTAGTTTCCTGAACTATAGTGAAAGAGATAAAAAAAAAAAAACAACTAACTACGTATTTTGAAAATAACTTCAAAAGGTTTAACAAAAACACTTCACATGTCTTATAGCTATATAATCTTGAAATAGTTATTTAATCTCATTAGGCCTTATTTTACTCATATTTAAAACAATTATAATGATCATTCCTACCACATTTATTATAAAGATTAAATGCTACCATTTACATTGATCAACCAGTATAATTCCTGGCATATTTTAAGTGTTATGCCAAAGCTAAGTATGTTGATTATTATATACTCAAAAAGGATAGAGTTTATACTCTAGTAAAGGTTTCTTGAGTCTCCTAATTTTCCCACAATTATTATTTCATTATTTAATTTATACATATAAAATTTATTTTAAAATATGCATTTTAATTATTACAAAAATAACAGAAACATGAGAGGTTTTTCTGAAGCCCATAATCCTTAATATAAAATATAGTGTTACAATATAAGTATTATACCTTTTATAAATAAATTAAGCGTATCAGTAAGCTATAGTCTATTAAACCACATATATAAAATGTATTAACTAACTTTTTATTCATTTCTCTAACAAAATGATGATGGTTATTAGAGGATTTAGGAACAACATTAACATGGCATTAAAAGAAATTTTCATACTGAAATTTAAAAATGAAACTTTTAATTTTGTATTTCAACTTAAGTTTAAATTACTAAACAAAACCCCAAAATCCAGATACCATTTTGGCAGACATGTAAGTCTTAGCTGTTACATAGAAAAATAGGTGGTAATTGCTGAAACTAATACATAAATTTGACAAAGTCTCAGGACAAAAAAATCTGTTGCATAGCAATAATGAAGCAGGAGAAAAAGAAATCAAGATATGAATTCCATTTACAATTGCACCAAAAACCATAAGATATCTAGAAATAAACCTAACCAAAGAGGTAAAAGATCTGCACTCTGAAAACTATAGAACACTTCTGAAAGAAATTGAAGAGGACATAAAGAAATGAGAAAACATTCCATGCTCATGGATTGGAAAAACAAACATTGTTAAAAATGTCTATTCTACCCAATGCAATCTACATATTTAATGAAATGACTATCAAAATACTGCCAGCATTTTTCATAAAACTAGAATAAACAATCCTAAAATGTGTATGGAACCACAAAAGACCCTAAATAGCCAAAGCAATCCTGGAAAAAATAAAAATAAAAAAGCAAACTCAGGATGCCTGGGTGGCTTGGCAGTTGAGTGGCTGCCTTTGTCTCAGGGTGTGATCCTGGGGTCCAGGATCCAGTTGACATCATGCTCCCTGCGGGGAGCCCGCTTCTCCCTCTGCCCATGTTTCTGCCTCTGTGTTTCTTATGAATAAATAAATAGAAGAAAGAAGAAAAAGAAAGTAGAAAGAAAGAAAGAAAGAAAGAAAGAAAGAAAGAAAGAAAGAAAGAAAGAAAGAAGAAAGAAAGAAAGAAAGAAAGAAAGAAAGAAAGAAAGAAAGAAAAAGAAAGAAGAAAGAAAGAAAGAAAGAAAGAAAGAAAGAAAGAAAGAAAGAAGGAAGGAAGGAAGGAGAAAGAAGAAAGAAAAGAGAAAGAAAGAAAGAAAAAGAAAGAAAGAAAGAAGAAAGAAAGAAAGAAGAAAGAAAGAAAGAAAGAAAGAAAGAAGAAAGAAAGAAAGAAAAAGAAGAAAGAAAGAAAGAAAGAAAGAAAGAAAGAAAGAAGAAAGAAAGAAAGAAAGAAAGAAAGAAAGAAAGAAAGAAAGAAAGAAAGAAAGAAAGAAAGAAAGAAAGAAAGAAAGAAAGAAAGAAAGAAAGAAAAAGCTGGAGGCATCACGATTCCAGACAGTATGGTACTGTCACAAAAACAGACACATAGATCAATGGAACAGAATAGAAAACTCAAAAATGGACCCACAACCATATGACCAACTAATCTTCAACAAAGCAAGAAAGAATATTTAATGGATAAAAGACAGTGTCTTCAACAAATGTTGCTAGGAAAACTAAACAACAACTTGCAAAAGAATTAAACTGGACCACTTTTTTACACCATACACAAAAATAAATTCAAAATTGATGACAAGCCTAAATATGAGATAGGAAACCATCAAAATCCTAGAGAACATAGGCAGCAATCTATGATGTGAGCCATGGTAACTGCTTACTAAGCATGTCACTAGAGACAAGGGAAACAAAAGCAAAAAAATGAACTATTGGGACTTCATCAACATAAAAAGCTTCTGCACAGTGAAGGAAACTCAACAAAACTAAAAGGTGGTCTATAGAATGGGAGAAGATATTTGCAAGTTACATTTCTGATAAAGGGTTAGTAACCAAAATATATAAAGAACTTATAAAACTGAACACTCAAAAAAACAATCCAGTTAAGAAATGGGCAGAAGACATGAATAGACATTTCTCCAAAGAAGATATACATATGGCTAAAAGACACATGAAAAGATGCTTAACATCATTCATCATTAGGGAAATAAAAATCAAAACCATGACGTGATACCACCTCACACCTCTCAGAATAGCTTAAGTTAACAACACAGAAAATAATAGATGTTGGTGAGGATGCAGAGAAATGGGAACCCTCGTACACAATTGGTAGGAATGCAAACTGTTGCAGTCACTCTGGAGAGCTGCATGCAAGTTCCTCAAAAAGTTAAAAATAGATCTACCCTGTGATCCAGCAATTATAGTACTAGGTATCTGTCCAAAGAATACAAAAGAAATATTGGAAGGGGTACATGCATGCACCCTGACGTTTATAGCAATATCATCAACAATAGCCAAACTATGGAAAGAGCCCAAATGTTCACTGATTGATGAATGGATTATGAAGATGTGATTACACACACACACGAATATTACTCAGCCGTAAAAAAGAATGAAATATTTCCAGACAGAAATATTTCCAGGACAGAGCTAAAATGTGTTATGCTAAATTAAATGTCAGAGGACGACAAAAACCATATGATTTCACTCAGATGTAGAATTTAGAAAATAAAATAGATGAACATATAGGAAGTGAAAATAAGAGAGAGAAGGAAACAAACCATAAGAGACTCCATGATAGGGCAGCCCTGGTGGCGCAGTGGTTTAGCGCCGCCTGCAGTCCGGGGTGTGATCCTGGGGACTCAGGATCGAGTCCCACATCGGGCTTCCTGCGGGAGCCTGCTTCTCCCTCTGCCTGTGTCTCTGCCTCTCTCTTTGCTCTCTCTGAATGAATAAATAAATAAATCTAAAAAAAAAAAAAAAAAAGAGAGAGAGAGAGACTCCATGATAGAGAACAACCTGATGGTTGATGGAGGGATATGGGTGGGGGATGGGCTAAATGGGTGATGGGTATTTAGGAGGGCACTTATTATGAACATTATATGTAAGTGATAAATCATTAAGTTATACTCCTGAAAATAGTATTACACTATATGTTAACTCATTAGAATTTAAATGAAAGTTTGGAAGAAAAAAAAGTATCCTAGGAGGGAGGAAAAAAAAAAAAGAAAAATGTGTTGGGATGCAATCTCACTTTGGATATATGACAAATATTGCATGGACATAATAGTTATGACAGAATTTGACAAATAGAAAAATTAATAGAAAAATTAGTCTAATACAATTGTGGTGTGTGGGAAAAGAGCAATTTCTTAGAGTGAAAACACATGACCAAGTTTATCATTTACCAAAGTTTAAAAATTTTAATTGATAGCGAAGTTCCATAAATATACAAGTAACTAGACTTAATTTTGTATAATACTTTGCAAAACTTCACTTACTTTTATTCTTTCTTTGTTTGTTTTTCTGTATAATCCACCTCTTTGAAAAAAGGGCATTTTGGAAGACCATATTTTATAGAATATGACATACAAAATGACACTATAAACCATTAGACTTTCCATTGCTTCCTCTGTAAAAAATCCAGAATTTTACCTAACACTGAAACCACAAAAAGGATTTTGCTTTTGGAAGAAATTAAATAAGTAATGGTAGACTAATGTTCAGCCTTCAACAAGTAGAAGAGGTTGATCCAATTTTCAAAGACCCCTAAAAGCTTTTGAAGCAATGAACTATTGATGAACTCAACCTTATATAAAGGAAGGATTTTCTGAAGTAAAATGACAATCTGCTGCAGCTCTGGTGTTTGGTTTTTTTTAATTTGTTTGTTTTGTTTTGTTTTTGCTTATTTGCTAGTTCTGCGCATGAACTGAAGATCAGGCTTATTTCTTTATTTCATTATTTATTTGAAAGAATCTGTTGGTGAAAAATAACCAGCAAAAATTTACTTATTATGAAGTGTTGGAGGGAAAACTGCAAACTTAACAAGAATTCAAATGCAAAGTCTGGCTTTCCTGCTAGATATTTTCTAAGTGTTGGCCTCTACCAGAGGCTAGAGTGTCAGGAGAAAAGAATCTACAAGGCAAAGCAAATTATCCTGTACTCTTACAAAAGATACAAAGCAAAGACATGTCAAATTCATCACCAGACTCCTTTTTCAAAAAACTGACATGTTTTTAAGTAGATGTTGGAGGATGTTGGGGAAATGGCTAAAACATATGAAGGGCAAAATTTGAAGTATAGTATTTCAAGGCGGGGAAAATTAAGAGCCAATATGCAACCAAAGGACCTGGAGAATTATGTCCTAGACAGGGGCTGAGTGAAGGGAGATTTCATCATAATTCAGCTAAGTCCCTATCAAGTTTAAATTCTAATTGGATTAGAATAATCAATCCCTTATCAGCTGCCTAATAGAAGAGAGAGGAAAATCTCTTTCATGTGTGAAAAATAACTTCTTGACACATTATCCACCAAAAAGCCAACAATTACTAGACAGGCAACATGGCAATAATATATGGCTGGTAATTAACAGAAACAGTAGGTAATAGAAAGATATTCATAGTTTTCTGACATTTTGAACTTAATGGAAAATAACTATAATTAATATGTCAAAAAATTTTAATGGATAAATGGATGAAAAGATAGAGAACATCTCCAAAGGACTAGAATATATAAAACAGAATAAAAAAGACATTCTATAATTAAACCTTGCAAAGTCTGATATTAATGAATTAAATCTTTGGGTTAAATTACATATTGGATGGGACAGAACAAGATTATTAAATTCAAGTATAGGTCAATAGAAAATATACAAACTGAAATACCATGATTAAAAAAGAATGGTTGAAACACAACATAGTACATGGAATATCTGAGCAAAACTCAAATCTAATCTATTCTTAATTGAAATCTAAAGAGGAAAATATAGACAAAACAAGATATAAGAAATATTTGAAGAGAGAATGGCTGGGCATTTTCTAAAATTGCTAAAAGACATAAATCTACATATTCAAAATCTCAGTAAAACAAAGCATGAAAAACATACAGAGAAGAAAGAGAAAGAAAGAAAGAAAAAAAAAGAAAGAAAAAAGAAACAAGTAAACAAAGTCACATAAGTATATCATAGCAAAACTGCTAAAATGCAAAGGAAAACCAAAACAAAAAATAGAAGATAGCACACAGGAATGGGGCGGATGCTAGAAGTGTTATCCTCAAAGGTACAGTAATAAAATTGAAGATGAGTTCCTACAGAAGAGAAGAAAATCAAGACACAATGAAATGGTCTTCTAAAAATACTAGAGTCAGGGGAGGAGATAAGTCTCAATTCTATACCCATCTATACTCATGAACAATAAAATTCTGTACTCATAAATAACATTCTTCAAAAATAAGGATGAAACTGAGATTATTTCTAGGCAACGATTGAGATAAATCTTTAGCCACAGCCATGAATGCATGAATAGATAGGTATATGACAGATAGATAGACAGATAAAAGTAGAGAAGGAAAATGGTCTTAAGAGAAGTGAGAAAATTAAAGGAATGGTAAAAATGTGAACCAATAAAAATTAATACCTATCATACAATCCAGTCATTGTAACGTCTTCTAAATGTTGCTTATGCATAGAATGAAAATGACAATAACATAACACTGGGTAGCTTAAGGTTAAAAGAATTTCCAAGGTTTTAAGTTTCTATCAGCATCAAGAAAATGGTAAAATAATAATGTGTTAGACCATAATTTGATAAGAATGCATGCTGTAATCTCTAGGGTAACAACTAAAAGAAGATTAAAATAGTGTTTAAATAGAAGGTAAAATAATGTAAAGGGGGGATAATGGGATAATATAAGTATTTGCTTAAGTTTTAAAAGAGAAAATACAGAAATGAATGTAACATTAGAATACAAGTATGTTCTTTTATACAGATATACTTTTATAGAAGTATGTTTTTTAAAAGATTTTTTTAAAATTTATTTATTCATGAGAGACACAGAGAGAGAGAGAGAGAGAGAGAGAGAGAGAGAGAGGCAGAGACACAAGCAGAGGGAGAAGCAGGCTCCATGCAGGGAGCCCAATGTGGGACTCTACCCAGGTCTCCAGATTCAGGCCCTGGGCTGAAGGTGGCGCTAAACCGCTGAGCCACCCGGGCTGCCCAGTATGTTTTATTCCTAAATACATCAATATTACACTAAATTTAAGTAGACTACACACTCTACATGAAAGCCCAATAATGTTAGGAGAATACACAACAGAAAAGACCCCCAAAATATGTGCCTCTTGGAAGAGATACATCCTAAATATAAGGACACAGGCTGAAAAAATGAGGGGAAAAGATACACAAAGAAAAACTAAGCATAGTAAAGCTAATATATGTTTAAAGCAAGATGATTTGATGCAGATACATTACACATGATAAAAGAGGTCAATCAACGAGAAAATGTAGCAATTACAAATTTATATGCAAGTTAACATAATTTCCAATATGAAACAAGGATTGATAGAACTAAAAGGATAATTAGACAAATCTCAAACTGGGAGACTTGAACATCTTTCAATAACTATAAGACATAAGTAATTGGATAACAGAATTAACAAACTTTACTTAATTGAGATTTATAGGACACTGCCATCAACACACAGAATTTATATTAATTTCAAAAGGCACATGAAGCATATCTTGATCTAAAAAACAGTTTCTCTCCCCAAATTGGATATCAGCTAGTAATCAATAACAAAAAGCTAACTAGACAAATTTAACAGTATTGAAATTAAACAATATGCTTTTTAAAAAGATATTATTTATTTATTTATTCATGAAGAGACACACACAGAGAGAGGCAGAGACACAGGCAGAGGGAGAAGGGGGCTCCATGTAGAGAGCCCAATGTGGGACTGGATCCTGGGACTCCAGGGTCATGCCCTGAGCCAAAGGCAGATGCTCAATCACTGAGCCACCCAGGAATCCCTAAACGATATACTTTAAATTGATCAGTATGTAACAGAAGAAATGAAAACAGAGATTTGATAATATTTTGAAAGGAAAGAAAATAAATACATTGTGGATCAAAACTTGTGGGATGTAAATTAAAAAAAAAAAAGGTCTTGGTGGGGATTTACACATTAAATAAGTATACTAACGAGAAGAAAGGCTGAAAATCAAGAATTTAAGCTTCTCTCTCAAGAACTTACCACACATAACTGTAATTGGAAACTAAGGAATGTATAAGAAAGAGAAATAATAAATTAATAGAAGTAACAAAATGTAAAACAAACATACCATATATAAAATATATAAAATCTAAAGTTGGTTATTTGAACGTTAAAAATTGACAAACTCTTTGGAATACTGATCAAGATTAAAGAAGGAAAACAATTATACCTCTCGGAATTAAAAAAGGGGGGAATCATTACAAATTCTAGAGACATGAAAAAAATAGATGATAATATGAACAATGTTATATCAATAAATTCAACAATTTAATTATACAAGTTTTTCTTTAAAAAATACTACTTAATGAAGTTCCTAAAACACATAAATATTCTATTAAAGAATTTGAATATCTTATTTCAAAGAAAACTCCTGGGGACCTCTGGGTGACTCAGCAGTTTAGCACCTGCCTTTGGCCCAGGGCATCATTCTGGAGTCCTGGGATCGAGTCCCATGTCGGGCTCCCTGCATGGAGCATGCTTCTCCTTCTTCCTGTATCTCTCTGCCTTTCTCTCTCTCTCTCTCTCTCTCCTCTCTCTCTCTCTCTCTCTCTGTCTTTCATGAATAGATAGAAAAGAAAAGAAAAGAAAGAAAAGAAAAGAAAAGAAAAGAAAAGAAAAGAAAAGAAAGAAAAGAAGAGAAAAGAAAAGAAAACTCCTAGCCCACCTAACTAGTATTAAAGGAAGAAATTATACAACTGTTAAGATTCTTCTATAAAGTACAAAAAGATGGATTAAACATTTTATGAAGCTAGCAAAACCTTGTGTTTACAGTGTGAAAATATCATAAGGAAGTAATTTGTAGGCCAATATCTCTCAAAAGCATTTGATGCAAAAGAAAAAATCTTTAAAAAAAAAAACAAACAGAAAAAATCTTTTTAAAAATTTATTTATTTGAGAGTGAGAGAAAAAGAGAGTAGGGGGAAGGCAAAGGAGAGGGAGAGAATCTCAAGCAGACTCCCTGCTAAGCATGGAGCCCCATGAACTCCAAAACCATGACCCTGAGACCATGACTTGAGACAAAACCAAGAGTTGGACAGTCAGTTGGTTTAGTCAGCTGAGCCACCAAGGCACCTCATTGATGCAAAAATTATTAATAAAATTAGAAAATAATTAAGCTAATAAATATCAGATTAGTAAATATTAGCAAATCAAATCTAGGATATATTAAATAGATGATATACCGAGATCAAAGTAGGGTCTATTACAGGAATGTAAAGTTAGTTTAAATATTTGAAAACCTAGGCAGGAAAATAAAGTAAATCATACAGTCATCTGATAGATGCAGGAAAAACATTTGGTAAAATTCAACACATATTTATGATACTTTTAAGAAGGAGGGAGGAGAGGCAGAGGGACAGAAGAGAGAGAATCTTGAACACAACTCAAGTGAGAGCTGGAGGTGGGGCTCCATCTCACAACCCTGAGATCATGACCTGAGCCCAAATCAAGAGTCAGATGCTTAACTGACTGAGCCACTCAGGCACTCTTTTTAAGATTTTTATCATAATAATAAGCTAGGAAAAAAGAAGAAAATTTCCTTAATGTGATAAAAAGGATTTTTTGTGGTGGTTTTAAAACATGTCCACAAATTCTTTAATACTTCCCCTTTTAAAATTTTTTTAACTGTGACAAAAATCTTTGAGCCTTAAAAATCATGAAAAAGCACAATATAGCAACCTTTTAGAGATTCTGGGTCATGGTCTATCATAGGCAAACCTTTAGATATTCCTGACTGATACATCCACTGATCTTATTTGAACTTGCCAATTTTACTTGTAACCATGTATGTACTAAAGTGTATATTCAGTTCTATACAATTTCATTTCATAGGTTGCTATATCTACCACACCACAGCTGAACAGTCCTATCACCACAAGGATCCCTCCTGTTTCCCTTTTATAACTTCTAAAAGTTTCTCTTTTCTATTATAAATGGATCATATAGTATATAATTTTTGGCATTGGCTTTTTTCACTCAAATTACTTTTCTGGAGACTCATCCAAGTTGTTGGGTGTATCAATAGTTCAGTTCTTTTTATTGCTGAATAATATTCCTTAGTATAGCCATATCTCAGTTTATTTAACCATCCACCTATTGAAGGACATCGGGGCTTTTTCTGGTTTTTAGCCACCATTAATAAAGTTTCCATGAACATTAGTATATTGGTTTTTGTCTGAACATAAGTTTTAATTTCTCTGGGATATATGCCTAAGAGCACAATTGCTGGCATCTAGGACAGTTAGATATTTAGGGTTTTGGAGGTTTTGTTTTTGTTTTTAAAGCTATAAGTAAATAAACAAAATCTAAATTGTTTTCCAGAGTAGCCACCTAAAATCTGTGAATGATCAAGTTTCTATATGTTCTTACCAGTATTTAATGTAGTCACTATTTTTATTTTATTCATTGTGGAAGGTGTATAGTGATAACTTCGTGTTGTTAAATGTTCATTCCTTTGATGCCTAATGGTATTGATGTACACATATGCCATCTATGTATCCACATCAGTGAAATGTCTCTTTATATTACCTGCCTATTTTATAAATAAATTAGTGGTTTTTTTAGTTTTATTGTTGAGTTTTAAGAGTTCTTTATATATTCCACATACAAGTCTATTTTCAGATTTTTGTTTGCAAATATGTTCTTCCATTCTGTAACTTAAACTTTCATCCACCTCAAATGAATTGAAGCAAAAGAAACCTTAACACAAACACACACACACACACACACAAACTCTCAATTTTGAAGATTCTATTATTTTCTTTCCTTTAATGTTAATTCTGAGAATATTTTGCTCAGCCAGGTGTGCCGAAGGTATTCTATGGTGACTTTTTATCCTATGGAATTACTAAACTCACTATTTAACTGAGATACATCTATTTATTTAAGGGTGTTTTTGTGGCTTCCTTAACATTCCAATGCGTAAGACATTTCTTCTTTATCTTGCATCAGTACTATAAATTTCCCTTTAACCATTGCTTTCCACTACATCCCCAATCATTAATAATTTGTACTTTCATTTTCATTGTTCAAAATGTTTTTCAAAGAATATATGTTCTTTATCTATACATTAGATGAAATATTCTTTAAATAACCATTAGATCCAGTCAACTGATGGTGCTCTTCAGGTCAACTGTGCCCTTCCTGATTTTCTGTCTGGTAGAGCAGTATTGAAGTCTCTAACCATAATTGTAGATTTGTCCATCTCTCCTTGCAGTTCTATCATTCTTTCTCCATGTCTTTTGATATTCTGTTGTTAGGTGCATACACAATAAGAATGGTTACAGCTTTTTGGAGAGTTGATTTCATTACCATTATATATAACGTTCCTCTTTATCCTTCACAATTTTCCTTGCTCTAAAGTCAGCTTTGTCTGAAATTGATACAGTTACTTTAGCTTTCTTTTTTTAATTTCTTTTTTTTTTTTTTTTTAATTTTTATTTATTTATGATAGTCACAGAGAGAGAGAGAGAGGCAGAGACACAGGCAGAGGGAGAAGCAGGCTCCATGCACCGGGAGCCCGATGTGGGATTCGATCCCGGGTCTCCAGGATCGCGCCCTGGGCCAAAGACAGGCGCTAAACCACTGCGCCACCCAGGGATCCCTTTAGCTTTCTTTTAATTAGAGTTAGCATGGTATATTTTTCTCCAATCCTTTACTTTTACCTATATCGTCTTTATATTTAAAATGAGTTTCTTAGGGGATCCCTGGGTGGCGCAGCGGTTTGGCGCCTGCCTTTGGCCCAGGGCGCGATCCTGGAGACCCGGGATCGAGTCCCACGTCGGGCTCCCGGTGCATGGAGCCTGCTTCTCCTTCTGCCTGTGTCTCTGCCTCTCTCTCTCTCTCTCTCTCTGTGTGACTATCATAAATAAATAAAAATTTTTAAAAAAATGAGTTTCTTATAAACAGCAACATTTATTTGGGTGTGGTTTTTCATCCTCTCTGATAATCTCTGTTCTTTTATTTTGTGCATCTAGATCATTTATATTTAAAGTAATTATAAATATAGTTCATTACTATCTACCATGTTTGTAAATTCTTCTATTCATTGCATTTGATCTTATTTGTTTTTTAATCTTACCTTCTTTTTCTGCTTGCTCTGGTTTTAACTGAGCATTTTATAATATTCCATTTTTTATAATATTCCATTTTCTCTCATCATTTTGCATATCAATTTTATATCTTTTAAATTATCTTTAATGGTTACTCTATAGTTTGTAGAACATATTTGCAGCTAATATAAGTTTGCTTTCAAATAGTACTATACTATTTCACAGGTAGTATATATGCCTAATAACAGAATATTCACAATTCTTTCCTTCTGCACTGTATAATATTGCTGTCATTAATTACACTTGTTTATATTTATCATCACTCAACAGTCACTCAAAATGTCATTAAAATTACTTTGAACAAAAGGCTATCTATTAGATTAAGAATCAAAAAGTAATAGATTCTTGTGTCTTCATTTATTACTTTTCTAGTGTTTTTAATTTCTTTGTGTATATCTGAGCTTCTGACCTATATCACTGCCCTTCTTTCTGAAGAAATTCTTTCAACATTTCTTGCAATGCAGGTCTCCTAGTGACATATTTCCTTAGTTTATGTTTTTCTGAAAAAAGTATTCCTTCTTCACTTTTTTTCCTTCTTCATTTTTTTTTAAATTTGGGCAAAAGCTGCAAATTTATTTTTATTGTGGTAAAAAAATGCAAAACAAAAAATTTAGCATCTTAACAGTTTTTAAGTGTGCAAGTCAGTAGTGTTAAACATTTTCACATAATTTTAAAACAGATCTCCAGAACTTCTTTTTCATCTTGCAAATCCTAAGCTCTATACCCTTTAAACAATAGATCTCACCACCCCACCAACAGACTCTTTTCAGTTCTTTAGAATCACTATTCTACTTTGTTTCTCTATGAATTTGGTTTGCTTTAGATACCTCATGTAAGTTTCACACAGATTTATTTGTGTGTGTGTGTGACTGGTCTATTTCACTTAACATAATTATCTTCAAGGTTCATACATGTTGTAATATGTGACAGGATTTCCTTCCTTTTTAAAACTGAATATTATTCTATTGCATTAATATACTACTTTTTTTATCCATTTATTGATTAGTAAATATTTACATTGCTTCTACCTCTTGGCTATTGTGAATAGTGTTGCTGGGAACATGGATGTGCAAACATTTCTTTGAGACCCTGCTTTCAGTTCTTTTGAGTATATACCTAAAAGTAGAATTACTGGATTATATGGTAGTTCTATTTTTAATTTCTGAAGAAACTCATACTATTTTCATAGTAGTTATAACATTTTACAATTCCACCAAAATTGCACAAATGTTCCAATTATTTTCCATACTCACCAGTATTTGTTATTTCTGTTTTTGTTTTTGATTACTATCAAAACCAGACACTAATAGTGTCTCCTTCACTTTTTAAAAATATCTTATTTATTTATTCATGAGAGACACACAGAGAGAGGCAGAGACATAGGTAGAGGGAGATCAGGCACACTGCAGGGAGCATTGTGGGTACTCATCCCAGAACCCCAGGATCATGGCCTGAGCCAAAGATAGATGGTGGCTCAACCACTAAGCCACCCAGGCATCCTGGTTTTCTTCACATTTAAGGGATAATTTTGCTTGGTTTCCTACATAGGAAATGCAATTCATATTTCATTTATATGAAATAAGAATGGAGTGTTTCTCTCTATTCAATCCACTGGCTTTTCCACTTTGTTCAGGGTTCATTATTATTTTCTATCAGTTGTATATATTTTCTGACTTTTATCTAAAGGTATGCAGGTGCCTACATGTACTTTTTAAACAAAAAATCAATCATGTTTTATTTACTGGTCTCTTATTTCAAGACACTTAGCTCCATACAGAGGACTAATCATAGGGATGAGAGTTATAGGGTTTTTTTTTTTTATTATATAACAGCCATTGTAGAGTAAGGGGGCAAGATGGTGGAGGAGTAGGGTCCCCAATTCACCTGTTCCCACCAACTTACCTATATAACTTTCAAATCATCCTGAAAACCTACAAATTTGACCTGAGATTTAAAGAGAGAACAGCTAGAACGCTACAGAGAGAAGAGTTTGCGCTTCTAACAAGGTAGGAGGGTGGAAAAATAAAAATAAAAAAATAATCCAGTGGGGGAGGGGCCCCGAGAGGAGCCGGGCTAAGGCTGGGCAGTGAAAGCCTCCAGGACAGAAAAGCCAAGCCTTAGAGAAGCAAGAACTTTAATAGTCCACACCGGATTCTTCCCGGATGGAAAGGTGCTCAGCAGGGAAATCGGGCAGAACTGCAGGAGGGCAGTGGAGCCTCCAGTCTCCCAGGGTCACTAATAGGGAAGTGCAACCCGATGAGAGCCCACCGCACACGCGGGCCGAGCATGGCAAAGGGCTGGAGCGAGCTCCTGGTGGGGCTTCGGGAGAAGCTCAGGCAGCAGCTCCGGATGAAGGGGCTGCGCCGCCCCAGGAGTCCGATTCCAGCAGCACAGGCCCCGGATCCCAGGGTGCCAGGGGCCACAGCCCAGGATCCTGTGCTCCCCCCGGGAGAGGTGGAGGCAGGGAGGGCACAAGATGGCAAGTCCTCTCCTACCACCAGGAGCCCCCAAGCTGTGCATATCTGTGTCTCCCGCCCCCGGAGCATCCAGGCCAGTGCGGACTGGGAGACTGCAGTACTTAACTCCAGGAGCTGACTCGAGGGCTGGACAGCTGGCCACCGCCAATGGTGTTGTCCCTCCTGGTGTCATCCTGTGCCTGGGACGGAGCAGGGCTGCCAGGGAATAGGGGCCTCGCGGGATAAACAGCTCCCACTGAGCCCAGCACTTGGCAAGGGGGCAGGGCAGCTCCCTCAAGTGCACACATCAGAATCAGCACAGCAGGCCCCTCCCCCAGAAGACAGCTGGAAGGACAGGGGAAGAGCGAGTTCTTAACCAGGCGGTGCTGAAAAGCTCCAGAGGAAGTGGAGGACTTACAGCATATAGAAACAGTGGATACCCTTCTTTTTTTTTTTTTTTCTTTCTTTTCTTTTTTTTTTTCCTTCCTTTTTCCAGTATAACTCATTTTAGCCACTCTGCATTGAGCAGAATGACTAGAAAGAAGAATTCACCACAAAAGAAATAATCAGAAAGAGTACTCTCTGCCACAGAGTTACAGAATTTAGATTACAATTCGATGTCAGAAAGCCAATTCAGAAGCACAATTATAAAGCTACTGGGGGCTCTGGAAAAAAAGCAGAAACAGGAGACTTCATGACTGCAGAATTTAGATCTAATCAGGCCAAAATCAAAAATCAATTACATGAGTTGCAATCCAAACTGGAGGTCCTAACGATGAGGGTTAATGAGGCAGAAGAAAGAATGAGTGACATAGAAGACAAGTTGATGGCAAGGAAGGAAACTGAGGAAAAAAGAGAAAAACAATTAAAAGAACATGAGGAAAAGTTAAGGGAAATAAATGGCAGCCTCAGAAGGAAAAACATCTATGTATAATTGGAGTTACAGACAACACCAAGAGGGACAGAGGACCAGAAAACATATTTGAACAAATCATCGCTGAGAACTTACCTAATTTGGAGAAGAAAACAGGCATTCAGATCCAGGAGATAGAGAGGTCCACCGCCCTAAAATCAATAAAAACTGTTCAACACCTCAACATTTAATAGTGAAACTGGAAAATTCTAAAGATAAAGAGAAAATCCTTAAAGCAGCAAGAGACAAGAGATCCCTAATTTATACGATGAGAAATATTAGATGAACAGAAGACCTTTCCACAGAGATCTGGCATGCCAGAAAGGGCTGGCAGGATATATTCAGGGTCCTAATTGAGAAGAACATGCAGCCAAGAATACTTTATCCAGCAAGGCTCTCATTCAGAATAGAAGGAGAGATAAAGAGCTGTCAAGATAGGCAGAAACTGAAAGAATATGTAACCACCAAACCAGCTCTGCAAGAAATATTAAGGGGGACTCTGTAAAAGAAAAGGAAGCCCAGAGAAATAATTCACAAAAACAGGGACTGAATAGGTATTGTGATGACACTAAATTCATATCTTTCAATAGTAACTCTGAATGTGAATGGACTTAATGATCCCATCAAAAGACACAGGATTTCAGACTAGATAAAAAAGCAAGACCCATCTATTTGCTGTCTATAAGAGACTAATTTGAGACCTAAGGACACCTACAGCCTGAAAATGAAAGGTTGGAGAACAATTTACCATTCAAATGGTCCTCAAAAAAAAGAAGGGGTAGAAAAAAAAAAAAAAAAAAAAGAAGGGGTAGGAATCTTCTTATCAGATAAATTAAAGTTTATCCCAAAGACTGTAGTAAGAGATAAAGAGAGACACTATACCATACTTAAAGGCTCTATCCAACAAGAGGACCTAACAATCATGAATATTCATGCCCCTAATATTGGAGCTGCCAGGAATATAAATCAATTAATAGCCAAAGTAAAGACATACTTAGATAATAATACACTAATACTGGGACTTCAACACGGCACTTTCTGCAAATGACAGATCGTCTAAGCACAACATCTCCAAAGAAACAAGAGCTTTCAATGATACACTGGACCAGATGGATTTCACATAGATTTACAGAACTTTATCCAAACACAACTGAATACACATTCTTCTCAAGTGCATTTGGAACTTTCTCCAGAATAGACCACACACTGGGTCACAAATCAGGTTTCAACTGATACCAAAAGATTGGCATTGTCCCCTGCATATTTTCGGACCATGATGCTTTGAAACTTGAACTCAATCACAAGAAAAAATTTAGAAGAAACTCAGACACGTGGAGGTTAAAGAGCATCCTGCTTAAAAGATGAAAGGGTCAACCAGGAAATTAGGGAAGAATTAAAATGATTCATGGGAACTAATGAGAATGAATATACAACCGTTCAAAATCTTTGGGATACAGCAGAAGCAGTCCTAAGAGGGAAATACATCACAATACAAGCATCCCTCAAAAAATTCGAAAAAACTCAAATAGACAAGCTAGCCTCACACCTAAAGGAACTGGAGAAAATTGACACCAAGCAGAAGAAGGGATTTAGTAAAGATTAATAAAGATTCCAGCAGAGGGCAGCCCTGGTGGCTCAGCAGTTTAGTGCCACCTTCAGCCCAGGGCCTGATCCTGGACACCTGGGATTGAGCCCCACGTCGGGCTCCCTGCATGGAGCCTGCTTCTCCCTCTGGTTGTGTGTCTGCCTTTCTCTCTCTGTGTCTCTCATGAATAAATAAATAAAATCTTAAAAAAATAAAAATAAAAATAAAAGATTCCAGCAGAACTCAATGAAATAGAGACCAGAAGAACTGTAGAAGAGATCAACAAAACCAGGAGTTGGTACTTTGAAAGAATTAATAAGATAGATAAGCCATTAGCCAGCCTTATTAAAAACAAAAGATAAAAAAGACTCTAATTAATAAAATCATGAATTAAAAAGGAGAGATCACCACCAATACCAAGGAAATACAAATGATTTTAAAAACGTATTATGAGCAGCTATACGCCAATAAATTAGGCAATCTAGAAGAAATGGACGCATTTCTGGAAAACCACAAACTACCAAAACTGGAACAGGAAGAAACAGAAAACCTGAACAAGCCAATAACTAGGGAAGAAATTGAAGCAGTCATCAAAAACCTTCCAAGACACAAAAGTCCAGGGCCAGATGGCTTCCCAGGGGAATTCTAGAAACAATACCTATTCTACTAAAGCGGTTCTGAAACAAAGAAAGGGATGGACTACTTCCAAACTCATTCTATGAGGCCAGCATCACCTTAATTCCAAAAACAAAGTTCCCACCTAAAAGGGGAATTACAGACCAATCTTCCTGATGAACAGAAATGCAAAAATTCTTAACAAGATATTAGCCAATAGGATCCAATAGTACATTAAGAAGATTATTTGCCATGACCAAGTGGGATTTATCCCCGGGATGCAAGGCTGGTTCAACACTTGTAAAACAATCAATGTGATAGATCACATAAACAAGAGAAAAAACAAGAACCATATGATCCTCTCAATAGATGCAGAGAAAGCGTTTGACAAAATACAGCATCTATTCCTGATCAAAACTCTTCAGAGTGAAGAGATAGAGGGAACATTCTTCTGCATATTAAAAGCCATCTATGAAAAGCCCACAGCAAATATTCTCAATGGGGAAACACTGGGAGCCTTTGCCCTAGGATCAAGAATACTATAGGGATGTCCACTCTCATCACTGCTATTCAACATAGTACTGGAAGTCCTAGCCTCAGCACTCAGGCAATAAAAACAAATAAAAGGCATTCAAATTGGCAAAGAAGTCAAAGTCTCCCTCTTTGCAGATGACTTGATACTGTATATGGAAAACCCAAAAGACTCCACCCCAAGATTGCTAGAACTCATACAGCAATTTGGCAGTGTGGCAGGATACAAAATCAGTGCCCAGAAATCAATGGCATTCCTATACACTAACAATGAGACTGAAGAAAGAGAAATTAAGGAGTCAATCCCATTTACAATTGCATCCAGAAGCCCAAGATACCAAGGGATAAACCTAACCAAAGAGGTAAAGAATCTATACCCTAAAAACTACAGAACACTTCTGAAAGAAATTGAGGAAGACACAAAGAGATGGAAAAATATTCCATGCTCATGGATTGCAAGAATTAATATTGTGAAAATGTCAATGCTACCCAGGGCAATTTGCACATTCAATGCAATCCCTATAAAAATACCATGGACTTTCTTCAGAGAGTTGGAACAAAAATCTTAAGATTTATGTGGAAATAGAAAAGACCCCAAATACCCAGGGGAATATTGAAAAAGAAAACCAGAGCTGGGGGCATCACAATGCCAGATTTCAAATTGTACTACAAAACTGTGATCATCAAGACAGTGTGGTACTGGCACAAAATCAGACACATAGATCAATGGAACAGAATAGAAAACCCAGAAATGGACCTTCAACTCTATGGTCAACTAATATTTGACAAACCAGGAAAGACTATCCACTGCAAAAAAGACAGTCTCTTCAATAAATGGTGTTGGGAAAATTGGACAGCCAGGTGCAGAAGAATGAAACTAGACCATTCTCTTACACCATACACAAAGATAAACTCAAAATAGATGAAAGGTCTAAATGTAAGATAAGATTCCATCAAAATCCTAGAGG
This sequence comes from Canis aureus, assembly GCF_053574225.1. Taxonomy (NCBI): domain Eukaryota; kingdom Metazoa; phylum Chordata; class Mammalia; order Carnivora; family Canidae; genus Canis; species Canis aureus. Next base: position 30,471,315 of record NC_135635.1, read on the forward strand.
AGAACACAGGCAACACCCTTCTTGAACTTGGCCGCAGCAACTTCTTGCAAGATACATCTATGAAGGCAAGGGAAACAAAAGCAAAAATGAACTTTTGGGACTTAAGATAAAAAGCTTCTGCACAGCAAAAGAAACATTCAACAAAACTAAAAGACAACAGAATGGGAGAAGATATTTGCAAGTGACATATCAGATAAAGGGCTAGTATCCAAGATTTATAAAGAACTTCTTAAACTCAACACCCAAGAAACAAGCAATCCAATCATGAAATGGGCAAAAGACATGAACAGAAATTTCACAGAGCAAGACATAGACATGGCCAACAAGCACATGAGAAAATGCTCCACATCACTGGCCATCAGGGAAATACAAATCAAAACCACAATGAGATACCACCTCACACCAGTGAGAATGAGGAAAATTAACAAGACAGGAAACAACGAATGTTGGAGAGGATGTGGAGAAAGGGGAACCCTCTTGCACTGTTGGTGGGAATGTGAACTGGTGCAGCCGCTCTGGAAAACTGTGTGGAGGTTCCTCAAAGAGTTAAAAATAGAACTGCCCTAGGGCCCAGCAATTGCACTACTGGGGATTTACCACCAAGATACAGATGCAGTGAAACGGCAGGACACTTTCACCCCAATGTTTATAGCAGCAATGTCCACAATAGCCAAACTGTGGAAGAAGCCTCGGTGTCCATCAAAAGAGAAATGGATACAGAAGATGTGGTCTATGTATACAATGGAATATTACTCAGGCATTAGAGACGACAAATACCCACCACTTGCTTCGATGTGGTTGGAACTGGAGAGTATTATGCTGAGTGAAGTAAGTCAATTGGAGAAGGACAAACATTATATATGGTCTCATTCATTTGGGGAATATAAAAAATTGTGAAAGGGAATAAAGGGGAAAGGAGAGAAAATAAGTGTGAAATATCTGTGAGGGTGACAGAACATGAGAGACTCCTAACTCTGAGAAACGAACAAGTGGTAGTGGAAAGAGAGGTGGGCGGGGGTTGAGGTGACTGGATGATGGGCACTGAGTGGGGCACTTGACAGAAGGAGCACTGGGTGTTATATGTTGGCAAATCGAACTGCAATAAAAAAATACAAAAAATAATTTTAGCCATTGTAGTTTTTGGCAACTTTTATAATGGTTATCATCAATAACAAGTATTAGTTGAGCATCTACTGCATGTTAAGTGCCCTAGTAGATACTGTGATATTAAGGATGGCTTGAGGGAAGAAAAAATTACATATCTGAACATTGTACTAGCAATTAAAGGCAATATAGTAATAAAAACCAAACAGCATAAATTTATAATTTTTCTAGTTCACAGGAGGAAGAGCTCACTATCCTATGCAACAAAAATGTCAGTTGGCTAGGACCTGGAGTAGAAGAATGTGGCAACAAGAGACATAATGTGTGAAAGAAGTTTTGAACCAAATAAATATTTTAAAAATTTAAAACTAACTTATAGTAAGCAGTTTTGCCTGTCCCATTCAAGAAACGTTACAAGTATTAACATATATAATATTCAACAGTCTCATGAGATAAATACTCCTATTATCTCCATTATATCTCTGAGGAGACTGAGTGAGGTTTGCAGAGTGAAGTAACTTACTATGTTCATGTAGGCTTTAATGCAGATTGTGTCTAGAACTAGTGCTTTTAACATTGCTAAATCCTGAAGATAGGTCTGTAGAGTGTGTGTGTGGAGTGTCATTGGAGCTACATTTTGCAGGCTTCTGAATGCCAGGCTAAGTATTTTAAATATTTATCTTCAAGCAATGAGGTGTCAATGAAGATTCAACCAGAGGAACAGCTTGTACAAAAGAGTGTTTTAAGACAATTAATTTAATAGCAGTATATAGAATGGACTGAATTTGAAGAAGAGAAAGAATAATTATTGAGAAATGTGGTTCCATAGTTAAGTAGCAAAGGGGTGAATGCTTATTTCAGGGTAAAAGCAAGAAATAACAAAATCAAAGGACACGCATTAAGGTCATATTACTCCCTTAATTCTACCAGAGGCACTATTATCACAGCAACAAGGAAAATGGCTTTCTTGAGTTCATAGTCTAAGATCACAAACATAAGAGATCTTACTTCTTAGTCTAGCTAAAGTTAAAAGAAAAAAAAATGTTTGTATGTATCACAGTATGGGCAGATGAAGAAAATTCCAATTGCCACGTAATGCATTTACCAACATTCAGCATTTCCTAAAAAGGGTTTCATAATACAAAATTGTAAAATGGTATATATTTGAAGAGTTGAAAAATAAAGGTATTTAGAATGAGGTCAAAGTACATGTATTAATGTACCATATATTATCTTTAGTGAAAGAACCATTCTCAAAGAAGTAAGCAGAAAAAATCTTTTAACAGAGGCAGCACAAATCAGGGGAACCTTATTAAAGCATAAGTACCTGAGAAAATGAAAGAATACAAAAATAAAAGCAAGATCTGAAAAACAGATATTTTCAGTCAGAAAGCAGAACATTCAATATAATAGGAAAAGGCATCATAATAGAAAAAGGAGAAAGCATAAACACCTCTAGTACACACACAAAAATAATAATTGTTTTTAGAAACTAGGAGATGGGTTCCAATTTCCATAACTTAATAAAAAGACACTTTACATGCAAAAGAGCCCTAGAAAAGATTAGAGACTGAATGACCTAAAATAATGCTTTAGAATTGCCCTGCTTTTTTGTCAAAATCTCATATTATTCAATATAATCATATATACAAAAAAAGTAATCTAGCAACAAATTAATTTCTAGATGCCTGAATATAACAGAGAAGGACATGTGCAAATAAACTCAGCAGGTAGTTAATAGCTGGCTTCTCCAAAAACTGATTGTCATCCTTACATGTGGAAAAAAGAATCAGGGTACTGCCTTTGGGAATATCTCTAACATATTTATACTGGTGATTTACCTCACTAGTTAATGGACATCAATATCCTCGCTCCAAAATAGAAGTACTGGAAAGAGATTGAAATGAGCTCAAAGGAAACATTTCACTTCAAGATAAATACCATGAAAATGTAGTCAATTGCAATTTCTTGGGCATAAATTGTCATGTGTACATACTTTATTAAAAATGAGTTTAATATAAAAAACTATTCTTGGTACTCCACTAATGTATTCATTCTCCCCACCTCCTAGAGCAGCACAGCTTAGTTGATGACTTAAATGATAAAAAATCATGATAGTGCAATAGAAATGGGGCCAAGAGCTATTGAGGGTGGCTTAATGATCAGGATTAGAGTACCTAATTTTCCCAGAAAGACATCCAAATCCAAATCCCAGTAGCAATTCCACTTCCTATTCTTGAAAGATCAATGAACTATGTTCCAAATACCTCATTTTATGAAGGCACTTTTGGCAGAACTATGAATGCATAGCATTGTCTTAGGGGAATAGGGTAAAATCCATATTTCAACTTGAAAAACTTTATATTCAAAATATATTTTAAGGTTAAAAAGGTAATTTTTTATCTATCATTGTTCTATCTTTTCACAGACTTATGATATGACCCCAGCTTTAAAATATGGAATTTTGTGATTTTATCAATGTCTTCTTATTAAAAAATAAAATATCTGGTCTTACTGAGCCACTCCCTGCTAAAACCTCATAGGTTTTTTCTCTCTCTCATTGTGCTTAATTAGTTCATCTGGCTATCAAAATGCTGTCCACATAATTGCTACTCATCACTTCATAAAAAAAATATCCTAGACCCATGATGAACATAATTTCTAGTACCCTGAGAAGTTCAAAAACTGTACCATCTTGGACAAGTTATGTTAGCTCTCTGGACTGGATTTTGGTGATACTTGATGATCTTCAGGGAGACTGTCGGCTCTTGGCTGCTACAATGTCACATGCACACAAGCATTTTCAGATTCCAAACTGACAAGAATGTCAAGTGTGATGAGCTGAATGTTGGCTGCACAGGATTCAAGCACTGAATTCTTATTAGGTGTCACTAGGACAAAGTAATCCATAATCAAATTGTTTTCAGCATGTTGGTTTTTGTGTACCAAAGTGCCTAGAGTTTGTGATGCACATGGTAAAAATGCTTTCATAGATTGTCAAATTCAAATTCAACCTGTAACACTGATTGAGCAAAATCTGTGTGGTACTAGGCTATGTCCTGCCATATAAATTATCAGTTTTAACTTAATCCTTACAAAAATTCCTGAAATGATTCCAAAGGAAAAAAAAAAAAAACGATAATTGTGTTGTCATTATCACAATTTCAGAATATAAAAAACTGATATCTATAGACACTAATAAATAGAAGAATGACATATTTAATATGTATCTTATAGTACATAATACTTAGACTGTTGTGATATGTGTTTATGTATGTGTGTGTAGTATTTAGTATGTACCATTATTGATACTTTCTATTGACCAGACGTTGTATATATGGTGTGCACGTCTGTGTACGTGCACTTCAAGGTAGGTGTCATTTAATTGTTCAAGCACAGAGATTGAATATCCTGCCCAAAATGACAAAGCTGTTAGGTGGTAGAACCAGGATTCAAACTCAAACAAGTCTGATTTTTATGTATGCATGTATGTATGTATGTTTGTTTGTTTAGTTATTTATTTATAGAGGGAGAGAAAGAGAGAGACAGGTGGGACAAGAGGGGGAAGGAGAGAGAATACTAAGCAGGATCTATATCCATGCAAGACTTGATATCACAGCCCTGAGATCATGACCTGAGCAGAAATCAAGAGTCAGATGCTTACCAAATGAGCCACCCAGGTGCTCCAATAAGTTTAATTTTAGAACCTATACTCTCAATCACTTCATCGTACTGTCTCCAGACCATATGCCTATTTTCCTCTCCAATTTTCATTTCACACCCATCACTACTGGACCACAACTCAAAAAAATCATTATGAAGTTGTTTGAATCCTATCAATGCAATGCAGGATAAGACTTGAATATGTCCCATTATCATCTTCTTAAGTCACCTAGTTCCCATCAGATAAAGAAGCTGATAATGTGGAAAAAATATTCCTTGCAAGGTTTATGCTTTTGTTCTTTAAATGAATTAAGATATCTGCTATGTGACTATTGCATATATGTGACTATTTTGTTTAAAGCGGGAAAGGAACTGTTGACCTAAACTCAAATGATGGATTGTGAACACTTTGTGATCATTCTGCTCTTGGCCTTTGATCCCTTTGCATTGGTTTTTTTTTTTTTTAATTTTTATTTATTTATGAAAGTCACAGAGAGAGAGAGAGAGAGAGAGAGAGGCAGAGACACAGGCAGAGGGAGAAGCAGGCTCCATGCACCGGGAGCCCGATGTGGGATTCGATCCCCGGTCTCCAGGATCGCGCCCTGGGCCAAAGGCAGGCGCCAAACCGCTGCGCCACCCAGGGATCCCCCTTTGCATTGTTAAACATGGAAGGCAGGGCGGGGAAGCATACATACATTATGGTCTCACACCATATCTGATCTTTCAATTCACACCTGGAAGAAATGGCCTGTAGAAACAGCACTGCTTAAATGCAGATTCCTTTCAGTGCAATCTTGGGGGTGACCAGCCACATGTATATTTTCACTCTCACAGATACACTCTCAATTGCAGCTGTAATCTACCTTTAAATACTACATATTCCCTTTGAAAAAAAAAAACATTTCGCTTTTCAAAACTTAGCTTCAATTCTTCAAAACAAAATTTATCAATCTCCCTTGTGTTTTTAGTAGCAACAATGAAAAGAGACAATTTCTTAAATGGAGAATTGACAAGTGACAGTGATTAATGACATTTTTGTTTATTGGTTTGGCTGTAGGCCAAGTATGAAGCAGTGCTTCTTCCCTAGACCCCTTGTTGGTAAAATTGCAGTAAAAAACAGGTGCAAAAATATTACACATAATGTAGTAGAAAAGGGCTTACTTCCAAGAAAGTCTACCCATATTAGTTTACATATTTTGTACTTCACTAAAGGAGAAATGTGGATCAAATTTGTTCCAACTCAGTTGGAAGCTCTATTTTTCCTCTTTGGTCCACATAGTGTTTAAAAAGCCAGTCAAGATAAATGTAAAAGGCTTAAGCTAGTTTCTACTTTATAGAAATAAAAATCTTGCTTTTTTTTTTTTAATGACTCTTTACTTTTTAATCTTTTATTTTTGGCTATTTTTATTCCCAACTGGAAATATACAAATAAACCAAAGAGTATTTATTAAACAGTGACTTTCCTTTCCTTTCTTCATGTGCTACAGGAAACAGTTTCTGTCCTTGAAAAGCTTCTGTTCTGATCAGGAAAACTAACTAGATAGCAGTTCCTGCAGTTCCATTAACATCCTACTTGCTTCAATTACACTACTTATTCCTCTTTCTACCATCTCATCACCTAGGTACCAGATTTGTAATATTTCTTCATCATATCTTCTCATTAAATTTATTGACTGCCTTGTCCCCATAGGAGAGAGATAGAAGTCAACTTCAGCACTCACAGTCTACAGATACAGATAAAAGGTGTAAACAATAAGGAAAACAGTGACTCATTTTTACTGAGGGAGAAATAAAGTGGAAAACTGATGAAAAGAAAGCCCATAATATGTAAGTACTCAGGTATATTAGACAAATAAAAATTATTTTGTAAGTCAGAATAGGCTTATAAAAGAAAACAACTATAATTTTTACAATGTATGTATATATTTTATTTGATATTGGACAACTTGGGGCCTTCCTGAATGTTCCCCAACATTTTCTAAAAATCATCCAAGTGCTCTAAAATGTTCTGTGAATTTCTCCTGACATACTCTCTGGATTTGGATATTATTAAAGTATTTATTCCTATCAATTAAATGAATATATCTCCAACAGAACCAGTACCTAGACTCAGGTTTGCAACCCCCTACTGCATACTGATATTGTGAGAAAGAAATAAAGTTATATTAGCAATAACTTTAATATGTTGAAATTGTGTTATGATTTTTAAAGTCTTTTACCCTTAAGGCATTTGAACAGCGCAAAGATTGAACAGAGAATTTGAAGCACAACCATAATCCATCACCAACTGTTTAAAATGTAGTTCTGTCAAACATATCCAAACCATCAATCCCCATTTCATTGTCAAAATTACGCCATAATCAAACCTTAGTTGAGTGGTTTCCACCCTCAGGAAATTCAACTTGTTAGGGGCATTTGAAAGGGAGGGAGCATTTTAAATTCTGTAATAAAATGAAGAACTGTCCCAACAAAAATACTGGTAGCACCCCTGCTGAAAAATTACTGCCTGAATCTAGCCCTTTCTCAATGGAAAAGATAAGAATAGAAATATCCTACATGAGTCAATGCCAACCCCAATTCTGTGGGCACCCCAGGGTATCCCCAATTATCTCAAGTGGACTAATGACATTTTCTAAAAACTCAGAGTGGGATTTTAAGTTCTTCTATTTAAAAGAAAATGCTGCATTGCATTTTATGTTGAGAAGGTCTTGAGATCAAGCTAGATAAAGTGCTGAAACTTCCAGTAACAGAGCCTGTATCATGTAATCTATCTAAATCTAGCACACAGGGGAAAATAGGTAACCGTCAACTGTCTATAGCTGATGCAAGATTGAATGGATGAGCTAAATGAATAGATAAATATTTTGTTCAATGCAAGTTTCCACAGAGGATGTAAAAAAGAATCAGACATTGTCCTGTCCTCGTGTAGCTTTATATTAAATTGTGGGGAAACAGGTCACTATTTCACAAATGATGGAATAAGTACCTTTAAGAATATGGAAACCAATGATGTTAAAGATTTCTGAAAGTCCCCAGGTGGTAATATGATAGGTAAAGTTTTTTTTTTTTTTTTTTTTTTTTTTTTAGTATAACTGTTAAAAAGATAATGGCTGGGTAAAAATTTAGATGAGTGATACTTCTTATTTGCTATTTAATAACTCATTGTAATACTTTTTAATGTTTTCTATCCATAACTTAAAAAGATAGAAATAATGTTGATCAAAGAAGTTATGGAAATTTGATTATTGACTTTCTTAAGATTTTAAATTGTACTGTTATCTACATTTTATTGTGGAGTTTATTGGAGCATATTTCCATTTACTCATTTATGCATCATCCATCCATCCATCACCAAATAAGCTTCTGTTATACACTCATATGGGCAAAATTCTGAGCTAGACAATTTAGGAAAAAACAAAGATATATAAGAAAAAAAAACTATTCTCTAAGAGTTTACAACTTCTGGGTCCTATTCGACAAAATAAATAATAAAATTCTTTGCAAAGATGTTGATTTGACAGCAAAAAAAATTATTGATGATATATTAAATTGGGTCACTGTAGTAGCTCAATATCCACTTAGAAATGCCATTTAAATAGAGTATAATAAATGTTCAATTTGCCATGCCCCATCCTGTCCTAAGTGCTCTTATGAGACCACCAATTAGCCCAAAATAACACGATCATCTCTCTATTCACCAAAAAAGAGTGGTGACACCAAGTTTTCATTGTCTTAGCAAAATGTTCATAATTTACCATTTTTATGCTGATCCTAGGTTTCAAGTAGGCATTCTAATCTAAAGTAATGACACAAAAGTAACACTGCAATATTAGAATGATTGACACTTTTATGGTATCTTCATCAGACACATTCAGTAAAATACTTTTCTATATGTCTTCTTATACTTTTCTGCTATTATTCTGTCAGTCAGAAGTTGAATATAAACTTTAAAATATGGTGATAGTCATAAAAGTCTTGTTCCTGCCCCCCTCTCTTTCTATACTTATACATGTATTCATGTATGTGTATACTCACACATACCACATAAGTATGTTTAGGTATGTTTAGATAACGTATCATTCAATTAAGCATATTTGTTTTGAATCTACTGATTATATTATTAAAAGGCACATGAAAAGGAGGGAGGATGCAAAAAAAAGGGGGGGAGAGGAAGGAAGGAAGACAGGAAAGATATATTTGTCATGTTCAGATGTATTGGCCCACCATTGTATGACGTTACATAAAATAATGTAACTTCACTCCAAAGAAAGGACAGCCACAACCACTTTTTAAAAATCTTAAACAACGGTACAGTTTTAGGGGGACTATTCCAAACTGTGAATGACTTAGGACTTTGGTCTTTCTTCTGTCTTCCTGTGTCTGTCTCTGGATAATGTTACAGATCAGCACATAAATTAAAAGACTCGAGAAAACATTAGACATGAAATTAAAACCTATTAATTTATTTTGTGCATAACCCTGGCAGGATCTATGGTGAGTGAAAGATTTTAAATGACTACTGCCTTGTTTCATTTGGGTTTGCTTGATTTTAATGGAGACAGCCCAAAACAAACACACCAAAACCAGCGTGTCTTCAAACTGTGATCTGTCCTCACTTTCCTTCTTTTTAAAGTTAAAAAAAAAAAAATCTCTTCACCCACAGAACCTCCCACTCTTACTGTGACATTTTGCTTATATTTCTATTATTCTGTTGAAATTCCTCTCTCAGCCATCTGTACACTCTTCTTTATTAAATCCAATGGCCTCTGCTCAGTTCTCATTTTACTCTGCTGCATTTCCCATCATTTTCCATTCTAGAGCATTTTCTTTAGGAACTCTCTTTCCTCCTGGTCTTGTAAAAAAAAGTCCCATGGCTGTCTAGTCTTCCAACCTCTCTGAATGCCTGAAATTCTCCTTCCAAACTTACTGGTCAATCAACAAGACTTCCTCACATCTATACAGCTTACAAAAAGTAAGCTTTTAGTGTCTTAATTTTTAATATGATGTATAGCCATTGGTCACAGGAAATCTGAGGAATGCTACAAAGAGTCAAAAATAAACATAAATAAGGAAAAGGGAAATTAGATAATATTGAGATAAGACAGCATAGGGGGAAGCAACCATAAAGCAACTCTTTGTTAATGATTTTTCTGAATTCTTTTAGGTCTGCATCCTTTGTCATGTGTGATCACTGAAATGTCTGTTTAGTCACTTAGCGGTCAGATAATGAATGATTGGACAGAGGTTTCCATATGTGCCTGGAACCAATAAGTCTCTCAATCTTTATGGGGATGATCAGGGTACCTGCAGGGGCACATTTTTAACATTCAGCCAGGCAGTTTACAACTGTGCCTTTCTTTTTACTTCCTTCTTTGCAGAACCTCAAGAATAGCCAGAGGTAAAAACATATAGCCCTGGTTCATTCCTGAATACACACACACAGTCCTGGGCATTGGCACACTTGTACACACATATATGCACTGCCTTCTAGGTTTCCAGGGATATGTTTAATGTTTTCAAAGCTCCTATGCAATATCTCATTCCCCCAGATTTTCCTTGTAAGCTTTCTGCATAGTCTTTTGTTTGCCCAAACTTTTATCCAACTTTTCAGGGAGCTACAATGTTCAACAATGATCTCAATGTATAATTCTTTCAGTGATATTTAATTTTTTAAATGACTCACTGTAATAAAAATAAGTTAATAAAGTATTTAGAGAGGGAATAAATAGGGAACGACTTCATTAAATTTTTTCACGTTTCATTAGAAACCACTCTTTTTCCTGGTCGATCCCTCATATCCTGCAAGTCTCAGTGCAAAGGTCATTTCTTCAAGGAAGCCTTTATTGAGCTTCCAGAACAACCTCAAACAATGCTCTACACAGCTATAAATCCTGGAAATTGATGGACCTTATCATAGTGTATATATCTGAATATTTGTATAATTTTTGACCACTATTGTCTCTACTTTTGCTTTTACTTCCTTCTTAACACAGAACCTGTATCTGGTTTGCTCATTCCTGTATCCTTACCACCTAACCCCACTTACTGTCACATAGAATGTTAAGTATGAATTGCATAATGGCATGTCTACATTCCAGGCATAGAGAGTTTATCTAATTCCATGACTTTATTTCCTCTACGTACAACCATAATTTCAAACAGTCTACAGAGGTCCACATGCTGAATTATTCACTGCCTGCTGAACCTCTCTGCAACAGAAGGACATTAAAAACCCCAAATCAAATATCCTCTCCTCAAATATACATTTTCATCTTTTCCATATGCAACTTATAACCTCTATTGAGGACAGAAACTTAGGAATATTCTTACTTATTAGTTTATTTTCACATTCTTTATCTATTTGCAAATATGTCTTCCTATTACCAACTTATACCATTATCAATTTATTTTCAAACACGCTACTACAGATATTTTTCAAATATACATTCTATAGCAACCTTTCAAATGATATCTAAATTCCTAAAACTGGAACTTATAATCCTCAGTGATTTGTCCTTCCAATCTTTTTAAAACCTTAATTCCTGTGTCAAATTCCACTCCTTGCACATGGACATCACACAATAATTAGAATATTGCACTAGAGTTTTACCGATTCCTGAATATACTTTTGCCCCTCTAAAGAGAAGCATTTTTTTCACTTCTTTAATTTCAGTATAATTGGCATATAGCACTGTTTAAGATGTACAATGTGATTTAATAAACATATATAGCAACATGATTACCATCATAGTGTTAGCTAACACCTCCATCATGTCATATAATTATCATTGTGCATGAGTGAGAGAGAGAGAGAAAGAGGGAGAGAGAAAGAGAGAGAAACGTTAAAGATATAGTGTCAGCAACTTTCAAGTATGGTATTGCTAACTATAATCACAGTGCTGTGAATTAGGCCTCCAAAATATATTTATCTTCTAACTGCAAGTTTGTAACCTTTGACCAACATATCCCCAATTCTCCCATTCCCAAGTAACTACTATTTTACTTTCTGTTACATGACTTCAGCTTTTTTGGATTCTACATATAAATGATGTCATACTATCATACAGTGTTTGTCTTTCTCTGAATAATCTCACTTATCATTATGTCTTTAAGTTTCATCCATGTTGTTGCAAATGGCAAAATTTCCTCCTTTCCTTTGGCTGAATAATATTCCATCATATACACATACATACTGCACTTTTTTTATCCATTCATTCATTGATGTTCATTTAGGGTGTTTTCCTATCTTGGTTACTGTGCATAACACTGCAATAAATGTGGGAGTACAGATATCTTTCCAATATCTTGTTTTCATTTCTTTTGCATATATACTCCCCAAATTAAAACTACGTTTTTAAATAAACTTCCCACTATTTTCCATAATGGCCAAACCAATTTACCTTCTCACCAAAAGTAAAAAAAAAGTTCTCTTTTCTCCACAACCTCACAAATATTTGTTATCTCTTGTCTTTTTGATAATAACCATTCTAACATGAGGTGATATCTCATTGTAGTTTTGATTTGCATTTCCCTGATGATTAGTGATGTTGAGCATTTTTTCAAGCACCTGCTGGCCATTCGTATGTTCTTTGAAAACATGTCTATTCAGATTCCCTGTCCATTTTTAATTGAATTTTTTATTGTTACTGAGTTACATTAGTTCTTTATATAACTTGGATATTAACACCATACTTAATCTATGGTTTGCAAATATTTTCTCCCATTCCACAGGTTGCCTTTTCATTTTTTTATTGCTTCTTATGCTGTGCAGTAGGTTTTTAGTTTGATGTAATCCTCTTAGTTTATTTTTAATTTTAACCATTATGCTGCTTGTGCTTTTGATATCATATCCAAAATATCCTTACAAAAACCAATCTTAAGGAGGAGACTTCTATTTTCTACTAGGAGTTTCATGGTTTCAGGATTTATGTTTAAATTGTCAGTCTGTTTTGAGTTATATTTTAGAGTAATGTAAGATAGTGGTCCAATGTATTTATTGATTTCCCAGCCATTTATTGGAGAGACTCATCCTTTCCCCTTGAGTATTCTTGGCTTCTTGGTCAATTTTTTGTTGACCTCATATGTGAGAGTTTATTTCTGGACTCTTGATTCTGTTCTATTGATCTATGTGTCTATTTTTATGCTGGTGTCATACTGTTTTGATTACTATAGCTTTGTAGTATAGTTTGAAATAGGAAGTATGATGCTTCCATGAACATGGGATATTTCTCTGTATCTTCAATTTCTTTCATCAAAGTCATGTACGTTTCAGTGTATAAATATTTCACTCTCTTGTTAAGTTTATTTCTGAGTAGTTTTGATGTTATTGTGAATGGGATTGTTTTTGTTATTTCTTTTTCAGATATTATGTTGCTAGTTTATAGAATACAACTGGTTTCTTTGCATTCATTTTATATTCTGGAATTTTACTAAAATGATTATTTCCAACAGTTTTTTTGGCTGAGTCTTAGGATTTTCTATATATAAGATCATATTATCTGCAAATGAGACAATTTTACTTCTTCCTTTCTGATTTGCATGCCTATAATTTCTTCATCTTGTCTTACTGCTCTAGATAGAACTTCTAGTACTGGGCTGAATAAGATTGGTTCGAGCAGGCACCTTCATCTTGTTCCTGATCTTCACCATCAAGTATTATGTTAGTAGTGGGTTTGTTGTATCTGACCTTTACTATATTTGTTCCTTCTATACCCAATTTGTTGGGTCTGCTAGCTTTGGGCCTATTTTGTTCTTTTTTCCCCATAGTTACTTGAAGTATAAATACAGGTGGTTTATTTGAGATCTTCCTTTTTTTCTTAATATATGCATTAATTGCTATAAACTTCCATCTAAGAACTGGTTTTGCAGCATCTCATAGGTTTCATAATGTTGTATTTCCATTTTAATTTGTTTTGAAATGTTTGAAAAAATTTATTTTACAATTTCTTCATTGACTCATTAGTTGTTCAGTGTTGTTTAGTTTCCACATGTTTGTAAGTTTTCCAGATTTCCTCTTGTTGATTTCAAATTTCATAACACTGTGCTCAAGCAGATACTTGAAATGATTTCAATCTTCTCACATTTCCTAAGACTTGTTTTGTGGACTATTATATGATCTATCCTGGAGGATGTTCTGTATGAACTTCACAAAAATGTGTATTTTCCTGCTATTGGATGGAATGTTTTGTTTACGTCTGTTAGGTCTATAGTATGGAACAAGTCCAATGGTTCCTTGTTGATTTTGTCTGGAAGATCTATCTATCCATTGCTGAAAGTGGAGTATTGAAGTCAGCTACTGTTGCTGTGTTATTTCTCTCTTCATATCTGTTAGAATTTGTTTAATTTAGGTGCTCTAATGTTGGGTGGGTATATACTTACAGTTGTTACATCTTCTTAATGAACCAACATCTTTACATTATTATTTAATAATGACCTTTTTTAATTACCATTTTTGGCTTAAAATCTATTTGGTCTGTTAGAAGTATCACTACCACTGCTCTCCTTTTGTTTCCACTTGTGTGGAATATCTTTTTCCATTTCTTCCCCTTGAGCCTATGTGTGCCCTTGAATCTGGAGCAAGTCCCCTGTAAGCAGCATATGATTGGGTCTCTTTCTCTTTTTTTAATCCATCCAGCTACTGTGTGCCTTTTGATTAGAGAATTCAATCTATTTATATTTAGAGTAATTATCAATATATACAGACTCACTAATGCCATCTTTTAATTATTTCCTGTTTTATTATTTCATTGTTTCGTTTTTCTCCTCTCACTTCCTTTCTTTTTTTTTTTTTTTTTTTGGTAGATTGGTGATTTTTTTTTCCCATGGTGGTATGTTCCAATCTCTTCTCTTTATATTTTGTATATGTTCTATAGGTTTTTGCTTTAGTAGTCACCATGAGGTTCACAAATAACATCTTACAAATATGAGTCTGTTTTATACTGACATCAGTCACAGAAAAAAATTCTACCCTTTCCTCCCAATTTATATTTTTGATGTCACAACTTACTTCTTTTTATATTGTATATTCATTGGCAAATTATGGCAGCTATAGTTTTTTAAATAATCTTTCTTTATTCTAAGGAAGAATGGAAATAGTCTTTTTATTTACTCTTTAAACTATCAATAAGAGGTTAACATACAATTATATTACAAAATTAGAGATTTTGCACGTGACTATGTATTTACCTTTACTATGTGTTGTATATTTTGTATGTTTTTAAATCAATTTCTTTCCAATTCAACTTGAAAAACTTTCACTATTTCTTGTTAGGCAGGTCTGGTAGTGATGAACTCCCACAGTTTTTATTTGTCTAAGAAATTTCTGAACAATAAGTATACAAGGCAGAATGTTCTTGGCTGGCAATATTTTTCTTTCAGCATTTCAAATATTCCATTCTACTTTGATACATAAGATTTCTGCTGACAAATTTGCTAGTAGCCTAATGGGAATTCCTTTGTATTGTGCAATCTTTTTTTCTCTTGCCACTTTTAGGATTCTCTCTTTGTATTTTATTTTTTACCACTTCATTATAACATGTCTTAGAAAAGATTGTTTTGGATTAAAATAATGAGGTGATCTCATAGCTTCATGGATTTGGATGTCCAAGTCTCTTCCCATGTTTGGTAAGGTTTCAACCATTATCTTTAAAAATAGACTTTCTTCTTCTGGAATTCCTATGTTCTGATAATCATTCTTTTGATGGTGGCTCAAAGACCATGTAGGCTTTCTGCTGCTTTTCTTTTTCCTTCTTTTCCTTTGTTCTCCTCTGTGTCATTTCAAAATTCCTATCCTTTGACTCACTAATTCTTTCTTCTGCATGATCTATTCAGCTATTAATGCTTTCTATTGCATTCTTCACTTCATTGACTTGTTCATTCTCTATGATTTGTATCTCTTTGTTAAATTATTCATTGTGTCCACGTAGTATTTTCCGGATTTCTTTGAATTGTCTGTGTTTTCTTGTTTTATTGAGTTTCCTCAAAATAGTTACTTCGGATTTTTTTTTTTTTTTTATCAGGTAAATGCCAAATTTCCATGGTACTATGTTCAGTTACTAGAGGGATATTGTGATCTGGTGAGATCATGTGTCTTTGATTCTTCATGTTCCCTGGAGTATTCTTTTTTTTTTTTTTTTTTGAAACAATAGTCCTCCTCCCATCTTTACTAGCTGCCTTCACTTAGGAAATATTTTTTATTGGTCCTGCTATAAATTTAGAGACTTTCTCTGACCTTCAACACTTCTTGCATCCTTTGTGGCAATTTTAAGCTTGTAGATCTTCTCCAGTTCTTAAAACTCACCAGACTTGCTGCTAGAAACATTTTTTCCCCTTGAAGGTGGCATTACAGCTTAAGATTGTAGACTGTGATTTCTCCCTTACTCACAAACCCTGGCCTGTTTTCTGCACAGGTTATCTCTCTCCCTAACTTTGCTTTCATGGCAACCCTTGGGATTGCACACAAGGAACTAGCTGAAGTGAGGAGAGATGCTCATTTTGAACTTGGGAGATGAGAAATGTGTGAGCCACTTAAAGAAATCCTTAGGTGAGGTTTTCCCAGCAGATAGCAAATGGGCTTACTGCTAGAATCCAGAACACAGCAGGAACTCTGTCCCTTTAATGCCCTCTGATATTCTTATCTGCCTCATTCCTGATGTCCTCCCTCCACTCCAGTCATGGAACTCCCACTTTGATACTCTGGTGTGTGACACAGAAGTAGATTTTTTTTTAGCACCATCCCACAGGGCTGGGAAATTTGGGTATTCTTTCACTGTTCACCCTTTCTCCCATGGGAGAGATTGTGGGCCTCCTCCATCTCTACACTGCACAACCTTATGGGGAGAGATGATGCTGTCAGAGTTCTTTTACCCATCCCAATGGCTCAAAATTTGTATTTTTCCCCCCTTCAACTGAATGTTGAAATTTCTCCTGTAAAAATCTTGATTCTACAAGGGACCTCTCATCTCTGGGTAACTTCCAAAGTCAGCATTCTCCAGGTGCTCCCAGACTAGAGCCCTGAGGAGCTAAAACCATTTCACAGATATGTGCCAGTTCCACAGTCTGAACTAAGGTCTGTCTGCCTATTAACCAGGGCACAAGTGAGTGACATTCAACATAAGCATATGGAATTAAAATTACCTAACAAGGGCTGGCATGTTCCTCAAATCTTGAGAACATATATTATTCATTCTCTATATAACAAAAGGTAAAAAGCAAAATATCTAGTTGTCATCTTTCACAAATAGAACATGGGAAAGCACTATTTAATTAAAACTGATGCCATCAAAACTGCTATGTTGTAGTCACATTGTATAGATGTAGAAACCAATGCTATTGTATGAACAGGTACACTGAATTGCTATTTGTTTCATGAAATCATGAGTTTGTTACATGCAAAATATTGTTAGTTAAAACAAAATATAGATTCATTTTATTTTACAGGGATTATTGTACCTTTATTTTCAGATTTATTTTATTACTATATTTATAATGATAAAGAAACATAGGTACATAATTAAAATTTAAAACAGAATGAACAGTATATATTCAACTTAACATTTTCTAATGTTTTAATTTTCTCTGAAACTTTCTGTGTATTTTTAAACTTTCATGGGCATAAGAGCACACACATACATACACATGGACACATCCACAGACATACATCTTTATTTTCAAATGATACAAAAGATGTAATAAGTACCAACCACAGATTCTACACAATGTATAACAGGAAATATTTTGTTTCTTTATACAGTAATGGAAAGTGAGAATTCTGGTCAATTGGAAATAAGAATGAACAGAAAATAGTGTATTTGTTGGAATAAATGTTGTTTTATGCATTTGTGTATCTAAAGCAATTTGAATGTGGTTTTGACATTATTTTCTAAATGACGTGTGGTCACTTGAGGTGAGAGGGGAATAGTAGAAAACAAACCTAATAATGGCTTTTCAATAGAAATTGCTTGTTTTCTAAGGATGTAAATAATTTTGCAGTAGTCTGCCATCATTTATGGGCTCTTGTCTTCACACTGAATCCCAGAACAAGTTGGGAGCATCTTCTTTGGAAGAGTGCACCAGAATAACTAATACGGAATAATTAATGAGTGCAAATAGTAGAAAAAATATAACTTACAGGTTCAGATGAGCTCTTTTAATGATTTTTCTTCAGCTATAGAGGCAATTGCAGAAAGAAAAGCATATTGACACTCAGGATGAAGGAAAAGAAGAAAAGTTCTGGAAATAAATTTCTAAGAAATTTTCAAAATACGTGTTTCTAATCTATCTTCCCTCAATGAAAAGTCAACTTTTGACTATTTATAGTCTAAACAAAGTATGTATAATGTGTATGAATATTAAAGAATCATTTAATGATGGAAAGTGTCATACCACTTAGTCTAACACTTGAAACATGTGGTCAATTTTATTAAGGTAAGAAAATTCTCCCAATTTATTCCCTTTTTTTTTCCAATTTATTCCCTTTTTCCATTTTCTATCTTAATCTTTAGATCTAACTAGTGTTTCCTGTCTAATTTGTCTTAGAGTAATAAAGTTTTTACCATATACTTTACTTTTATTAATTTATTTTATCTCTAGTCCATTTTGAGATTATCTTCTCCACGATAGGTTCAGACAAAGAAATCCAATGCCCTTAGATGGCAAAGATGATCCATCAATATCCATTCTCCAAATCTTTCTTCACTAATAGAAATGCCTTCCAAATTTTAACTGAGTCCTTTTACATTTACAGCTATGTTTATTTTATGACTAAATTTTAATCCAATGAAATTGAACAGAAGTTACACAGGCAGTTTCTGTGACATCTTCTGTGTCAAAACTTCCTGCCTAGATTTATCTTTTCATTTTTCCCTTCACACCAGCTAAAATTTAGGAGAGCTTTTAGTGATTTACCTTGTCCAAGCAAGAAACACTAGATCTTCACTATATTTTAATAACTAGAATTTCAATAAAAACTTGAAACAAAACAAAAAGTAACACTAGATCTTAAAATCAAAGATAAAAAAACACATGTTGGAAATGAAAAGCCGCCCTACCGAACAAAATTACTGGATGATCTCCTGGACAAGCCCCCACATCCTTCCTGTACTATTTTTGGAGAGAGGAGAACAAAACAAAACAAAAACAAATAAAAACAAAAAAACTGCTGACTTATTTAAGCCACAGTATTCTGAAATCTTACTGATATAATAGTTTAGCCTACACACTACATAATGTTAAAACTGGAAATAGAAATAGTATGCTACCAGTTAAGCAAACAAACAAACAGAAACTAAAATATAAGGCGTTGCCTCAATGGATAGTAAGAAAATCGATACTGTAAACGGGAAAGCTATGAGTCTTGTTATGTTATGGTCAAGTATTTTAAACTGTTTATCTGCAATAATTTAAAGAGAATGTGATTCTGGGGCTTGGAGATGAAAATAAAATGTTACAATTGTTAAATGTTCCATAAAACTTTTAGCAAAGTATTAAAAGAAATAGATTAACCCAGTCAAAAAATGACAAATTTCTTTGCAGATATGGAAGACACCATACCATGGACTTTCTTCAGAGAGTTGGAAAAAATCATCTTAAGATTTGTGTGGAATCAGAAAAGACCCCGAATAGCCAGGGGAATGTTAAAAAAGAAAACCATAGCTGGGGGCATCACAATGCCAGATTTCAGGTTGTACTACAAAGCTGTGGTCATCAAGACAGTGTGCTACTGGCACAAAAACAGACACATAGATCAATGGAACAGAATAGAGGACCCAGAAGTGGACCCTGAACTTTATGGTCAACTAATATTCGATAAAGGAGGAAAGACTATCCACTGGAAGAAAGACACTCTCTTCAATCGATGGTGCTGGGAAAATTGGACATCCACGTGCAGAAGAATGAAACTAGACCATTCTCTTACACCAGACACAAAGATAAACTCAAAATGGATGAAAGATCTAAATGTGAGACAAGATTCCATCAAAATCCTAAAGGAGAACACAGGAAACACCCTTTTTGAACTTGGCCACAGCAACTTCTTGCAAGATACATCCATGAAGGCAAGAGAAACAAAAGCAAAAATGAATTATTGGGACTTCATCAAGATAAGAAGCTTCTGCACAGCAAAAGAAACAGTCAACAAAACTAAAGACAACCTACAGAATGGGAGAAGATATTTGCAAATGACGTATCAGATAAAGGGCTAGTTTCCAAGATCTATAAAGAACTCATTAAACTCAACACCCAAGAAACAAGCAATCCAATCATGACATGGGCAAAAGATATGAACAGAAATCTCACAGAGGAAAACATAGACATGGCCAACAAGCACATGAGAAAATTCTCCACATCACTGGCCATCAGGGAAATACAAATCAAAGCCAGAATGAGATACCACCTCACACCAGTGAGAATGGGGAAAATTAACAAGACAGGAAACAACAAATGTTGGAGAGGATGTGGAGAAAGGGGAGCCCTCTTGTACTGTTGGTGGGAATGTGAACTGGTGCAGCCACTCTGGAAAATTGTGTGGAGGTTCCTCAAAGAGTTAAAAATAGATCTGCCCTATGACCTAGCACCATTGCACTGTGGGGATTTACCCCAAAGATACAAATGCAGTGAAACGGCTGGACACCTGCACCCCAATGTTTAAAGCAGCTATGTCCACAATAGTAGAACTGTGGAAGGAGCCTCGGTGTCCATCGAAAGATGAATGGAAAAAGAAGCTGTGGTCTATGTATACAATGGAATATTACTCAGGCATTAGAAACGACAAATACCCACCATTTGCTTCGACATGGAGGGACCTGGAGGGTATTATGCTGAGTGAAATAAGTCAATAAGTGGAAGGGGTGGGGGGTTGGGGTGACTGGGTGATGGGAAATGAGGGGGGCACTTGGCGGGATGAGCACTGGGTGTTATGCTATATGTTGGCAAATTGAACTCCAAAATTAAATAAATAAATAAATAAATAAATAAATAAATAAATAAATAAATAAATATTTTAAAAAAGGAATAGATTACAATTCCTTAAGGAATATTTATTTCCTTTGGCCTCAGTTAGTGTAATAATTTTTAGTAGGCAGGGTAGAAAAGTCATTTGTTTAACTCAAACAATTGAAAATAATGCTGCAGATATTTGTCAAATAGCTCTCATTATGACTTTTCAACTAGATAAATGAAAGCTAGCCTAACGGTAAAGATCAAATTAAGGAGCATATCTTACCCCATTAGGTTTTTTGTTTGTTTGTTTGTTTGTTTTTGTTTTTTTTTTAAATTTTTTTTTTTTTTACCACTGAAATGAGGGAGAAAGGGAATAATCCTGAAATACAAACTAGTATTCAATACAGGTTTAGAGAACTACGTCCAAAAATTAACTTTGGTATGACTGATGGTACATGAAAGTTATTGAAATTATATTAATCTGAAGTAAATTTTTAAAGAAATTATATTGTCATAGAAATATCCAGCCAAACTTTGAAAAAACATGTGATTATTTGAAACCTTAAATTATTCCTAAACTTTCAAATAGACTGGCAGGAAGTAGTTGTAGAAGCTGGACAGTTCTATACTGCCCACTCCTATACAGTCACAGAAGATAATGAACAAGGGACACTGATTTAGTTTCTTTATTTTCTAATAAAGAAACTTATTCGACTGCCAGAGCAGAGAATTTGTGCAATTTCTGTTCAGCAAGATTTCTTCATTGATATGAACTGTAACTCTTATGTCTCCTATTTTTCCTTTTTCCAAATGAAAGATGTGTTTGCATTTATACGTTCTACTACTCTTCTTTAGTGATAGTAATCTCCTTGGAACATTGAACATGGGCACCCTTAAGACCAAAGAGACCAGAGAGCAGAAATTGTAAACTGTTCCCAGGATGCCTTTCCCCACTCATACTTTTAGTAATTATCTCTCTTCATTTATTTTATTTCCTTTTATTTTTGGCTAAGCACACATCTGCGCAACCCGAGACTATATTTCTCAGCCTTCTTAAAGGTAAGTGTATTCATGTGACTAAGTTCAGTAAAAGGGGATTTGAATGAAAATTATATATTCAATTTGCAGGTTATTTATCTTATATATGAAGCTTCTTGTCCTAGATTTTTTCCTGCCCACTCTGTATGGGCTGGAACATTAACATGGTGTTGAAAAACTTCTGTTTATCATGTTAATGGGTACAGATCAATCAACAAACCTAAATCCAGAACTGGAAACCACACATTAACAATGAAAATTGAATGGTATCAACCTACCAGCTTAGCTACTAATCTATGATTATTTACTAAATAAACTTTTAAAGTGTAATCTACTACTTCCCTGAACTATTATGGGGAATAATATACTCTCATTTTACTTAAGTTATTATATTTTAAGAGTATATTTGTTACAGCAGCTTAGTTTATACTTTAACCAACATAACAATACCATTATATTACCAAACTACATTTGCTTACTGCTTGTGTTCTCCCAAACCATAAACCCTTCTGTGTAAAAGCTTATTTGATTTCATATTTTTGGTTGTTCCTTAGCAGCTCTATTATGGCTACTTCCCCAAGCCTACTGTGATGGTTAATTTTATGTGTCAGCTTTACTGGTCAAATATTATTGTGGATATTTCCGTGATAGTGCCTTCTTAGCTGAAATTAACATTTAAATTGGCAAATTTTGAGTAAAGCAGAGTACCCTCCATAATGTAGGTGGGCCTCTTCCAATAAGCTGAAAGCATTAATAGATCAAAGACTGATCTCTCTTGAGCAATAAGGAATTCTTCCAGCAAACTGGCTTTAGATTGCACTTCAACTATTCCCAAAGTCTCCAGCCTTGCCAATCTACTCTACCAGATTTTGGACTCACAAAGCCTCTACAATTTTATGAGCTAATTCCTTAAAAGTTAATCTCCCATTCCCTCTCTCTCACCACACACACATGTTGGTTCTGGTTCTCTGGAGATGTCTGATAAATACATCTACCCTGCTACTTCTCAGTACTTAATGCCATTATAAAATCACCATTTTGCTATTGACAGTATATATCTCAAATTTGGATTATTTCCTTTCTGCTACAAATATTTACTGAAGAATTATTATGTATACCAGACTCTAACTTTGGAATATAAGTAAATCTCTGTCTCATAGGGCTTATGAAGGGTGGAAGAGACAGATAATATACATATATATATATGCATATACACTTAAATACATAAATACATAAAATTTTGAAAGTTTTGTAAAGAAAAAGCAAAAGAGCTCGACAACAACTGAGAGTTGGGTCACTTTAGAGTGGGTCAGGGCACAGTATCTCTTGATGATCCAAGGAGCTGAGGAGGGAGTTGGCCATGAGGACACTTTCATAAAAAAGAAGTCCAGAGTGAGGAAATAGTAGGGGCAAAGTTCTCGTGATGAGCGAATGCTTGATGTGTTTAGGAAAAGTTTGACTAAAATATAGTGAATAGAGTAGCCAGAAATTTAAGCTGGAAAGGAGTCTCTATATTTAAGATTCTAAATGCTGCCTAAAAAGGCACAAGTTATGTTAGGGATAATAAATGCCTTAAGTCTTTTTGAGACTACGTTTCCAGGGTATATGTTTTGAAAATTCTAGATATGTTTAGGAGTCACCTCAACATTTATAAGAAATAAGACCTCTTCCACATGTTGATAACTAGTCAAGAAAAATCCCTAAAAGTTTCCCCAATTTAAAGATGAGATAGGGGATCCCTGGGTGGCGCAGCGGTTTGGCGCCTGCCTTTGGCCCAGGGCGTGATCCTGGAGACCCAGGATCAAATCCCACATCGGGCTCCCGGTACATGGAGCCTGCTTCTCCCTCTGCCTATGTCTCTGCCTCTCTCTCTCTCTCTCTCTGTGACTATCATAAATAAATAAATAAAAAAAAAAAAAATAAAGATGAGATAAATGTTTCATGCTGTATTTCTATAGTTGCAGGCCACTTTTTTTTTTAATTCCTTGTAAATTTTCTAGAATTGAGGTGGACTAACCTAGTCTCAGTACCACTTAGGAACTGGGAGAAGTAGTGTGGCCTCCAACTTTTACCCTAGTCTAAGGCACTAGTCAGCTGAAGACTCACCTCTTGTGCCCAAGCCTAGAATAGTAAGGAGGTGAAACCAGTCACTAGGGGAATATAAAGGAGAAGCTTGAGGACCAAGGTTACATATCAACATGAAAATTCTTACTTTACCAATAGAGAGGGTCTGAATTGTATTTTATTAAAGTGATAGCATGTTTTCTTAGCATGTAGAGATGGCCTTGTATCAAACCTTATAATTCTGGCGTTTAGCCCTCAATTGTCCATTTACTCCTGGTTTTGATAAGCAGGACTTACTAGCAGAGGTGAAAGATGAAAAATAAAGGCTCCAACTGTAAGGAGTTTCCATTGTTATTAATTATTTTATGAGAACTTCAGAAGGGCAAGGCCTCTTTGCAAATTTTGTCCTTAAAATAAATATATCAATAACCCAGCTCTTATCATACAACAAAATTAGGATCCTCCATGTAAGCAAAAGAGAATCTCAGTGCCGACAGAAGTTAGAATAAAAAGGAAATTAATTTTTTTTCCTTTTAGAAGCCATTAGAAATGGCAGCCCTCTCATGCCAGATGCTACCTTCAAAATATAGTAATTATAGGAGGTTTTAAAAGAGACTCTACAGAGGTTAGCTTTAGTTGCGTGATGAAGTAACCCTTGGTGTGGTAGTACTTTATATCACCATCCCAGGCCCAAAGGGGAAAGGGAAGGAGGGGCTATTAGAATGCATTGGAACAGAGTCACATAGATTAAGAAACATTGAGAGTGGGATCCCTGGGTGGCGCAGTGGTTTAGTGCCTGCCTTTGCCCCAGGGCGTGATCCTGGAGACCTGAGATCGAATCCCACGTCAGGCTCCCAGTGCATGGAGCCTGCTTCTCCCTCTGCCTATGTCTCTGCCTCTCTCTCTCTCTCACTGTGTGTGCCTATCATGAATAAAAGAAAAAAAAAACATTGAGAGCAATAGTAAACCTCAGTGCAAAGACAGGAACAAAATCTTTTAGAGAAGGGGCTAGGGAAATAAGTGTTCTGACTTTACTCTTCTCACTCCTTCTAGTACCCTACAGAGATGCGCCTAGAAGCCAAACTTGACAGTAAGACAGAGAGAGTCGGAATTATGATGTAATCTGGGATAGTGAAGAGGACATAGAAGGATCAAAAATTAACCTAGCGGAAGAAATGGGAACTGTAAAACACATTTCATTTCCTTTAGCTAGACAGTAGGATCTGTCCCAAGGTGATTCCATCAAGTAAGATCTCTAAAAATGAAAGAGAAATAATTATTCCTTTTTTCCTATCATTGATAGAGAAAATATGTGAGAGATAAACCAACTGCCCCTACTTCAGTATTCCAAAGGATGGTAAACTTTCTATTAATAGATTAGTTACTATTCCTTTGGAAAGAAGAATGAGGTGAAGGTGGACAGAAATATTGGAAATATTTCTTTAAATAACCCCTCACCCCAATTTGAAGGAGAGCTTCCTGTCAATGGGCTCAAAACTTGGGAAGAGGAACATCTCTACTTATAGTGCCCACAGATGCAAGCATAAAAGTTAATAACTTTTTAAAGACAAAATTGTCCAGGCATATTTAATCATACTCATAATACCTAGATACATTTGTCACTTTTAAAGAATACTACAGTTAATATTGGAAATACATTTGCTTCCTTTCTGGAATGAGGATTCTGAGCCTGACCTTAGGCTACTCTTTATGGATCTGCAAAGTGAAGCCTTAAATGAAAAGATGAGTCTTTTCAGTTCTTTCTAAAGGTCACAAGGCTGAAGATCATAGTAAACTTTATTTTGTGAGTCCCAAAGCACCAGAAACACCCATGTAATATAAACTGAGATTTTTCTTTATTTCATCATCTAATGTTGTTCAATAAAGTCAGCATTTTCCAAATATACATGTATGTAAAATTCAAAGGAAGTATGTGTATATCTCATGAACAAAAATTAAATTAAATTTTTGAAAAACCATGCAAGTGAGATCTTGCTTTGGATGGAAAAAAAATATTTCTTTGTTTCTCTTTCACTGAAAACCCTAGCTGACAACACAATACTAAATCATATATTTCCTATTTGTTTGTAATTCACTTAGATATGGAGAACATTATGTAGCATAATATGTAATTGTATTATAGTACATGTAATTGTATATAGTACATGTATTATAGTACATAGACATGCTTTAATTTATGCCACAGCCTACAAAGGTGTTGGTACATTTACTAAATAATAAAGAAATAGTATCAAGAAAAAAAGTGTTAATCTGACAACATTATCAAAAAAACTATTAACAAAACCCAAAGTCAAATAGCAAACAAAAATATCTACAAAAAATAATATATATTTTAACATATAAAAAGAGCTTACAATCAGAATTTTTAAAAATATTCAAGCTAAAAAAAAAGAATTGAAGGTTGTTTAAGATTTATTTATTTATTTGAGCAAGAGAAAGAGAATGCACTAGCATGAACAGGAAGGGGAAAGGAATAGAGAATCTCAAGCAGACTCCAGGCTCCCATGGAGCCCAGCTTGGGGCTCAATCTCACAACTTTGAGATCAGGTAAGCCAAAATCAAGAGCTGAATGCTCAACCGGTGTCTCAAAATTGAAAAGAGTTTTTAAAAAGCCAAAACCACACATCAAATTTGTCTGCATCTCTCGATTTCCACCCTTGTCCTATTCATGATTTTTCTCTCCTATGTAGTATAAAAATAGCCTGTTAACTCTTCTTAATAGCTTCTACTCTTGCCTTTCTGGTTGATTCACTATCCACATATCATCCATAGTAATCTTAGTAACACATAAACTTGATTATGTTCCTTCCCTCAGCTTAAAGTATTTAATTACTTACCACTACCCTTAGAAATAATTGATAATTTTACCCCATGGTTGAAGAATCTTTCATTGGACTATTTCTACAAACCACTCTGATTTCTTCCCCAGTCACCCTCTGTCCTTTTAGCCAGGTTTACTCTAGTAATATCAGTCTTATATATGATCACTGAACACCCAAGCTTGTCTCCATTTTAGACTTTTTCCTTCTCTTTGGAAAATTCTTCCCTGACAATGGCTTGTGACTCACTTCCTAACTAAATTCTGGTTAAAATTGCTTAAATTCTCCAAGTTTTTCTCATCTCATGATCTTAGCATATGCTATCAAATCTTCCTTAAATTCTTATCTATTTCATTATAAATATCTGGTTTCTTATTATTTTTCTATTTTTCAATTATGCACAAACTTTATAGAGTCAATCTCTACAGACTTGGTGTCTAAAAGATATTCCCTATTTCTATCTTTAAAATAAAGGCTGTCCTGTCTTCTGCTCATAACATGATCAATGAGAAAATAAAATGTATTTTATCCCCTATAGTAGATAGAAGTATCCATGCTGTGGACAGAGTTCTTGATGCCCTCCCAAGATCTACTCCAGATGTATACACCTTGCATAATCTCTTCTCCTTGAGTATATGTGGGGTATGAAAATATGATAGAATATTGCTCCCATGATTAAATAACTAATTAGTTTATTTTGAGTTTGTCAAAAGTGAGATTGTCCTGTAAGAATCTGACCCAAGCTGATGAGTTCTTTTAAAAAGGTGAGGAAAGACATTCTCCTGATGGACTCAAATTTGAAGGAAAATGCCATGTGGTAGATAAGGGAACCCTAACTTGTCATGGTAACTGATAAAGACAATGCCAACCATAAAAATCAGAATAATATCCTTCATGACACTAACTCAAACAGCTTTAATAATATATTAAAACAACTCTAGAAACATATACAAATATAATACATCAGAAACAAATGGGATTTAATCAAGGAATTCAAGGTTAGTTCAACACTTGAAAATGAGTCCATTATTTCATCATATCAACAGACTAAAAAATGAAATCTCAATAGTCTCAGAAAAAGCATTTGCCAAAATTCAACATTCATTCATAAGAAAACCTCTATGCATACTAGGAATAGAAGAAAATTTCATTTTTCTGATAAAGGATATTAGAAACAAACTGACCAGTGATATAGTACTTAACTGCTAACAGACTGAATTCATTCTTTCTAAAATCCAGGAGGATGAGATAGCTCTCAACTCCATTAACATTGTACCAATTGTCTAGCCAAAAAAATATTAACTACAAATTTAATTTGGGAATATATATAAAACTCTTTAGTTTATCCAGTTCATTTGAGTGAGTTTGCTAGGTTGTCTTTTAAAGAATTTGTCCATTATATTAAGTCACAAAATAAAGCAAAAAACAAAAAGCACACAGATTAAATAAAATAAGACTATACATTTGCATATTCTATGACTGTCTAAATAAGCAATTCCAAAGATAAAAAAAATAGTAATACTGGTAACAATAGCTGTATTTGGTAAGGTTATAGGAAACAAGTTCAATACTAAAAGTCAGATTTCATTTCTATAAAGCAACAAGAAATGAATAGAAACAGATATTTAAATATATGTATTATATATTATATATTATAGAAAATATATACAAATGTAATTATATAGAAATAGACATATACCTATGAAACACTTGCATTAAAAAATCAGTAAGTGCTTAGGGATAAATTTATAAAATATGTGTAAGACCCATACACCAAAAACTATACAATATTTCTGGAAAATATTTAAAAGATCTAAATCAATGGAGAAATGTACTGTGACCATGGATCAGAACTATATCATTAAGTTGTTAATTCTTCCCTTTTGATCTACAGATTCAAAGCAATACTAACCAAAATCCCTGTAACATTTTTGGTTTTGCTCTTATTATTGTTACTGAAATTTAGGATATACAAAGGATTGACAGAGGCATAGATTATATTTAAATGTAGTGCTAAATTTAAAAAGGAGAAATAAAATCTTGAGAGAAATTATATGGTAGAACATAGTCAACTTTAAAGGTATTATATGATAAATAATGATTGAGAAGAAATATGTTTTATATCTAGAAATAAAAATATATCATTTACAGGGATTAATCAAATAATAGGAGTATAAATATATTCCATTTTATAAAGGTAAAAACAGAAAAAATCTATAATCAGAAAAAATTGAATTGTAAAAGAGAGAAATTAAATAAAAATGCATTACTTTCATTTATTTTTACTCATAAGATAATGAATACTATTTAAGAAATAGAGCATTACACATATGCAATTAGCTTTAGTTATGTGTTTATTGAAACAAAATAGATACCCATGTAAATGATCACAGTAAGGGAAACAAATTCAATGTAACAAAATAAGAAAAATAATCTAATAACAGAAAATGTAACTAAATTTGACTACAGAACACAAATCAAACATTTCTGTCAAATCAAAAGGAACATTTTTAGTAGAATATTGGTTACATAATTTGTAGCCATATAATGAAATATATGTAATATAGATGTAGTCATTGAAAATAAAGCAACTCTATATACTGATAACAGTCTTTAAATAGAAATTACAAAATGAAGAAAGGTGAGTGAGTTCATATTTTTTTAAATCACATACATACATAGAATATCTCTGAGAAGATGTAGAAGGAATAATTGAATATTGATTTCCTTTGAAGATAGAATTTGTAAGAGACTCTAGAGAGACACTTTTCACAGTATATGCTTTTATATATTTTAAATGTTGTGCATGCACATATTTTATTGATTCACATATAAATAACATTGTTTTTAATAAGTACTTCCTTCTTTTCTATCTCAATATCTCATTCACATCTTTCAGAAAATAAGAATTCATAATAAGAAATAAATTTGTTTTCATGTTATTTATCAGGCCTCTGAGACTGTAAGCTTTATATGAGATGGAGCCAGGTATGTTCCCCCTGCGCAGAACCTGGTCTACAAGTAGACTCTAAATATGCACATTTTGCAGCATATCAAGTTAATAAAAGATAGGCAATTGAATCAACCAACAAAAAAGGAGTCAAGCAAATTAAAAAATATATATATTTATAATAGTAAGCAATCACATACAAGTTTAAAACAAAATGAAATATAGTTTTGCCTACCTAATCTGTGAAACACTTTATAATATCTAATACTTGTAGATATATGCAAACAGGCACTTTCAAATATTGCTATGTTAGAATGAATAATGCCCATCAGAAAAATTTTCATAAAATAGAAAAATTGGATTTAACATAAAGTTTTAAACAATAAAGGACTGGCCAAAATATCAACTATAAAACTTATCAGGAAATACCATGATGAAAAAACAAATGTATAATAATCTTATGAAAATTTTTTCACATATTAGGAACCAACTTATTTATTTTTCTGAACACATTTTCCTAAAGAAAAAGCATACATACACAAACATACATACATTGCAAAAATACTGAAAATAGAGTGGGAAATATCAGAAAGGGAGACAGAACATGAGAGACTCCTAACTCTGGGAAACGAACAAGGGGTGGTAGAAAGGGAGGGGGGTAGGGGGTGGGATTGACTGGGTGACGGGCACTGAGGGGGGCACTTGATGGGATGAGCACTGGATGTCTATGTTGGCAAATTGAACACCAATAAATTTAATAAAAAATACTGAAAAAATAAATTTTAAAAAATACTGAAAATACAGGGCACCTGAGTGGCTCAGTTAGTTAAGCATATTACTCCTGATTTTGGCTCAGGTCATAATCTCAGGGTTGTAAGATCAAGCCCTACATCAGGCTCATGTTGGGCTTGGAATCTGCTTAAGATCCTCTCTCCCTATCCCTGTACCCCTCCCCCACCACTTCTCTCTTCTTTTCTTTAAAAAAAATAGTAAAAATAATTATAATGATAAAAATAATAATACTGAAAATATACAAGGCAAGAAGTTCAGATTGATTACATCTTAAGACCTGGGCTATATGCATATTTAGATATTTTCCAGATATTCTATAGGGAACATATCTAAATTTTTAAAGATGAAATTTGTAACAGAAGTAAAAAGCTTGATTCTAAAAGGGCAAAAAAGCAAAGCAAAACAAAAATAATAAAACATAATTTCTATTATGAGACCTGGTCCTTTAAAACAATGTTTCAAAGCACTTCTCTTCTATTTGAGGCAAGCAGAAGAGAACATTGCAGACAAGATATGTTGGCATTTGATGTAATTTAAAGAACATAAATTTGACTCTTGTATAGTCCTGAATTCAAATATGTCTCCACTTTTCACCAAGACCCAGTCTGGCCTCTATGTAACGGACTGTCTTTATGTGGATGAATAGTGGGGCTCCATAGCTATCTGCAAGATAAATTCCCTTTTACGTCTCTGAGTCAGTTTCCACATCTGAAGTGCTGAAGTGGTGCCAACTCCAAAAGAATTTAACAAAATAATGCTTATAAAAATGCCTAGAACACATTTATCTTAATGAATGTATATATACCGTAATGTATAAATTATAATGAACATAAACTTTCTATATGTAAATAGAGACACAGAGTGGATGCCCATAAAAATGGAGACTTATAATCGCATACTGACAAATGGAAGTGCATTCTGGAAACTACACTTTTGTAAAGAGCAGAATAGATATGCATGCAAGTAGAACATAAAAGGCCAGTGTATTTTCTATCTTACATAGGCAATTTTAAGAATAAACAGAAGGGATTTACAGAATTTGATTTATTAATAACACATATTTTATTTTTGGTTCAAAACTAGGTTTATTCTTTTAGGATGGGCAAAAATGTGTGAGAAAGAAAGAAAGAAAGCCAAGATTTAAGGAAAGACTCTGAAATAAAATATGCACACACAGACTTGAAACAATCTGGTCCTAGGGTAACAAAGTAACAGGTTTTTCTCCACACATTTCCCCACCCCCAGAGAGGCACTGAATTCCAGTATGCAAACAAAAGGGACATATTGTAGAGGTGACTCATACAGCTGGGGAGACAAAAGGCGGCACCAGCCAAAGCCAACATTTAACAACGGCCTATCATGAAAAACTTGTTTCTCTCTTTTTGAGGAAAAGTGGCATGTTTGAATAAGTGACATATTCTTTAAAGTTTCCATTTTTAAACATTAACAAATATACCTCAAAATAACAACCAACTTTCCCTTTTTTTTATAGAAACCCAGTTTCTCATAAATATCTGTCTGTGCTTTCATCTACATATGTGCTGCTATCTTTCCATAAACTCAATCACAGTGTAATTTAGTCTGTATTGGTAAATGTAGAAAGGCTCTCAGATGGCTTAGAAGAAATAGAACAAAATTAGTTTGGATTTTTTTCCAAGTGGATTGTCACAATCTGTGCATGTTATTTCCCTTATCGTTACATTTATGCAACATTCAGATTCCCTTTCCTCCTTTATCCATCTCCTATTTAACATAAACAGGGGAAAAATTAAGTGAATATAATCACCTCTCAATCCTTTATAAACTTTATAAAATAGCTAAGAGAGTATAATGCTTGAATGGTTGTTACTGGTTTGAATTTGGCATGTGACATCAAAGCAATGTATCTTCTGCTATGCC
The DNA here is from genome assembly GCF_053574225.1 of Canis aureus. Lineage (NCBI taxonomy): Eukaryota > Metazoa > Chordata > Mammalia > Carnivora > Canidae > Canis > Canis aureus. Next base: position 30,503,601 of record NC_135635.1, read on the forward strand.
CAGGAAAATCTTAATCAGAGTTCCAAGCACAAATAAGCAGGGAAATTTTTTTCTGGCTATGCTGTGCTATAAAATTCCTGAATCTGGTCTCTGTCATGATCATCCTTCAAAGGAACCTCCATTTTAACACAGCTGTCAACAGACTCCAAAAATAGGTATTAAAAGAGCTTGATTATAGAAATGTGTTTCATCTCATTTCCAAGAAAGTTTATATTTGACATAATACTTATTTATTGTATTAAAAATGATTATTTTCTGTTAAACACCCCCATATACATGAACAACTGAGATATATGTGAATGTCAAAATCATAATCAAATCATTTCTTTCAAGTAGCTCCAAGATAATCTCCAAATTTCAAGGCTCCTTCAACTTCTCCTATTAAATGTTATTCTAATAAAAGGATGAGAACTAAGAGTCAAGCATCTTTTTCCCAACCAGTGACAATGTTATCAGAACTATCTGAAACAATCAGATTTAAAAGATGTTTCTAATTCTTGATTTCTTATTGTGTGCATCCTAAACCCTTTATTCACATTTTTATGATGAACACTTCCAAGCTGAATGTCAATTACCCATTTATACTTTATTTTCTCTTACTAGCACTCCCTATGGAGCATGGTTCTTGTGTGCTTCCCCTCTGTACCTAAGTTTAAAATACAGTGCTGAAATATTCCCATAATTCAATCAATTATCTATTGTATGGTAATCTGGTTTAAAGTTCACAGTCACAATTCTGATGCACAGAAAATTGTTTTCACCATACTGAATTTAATTCTATTAAAGTATCTCCATTTCTGCTAGGAAGTTGATAAATAACACCACCATTTCAGATTTAAGATACCTTAGTAACTTCCAGATTAATATGGTTTCCTTGGGGAAAATACTCAGCCTTTCTGGATTTCTATACATATCCCCCCCCCCCCTTTTTTTTCATACTCCCTTTTCTTCATCTTTCATTAGAGTTTAGGAGTGGCTTGCATAATGGCTGGGCATTGGAAGAGACAGGTGGAAAAAAATACGCAGAGTCTATAATGTTCCATGAGGTTCTATATTATTCAGGTCCCTTAGAGTATTTTTATAGGCTCCACAGGGTCAAAGCTAACTCACCAGTACCCCATGCATGTTCCAGAGTATAAGAAAGGAGGATGAGAGGAAGTAAAAGGTATGAATTTCCCTATTTAAAGATATGACCTGGCATATGCCTCAGAACCTTAGCCCTGTAGCAACCCCAAACTTCCTCCTTGGTAATTTGAATAATGATGGTTGAGCTGTCCATGGGGCTGTGGGACCAGCTCTGGCCAGGCTCTGGCCCCAGCACCAGGCCTCCTTGCCCTCCTCCAGCCTCAGGCTAGAATTGGGGCAGGGAGAAGGGGAGGGATCCCCACAAACTTTGGAGGGGATGAGAATGAGGTTCTAAGGGGGATTAGGAAGAGGAAGAGGGTAGGAGGGGTTGTGCATGCATACACACATACACACACACAGAAGTTGTACCTAGAAGTGTGTACACATTATTCTGCTTATATGTAATTGATTGAAACTTAGTTTCATGGATTATACTAACAGAAGAGGTAGAGCACATACATTAATAACTACATTATAAGGAGGAAATAATTTTCATAAAATGTGTAAAAATAACATCTAAAATAGTTGAGCAGGAAGGATTAATTCATCTTGAGGAATTAAGTAAAGCATTTGAGAGCATGTCTCCTATAAAATGAACTGAATGTATTACATTTGATTGACTTACTGAACTAATATTTAGTGAACCGAATCCATGTAAATAATGAGAAGTTAGCTAATATGAAGCAAAACAATTATTGTATTTTCCTTAAGTGAGCTATCAATTATTAATTTCGATATAATTTTTTTTCTTGACCAAAGTGGATATATGAAGGTGAAATCTGGAATATTTTGAGATTTTTTTTTTTAAGAGTTCAGAGTTTCCATGGATCATAAGTCATATTCAATGTCATGAATCAGGGTGACAGCAAAAAAGATCTTTTAGTCCAGGTTCTTCTTTTTATCAGTAAATGGAAAACATACATAGACACTCTGTAGCAGACCCAAATTTTTGCTTCCTTGTCCAAAAGTGCAAGAAAATTTAGGAAAATAATTATCTTGAAAAGGAGATATTCCTAGAACTAACCTAAATTGAAAATAGCTAGCTTGACTCCATATGATGGAGCATGTTGCCATTCTAACAAAATCAAGGTGTGTATCATAAATAGAGGAAGAGTATTTTTGGTGTAAGCAAATATCAAGTTCTGTCACAGCTATGTAAGCATCCAAATTGTGGCCTTACATGGCTTAATTCTTGTGCAACATAAAGGTTGTTCTCATTGTCCACTGCCTCCTCAGGTGACTCACTTCATAAATAATTTCACCTCTTTCTTTAATAAACAATATTCCTTTTTTACTTCCTCTTCACTGTTGGAATTATAAACAATCTTGTATCTACCATAACATAAATAAATATATATCCCCTAATTTTGATAATTGATTCTTGGTACCTGGAACTCCTCTCCTTCCCTTTATGAACAAGTATTTCTAGAGTACAATTCTTACTCATTGTCTCTGGTCATTTACTCCCCTTTCACTTTCTAACTCATATCAATCTGACCTCTGCTGCCACAACTACAACCATGTTAAAGTCAACAATGGCCAATGATTTTCATATTTCCAATGCTATAGCCAATTTTCTGTCTTTATAAAACCTAAGCTCTCTACAGCTCTTAAATATGTTTTCTATCACTAGAGTTACAATTTCCTATGGCTTCTGAGAAACTACTCCTCACTGGGTGTTCTCATGCCTTTCTGGACAAATCTTGTTCATTTTAATGATTTATGTATTTTATTTGTGTACCTAATCTATTGATGCAGAATACCAATATGATAAAAATTCTCTGCATTAAGGAATGTATAAAAATTCAAAGAAATGCCATATATCATGAAATGACTTTGTTGAATCATTAAATTACCCCATCAATGGTTGTAAATTTTAGATAAATCATGAGAATCCTCTGGAAACAAAGAACTTATTCTTATTTTTCAGTTCTCCATTCACTTGATAAATATTTATCAGCTGTCCACTATAAACCAGAAAGTCTTCAAAGCATTGCCTATACAGAAGTGAACAGACAACAAAAGGATGAAGATATAAAAGAAGGAAAATCAATCATAGTAAAAACCAGGATAGGAAAAAAAATAGTTAAAACCATAAAAGAGCAAAGTGAACAACTTACTCCCTGAAATTGAGAACATAGCAGACATGTGTTTAATATATATACTACAATTGGAAAAACATAAAAAAGATTAGGCTATCTTCTTGTCACAGATGGCATGCAAATTTGTAAATATTTCTATATAATTTTTAGAATTAATACCTAAACCTGAGAAAGATACTCTTAAAAAGAAATCTCAGGCCAATGTCACTCAGGAATATTGATGAAATAGTCTTCAATAGTGTATCATCAAACATAATTCAATACCTAAACCTAAATATACCTAAAATATTTTAATATAAATAGTTTAGGAATGCAAGGATGGTTTACTATCAGATATTCTATTAATACCACCACATAATTTGTCTAAGAAGGAAACACATCAAAATGTCTCTGGAGATCATGAGAATGCCTGACAGAATTTCAAAACCTATAGCTGCTAAATATCACTGAGTAAAATAGAAATTGTGTAGACAGTGAAATACCACAGATACCCACCAGAATGGCTAAAGTGAAAAAGTGGGAAATGCCAAATTTTGTTAAATATAGGGAGTAATCAGAATTTTCCTACACTGTTAGAAAGAGTATAAATTAGTACAACATTATATGGAAAACAGTATAGCAGTATCTGCTAAAGGTGAATATTTGTATGACCATCAATTTTACTCTCAGGTATATTACTGATCAAGATGATCTTAACATTTCCTTCAACCTTTAACCAAGTGTTACACAGACTTCTCTTTTATTTTTGTACCTGATCTTCCTTTCCTAGAACACTAACTTTAGAAAACATGTTATGGTAAATTCTCTCTCTGTCTTTTTGAACTGTAAACTTTTAATCTCCTTGCCAGGCTTGTAACCCAGGTCTTAAGGACCTGGATGCTATCTATCCCTTTGAAATGTAACCGAGAAGATAGCACCCCTATCTCCCAGTCTCTGCCGGTGGGTAGAAGCCTAGCTCAATGGGTGCTTAGCTCCAAGCTGTAAGACTAGCTCCCATCATCAACATTGATAATTGGGTATGGCCAATTAGCAAACACAATGGCCTATCATCCCCCTATCCTGGCTTTTAATAACTCTTCTTACCATTGCTGGCATGGACTTGAGCTTAGACTGTTTCTGGTCTCTATTGCAATAGCCTAGAATAAAGTCTCTCTTTTTCTCTTTTTCTTTTCTCTCTTTTCTTTTCTTTGCAAGTTGGATCCACATCTAACATGAAGTGCAATGTGGACTTGAACTCACAACCCTAAAATAAAGATGTGAGCTGCAATCAAGGGACAGATGCTTCACTGACTGAGCCACCCAGGTACACTTTGAATAAAGTCTTTCTTACATTCCTTTGTCAGTCAATTTTTGCTTTGGTGTTTTCATCAGAAATGCAAATATATGTACAAAAAAAGAGCACTAGGATGTTCACAACAGCATTATTCAAAATAACCCCAAACAGAAAACTAGCCAACTGTTCATCAACAATTGAATGAATGCTTTATATAAGCATGATATATTCACACTATAATTCTATTGAACAATGAGAAAGAAAGCACTACAAATGCAGGCAAACTCTGGATCAGTTTTTAAAAACATAATACCAATTAAAAAAAGACACACTGTTTGGTTCAATACATATAAATTACAATAATGGTGAAGCTTATCTATGCTTTTAGAAATAGGGTGCTGATTATCTTTGGTGGGGACAGTGACAGGGAGAGTTATTCAAGAGTTTTCTGGCTACAGTCAAGCAGTAAGTATTCTGGTCAACATCAAGAAGTGCTGGTCATACTCTGTCTCTTGATCAAGGTGCTGGGTACATGAGTGTGTTTAGATTGTCAAAATTCAGCACATTGTACTGTTGTGAAACATGCACATTTTAAAATGTATATAATACTTAATGTTTTTAAAAGTCACCCAAGAATCTTATTAAACTTGCAGATTTCAGTGCTACAACTCTAGAGATTCTGACTTAGAAAATCTAATATGAGGCTAGGATATGTATATTTTGACAAGTAAGTGGTTTAGAACCTTAAATAGTGCCTCAAAAAGTCCTGGCACTATTGTCAGTAAATATACTGCCTTCAGTTACTTTTGCTCTCTAGATGTAGCTTGGTATAATGCCAGAGCATCCTCTGCTGCACCAGAAAAAAAAAAACAAACAAAAAAAACAAAAAAACAAAAAAAAAAAAACTATTTTGAGCTATGAACCAAGGATTGGTTTAAGATATATATTTTATGTATTGCATCTAGCCTTGCTATTTGTCAGATTTTATAGAAACCTCCATTCTCTTATTTCTGTATGTTCTAGGCAGCCTTCTGCAGAGGTGAGGAGTTGTCTTTGTCTCTATAGCTTATATTCTGGTAAATTCTACCTTGAGCCATTTAATAAGATATAGTTCTTCATGTTTCATGCACATGGTCCAATGGTCCAAAGCTCAACCCTTATACTCAGAAAGCCATTGTGGGATCTTTAACATATTTCAACTTGTCTTACTCTATATTTTCTCACCTATCAAATGGAAATTTTAATAATAAATCATTTTGGCAGTCAAATGAGATGCAAATGAAAGTGTAAACTATAAAGAAATATGCAAATGCCAATCAGTTCTGCATTATAAAAGATAAACCAAAGACAATGTCATAAGAAAGAGAAGGGATTGTCCAGCAGCTACTCACATTGTCAATTGTATCAGCCACATTCTCTGCACCTATATCTAAAAAGATGGTGACTTCAGTAGCAAGTAGTTAATCCAGCAAATTTGGCCACTCCAAATCTAAGCTCTTCAAACCCACAGGGCTAAACACACTGTTTCACAACTTTCATTCTAATTCACCGCAAAAACTCTGAAGCTTCCTCAACTCCCCTGCATTTCTACTGTTTTTTTCTCTTCTCTTACTTTCATTAGATGACTTCTCCCCTCATATCCTATTAGAAAACACAAAGACTTGGTTGGGAAATCTTACAATCTACCACCATTAGGTTTACCAATATGGTTCCTAGCACAATATTTTCTATGCAAGAAAGGTAGCTCTCAAATACAGTCCCTCATTTTTTAGTATGTCAATGCTGTGACAGTTAAACACGTTAAATGAATTTTTTTCCTCCCTTTCATAGTCAAATTTCTTCACAGATTCAATACTCAATATTTCCACTTCTTAATACCCTATTCATTCTTCAACCCAGTACAAACTGACCTCTTTTACTATACAACCAATAAGTGCTCTTTAAAACAAATGGAAGGGATGCCTGGGAGGCTCAGCAGTTGAGCATCTGTCTTTGGCTCAGGGCATGATCCTGGGGTCCAGGATTGAGTCCCATATCAGGCTCCTTGCGGGGAGCCTGCTTCTCCTTCTGTCTATGTCTCTGCCTCTCTCTCTCTCTCTCTCTCTCTCTCTCTCTGTGTCTCATGAATAAATAAATAAAATCTTTAAAAAAATGGAAAATTTCATTCCTTATTTGCCTTGATCTCACAGTGGCTTCTGTTTTTCTTTTTATTTTTTTTTCCATTTACCTTCCTTTTTTTTTTCTTGTTTCAAAAATAATTTAGAGGTGAAATTCAAAAAACATAAAATTAACCAATTTAAAATGAGCAATTCAGTGGCAGTTGTTCATTCACAGTGTTGTACAGCTACTAGCTCTATTTAGCTCCAAAACATTTCTATCAGTCCAAACAAAATCTTTTACCCATTCAACAGTTTCTCCCCATCTCTACCCTAGTAACCACCAGTTTGCATTCTGTATTTATAGATTTGTTTATTCTGGATATTTTATATGTCAAATGGAATCATATAATATGTACTACGTTGGCTTCTTATACTTGGCATGCTTTGGAGGTTTCATCTACATTGTAGCTTCAGTGTTTATTATGCTTGAATAATATTCCATTGTATGTAAATACTACAATTTTCTTATCCATTTATATACCTTTCTTCTTGAAATACACCTTTATTATGGTTTCTAGCATACTACACTATATTTTCCTCTTACTCTTTGCAGGCCCAACACTTAGCATAACATCTTAGAGGTTCATGTATAACTGTAGTTTACAACAATACTTGATTCCTTTTTATCAATTAATAATATATTCCCTTATATGCATATGCCACACACACATATATATTTATATAATATAGTATATAGTATATATTTGTGTGTATTTATATAATTCATATTAATAAATAATATATTTATATATAATATGTATAAATTATAAGTATATTAAATATATACATATCATGCCCCCACCACCACCAATTGTAAGACCTGCATCTCTATCCTAGGTATTTCTTTTGAGCTCCAGACCTATATATCATATGGGCATATTAGATATTGCCACTTGATAATCACACACATAGATATACTTGTCATAATTATACCTGAAACACAACATGATAAAACTATACTTTCCAAAAGACCATGCTTCTTTCTATTCTACATCTCCTTGCTTATTAAATGGCACTGCCATTCACCCTGGTAGCTAACTTAAAAATCTAGGTATTGTTCTTATTTTCTGCCCTCCCTTCCTCTGTCACATTCAACCACCAACTTTTTTTTTTCTTTTTCTTTTTTTTTTTTTTAGTTTATCTTTTTAATGGTTCTTGAATCCAATCACTTCACTCCAATCCCATCAGCATTAACCTTGTCCAAGCCACCATCTTGGCTTCTGTGGATTGAAATGAACTCTTTTTCAGGTGATGCTGAGGCCTCCAGGCACAGTCTGTTTTCCACATTGCATCTAGAGTAATCTTTCTAAAACAAGTTTTGTTGTCAATTCTATAATAAAGAAATCTCTTCAAATGATTCACACTGCCCTAAGGATAAAAAACACATTCCTTTAAAAATGCATAGATCCTTTAAGTATTGATTCTGCTTACTTGTGGCCACCTTTCCCAACACTCTACATCCCATGCATAATAGATTAATTTTAGTTCTTGATCAGAGCCACACATCCCCTTTATTTAAAGATGTTTAGGATGAGCACTGGGTGTTACTCTGTATGTTGGCAAATTGAACTCCAATAAAAAATAAATTTATTATTAAAAAAAATAAAGATGTTTAAACAAGCTGTTTTCTCTGTCTAGAACACCCTCTTCACACAAATAACCATTACTTTCATCTTACCAATTCTTACTCATTTCTAAAAGGTCAAGCCTTTCCTTTTTTTGCCTTCAAGAGAGATTTTATTCTGATCCTGTTTTAGTTGCCCTACAATCCGAATGACTGTTTTATGTACTGTGTTAGCTATTCTGCCTTGTCTCAGCCTCATGGTTCTCTACTTTCTGTTTGGTAGAGACCATGTCTTTTTGCATCTTTTTTTGATAATAATAAAGCAGAGTTTTCTAAAACTTTCATTATTTCTGAATGAAACATTTTTCAGATTATGTACTTCTTCTATCCTTCCCTTTTTGTGGGTAGGTTGACATATCCTTCAAGACTATGGTTGTATCTCAATAAAGCAAATTTCCTGTACTTCCACCAACCGTCCTCCTCTTCATACCTCATGGTCAGTTTATGTGGAAAGACAACACACTCAACATGCAAGGTACCCTTGCACAAGTTTGAGCTTTGGAAATTTAAAGTTGAGGATTGTGATAAAAAGGGAAAATCATGGAACAGTCTATTATCTACACTAATGGACTATTCAGTCTATTAACTAATCAAAATTTTTTTAAAAAAGCAGTTGAGAAAAAATAAAAAAAAAAAGCAGTTGAGTACAAATAGTAAATATACTTCATTACTAAAAGTCTCTAAACATGATTTGTACAAAGATAATACAAACTTTTTTCTACTTATGATTTTGAGTGTTTTAAATATGGATTTGTAAAAGGTAGTCAATTAAAAAATGCAAAGAAAGCAAAAGTTTTCCTGAAGATTTTGGAAAAAATCCCCCAAGGAAACAAAGTACTGGCCATGAAAAAATAAATCAAAAGCTCACAACAAGTATTAGTGTCAGGGTGAAAAACTGAATAGAATCAGAAATGAACACTTGGATTTCACTGTTCGGTCTAAGTGAAATAATAAAACAAGCAGCGTGACTGATGAAAAAGAAACTAGACTATCCCACAAGTGATCCGCATTTCAGAATCACCCACATGTGACTTTTAAAAAGTACAGTGTTTTCAGTATTGTGAAACAAACTGAACAGTGCTGCTTTATCTTTTTAAAGTCCACAAAAGACACATTAGCATATTCTATAATTTAACATTTAAAAATCTCCTTATATCGTGTAAGTTTCATATGAAATGAATCCTAATAGGGATGCACCAAAATATGGTGGAAAGAATCTTGTATTAATGTTCAAAGACCAAAATTCTAGCCTAAGACTTATGACCGACTATATAATCATGAACAAAGCAGCTAACCTCTTTCTCTGTGCTATATTTTCCTCTCCTATAAAATAATGAGTGGTTGGGACTAAATGGTCTCCAAGATCACTTTCAGCTCAAATTCTAGCATGGAATAAAATTGAAAAGCAAATGTACTTTTCACTAAAATAATTACTTGCTACTAAGTATAATTGCTTCCTTTTGGTAAAGGACATGCTCATTATACTCATTTTTATGTGCATAGCACTGTTTTCTATTTACACAGTGTGCTACTAAAGCCATGTGATGTTTTTTGAATAAGCATAAAAGCACTTACTCTTCCAAATGAGTCTAGTCCCATCTTCGATGGCTAAGTCCTGAGTTGCAGACTTCTACTGATGCTGAGATTTATCAGTTTGAAACTCTTAAAATTATCTACCAAATTAAAAATACATACATTTGAATTCACTTAATATTTCATGTATTTATTCACTTATCAAAGATATCCTCTCTACAGGTAAATCTTAATCTTTTGACTGTGTTTTTGATTTTTCTTTTCTAGTAGCAATGAGAAATATTTCACAGCGAGGATTGGCATGAAGATAGATAAAGTTGGATAATATAGCATTTGGTTTCTAAAGTGTGTGATTTAATTATAACATACAAAGATGAATTTTCTTGTGTGGCTAGTAAAATAGTAATTTTAAAAAATGTCTCAAAAGAATGATTCTAAATATGATTTGAAAAATAGTAGCATATTTAGAATAAATGTATGAATTCCCAGGGAGAATGCTTTGAAGTTTAACATTTCACTGGTTATGTAGGTTTTACTATTGTTTGTTTGAAAAATCAATTTCATTACTCAATAAACAGACATATGTATAATAAAGATACAAATAAAGCTTGTGTTCGAAAGAGTCTATTTATACATACATACATATACATACTTTGCTAATTTTGGAATTCCAGTTTCTTTCATCATTTTTATCTTAAACAACCTTCATCTCTAATTTCAAGAATAAATAAATAAATGACTAAAGAGAAATGTGGAAATTTCCTTAAAACAGCTATCTTTAAGCATTGTGTAAGAGTAGATACTTTGTGGAAACTTATTCCCAGGGCCTGAATACTAGGCCTTCACCTCTTGTCAATACCATGACAAGCTCTTCACCACACTAAATTATACTTTTCTTGAAAGCAAAGCCACATTTGGAAAGAAGCAGATGTATTTTTTTCACTTCATAAATCTTTTGGCACAGAACATTGAGAAAATATATTTTATTAAGTCATAATCTGTGTTTCTTAGAGACAACTACTATTTTTCCTTATAGATCATAAATGACTTTCATCCTACAATTTCTAAAACCCATGCACATTTTCTTGTTAAAACAAAGACAACACAGATTACTATTGTTAAAATCTATAGATTGCCCATGTGAAAAAAGTTATTTTTTTAATTTTTGAGAAATGCAAGAGAGGAGGCACCTGTGTAGCTCAATTGGTTAAGTGTCTGCCTTTAGCTCAGGTCATGATCTCAGGGTCCTGGGATGGAGCCCCACATTGAGCTCCCTGCTCAGCAAAGAGTCTGCTACTCCTTCTGTCCCTTCTCTCCCTGCTCATGCATACACACACACTCTCTCTCTCTTTCTCATTCTCTGTCTGAAATAAATAAAATCTTTTTTAAAAAGGAAAAAATATGTAGAAAATAAAAAATACAGCTGTTACTTCCTTCCATTCTCAAATTTTAGTCTCTTATACTGTCATTATTCTTTACATTCTTTTATCCTTTATTCATTAATCTAGACATATTTTACACTGTACATTCTACAATATTTTTTACTTTTCCATACTCAACACAAATCCTCTTAAACAGATTTTTTTTAGCATTATTGTTTTACATGATTTGTTAACACATTCCACTTGAAATCTAGTCAAGAGAAAGAAACTGACAGATTTTTTTTATTTGGGTTTTGCTTTTATATTATTGTCAACGCTAAGTCAACATCCTGTTATGATCAACCATAGATATGTGCTCACTTTCTGGAGTAAAATTTTAAAATAGCTATAAAAAAGTTGGGATTACTATGTTTCATAATTTTATTTAATTCAAATTGTCACTTTACACTAAATGTGGCAAAGTACTAAAGACCTCTTTATCCGTGAAAGAATAAGTAAGTAGGAGGAACTTTTCCTGTGTCTCATAAAATCAGCAGTATTACTTGAATCCCCATGCCAATACATGAAAAGAAGACTTGGGATCCCAGAATCTATCTTTCCACACTTGCTTCAGCCCCATATTATTCACCCTACCAGCATGATAGAGTGAGAGCTTTTCCCATTATCTAGCTAAAGTCTTCCCTAGTCATCTGAGACCAAATGCAATGATGCCACTTAGGCTCCCACATTACCTTCTAATAATCTTCACTATACTATTCAACAAGTGTGGTAATTTCTCATTTCCATGTGTGAGCAAGGACCATGTCTTGGTCACTGTTGAATTTCCAATTCATTCTATAGTTTTTGGTACACACTTGATAATAAATACTCTATTTAATCAATTCTCACTAAAAAGTGTTTGCCAACCAATTTTACCCTAAGAGTAGTATGTAATCATCTGTAGCTTTCCAACTTATGTTGATCAGTTTCTCTGACTTATGAAGTCAGTTTCTCTGCCAACATATCAGGAATCAATAACATTGAAAGTGAATTCCAGAATTTCAACCTTTTTCATGACCCTATACTCTTCAATGACTGCTCCTTTATATTCACTCAACTCATGTTATACCAAAATATAAGCTTCTTGGCCTTGATATGGGGCTCTTATTCTTGCATACTGACCTTGGCTTTTCTTACCTTGGTTTTGCCAACTGCCATTTAGACTTGCCCACTTTGAAGTATCCTCAGAAACAACACACATATATATTACTGCTGTTGGTCCAGAACTTGGCTTTGGTTGAGTTTTTCTCAGCCTTTGTGGACAGGAATTTTACAATATAAACATTTGATAAGGTTTTATGTCCATGACATGACATGACAGCAGTGCTCTTCTAATGTGATTTTCTATTTCTGCACTACACTAAACTTTCCTCTCATCATACCTCCCCAATAATATAAAGATTAAACAGTATGTTGAAGCTAAATATTTTAGTTTTGTTTAATTATTAGTTTTAACAAACAACATTTTATTATTATGGATAAGTGTTGTAAACATATAAGATACGTAATTGTTTTTATTTTCTTATAAAATGAAATGTCATCTACAAATTTTCAGTTTTCTTGTGGCAACCCATGTCTTTGTTTCCCCATATCTACCATTAAAATGAAAGTCATAATACTAGGTAACTGTGAATGAGTCACAGTAGGCTCCTCTCACCACTCTTCTCCAACTTAGTCCCTTGGAGAAAGAATGAAAAAATTCCCAAATATTTTCCACTTAGTTCATAGCATTATATATTAATAAATATTAATTCCATTATTTTAATTTGTCTTTGCTCTATCCCATTATTTCTGCAATAGTATCAAATAGGAAAGCATCTGAGTTCACGTTAAACCCAAGAGAATTAGGAGGATGTTAAGCATAAGCATACGAAAGTCATTGTCATCTGATAAAAATACGTGTAATATATTTACTCTATAATTTAGGGAGATCTCACATATATATGATAAATCATGCTCATTCATATATGTACAGACATATAAATTATATATATGTATATATATGTGTGTATATGTATATGTATATATATAAGTATATATACACGATTTGCACATTCTATTTTTTTTTTTACTAGACATACAGTTTGTTAAAAAAGAAGCTTTAAGTATTATTCTAACTCACATAATTCTGAAGAAAAGCATTCTGGACTAATATTTCTACATATTTTTCCATAAAAATAGCCACGCTTGACAGCAAAAATGAATATTGAATGGATATAAGGAAAAGAGAAGAGAAGGAAGTGTTCAGCAAAAGACACACACACACACAAAGGTAGAATATCAAGGATTACCTAAATTTAATTAAACTAGAATCTTTCTGTGAAGTTTCTCAAACCTAAATTATTAAAAAATATTAAAGACAGAGTGATCTGTGACCAAAATATGTTTTAAAATTTCTTTCAACTGATAATGTATTTAAGTAGCATAACTGGACATTTTACATGGACTAGTGTGTTTGATCTAAAGGAAAGTGATTTGTAGGGATTAAGAAGGCTCTGGACTTACATTTAAGTATGACTTTTATTGAGGTACAGACATATATGAGCATGATTTGCAAACACTGGCACAGTCTGGTAGAAGACTATTTGCAGAGAAAGCTGAATAACAGTCTAGTCTCTCAGGAAAGAATATGCCCTTAAAAAGAAAGAATCATCCTGCTTAATTTGAACAGGTAGACAAGAAAGCTTTAGCTGCTGCAAAGAATAGGAACTCTTAAAAAATGGAGTTGTTATTACTAGAATCTGTTCTCAGTTCCTAGGTAATTCCTTGGTTCTAGGTTGGAGTATAGCATAATTAAAACATAATTTTGGTATCCTGCAGTGTTAGATATGCTTCCAATAGCAAATTGTTGTATTTCTGGTGAGGACTGTGGTCTGGTAGGAGTGCAGTGGTCATCATCAGGCACTATAGTAGGGATACCATAGAAGTAGATGCATATCTGAGCATATAGAAGATTCTCTCTGATACTCCAAGAAATACTTAAGGGAAAACACATGATTTACATAAAGAGAGAGAATTTGAGCCAGGCTAAACTTAATACAGGTATGATATTTTCTAAAATGTGAAAAGGTTTAAGTCTACCAAGCTACCAGATTTCTAGGCCCATTAGTTCCTTAATATAACACTGATTTTAAAATATTATTGCAGTGGCATCAGCGAGATGGCAGAATAAAAGTTTTCGGCCATTATTGGAACCCACAGGAACATTGACTTTTGACAACCATTCAGGGACAAGAGCAACATTGTGGGAGTTCAAGAGTATAGCAGAGAAGTACCAGCACACCATGGGAATAAAATTTTTGAGAATAGATACATCAAAAAAGAACAGTATCATGCCTCCCCAAAACACAGTTCATTGTCAAGATGGAACCTCCTCAGCCCACAATTTCTCCCACAGGGAAGATAATGTAGTGAGTGAGTGCCCAGTTTTCCCTGCTATCTGGGACACAGCCCAAGAAGCTCATTTTTTTTCTCACTTATCCAGAATCCCCAGGGAGTTTGACACCCAGACTACTGAGGACTAGCACAGCTAAGTGTTTTGAAGAGGCTGAGAGTGAGATGGAGAGGTTGAAACTTATATAACAGGGCTTAGAACTCAATAACTGGCCACTAATTCTATGGACTTTGTAAGAAGGCCTTCCAACAAAACCATTTGGAACACCTTATCTACAGACTCTTCTAACTGATTCATGAGCATTCCCAATGCTCTGAATATCTCACTCCCACTTTGGCCAATTTCCCATGCACACCCTCAGGGATGTCAAGTGCCAGTATTTGCATATGGCTTGCAAGTACATGCAGACAGCCAGTTTGAGTCTTCAGGATTAAGAGAAGTCACACAAACTAGAACCTTTAAGGGTATTACCCTAGAGAAAATAAGCAAGGGGCTCTCACCATCTAGCTAGACTTCATAAGCTTGAAAGAAGGCATATTATCATAAGAATCCCTCCCTTGGGCTCCTGGGTGGCTCAGTCGGTTAACAGTCTGATTTTGGCTCAGGTCATGATCTCAAGGTCCTAGAACTGACCCCCACATTGGGCTCTACACTCAGCAGGGTGCGTGCTTGTCCTTCTCCCTCTGCCCCTCCCCTGCTCTCCCTCTCTCTCTCTTTGTCTCTCTCTCAAATAAATAAGCAAATCTTTTTAAAAAATCCTCCCTTAAGGGAACAAGAGGTGTGGAGTCAGTGCATCTCTGAATATGACCTTGGAGAGTCTCTAATCCTTAGCCAGGATTATGAATGTGGAAAAAATGTCTCTCTTGAAGCCACTCAGTAAAAATTGGAGGAGGTGTTTTCTTCTTCAAAGGAAAAGATAGAAAAGCAAGACTTCAAGGAAAATAATTTAAAAAAAAATCCCTTGACACGTCCAAAGGAACACAATAATTTTCTAGTAACTGACTCCCCAAAAATATAGAACTATGACTTGACCTGATGAAAGATTTAAAATAATTGTTTTCAGAAAGCTTAGGGAGAGACATCTGGGTGGCACAGTCAGCTAAGCATCCAACTCTTGGTTTCAGCTCAGTTCATGAACTGAGGTCATGACTCAGGTCATGAGATCGAAACACACATCAGGCTCCATGCTCGGCAGAGAGTCTGCTTAAGATTCTATTCTCTCCCTCTGCCCCTCATTTCTCTCTCTCTTTCTCTCTCTCTCTTCTTTCCTCCCTCTCTCCGTCAGATAAATAAATCTTAAAAAAAAAAAAAAAAGTTCAGTGAAACTCAAGAGAATATAGGCAAAACCAGGAACTAAACAGTGAAATACAAGAGAACTCAACAGAATCAGGAAAATGGTATGTGGAAAAAAAAAATTCAACAAAGCTAGTAATTTAAAAACATTCCAGTGCTGAAGTATACAATGAATGAATGAACAATACAATACAGCACATTGAGATCAGACTCAATCAAGCAGAAGAAAAAATATGTGAACATAAATACAGGTCATTTGAAATTATGTGGTCAGATGAGAAAAAAAAAGAATTAAAAGTAATGAAAAATCTAAAGGCATATCAACAAGAGAATGAATATAAACAATGCGGAAGTCCTAGAAAAAGGAGATACAAAGAGGAAGAGCTTATTTAAAGAAATAATAGCTGAAAACTCCCAAATCTTAAAGAGAAATGTGGCTATCCATTCATATGAAGCTTGAAAGTTCCCAAAGAGGTATAACCCAAAGAAGACTTCAATAGGGCACATTACAATCAAACTGTCAACAAATTAAAGACAAAGAGAATACTGTGAAAGCAGTAAGAGGAAAAACACTTTATATATACAAAGCGAGCCTCTTTGAGTCTGTCAGCAGATTTCTAAGCAGAAACTTTGCAAAACCATAAGAGCTGGTAAAAGAATAAAACTAACAACCAAGAATGCTGTATCTGCTAAAGCATCCTTCAGAAATGAAAGAGACATACAGACTTTCTGAGACAAACAGAAGCTAAGGGATTTCATTACCACTATAACTCTTAAGGAAAAATAAAAAGGCTAAAAAGAGTTCTTCAGACTAAAATAAAAGTATGCTAGTTAGCAACATAAAAATATAAGAGAATATAAAACTTATTAGTAAAGGCAAGCATGTAGTCAAATTCAGAGTACTCTAATACTGTAATCGTGGTACAAATCACTTTTAACTCTAATATAAAGGTTAAAAGGCAAAAGAATTAAAAATAACTATAGTCTAATATTTTGTAAATGGACCAACAATATAAAAAGATGTAAAGTGTGACATCAAAAACAAAATGTGGAAAAGTGTAGAGTTTTTATATGTAGGTTGTTATCAACTATAAATAGTTGCTATATTTATGTAAGTATAAAATATACTTTGTGGTAACCAAAAAGAAAAACCTACAGTGAACACACAAAAGAGAAAAAAAAATCAAAGCATTCACTATAAAAAAATCATAAAATCACAAAGGAACACAGCAAGAGGAAGAGAAAAACAAAAATACAAAAGAGCCAGAAAACAATTAAGAAAATGCCAATATTTAGTCCTTACATATAATTAACTATAAATGGATTACATTTTATAATCAATAGACACAGAATGCATAAATGTATGAAAACAAAATCCAAGTGTAAGTTGCCTGCAAGACACTCACTTCAGCTTTCAAGACACACAAATAAATGTGAAGAATTTATAAAGATATTACATGTAAACGGGTACTTAGAGCAAGAGTAGCTATATTTTTATTCAACTGTGGACTATCATCCAGATAGAAAATCAAAAATGCAAATTGTATTTGACTGCACTTTATACCAGGTGGACTTATCAGACATATACAGAACATTACAACCAATACCAGTGGAATACATTTTCTCAAGTGCACACAGAACATTTCTCAGGAGATAGATCATATGTGAGGGTATAAACAAGTCTTAGCAAATTGAGGAGTGAAACCATATGAAGAGTATTTTCTGAAAACAGTAGTATGAAAGTAGAAATCAATCAAAGAAAGAAAACTGGAAAACTCACAAATATGTAAACACTCACACATATTCCTGAACAACCAAAAGGTCAAAACAGAATCAAAAAGGAAATCAAAACTCATTTTAAGACAAATAAAAATGGAAACACCATATACCAACACTTGTGGGATGCAGGAAAAGCAGTTCTAACAGAGAAATTTAAAGCAATAAACCCTTATATTAAGATAAAAGAAAGATCTCAAATACATAACTTAACTTCATACCTCAAGGAACTATGAAAAGAACAAACTAAGACCAAAGTTAAGAGATGGAGGAAAATAACAAATATAAGAGCAGAAATAAATGAAATAGAAACTAGATAAACAATAGAGAAGATCGACTAAACTAAGAGCTCATTTTTTTTTAAACATAAAGCCACAGTTAACAACATACTCAATGGTGAGAAGCTGAAAGCTTTTCCCCTAGGGTCAGGAACAAGATAAGGAAGCCCAGTCTTCCCATCTCTATTTCACATAATACTGGAAGTCCTAGTCAGAGTAATCAGGAAAGAAAAGTAAATTTGAAACATACAAATCAGAAAAAAAAGAAGTAAAATATGTTTGTTTGCAAATGACATGATCTTACATATAGAAATCCCTGAAAATGCCACCAAAAAAATTATTTGAGCTAATAAACATGTTCAGTACAGTTGCAGGATACAAAATCAATATATAAAAATAGTCATTTTTTGCACACTAATAATAAATTTGTGAAAAAGAAATTAATAAAACAATCCCATTTGCAATAGCACCAAAAAAAAAATAATTAGGGATAAATTTAAGCAGGTATAAGTTGTTTATAAAAAAAACTATAAAATAGTAATGAAAGAAATTGAAGAAGACACAAGCAAATGCAAAGATATTTTGTACTAATGGACTAGAAGAATTAATATTGTTAAAATGCCCACACAACCCAAAGAAATCAATAGATTTATTGTCATCCTTATCAAAGTTCCAATGGAATTTTCCACAAAAATAGAAAAAAAATACTAAAATTCATAGAGAACCACAAAAGTCCCCAAAGAGACAAACCAATCTTTAGCAAGAAGGACAAAGTGGAAATATCACACTGCCTGATTTCAATTATTTTTTTTTTTTTTTGAGCAAACTCTATCCTCATTGCAGGACTTCAACTCATGACCCAAGATCAAGAGTTACATGTTCTACTAACTGAGCCAGCCAGGTGCCCACAATACCACCTAATTTCAAAATATACCACAAAGTTACAGTAATTAAAGCAGTATGCATAAAACCTGGCATACAAGCAAATACATAGATCAATAAACAGAAGAGGGAGACCAGAAATAAACTACACATTTACAGTCAACTGATTTTTAACAGAGGTGTCAATAATACAAAATGGGGAAAGGATAGTCTCCCTACAAATGGAATTGAAAAAACTGGATATTCACATGAATAAGAATGAAATAGAACTCTTATCCCACCATGCATAAAAATAAGCTCAAAATGGATTGGACTTAAATTTAAGACTTGATACTGTAAAGTATTAGTAGAAAATGTAAGAATACAGTTTCTTGACATTAGTCTGGGTGACTTTTTGGGTATAATACCAGAAACACAGTCATTAAAAAAAAAAAAAAAAGATAAATGGGATTGCACCAACCTAAAAAGGAAAGGAAAGGAAACAAGCAACAAAGTGAAGGGACAGTCTATGGAATGAGTGAAAATATTTGCAAATCATATACAGGCACACCTCATTCTATTGTGCTTCACTTTATGGTGCTTCACAGATACTGTGCTTTTTGTTTGTTTTTCATTTGTGTCTTTTTTTTTAAACACAAATTGAAGGTTTGTGGCAATCCTGGGTCTAGCAAGCCTATCAATGCCATTTTTCTAACAGCATTTGCTCACTTCATATCACTGTGTCACATTTGGATAATTCTCACTATAATTCAAACTTTTTCATTATTATATTTTTGTGATAATCTGTGATCAGTGATTACAACTCACTGAAAGCTCAAATAATAGTATTTTGTTGTAATAAAATATTTTATAATTAAGATATGTACATTTTAGACATATTTTGCACACTTAATATATATACTAAAATATAGCATAAACATAACTTGCATATGCACTAGAAAACCAAAGAAAATATTTGACTCACTTTATTGTAATATTAGCTGTATTTCAGTGGTCTGGAACTCAACCTACAAGATCTCTGAGGTATGCCTGTATCCAATAAACAAGTAATTTCCAAAATATATAAGGAACTCAACTCAATAGCAAGAAATCAAATAAGCCCGATTTTAAAAACGGGCAAAGTATTTGAACAGCCATTTCTCAAAAGAAGTCATACAAATGCCCTAGAGGTATATGAAATGGTGTTCAATTTCACTAACCATCAGAGAAATGCAAATCAAACCACAATAAGCTATCAATTCCACCTTTAGAATGGCTAAACTCAAAAAATAAAAGGTAATACAATTTAGTCGTGGTATGAAGTAAAGGGAAATCTTGCTATCTGTAACAACATAGATGAACCTGAAGGACATTGTGCTAAGTGAAATACACTGGACACAGAAAGACAAATACTACACAATCTCACTTATATGTGTACTATAAAAAAGCAAAACTCATAGAAACTAAGAGTAGAATGAAAGTACCAGGGGCTAGGGATGGGGTGGGGGGATGAGGAGATGTTAGTCAAAGGTTATGAACTTTCAGTTATAAGATGAATAAGTTCTAGAGACTGAATGTACAGCATGGTAACTATACTTAATAATCTTTCCTCATACATACATACAAACACACACACACACACAAACACAACACAGTAAATATGTGAGTTGTTGGATGTGTAAATAGCTTGATTGTGCTAGTCATTTCACCATGTATATATATATCAAAACAACACACTGAATACTTTAAATTTAAAAATTTTGTATCAGAACTCAATAAAGCTGAAAAAATTAAAAATAACATTAATTGTCCCAGAAAAAATGTTAATTTGTCTCCCAACCTCATTCAGGCTCCCCTTGAAATCCTCAGAACAGAATTCAATAGGCATGGACACACCCTGTACCTTGAATTTAAACTAGGCTATAGATAGAGTCTCCTTTGTCAAACGTAAGTAGGATACAGGTAATTTAGCAAAAGCCAATGGCATGAGGGTATAAAAACCTAAAAGACATAGGAATAAGCCTCTCCCTAGCTGCAAATATAAGTAAAGATATATTTCTATTAAATGCATGTACATGCATTTTTGCAGGCATTTATGTGCATTAACTCAATCCTTGCCACAACAATTCGCAATACATTATTATAATCCACATGGTATATAGTTGAGGAAACTGAGGCATATAAGTCATTAACCCACCCCTAGAAAATGCAGGATGTTGAATTAGAATCCAGGCAGTCTAGTTCCAAGGGTCATGTCCTCAACTTTTACTTCCTAGCTAAATTTCAAGCCCTTCTACAAAGATTATATCATATTCTCTATTCTTCCCTGGAAAGACTATTTAGCTTCTGTTATTAACCAGCATCTTCTTTAAAGAATGTAATTTGAGGATATTCAAAGGTTCCAAAATTCTAAATGAGGGAAAAAGTTGTATTGTTCCTGATGGAATGGCCTTATATGATATTTTGAAAAATTAATTGTTTTAAATCTCCCTAGTAATTTTACTTTATATTTTCTAGGAAAAGAAATCACATCTAATCTTTTCTTCAGAGAAAAAAAAATCCTATATTATCAATGCAGAAATAATTCCTGTAATATCAATAGTTTGTGAAGTACTTTAAGCCAAATGGTTTCATGGTTAGGAAAATCTCCCCTCCTCCAAATCTATAAACTTTCAGAAACAAGGCAGGAATTGTAATGTTTTCTTGTTAGATTGCATAAAGGTTACTCTAGTAAGTAACTTATAAGTTACAGACACATATTACCGTTGAGGGAAAAGTAATTTGTTGTAATCATTTTTAATTATAGTTATTTTTAATTATCTTTGCTGTATGTGTAAACATTAAAAATACAAACAGTGCTGCTATAGCACAGATGGTTGGTGCTTGTTACCCAGGCTGTCAAGCATCATTTGAACACCACTGCCTCCTTTTTTTCTAATTGTAAGGAAAAGCAATAAAGTTGCTTCTTGGAAATAATTTTCATGTTTGAGAAAACTGGCTGTTACTAAGGGTGGGAGAACCAATTTGTGGAAAATTTTGTCAGCCTTTTTTTCTCTTCCTCAGCAACATTTTTAAACTCTTCATTTGAGACCCTCTTCACTCTTAATGGTTTCGGTTTACCCAGTAGTCAACTTCCACATGTTCATGCTTGGTTTTGCTTTGATTCAATCAACTAATCAAGAACCTGGAATGGTTAAAAAAAAAAAAAAAAAATAGTCCCCTTTCAAAACTTGAATACGTGCATTAAAGTGGCAATATGAATTGTGCAGATGGCACCAATGTTCCAAATACCTGGTTTTATTCAGGTCCACACACAAAAAGAAAAGTAAAATTACATAATATTCTAAGATTTTAACACTAAAGTAGCTCTGATGTCAACATATGATAAAAGAAAGCCCCTCCAATTTTTTTCAGTTATTAACCTGAGAACTATTATATCTGCCACCTGGTGGCCAGCACTAAAGTGGGTTAAACACTAGTTTGAATACTCCTCAAAAAAAAAGATGAATTTCTTCCATGAGCTTAGAGCCAAAGTCAAAGGCTACATCATAATCTGAATGTTAAATCTGTCATATCAATGCAAAGGAAAAAAAATGCCCTTGGCTTAGCTTGACATTGGTCAATACATTATATTCCCATTTATTTTTTAAACTATTGTTCAATATTCAATGTTGTCTATGCAGGCATGCTGAGTGCAGTCATGGCAAAAAAAAAAAAAATCCTGATAATCAGCTTTGCAAATAAAATAATATTCTCTACAAACATGGAACTGTAACCAAAGACCAATTCAGTTTCCCACCCCCCAAAAAAAGGAATTCTACCCATAAAGATGCAAATGAGCATAAAATAACAAAAAGATCGATGGCAATCTATATCAGTGATAATAAATGGAATAATAGTTGTCTATACTGACCCACCAGCTTTACTACCAATCATTCTGATGATCTGGGAAGGCAGAAAAACCTGCAAGAAAAATAATCATAACATTTATTTTCTAATTTTCTGTATTTCTGTATGTCTTAGGTCATTTAAGTACTAATCTACAGAAAGATACACAAAACATGAGATATAAATATTTAGGTAATGTGGATACATGCAGTAAGTTAATGAGACAGAAAGACATTTACCCAGAAGTTGAGGAAGAAAACTCTAAATTTGAAAAAAAAAAAAGTTACATTCTTTTAGTCCAAAAGTAATTGTTAATGATGAATATTGAGATAATTAAAAATCAAATTTTAATTTATCACTGAAGGAGCCAGATGGACAGTCCCAGAGTGCATGTCTGTTTTTATCACAGAAGCAAGTTACAAAGACTACTCTGCCATTTCATGCCAATTTTATACTTAATGATGAAATTGCCCTTATTAAAACCATAATACTTTGCTGAGAATATAGATGAGTTATAGAGCACTGTCCTCTTAACTTTAGGAACATGACAAATAGCATAGCCAAGATTAAAGCCCACTTACTCTGAATATACACCATAATGAATAAGCTAGAACTTACCAATTTTGTATTCATTATTTAAGTTAGAACCTATTACATGAATCAGAATTTTGAAGTCTGTACCATAAAGGCTTATTTTAACTGCATGGATAAGTGATTTAATTATATGCCCAGTGTCTAGCCTTGTAAAGATAATGAGTATAGCAATATATTCTTTGGAAAACAAATAAAAGACCTGATAAAAAGTCTCTGGACATCTTTTATAAAATAATGCACAGTGTATATTTTAAAAATATATGTTTAAAAGTATCATTGAGCTAGAAGGAGGAGGAGGAGTTGCAGCAGTAACAACTGAATGGAAAAGAGAAATCCAGAGAAGTCAGTATGGAAGCCAGTTTTGTCCTATAGACAAAGGTCAAACTCTGGCAACTTCCAAAGCAAAGACATGGAGACTTCCCATAGCACTGGCACAGTCTGATGACACTGAGACTGAAAATATCATGATGGGAAATGAGAGGGTGCATTTTTCCCCACAGAAAAGCACATGGAAACTGTCTTGTCCTGACTTTGGAGCCAGCTGGAGGAAAAGAAAAATCTTTCCTGAGAATGCATCACTACACACCAATCCTCACAAGAAATTCTAATGCCAATTCACACTTCCTTTTGTGATTCCAAAAATCTCTTAAGTATTTATTGGTCTTATTTTAGGATTGATGGTGCTTCCAATATCTAGCAGAAGTAACTGTAGACCTTCATGGGAGACACTTGCCTTTCACTCAGGCTTCAAAATTCTAAAAAGTTCAAAGATGACAGGTCACATTCAAGAATTAAAAAAATTTACAGGACAACACAGCACCTAGAACAAGACTCAGCAGAAATACAAGCAACATCAACACACAAAGATTTCCAAATGATTGGATACATAATAGTAACTGTGTTCACTATATATAAAAATATAATAAATTCAGATAACATTCTTTTTCTCAATTGTTTACTCATTTATATCGTTCTCTTGGGGTCTCACTCACTAGTTTGGTATTTGTACATCTGACTCTCCCTAATGTCCCTGACATCCATTGAAATAGTATTTTCTGATCTACTGTCCTCAGCCAGTCCAGCTTCATATTTAACCCCAATCATTTCCCTGATCTTGAAAAATCTGAATTTTAGGTAAGAAATTATTCCTCCATTTCCCTTTTGGCAGCAAACTTCTCATTACAAAATTATCCATACCCAATCCCTGATCCACCTTCCAGGCAAGAAGCTGAAATGGCTTTATCGTTAATTATTAGCTGTGCTTTCAGATCCACTCCCTGTAGACAGTGCCTTCATACCTTTGCTTAGACTTAACCAAATCCTAATCTAGGTACCACCGTTTATTAGCTGTGCCTGGTTAGTCTCTTGTCTTTATATCTATTTGTTGACCATTCTCCTATTTATGTCTCGCACCTAGAATTATCTCCTAAATATCTATTTGATATCTCTATGTGGATAACTGATAAATGTTTTAATTTAGAGATGTCTAAACTTGAAATCTTGTTCTTCCTTTAAAAATTGCTTCTTCTTGCCTTCCTCAGTACACCTAATGATATCTCCATCATTTTTTAGTGGCTCAGCCAAAAGTCCTGGAACATGCCTAACTTTTCTCTTTCTCTCATACTCCATATCCAATTTTTCAGGAATTTGGTGGAGTCTTCAAATTATATGTAGAATATAATGAGTTTCGTCTCTCAATATTCACTGTATAGACAGATTGTGTGGAAGATGCTGGCCTCATCCTACTTTTACTAGTCCATTTCTTTTTTTTTTCTTTAAGATTTGTATTTATTTATTCATGAGAGACACACAGAGAGAGGCAGAGGCACAGGCAGAGGGAGAAACAGGCTCCATGCAGGGAGCCTGATGTGGGACTCGACCCCAGGTCTCCAGGATCACGCCCTGGGGTGAAGGCAGTGCTAAACTGCTGAGCCACCTGGGCTGCCCTAGTCCATTTCTCCAATAAATTCTCCTCTGAATCCCAACTTGGGGAGATTGGAGTGGGAATATAAACTTAAAGAGTTCATCTAACTTTCTGAATCTTCTCCTGCAATAGGAACTGCTACTGCACATATATTTAGTTACCTTTTGGAATCATGATGTCAGAACAACTCCTTACTGGATTATGATGCAAATTTGTATGCCTCATTTGTTATGTGCTTTCTTGGGCACCAACTATAATCTGAGCTAAGACACTTTAGGCACTAAATACTGGACCACTGGCTTAAATGGCAAATGTCAGTCTTACAGTTAGATCAAGACATTGGCCTTGGCCCCATGCTACTTAATCTGACTTCTACTCAACTTCACCTCACTTTCAACCATTTGCAAAATTGGCTAAGAGACTTTCGCAATTTAAATCTAACTCTTAAAGTAACTGAAGTCCAGAAGTAGGCAGTCCAGGATTCATGCAGTGGCTCAGAAATTACCACAGACACATGGCCTTATCTTATCCTCCAATGTGAGATGTAGGCCTTCATTTCTATTCTTGTGGTCTTGAGGCTGTCAAGTGATTGCTCATCGTCCAGACATCATGAATACATTCCAAGCATAAAGAAGAAAAAAAGAATACAAGGAGCAGAACCTGTATTGGTAAAGTGAAAACTTTCTTAGAAATCCTCATCCTGTCTCTCAACGGAACTACAACATACATCTTACCCTCACTGCAAGGAACTCTGGGAAGCAAGTATTTTTAGTATTTTAGTTATATTGGTTCTCCACACATAGGATACTCTTGGTAAAGGAAAAAGAACGATGCATTAAAAAGAACGATGTGTAGACAGCCAGTTTCTGCCATGTCTAGCAAAGAACACTCAACTTGTTTCATAATCTACAAGAAAGGTCACACAAGTTGGATGAGTATTAATAGGTTAAAAATAAGTTCCTCTTTTCTTACAAGTCTCTCACAACTTTAAAATTACAAAGGTATGTATTAGATTATTCTTCTTTAGAGCAAATTCAATGTTGGGCAATTTTATTCACTTTGGTTACAAGCAATTGGTCAGCTTACTTCCAGTGTGAATGCCTAGAAGATTGGGGAGCTCTGTTCCAATACATTTTCCAATTCTTTTAATACCTGTCTATTCCAGCTGGCTCCTTTTCATGGTTCCAAACTTAATGGGTATTAGAAATGGCCTAAGTTTTTTGGTCTAAAAATTAGTTACAAATTTATGAATACAACTGGTTATAATACAGGGAATATTAGTTAGATATGCTAATCCTGAAAAATGGTTTGCTTCTGTACAGGATTCCCTCTATTTGATGACTGCCAGAAAGCTTGCAGACAAATTTGGGATCTGCCCTGATCAAGTTTATAGGACTTTAGCAGTACTTTTTTTTCCCCCAGAACTTCTTGTCTATTTTTCTTAGGTACACATAATTCATGCTCTCTTGGCATATTACATACACTTCATAATGTAAATCTTCTTCCATAAATGTAGGATGAAAATAAAAATATTTTCGTATAAGTGAAGCATTATATTGGCCAAATGTTTTCTGCACATGGTGCACTGTGTTATGAAACCTGAAGGCACACAAGATAATTGGAACATGTTACTAGTCATAAGAATCATATCTATCTATCTATCTATCTATCTATCATCTATCTATCATATCATCCTTCCTCATGTGAAACAGGGAAGTTCAGTTTGCAAATATGGAACCATTATGGAAATTTAAATATAAATTAAGAGGCAAACATCTGCTAGGAGGTGTCAGATGGGAAATCAGTAAAGAGACGATTCAGAGAAGATGAATAGGGGTTAACTCTCAGAAAAAAAGTGAGACATGGTTGAAAGAAGTGGGGAGCCCTGCAGAAAGAGAATGTGAAAGAGTGAACAGACATGGAAGTGAACACATCATACAGAGAGCCATATTACATGAATGTGCTAAAGGACCCATAAAGACACATTAGGCTGATAACAGTAGTACTTAAAAGGAGATAAGTAGAGAGCCTTCTGTTTGATTCAGCAAGAAACCAAAAACCACATCATTCTGGAACTGGAAAGAGTTGTGATGAAACAGTGTTTCAGGAAGATTAATTTTGTAAGCATTATGAAGAATGGATTGGCATGAAACTGAATTGAAGGAGGACAGCTAGGAGTCTGTTGAAATAATCCACGTGTGAAGTTATGAGGGCCAGGACAAAAATGGTAACTACTGAAATGGAAACGAGTAAAAAAAGTAGAGTCATTATATGAAGCATCAGCAGTCTCCAATTTTAAAGGGAATCCAGCTGAGAACAAGAGGTTAAGCTGACTCTGTGGCACTACTAACCATGCTTATAATGGTGCATATATCATTATGCATTTTTACAGATAGAGAGGTTTACAAATAATGAACCCTGTATCTACAATTCCTACCATTCTAAAATAATCCCCCCAGTTACTATGATTTGTGCTCTGATGACTTCATGAAAATGGTTATTTCATGATTCTAATTACACTGATAGTTTCTGAAATAAATCACTGGTTCTATCAATTCTGAAATTTGTCTTGCATTTGGCCTCTTATTTACAAAGTGCTTTTGTTTGTACCACAGACCAATGATAAGCCTAAAAAAGGTCCAAAGGATTATGCCACTTTGCCCAAAGATCATAGTAACAGATCTTTTTAGTGGAACTGGCTACTCATATTTGAAATTTCTTTTTTTTTTCATATTTGAAATTTCAAACAGCATTATGCTTTCTAGATCTGATGAAAATGACTGACTGGTTACCAAAATCCATGCTTTCTTCTCTTCCTGGAAACTGAACTTGACTACATCTTCCTTCAGGGTGACTGTGTAACTGAGTTCTTGCCAATGGATTGTCAGAATTGATATTCACCAATTCCAGGATTTGCCTGTATAACCACCCAAATCTACTCTTCTGTTTTGTGAATTTCAGAATTTGTTCTATGAATTTCAATTCCAAGTGATCTGTTAACCACATGCAGCAGTTAAGACTTCAATCAGCTATCAACCTGGATCTCTGAAAAATTGTACAAAGGTATATATAAATATATAATATACATATGTATACATATATGTTCTATATATGTATGTACATATATTATATATCTATATAAACATAAATATTTATATATTTATATATTTATATATTTATATATTTATATATTTATATCCATTCCATTTATATATTTATATCTATTCCATTAATATCTATTTCCTGATAGGATATAATATATATTTCTATATATAAATATAAAAATTTATATATATTTCTATATAATATTTTCTATATATTTCTATATTATATATATTTCTATATAAATATAAACTTTTTCTTAAGCCATTATACATTTTAGGCCCTAACAAATGTTAGAGTAGTTCACCAATCCTCATACACCAGGTAACAGATTTCCCCTTGAAAATACTATTGACACACACACACACACACAAAATGGCTGTGATTCAATCTCTTCAGATGACGGTAAATATCAGGTTGAGCATCAAATTCCAACCAAAATTGAAAATGTTTAAAAAAAAAATGTTTTAAAAAGAACTTATGTAATTTTCCAAATCTGGTGGATCCTCCCTAATACCCTGGAGCTGGGCTGTTTGTTGGGTAATGTATAGTATGGAAGATCTTAGGAGCAAGATTTAGAGAGCTGTTGCAGGATCCCAAAATCATATAAAAAGAATAAAGCAAGTAGCAGGAAACACGTCTGAGGAAAAATGCAGGCATAAACTGAATAGTGCATCAAACTGAACACTTTTAAATAGTAGATGATGGATTAATAATGAAAGATAAAGGAACAGAATGGAACATCTGTGGGTCCCAATACTGTTTGCTCCAAAAGAGGACCTATTACTTATTACTTGACATCCTTTTTATTATCTGTAAATATTTTTGATGGTCCATATAAATTACACAAATTCTAAATTACAGTTCGATAAATTCTTACAATGCAAACATACTCTCTCGTGCACTTGAGTAATTTTCAGCCCCAGAGCTAATTATTCTTCTAACTTTTATCACTATGAATATATAAATAAAAGCATATAGAATATAAGTCTGCTTCTTTTATTCTCTCTATACTATTCTCTCTATACTGAAATATAGAGAGATATATAATATCAGTATGTATGTCAACATTATTGAATTTTTTTTTCATTTTATATAGTATTCTATTCTATAAATATACCATAATTCACGTATTCATTCTAATATAGATTTATATTTCAGTTATTTCCAGTTTGAGGCTATTATAAATAATGCAGCTAAGAAAATTCTTATGCATGCATTTTGGTGTACGTTTACATGTATCACTGTTTAGTAGAGGTGGGGGTTGTAGGGTCAAAATATATTCCTATGTTCAGCTTAGAAGATATTAACAGTTTTCCAAATTTACATTAGCAATTCTTTTTTTTTTTTTTTTTTTTTTTTACTTATTTATGATAGTCACAGAGAGAGAGAGAGGGAGAGGCAGAGACATAGGCAGAGGGAGAAGCAGGCTCCATGCACCGGGAGCCCGATATGGGATTCGATCCCAGGTCTCCAGGACCGCGCCCTGGGCCAAAGGCAGACGCCAAACCGCTGCGCCACCCAGGGATCCCTACGTTAGCAATTCTTATGGCCACCAGCAGCGTTCAAGAGTTTCAGATGTTCTACATCTTTGCCAACAATTGATATATCAGTTTTTCAGACATTAGCTATTCTGATAATTAGCTTTTGAACATGGTTATAGTTGTGAGGTGGCAAGAAGGACTTTGAGTTGTACAACATTCTCTCTAAAATTGATAATGCCAGGTTTTTAGGTTAGGCATTTTATTCTTTGTGATATGCTAGAACATTGTGGTTTTAACTTAATTAGTTAAACTGATGGTTATGATGTTAATCACTTTGTCAT
Source organism: Canis aureus (assembly GCF_053574225.1). Taxonomy (NCBI): domain Eukaryota; kingdom Metazoa; phylum Chordata; class Mammalia; order Carnivora; family Canidae; genus Canis; species Canis aureus. Next base: position 30,533,773 of record NC_135635.1, read on the forward strand.
GTACTTAGTGACTATGTATCTTCCTTCATAGTTATATTTTTGCTTCTTATTTTCCTGGGTTTCTTGCCCTTTTACTGTTGGTTGTAGGATTTTTTAAAAAATATATTCTAGATACATATCCATTGTTAAAAGAGTAATGTAAATATTATAGCCTAGTCTGTGGTTTGTGTACTTAAATTTTTGGTTGCTCTGTGCATATATGCATCCAGAATTTCTTTTAGTTTGGGCTTGTTGGCAACAAGATTTTATTTGTACAAGAACATTTTTACTTTTTTTCAAAATAAAAACTCAAAGGTGGGTTTTATTGGCAATTATTTTACCAGAACTTTTTTATTTAAAGATCTTATTTATTTATTCATGAGAGATACAGAGAGAGAGAGGCAGAGACATAGGCAGAGGGAGAAGCAATCTCCCTGCGGAGAGCCCGATGCAGGACTCTATCCAGGGAACCGGGGATCATGCCCTGAGCTGAAGGCAGATGCTCAACCACTGAGCCACCCAGGTGTCCTTTAGCAGAACTTTAAAGTCGTAGTTTTATTGTATTCTTTCTTTGGAAACACCTGCTGTCTGACATACTGTTGCTCTTCTAAAAATGTTATGTATCGCCCTCCATCTGATTTTCATTGAGATTTTTCTCTTTGGAGTTAGTAGTAAGTTTTTACTATTTTGTGCCAATAGGTACATTTATTTGCATTCATCGTGCTTGATATCTTTAATCAGCCTGAAAAATGTTTAGCCAGTTTCTGTTAAAATATCTCTTCCCCATTCTGCCATGCTTTTCCCAATAACACTGAAATTCTATGATAGGATAAATAATGCTACCATTAGGCATATAGCATTTGTCTTCCTTTCTGTATTTTCCCACCTTTTCCTCCTTTGATTATCCAGGACTTTTTAATTGACTCACTTTCCATTTCATTAATCATTGTTTTGCTCTGTCAAATATATTGTTGTCAGTTTACGAAATTCTCAGATTTAGTTACTTTATTTTTACAAAATCCAATGGTACAAATTTTTTTTTTGTTCTCTTTGTATACATTCAAGATTCTAGTGAAGTTTTTTCTTTCATTGTCTTAAACATATTAATCATAGTAATCTTAAGCCAATATCTGATCTATCTGTTTCAATTGTCTAGTTTTACTCTTGTTTTATTTGGTCCTGTTTCTTGTCATGTCTATTATCTATTATCTTGATCTCAACAAGACTCCAAGACTTCCTCCTCTCTCTTTTCATCTAGTCTATTTTCCAGTTACACTCTGAAACTTTACTTGTTTCCCCACTCAATCTTGACTCCAATCTGTATCATTTCAGTCTCCATATGTTACCATATTGACCTTTCTAGACCTCTTTACTTTTTATTTTTGCTTTTGTTTCCCTTGCCTCCTGAGACATATCTAGTAAGAAGTTGCTATGGCCGATGTCAAGAGATTACTGCCTGTGTTCTTCTCTGGGATTTTAATGGTTTCCTACCTCACATTAAATCTTCCATCCATTTTGAATTTATTTTTGTGTATGGTATAAGAATGTGGTCCAGTTTCATTCTTTTGCATGTTGCAGTCCAGTTTTCCCAACACCATTTGTTCAAGAGACTGTCTTTTTTCTATTGGATATTCTTTCCTGCTTTGCTAAAGATTAATTGACCAAATAGTTGTGGATTCATTTCTGGGTTTTATATTCTGTTCTATTGATCTATATATCTATTTTGTGCCAGCACCATACTGTCTTGATCACTACAGCTTTGTAATATAACTTGAAGTCCAGAATTGTGATGCCTCCAGCTTTTTTTTTTTTCTTTTTCAAGGTTACTTTAACTATTTGAGGTCTTTTTTGGTTCCATACAAATTTTAAGATTGCTTTTTCTAAATCTATGAAAGATACTGGGGGCATTTTTTCCATTTCCGTGTGTCATCTTCAATTTCTTTCATCAGTGTTTATAGTTTTTAGATTCTGAATTCTTATATAAGACATTGTAATTCACATGCTTACCATAAAGATTAAATGAAATAATTTGTGCAAGGTATTTAACACTGTACCCAGTGCATAGGAGGTATTTAAGTAAATAATGTGATGTCTATTTTTGTTGTCAGTAGTTTCACAAGCTCAGTATATTAGAAGATTCCCTTGAAAAGGTTAGAGAAAATATTTTGGAGTGAGACAGTTAAATCCAAATATCAGTTTTCAATTAATTATATTATAATCTTCAACTAATTATTTAAGCTTCCCATTTCTCAGTTTCCTCTATTATAAAATAAGAATAATGACATACACTTTATAAGGCTTTTATTAAAATATTCATTTAGCTAAATTAACATAATTCCAAGTACTAGTAATGCAGCATGTAATATATTCTAATAATATAGAGTGAATCAGACACAAATGTTTTTCTCAATATTCCAGTGATGATAGAGGTACAACAAACAATAAACACTTAGATTTGCTTTTTAAAAATTAAAAATTCTAAACCATTTAAATTTAATAAATATTAAATCCCTGTTCTGTTGAAATTTGTCAGAAAAAAATGCCAAGCTACCATAGTGACATAATCTGTCCTGATCTGATTTCAGATCAGAAAGTTGTTAGCTTTCAGACAAGAAAACAGTACTATATATATATATAATCTTTACCAAGTGATTTGACTTACTTATTTCTTTATTCTGTACCTCATTTTCAAAGTATTTGTAGTACAATTTCTGTATTTAGTTATATCTATAAACCTACTGAACAATCACGTATATCCCTTTCTGAACTAAGTATCCAACAGAAATCTCCACTTATTTGTGATTTGAGATAAGCACTTCTGCAAAGGCTGCAATGGACTTGAACGTGTATTCTAGCAAGTACTTGACATGGAATTTGCTCTAGCTATCTGGAAAGTTCTCATAGATACTCTGATGATTCTTATTATAGTTGATTAGATATGTTTTGAGTATTGTCACTTTAAATTGAAAATATGCCAGCCTTATTAGCATCATCACTGACAAAAGTTCTTAATTAAACTACTGATTCCATCAATGACATAGTTTATGGGTGCTCAAAAGTTGTAAATCTGTCCTTCCATTATGTTTTCAATTTTGCTCTAAGTATTAGATTCCAGTAGTTGTACACACCTCTAAAAATCATGAAATTATTCAATTCTGACAATTATTTTAGGAGATCCTCTAATCTTACTCTCCTTTTTACCTTTGAATGATGAAGCCTCTTGCAAGGTCACCTGGGGAATAATGAGAATCTAAGACAAATTTTAGTTCAGTGTTATTTCCTCTATACACTGTATACATACCCTGTTCTTTGAAATCTACCTCTTTTTCACTTTTCATTGTTCTAATTTCTAGTCTCCTCTTCTTGCTCTTTCTTTATTCCTTCTATGTAATTCTATTTCCTAGATCCTTCCCCTTTTCCTTCTTGGTTTCTCTGGCTATTTATTACATTTATTCCCAGTTCCTTGCTTGTTGCATGAAATAAATTGTAAGGTTACCAAAAGCAAGTTGGTCCCATGCATATGATATACCAAAGTAACATTAAACAGCTTTACAGAAAGTTAAAAATAAAACGAATGATGCTGGATACTTAACAAAATTGGCTATAAAACAGTAACATCATCAGTCAGTTAATGGCATACGAGAACATCTCATAGACAAAGAAGAAAAAAATAAGGAATCTTAGTTCTCGGCTACTGTATTGGGCATTTTGCAAACATTTTTTTAAATGTATTTTTTTTTATTTAGAGAGAGAGTGCATATACACACATGCACGCACATGCTTGCACATGCTGGAAGAGAGATAGAAGGAGAGGTAGAGAAATCCTCAAGTGTACATCCTGCTGAGCACAGAGCCTGACATGGGGCTTGATCACAGGACCCTGAGATCATGACCTGAGTCCAAACTAAGAGTTGGACGTTCAACTGACTCAGCCACCCAGGTGCCCCACAGATATTATTTATTTATTTTTGTAGTACTTCCAAGCAGTCATTATTGAGGAAATTACTCTCAGAAAAGTCCACAGTGTAATATCAGTATCATACAACAACTTGTCAGAAGGAATAAAATTCAGGCCTTTCTCTCTCTAAAACTTCATGTTCTTTTTAGCTCATCACTCTTTATGGTGGCCCCTCATCATTTCCTTAGAAGGAAATATGATGAAGTTGGTTACTTGCTAATTATGATGCCTAAGATATTTTCAATGAAAGTGAAGAGAATAAAATCAAGTTAGTAAAATCAAGTCGATCATTATTTTCTTTCGATTTTGGTACACTGGCTTGCTACCTAATTGGCTAATGGTTGGAACTGATAGGTGTGATAAAAATAATTAAATCAATTCTTGTTAAAAAGGAAATGACTGCTATCTAAATATGGTATCAAACTTAAGGATTCTTATGTGTTACAATTTACTCAATCTCGAGATATAGAAGTCAACTTTGCATACAAAAGAGTTCATTTGAAAATACTGCACATGTGCCAAGACAGCAATTTCAGATCCTTAGACTCTGATACATTCTATGTGAGCATTTATTCTAATATAACAAATAATACAGATAACGAGAATCCTGAAAATTGCCTATGTTTTTAAAAATAACAAGTTATAAAAGATTATTATGCCTATAACAGAGTCATTTGCTGTCATTTGAAGTACTGAAGGTTGAGAGACAATTCTTTACAGGTTTCTTGTGTTTTTGTACATCTTATGACTGAATGCTGGTTGCCTTTCTGTTCTTGACTCCATCTTGCAAATGTCACTGTACATGAATAGCCATAGAAGATTGAAACAGCATCTCCCTTTGGGGCAATGGGCATATTTGCTATCTGGCATAAAGGATTCAGATTTCCTGAAAACAGAGTCCCTCTCTCTGGAACCTCAGTGGTGAGTGTGTGTATTCCCTGGTCCTCTTTCATGTTTGCCTGTAGCAGTTAGAACTAGAGGACCAGCATGAAAATATAGTTGTCTGGCTATTGCTATTCTTATAAGTAGTAAACTGTCCCCTGACAGACTCAAGAGACTTGTACCTTTTGCCAACATCTATGAAACTGTGGCAGACTAACAGGCTAGCTTGCAAATATGGGAAACCCTTGCCACTTGACAGTTCTAGACAGTGAACAGAAAAACTACTACTAAAAACAATTATAGATAAATAGCAGTGGGTACTTGACAGTAGAAGCAGTTTGAAAAAGGGATAAGCTTAAAATCTTTTTATAGGGTTGCTTAGGTTCAGATCTCTCTGATCCTAGACCAGTTATTCAACTTACTTGATCTAAATGTTAATTTAAAATGCTATTATTTGTAGTTTGGACTTCTTTTTGTTTACTATTTTAGAGGCAAATCTTAAGAGTAAGTCTAAATTTCTTTTTTAAAAATGTTCCTTTAATAGGTTTTATTTTACTAAATTTTTAATAGTTTAATCCATCTACCAAAGACTATATCTCATATCCATCAGAAAAGGCAATAAAAATACAGAATTTTGGTCAAAGTCTGTATTATAAATCAACATTTAGTAAAAATAAACTCTTTTTTTAATATTTAGTAAAAATAGACTCCTTATTTGAAAATATTATCATCGGTTTATATCTCACAATTCAGTTTAATTTCCGTGTATTTAAATTCACTATTTTTTCTCAGTTGTTTTTATTTATAAAACTATGTCATTACACACTCAATTTTCAATACAAATATCCTAGGAAATCAGACATACAGTGGAATATAGTTGGCCTATAAAATAATTGCAATACAAGTTGAATTTGCATTTGAATTTAAAACTAATATTAACATGGAAGAGAATCAAATAGTGTAATATCTAGAATGTCAGATTGCATAGCAACAAATGTGTTTTCTTTCTTTAGATAATTAACATATGGATGTTAATTGATTTGTGGAAAGCTATCTTTGTGTACTCTCCAATTAAATTTATGTCCGTTGTTTAGAAAAAATTTGATCCTTTCTTCAAAGAAAAAGCTGGTTAAATTAAAAAAAACTTTTTAATTTAAATATCCAATACCATGGACAGCAGGCAGTTTCAACCTAAAATTCTCTCTTCATGTTGACATTTGAAATCTCAGTGTACTTACATGGAACATAATCATCTCCTTAACCCTGGCCTCTGCAGTATTTTTCTGTAAGTTTTGTGTTGCTAACTACATAACATAAGACATAAGGGAGTATGAGGGGAACCTTAGAAAGTGTGAATATCACTTTCATAGATTTCCTCACAGTCTTTCTTTGGTGCCTGCTACAAAACCCACTTAATCAGCACCCTGATAAATGGTGCATCCACTTAATTGGAATAATTGCCAAGGAGAAGAATCAATGTAGTTCATTTCAATGACTCCAAACAATGGATAAACTGCACACAGAGTTCATTTAAATAGCACCCCTGATGTTGTCTGTAGGCCTAAAACAGGTGTGAATTGGTATTTGCCAGCACGAACTTCCCACTGTGTAACCTTTTTTTGGCACCATGCTGTTTTCCTGTTCTACCACAGCTGCTAAATTAGGTTATCTTACTTTGGATGAGAAAGTTAAAGTCCTTGAAGCTCTGATTCCTCAGTAATATGTTCACATAAGCAATACTCCAATAATAAAAGAAAAAATAAGTATTCTGGAAAAGAGTAACTGAGTAATTAGATGCTGAAAGACAGGAGTGAAATGTGTCGATATCTTTTTTTAAAAATTCAAAACACCACGATATCAGAAGTATTCTCGGGATTCTAATAGGGAAAGAATATCAGGGCACTTATATTCCAGTGGATACATCTTCAAATGATATTAGAAACTTGGAATAGTCTTTCCGAAGAGGAACTAGATGGCAAAATATCTCTCTAATTTCTGGTTTACATGTTGTTGTATGTATGAGTATAACCTTTTGGTAATCAAGATGAGTGATTAATTAACACATTTATTTTTCTCAGAATCTGTGCTAATTAAGAATATTCTACTATATTTTTCTCAGTCTCTTTTAAAACTAAATCCATATGCAAAATGTCTCTATCTTCCTACATGTTTGTTTATTTATCTTGTGAATCTGTTTGCTGAAATCTGTTCATGAGCGAGGTTGAGACTTGAGATCTAAGAGTCAGAAGGAGGAGAATTAGGACCAGTTTCCCCATGGAGAGTCCCTGATGCATGTTCTCATCATAAACTTTGGCACCTTTCAAAGGGATAGAGTTCATGAAACTCTAAAAGGAAAGGGTAGGAGGCAAGCTAGATATCATTTCATACAAAGTTCTCATTTCATAGATGAGGAATTTAAATCCTAGACAGACATAGGTTTGTCTCAAACTCTAACCAGTCCCCTCAACTGGTTAGAGGTATAGAGTCAGACTTCTTGGTCCTATTCCAAGAACCTTTGAATTGTACTCTTCCTGCATATGACAGTAACTATCTTACCAAACATCAGAAAGAAAATGGACATTGAAGACTATAAACTGTTTATATATGTACTGGTTTACTGTATTGTTTCTACATGATTCTGCAATCTAAGCATGTGTTCATGCAGCCATTTTCTCATCCATTTATGCATCTCTCAACAAAATGTATGAGTTCTTGCTATGTTCAGGCAAGTAGTAGGCCTCAAGAAATTTGGAACTGCTATCTCTCTCCCTATCTTCAAAGATTTCACAGCTAGAGATAGGTCCGAGTATGTGTGTGTGTGTGGCGGGGCGGGGGGGTGTGATATACTTAATTACCACCCTTTATGACTGTGCTACATATCAGGCTTTGTATAATATCTCATTTAATCTTCATTGCCATCTTATGAAATGGATTATTGACTATATTATGTAAATGAGAAAAATTAGATTCAAACCTGCTTAGCTAATAAATGGCAGAGGCAAGTTTTGAATCTAACTGATCTAATAGTCCAAATTCTTTCTCTTTCCTATGTTATCTCCCACTGGGATTGGTAAAAAAAAAAAAAAAAAAGACTGAAATTCAATATGTATCTACCTCATAGCTTTGTTTCTTAAATAGGAAAATTCGCTTTTAGGAAATGCATTCATTTACCCTGTGAATGCTAACCTGGCACATTCAGGCATGGGAGTGGGTCTCCCCTAACAATATAGCCTTGATTTACTTCAGGACACAGAACTACAAAAGAAAAGGGCGGGGGGGACTGAAGTATTCTCTTTCACTCTAATTATAGATTAACTGGTGGTCTCCTCTCGAAACTTTCCAATTTTTAAGAAGCTAAAAAGACACCTCTGAAAATAGAGGTTTAATGTCACATTTGGTTACCATTTTATTTGGATGTCATGGTCATTTCTTGAAGGGGTAGAACCTGAAATAATCACATGACATCATCACTATAGTTGCTAAGAAGGAAATTAATACAGGTGAACAACAAAGGCAACATTGCAGAAATGGATAACCAAAGGACAAAGTATAGATCTGAGCAGAAAAAGTGGGCCCAGTTATATGTACATGACCTTGTTACATTTATATGTATATCAGGCAATTGGGGAAGCAAATCAAAAAATCTCAAGAAGCCACTGCATGGCACCTAGAATATATAAGAGGGGGGAGACTTGGGACCCAATCTGCACTTCTGAGCAACACCTTGAATGTAAACATGAAAATAGTATTGCAGGATTTAGTCTTCAATCAACTGAACTAGGGTCACCTGGGAGGCACAGTCGGTTACGTGTTTGACTCTTGGTTTTGGTTCCAGCCTAACCTCAAAGTTGTGATTTCAGGGTCATAAAATTGAGTCCTGTGTCAGGCTATGCGTTGAGTGTAGAGTCTGCTTGGGACTGTCTCCATCCCTCTTTCTCTATCTAAAATAAATACATAAATCTTAAAAAAAAAAAAAGTAATCTATTAAACTAAACAAATATTTAATGAGTATTACATTACACATGCGATACCCACAGTTCTAAATTTATATCCATGAGACAAACCAAGTGAAATTACATTTAAATTTATGTATTTCAAATATTGACATGAAGGTACACTGTATTGGCCTACAACATTTTATTTCTGATCACTTAATTGTATATTATACTTTTGTTTCACAAAAAAAATGTATCTGTAGTCTTTAAAAATTGAAACGAAAATCAAAATGTATTAGGATTAAAGGGAATTTAAAAAAATATCTATCTAATGTAATAGTATCATTTTTGAACAGATGGCAAATCTTAACTTTTATTTTTGCAATGCACATATTATTAACACTTGACCTGGTATGTTCCCTTTGGATAATGATTGTAACATGATAAAGCGAAGAAAAAACAACTAAAACTGTTATCCTGTTAGCAACTAAGATTAATTTGATATAGCAGAGAATTGCTAAATAATCTAGCAAAACATGAGGTATTTTGTATATCTATTTTAGGAACATAAACTAGTCATTACAAAGGATAGTGACAAGTAGGTATGTTGCAAATTTCAGATTAATTAAAATGCTGTTTAACAAGCCCTATTAGAATGCAAACGTTTTTCATGATTGCTGTCACAAGCTGGGTTTTGGTTTTGTTTGCTGGGTTTCCTATCCATTTAAGCTTTTCTATTCCACCATCCCTGGCCTCCATTCCTTTGCATTGAAGTGAACCCAAGCACAGCAACATTAGCCTAATGCATGAGCACAATGAGGTGAAGAAAAAAAAGACTGAAGAAGTAAGTCTAATTACTCTAGTTTCATAGAATAAGCTTTTAAGGCTAAGTTCACACTAGGGCAATTACCCACCTAATTGCTCTAGTTTGAAGCTGGTTTGAAAAGATGTTTTCAGCAATGTGAGGGGAAAACATGCAAATTCAGTGGATTGGTTTGATCCCTATTGACCTTTTTATTAAAGAAAAACCCCTTGAAATGTTGAGATGACATTCCTTGAACATACTTCTAATGTACCACAAAGCAGTTCCTGATAGATTGCAAAGCATTGTGGAATCACACCAAAACCCATGTACTAACCTTACTCTATCTTATAACTGGCCAATAAATAGAAAAAAAAAGAATGTCTCTAAAAATATAAAACCTTCACTTACACAGACATATCTGGCAACATAATGCCTTTTATAATGTAATGAACAATGTAATGAATGTTTTTATTATATTTGAAAACGCTTTTTTATTCTTTTGTTTAATAGTATTCTCAAAGCTACATCTGGTTAGTTCTATAACATAAATTCCTTAAAATGCAAGGTTTATTATAACTGAGATAGAAATGATTGATAAAATGTCCAGTGAGAGCCAGTTCTCAAATAATATCTAATGGAAAGGATGTCTCATAGGAAGGTAGGAAGGTAGAAAAGAAGCAAGGAAGGGAGGAAAGAAGGAAAGAAAGGGTTAAGGGAAGTCAAAGTGAGGTTGAAGTGAAAACCAAGGTTGATGGGGGAGGTAAGCCCTAAAGACTTGAAGTCCATGCCTCTGGCAGAGCACACACTTTTATAGGTTGGCATCTCTTTCACGATGTAAACAAAAGATCTAAAGAAAATTATTCAAAACAAGGGTAGATTTAAGACTAAAAGAACTGAATTATCTAAGCCAATCTCATTGTTAAAGAAAACTAAATTTTAGAGAACTGTCAGAGTCAATGAAGAATTAATAATACAACTACAGCTTGTTCTCAAATCCAGGTTTTCTGACTGCCCATCTGTTTATGAACAGTTTATAGATGGGAAGAACAAATGGAAATCCATCCAGGTTAGTTTATTGGATTAGAAAGAGAGAAGTGCCTTTTAACTGCAGTCTACATTTAGGGGACCAGAAAGCAAGTATCAAAACTCTGTATTAAAATCAGCTATGAACATCCAATAAGTCAATAGGAAAGAAATGCTGAAGGAGACAGAAACAATGATATTGAGGGAATTAGGTTGAAAGAAACTATCAGATATTTAACAGAGAAATGAGTTTCTGTTCCGGTCTAATGCTGATTTTTTTTTTTTTTTTTTTTGGTATATTCTTGATACTGGATTATCTAGGTGTGCTAGATGTTTTTTAAAGAGGTAAAGTATAAAATATATACTTGATTTCACTGTTTCACGTTGTTTGTCACTTTTCTTCTGAGGTCTACCTTTGTGATGGGGGGGGAGAAAGGGATTAAGATAGCAGACAGACACAATAGGGAAAGAAATGTCTGACATTTTAACTCACATCTTTGTAATGACTGACTAGAAGGATACTTTCCTTAAAGTTTAGAAGAATAAAGAAAAATTTTATAACTCATTATAGCTGAGAAGTCATGAGAAATGCAACAAATTGAATCTATGTTTATGCTGACAATTTTTATTCTAATAGTATTATTTTCAAATTTGTGGTTATTACTAGTTCTTTAAAAGATTTAAGGAAAAGAAAAATAATTTATCTTCATTGATTACATTGGTAATTTTTAAGGAAAACCTTTTTTTTTTTTAGGCTAAACATGACAAATATCTCATTAGATGTACCTACCTGCTAGTGTTTCACCCATCATGGACATTAATAATTAATCACTGTATTAGAGATAATTGATTGATTTTTCGTTAGTGTGTCATCCCTGCTTTGGACCAGATGTCAGTAAATGATTTCTCTAAAGATCTGGACAATAGGTATTTTGGGCTTTGTAGGCCATAAGAACTCTGCTTCATTACTCAACTCTGCTGCTGTAGCTCCAAAGCAGCCATAGACAACATATAAAAGAGTAATTGCCACTCTATTCCAATAAAACTCATTTACAAAAACAGATTTGGACTCATTACATTAACAAAAGAAAGAATAAAAAGCATATGATCATCTCAATAGATGCAGAAAAAGCATTTGACAAAATATCCATTCGTGATAAAAACTTTCACCATAGTGGGTTTAGAGGGAACATACCTCAACATAATAAGAGCCAAATATGAAAAACCCACAGCGACCATAGTACTCAATGGGAGAAAACTACTCTCACCACTTTTATTCAACATAGTACTGGAAGTACTAGCTGCAGCAATTAGATACAAAAAGGCATAAAAGGCATCCAAATTGGTAAGGAAAAGTAAAACTGTCACTATTTGTAAATGACATGATACTATATACAGAAAACTATATAGATTCCACTTAAAAACCAATAGAACTGATCAATGAAATCAGATCCAAAATTAACATGCAGAAATCTATTGTGTTTCATACATTAACAACAAAGCAGCAGAAAGAGAAATTTAAATTAATCCCATTTGTAATGGCAAAAAGAATAAAACACCTAGGAATAAATTTAACCATGGAAGTGAAAGAACAGTATTCTGAAAACTATAAAACACTATGAAAGAAAATTAAGAAACTACAAATAAATGTATATTCCATGCCCCCAAATTAGAACAATTTACATTGTTAAGATGTCCATATTACCCAAAGCTATCTACAGATTCAATGTAATCCCTATCAAAATATCAATAGCATTTTTCACAGAAATAGAACAAATGATACTAAAATTTGTAAGAAACCACAAAAGATCCTATCTTTTTTTTAGAAAGTATTTGCAATCGTTTTTTTTAAGATTGATTGATTGATTGATTGATTGATTTAAAAAGAGAGTGAGCATGAGCAGAGTGAGGGGCAGAGGGGGAGGGAGAAGCAGACTCCTCACTGAGCAGAGTCAGGTGTGCAGACTCAATCCCAGGACCCAAGATCATGACCTGAGCCAAAAGCAGATGCTTAACCAAATAAGCCACTCAGTGCCCTCTGCCTGAAAAACATAGCTGGAAGTTTCACAATCCCAGATCTCAAGATATACTACAAAGCTGCAGTAGTCAAAACAGTATGTTATTTGCACAAAAACAGATACAAAGATCAGTAGAATGGAACAGCAAGCCCAGAAACAAAACTATGTAAGACATGTATAGGTGTATATGGTCAGTTATTCTATGACAAAGGAGATAAGAATACATAATGGGGAAGAAATAGTCTTCCCAATAAATGGTGCTGGAAAAAATGGCCAGCTACATACTAAAGAATGAAACTAGACCATTTCCTTACAACATGCACAAAAATAAACTCAAAATAGATTAAATGTGAGATCTAATGTGAGAGCTGAAACCATAAAAATCCTAGAAGACAACACAAGCAGTAATTTCTCTGACATCAGCCACAGCAACATTTTCATAGGTATGTCTCCTGAGCCAGGGGAAACAAAAGTAAAAATAAATTACTGAAACTATATCAAAAGAAAAAGCTTTTGCATGGTGACAGCAAACATCAACAAAATGACAAAGCGACATACTGAATAAAGGAAGATATTATGAAAGATATATGTAACAAGGAGTTTATACTCAAAATATATAAAGATCTTATACAGCAGTACCCCCAAAAATGAATCCAAAGAATGGGCAGAGGACCTGAATAGGCATTTTTCCAAAAAAGACACAGAGATGGCCAAGAGGCACATGAAAAGATGCTCAACCTCACTAATCATCAGAAAATTGCAAATCAAAACCACAATAATATACCATTTTACACAGGCTAGAATGCTTAAAATCAAAAACACAAGAAATAACAAGTGTTGGCAAGGACACAGAGAAAAAGAAACACTTGTAACTATTGGTGGGAATGCAAATTGGTACAGCTACCTTAGAAAACAGTATGTAGGATCCTCAAAAAATTAAAAATGGAAACACCATATGATCCAGTAATTCCACCCAAAGAAAACAAAACCATTATGTGAAAAAGATACATGTACTCCTATGTTTATTGCAGCATTATTTACCATAGCCAAGCCATTGAAGCAATTCAAGTTCCCGCTGATAAATGAATGGATATAAAAGATGTAGTATATATGTATACACACACATACAAACACACAGATACACACTGGAAAATATAGTCATAAAAAAGAATGAAATCCTGCTATTTGCAACAACACAAATGGACCTAGAAGGTATTATGCTAAGTGAAATAAGTCAAACTGAGAAAGACAAATGCCATATCATTTCACTTATACGTGAAATCTAAAAAGCAAAACAAAACAAACAACAGACTCTTAAATACAGAAAACAAATTAGTAGTTGACAGAGACTGGGGGTAGGGGAAATAGGCGAAATGGCTGAAAAGGGTTAAGAAGTTACAAACTAGCAGTATAAAATAATAAGTCATGGAGATGAAAAGTACAGCATAGGAAATAGTAATATTGTAGTAATGTATGACAGGTAGTGATTACACCTATCATGGTGAGTACACAGTAATGTAGAGAATTATTGAATTATTCTTATATAGCTGAAAATATTAATATAACCCTGTATGTTAACTATACCTTAACAAAAACAATTGAACAAATAAAAAACAAACTTAACCCAATGACTATAGTTTGCCAAACCCTGATTCAGGGTATTGAATACTCATAGTAAGAGTATTACTATGTACCTGATGGCAGCAATAAGTTTATTTGAATTAGAAAACCGCTGCGCCACGCAGGGATCCCCAGAAAACTTATTTTTTAATAAATCTATTGACCTTGAAAAAAGGATTCTATGAAATGCCTAATCAGTTTTTCCTAATCAGAGGCACCAAATTTAATGTGTTTAGTGATAAAAAAGAAAATATCTCATTCATTAAAAATGAACTCATCCATAACTAGGGCCATCTATATTATAACTTGTGGACTCTAGGTACTTTTACCTTTGTGGGGTCCTGTACTAAGCTACTATATTCAAACTTCTCTTTATCAAGTAGAGTCAGAAAGAGAACTCTTTCAGAGAACTAAAGGCAGAAGAAGTGAAGATAAAGAAGGAAAAAAAAAGTACTTTAGAGAAGTCTAAATCACCACAGAAATAAATGTAATAAAGGTTTTCCTTTTTTCTGAAATAACCCAAATCAACTCAAATTGTGTATCTTCAAATTTTGATTAATATAATAAAAGCATGCAATCTTTATTTTTATCTAATATTTCAGGTAAACTGTAAAAATCTCTGGGCTATTTCTGTAATTCCATAGAAAATATCTTCATATTATTTAAATATACCCTGTACTTAAATTAATCCCAGATTAAGATGCAACATGCTAAATAAAAATAGCATCATTTTAAGCATAATTCCATGATTTGTCAATAAATTGCATGTAGTACTTAAATTAATCCCAGATTAAGATGCAACATGCTAAATAAAAATAGCATCATTTTAAGCTAATTGCATGATTTGCCAATAAATAGCATCATTTTAAGCATAATTCCATGATTTGTCAATAAATTCCATGATTTGTCATAATTCCATGATTTGTCAATAAATTGCATGTAGTGCAGACATAAAAAAACAAATCAGGCTCAAGTAAACCCATCACTAAATATAACAAAGGAAACAGGCTGGTAGAAGTGATCATTGCTTCTTTCACTGGTGCTCAGGTTACCTTGCAGATACTAGAAATAGTGTTTTTCCTAATAGGTACCTTTGGAAGAACAGCACAAACTTTATGACCAGGCTATGGCTATTCAAACATATATTATATATGAAAGGATGTCAACTACTACAGTAAGACTGCATAGAAAGAAAAAAAAAATTAAATCTATCAGGAAACTCAGAATGATATATAGGCAAGACATGAATCAATAATCTACAATTTTTAACAATCTAATCTAATCGACATTAGGTTAAGTATACTAAATGTTTTCCTTTGTAGAAGAGTACAGAGAAAGCAAACAGTTCTTTTTCATATCTGCTTCCTCTCAAAGTGGTTATGACTTACGATAGCCCTTATATGCTGAAAAAGTTTGAAAACTTAAGTTAGTGTGGAAAGTAAACGATCGTCCAGTGAATTATTCTGGTCAAATGTCTAGCTTGGCTCTGGAAAACAGTATGGAGGTTGCTCAAAAAGTTAAAAATAGAACTACCCTACAATCTAGCAATTACATTATTAGGTATTTACCCAAAGGATACAAAAGATACAAGAATACTGATTCAAAGGGATACACACACCCCAATGTCTATGGTAGCATTATCCACAATAGCCAAATAATGGAAAGAGCTCAAATGGCCCTTGACTGATGACTGGTCAGTCAGAGTAGTAGGTGGTGTAAAGAAGAGATGGTATAGATAATATACCATAATAATGGTATATGGTATAGATAATATACCATAATAATGGAATATTACTCAGCCATAAAAAAGAATGAAATCTTGACATTTGAAAAGACATTGAAGGAGCTAGAGTGTATCATGCTAAGTGAAAAAAATGAGAATTACAGTCTAAACAGGTGATGGGTATTAAGGAGGGCACTTGTGATAAGCACTGTTGTATGTAAGCAATGAAACACTAAATTCTACCCTTGAAACTAACATTATATTGCATGTTAACTAACAAATTTAATAAAAACTTGAAAAATAAAAATAAATAAAATAAACTGTCTAGCTTAGAAAAGTGATTATAGGGACGCCTGGGTGGCTCAGTGGTTGGCCATCTGCCATAGGCTCAGGGGTGTGATCCTGTAGTTCAGGGATCGAGTCTGCATCGGGTCCCTGCAGGGAGTCTGCTTCTCCCTCTGCCTATATTTCTGCCTCTCTCTCTTTGTCTCTCATGAATAAATAAATAAAATCTTTAAAAAAATGAAAAGTGATTATAAATGAACCATAAAGACACTAATTATAAATATGGACTTAACCTTATAATTTGTAAGTACTGATAAACAAAATGTGTAAGAAAATATGTTAGGAAAAAAAATGCAGGTACATTTGACCTTTGAACAACATGGGTTGAATTGTATGGGTCAACTTATACACAGGTTTTTTTTTTTTTATAAATACAGTACTATACACGTATTTTCTTTTATGATTTTTTAAAGTATTTTTTCTATAATTTTTATTTTTTATTTTAATTCCAGTATAGTTAACATACAGTGTTATATTAGTTTCGGGTGTAAAATATATTGATTCAATAATTCTATACCTTACTCAGTGTTCACCATGACAAGTTTACTCTTAATCCCCATCACCTATTTCACTCATCCTCCCATCCACCTCCCTTCTGTTTTTCTCTATAGTTAAAGTCTGTTTTTAGTTTGTCTTCTTTTTTGTCCTTTGCTCATTTGTTTTGTTTCTTAAATACTACATTAGTGAAATAATATGGTATTTGTCTTTCTCTGATTTATTATGCTCCTTATTATGCTCTCTAGCTCTATCCACATTGTTGGAAATGCCAAGATTTAACATTTTTATGGTTGAGTAATATTCCATTATACATAATGAAATACATATATACATATATATACACACACACACATCTATATTTAAAATTCTTTACCCGTTAATCTCTCATAATATTCTCAATAACATTTTTTTCTGTAGCTAACTTTATTGTAAGAAAACAGTATATAATACATATAATATACAAAATATGTGTTAATTGACTTTGTGTGTGTGCGTGCACATGTGTTCATTGACTTTTTATGTTATTGGTAAGACTTCTGGTCAATAGTAAGTTAAGAGTAGCTAAGTTTTGGGGGGAGTCAAAAGTCACAGTTGGACTTTTCACTGTGGCAGGGAGTTGGCGCCTCTAACCCACATGTTGTTCAATGGTCAACTCTATTTTCTTCTTTCCTGGAAAATTTTAAAGAGTTCAAATCATACTGTCAAGTAAAATAATATTAAAAAGTATTTTTTATTCTGTATATTTTATAACAAAGAACTTGCGTTATATGTAATGAGCATACCTCAGTTAAAAATATGTTCCACTTTTTGGGAACTATTACCATTCAGCTGTTAATTTATAACTTTATATTCTGTGGCCTTTCTTTCCTTTATGTTGTAATACTTTCTAACATTAAGATATTCAAAAAGAAGATAAACATCAAACCCATATTATCTATAAATTTTGTAAATGTGCACCTTCTCAGGTAAAGATCCATTTTGCTTATCTTGGTTTGGGTGGTATAAATCTTGCATTGAGTATTATTTGTCATGGTTCAAATTATAAGCTTCATCTCAATAAATCTTTGTAAACTTTTCTGATGTCTTAGTTATAATGTATAAAGAAAAAAGATTTTTCCCAAGGTTCTGAGAAAACTGATTATTTTTAAGAATTATGTAAAATGTGTTTGGTTATTAAAAACATATATTTATACAAAGCTGTGTGGGTAAATGTTTAACAACCAGCTTTCCAGAAAAGACCTAATGCAGTAATATCTATATACCTATCTGTATCTATCTATATATATTCACATATACATATGTGTGTGTTTTATTATAAATTTTACTGATATTAAGCAATTATAAATAGCAATAAAATATACAATATTTTTATCTTAAATTCCATACAGCCAATTAATTCTCATAGAACGTTTTCATCAAGTTTTTTTTTTAATTATTAGATCCCCAACTTATAGTTGCAATTGATGAATGTTGTTTGATATTATCATTTACATTAATAAGGCAAAAATGAAACAATAAAGACCTAAGTATAACTTCACTTTTTGTCAATGACTGGAGGACCTTCTTTGCTGAATCAAATAATAGTTCCAGCTGCTGAAGAATATTTCCCTAAATTTTTGTGTTGACAGTGTAATGGCAACAGACATATTTTTTTAACAATTTTATTTTTTTATTCACAAGAGACACAGAAAAAGAGAGAGGCAGAGACACAGGCAGAGGGAGAAGCAGGCTCCATGCAGGGAGCCTGATGTGGGAATCGATCCCGGGTCTCTGGGATCAGCCCCAGGCCGAAGGCTGGGGCTGAGCCATCTGGGCTGCCCCATATTTTTAAGTTTAATATGCATTATTAACATTTTCTCTGATGCTTTCTTCATTTTAGTCCATCAACAAACATAAACAAGCCTTGACTTGTAACATTTGCTTATTTTCATGGTAAAGGTACTTGAACCATGTACTGTTTAAGCCACCAACTTGACATTACTGACAGTGGGGTTAGGAAGAGAGAGGCCATTACACAATTTTCTCTACATACAGATAAAATAAATACAAATAACTTCCAGAGCATAGATGATAAGAAAATGTAGAAAAATCTGGGTCCAGAGTGGCACAGTGGATTAAGTATTTGACTCTTGATTTCTGCTCAGGATCATGAGATACTGATTTTGAGGATCATGAGATCAAGCCATGTGTGGGTTTCCACACTGGGAGGAGAACCTACTTAAGATATTTCTCTCCCTCTGCCCCTCTGCTACCACTCTCTAAAAAAATTATAATAATTAAAAAGCCAAATAAATAAAATGTAGAAAAATTAGGAGTGATGAATTTTGAATATTTGTAATCACCCTTGTTTTCAATACATTTCATTTAATTATAATCCAATATAATTTAATTTTTAAAAGATTTATTTATTTATTTATTTATTTATTTATTTATTTATTTATTTATTTAAAGATTGTATTTATTTATTCATGAGAAGCAGAGAGAGAGGGGCGAGGCAGAGACATAGGCAGGAGAAGCAGGCTCCCTATAAGGAATCAGATGTGGTACTCAATCCCAGACCCCGGGATCATTCCCTGAGCTGAAGGCAGATGCTCAACAGTTGAGCCACCCAGGCATCCCTATTTATTTATTTTAAAGAAAGAGCATGAAAGGAGGGAGGAGCAGAGGGAGAGAGAGAATTTTTTTTATATCAAAATTTTTCTTTTGTTTAGATATTTAAATTCAATCAAATAATACATAGTATATTATTAGTTATTATTAGTTTCAGAATTCAGTGATTCATCATTCGTATATAATATTCAGTGCTCATTACACCATATGCACTCTTTAATGCCCATCACCGAGTTACCCCATTCCTTGATTCCTATCTCTTCCAGCAACCTTCAGTTTGTTTCCTATGATTAAGTCTCTAATGGTTTCTCTTCCTCTGATTTGGCCTTGTTTTATTTTTTCCCCCTTTTCCCTATGATCCTCTGTTTTGTTTCTTAAATTCTACGTATGAGTAAGATCACATAATTGTCTTTCTCTGACTGATTTATTTTGCTTAGCATAATAACTCCTAGTTCCATCCATGTATTTGCAAATGGCAAGGCTTCATTTTTTTATTTATGGCTGAGTAGTATTCCATTGTATATACCTACCACATATTTCTTTATCCATTCATCTATCAATGGACATTTGGGCTCTTTCCATAATTTGGCTATTATGGACGCTGCTGCTATAAACATACAAACAGGTGCCCCTTTGGATCACATTTGTATCTTTGGGGTAAATACCCCAAGTAGTGCAACTGCTGGGTCATAGGATAGCTCTATTTTCAACTTTTCGAGGAACCTCCATACTGTTTTCCAGAGCAGCTGCACCAGTTTGCATTCCCATAAACAGTGTAAGAGAGTTCCTATCAAGAGAAAGAATCTTACGTAGACTACCCACTCATCCTGGAGCCTGGCATAGGGCTTCATCTCATGACCCTGAGATCATGACCTGAGCCAAAATCAGCAGTCAGATGCTTAATCTACTGAGTCACCCAGGGGCCCCTAATATAATTTAATTCTTAACTATGGCTGTGATTAGCAATGATCTCACAAAATTTCTGAAATGTTACCCATAGACTTTTGAAGCTGGCTTTAGTTTGACTTCCAATTGTATACATATACACACACATAGAATATTGTGCTAATATAATAACATGGGCAATATTCATTGTTTAAAATTTTGTAGAAATGATCATCTTTTATTAGTTTTAACATGTTTGCTAAACTAAGTATGCAATAATTTGGGCAGATTTATTCATGAGAAAACTATGAACTGTCAGTTACTCATTTTATTCAGATTGATACAGACAAGCTGGAGGAGATACACTTTATTGTCAAACATTGCTTTTCACCCTTGCCATCTACTTAAACCTTAGGCACAAAGGAATTACCCCCTCTGGAATGCTAAGTTTCCCTACAGAGATATGTCTTCTGTCTGAAGTTTCAAATTGTGCCCAGCTGAACTGAATATTCTATGAACTATTAAACATACAGTTATTTTAAAAGAGCAATAGTCATTAAGGTCATTGCACTTGAGGCTTTCATTTGAACTTCTTTTGGGTTTCAGGCAGACACAAATCTTTTGTTTTACCTACTGTCTTCCTCAGCCCAGAGGCAATGAGGATGAGACGATGAGAGGATGAGAAAGAAAACCCCTTCCCCTTAGATTTTTGAAAACTTTAAAACCTAATGATAGAAAAGGGCTGCAGTTTGAAACATGAAAGGTCAAGGTAGCCTACTAAAAACACAGCGAATATATAACTTCTTATGGGAATCTCCCAGGCGTGAGATTATTCTGAGATTTTCAATCTTATAGTTAAATAGTAATATATCAAAAAGATGGTGAAAATAGTTGCCTTATAAAATGTTCAGGAGTCAGTCATTTAACTCTCACAAAATGTCAGTGGCTTTATTCACAGGCCTTAAACTTAAAAAACTTGAGATATGAGTATTTAAGAAAACATCCTTCAGAAATAAACAAACTTCCCTTTAAGATTAACTTGGAATAAAACATTAAGTGAGTCACTTTCACAAAGCAATCATTTGCCTATTTCTAACCCCTGATAGAATTTATACAGAAGCAATTTAGTGGTCAGATTCACACATTTGCACCAAAGAGGCGCCTTGTTTAAAGCCTCTGGGGATATATAAGAAACTTGCTAGAGGTTCTGAGAAGTTGAATCACAGCCTCAAATTCCATAAACCCTAGGCACCAATCACCAATAAACCACTGTCATCAGCATCTGTATCAGATGTATTTAGTGTTCTGGCATACAACTTGGCCTCACCTCTGATTTCAGCCAAACATGGACACTCCTGCACAGATTTTAACTCATTTTTCATTGACAATGATTTGCCTCAACTGTTGGCATCTTAGCTTTCCGCATCTAATTATCTTATCCACACGTGGATAGCTTAGAGGTGGAAGAAAATTTATGAGATGAATCTTAACCAATGGGGAACTTGAGTTGACTAATAATTATCTCTCCATCCTGGCTCTTGGATGGACAATTCTGAAAGACATTTTATAGTCTTCTTAACATGGTTTCAGTGCCCCAACTGCCCACACATGTTAACCTAAAAGAGCTTTTCTTCCCTGGGTTCTGACATACATCCTGCTCTTTGGAGTTACATTCCAGGTACCATCTGGAAATAAAGCAGACTCTGCTTACAGGGGACCTTAAGCTAAAACTCAATCAAATCATCACACAGGTATTTGTTAAACCAGGTTTATCTCTAAGGAAATTTTTTTCTATACTCCTTTCTTCAGAGGGGGCATAAAAAACATTCATTTTATTACTATGCTCCAATTCTCTTTTTCACTAACTGTGCAGACTGTAGCTACCATTATACTGTCCCCAATCTGCCCATCCCTCCATGCATGCAGCCATCTCAAATTGCCCTATTAAAGATACATTCATTCTTCAGAGCTTTTCTGACTATTCTCCACACTCAAATTTTCCAAGTCTGAGTCCTGGCCTTAGAAATGTTCTTTGTGTAGGATAGAATCTAGATAAAATGAGAGGACAATGGGAGAGAGAACTGAACCATCAGTACAGTCATAGTACTTGTTTACAGTAATGTTCTGGAGGCAATACCCCTTTCATCATGTCAGACACAAAGGAACAATCTTAATGGTGCCCATAATATAAATCTTGTAAAATTTACCCAATCATTTACTCTGGAAACTACAAATGATCCTAGAAGCAGAACTGAGATATAATACAACTGTAGAAAACTACAGAAAATTTTTTAGTGAGAATTTATTTGCTTTTCTATAGAAATACTAGTAGAGTTAATGTTCTGGTGACCTAATTGTATGTTCTCTCCCATTGATGCTTTCTTACATATGTTCATTTTTTAAAAATATTATACATACCCCGACAATCAACTGAAATATTGCAGTTCTTTTATTTCAATCATTTCCTTTTTCCATGTGTAAGGCATTGAGTCAACTCAGCATACATTGTGTCATGCCCAAAACCTAATAAAGTAGATAGGAATATACATTGCCAATAATGTAGCATATTTCTTTGTGCAGAGTGATTCGGTTTTAACAGGAATACCTAGAAAGATCCTTATTAAATACTTATGTACAAACATACAGATGTGTGTGCAGTTTAGACTCTTGAACCTTTACACAAAATCCATTGTTTCTTACTTGAAATTTATAAGGGCAAACTATGAATTTTGCTTATTCCATAAGGAAGAAATCTGAAACACTTACAATTAAATCTAGCATGTTCATTGCTAGAGGTTATATACCATTTGCTACAGACCTAATGGCTATATATCTCACATACATACTTGGAGGCATACATGTATTTTACTTAAATATTTATTTTCCAATAGGAAGTCAGCGAAGAAAATAAGAAAACCAAAATAAAAAAGGAATGCCTATCTTCTGTTTCAATAAGATAACTTATATAGAGGTAGTGAAAAAAGAATATGGCTTATTGCTTCAGTAAGGAATCAACAGAAATCATGATGATAAAAGTTACATTGATTTTTATTCTTGATATAGATAAGCAAAGCAAATATTTCCTAAATATTTTTATATTTATTCTATATTTATATTTTGATGTGTGTGTATACTTTTCTCATTTATCCAAGTCAGTGTGTGTTTTTTGAGTGTTTTTATACTGGACTTCAGTAACCAAGTACTTCTAAGAAAGGTATCTTTTACTTGGACTCGGGCAGAAATCAATTTTCCCCCAAAAGGAACAGCCCAGGATATATCTCATCATCTTGGCATAGGTAGAAAATATGAACAACAAAGGGAGTGATGAGAAAAAAACAAAACAAAACAGTATAATCAGAAACCAGAGTAAAAACAACATTTGATCCTAAGTAAATTTCTAAGAATATCAGAAACAATCAGTGTCTTTAAATAGTTAATAAGTACTCATGTAAAATATGGATGTTGAGAAGTTGTAGACAGATAATAAAAATTTATCTAATCTGAACAATTACACTTCATAAAGGATTATTAAAGATAGGAAGAGGGATCCCTGGGTGGCTCAGCAGTTTAGCGCCTGCCTTCAGCCCAGGGCATGATCCTGGAGTCTCAGGATCAAGTCCCACATCAGGTTCCCTGCATGGAGCCTGCTCTCCCTCTGCCTGTGTCTCTGCCTCTCACTCTGTGTGTGTCTCTCATGAATAAATAAATAAAATCTTAAAAAAAAAAAAAAAAAGAAAGGAAGAGACACTTAGAGAAGGGAGAGGGGGAGAAATAGAAAAGAGAGAACAAACAGACTTAAAAAAATAGAGAATTTTGAAATCCATAAGCAAGTCCTGTTGACTGTTTTCGTATCTCACCAGTTTCTCTTTTCAAAAACATTGCAAAAGCCTCCTAACTGGTCTCACTGATTTATCATTTATCCTCCATAGTCTTTTATTTCTATCATAGGCAGAGGAATCTATTTAAAACATAAACATACTAAACACCTGTTAGCTGATATGACAGATTAATCCTTACCAATAAGGTATAATATCCAAAAAAATAAAATTTTATTAAAAAATATTTATCGTTGATGTCACAACACAACTGTATTTTTTAATGATTTATTTATTTGACAGAGAGAGAGAATGAGCAGGAGGAGGGGCAGAGGAAAAGGGAGAGAGAGAGAATCTCAAGCAGACTCCCTGATGAGTAAGGAGCCTGACTTGGGGCTTGACCGCTCAACCATGAGATCATGACCTGAGCCAAAATCAAGAGTAGGTGGCTCAATCAACTGAGCCACCCAGGCGCCCCAGAAAACTGGCTTTGTATATATAGTTGATTTCTTTGCCATGTGGTCATTTGAAGACTCAAGTTCTACACTCCATTCCTATGCTTCAGTTACAGGGCTACATCAAAATGCAAGGGAGGCTGAATATTGGTGAGTGTTCTGATTCCACGTTCTCTCAGATGTTGTAGGATAATATATCTGTTTCTATGTACCCATTCCTATAGCTTCTGCATGCTTGAAACCTATGGTCTTTTTTAGGAGATACCTTGAACTGCAGAAACTGCTTTGCCCAAAGGCACTGAAGTCCAGAAGTCTGCCCAGGGCTGCCCATAGCCAATGACTAATTACTGCAGACGTGAAAGCCCAGATCTCTTATCTCAAGGTGGTACAACTCTGCAAAGCAATTTATACTCCAGAACACCCAGAGGAATCTGTTGAGGTGAGGGCTTCACTTGAAATTGCATTCGTGTTTTGTTTTTTTAATTTTTCTGTCCCTCATCAGTTTCTTTAAAAATTACTTTCATGTCAATCTGCAGCTCAGAGGAACACAATCTTCCTTCTTTGTTCACTCTGCTCCAGACACACTAGTATCCTTGCTTCTTCTTGCCAACATGCCTCAGTATCAAAGATTTGTAACTGCTTTAGTTTTTGCTGGGGATGTTGTTTTCCCACATGTTGATGTGGTTTGCTTTTTTATTTCCTTCAGGTCTTTCCTCAAATATCACCTAATCAGGGAAGTTTTTCATGGTCATCTCATATCCTTAGCCCCTCTCAGTACATCCTCTTTCCTCCTCACCATCCTATTCTGCCTAGCATTCATCATCTGACACACTATATATTTATTTTTGATTGCTAACTGATTTTATTCCGATATAGATCCATGTGGATGACTAACCTTGTATCCATCCCAGCTACATTCCAGCACCTAGAATAATATGTAAGTCCACAGTAGATGTCCAGCATATATTTTCAAATGAGGTATACAAATGAAGGACTATACAAAATTCAACCACAAAATAAGCAGTATATAATTGTCATTCTATACTTAAGCTTTGTGTTGCCTTTCTAATGTCTAAAAATCAAAGAAATCTTATAAGAATGATTACTGATAAATATCCAGACTAGTTGTGCCTCAACAGTCTATTGCAGAAATAATTGTCATCTTCACTTTATGCAGATGTAGTAAGCAGCACGTGTTAGCCAAACCTAGATGGGACCTATATGGAATATGCTGTATAACAGTTTATGGAATCAAAACTTTTGATAGTATAATGATCATTATATGCCTACTCTGCTAAAGCAGCCAATAAGTTGAACACATTTACTGAGGACAAAATATATGGTATAGAGGCCATCTCATAGTTTTGTGCTGTTAGAGAATAGAAAGCTATGTGACACCGATAACCTTCAGAATTAAATTCTTACACAACAAATGAAAGAAAGTAAAAGTTTCCTAATAGTTTTTTAGGAATGAATAAGCTTGGAAAGGAATGAGTTATAAGGATAATGCTGAGGTGGTAGATGCATTAATAAATTAAAAGAGAAAGAGAATCAAGCATGAAATCAAGAGTGAATTTTAAAGGTAACTTGATCAGAACATCAGGAGAGGCAGTTGGAAACAGGGGACTGCTAGAGAGAGGTCTGAAGCCAGACTGCAGGGCTTAGTACATATTATCCTTTCCTCTACTTTTTTTTCTTTTTTTTTTTTTTTTTGTCCTGAAGAGACAGGCGACCTCTGTTACTCGTTTGGCTGGCTCTTGTGATTTTTGATAACTAGATGGAAACTTGTAGTGAAGTTGAGTCAAGTCCTTTCTAGATGACACATAGTGAGATGGAGTCAGGCTGTCTGTTCATTATTATCCGCAATGTGAGCACCTAAGTTTTAATCTGAACAAGGGACTTATGACTGAAAGTATATCACTATATTGGCATATTATATTGACTTTCTGATAATGTTCTAAAGCCAGTTGAATAGGAGAGAGAAAATGCCACTGGGTACAAATTGTGGCATCAATTCACTGCCAGACTGACCAATTGGATTTATATATTACCTCCAGCTAACATTCTTAAAATCTATAGTTTTACTTTCTCTTCAGTGCATACCTCACAGCTTAAATAATTGCAAATTCAAATACATTTTAAAAGGTTTGAACAGGCTTTAAATTAAAAATGCGTGAACACTGTTGTTTTAATCACTCTTAATTATTTACTAATTTAACTTAATACATTTACCTTCTCCCCCCTCCACCACTCCCATTCCCCTAGAGATAAAGATTCCACAAAGCTTCCATGTTCATCCTTCAAATGATTTGGAACTGTTTTAATCAATAAAAGAAATATAATATGTATATATAGATTTTTAGATCCATTAAACTGGATCATTAAAAAATATCAGAAGTTCTGAATTACAAATCCTCTGCCCTCAGTCCTAACAACCTCTCTCTTACAATTATAAGATTTTAAAATCCGTTCATTAGACATCAATGTTGTATAAAGAGAATTAAAAATACATCTACTCAAAGAGTCTTCTAGCAGAATACAGAATACTGAAGTCTTTTATGCATGAAATCTTTGTACAAAATTGCAAAGCTCAGACAGTAACTCCAAACATAGTATCACTTGCAGAAAATTTAACATATATTAGGAAATTCATCAAAACTAAATAATAGAAAGACTAATCTATCTCATAATTTTGCTCTACATTTTGGTTATTAAGAAAAATTACTTAAGCAATCTTTCACTAGAAAAATTTAAGAAATGAACATTTTCAAATTGCTTCAAATGCTGAGTTTTCGTAGCTTCTTATGTCATAATTTAAATGCATGTTGCTTAGAATTATAATACTAATGAAGCATATTTACTGAATATTTATGATTTACTAGGCAATATGCTAACTCATTAACATGCATTAATTTAATTTGCTTTCACAAACATCCAGTAAGTTAAGAGTAATTATCTCCATTTTACAGATCTAGAAACATAGATCTAAACAGGTTAAATAGATTTATGGTTGATGCCAGAAACTGAGCTAACATGGAAGGCTATCTTCTCCAGTAAACACTTAGAAACATTGGATAAAATAGAGCAAAAGCTATTCAGATAAGTAACCAATCACAAAAGAAATCCCAAATTTTCAGAAACTGAACTCAAAACTTAATCATACTGTGACTCCAAGCCAAAGTCAAATGGTTCAATGGAGTATCTCAGCCAGATAAACACCTTAGGGGTTTATTTTAAACCTCTAATGGGGAAGAATTCCATCCCATAAGCTTTTGTAGTTTATTTACTTATTTACTTACATCAAGCAGGTAGTTATGAAAAACTCCTATTTTCATGAAACAGAAACTAGAAAAATTGAAAGCAAAAATACCTTTTTACTTCCTGTGAACCCTGTGAACATAAGAATGTAAAAAGACATGAGAAAAAATAGAGAATCCTCATGGTTTGTTCATACCTTGCTGTGGGATCCAAATTTGCAATAGACATATATTGTTCAGACACAAAACAAAAAAATGTGAAACCTCCCAGGACAGATGTTTCCTAACCCAACACACATAACTTTTCCACCAAAAAATAAAATAAAATAAAATAAAACCCCTAAACTGTCATAGGATAAACACATAAAAATAAACCACATAAGAAAATGAAACATCATCAGAGAAAGTAAGATGATAAAGGAATCACATACATAATATCTCACATCAAGAATTAGAAATAATGAAACAATAAAAATGGATTTAAAAACATGTGTGGTTATTATGGACTGAATGTTTATGTCCCAAAAAATTCATGTGTTGAAGCCTTACCTTTCAATGTGATGATATTTGGAAGTGGTACTTTTGGGAGATAATTAAGTTTAGATGAGGTCATAAGGATGCGACTCCATGAAGGGATTAGTGTCCTTGAAGGGAAAAAAATCCAGAGCCCCTCTACCCTCCCATGTGACAACACAAAAAGAAGGTGGTTATCTGCAAGCCAGGACTTAGGCTTTCACCATAAACTGAATTGGCCGAGACCCTCATCTTGGATTTCCCAGCCTCCAGAACTGTGAGAAATAAATGTCTATTATTTAAACTACTCAGTCTATGTTATTTATTATAATTGCCTAAGCTAAGACAGTGATTAATATGATCGTAGAAATTCTTAAAAAGTTAGAAATTATAAACAAAAGATAGGACAATGTCAAATCCGAAGAGAATGGTTTTAAAAAGAAGCAAATTTTTTTCTGTAAAAGTCTAAAAACATTTCACTAGTCTACATGGACTGCCATAACAAAATTCCACAGACTTAGGTGGCTTGAACAACAGAAATATGCTTTCTCACAATTCTAGAAGTTGTAAGTCCATGGTTAAAGTGTCAGTAGGGTTCAATTCTGGTGAAATCTCTCTCTTCAAATTGCACACAGATCCTTTGTACTGTGTTCTCACATGGCCTTTTCTCTATGTAGACACATGGAAAGAGATGCTCTAGTATCTCCTATTCTTCTTATAAGGACAATAGTCATATCAGATTAAGATCCCACCCTTATCACCCCATTTAGCCTTAATTACTTCCTTAAAGTTTGTATCTCCAAATATAGCAACATCAGGGGTGAAGGCTTCAATGTATGAATTTGAGAGAAACACTATTCAGTCCATACCAGTTCTTAAAATTTAAAACAAACATATTGAAAGGATCTGTGACTTAAAAGATCTGAATAAAAAATCAACAGCACAAGACAATAAGACATAGATAAAATGAAAAGAAGTTGCTATTAACTCTTAAGATTTTGTTTCCTTTTAATGTTATACTCTTCCACTGCCATGTAAAATACTTTATTCAGGAGTATCTCCACCTCAGTGTCTCCAGTAAATATGAAAATATATTGGTAAAATGATGTGTTTCATGTCTTTTATCTACAAGCCAAGTGAAGAAATGTTTTTGAGTAAGCAGGAAAAATTTTGAGATCCCTGAAGAGCCATGTCTTAGTAGTAGAACTAGAGTAAATATTATTACAAACTTAATCTAAAAATGCTTAACAACAAATCTCTAAAGGAGTAAGCTGGCCAAAAACTCAGCTGTTTTCCAAACAAACTTCAATACTATCAAAAGGAAGACAGTAAATGTAACATTCATGATACACAATATCGAGTTAAAAATTAGGAAAAATAAAGAGGATTCTAGGAAGATGGTGGAGTAGAAAGCACCACAAAAATCGCAACAGTAAAAATTTGAACCTGCACACAGATGCACAAAAAAGGAATAGTAGAAATAGTAAATATGGGGTGAATATAGCATATTTTAATTTATTTAAAAGTATTTATAATTAAACATTTAGTGCAAAATATAATAATATATTATAGGAATTACAATAAATAAAACTAAAACATAGTTTCAGCACATATGAAGAGATGGAAAAACTGAAGTATAGTGTAAGGTGATATATAAAATTATATATTACTTGAAGATAAACTCTCATACGTTAGTGGTATATAATATGAGTCTAAGAGCATCCACAAACAAAATAAATAAATTACAAGAGGGATATGGCATATGCCAAGAGAGACAACATACCTAAAAATACTGATAATCTACAGAAAGAAATAAAAAGCAAAAAAAAAGTACAAAAATAGATGAGATGAATAGATAAGGTATATTGAAATTAAATTTATTGATAATTATATTAAATAAATGTCTAAATATGGAAATTCAAAGACAAATATCGTTGGCCTAGAAAAATCAAGACCCAATGATATGATGTGTACAAGAAACTTAGATTGAATATTAAGGACATAAATAGGTTAAAAATGAAGAATGGAAAATATTATTATGCAAATCTTGCTCTTAAGAAAGCAGGAATGGCTATATTATTATCAAAATATACTTCAAGAAAAGGGATACTAAAGGGTTAAGAAGGGACATTTTATAGTGATAAAACAATAATGTTTTAGAAGCTAGAACAGTTCTAAATGTATATATATCCAACAGCTGAGCTTTAAAAAGAAGTAGAAGTAAAAGAAAAAAACAGAGAATCCACAATTTAAATGGGAGATTTGAAACATTTCTCTCTTAGGAATTAATATAAAAAAGTATAAATAAAATCAGTGAGATTACAGAAAACCTGATAATACTATCACATAATCTTACTGATGTATAAAGAACACTGCACTCAAAAACAGTTGAATACACATTTTTTCCAATTGCACAGGAAATATTCACTAAAAGAGAGTATATAACAGGCCATAAGAAAGTCTCAAACAATTTAGAAAAATTGAACCAATATACAGTATATTTACTGACCATAATATATTTAAATGAGAAATCACTGGGGCACCTGGGTGACTCTGTCAGTTAAGTGTCTGACTCTTGATCTCAGCTTAAGTTTTGACTTCAGGGTCATGAGTTCAAGCCCTGCACTGGGCTCCACACTGGACATGAAGCCTACTTTAAAAAATAATAGTAGGGGCTCAGTCAGTTAAGTGTCTGCCTTTGGCTCAGGTCATGATCCTAGGGAGCTGGGATGAAGCCCCGCCTCCTGCTCTATGCTCAGCAGGAAACCTGTTTCTCCCTCTTCCTCTCTGCCCCCTGCTCTCCCTGCTTGTATTTTCTCTTCCTCTCTCACTCAGTCAAATAACTAACTAACTAACTAACTAAATAAATAAATAAATAAATAATAGTAATAAAATAAGTGAAATTTTTTAAAATGAGAAATCATTAATAACATATAGAAAGTAACGCATTTATGGAAATTTTACAATATACTTCTAAATAATCCATGATGAAAGAAGAAATCACAAAGAAAAATAGAAAATATTTTGTATTAATGATATAGAAAACACAACAGACACAACTTTAGACATAGAATGAAGCTCAAGCAAAGAGTAGGGGAAATTTATGGCTTTAATTGGGTATGTGAGGAAATTTAAAATTTAAATTAAAAAGCTTTAAAAAAAATCAATAAATTTTCTACCAAATATTTAGAATAAATAATACCAGTTCTACCCAATCTTCCAGATTGAAAGAGTGGGGACATTTCCCAATCCATTCTATAAGACCATAATGGCCACAAAATCAAAATCAAAGATACTGCAATAAAACAAAAACAAACTACATACTAATATCCCTCATAAACCTAGATGCAAAATATGCTTAACTGACTTTTAGTTAATTAAACTCAATGTATAAAAATGATACCATAAGTAGAGAATTATCCCATAAATGCATGTTTATATAGCATTTAAAAAACGAATGCAATTCACCATATTAAAAGACAAAAAAGTTATAATTATGTGATCATCTTGATAGACACAGCAAAAGCATTTGGCAAAATCTAGCAGACATTCCTTATAAAAATTCAGCAAATTTAAAATAAGAAGGAATTTTGGGCACACCTGTGTGGCTCAGTCTCTTAAATACCAGACTCTTGATTTCGGCTCAGCAGTCTCTTAAATACCAGACTCTTGATTTCAGCTCAGATTGTGATCTCAAGGTTATGAGATTGAGCCTGCTAAAGTTTCTCTCTCTTCCTTCCTTAGCCCCCCCCCGGTACGCATCCCCCACACACCTTAGATTGCTCTCACATTTGCTCTCTAAAAAATAAATAAATAAATAAATAAATAAATAAATAAATAAATAAATAAATAAATAAAGTAAATAAATATGAAGGAATATTTTTAAAAGATTATTTAGGATAAAAATTACAGCCAACATTTATGGTGAAATAGTGAAATACAAATGCTTTTCCCCTAAGACACAAAAATGTCCATTCTAAGCATTTGTATTCAACTCAGTGTCAAAACTGTGAAGGGTCTGAGATTTTCCCTACTTGAAAGCTAACAAGCTTCCACAATTTTATGAATGAAGGCACAAAAAGAGACAAGAATATTAGTCCTCAAAGCACAACAAGCAACAGGAGTTTCATATTCACATCAATTCCCCCTTGATCTCCAAATTCCATTGAACTACATGGAGGGGTAGTTTAGGTGAATGTTGCATATGCAATGGATTTGCATCATAGCTAAGGAACCCCAAGACTAAAGATGTCTAATCTTTTACAAGTAGATATAATAAACCTGACAAACATTTGCTCCAAAGAGAGATTATCTTTATTGTACTGGCTATCTCTATTGTATTGCTTATTGGAGTAAGCAGCCCTGCTCTCTGCTCTGGAGGGAGACACTATATCTTCCAAGACCATTCACTAAGCATGCATTGTTGAAAAGTAAATAGACTATCAGTGCCTCTCTTCACAAAATGTACAGAAACATAAGAGACATGTGGAGAATCGTCTATCCATCATATTCAGCCATCAATTCTACATCATCTTAGCTTCTGAAAAATTTCCCCAAAGAATGGGCCAAAGCTACTTAATTAGTATATTTGTTTCATTTAATTAAGGCTATTTCAAACAGACTATAAGCAACAGAATGAGGCCAACTTTTAATACTGTAGTACAATCATAACTCCTAGGATCCTAACCCAATCCCTATCCCATAAAAATTTCAGTATCTACCTTAGAAAGGTAGATGGCTTCCTACTTATCTTTATTAACCTTT
This sequence comes from Canis aureus, assembly GCF_053574225.1. NCBI lineage: Eukaryota > Metazoa > Chordata > Mammalia > Carnivora > Canidae > Canis > Canis aureus. The sequence goes on from NC_135635.1 coordinate 30,566,858, forward strand.
CCACTTAGCTTAAGGCATTAATCCAAGCTTAGGAGGCCGTATTAGAAATTGCATAGACTCTGCTTTGGCCTGAAAGGAGAAGACTATAACATCTGTAACAACCCTTGCCAATAAGTCTGATCCAAATGCCTCCATGATCAAGATGCTATCATCAATCACTTAACTAAAATCAGAGACAAATTCCTACCATCGTTTCTGATTCTAGGTCTCCTGTTGTAGGGAAAACTCCCCCAAAAATATTCATATATAAAGCATTTGTTATCCCTCTGAGAAGTTCTTCCTGACTTTAATCCCATCTCAAGTAAACAGGGCTGACATAATTTTGGAAAGAGCTCACAGTCATCTGAGAGCTGTATGATCTATTGGTGGTACTTCCTTAAACACTTGGAGCTACTTTAAAACCATTCCTGGGGATCCCTGGGAGGCGCAGTGGTTTAGCGCCTGCCTTTGGCAGGGGCGCGATCCTGGAGACCCAGCATCGAATCCCACGTCGGGCTCCTGGTGCATGGAGCCTGCTTCTCCCTCTGCCTATCTCTCTCTCTCTCTCTCTCTCTCTGTGACTATCATAAATAAATAAAAATTTACAAAAAAAAAAATTAAAAAAAAAACATTCCAAAGGTGCAATCACTGTATTTTCAGGAAAAAAGCAAGTTCATGCCTAGATTTTATGTAAGAGGCATTAATTCCAGTAACACAAGAAAATATTATTGGAGCCCTTCCAAGTGAGACTTACAAGAGTTGGAGGAAACAGATTGACACTCTCTTTGACATAGCCTCCTGGCTGGCTGATAAATCTTAAAATTACCAATTTACTTCAAATAACAGTCTGGTCATAGTTTTTGAAGGATAGACCAAGAGGAGTCAGCGTAATCCATCCTGTTTGTCTATACCACCAGCCAGGTTGCTTTCATCTGCCTCAAAAAGAGAACGAGAGTGTAGACAAGGAAAATACAAATATCTATTAGTGTTTTCCTACAACTTACGGAAGGTATAGAAATGGGGCCATTCCTGTTGTTTTCAATAGACTCTTCAGTAAGTTTAAGGAGATTGACAATCTGATTTTAGTCTAAGCTTTCTGTTGATGAACAGCAAACTCAGAAGTCGGTTAAATTTAAACTTGTCACATTTTTGGAGTGCTGCACAAGGTTATTTTCCCACATGAATAAGGAAGGCTGCAGGACTGTTCTAAATGACTAAGATGAGAAATGCCAGTTTCACCTCACTAAGCACCTGTTCGGCGTTCTTCTACCTCCATAACATAGGTTTCTTTCTTTTTTTTTTTTTTAATTAGTTAATTTATTTATGTATTTATTTTCCTGCTGCAATCAAGGTTTCCAGGTGTCTCTTACTAGAGGTGTCTCCTACCCTGGCCAGCCTGCCCAATCCAGCTCTGGTAAGGTAGTCTAGATTCTTCCCACTATGCCTTCAGGGGGAATATGTGCACTTATGGATATTAAAGCTTGGAATCCGGCAGATTCCAGGGACCGCATACCCCCAACGCCCCTCCTGCGACCCGGGCTTTCTCTGCCTGGCTCCGAGTCTCTGGCTCCCCTGACCTAAGCTGTCCACACATGCGCAGTCTGCATCCTGTGCAGGGTTTTTGGCTGCTGGGGCCCTCCAGGCTTCTGGAGCTCAGGCAGGAAGCCAACCATGCAAATAGCCTCTAGGGAGGCAGCCCACCACCAGAAAATCTTTCTGAGGCAGCACCTGTACACTGTTCACAGTCCCCATTTGGAAATGGGTGCCTGATGAGGTCCGGGCTCCCCTAGCAACGACGGCTCCCAGGTGTCGTCTGTTGAATGATACCCCGGTTGAGCCATCTGGCCCGCCTGCGGAAAGGCAGTCAAGATCCCTCCAGCTCTGCCTTCAGCGGGAAGGTTAAGACAGGTTAAGGTTTAGAATGAGGCCAACACCCGGTTCCGAACAATAACCTGCGCCTGGGACTCACGCTCTGCCAGCACTTGCCCTGTTCCGGGTCCCTGGCAACACTGAGCTGCAAGTTCGCAGGTCGTCGGCCACCCTTGGGCAGGCGGGCCCTCCAGGCCTGCGGAGCTGCAGCCCATCGTCCCAACCACCGGCAGAGCCCCCGGGACAGCGGGAGCCCACGCCCTAGATACCACTGCGAGGCGCCCCCTGAAATGGGCGACAGTCCGAGCGCGCATGGACTTACCGTCTCTGGGGTCCCAGGCTTCTGCAGCGGACAAGGCTAGCAAGTGTCTCTCACTGGAGGGGGCGGTAGCCAATCCACACAGTCCAGCCTTGGCACGGCAGTCCAGACCACTCCAGACCAGCCGTCAGCAGAAATGCGTGTATTTGTGTAGGTTAGCGCTTGGAACCAGGCATAGGCCTTTGAACTCCAGGAGCCTGCTCCCCAGACCCCGCCTCTCCTCCTCCAAGGCTCCCAGTTTCCAAGGGCCAGGCTCCTCTGACCTACACCTGTGTGCGCGGGCACAGGGCAGAGCTGGCGCTCAAAACGTGTGGAACTCTGGCCAGGCCCCAACCACCTGCAGTTTCCAGCCTGGAAGGACCCCACGTTCAGATAAATCACCCTAAGGTAACATGCGCAAATGAGCAACAGCCAGGCCTCGTGGGGAACTGCTGCCTCTTGAGGTCCAGGCTTCACGGAGAGCCAGTATTCCCAGATGTCTCCTACTGCAGGGATACCCTATCCCGCCAGCCTGGACTCTCTCTCATAAGAGGGTTCAAGAACCTCCAGCTCTGCATTCCACAGAATATGCCACAATGGCAGGGAGGCATTGCGACTTTAGGCTGACATTTGAACCCCCCAAGTGCTGTCTCCTGTGTCCCAGCCTCTCCTGTTCCCGTTCCCTGGCAAGCTTCTTGTGTATTCTATTTGAATACAGGCACACCTGTATCATCATCATGTAATTGCACTTGGCTTTATTGTGCTTCACAGATACTGAATTTTTTTTTTTTTAATATATTAAGTTTGTGGCAATACTGCATTAAGCAAGTCAATTGGTGCTACTTTTCCAACAGCTTTTGCTTACTTCATGTCCCTGTGTCACATTTTGGTGATTCTCACAATATTTCAAACTTTTTCATTATTCTATCTTTATGGTAATCTTTAGTCAGTGATTATGACTGGCTGAAAGCCCAGATGATAGAATTTTTAGTAATAAAGTGCTTTTCAATTAAGGTATGTACTTTTTTTTTAGATATAATGCTATTGCACACTTAAAGTACAGTATAGTATAAAAATAAATTTTACACTGGGAAACTGCAAAAGTTCATTTGACTTACTTTATTGTATTCACTATATTGTGGTAATCTGGAACTAACCCACAATATCTCCGAGATATGCTTATATTTTTAATGCCATTTTTTTTTCTGATCATCTCCTACACCCAGAATTTTCTTCCAAAGAGGTCTGATGCATGAATAAGAAGATAATTTCTATAAAACTTGCAGAGACCCTTTATTGTTCCTGACTTTAGCCCACAGGAGCCACTGTGGGAGTCAGTAAGCAGTGTTCTCAATCAACCACACTGTCATTATCCTTATAATATAGAACCATGTCAATCCAGTAAGAGAACCAAGTTAGCTGGACTAGAATTATATACTCCTCATACTCCCTTTTGGAACATATACTAACAAGGCTGATGTTAGAGGCAAGAAAGCTGCATCATTTCCGGCATAGATCAGAGTAGAATTCCTAATTCTAAAAATAGAATTCTAAGTCTTTTGTCTTGTCTTTACACAGGAAGCAGCTATTGGAGATGATCCATTTTTGGAAACATACACACATTCAATGACCCAACCTAACCCAAAGTATGTGAACCAGTAAGAGGTAAGGAAAGTAGAGTTTTCCATACATTCTTAATCAGATTAAGGTGTTTAATTCCTTCTATTCCTATATTCTTAGTTTTTGGGGAGTTTCTTTTTTTTCTTTTTTGTCTTTATATTATTAACCGAGAATGCGTAGAGAATTTTGTTAAATGCTTTTGTTTGCATTTAAAAATATTCTTATAGTTTTCCTTTTATTAATATGATAAATCACATATTGATATCTTGGACTTTAAAGCAAACATGCATTACCAGAATAGATATTACATATAAACTTCATACATAGTTATTTTTATATCTTTATATATAGTATCTTTATAGCTTTATATATACATTATGTATCTTTATATATACATTAATATTACATATTATCTTTATATCTATACACAAATATAGATATAGTTATGGCAATCCTGCTTTAAGCAAGTCAATTGGTGCCAGTATACACAAATATACTATACACAAATATAGATATAAAGATAATATCTTAAATTTGCTAATATTTAAATAAATTTTGTGTGTAAGGTTATGAGGGATTTGGGAACCCTGGGTGGCGCAGCGGTTTAGCACCTGCCTTTGGCCCAGGGCACGATCCTGGAGACCCGGAATCGAATCCCACGTCAGGCTCCCGGTGCATGGAGCCTGCTTCTCCCTCTGCCTGTGTCTCTGCCTCTCTCTCTCTCTCTCTCTCTCTCTCTCTGTGACTATCATAAATAAATAAAATTTTTTTTTAAATTTTTAAAAAAAGGTTATGAGGGATTCTATAGTTTTTTTTTTATAAAGTATTTGTCTAATTTTGTTAGAGGATAATACTAGCCTTACACAAAGAGTAGTTGAAAAGTGTTTCTTTCTCTTCTGTTTTTCGGAAAGTGTTGGCATTGAATTAGTAATAATTCATTCTTAAATATTTGAGGGAATTCACCAGTTAATCTATCTAGAATTTTTTTCGTAGGAAAATATCATAATTTCAATTTCTTTAACTGAAAAGAGTTTTCAAGTTAATTTTTTTTTCTCCTTTGGTCAGTTTTGATAGTTTGTGTCTTTTATGGAATTGTCCATTTCATCTTGGCTGTTGAATTTACTGACCTAAATTTGCTCTTGATGTCTCCTTGTTTTTACTTCAGTATTAATAGAATATGTAGTGATGATCAGTCTTTCTCTCCCTACATTGGTAATTTGTTTTTTTCCTCTCTTTGATTCCTGAATAATCAATCTAGAAATTTATGAACTTTATTGATTTTCTTTTTCAAAGGACCTACTTTTGGATTCACTGATTTCTTTTTTTAGTTGTTTTAATTTTCTGGCTTTATGAGTTTTGGTCTTTATTATTTTTTTTCTTCTATGTAATTTGGACTTTTTCTGATTTCTTTAGGAGTTTTAATAATTGATTTAAATCTCCTCCCTTCCCCCATTTAAGGCCATGTTTTGCTTTCCTAGCATTCCTTTAGCCATGTTCCTACATTCTTATATGTTGTATTTTTATTATTATTATTATGTTCACATATTTTTAAATCCTTGTGTTACTTCTTTCTTGACCATATATTATTTAGAAGTATGTTGTTTAATTTCAGAATATTTGGGGTTTTATGGTTATGTTATTGTCATTGATTTCTAAATTAATTCTAGTATTTCTGGTAGTTGCCTTTATATTTTATTCTGATTTCACAGTTGTCTTCTACTGGTTAGTCATCTGATAATGACTTTTACCATTATTTTACATGGAAATCAGGAGGGAGATTTTTAAAGAAAAATGTGTCTAGATAATGAAAACCAAAAGTTAAAATAGGAAAAGTTCCTAATCTGAAAATATTAATAGAAAGTAATTTATGTGTTTTTGGCGTTATAAACCTCTGGCCACCAATCCAAAGACGCACAATATAAAGGTTATATTGAGTTTTGGTATCTGTCTTGTAAGTACTGTAAATTTATTATGGAGGGTTTTCTAAAAATTAATAGGAAAGATGACAGGGATCAAAACATGCTTAAAAGTTAGAAAATAACTCTTTGTCTTGTTTTATATTGCACGTCATAGCTTGCAAATCAAATTCTGCTGTAATGTCATTTGAAACACACTTGGTGGTAAATAGGAATGATACAGATACTCTATGTAAATATTTTTCTATCCAAGTTGTACTTTATTATCATTAGTAGCACACACACACACACACACACACACTCCAGTATTGGAAAATATTTCTTTGGTAATTGTATTTTCTAACTTCTGCACCGAGTGAAACTGGCTTGGAGTCAAAAACTTAAAATAAAAGGTAGGTGATTTTACATGTTCTTGTTTGTTTGGTTTTCACTCTCTTCATTACTTATTTCACAGAATATGCTGACACAGTTTAAATCATATTAAAATATTAAGGTAAAATAGCTCATACACTATAATTTGAATATTGTATCAATTTTAATTTCTGCCCGTGTCAAATTGTGCTTTTTCAAAATTTCTCTTTTTGTTTTAGTAAACATAGTACGATAAATGTGACTTATTTTTGCTTTTTAAATAATTTTAGAACTTTTCATATTGAGAAAGTATTATAAACAGAAATTCTCTGTTACTTTTTGTTGAATTACAAAAATGGATGATACACTGGATATTTATATTTTATAAAAATTTTTTAAAAGATTTTTATTACTATTACTGGCTTCTTTCTTTTATCATAAAACAGACAAAATTTTGTTTATCAACAGTCGTTGGTAGGCCAGTGGTCCTCAACTTAGAATGATTTTGCCGTCCAGGGGACATATGGCAATGTGTGGAGATAGGTTTATGTGTAACAACTGGGGAGGTGCTACTGGCATCTAGTGGTTAGAGACCAGGATGCTACTAAACATCCTATAAGTGCAGGACAGCCCCCTACAACAAATTACTGACCCCAAACATGAACAGTACTGCAGTTGAGAAACATTTTGTTAGATGAATTCTGGTTATTGTTATCTCCAAGATAATATAATATGATGATGCAAAATTATTTGTGTAAAATGTTCCTCCTGTTTCATATGGGTTAATAAAATTATAGACAATTATTATAAGTTTATAGAAAATTATATGAAACAAAATAGTTTTTCCAGTTTTAATCAGAAATTATTAAAGTATTGGTGAAATTAAATCTATTAAAGTGAAATTATTATTATGTAAAAAACTGAAAATTTCCTTCATCAAAAGGATACATAAATATAGAATTTACAATGACAACTTTATAATCGGGCTTAGCTAATCATAGATACAATTCTCAATAAGGGAACTTTCATAATGTTACAAAAAGGAGATGTTATTTTAAACATTCAGAATTTTCTACAACTGATTTATGAACCACATGTTGCTTTTTTTTTTCTTCTTACAGCAAAACTTATTTAGTTATAGAAGTTTGTGGTATTTCACTAACCTATCCTTGAAGATAATAATAAAACAGTAACCTTGCTGGCTAAAAGAGAAAAGGTATTCTCACAAGGTACATGGCTCAAAGGCCAGGCAATTCTACTCTCATAACAGGTTACTACACAATTATTAACGTTCCTAAATTGATATTTTTATTTTGGAGCTCTATCTCCTCCTTTGTTTTTAATTTTTCTAGTGTCTGTATTTTCACATGCTTTTTTGAAACCTACAAATGAATTTTGATTTTACACTTCTTGAAACAAACATGGAAATATATAGTAATAGTGACAATTCAGAAACTTGATGACTGAATTTTGGTAAACGTACAAATTTTAACTAGTTTTACAGTTACAGTTTTATTTTTTTTTAGCTTGGTGAACTATTTTGGATAAGATAGTTGGCTTGCTTAACTGCCTTTCCTATAGAAGCATTTTAAATTATATCAGTTTTCTACTAAGGTATACAGTATGAAACATTCCAAGGACATTGACATTTCAATAATTACATAGTATAGCGTATCCTTGAAATTTAATTATAGGCTTTCAGATACAGTCAATAATAAGCCAAATGACTATAAGAACAATATCAAATTTAGTATTCACTAAACACTAATTAAATATAATAGAGTTTAATATAAATTTTTGAAAAACAATTCAAAATACTTTATTTGAAATTTATTATATTCAAGTATAATGTCAAGGATTAAGCCAAGGAGTTGTACCCTTCCTGTTGATTTTGCCACAGAGTAACTTATACTGAATATAAGTTTTGCTTCAAAAAATAAATAAAAATTATTTATTTGTATGTCTGAAATGTTTTCTCACATAAGTCATCTCCAACAATAGTTTATAAATTCTGTTTTTATAGAAATTCAACATTTTATTCTTCCACAGAAATTATCTTTAATTACAAATTATTGTATTTTTAAGGAGGCAAACACCTTTATACATATATTCTGTTTGATACAATAAATATAAATAATCACTATATATGACTCCCTTTCATGGTACCCAGTCTGAACAAGCTAAACTGCAATTAATATGAAAAAGAAAAAATCTGTGAAATAATAAGAATGATGGTTTCATGTATACTGCAAAGTGAAAGTGATGGGCCATTTACAGAAATGTGCATGAACAAATAGGGTTTGCTACTCTTTCTGAATTAAAAGTCCCTAATAACTATAAAAAATATGGGCACTAGAGAGAATCATTTCATAAAAAACAAAAGCAAGCAATTTAAACCTTTCATAGTTAATCCATGTAGCAGGGAAGGTTCATACTTAGGGAGGGCCCATCTGGCCTCTCTACAAATGGAAAGGTTTGTACATATGGACCATAACATATGCATAGCTAGCTGAACCAACCCCTGCAACTAAATAGTAATTAGCATGGGGCAGGTTTTTTATGGATGCTAGCATACTAGCAAGTCCTTCCTGACCTACATCCAAATGGACATATGATTACATAAAATGGGTAGTTTCTTTCTCAAGCATTTATTTGTGTGCAAAAATGTAGGATTTGTTTAACTGCCGCCAACTAAAGAACTGAGACCCATATGTTACCCCATAAACTTACCGGTTAGCAATTTGTTATAAGCAAGATGCAAATATTATGGTAAGCATTCAGAACGTTTATTCAATGAACCTTATGTTGTAAATGGAAACAACAGTATGTCAGAAAATTTCGTAACCACAGTTTCACCACTGGTCCCATTTTACGTCTAATTCAGTTTCCAAAATCTACAATTTTCAATTAGAGACATGAAGGTCAGCAGAGATTTAAATATAAAATAACACATGATTCCATGTTGAGGGGAAAGTAATAATGAAATCTATGAGAGCTTGAAAAACCTGAACAATGTTTAATTTTAAGGAGGTCACGATAGATGTAATACATGTAAAGACTACACTCTTGAATATTTGGTTAAATTAGATTTGGATCTGAATGGGATTTGATGAGGCACTAAAGACTGTAGGCAGCCCAGAGAACTGTAGAAATCAACATTAAATTAAGGGTTTAACAAATTCACCTTCATTGAGAGTAATTTGGGCATCAATATAACAGGTGTAATTTGAACCTAGCTCTATTCTAGGTATAAAGACATGGAGAGATTGAGTATTTTTAAAGTTCTAAAAGCTTTAAATTTTTCCAAACCCAACCACAGATTTACAATTGAAAATCAGAAATTGTGCAATTTAATAGTAATTTAAACACAGAAGTCTATTATAATTTTGAGGGGTTAAATTCTAGTTTTACTAGTCTCTATTGCTTATAAATTGTCAAGAAAAATGCTTTTCACATAATCTTGACATTTGAATAGGTCATTGTTATGTGCAGAACATTTTTTAAATTATTACTGACATTAATGTAAGTAATGTTAATGTGTTTTTGTCAGAAACTCTCAGATATGAATAAGGAAATTTTTGACCAATATTTTTGTATTTATCTTAGAACTTTGAAAGTTTTAGTACATCAATTAAGATTCTTTCAGTTGCAAGTGTTAGAAACCTAATTTTTAATGGCCCAATGATGAAAATTACTACTTCACATTACTTCAGGAATAGTTCTTACTTCATACATGGCTTAACCTCAAATCTCAAAAATGCCATAACATTTTTGTTTGTTTTCATCTGAATTTTTAGCTCTATCTTCTTCTATGTTGGCTTTATTATTGAGCTGACTACCACATGGTGGTAAGATGGCTGCTAGAAGCTCCAGAGTTCATAGCTCCACATTTTCAAAATCAATAAAGATTTTTATTTAACTCATAAGCTCTGATAAATATTACCTTTTACTTTATAAATGTTTATCATCCTTAGGTAAAGAAGTTGCCTTTCTTTTTTTTTTTGGTCTGATGTTTATTTCTATATTTTGTAATTCTGGAATAGTGTTTGGCACATATGTCACTCAATAATTTTTCAGTGGGTAAATAAATGAATAAATAAATTCTCCCCAAACTACATGGTGGAAAATAGAAAAAAAAAAATGGTTTCCCAAATAAAATTTGGGTTCTGGTATTAGAACAAAAGGGATAGATGCAGAAACCAGATCAGCAGATGCTAGATGTTCAAACTAATCTTTATAAGATGAAGATGTCAAAGTCTGCTTCTATCTGGGTAATCTTTGAAAGAAACTTGTGTTTCTAAAACTTAATTTTATTGTTGCTATAGTGGTCACTGGTAATATTTCTTGAAAAGAATTATTCACTCAAAAAAAAAAAAAAAGAATTATTCACTCAGTCTTTTTAAGATGATAATTTAGATGCTATTAAGAGGGGCGCCTAGGTGGCTCAGTCAGTTGAATCTCTGCCTTGGGCTCAGGTCATGATCTTAGTGTCCCTGCTCTGTGGGGAGCCTGCTTCTTCCTTCCTCTGTGTGCTCTCTCAAGTAAATAAATCAAGTCTTTTAAAAAATTAAATGTTGTTAAGATGCAGTAAATTAAAAAAAAACAGGAATATTTTATTCTAAAACATTAAAAAATAAAACCCAAAGTTCGTTTTATTTTATTTCATTCTTCTAGAAGAATTAGACTTTTGTATGCCAAAGGTAAATAATTTTATAGTAATGTATAATCCAAACAAAAACATGTTTGGAATCCTTAACTCATATTACTATTTAAGCAATCTTTGTGTTACTTCCTAACAGCATTCTGTGAAATTCATCCATAGAAATATTTCTGTCTTAAAGATGACCATATCAGATAATTTGGGTTGCATGGAGCTCCAGAGTTACATGCAAGAATTGAGTTCATGAATCAGTCCCTACTATCAGTACAAAAGGTCCTCTTTACTCTGTTAATAACATATGAGGGAGTATTTTACACAAACACTCAATGCGTAAATCAGCCCTGTGGCCTGCCACAATGGAACCTAAGTACAGTTATAATGACACTTTTTAAATAGAAAAACAAGGCCTTGAACCTGATCAAGGGATTTTTTTTTCTTAAGATTTTCTTGGATTCCAGATACCAAAAATCTGTAAACATACCCATTTTCTACTTTGAATAAATTTTACAATATACTCTTATAATTTTAAGAAAAAAAATCTCTTTGTATAAGCATTTGTGGGATGCTTTTATATTTAATAAGAACATTTATGAAAGCATTTAATTATTGACACATAGAAAATGCTTAATTATTGACTGTTAATCATTATTATTATTATGTAATAAATGTTCTTTCTAGAAGGAGGAATATAACTAAAACTAACACACAAAAAAATGCTTAATGGAATCTACTAGCCCAAAATACTTAATATGTGTCACCAAAGGGAGATTTTTGACCTCCTCCTTGAAGCAGTAGATATTAGGCAGTTTTTGATCTCTATCAAGATGACTACCTATTCCCAATGGTCTGGAAATGCAGGACTGTAATTTTTTTTTTTTTTTTTTTTTTTTTTTTAGCATTCTCTTAGTTTCTCATGATAACATAAAAAAAGTCCCTATAATATTGCTGTAATATGATTTTCATCATTATTGTCACTACAGTGTTTTTAGGGGAAAAAAATAAAACCTTTACTCAGCTATGGAGTAGCCATAAATCCATAGGAATTGTCACGGTCATATATTTATAAGCTCCAATTAGGGGCCCTAAATATTATAAACATACTAAGAAGTTAGCAGATTTCAATAATGAAGAAGGTGATGTTGAAAATATAAAATAAAGATAGAAGGAAAGAAAGAAGAAAGAGAGAGGGAATGAAGAGAGAGGGAAAAAAAAAGAACAGAAAAAGAAAAGAGGGTATGCTACTAAACTGTATAATGTACCTCAGTGCTACAAAGAATAAGGGGAGAGGCCCCTTCCCACAAAAATATGTTGGTTTAAAAAGCATCATCTTTTGGTAACTAAAGAATACCTCAGCAGCAGCACTCCATGCTGAGCATGGAGCTCAACTGGGAGTTGGATCCCACAACCCCAAGACTACAACCTGACCCAAAACCAAGAGTTGGACAACCAATGGTACCACTCAGGTGCCCCACTTAAAAAGCTCTTAAATTAATAAAATTATATTTTATTTCTGTTTTTTGTCTTTTGGGATAGTGGATATTAATGTTAATTATTGAGATTACCTCCTACTCTTATCTTTCTATCCCAGCTTTTTGTAAACTCAGTGCTCGTGCTTTTAAATTGAACCATTACATTGGAGGGTTGCTTCTCACCAACAGTGTTTCTTTCCCACATTGTCCTAAATGTTAGCCACAAGATGGCAAGCCAATCACTCAACAGAAATATATTTAAACTTATAAATATCATCTTCATTAAAGGACATTATACAGTTAAAAAGCAAAGGTAAAATTGTTAAAGGGTGCCAAAAAGTACAAACTTCAGATATAAAATATAAATATTTCTGACCAAAATAAGTCAAGGAGATACAATGTACAGCATGGTGACTATAGTTAATAATGCAGCATTGTGTCTTTAAAAGTTGCTGAAAGAGTAGATCTTCAAAGTTCTCATCACAAGACAAAAAATAATTTTTTGAAAAAAATAATTTTAATTGTGTGGTGATTGATTTGACTTATTGTGGTGATCGTTTTGCAATATATGCAAATATATCAAATCATTAGATTAGGTGCCTGAAATGAATACAATGTTAAATTCCAATTATAACTCAATAAAAAAGAAATTAACTCTTAAATATTAAAGTAATTGCTCTCCGAAGCTAAACCAAAACAATAAAAAAAAAAAAGTGCGAAGATTCAAAGTTTTGAGACAAACTTCACTTTTTTTAATATAGATTTTTTTTTTCAGGGAAAATATTTGTGGATGTGATTAATAAAAGTGTCATTAAAAAAGAGCATTTGGGTTTGGAAGATATGTTTTTCAGATTGTACTCTACACAGAAGTTTTTGTTTCTGTTTTCCTTACCTAAGTTTACAGAAAACGATAGCATCCTTCCCCACCTTGTAGGAACCTTCTTTTACCATGTACAAGAGAGTGTGTGTACTTAAAATAATCCATATAAGAAAGAAAAATTTCCATTTTCATTTCCCATTGTCTTGGATATTTTTAATAATAATTAGTAACATAAATAAACGTAAGAAAAACAAGAGAAAAGTATATAGTAGCAATGCAATTAAGTAGAAGCAGAAAGTCTAGCGGTATAGTGCTAAAAACTGCAATTAGGAAAACATGTAATTTGTATGATGAGCATTACTTCTAGTGATTCTAGAAAATAGGTTAGTGTGAAAAGAAAGCAGAAATATAAGGTGTGTTTTGAGATGTAAAAATAACAAAAGGAAGATGTTATCTGGGCCAAGACCAGGATGAGTTCAGTAATTCTACCTTAGTTCCTCCTACTTAAGGAGAATCTGTAGATTTTATTCCATTTGATGCAATTATTTGTCCTAAGGTACATATTTTTAATCTGGTATAATTTGTATCAGAATGTGGGTTTCATTTTTCATTTTCTACCTCTCATTCCTCAATCCACTCTAATTATTATTTTCTTCTCTTACTCATCACCTTCCTCTAAACATCATCACCTCTCCACCAAACTGTACTCAATTGGGTCCAAAATAATATATACTGTCACACACTCCAGTATTGGAAAATATTTCTTTGGTAATTGTATTTTCTAACTTCTGCACCGAGTGAAACTGGCTTGGAGTCAAAAACTTAAAATAAAAGGTAGGTGATTTTACATGTTCTTGTTTGTTTGGTTTTCACTCTCTTCATTACTTATTTCACAGAATATGCTGACACAGTTTAAATCATATTAAAATATTAAGGTAAAATAGCTCATACACTATAATTTGAATATTGTATCAATTTTAATTTCTGCCCGTGTCAAATTGTGCTTTTTCAAAATTTCTCTTTTTGTTTTAGTAAACATAGTACGATAAATGTGACTTATTTTTGCTTTTTAAATAATTTTAGAACTTTTCATATTGAGAAAGTATTATAAACAGAAATTCTCTGTTACTTTTTGTTGAATTACAAAAATGGATGATACACTGGATATTTATATTTTATAAAAATTTTTTAAAAGATTTTTATTACTATTACTGGCTTCTTTCTTTTATCATAAAACAGACAAAATTTTGTTTATCAACAGTCGTTGGTAGGCCAGTGGTCCTCAACTTAGAATGATTTTGCCGTCCAGGGGACATATGGCAATGTGTGGAGATAGGTTTATGTGTAACAACTGGGGAGGTGCTACTGGCATCTAGTGGTTAGAGACCAGGATGCTACTAAACATCCTATAAGTGCAGGACAGCCCCCTACAACAAATTACTGACCCCAAACATGAACAGTACTGCAGTTGAGAAACATTTTGTTAGATGAATTCTGGTTATTGTTATCTCCAAGATAATATAATATGATGATGCAAAATTATTTGTGTAAAATGTTCCTCCTGTTTCATATGGGTTAATAAAATTATAGACAATTATTATAAGTTTATAGAAAATTATATGAAACAAAATAGTTTTTCCAGTTTTAATCAGAAATTATTAAAGTATTGGTGAAATTAAATCTATTAAAGTGAAATTATTATTATGTAAAAAACTGAAAATTTCCTTCATCAAAAGGATACATAAATATAGAATTTACAATGACAACTTTATAATCGGGCTTAGCTAATCATAGATACAATTCTCAATAAGGGAACTTTCATAATGTTACAAAAAGGAGATGTTATTTTAAACATTCAGAATTTTCTACAACTGATTTATGAACCACATGTTGCTTTTTTTTTTCTTCTTACAGCAAAACTTATTTAGTTATAGAAGTTTGTGGTATTTCACTAACCTATCCTTGAAGATAATAATAAAACAGTAACCTTGCTGGCTAAAAGAGAAAAGGTATTCTCACAAGGTACATGGCTCAAAGGCCAGGCAATTCTACTCTCATAACAGGTTACTACACAATTATTAACGTTCCTAAATTGATATTTTTATTTTGGAGCTCTATCTCCTCCTTTGTTTTTAATTTTTCTAGTGTCTGTATTTTCACATGCTTTTTTGAAACCTACAAATGAATTTTGATTTTACACTTCTTGAAACAAACATGGAAATATATAGTAATAGTGACAATTCAGAAACTTGATGACTGAATTTTGGTAAACGTACAAATTTTAACTAGTTTTACAGTTACAGTTTTATTTTTTTTTAGCTTGGTGAACTATTTTGGATAAGATAGTTGGCTTGCTTAACTGCCTTTCCTATAGAAGCATTTTAAATTATATCAGTTTTCTACTAAGGTATACAGTATGAAACATTCCAAGGACATTGACATTTCAATAATTACATAGTATAGCGTATCCTTGAAATTTAATTATAGGCTTTCAGATACAGTCAATAATAAGCCAAATGACTATAAGAACAATATCAAATTTAGTATTCACTAAACACTAATTAAATATAATAGAGTTTAATATAAATTTTTGAAAAACAATTCAAAATACTTTATTTGAAATTTATTATATTCAAGTATAATGTCAAGGATTAAGCCAAGGAGTTGTACCCTTCCTGTTGATTTTGCCACAGAGTAACTTATACTGAATATAAGTTTTGCTTCAAAAAATAAATAAAAATTATTTATTTGTATGTCTGAAATGTTTTCTCACATAAGTCATCTCCAACAATAGTTTATAAATTCTGTTTTTATAGAAATTCAACATTTTATTCTTCCACAGAAATTATCTTTAATTACAAATTATTGTATTTTTAAGGAGGCAAACACCTTTATACATATATTCTGTTTGATACAATAAATATAAATAATCACTATATATGACTCCCTTTCATGGTACCCAGTCTGAACAAGCTAAACTGCAATTAATATGAAAAAGAAAAAATCTGTGAAATAATAAGAATGATGGTTTCATGTATACTGCAAAGTGAAAGTGATGGGCCATTTACAGAAATGTGCATGAACAAATAGGGTTTGCTACTCTTTCTGAATTAAAAGTCCCTAATAACTATAAAAAATATGGGCACTAGAGAGAATCATTTCATAAAAAACAAAAGCAAGCAATTTAAACCTTTCATAGTTAATCCATGTAGCAGGGAAGGTTCATACTTAGGGAGGGCCCATCTGGCCTCTCTACAAATGGAAAGGTTTGTACATATGGACCATAACATATGCATAGCTAGCTGAACCAACCCCTGCAACTAAATAGTAATTAGCATGGGGCAGGTTTTTTATGGATGCTAGCATACTAGCAAGTCCTTCCTGACCTACATCCAAATGGACATATGATTACATAAAATGGGTAGTTTCTTTCTCAAGCATTTATTTGTGTGCAAAAATGTAGGATTTGTTTAACTGCCGCCAACTAAAGAACTGAGACCCATATGTTACCCCATAAACTTACCGGTTAGCAATTTGTTATAAGCAAGATGCAAATATTATGGTAAGCATTCAGAACGTTTATTCAATGAACCTTATGTTGTAAATGGAAACAACAGTATGTCAGAAAATTTCGTAACCACAGTTTCACCACTGGTCCCATTTTACGTCTAATTCAGTTTCCAAAATCTACAATTTTCAATTAGAGACATGAAGGTCAGCAGAGATTTAAATATAAAATAACACATGATTCCATGTTGAGGGGAAAGTAATAATGAAATCTATGAGAGCTTGAAAAACCTGAACAATGTTTAATTTTAAGGAGGTCACGATAGATGTAATACATGTAAAGACTACACTCTTGAATATTTGGTTAAATTAGATTTGGATCTGAATGGGATTTGATGAGGCACTAAAGACTGTAGGCAGCCCAGAGAACTGTAGAAATCAACATTAAATTAAGGGTTTAACAAATTCACCTTCATTGAGAGTAATTTGGGCATCAATATAACAGGTGTAATTTGAACCTAGCTCTATTCTAGGTATAAAGACATGGAGAGATTGAGTATTTTTAAAGTTCTAAAAGCTTTAAATTTTTCCAAACCCAACCACAGATTTACAATTGAAAATCAGAAATTGTGCAATTTAATAGTAATTTAAACACAGAAGTCTATTATAATTTTGAGGGGTTAAATTCTAGTTTTACTAGTCTCTATTGCTTATAAATTGTCAAGAAAAATGCTTTTCACATAATCTTGACATTTGAATAGGTCATTGTTATGTGCAGAACATTTTTTAAATTATTACTGACATTAATGTAAGTAATGTTAATGTGTTTTTGTCAGAAACTCTCAGATATGAATAAGGAAATTTTTGACCAATATTTTTGTATTTATCTTAGAACTTTGAAAGTTTTAGTACATCAATTAAGATTCTTTCAGTTGCAAGTGTTAGAAACCTAATTTTTAATGGCCCAATGATGAAAATTACTACTTCACATTACTTCAGGAATAGTTCTTACTTCATACATGGCTTAACCTCAAATCTCAAAAATGCCATAACATTTTTGTTTGTTTTCATCTGAATTTTTAGCTCTATCTTCTTCTATGTTGGCTTTATTATTGAGCTGACTACCACATGGTGGTAAGATGGCTGCTAGAAGCTCCAGAGTTCATAGCTCCACATTTTCAAAATCAATAAAGATTTTTATTTAACTCATAAGCTCTGATAAATATTACCTTTTACTTTATAAATGTTTATCATCCTTAGGTAAAGAAGTTGCCTTTCTTTTTTTTTTTGGTCTGATGTTTATTTCTATATTTTGTAATTCTGGAATAGTGTTTGGCACATATGTCACTCAATAATTTTTCAGTGGGTAAATAAATGAATAAATAAATTCTCCCCAAACTACATGGTGGAAAATAGAAAAAAAAAAATGGTTTCCCAAATAAAATTTGGGTTCTGGTATTAGAACAAAAGGGATAGATGCAGAAACCAGATCAGCAGATGCTAGATGTTCAAACTAATCTTTATAAGATGAAGATGTCAAAGTCTGCTTCTATCTGGGTAATCTTTGAAAGAAACTTGTGTTTCTAAAACTTAATTTTATTGTTGCTATAGTGGTCACTGGTAATATTTCTTGAAAAGAATTATTCACTCAAAAAAAAAAAAAAAGAATTATTCACTCAGTCTTTTTAAGATGATAATTTAGATGCTATTAAGAGGGGCGCCTAGGTGGCTCAGTCAGTTGAATCTCTGCCTTGGGCTCAGGTCATGATCTTAGTGTCCCTGCTCTGTGGGGAGCCTGCTTCTTCCTTCCTCTGTGTGCTCTCTCAAGTAAATAAATCAAGTCTTTTAAAAAATTAAATGTTGTTAAGATGCAGTAAATTAAAAAAAAACAGGAATATTTTATTCTAAAACATTAAAAAATAAAACCCAAAGTTCGTTTTATTTTATTTCATTCTTCTAGAAGAATTAGACTTTTGTATGCCAAAGGTAAATAATTTTATAGTAATGTATAATCCAAACAAAAACATGTTTGGAATCCTTAACTCATATTACTATTTAAGCAATCTTTGTGTTACTTCCTAACAGCATTCTGTGAAATTCATCCATAGAAATATTTCTGTCTTAAAGATGACCATATCAGATAATTTGGGTTGCATGGAGCTCCAGAGTTACATGCAAGAATTGAGTTCATGAATCAGTCCCTACTATCAGTACAAAAGGTCCTCTTTACTCTGTTAATAACATATGAGGGAGTATTTTACACAAACACTCAATGCGTAAATCAGCCCTGTGGCCTGCCACAATGGAACCTAAGTACAGTTATAATGACACTTTTTAAATAGAAAAACAAGGCCTTGAACCTGATCAAGGGATTTTTTTTTCTTAAGATTTTCTTGGATTCCAGATACCAAAAATCTGTAAACATACCCATTTTCTACTTTGAATAAATTTTACAATATACTCTTATAATTTTAAGAAAAAAAATCTCTTTGTATAAGCATTTGTGGGATGCTTTTATATTTAATAAGAACATTTATGAAAGCATTTAATTATTGACACATAGAAAATGCTTAATTATTGACTGTTAATCATTATTATTATTATGTAATAAATGTTCTTTCTAGAAGGAGGAATATAACTAAAACTAACACACAAAAAAATGCTTAATGGAATCTACTAGCCCAAAATACTTAATATGTGTCACCAAAGGGAGATTTTTGACCTCCTCCTTGAAGCAGTAGATATTAGGCAGTTTTTGATCTCTATCAAGATGACTACCTATTCCCAATGGTCTGGAAATGCAGGACTGTAATTTTTTTTTTTTTTTTTTTTTTTTTTTTTAGCATTCTCTTAGTTTCTCATGATAACATAAAAAAAGTCCCTATAATATTGCTGTAATATGATTTTCATCATTATTGTCACTACAGTGTTTTTAGGGGAAAAAAATAAAACCTTTACTCAGCTATGGAGTAGCCATAAATCCATAGGAATTGTCACGGTCATATATTTATAAGCTCCAATTAGGGGCCCTAAATATTATAAACATACTAAGAAGTTAGCAGATTTCAATAATGAAGAAGGTGATGTTGAAAATATAAAATAAAGATAGAAGGAAAGAAAGAAGAAAGAGAGAGGGAATGAAGAGAGAGGGAAAAAAAAAGAACAGAAAAAGAAAAGAGGGTATGCTACTAAACTGTATAATGTACCTCAGTGCTACAAAGAATAAGGGGAGAGGCCCCTTCCCACAAAAATATGTTGGTTTAAAAAGCATCATCTTTTGGTAACTAAAGAATACCTCAGCAGCAGCACTCCATGCTGAGCATGGAGCTCAACTGGGAGTTGGATCCCACAACCCCAAGACTACAACCTGACCCAAAACCAAGAGTTGGACAACCAATGGTACCACTCAGGTGCCCCACTTAAAAAGCTCTTAAATTAATAAAATTATATTTTATTTCTGTTTTTTGTCTTTTGGGATAGTGGATATTAATGTTAATTATTGAGATTACCTCCTACTCTTATCTTTCTATCCCAGCTTTTTGTAAACTCAGTGCTCGTGCTTTTAAATTGAACCATTACATTGGAGGGTTGCTTCTCACCAACAGTGTTTCTTTCCCACATTGTCCTAAATGTTAGCCACAAGATGGCAAGCCAATCACTCAACAGAAATATATTTAAACTTATAAATATCATCTTCATTAAAGGACATTATACAGTTAAAAAGCAAAGGTAAAATTGTTAAAGGGTGCCAAAAAGTACAAACTTCAGATATAAAATATAAATATTTCTGACCAAAATAAGTCAAGGAGATACAATGTACAGCATGGTGACTATAGTTAATAATGCAGCATTGTGTCTTTAAAAGTTGCTGAAAGAGTAGATCTTCAAAGTTCTCATCACAAGACAAAAAATAATTTTTTGAAAAAAATAATTTTAATTGTGTGGTGATTGATTTGACTTATTGTGGTGATCGTTTTGCAATATATGCAAATATATCAAATCATTAGATTAGGTGCCTGAAATGAATACAATGTTAAATTCCAATTATAACTCAATAAAAAAGAAATTAACTCTTAAATATTAAAGTAATTGCTCTCCGAAGCTAAACCAAAACAATAAAAAAAAAAAAGTGCGAAGATTCAAAGTTTTGAGACAAACTTCACTTTTTTTAATATAGATTTTTTTTTTCAGGGAAAATATTTGTGGATGTGATTAATAAAAGTGTCATTAAAAAAGAGCATTTGGGTTTGGAAGATATGTTTTTCAGATTGTACTCTACACAGAAGTTTTTGTTTCTGTTTTCCTTACCTAAGTTTACAGAAAACGATAGCATCCTTCCCCACCTTGTAGGAACCTTCTTTTACCATGTACAAGAGAGTGTGTGTACTTAAAATAATCCATATAAGAAAGAAAAATTTCCATTTTCATTTCCCATTGTCTTGGATATTTTTAATAATAATTAGTAACATAAATAAACGTAAGAAAAACAAGAGAAAAGTATATAGTAGCAATGCAATTAAGTAGAAGCAGAAAGTCTAGCGGTATAGTGCTAAAAACTGCAATTAGGAAAACATGTAATTTGTATGATGAGCATTACTTCTAGTGATTCTAGAAAATAGGTTAGTGTGAAAAGAAAGCAGAAATATAAGGTGTGTTTTGAGATGTAAAAATAACAAAAGGAAGATGTTATCTGGGCCAAGACCAGGATGAGTTCAGTAATTCTACCTTAGTTCCTCCTACTTAAGGAGAATCTGTAGATTTTATTCCATTTGATGCAATTATTTGTCCTAAGGTACATATTTTTAATCTGGTATAATTTGTATCAGAATGTGGGTTTCATTTTTCATTTTCTACCTCTCATTCCTCAATCCACTCTAATTATTATTTTCTTCTCTTACTCATCACCTTCCTCTAAACATCATCACCTCTCCACCAAACTGTACTCAATTGGGTCCAAAATAATATATACTGTCACTAAGTCCAATGAAAAATTTTAAGTCTATATTTTATTTGGAATTCAGCAGAGTTTAGGTTCTGTTTCCTAATTTTCTCTGACGCCAGACTCCTCTGGTTGTCCTATTCTCTGCTACTCCTTCTCGATCTCCTTTGCAATTTCTTTTATTCCTTCCTATTAACTACTGGGATTACTTAGAGATTTTTCTAGGCCTACTTCTTATTTCATCTGACTCATCCTCCCTAGACAATTTTACTCTCAAGGTTTCAATTGCTATCTTTATAGAACTCTGAAATTTGTATCTTTACACCAGACATGTCTTTTTCTCTTTCAAGTGTTAGAATTACATATTCAAATTTAATTGTTTATTGAACATTTTTAAATAGTGAATCACAAATTCTTCAAACTTAACCAATCTAAAACTTAATTCATTATCTCACCTCAATTTTTTCCCCAGCATATTCCTTTTCCTATTTCCCCTAAATCAGCAAATGAAATGACTACCCATTTATATAACCCATATAAAAAGATAAAAACTGCAAAATCCTCTTTGATTCATATATCAGACACTGCCAGCTCTCTGCTCAGATACCCTCAAATCCCTGCTTTTGTGATTTTGTTTCTTTGTATCCTTTCCAGGCTCCCTGGGCTTCTGTGTCCAATGACCTACACCTTCATCTCTTAAGGGAACATTCCTTGGACTCCTAAACCCATTTTGCCCAAAGTACAGAAATCCATTGTGTCTTAGGAGTAATTTAGCCATTCAACCAATGACTGATGACACAGAAATAAGATATTTTGGCTAGATTTGGTTGGCCTATTTTATGCTTCTAAAATACCCCAAATTTCTCTGTTGACTTAGTACACTCATAAATATCTATACAATGTTTTCCTTCCCCGCTACATTATAAGTCTTTTAGGGCAGGAGACCTATCTTTTTTCTTTCTTCATTTTTCATTTCTGTAGGCTCAACATTTGGTATAATGCCAGATTTATAAAGCACACATAATAGGTGCTTTATAAATATTTGTTGAATGAAGATTTAACAATTCCTTTAGCTATTGAAAATTTTCCTGAGACATACTTAAGTTGGTTTGGCATAACCGGATAAAAAATCACATTCCTTAGTTAGCAGGATTAGGTAAATCTATACATGTGGGAGGCATGTATTCACATGAAAGCAAATATCTACAGCCTTAAGAAATGCTGCATACTCTTTTGTGTATGTATACCTGGAAGCATTCTAGATAGGTTGTTTATAAAATAACAAATGGTGCTAAGTATTGTCTTGTGTAATTTTAAAAAGATAACAATAATTTTGAAGCATTTTAAAAGTATCTGATTACCTATGTCATTTCCCATTGTAATGGGAAATCTAAAATCTTTCCCCAACTAAAGACAACAAAACCCCAATTCAGATCATACTCGTTGTTGTTGTTGTTGCAGCTCCTCACAACTTTACAGAGCCTGTGAACACAAGGCTATCTCATAGAATCCATGCTCAAATGATCCATGGTGGCAAGGCTAGAAACTATATCTCCTCACTCCATCTCCAGAACATTTCCCTCTTGCACTTTACTTAGTTCCTGGCCTCAACCTTTACTCTGCACAGCCAGAACAGTCCTAGTTCCTCTGTCCTCTACCTGCTGCTTATTGCTTCCCCACTCCTACCTCCCTTAAAGGCATTAAAAATAAGCCATTTGGGGCAGCCCGGGTGGCTCAGCGGTTTAGCGCTGCCTTTAGCCCAGGGTGTGATCCTGGAGACCCGGATCCACATAGGGCTCCCTGCATGGAGCTTGCTTTTCTCTCTGCCTCTCTCTCTCTCTCTCTCTCTCTTTCTCTCTGTTGTGTCTCTCATGAATAAATAAAATCTTTAAAAAAAATTTTTTGCTAATTTCACTTACCTTTTAAAATCAATTCAAACATTTTAATTCCATTTCATTTTCCTTCCTCCCTTGTCTTTTTTTTTTTTTAATGTTTAAAAGATTTTATTCATTTATTCATGAGAGACACAGAGAGAGAGAGAGAGAGAGGCAGAGACACAGGCAGAGGGAGAAGCAGGCTCCAGGCAGGGAACCCGAGGCGGGACTCGATTCTAGGTCTCCAGGATCACATCCTGGGCTGAAGGTAGCACTAAACTGCTGAGCCACCCGGGCTGCCCTCTCCCTTGTCTTACACCTCTTCCCTCCCACCCAATTATGTTATGGCTTCTTCACATACTGGCACCAAAAAGCCAAAATTCAGGTAAAAGAAATCTCTTATTTTTGCTACATGTTACCAAATAGTTCACGTTCTTATACTCTGTACCTCCTCTTGGTTCTATCTTCATTTTTTCTGATTTTTTTTTGTTTGTTTGTTTTTTGTTTTTATGAGAAGAAAGGAAAGAGGTATCACAGTGGGAAAAAATGGGGCAAGAGTGTCAGGGATAGCAGAAAGCAAAATAAGGATTTATTCCATGCTGTATTAACCTGTCATTGAAACGCTTCCAACATCCCCATCTCCTATATATAATTCATTATTAGGCCTTGTTAATTTTATCTCTGTAGTATCTCTCAAATCCATCTACTTCTTTCCGTTTCAGCCAGCCTCACCATAATTTCATCTTTCCCCAACTAGCTCCTGTCACTTTGTACCCACTCTTACCCATCCAATGTATGTCATAGGTTCTATATGGAATAATCAAAAAGGACTTTTAAGTCTCAGGCTACACTCTGTAGGGAATAATAATAACCATCACCATCACTATTATTAATATTTGTTCAGCACTTCCAATGTGCCAGGTACTATTTTTTAATTGAAACTTTAAATGTAAGAAACTATTCATTTTTTTTCTTTTTTGCATATTTTAGGGGGAAGGTCAATCTTACAATTTGCTCATACTGCTTTCTATATCTTGACAGGTAAACACATGCACACACACAGAGAAAGACACATCAGTGTGTATCTTAGGTGTTTACTTGGTTTAAGATGAATCATGATACTGAACTGTATTTCCTGGCTCCTGAATAAAATGGCTTTCTGAGTTGAATTATAAAATCTGTGTGAGGTAATTTTATTTTAGAGCCTATTGCTTGGGAAAATCCTGCACTGCCTCTGGTGTATTTACTATTTTTTTTTTTTTCCTATGTGCTCAGAACACAAAGCTCTACCTTCTCTGGTTGGTTTGCAAATATTTTTGAGGTATATATACCTCAAAAATATATAAATATATATATATATACATATATATTTATGTATTTTTCCTTTCTACCTTTTTACTCCCATTCTTATTTTTAATTTAGTTGAACACACAACTTTCCACCTCTTGTACACATTCCAAAAAGCAAATGCTAAGTTATAAAATGAAACACACATCAAGCCTTTCAGTTTTATCTTTGTAGTCTTAAAATTTACAAAGAAGTAATACTTCTGCTACAATCCTAACAGCTTCAACTTAGAAACTTTTCTGAAAATATATTCATTGTTTTTAACATTTCTTCTTTGATTTCATACCAAACTTATGCTTATCACATGATTGCTCACCCAATTATACAACAAAATAAAAAGCATCATCAAATAGTTTAATAGGAATATAGGAAAATGTAGTTTGGTTTATCAAATGATGCAGAAAATAATGTGACAACAAAAAAAATCTGATTGCAAATAAGATATTAGTTGTACTAGAATCTGTACCCTCATACTTTAGGAAAAAAAGAAAGTTCAGAGTTTTGAGAATATAAACAGAATAGAAGTATACTGACACGGTAATATCACCAAGTTTAAAAAAAATACAATCGCAACATAATATAAAATATGTAATGCCTAAATATTCAATGTGACAGATTCTAAGTTGTGTGAGGGAAAGAGCATGCCTTGTTCAAATTGGTATTCATGATTATCACTTTTCATAGCCCCATATTATTTCCCACATTATTTTAATTATTTAGCAAATAATGAAAAAAAACAATTATTCTAAGGTCATTATCTTCTCTTAAAAAAATACTATATCTTTGTGTGTACATGAGTGTGTATTATACATATGTATGCACACGTACATATTTTCTGCAAACTTTCTCTATCTGAACTACTTCTGTCCAATGAATTCTTTCACTAAATTGTTAACATCTATCATTTAAACTGTACAGTTATGATTTTTTAAATCTCTATATAGCTGACTCCTTCAAACAGAATCTTCTAAGGCATTTTCTTATATTACCATAGATATTTAGATATGCTGCTTCTTGGTTAACTTGAAGCATATGCTTTGCAAAAACAGGATCAGTCATCTTTACTTTTCCTTGTCTATTTCTTGAGCCAAACAGGCCAGCAAAAAGGCAAGCCAGCAGAGTATCCGTCAGTCTAATTAGGTCTCTTTTAGGTAAGACAAAATGCAGGCAGAGAATAATACCAAGGACTCGCACAGCCCTCCAAGCGGCTGGGCTGGCCCAGGCCAGCAGTGATAGGCCTCCAAGACGCACAGCAAACAAACCGACATTATGTCCACAGGTCATCATTATCATCTTTTTTTTTTTAATCTGATCGATCCCTCCCTACCACAATGATGCTTCAGGGCATCTCTCTTACTGCTGGGGAGTGATTGACCATCGGGTATCATTAAAGATGGTAGGTAGAAAGGAAGTGGGGAGTGTGGGCAAGGTGTGGGGGAGGGGGAAGGAGACTAAAGGCAGGGTCAGAGTCAGCCACAAGCTCCAGCTCCTTCTTGTGTCTTTTTCTCCTTCCTGAACTCCACTGACCTTTCACTCAGGAGCCAGCTGGAGCCGAGAGAGATTTAATTGAATGGATTCCTTAGATGTGTTTGGAGTATGGGTGATGAAGAAAAGCAGAGGAGGGAAGGAAGGCTGGATACTGTGGTGAAAACAGAGGAGAGGGGGAGGGAACTTTCTATGACCTTCAAAGGCTAATTGCCTGGCTCTTCCTAGGCCCTTACTGGAGCTTGACTTACACAGGGCTCCCGTTGTCTGGTCTAGCCAAAGCTCTCCAGCCGCTCCCTGAACCCCAGCTTCAGAAATGCAGCTCTGGCAGCCGCTCCCCAGTCACCTCTGGTCCAATCAATAGCAGGCCGGCCAAAGTGGCTGCAGCTTCCCTCTGCCCCTCTTGGGCAGAGCTACATTAACAGGCTCTGCTCATCCTAGTTTCCCCAACCTCCTTCATTAATCTGAGCCCAGGAAAAAAAAAATGGGGTACAGGATTGACCAGGAACACTGATATATGTGCATGTGCTTCTGTGTATTTCAGTCTTCTTCAGTGTTAGTTTAATGGAATAAAATCGAAGCAAGAGAAATCAAACCTCTCCTCTGGCATTGTCTTTCTATCTTGTTTCCATTGTTTGTTTCTGAAATTATAAATCACAGAGAGTAACCAGATTAAGAGTTTATCCACGAACACTGCCCCTCCCTACTTCTCCCGGCTCTGGCTCTCTAAACCCTGTCTTTACAGGGCTTTTGTGTGTGTGTGTGCATGTGGGTTTTTTTCTTTTTTTTTTCTTTTTTTTTTTTTTTTTTGAACATAAGTAAAAAGGAGTCAGTGAATGTCAGCTGAGTTAAATGGGTGACAAGGGAGATGGAAAGAAGAAAATTCATCCCTTCTTGTCTTTGAGAGCAATTTAATTAGGCCCAAGCCCCCTGTGAGTGGGTAAGAAAAAGGCTGGGGGTGGCTTGTCTAGGCTTCCTCTAAAGGCAAAAGCGGCCTTGGATGCTGCATAAGTGCCTGTGCACACACACAAAGGATTTTTAAAGGATCATGTAAGAAGATCAACCGATAAGCAGCTAATTTTGTGTACTTAGGGAACAAACGAGTGAGCACACTCCCACTGGAATACCTAGGGTAATGGGATGAGGAAAAAAAAAAGAGAGAAAAGATCTTAAGTACTTTACTATTAATGCTGATCACTGAAATTAAAGATTTATACTGCTTGATAGGGTGGCTAGCTATAGCTCCTGGGAAGCCTGTGTGTGTGTGAATGAGTGTGAGTGGGTGTATGTCTGCATGTATCAGTGCTGATAATTGTGTGTGCGAAGCATGAGTTGATATAGTCATATATACAAATATGGATTTTTTTATGTACTACTTAGTTATTTTGAAAATTGTCATCAGAAACCACTTTTAAACTAATTGGAGTCTGTAGAGAGGAAACCTCATTTTTGGTTCAAATGAATTTTTTGAAATGTCATTTGATTCAGGAAATATGACTGATCTGCTCGATTTCTTGATAAGAAATGAAATGAGCCGTTGTCCTTCAGGATATCATAGACTTGAAATGGGGGATTTTATGGTTAATGCCATCAGATAGAAGTGTCCTACTTTGAAAGGAGAAGTCCATCAGCCTCAGGGGAAGGCTGAAGTCTGAATTCTTCTTTAAATCTGCTGCTGCAGTTAAAGCTGGTATGGTGCAGTGATAGATTTTTTTTCCTAAGCAGTAATTACAAAATAAATGGCAATAAATAATGAGATCATTGATACCAAAAAGTTAATAGTTTTATACTTTAACATTGTGGATTCCACATTGAGTTCCTAATGTCAGTGTTCCATATGGAAGTCAAGAGTGAACACAGAAGCCAAATTAGTATGTTTGGACCACAGTATGGAATATTAAATTTTTAGAAGTATGATTAATGTAATCATTCTTATAAAAAACACTCTGTCAACAATGGAGATAGAAAAACACTAAAAGAATAAAACTAATAACAGCATACATGAAAAAGCACACAGAGCTAGAAGCAAGAAGAATATATGAGTCATTGACCCCATGCACAGCTGAATGAGAAAGTATATAGCCATGTTTAAGTAAGAGTAAGCAGTGGAATAGAGACAGGCCATAGTGAGGTGTATATTTTAAATGTTTTGCAATAGGTGGAAGAAAACCATTGCATTTGGTTTATTCTACAAAGAAGAAAGCTCATTTTGAATAAAGCTTCTATCTGCTAGCTTACAAAACTACTGACCAATACCTTCGCCTCTCACCAACCCCACTTTGCACACCAGGACTGGGCATTCATATCTTCTCCTTTTGTATATTTAGTCTGAGAGATTGTATACCATGGCCAGGTATATTTAGAATGCTGTAACAAATAAAGAATCCCATGAAACTTAGTCAAAATGTGATAGAAAAGAACTGTGAGAAAGAAAAAGATAAAAGATAAGATAAGAAAAAGATATGTTTCAAAGTAGCATACTTCAATGCAGAGGGAAGGAGTGAAGGAGATAAGCTAAGAAAAAGAAGTAAAGACAGGCAGTGGAGATGGGGAATGAAAGAATAAAGAGGATTAAAGGAGCAGAATATGTTTGATGAAAGTAAAGTTGGGATGAGGATGATGTGTTTAATGTTTTATTAAATTGCCTATCCCTTTACTTTTGTAGATACTGCTTCATTTCAAATAGACAACTATGAGAGCTTTATTTAGACTCCATATCAGTGAACTAATACTAGTCAGTACTTGCTTACATGCAGAGAACAACACAATCATAAAATGTTTTATATTCTATCAGTGAAATAGAAATGCACAGTTATAATATAATATCAAATTGTACTCACATATTATTTATAAATGCTGGCATATCACCATTTTCTCATGGCCTTCTTAGAAATAAAATATACATTATTAACGAAAATTACTTTTAGAAATTCGGGACTTCTTTGAAAATAGGGAATCAAAACTCTCAAGTATTGAAGAGTCTTTCATAGTTTAATTCTATATAAACCTGGAATAAGAAATTTCCATTTGGCTTCCTGATTAACATGCGACTATTCCACAAAATGACAATAGAGGCAAAATTTTGACACCTCTATAATAGCTAGATAATGTTTTAAATGCCATTCCTCTTCGTCTGACCAATAATTTATATATCACTTGTATATGTTAGATATCCAACTACATATATATTTTATATATAAACATATAATTACATATTATATATATATATGTATTTTTAATACTTCTTCTTTGGCACTCCAGATATACAAAGGAATATAATAAACAATAAAACTAAATGGCAACTTATGAAATGAGAGAAAATATTTGCAAATGACATATCTGATAAAGGGTCAGTATCCAAAATATATAACGTACTTATAAAACTTAACCAAAAAAATGAATAATCCAATAAAAAAATTGGAAGAAGTCATGAATAGGCATTTCTCTAAAGAAGATATGCAATGGTCACCAGACACATGAAAAGATGCGCAACATCACTCATCATCAAAGAAATACAAATCAAAACAACAATGAGATGTTACCTCATACCTGCCAGAATGGCTAAAATCAACAGTTCAAGAAATAATAGGTGTTGGTGAGGATGTGGAGAAAGAGGAAACCTCTTGTACCATTGGTGGGAATGCAAACTGGTGCAGCCACTCTGGAAAACAGTATGGCGGTTCCTCAAAAAGTTAAAAATAGAACTACCCAGTGATTCAGCAATTGCACTACTAGGAATTTACCCAAAGAATACAAAAAAACTAATTCAAAGGGATACGTGTTGATGTTTGTATAGCAGCATTATCTACATTAGCCAACTTATGGAAACAGCTCAAGTATCCATTGAATAATGAATGCATAAAGAAGTGGTAGTATATATATGCATGCAATGGAATATTAGCCATAAAAAAGAATGAAATTTGCCATTTGCAACAATGTGGATGGAGCTAGCCAGTACTATGCTAAGTAAAATAACTCAAAGAAAGACAAATACCATATGATTTTACTCATGTGGGATTTAAGAAACAAACAAACAAAAAAACAATAACAACAAAAAGACAAGAAAAGAGGAAAAGAGAGAGGGGCAAACCAAACCAGTTTGTTCTTAACTATAGGGAACAAACTGTTGGTCAGCAGAGGGGAAGTGGGGGGAGGGAAAGGATGCAATAGTTAATGGGGATTAAGGAGTTCACTTATTGTGATGAGACCAGATGATGTATGAAAATACTGAATCATTATATTGTACACCTGGAACAAATATTGCAATGTATGTTAACTAGAATTTTTTTTTTAAAGACAAATCAGTTCTGTATGTGTAAAAAATAATAGGGTCAATCTTTTTGCTCCAATTTCATGTAAACGAGCCAAACATGAACATTTTATTTAAGGTTTAAGATAAAAGTTTATATGTAAAGATGCATTCTATACATTTTCTTTATTTTTTTTAACTCTTAGTAAATACATATGACATACGGTAGTCTTAGAGCATGACATGCATTTGTTTTGTCCCACATTTTGTACAGCAACCACTGAATAAAGAGGAACCCAAAAGAATTACAATCACATAGACATTGATATAGCAGCACTAACAGGAGATGGTATAAGTCAGCCTTAGATTGCACCCTCAAGAAATCATGTTGAATTTCACAACAGGTAAGCATCTTGACAAATCCTTCTGAGTATGATGAAAGCAGCTTGCAAAAATAGCATAAGAGTACATCCTGGATAACATCTCAGATACATCAATTTTGTTCCAGGGAACTTTATAGTATTATACTTAACTAGAAGTATAGCAAGGTACTTCTTCAGCCACATCATTGATCTTAGTAAGCCGGTGCCAATAATCTTTTCATATTACCAATTATCAGTTGCTTGAAGTTGTACTTTTGTCAATTCTGAAATTTTATTAAACTTATGTTGATAAACGTATTACCAAAGGAAGAAAACTCTGGCTCTCACAAATACTGTGTATCAGTTAAATTGTATAGGATCCTCAGGGTGACATTATTTTTAAATTTAGGTTTTCCATATGTTATTTTTCTAAGTGCTATTATTGAAAGTGTGCTTATGTGAAGTGAAAAGAAACTAGATTTTTCTGCAAATACTGATGCTAGTTTTCCAAACCAATCTTCTAAACTCTGTATTCACTCATTTTTTTTATTCAACATCTACTTAATGAACTTTTTTTCTGTGTGCCTGTGTGTGGTTTGTTCACTATTATATGCCCAGCTTTGAGCACATTGCCTGACATAAAGTAGGCACACAACCAAAGTATTAATTTTTGGCACCTCTAAGCAATAGCAGAATAAAATCTGTAATTAAAAAACAGAAATTCCATGTTTTTCTAATAGGAAATTATCATATAAACCATGACATACTCACATGGATAATAAACACATTTATTTTCCAAAGACTGAGTGAAAATAGCTATTATCCTATTACTGTCCTGGAGCCTCAAGTAGACAAAATTATATACAATATAGTTTAAAAGTAGAGCATAATCCTAGATGAAGCCAACATCAAGAGATTTCTTTATTATTTTACAAGGAGAAGGGAAGGGAGATTAAAGAGTCATTATCTCGAAGAATGTTAGAGACTAGAGAAAGAAGTACTGAGGACAGAAGCAAATTGATCTCTGAGAAAAGATCCTTTTTTATATAGATTAAAACATAACTTTGGAGAAACATTAAAAACTGAAATTCTAACTAGAAGCAAATAGCAATCAATATCTGCATCCTCCATCCTTGGATAAGGAAATGATAGTTGAAGGATTCACTTAGGATGGCCTCCTCTATCTACCTACTATTCAAACTGGCTTCCTGACAGAACCAGAGTATCACATATACTGACAATACTTCACAATTACTGAAATACTATCAGTAATCCATTATAAAGGAACTGTCCACTGAGTTGGTAACATAAATGGAATTTGCTCACATTTCTACAGGTAGCACTTCATTTTGGCACCTCCTTTGACCATTGCTGGTTAAGTACACAGAAGTAAGAAAGCTTAACATAAATAATATAACTGGAAGGTAATAAGATCCCCAAAATTTTTAACATGTTGTAAAGCTGTTGAAGGCATATATCAGATTCAGCCATACGGCTTATAAGAGAGATTTAAACCTTTACATTTTCTTCACTGTTTTCAAGTCTCATGAGACTACCAAGATCTTAAAATAGAAGGGAAAGATGGGATATAATCAAATTTTTTTTTAAATTGTATTTTTATAATGCTATTATAATACAATATTGACTATATTGTTGTACCTATGTTGCACCTTTAACTCCCTTGAATTATTCATTACATAACTGGAAGCCTGTACCTCCTTCTATCTTTTACTCATTTTGGCCTTTCTCCCACCCCACTTGCCTCTAGCATCCATTAGTTTCCTTATTTATGGTCTGTTTCTGCTTATTTTGTTTGTTGTTTAGACTTCACATACAATAGAAATCATATGGTATCTTTCTCTGACTTATTTCACTTAGCATTAAACCCTCTAGTTCCATTCATGTTGCTGCAAATGACAAGATCTCATTCTTTTTTATGGCTGAGTAATATTTTATAAACATACATAGGTACAGACATATGACATCTTTGTTCATTCATCTATTAATAGATACTGGGGTTACTTCCATTATTTAGCTATTATAGATAATGCTGTAATAAGCATAGGAATGAATATCTTTTCAAATTAGTGTTTGATTTTCTTTGAGTAAATACCCAGTAGTAGAATTACTGGATTAAATGATATTTCCATTTTTAATTTTTGGGGGAAACTCCACATTGTTTTTCACAGTGGCTGCACCAATTTGCATTCTCAACAATGCATGAAATTTCCTGGGGCAGCCCAGGTAGCTCAGCGGTTTAGCGCTGCCTTCAGCTCAGGGCCTGATCCTGGAGACCTGGGATCGAGTCCCACCTCGGCTTCCTGCGTGGAACCTGCTTCTCCCTCTGCCTGTGTCTCTGCCTCTCTGTGTCTCTCATGAATAAATAAATAAAATCTTAAAAAAAAAAAAAAGAAAATTCCCTTTTCTTCTAAACCCTTGACAACATTTTTTATTTCTTGTCTATTTTGATTCTAGCTGTTCTGATTGATACGAATCATTGTGGTTTTGATTAGCATTCCCTGATGATTACTGATGTTCACCATTTTTTCTGTGTCTATTGGCCATCTGTATGTCTTTGAAAAAATGTCTGTTCAGGTCCTCTGCCCATTTTTAATTGGATTATTTGCGGGGTTTTTTAGTATTGATTTGTATAAGTTATTGATATAGTTAAGACATTAACCCTTTATCAGAAATATCATTTGCAAATATCTTCTTTCATTTAGCATGTTGCCTTTTCATTTTGTTGTTTATTTATTTGTTGGATGGAAGCTTTTTATTTTGGTGTAGTCCCAATACTTTATTTTTCCTTTTGTTTCCCTGAGGAGACCTACCTAGAAAAATGTTACTAAAGCTAGTGTCAAAGAGATTAATTAATATGTGTTCTTGTAGGAGTTTATGGTTCCAGGTCTCACATTTAGAGCTTTAATCCATTTTGAGTTTATTTTTGAACTGAGTTTATTCTTGAAATTATATTATTCTTACATTTTCTCTAGAGATATATAATACACAGTAGGCAAACAAGAATAGTGATTGAAGAATGGATGAATGTGAGTATAAGTGAATCTATCTAAAAAGTACATTTAAAAAAAATCACTGTTGAGTGTTAAAAATATAATTTCCCATACTACTATGTATTCCTGAGAAATTACAAAGTTAAAATATTTAATATGATGATCCCTATCCCTATGCTATTTTTTTTTTTTTAAATCAGAGTGAAAGTATTTGCTCACCAAATATTTTTTAAAGTATTAAAACTTCAGGGCAGCCTGGGTGGCTCAATGGTTTAGCGCCGCCTTCAGCCCAGGGCCTGATACTGGAGACCCAGGATTGAGTCCCATGTCGGGCTCCCTGCATGGAGCCTGCTTCTCCCTCTGCCTGTGTCTCTGCCTCTCTCTCTCTCTCTCCCTCTCTCTCTCTCTCTCGATCTGTGTTTCTCATGAATAAATAAATAAAATCTTTAAAAAAACAAAGTATTAAAACTTCAAAGGACTCTTTCCAAAATATTGAATCCAAAAACTGATTTTGTAAATCATTAGAAAAATGGAATGTACAAGATATTCCAAATCACATTGTGAGTGTGGGTTTGAACAAAAACATAATTTGTAGTTATTTGAACAAATCTTATACTCTTTGGATAAATTTTTTTAAATATAGTATAAGAATGTAACTCCGAAAATAAATGTTACATTCATTTATGTTTACTACTGTGGAAGATGTGCAAGAAAAATAACCCTGCAAAAATATAATTATATAAAAATAAATACATTCAGAATTTTTGTAGGTGACTTTTGCTTCTACCCATGATAAAGTAAGGGACTGGATTTGGCTTCCTATTTTCAACAACTAAAAAATGAAATGAAATATATCAAATGACAATATTTGAACTTTGGGAAAAGCAGCATGAGCTACTAATCCCTGGGAAAAGAGAAACCAATGAGGTGAGCTTTCCAATTGTCCTAGCTTCTTGCCTAAAGGAAATTTCCTGTAAATAATAGAAAGAGAATTCCTAGCAAAACCAGGAGACTCTCTAAATTGGAGGAACCGGGAAGACCAAGGGGCTATAGTTTGTGAAGATAAACTAAAGAATATATACTGGAGGAATGACAGAGAAACAGAAGAGTCCATTTTAATCTTTGGCTTACTGCTTCTTTGGAAATTTGTGAGTAGGATCAGGAATTTACCTGAGATTTGGAATAGAAAAAGAAGACTCAAAAACACTAGGCTGAATAATTATCAGAGTCCACAAAAAGCTGGGAATAATCTGTTTTTTTACCAAACAGAAAGAAAAGAACTAATAATACAAGAAGGATCAGCAGAGCCCTTAAAAAGGTAATGCATAAGTAGTGGGGTTAAACTAGTCGTAGATTAAAGGGTGCTCTGAGTTTGCCATAATAAATTATTATCGGTGAGCCCCAAAAGAGTGTGATAGACTTTTTTTTATTCCAGAACCAAATCAAATATTATTTAAAGGAATACAACAGAATCCAGCACTTGACAGTATAAAATCCACTTTATCCTTTAGCGACTATAAAACTCCCAACAGGCAAAGAAGCATCAAAATAAGAACCATACCACAAGTAAATCAATTAATACAAACTGACTGAAAAATTACAGAGATGATAGATTATAAAACAAGGTAGTTAAAAGAACTATTTTCCATATGTTTATATCTTTATAAAGTTATAGGAATATATGGCCACATATGGCCATAATGACTAGAGTAATGTAAAATGTAAAAAAAAAAAAAATAGTACTTCAAGAGATTGAAAATGCAATACCTGCAAAAATACACTAATAGAATTAACAATGTGTTAGCATGCTAATCCCTGCAGAATAAAAATTGCGAATTTAAAACATAACAAAAGAACAAAAGCAAAACAAACAATTATCTAAAAATGAAGTACAGCGAGAAAAAAACTGATTATAAACCAAAAAATAATCACTAAACTTGTCATAGCATCAAGCAATCTAACATATGTACAATAGAAGTTTGATTGGGAAGAGTGGCAGAAAATATATTTGAAAATGGCTGTTTTACTCCCCACACCCAATTTCATAGACACTATAAAACCAAAGACCTGAGAAGCTCATTAAAACCCAAACAGGGTGATCCTAGGGTGGCTCAGTGGTTTAGCACCTGCCTTTGGGCCAGGGTGTGACCTTGGAGTCCTGGGATCAAGTCCCACATCAGGATCCCTGAATGGAGCCTGCCTCTCCCTCTGCCTGGGTTTCTTCCTCTCTCTCTCTCTCTCCCTCTCTGTCTCATGAATAAATAAATAAATAAAATCTTAAAAAAACAAACAAACAGAATAAAGGTGAAAATAATACCAAAGCATTTCATATTTAGATTGCTGAAAACCAGTTATAAGGAGAAATCATTTTAGTCAGTCAAGAAAAGAAAAAAGACATTTTACATAGATAGTGACTATAGAATACTTATAGAAATTATTCAAATGAGGTAAAAATAAAGCAACATTTTTTTAAGTACTGAAATTAAAAATAAAACTATTTATTTCTGAATACCTATAACTATTAACCTACGCCTGTCCCAACACTGTATTTGGGGAACTGATTTCTTGTTTTTTGAGTTTCACAGATTAATAGAAAGAAATTTTGCCCCAGGAATAGGTTACACCAAAGTCTCATCCATATCTAGTTTAGATGAATTAGATAATGAGATTTGGACTTTTGAAATGATGTGAATTAAGTGAAATTGTGGATTTGAGAGATGATGATGCAATGGGTAGATGCTAGTGAGGATATTGGGTTAAAGTAGATGTATTTTGCATTTGGAATGGAAGTGAACCTTGAAAGGCTGTAGGTTGACTGTAGTAAACTGAATAATGGATCTTTAAAGATATCTATGTCCTAACCCAAGGAACTTAGGTGTATGCTCCCTTACATTCAAAAGGGAGTTTTCATTTTTTATTAATTTAATGATCTTGGAATGGGAAGATTACTCTGGATTTGGTTAGGGCTGATATATATTATATATATATATAATATACATATATATTATATATATATATATGTATATATATATATATATATATATTATATATATATATATGGTGGAGGTTAAAGAAGATCAGAAAACAGCAACAAAAATTGGAGGGAGGAGACATACTTTGAAGGTGGATGAAAAGGCCATAAGCCAAACAATGTAGGCAGCTTCTAGAATCTGAAAAGGTAAGGAAAACAACTTCTCCCTGATGTCTCCAGACAAAACAACCTGAAGACTAACTTTGAAGTTCTGAGCCTCCCAAACTATAAGAAAATTAATTTCTGTTGTTTTAAGCCACTATATGTGTAATAATATGTTATAACAGCATTAGAAAACCAATTCAGTAACATTAATAAAATATGTATAAATAAAATGCCCGATAACAGGAGCATTGAGGAATGAGGGAAGAGAGATGGAAGGATTTACTTAGAAGTTTCTAACATTATTCATGAATGGATCTATTATTATTTGAAAGTAGACTGTGTTAAGCTAAAGATGTATACTGTTAGCCCTAGGCGAAATGCTAAAAAACTTAAGAGGATAGCAAGTAAGTGAATAATGGAGATAGAATAAGATCATTTAAAAAAAAAAAAAAAAGAACAAAACAACCCTCAATCCTGTCAAAAGAAGGCAAGTAAGAACTATAAATAACCTCGGAGAAAAATAGAAAATAATGTGGCATAGCAAACATAACCATACTCTAATCCTTCTAATTAAAATCAGTGCCATTTCGTATATAAAAGAATGAGACACAACCATATGTCTAACAATAACAAAGAGTAAAGCCACTTTATATATAAAGGCATGGGTAGATTGAAAACAAAAAGATGGAAAAATATACTTTATTAAGGCTAATTATAAGAAAGTTGGAGTCGTGGTATAAATATCAAAGTAGATTTCAGAGGAAGAATAAAAGAGACAAGGATAAAAAAAAAAAGGAAAGATAGAAGCTTTATTTATCAAGAGGATGAAACTGTCCTAACAGCTTATATACCTGGTAACTGAGCTTCAAAATACATGAATCTAAAACTTGTAGAACTGAATGGACAAATCCAAAATTATAGTTGGGGATTTTTCACACTTCTTTATGAGTAATTCAGAGAATTGTAATAGGACAGAAAATCAATAGTATATAATATAATTCAATAATGCAACATTTTTGACCAAATATATTGGTATTAATACAACATTCTACTAAATAGCAGAAGAAGACACATTTTCAAATGCAAATGAACACACATGTATTCTGAGCAATAAAAATAGTTATAAGTTTGAAAGAAAAAAATACTCAGTTGGTTGGGCATCTGCCTTTGTCTCAGGTCATGATCTCAGGGTCCTGGGATTGAGTCCTGCATCATCAGGCTCCTTGATCAGTGGGGAATCTACTTCTCCTTCTCACTCTCCCCCTCCCCTTGGTCATGCTTTCTCTCTTTCATGTCCTTTCTCTCAAATAAATAAGTAAAATCTTAAAAAAAATAAAACAATAAAATAGATTGCAAAGTAAATACTCTGACCCAAGTAAAATTAAAATACAATCTATAGGGCAGCCCCGGTGGCTTAGCGATTTAGTGCCTCCTTCGGCCCAGGGCATGGTCCTGGAGACCTGGGATCGAGTCCCACATGGGGCTCCCTACATGGAGCCTGCTTCTCCCTCTGCCTGTGTTTCTGCCTCTCTCTCTCTCTCTCTCTCTCTCTCTCTCTCTAATAAATGGATAAAATCTTAAAAAAAAATCTATAACAATATCTGGAAATCAAATATTTAGAAATTAAACAATACATTTTATATGACAAAGTAGTCATTGAGAAAATTATAAGAGAAATTAGACAGTACATTTAACTGAATAAAAATGAATACATAGCATTTTAAATGTTGTGGAGTGAAGCTAAAGTTGTTTTAAAGGAAAATGTATAGCATTTAAATCAAGAAATTTCTCAAAATATTGACCTAATAATTTAAGTTACTAGAAAAAAAGAAAAAATAAATAAATCCAAAAATAATCAGAAGAAAGGAATTACCAAGGATAAGGCCAAGAGTAAATAAAATAGGAAACAGAAAAACAATGGAGGAAGTCAAAGAATCTCCAACTTGATTTTTTACTTTTTAAGTTCAATAATAGTTGTAAACGTCTTTTAAACTAATGAGTGTAGGTCCCACACTGGGCATAGAACCTGCTTAAGATTGTCTCCCTCACCCTTTGGCATGTGGGTGGCTCAGTTAGGTAAGCATCTGGGTTTTGATTTTTGACTGAGGACATTATCTCAGGGTCCTGGGGATTGAGCTCTGCTTTGGGTTTCCTGTTCAACAGTGAGTCTTCTTGTCTCCGTCTCCCTCCACCCCGCCTCCATTTGCAGGCACATGCATGCTCTCTTTCTCTAAAATAAATAAATCTTAAAAAAAAAAAAAAAAGATTCTCTCCCTCTCCCTTTGCCCCTTCCCTCAGGTCATGCTCTCTCTCTCTCTAAAAAACAAACAAAACAAAACAAAACAAACAAACAAAATATATATATACGTATATATATATACACACACATATAAAGTATATATATATATATATATATATATACATGTATATATATATATATATTTAAGGTAATACAAGTCCATAATTTTTTGGGAAATAAAAGGGTACACTTCAGCTTATTTTATGAAGGAGCATAAATTTAATATCAAAATTAGAAAAAGTTATTACAATAAAGTTAAAGACAAATATCTTGAACATAGATTATAAAACAGTTATCCCAAATTTAGAAAATTCTATTTAGCTGTATATAGAAAAGGTCATCATAATCAAGTTGAGTTTATCCTGGGAGTTGAAGGATGGTTTAACATTCAAAGACCAATCATTATAATTCGCTGTATTAATAGGCTAAAAAAAAAGTGAAAATATATAACTATGTCTATAGATTGAGACTAGATACAGAAATAGCATTTATCAAAATTCAACATCCATTCATGTTAAAAAAAATTCTTTGCAAACTATATTGATAAAATGTATCTGCACAACTTTCTTCACACTTAGAGGTGAATGACTGGGTCTCTGGGGTGGCTCAGTAAGGTAAGAAACTAACTTTTGATTTAGGCTCAGGTCATGATCTCAAGGTTATGAGGTGGACCCTGTGTCACTCTCTATGTTGGACTTGGAGTCTGCTTAAGATTCTCCCTCTCTCTCTGCCCCTCCGTACCCCTTCTTTCTCTCCTTCTCTAAAAAAATTAAAAAGATGAATGACTATTTTTTCTCCAAGATCATAAACAAGTGAATAATATCCATTGCCACCAGTTGTAGAGAAAATTATAGTGGAGATTTTCATCAGATAAAAAAAGGAATGAAAGCATACATATTAGAAATAAATAACATCCTATTGGTAGATATGAAAGAAATGAAAGCATACATATTACATGAAAGAAATGAAAGCATACATATTAGAAATAAATACATACATATTAGAAATAAATAACATCCTATAGGTAGATAACATGAATATCTATTCAAAATCCTGAGAAATCTACATAAGAAAACTATGAGAAATTGTAAGTGAATTTAGCAATATCACAGTAAACAAAGTCAATATGTAAAATTAAACTACATTTTATATAATGTAGTTAAAATTAAACTACATTTTATATAATGCTAATGAACAACTGAAAATTGAAATAAAAATATACAATGTACAGTAGCATCAGAAATCGTGAAATTTGGGAGATTCAATTATAATAACACAAGATCAAGACACTAAAGTGCAGTTCGCTGCTGATAGATATTAAAGAAAATTTAAATAAATAAAGAGAAATTCCATATTCACGAATTGGAAGAAAAAATAATCTTAAAATGTCAGTTATCTCCAATTTGATTCATGGATTCAGTGGAAACCCAATTAATTCCAGGAATTCTCTTTTAAGAAATCTGGCAAGCTGATTATATAATTTATATAGAAATATAGAGAACCTAAATAAGTCACCAATTACTGCAGTATTCATGGAATCATGGATGAATCTCAAATATTATGCTAATTGACAAAAACACACAGAAAAACCACATGATTCTATTTACATAAAGTTTTAGAAAAACAAAAATATAGTAACTGAAAGCATACCAGTGGTTTTAAAGCATGAGGGTCAGGAGGACAGAATTGATTACAGTGAGCCTGGATGAACCTTTGGGGAGATAGTAATGTTCCGTATCATGATTTTGTTGATTAAACAACCATGCATATTTGTCAAAATTTATTGACTTGTGCAAGTAAAATAAGGAAATTTGTATCATGTTAATATAGCTCAATAAAGCTGATTTAAAATAATTTGAATATAATATACATTGGGGAAAAGACAATCTTTTCAATAAATCGTGCTGGGAAGTTGGACAGCTACATGCAAAAGAATAGCACTAGACCACTTTCTTTTAATACCATACGCAAAAATAAATTCAAAATGGATTAGAGACCTAAATGTAAGACCCTAAACCATAAAACTCCTGAAAGAAACATAAGCAGTAATCTCTTGGACATGGCCTGAGGAGCATATTTATGGACACATCCATAATATGCTCCTCAGGCAAGGGAAACAAAAGCAAAAATAAACTATTGGGACTATAACAAAATAAAGAGCTTTTGAATGGCAAAGGAAAAATGAAAATGAACAAAATAAGAAGCAACATACTGAATGGGAGAAGATATTTGCAAATAATATACTTGAGAAGCAGTTAATATCCAAAATATATAAAGAAATTTTACAACTCAACACTGAAAAAAAAAGAAAAAAAATTAAAATATGAGCAGAGGATATGAATAGACATTTTTCCAGAGAAGACATACAAATGGCCAACAGACAGATAGCTAAACATCACCAATCATCAAGGAAATGAAAAACAAAACCACAGTGAGATATCATCTCACACATAAGAATTGTTAGAACCAAAAAGACACGAAATAACAAATGTTGGCAAGGGTGTAGAATCCCACTAATGCCTTAGTGGGACTGTAAATTTGCATAGCCAGTGTAGAAAAAAGTATAGAGGTTCCTC
This sequence comes from Canis aureus, assembly GCF_053574225.1. Lineage (NCBI taxonomy): Eukaryota > Metazoa > Chordata > Mammalia > Carnivora > Canidae > Canis > Canis aureus. The sequence goes on from NC_135635.1 coordinate 30,608,625, forward strand.
AAAAAAAATTAAAAATAGAACTCCTATATGGCCCAGTAATTCCACTACTGGATATTTACTCAAGAAAACGAAAGCACTAATTTTAAAAGATAATGTACCCATATTTCTTGCAGAATAATTTACAATAGCTAAGATATAGAAGCAACCCCAGTGTCTATCAATATATGAATGTATAAAGAAGATGTGGAAGACATCTATATAGTGGAATATTACTCAGCTATGAAAAAAGAATGAGATCTTGCCACTTAATGCAACAACATAGTTGAACTAGAGGTTACTATGCTAGGTGAGATAAATCAAATAGAAAGACAAATACTATAGATTTCACTTATATGTGATATCTAAAAAAACAAAACAAATGAATGAACAAAAAAGCCAGACATATAAATACAGAGAACAAGCTGATGATTACCAGAGAGGAGGAGGTAGGAGAGTGGGCAAAATAGGTGAAGGGGATCAAGAGGTACAAACTGCTAGTTATAATAAAAACGAGTCACAGATATGAAAAGTACAGCACTGGGAATATAATCAATAAAATGATAATTTGAATACAAGTTGTTTGAGGAGACCAAATTTGATACATAATTTAAGAATGTTGATGTGGTAGAGATTTGACAAGACAAATTCTACCTTAACATTTCCTAAAAATATACAGTCTTGAATAAATGGGTAAGTGAAAGTATGAATAAGTCAATGCTACAGTGAATGAAAAATTGAGGGTATATAAACACAGTAAGAACAACTAATAGTAGTTGCTTCATAATTAGAAGACAATAAATATGTCTTTAATGTTTGTAGTTCTGATGTCATAATTTGGAGTTACACATACTTTTATAAATGTATGTCTAATTGTGTGAATGAAAGAACTGGAAAAGCGGGACACCTGGGTGGCTCAGTGGTTGAGTGTCTGCCTTCAGCTCAGGACTTGATCCCAGTCGGGGGATCAAGTCCCACGTTGGGGTCCCTAAGAGGAGCCTGCTTCTCCATCTGCCTATGTCTCTGCCTTTCTCTCTTGGTCTCTCATGAATCAATAAATAAAATCTTTAAAAAAGAAAAGAAAGAGCTGGAAAAGTAATTTTATTGACTAAACCAACAGATTCAAGCAAGTTCATTATCTACATTCAGATGAAGGTGGAGAAAAAGAATTTTGTTTCACTTATGACCAAGATTTCCTTTTGTTTTTTTTTTTAAGATTTTATTTATTTGAGAAAGAGAGAACATGCAGAGGGTAGGAGTAGAGGAAAAGAGAGAAGGCAGGAGTAGAGGGAAAGGGAGAAGTAAACTCCTCACTGAGCTGGGAGCCCAATGCAGGACTCAGTCCTAGGACTCTGGGATCATGCCCTGAGCTGAAGGCATATGCCTAACCAACTGAGCCACCCAGGCATTCAGGACCAAAATTTCTAATACTAAAACAATATAGCATGCTAATATTTCATCTGAGGAAATACAGTTTCCAGAAATATCATTTTAGCTATATTTATATTAGAGCAATACTGATAAAGTATTTCTCACAAATAGAAGATTTTCTAAACATGGGCATTGCAGTCAAAACGTCCATATGGCAAGCAAAGTCAGAAAGAGCTAATATTATAATATAAAATATATATAAATAATCCTTTAACAGGAAAACCCTTCAGATATGATCCTTTTCAAAAATCACCATCACTTCTACCCACTTCTTTTACAAATTATAAAATGAGGGATCCCTGGGTGGCGCAGCGGTTTGGAGCCTGCCTTTGGCCCAGGGCGCGATCCTGGAGACCCGGGATTGAATCCCACGTTGAGCTCCCAGTGCATGAAGCCTGCTTCTCCCTCTGCCTGTGTCTCTGCCTCTCTCTCTCTCTCTCTCTGTGACTATCATAAATAAAAAATAGAAATTTAGAAAAATATATATAAAATGAAAATTTAGAAATGTATATTCAGTTACCTAAACACACAGTATGGCTGGCAGAGCCTAGATAGGAGGCCAAAACGATTCTTCTCAAAATTTGTTGTTGTTTTTGAGGGTATTTTTTTTAAAGATTTTATATATTTATTCATGAGAGACACAGAGAGAGAGAGAGGCAGAGACATGGGCAGAGGGAGAAGCAGGCTCCATACAGAAGCCCAACATGGGATTTGATCCTGGGACTCTTGGATCATGCCCTGGGCTCAAGGCAGGTGCTAAACCACTGAGCCACCCAGGGATCTCAAGTTTTGTTTTGTTTTTTAAGAGAGTTAGCACTGGGAGGAGAGAAGCATAGGGGGAGAGAGGATCTCAAGCAGACTCTATGCCCAGTGCAGAGACCAACATGGGTCTTGGTCTTACGACCCTGAGATCATGACCTGAGCCAAAATTAAGTGTTGGAAGCTTAACCAACTGAGCCACCCAGGCACCTCTCACAATGTTTCTTTAACAATGTCACACTGCCTCTTATATTCATCAAAACACGATTCAATTGGGAATAAGCAATGCTAACATTATAAAAAAATATCTCTGAGCACCTCCTGGGAAATCACAAACTTACTCCTTAGATTTAGAGCAGTCCCTGGGGCAGATTTGTAGTTTTCTGTCAATGCAACAAGTCTTTAAGCAGTCAAATTACACCTACCTCACACATTTTCAAAGTTGAAAAATCATGGATCCCAAGCATTGACTGACAAAAATGGAGTATAAAACATACCCAAGACTAATACTGAAACTAGATATTAAAGGAATAAAAAGCCAGATTGCAATGTATGGATAATAGACATACAGTAGACTTTCAATGTAGTGTTTAAGGTGGATAATTTATATGGGTAAAATGGGTATCTAATGCATTTACAATGATAACCAAAGTGTTATCTAAATATCATTGACATCTCGTTACTGTACAAATGTGGTATTTGTACTCATTTGAAAGAAAAGATGATATTTCAAAAAAATTCAGAACATATCACAAATTTAATCACTTCATAAAATATTTACTTAGCAATATAGTGTAAAGAAGGGAGACTGTTTTGCAAAATAGTATAGTTTATACATTTGTCTTGAAAAAACTACCTTTGCTTAGCCTTTTCTGTAACAGAATTTGAATGCAAAGTAATAAATTCTTAATAAATACTTTATGTCCTCAGAATGTTTTAGCAATGATTTTTGTGGTGTTGGAAGGAGACTTTATGAAATAAATTTTCTTGAATAGATTATTTTGATTGCTTTTTTTTATCCTGTATATTTTGGTAAATTATTATGTTTGAAATGTGAAAGAAGGAGCAAGGTCAAAGGAAATCATAGTGGATATTATTTTTAAGGAAGTCATTGTATAAATATTATCTTCATAATATTTAGATCTAAAAGAATATATTTTATGCAACTTAAGATGATGAAACAGAAACTTAGAAAATAAACTCCCTAAAATCATCACAGTAAATTGAGATTCTGAATAAATCCTCTCCTAATCCTGGTGTACTAATGTTTTAGAGGGGTGTTTTAGAGAGGGTCTCCCTGGGCATGTTTTTTTATGGAAAAGCATTGTTGGAATAGTTAATTCCATATGTCAATTTAGCTAGGCCATACTACCTGGATACTTGGTCAAACATACAACTTGATTCTGCTGCAAGGGTGCTTTTTGGATGAGATTAACATTTCAGTCAGTAGACTTTGAATAAAGTAGATCACCCTCCATAATGTGGTTGGGCCAGTCAGTTGAAGGCTTTAAGAGAAAAAAGACTGACATCCTCTAAGAAGACTGAATTTTGCCTGTATTCTGCTTGCAACATCAACCCTCCCCTGAGTTTCCAATCTGACAGCCCTCCCTGCAGTTTGGACTTGCCAGCCTCCACAATTGTATGAAGAGCCACTTTCTTCAATTCCCCCCTTTTATTCTCTATACACACACACATATATGCACACACCTCTTAGGTCCATTTCTCTGGAGAACCCTGACTAATACAGTTCCCCATATTACTGAATGCCTTTCCCCATCACCTGCTTGTCTATGCATAACTCATAGCCAGCCACATAAGATCAATATATGAAATAGACATAATGTTGCACCAAGAAATGTCCTAAGTGTTAATAGGCAATGTAAAGCACATTACTAAAAATCTGTTTGAAACAGATATTTATGAAACGGAAATTATGAAAAACTTTTTAAAATGTAATAAGTAATTGGCCAATATAAAAATTAAATGCCTATGGAAGTCAACTTGAGTTTTACTTATCCATTCACTATTTGGCAAAATTTCAGTTATTCATGACTAATTCTCTGAAAACATGTTTTTAGATGAGCAAGTACTTCTGACTTTGAGCTCCAAAATAATTCCACAAGCTATATACAGTTGACAAAAATTTTGAAAAGAATGAAAATTTTCACTAAATTAAATGCCATTATAAAATTTGACCCATAATTGATATTATACTACCATTTGCGTTTTATTCATTGGAGAGTACAATTGTGTGAATATGAAGTAACAATATTAAAGGTAAACCTGAAGTTAGAGAGCAAGTTTACAATGTATGAGAAAATAAACTGAACTGTCAACACATTAGTTTTCACTTTGAGTTTGGCCATAGTATTGCTGGCATGCCCTGTCTGTTTCACCACTCTTCCAGCCTTATCTATTTCCCATCAAAGCTACTTGTTAAAGTCACTAGACTCAGTATTTTCTATTTTAGATCAAGTCATCTTATATTGAAAAATTTCTGCCTTATTGCTAAGACCCAATCCCTTTTTTGTATCCAGTTCTAATTCTAGATAGTGGACATTTCCTTCCTGCCTTCCTTTTGTTCCCTTTTTTTTTTTTTTTTCCCACTTCTCCCTTTTTATAGCAAACTGATTTCATTTTAGAAAACTACCATTGGGTGCAGTGCTGGTAGCTCAGTAGATTCAAATACCATGTTCTTCTGCTACAAAAACAATAGTCCTCAAAGATTCTAATAAAATCTTCCTTGGAGACCCCTCATATGGTCAATAGGTAGGTCGTAGGCCTAACTTTAGCCAAATGACTTCTGTCAGTACTTGAATCTTGAGCTGAAGCACACAGAAAAAAAAAAAAAAAGAGAGACCATTCACTTTTGTGGTGATATCATGAAAGTGGTGTTGTTCCTACCCTATTATGATTATTCTCTTATCTTAATTCTATATCTAATCCTCTTGCCTTTGTATCAGTTCAGTGATATACACAACTCTTGAATAGGTAATTCATTTAACTACTTTACTGAGGAATTTAAATTCACTGGGAAATAAACATGACTGTTTTTGTTTTTTTTTTTTTTAATTTTTATTTATTTATGATAGTCACACAGGGAGAGAGAGAGGCAGAGACATAGGCAGAGGGAGAAGCAGGCTCCAAGCACCGGGAGCCTGACATGGGATTCGATCCTGGGTCTCCAGGATCGCGCCCTGGGCCAAAGGCAGGCGCCAAACCGCTGCGCCACCCAGGGATCCCAACATGACTGGTTTTATTATTTAATAATAAATGCCACCCCCAACTGTATTGTGCCTAATATCCCTTCCCATTGGATAGTAGGTTTCTTAATAACATTTTAATCAGATTCTGTAACTTTTAAGAAAATGTTTGTAACCAGACTGTATTCAGCATCAAATATTCAGTTCTATTCACTTTTATAACTTTACTCTCAAATGTGATTTAAAAATGTTCTCTTCCTCTAGCTCCGTGCAGGCTAGAGTTGTGGCCTTGGCTATTTGAAATGGATAACATGAAGTGCCATGTGGCTCTCTCTTTAGAGGTATTAGATGAGGTGTGACAGCTTCTCTCTCTTTTTCTAGGAACCAATTCATTTTCTTTTTTTTTTTTTTTTAATTTTTATTTATTTATGATAGTCACACAGAGAGAGAGAGAGAGAGGCAGAGACACAGGCAGAGAGAGAAGCAGGCTCCATGCACCGGGAGCCCGATGTGGGACTCGATCCCGGGTCTCCAGGATCGCGCCCTGGGCCAAAGGCAGGCGCTAAACCGCAGCGCCACCCAGGGATCCCACCAATTCATTTTCTATTGGTGAAAGAGAGGAGGAACATTGGGAGGTACAGGTTTGCTAACTGCTGCACTGTAGTTGGTTTGTTGACTTCATTTTTGTTCAGTCTGGTCTTGTCCAACATTTATATTTACTACCTTTATGGAGAGATTGATGTGTGTATTGTGCTGTGTTCCTTGAAGTAATGTTCACGTTTACCCTGGTGGCCTCCAAAACTGAAGATCCCTCTAGAAGATTATCTATTCCTTTTTGGCCCTACCACTGGCACTATCCCCCAAAACTTTCATTGGATTGAGCATCATATTTTTTAACCCAACAGCCATTCAGTCAGTCCAGTGGCTTCTGACCCTCCACTAACATCTAAACTCTTTCAATTGTGTCCATGGTAACTACCACAGAATTCTTCTATAAGCCTAAAATATTGGAAATATTGCTTGAAAGTTAACTCCTCCTTCCCATGCACATGGCATTGTGATTATGATGATTAATATTTTGTATCAACTTAACTGGACACGAGGCACCCAAACTAAACAGTACTTTAGATATGTCTGCAATGGTGTTTCAGATGAGAGTATCATTTGAATAGTGAACTCAGTAAAGCAAATTGACCTCCTCAGTATTGATATCCATCATCCAATTCATGAAGGGCCTGAATCAAACAAAAAAGCAGAGGAAGGAGCAACTCATTCTCTACCTGACTATTAATCTGGGACATCAAGCTGCTTCTCCCCTGAGACTTACACCATTGATCCTCCAGTTCTAAGAAATGTATACTACTTGTTCTCCTGGGTTTTCAGCTTATAGAGAGCAGATGTGAGACTCCTCAGCTTCCATAATTGTGTGATACATCTTATAATAAATCATATATGTATATATCTTATATTGGTTCTGTTCCTCTGGAGAACTTTGACACAACCATGATACCTTTAAATTATCTGTCATAATCTGAAGCACAAAATTTGCCATCAAACTCCAAGTTTACCTATGTGTCTAAACTTTAGAAGACACATAGTAAGCACATCTATTCTCCAAAATACTGATGGTAGACTGAAAATGAAAAAGAGTTTCTTAGATTCCAAAAATACTTTTATGGGGTTTTCCATACCACATTTAGCTTCTGGGGCAAACCCAGAGAAACTTAACAGTTGTGCAACTCATCAGGTAGGCAGACAGACAGTGAGTGATAATCCATTTGCAGAAACAACACTAATCTCCAAATAGTGGTTCTACTGATGCTTACCTTATATGGCTTTGGGGAGGAAAATGCCCTCTTGAGAAGGGGAGAGAATACCTTTTCAACAGAAAATCTTCACTCCTCTCAAAATTACCTGTGCATTTTCGTTTCAGTTCATATAGATTGGGTTGTAAGAAACCAACCCATAGAAAAATGTAGAGTATTTGGAATTGTTATCCAACCAAGATGGGATAGAAAGCAAGAGAAGTTCCTATTCATATTCTAGGTGTCTTTGAGTGGAATGAACAGACAAAACTTCTAATTAAGCTTGTTTATGATTCTATGTGTACCTATTGAGTATAATAATCTAAATAGAGGGCTTGGACAATTTCTACCATTGAAAAACATGAAATGTATGAGACATTCCAAGACATTAGGATAGGGTTGTTGCTCCTGATTACATTAGATATGTTTAATAACTAAACATAGTCAAATTTCTAGATTTTCACATCAAAGCAGTGAGTGCACCTCAGGAAGTATTCTACATTAGGAAAGTTTATCTTATGTAACTGTAAGGTTTCTTATAGTTTCCAAATTGCTGGGGGAAGAAAACCAGGGACATATTTTTGATTTTAGTATATGTCCTTCTGAAGCAAGCATGAGGATAGATTTTTGAGATTGGTGAATTCTAATCACAGTAGAATTTATCGGTTTTCCTTATGTGCATTGATTGGGAAAGAGGGTGAGCCCAACAATTTGGAAGTAACTGAAGAGTTAGAATATTCATCACATACTAATCCCCTGCAGCACACTAAAGCATCTGTTATTCCTCCATTACCTAAAGAAGCACTTTTTCTTCCCTTGCTTGTTAAGAATGTATTGTTTTTTTCTTGAAGAGGAACTAAGACATTACTTGATGAAGGTTTCTTATGGAAGGGAACAAATTATTCATGTGACTGGAAAGTCACATTTGCTGACAAACTCATATGGAATAGCTAAAAACTGTGTGATGAGGGGCACCTGGGTGGTTCAGTCCATTAAGTGTCTGCCTTCAGCTTACGTCATGATACCTGGGTCTAGGGATCGAGTCCCATGTCAGGCTCCCTGCTCAGTGGGGAGTCTGCTTCTCCCTCTCCCTCTGTTGCTTCCTTGCCCCTGCTTGTGCTCTCTCTCTCTCTCTCTCTCAATCTCTCCCTCTGTCAAATAGATAAATAAAATCTTCAACAACAACTGTGTGATGAAACTGATCTGCTCACAGCAAGAGAGTTCAGCTACTGAGTAAAAAGAAGGGTTTCATATCCCATTGAGGAGTTCTTTATCCATGAGAGATCACTGACAATTCCTGGATTCAACCTGCAATTAACTGTGTTAGCATACATGTCAGAGTAGGTTAGAAAATCCTTATCTTTTTGTATATGCAAGAGCCCATTGGTTTGATTGTGTACTGATAAGAAGACAATACAGAGAAAAACTATTCCTCAAAAGACTGCAGAAGGGTGAATGGCACCATTTTTGCATGTTTGGAGGATGGTTCTGAAAGTGGCAGCTATAGAGACAATTTTCAAATGAGCCCGGCAATTTCACAATTGTGACAAGAGCAGCAGTTTAAGTGTGGCTTTCAGTTGACCTAGGCCTGTTTCTTTAGGTCATCCAACAATTTTGTGAGCTATTTCTTGGCTGTATTCTGTGCCTTTTTTCGTAAACTAGCTAGAAGACAGTTTCCACAATTAAACCCCATATATAGTCACTAAATAAGTAGTTCCTATAAGTAGCCCTCTCCAACATAGGTGTTGCTTTAACAGATTAATCATGATTACATCTATTTTTATCTATCTGTGCAAAAACAGAGGCATATGGTTGGGAAAAGAATGAACCAAAGAGTTGAGGAAAATCAAATATTATCCCAAACAAAATGGAAGATGAATATAAGTGAGAGAGGAAAACAAAGTTTTCCACTTTTTCCTTAATACTAGAATGCAATATCGTATGAAAATACCCATAGTTATAAGTCAGAATCCCTTAGTTACAGAAGCATATTTCTCAGAGGTGTTAAGAACAATCTCGATGAATGGGAGAAAGAAGGAGGGATTGTAAATGGAGACCTGATCTTTAGGAAGTACTTAGCAGATCTAACTTGCATGGAAATTTGATGTGAACTTTGGAGAAAAGTGGTCTTGGAAGAAGAAATATTAATACACAGTGCTTTGGAATATTTTAAATAGGCATCCTTTCATGATGTTTGCTGCTTGCACTTTTCCAACCAGGGTTACTCTTTTTTTTTTTTGCCTGTTTAATTCATACTCATAACTAAGCAACCTTCTGTTTTTCAAAAATGATATAAGCTTTCACTGTCTTTTATTTTACAGGTATGTGAAGTAATGTGGGTTTTCCTGAGTTTCTTTTTTTTTTCAGCATAATTTGTAGTTTGCGTTTATAGTCTGACTATATATAGACCTATAGTTACTCAGATATAGTTAAATATCTGTAAATTTCAAGATAAGCTTTCTTGATAACAAGAGGTCCTTGATGATCTATGCTAACATAACGGAAAGAGTACAATTTTGACATCAAAGTAGTCATAAGTGATAGTTTTATATATACAGGTAAACCTTGGCAAATTACAATTTTCTCTAAGTTGTATTTTCTAAATATATACAGTGATGAAAATTTGCCAATTTTCATAGTTGTCCATGGGGAAAAAATACACAGAATTGCTTCAAATGTAATTCACCATAAAATATAAATATGTTTGTGTGTGTGTGTGTGTGTGTGTGTGTACACACATATAGTGGATGGATGGGCAGAGAATGTAAATGGATGCATGTATATGTGTATGTGTATAAAATCAAGGTGAAGGCATCAATCAAACTTCCCCTGGACTTGTTGGGAGTGTTGGCAAGCAAAGGATTGAGTGGAAATTGTCACTACAACTCAAATTAGACTCCATGTCCTAAAAAGGAGAAGCTAACAAAGATGACCATTTGTTTTTCATTTTGTTGTAACAGAAAGCCCTAGAACAAGACTGTGCAAACAAATACTTGTATATTATATATGAATGCAAATTGCTTTGATCCTTCTGATAGATATAGAAAAGAACACATATACTAGTTCAAAAGCCACATACCATGTACCTGAGACTGTGGCAATTTGCTTTAGAAAATATATACAGGGCAGCCCGGGTGGCTCAGCGGTTTAGCACCTGCCTTTGGCCCAGGGGGTGATCCTGGAGTCCTGGGATCGAGACCCATGTCAGGCTCCCTGCATGGAGCCTCCTTTTCCCTCTGCCTGTGTCTCTGCCTCTCTCTCTCTCTCTCTCTCTCTCTCGGTCTCTCATGAATAAATAAATAAAATCTTAAAAAAAAAAGAAAAGAAAATATATCCAGCACAGGTAATATTATCAGAGCTACTACTTAGTTGAACTTATGGCATTCTATTGTCATCTGCCATGATCCAACTAGTTTTTGCAAGAGATGAATTGCTAAATTAAATGGGGATATATGATGGATTCTGTTACCCCTTGATCATTTATGTCTTTCATGTCACTAATTTTACCATTTTCCTTGTAATACAATATAATTTCTTTTCCAGAGAGGGAACAGTTTTAGGAGATTACACTTGGCCTTTCCTACTAAAATAGCCTTTATGTTATATGGTAAGGAACAAATGTGAGGGATCTTCCCACTGCTTAGTATTTCCATTTCTATTATACCTTTGAGAATTAGGTATATAACCATTTGGAGGATTTGCTGGACCTCGGTGTAAGATGGACCTAGGCCAGTAATTCAATGTAGTTAGTTGGTAGGTTTCTTTAGTATTTAGTAGACTCATTGGACCATGCCCATTTCTCTGAGCCTGCAGACCCATTTTCCACAGTTTTACATGACAGTTTGACAATTATATTTTTTAAATATGGGCAATTATTTTTTAAAGGTTCTAAAAATTATCTCAAAATTCATATTAGAACCAGTCACTGGCACTGGTCAGGAGGGAGTGCACATATATTAACAAACTCTTCCTTATCTAACTTTATATTCCATCCCCCTAATCCAGTACCATCAGGATCGACCACCAGGAATACTCTCTTTATGTATTAGCCAGCTACACTTCTTATATTCCTTTACCAGAGCCAGCACTTCTACATTTGAATCATGGTAAAAATTAATCCTCATGAGTCTGGTGACTATAAAGGAGGATTGAAGGCAGGTTCAGAGAAAAGCAAGCATTATCTTTTAAGGTACTTGATGCATTTGGTATTTCTATGTAGTATTCAAAGAAGGGAAGATCTCCATCTTCCAACAAGGTGGAGTTGATTACTTCTACAGGCCTCAAGAGTTAGGGAGATCTTTGATTCAAGTTTCTTCAGTGTGTTTATTCAGGTATCTCCATTTTATACATTAGAGTCCAACTCCTTTCATATTTTAAACCTGAATTTGGCATGGAGATTTTCCAGGGCTAATAATTCAGCCTTTTATTCCAACCTAATAAGTCCTGGGATCAGACTTTCAGTCTGTCTGCCGTTCAGCTATTGGAGATAAGGTCTCTTTAAATGCCTCCAGGTATACTATCTGACTCACATTTTTGCTTTAATTCATAATTAATCATTCTAGGTGTATTATTTTCTTTATTCAAATAATTAATTTTATTAATCCACAGAAACTCAATTTCACAAGCTTTCTAATTATCCCCATGCCTATTAACACCATAGAGATCACACAATCAGTATATTTCCTTCCAGTGCATCTCACCAAGTTTACCACAGTTGAAATTCTCAATAATGGCACTTCTGTAGCTCCACTTTTCCTAAGGATGGGACATAACTCTCAGGCACTGTTGGAAGATCCAACTCCAGAATTCCATCCTTACTATTTATTTTTTAAGACCTTTCCTGGTACTCATTATCTTAGGTTGGAATCTCTAGAAGCAAGCATTAGAAAGTATTCACATGCACATGACTTATTAAAGGAATATTCTTCAAAAAAACAGTAAAGAAATGAAAGATAATTAAAAAAAAAAAAAAAGCAAAGAAAGATCAGGCCTTAGGTAACATCTGAACTTTTCTTGATTCACAAGATGCCATGGAGCATAAATCCTGCTACAGAGTTGTTCCTCTTTGAAGAAAAAGAAGACAAATTTATATCACATCCATCAGTCATAACTTGAGGAACACCAAAAGTGAGAAAGCTAATAGTATAATTGGCTAGAGAGAGGAGTAAATATGAGACATTAGCAGCAAATACTCAAAAACATATTAATGATGAGGGATCTGGCCTGGCAAAGGGAATCTGAACAAGGCACCAACAGTGTCTGTTGCACTGGCACATAGTAAATACTCAATACTAGTTGAAATAAAAATTATATTTTTACCAACACTTATTAATCATAATTATATATTAATTAATGAATTATATCATTATATTATAATAATTATAGTTTTAACAGAGTCACTTGAGGAATTTTTCAAAATGTGCACACCAAAAAAAAAAAAAAAACTATTGGAATAGTTTTAAGGATCAGAGTGGACAACATACATGTTTTTGAAAGTAATTTCTAGCTGTTACTAATGTCCACCTTACACACACACACACACACACACACACAGCAGTTAAAATCATTAAGTTCTTCAGAATGTGATTCTTGACCATTATTTTCATTTTAAACTGTGACAACTTCTCCATTTGATTTTGTTTCTATCAATGTATTTCCCCAAATGTATAAAACCATTTTACTTTTTATATATTTGCATGTAGTCTTCACTTCTTCAAACCACCCCCCTCCCACCACCACACACATTTTCTCTTGGCCTCCTTGAAAGAATATACCTTGGTCAGAATCTACTTATGTGATACTATTAATGTAATGTTATCACTTATACCTCTGTATATAATTTATTACTCCATTCTCAGGGCTCTTACAGTTATATTTGCATTGAAATCATTCTATTATATTTTAAATGTTTATTCAAAAGAGTTTGATTAGATGAGGAGATCATTGAAAGCAAAGTCTAAGTTTTATTTTCTGAGGGATATGGTCATTGGGTATAGAATTCTTGGCTGACAGTTACTTTAGCAGCTGGAAAATAACATTCCAAAGTGATCTGTTTTTGTTTCTAAGTCTGTTTCCATATTATCATTGCCTCTTTGTAAATAACCTTCTCCTTTCCCTTTTCCTCTATGTTTTTGCAATTTCTTTTTTTTATCTTTGGTTTTTCAGTGATTTTACTATGATGTCCTAGGTGTTTTTATTTGTCCTGATAGGATTCTGTGGTGTATGTCTTTCATGGATCATGACCTTTTAATTGACTAGTTACTGTTTTAGCTGTGTCTAATCTCCTCCTAAACGTATCCATTCCTACTTTTGGCCATTATTTTGTTAATTTTAGATTTTCATTTTACTTTTTAGGTTACCTTTTTAAAATAGATTTATTAAGATATAATTTATACAATATAATTCACCCATTTAAAAAATACAGCTCCCTGATTTTTAGTATATTTACAGACTTGTGCAATTAGCATCACAATCAAAATTAGAACATTTTTATCACCACAGAAAGAAATCAGGTTCCCATTTACATTGACTCTTATTTAAGTCCCCTTCACCCAGTCCTAGGCAGTCACTAATCTATTTTATGTCTCTTTAGGGTCACCTCCTCTGAACATTTCATATAAATAGAATCATGTAGTAGGTAGTCTTTTCTATTATTTCAGTTAACATAATATTTTCAAGATTCATTCATGTTGTAATATATTAGTATTTCATTATTTTTCATTGCTGCATAATATTCTGTTGTGTGGATGTACCACATTTTCCTTATCCATTCATCAATTGATGGTTATTTGGGTTGCTTCCATCGTAGGGTTATTGTGAATAATGTTGCTCTGAACATTTGTGTGCAAGGTTTTGTGTGGGCATATTATTAATTTCTTTTGAGTATATAGTTAGGAATAGAATTGCTAGATCATATGGTAATTGTTTGTTTGTTTTAGAAATTGTTAGGCCATATTCCAATATGGTTGGACCATCTTACAGTATTAGCAGCAGTATATGACGTTCTGATTTCTCTACATTCTTATTAACACTTGTTATCATCTGGAATTTTTCATTATAGCCATACTAGAGTTTGTAAAATGGTATCTCACTGAGGTTTTGATTTTCATTTCTCTAATGGCTAATAACATTTTGCAAATTATTATGTGCCTATTATTTTATGTCTTCTTTGGAATATCTTTTTAGATCCTTTGTCCATTTTTCAATCAGGATTTATTTACTTCTTTACTTCCTAATATAGAGTCTTAAGAGTTCCTTATGTATTCTCTATTCTTTTCAATTTATCCATGATGTCCTTTAAAGCACAAAAGTTTTTCATTTTGGGAATCCCTGGGTGGCTCAGTGGTATAGTGCCTGCTTTCGGCCCAGGGCGTGATCCTGGAGTCCCGGATCAAGTCCCACATCAGGCTCCCTGCATGGAGCCTGCTTCTCTCTCTGCCTGTGTCTCTGCCTCTCTCTCTCTCTCTGTCTTTCATGAATAAATAAACTCTTAAAAAAAAAAAGTTTTTCATTTTGATGAAGTCCAAATTATCTGGTTTTTCCTTTCATCTTTCATATTACAGATGCTTTTGGTGTCATACTTGAGAATTTTCCTTTGTCTTTGTTTTTCAGCATTTTTGCTATGATGTGTCTGGATGTTGGTCAATATGTTTATCCTACTTGGATTCCTTTTTAGCCTCTTGGGGCTATACATATATATTTTTCATTAAATTTTGGAAGTTTTCAGCCAATAAATTATTTCTTTAATGTATTTTCTGCTCCTTTCTCTCTCTTCTCTCCTTTTGATACTGTATTATGTATATATTGGTGTGCTTAATCATGCCTCACATTATGTTGAGATTTTGTTCTATTTTCTTCATTTTCTTTTCTGATCTTAAGAATGCTTGCTCTCTATCAATCTATTTTCAAGTTTACTGGTTCTTTCTTTTGCAATTCAAATATGCTGTTGAGGACCTCTAATTGAGTTGGCACTTTAAGTATTTAGAATTTCAACACCAGAATATCCTTTAGTTATTTTTTAATAACAGTTATCTCTGTATCTGTGGAGGCCGAGAAAATTAAGGCCATTCCACTTTAAGTTCAGCGTTAGTATGAGTACAGCCATACCAGGCTCCTGTGAATAAGAGCTTAAATTTACATTACTTCAGTTACTGGAAAAAAACAGCTTACAGCTTAAGGTCCTAGAAAGCCCCATATTAGAATGAGAACAGAGCCCAAGCCAGGGGCAGGAAGCCCCATATTAAAATAAGAACAGAGCTCAATGCCCTTGAAAACCCCATATCAGAATGTAAACAGAACTTGAGAAATTCCTCCACCCCTTCTGCAGGTCCCCTAGACCAGCCCATAAAAACTAAGCTGAAACCCACCTCAGGCTCCAAGTCCCTGTTCCACTGTGTCAGGTATACTTGGACCCAAGCTCGAGCTTGTAAATAAACCCTTGTGTGTTTGCATCGGTATCGGCTCCTTGGTGGTTTCTCAGATTCGCAATCTTGGGCACAACAGTATCAATATTCTTTGTTTGATAATTATTGTCATTATTACTTTCTTTTACTTCTTTAAGTATGATTTCCTTGAAAAAAAAAAAAAGTATGATTTCCTTTAGTTATATGAATATATTTATAATATCTGCTTTGAAATCTTTATCTCACATCCAGACTCCATCAAAGGCAGTTCTATTGCCTGCTCATTTTGTCCCTGGTGTAAAGATTATACTTCATTATTTCTTTGCATGTCATATTTTCTTTTTGGAAACTGGATATTTTAGATACTATATTGTAGCAACATAGGACACTGACTCTCCTGGCCCCCCATCACCCACATCTTGTTGTTGTTGCTTATTTGTTTATTGAGTGACTTGGGTAGACTACTGTAGTCTATTTCACCTACAGTAATATCTCAACATGATGTATTCTTTCTTCTGATGTCACATCTCAAAGACAAAGTGTTAGGGATGTGCACAGTCTCCCTATGGGGACAGCACATTTACCAATATTCTCTTTGACTTTCTTTGTGTGATCTCTCTATATAGTTCTCTGACTCTGTTGATATTATACCAAGCTGTTAGCCTCCACCACTGGCAGCTGGTTGCTCTATGGTTTTCAACACTATCCTGGAGCATAAATTGCTCCTAACTTTGTTTTAACTAAATGCAGGCCCCTTTTCAGGTGTCACCTTTTCATCAAGTCTTTGAGACTTGTTCTGATCCCATGAGAGCTCATTTTAGCTTTCTTTTCCCCAGAGTTTTCTTTTTAAATCTTTAGCTGGACTATAGCTTAGCTAGTTTTACTCATAAAGCTACCTTATACTTCTTAATTGCTTGGCACCAAAACCTCCATTGTTTGCAAGAACACCCTTATGTTTGAACTTTGTGATTCTCTTTTACAATTAAAATCAGTTCCCTTAGGGAGAGCTATAGAACTCTTTCTTCTTATGGCCTATTTCCTGCCCCTGGGAAAAAATCTTTGTGCCATTTCTCCAGAGCTTTGGGCATGAGCAGTGGCCCATTTCTCGCAGGTAAGCATACCTGATTTATGAGTGAGGTGCTGGGAGGACAGCACCCTTTGGACTCATTTTGTGTTTTCAGGTATGAAACCTTCACTCCAATATCAAGCTGGACTGAGAGCAATTAGGATCGAGTATTTGAGTCCTGCTATACCAAAGTTAGAGATTCTATCCTATAAATGAGAGCTAGGTAATGGAAGGAAATTTCACAGCTCTCAGTCATTCTTGCCTGGAATAGACCTTCTACAACATGGAGTTTGGAAAGATGAGAAATGCTAGCAAACTGTTCCTTCTAGGGAGATACTATAAAACTATACCAAAAACTGGAGAATACAGAGCCCTGTGTTCTTGATTGCACTCTCCCAGATTAGTTTTCTCTCAGAGCTGACAGTGGGAGGAAGGGAATAAGTTATGGTTCAAATGCTATAGACTCACTGCTTTTAATGAGATGTAGTAGATTTTCTTAAATAATTATTTCTTCTTTGCTGTATGCCCTCAAGTTTCCAGAGACTTTAAGTGACTGATATTTTCTCTTTTAATTTTTACCAATTATGATTCCACTAAGAAGGTCTAAATAGTTCCTCACACCACCATTCCCCATCCAGAAGTATATACTCCAGAATTTCTCTAGTTCTCTGACAAAATTGAAAATTATCTCATGTTTTTTGGTGTCTGAAGTACATTATTTGAATGTTGTTCTATCCTTGAATGTTTTTCTAGGCTTTCATGTAATTATTTTAAAGGCTATTTTTAGAGCAGTTTTAGATTTATGAAAAAATTGAGAGGAAGGACAAAGATTTCCCATTTTTCCCCTGACTCCACATGACTTCCCCCATTACCAATATCCCTCACCAAAATGGCACTTTTTCTTTTTCTCCACTTTCTTTCTCTTCTTTCTTTCTTCCTTCTTTCTCTTCTTTATTTCACCAATGACAAACCTACATTGACACTTCATAATCTCCCAAAGTCTGTAATTTATCTTATAGCTCACTCTTGCTGTTGTACATTATTTTTTAAAAAATATTTTATTTATTTATTCATTAAAGACACGGAGAGAGAGGCAGAGACAAAGGCAGAGGGAGAAGCAGGCGCCCTAATGCAAGACTCAATCCTAGCACCCCAGGATCATGCTCTGAGCTGAAGACAGATGCTCAACCCCTGACCACCTAGGCATTCCAGCTGTTGTACATTCTATGAACAAATGTACAGTGGTATACATGCATCATTATAACATACAAAGTATTTTCATTGACTTAAAAATCTACTCTGTCCTGACTATTCATGCCCAATGCCCTTCCCCAAACCTTCCTGGCAACCACTGATCTTTTTATTGTCTTTATAGTTTCCCTTTTCCGGAATGTCACATAGTTGGAATTGTACAATATATAACCTTTCAAGATTGGTTAATTTCAATTAGTAATATGCATTTAATGTTCTTCCATGTCTTTTCATGGCTTGATAGGTCATTTCTTTTTATTTTTTTCTGAATAATATTTTATTGTCTGGCTATACAGTAGTTTTTTAATCCATTCACTTACTGAAAGACATTTGGTTACATCTGAGTTTGGGCAATTATGAATCAAGTCCCTATAAACATACAGGTTTTGGGATGGATGTAAATTTTCAGCTCCTTTCAGTAAATAACACAAAGCATGATTGCTGGATCATATAGTAAGAGTGCATTTTGTGGCATTTTGCATTTCTACCAGCATTGTATGAGAGTTTCTGTTGCTCTATCTCCTCATCAGCATTTGGTGTTGTCAATGTTCCAGATTTGGCCATTATAATCGGCATGTACTGGTATATCACTTTTGTTTTACTTTGCATTTCCCGTGTGATAGATGATGTGGAGCATATTTTCATATGCTTATTTGTTCCCCATTTTGAGTTAATATCTGTGAAGGGTATAAGGCCCATGCTACATTTATCAATTTTGCATGTGAATGTCCATTTGTTCCAGCAATATTTGTTGAAGAGACTATTTTGTTTCATTATATTACCTTTGCTGCTTTGTCAAAGATCAGTTGACTATATTTATGGGGCTATTTCTGTAACCTCTGTTCTGTTTCAGTGTTCTATTTGTTTATTCTTTTGCCAATTCCACATTGTCTTGATTACTCCATCTTTATAGTAAGTGTTGAAGTTGAGTAGCATTAATCCTAAACTTTGTTCTTCAGTATTGTGTTAGCTATTCTGGATCTTTCGCCTTTCCAGATAGACTTTGGAATAGTTTGTCAATATATATAAAATAATTTTCTGGGACTTTGATTGGGATTGCATTTAATTGATAGGTCAAATTATGGGGCACCTGAGTGGCTCAGTGGTTGAACGTCTGCCTTTGGCTCAGGTCATGATCCCTGGATCCTGGGGTTGAGTATCACATTGGGTATCCCACAGGGAACCTGTTTCTCCCTATGCCTATGTCTCTGTCTCTCTCTGTGTGTCTTTCGTGAATGAATAAATAAAATCTTTTTAAAAAATTAGAAAAAGATGACACCTTTACAATAATGAATCTGTCTATCCACGAACATGGACTATCTCTCTCCATTTATTTAATTCTACTTGTATTTCATTTTATCAAAGTTTTATAATTTTCTTCATATATATCTTGTACATATTTAGCTAGATTTATACCTAAGTATTTAAGTTTTGTGAGTGCTGTAGGATATGATATCATATTTCAAATTTCAAAATCTACTTGTTTATTGTTAACATATTAGAAAACAGTTAACTTTGTATATTAATATTTTATCCTGAATCCTTGCTATCATCACTTAATACTTCCAAGAGTTTTTTGTTGAGTCTTTTGGATTTTCTATATAAGTAATTATATCAACTGTAAAACAAAGAGAGTTTTATTCCCTCCTCCTCATTCTTTATGCCTTTTACTTCCTTTTCTTACCTTATTGTATCAGTAAGGAATTTCAGTATCATATTGAAAAGGATTGGTAAGAGGTGTTATCCTTACCTTGTACTTGATCTTAGTGGAAAAACTGAGTTTCTCACTGTTAAGATAATGTCAGCTGTAGGATTTTGTAGATAGTCTTTATGAATTTGAAAAGTTCCTCTATATTCCTACTTTATTAACATTTTTTATCATGGAGGGGTATTGGATTCTGTCAAATGCTTTTTCTACATCTCTTGATATGATAATGTATTTTTTCTTTTTTAATTCCTTGGTATAAAGGATTACATCAATTGATTATTTTAAAAAGGTTTATTTATCTATTTTAGACAGAGAGAGAGAATGTGAGCAGGGGGAAGGGCAGAGGGAAAGAATCTCAAGCAGACTCCCCAATAAGTATGAAGCCAGATGTGGGGCCTAGTCTTAAAACCCTGAGATCACAACCTGAGCCAAAATAAAGAGTTAGATGCGTAACCAACTGAGCCACCCAGGTGTCCCTGATTTTTTTTTTTTAAGATGATTTATTTATTTTAGAGAGAGAGATCGAGCAGGAGGAGGAGAAGGAGCAGAACGAGAGAATCTTTAAGCAGACTTCCTGCTGAATGCAGAGCTTGGGTGTGGAGTTTGATTCCACATCCCATGAGTTCATAACCTGATCTGAAACCAAGATACTGAGCCACCCAGATGCCTCTACATTAATTGATTTTCAGATATTAACCAGCCTTGCATATTTAGGACAAATCCTGCATGGTTGTATTGTATAAAAATGTGCATTCTGTTTATGTTGTATAAAGTGGTTTAGATGTCAATTATGTTTAGTTGATAGGTGGCATTTTTTAGTTCAGTAATATTTCATTAACTTTATATAATGACACATGACAACTAGGTTTATCATGATGAGCATTTTATAATGTAGAACTGTGAAATCACTACGTTGTACACTTGAAAATAGTATAATATTGTATGTCACCTATACCTCATTAAAAAAATAGGTGAAGGGGATTAGGAGATACAAATATAGAATTGTGAAATAAACGAGTCACAGGGATGAAAAATGCAGCATAAGGAATATAACCAATAATATTGTAATAATTTTGTGTGATGACAGATGGTAACTACACTTATTATGGTGAGTACTGTACAAAGTATAGACTTGTCCAATTACTGTTTTACACTTGAAACTAATATTACATTGTATGTCAATTCTACTTCAATAAAAAGCAAATAATAACATAAAAAATTTTAAATAAATAAATAAATAAATATGAAGTCATAATTATAAAAAGAGAATAAGAAAAATAAGTTTTGGGCACCTGGATGGCTTAGTTGGTTAAACACCTAGCTTTTGGTTTTGGCTCAGGTCATGATCTCAGAGTCCTGGGATCAAGCTCTGTGTTCAGTGGGGTTTCTGGTTGAGGATTCTGTCCTCTTCCTCTGCCCCTCACTCATTCTTTCTTTCTATAAAATAAAATAATAAAATTTAATAATTTAATTTAATTTAATTTAAAAATAAAATGTATTTTTTTATAAAAGAAAAAGGTTTTGTTTTGTCTTCTCTTATTCCCTCTTCATTAGTCTTTCTTTCATCATGTAGATCTATGTTTCTGACCTATATTTTTCTTCTCCTCTTTAAAAACTTTTTTTTTTTTTACATTTCTTGCAAAACAGATCTTTTGGCAACAGATTCCCTTAATTTTTGTTTCTCTAGAAAACATTCTTTATTTTTCCTTTACTTTTGAAGTACAATTTTTCAAGGTATAAAATTCTAGGTTGATGTTTTATTCTCTCAGCATTTTACATATTTCATTTCTCTGTTCTTGTTTATATGATTCCTGAGAACTCTGATGTAATTCTTATCTCTGTTCTTCTATAGGTAAGGTATTTTCCCCCCATGGTTTCTTTTAGTATTTTTTCTTTGGTTTTGATTTTCTGTAGTTTGAAGATTATATGCCTTAGTTATTTTGGCATTATCCTAGTTGTTCTCTGAGGTTCTTGAATTTGTGATTTGGTGTCTGAAATTAATTTGAGGAATTATCAGTTATACTGTATCAAATATTTCTTCTGGTTTTTGTTGTTGTTGTTCTTTTCTCTTCCTGGCATTACTATTATATATATATATATATATATATATATATATATATATATAGTGTGTATATATATAGAGTGTGTGTGTATATATATATATACTTTTTTTGTTTTTGAGGATTCTATTTATATATCCTTTAGTTCAGAGATTCTTTCCTCAGCCATGTTAAATCTATCATGCATCAAAACCATTCTTCACTGCTATTACAGTGTATTTGATCTTTAGCTTTTCTTATTAATTATTTATTAGGATTTCCATCTTTTCCATCTCCCTGCTTATATTGGCTATCTATTCTTGAATGCTATCTTCTTTATCCATTAAAACCCTCAACATATTATTCACAATTGTTTGCAACTCATAGTCTGATAATTCCTGCATGTTCAGTTTCTGATGCTTACTATCTCTTAAAATTGTATTTTTTGCATTTTGGTATGCCTTATAATTTTGTTTTCTTGATAGCTGAATGTTATGTACTGATAAAGGTGAACTGCTACAAAGAGGCCTTTAGAAATGTTGTTATCAGTTATCAGGGGAGGGGAAATATTTATGATTTTCCCAGTCTTTTAGGTAAGCGTATTCCTCTGGATGGTAAACTTCCTAAGTGTTTCTTTGTTTTCCTCCTCTCCTATGACTGCATACTTTTGGAATTTTTTACTTATAGAATTCTCTACATGGGGCCTCCAGCAATTTTTAAATTACAGTTTATGTTTTTCTACCACAGTGCTGATTTTCTCAGTGGTTTCTGATCCTGAGTCTCTGCTCCAGTAAGCTATGATTCCCTGAATTTGCTTGTTTTTCCAATCTTGTGAGCAGCAGTTTATCCTGTATCCTCCCAATTCTTATGGATTCAAAAATTTTTGCTTTTTCTGTCTGTTCAGTTTTTTGCATGTTGTTAGAACTGAGTGACAACTTCCAAACTGCTTTACATGGGAACTAGAAATTACAATTCCATTCATGTAATTTTGTTTCTTCATTTGCTTGGTAATTTTGAGTGACTGTCAGATATATATATATATATATACATATATATATATATTTATTTATTTAATTCACTTCTACTAATGTTTGTTTGTTTGTTTGTTTGTTTAAAATAACACTTGGAGGCCTGGGATGATATTTTCTCCTTTCAGGTGGGTCCTCTGCATTTGAGCAATTAGAGAGTAGCAATCCAGGATCACTTCATTCCAATTTCCAAAACTGAGTCATTTTGAAGTATACTTCATTTTCTGCAAATGGTTGTATGTGTCATGTTCAGCATTATTGTTATTCCTGGTCTCCCAGTTTTATGCATCTGTCAAAAATTTCTACTCAACTTCTTGGTCTTTCAGTTATTCATTCCAGATTTGGCAACCACCTACCTCTGTGGTACAAGGTGCTTCAAATGATAGCTTTCTCCCTGCATTCCTTTCTCTTCAAATATTAGTTTGATATTTTCTAACTGATTTGTTAACTCTGTTATGCTAATTATTTAAGATTATTTTTAAAAGGTTTCATTTAGACATTATAGGTGTCCTCAGCAGGAAGGTTGATTCAATATCATAGTTCAGAATATTGCCCTCATCACTGATCTTTTATATCCTGGTAATAAGCCATAGCCAGCAGAAAATAAATGCTCACTAGATATTTTTTTCTGAACAATTACACATAGCATTAATATTTAGCATATTTAATGTGGACAATTATTTTTTTCAGAGAAATAGAAACAAACATAATTTTTTTCATGTTTCAATATGATTGTCTCTTTACATTTTTACTAATAGATTATACTGGAGTTGTTTTAAGTCTTGGTTGGGGTAAACATGTAAGATAAAATCTTAGTCCTAGTTTCTGGTTGTGCCATGTCCCTGTCCCTGTTCCAGTTTTAGCTGCACAAAATCTGCCAAGAACATGCTCAACTTTACTGTAAGTCAGTAAAACTCTACCTGAGAGTGTAATACATTTCTTTCTCCTGATATAGTAGGAATAAGAATAATTCATTCCTCTAAGCCAAATATGTATTACTGGGCTTTAACTGGCCAGTAAGCACCAGATTTCTTTCTCCTGACTTAATCCCTTCAATGCATATAAAGGACCTGCCTCAATACCCCTGTACACTGTTTTTTATGAAATGCATAGTCAGTATTTAGTCCATTATTTATTCTTTTATTATTGTCATTTATCTTCTTACTTCCCCTAAGAACTGGTTTTGTGTATCTTATGGACCTAGAAGTGGTTTGTGATGTCTTCTAAAAGAGTGTTTTTCTTTCCTGGTCCTTTTGAATGGTATACTTGATTTTGGCTTCTTCCTTGGCAAAAGATCCTGGAATATCATCTCTGAGACTTGATAGTTCTCAAAGATATCTTACCACTTTATGCATTCTTTCATCCATTTATTCAAGAGGTATGTATTGAGTGTATCCTTTGTGCTAGGCATTAGGAATATAGAGAAAAATAAAAACAGGCATTTAGCTTGTATAGTGAGAAATGAAATATAACAGAGAGCTTCTATTGACATAAGCCCTACATTTGAATGTAGATGAATATGTGTAAAACATGCCAGCACATTGATGCTATCTTCTTCACTTTTAAATACGGATTCCGTATGAAAAGGGTCCAGTTATTTATCTGTTAAGCAACATCCACTAGTTCTTCCATAAACAAAACAAAAATTTGAACAACTCAAAGCCCCACATCAGTTCATTTTATTATTCTTTTATATAATGCTTGAGGGACACTCAACAATCATCTGTCACATGTTCACTTGAGTATAACTTATACAGTTGTTTTCAAGTTCATCCCATTTCCCAATGCCAAACAAAAGCTCCAGAAACACTTCCAACTCTCTCTTTTCTTTTCCTTTATTTTTCTTTTTGACAAAAATCCTGTAGGTAGATCCAAAATCTGTATCCCTGGCATCTTTGTAGTTTACTGCATGTGCCATATCCATTGTCTCAGTGCTCAACCATTAAAACTCCAGTCTCTTTTGCATTCCATATATACCACAGTAATCCATATACACTTGTGGGTGTCATATGATGTCTCAGAATTGTCTTGCCTTTTCATATTAGCTACTTTTATCAAAAATTTTTCTTTTATTTGAAGTTGCCATAACGAGAAGGGAGTTCTTGATTCCATAATATCTGGTTTATCTATAAAATCTACTATCATTAAACTCAAACAGTTGATTGATTAATTAATTGATTGCCAGTTTTAGCCCTCTGTTATCTAACCATCCTCTATGTAACAGATCATACAAAATCTGGTCTGCCATCATCTCTACTTGATTGGGAGAGGAAACTCTCAAGGCTCATACATGAATGCTGGAATCATATAGGAACATTGGGACCACTGAATGAACCCAGAGAAACTATTATCTGAACACATATGGAAAAGTATTTCAAGTACGTGTTTAGAAATGTTTGAGCTGGATCAACTGACTAAATTGATGTTACAGAACAATGGCAATAATACCTACTTTATTTGTCTTATTGTGTGCCAGACACTAGGCTAAGTCTTTTTACAAGATTCCTGTTATATAATCCTTACAAAAATCTTATCAAGCAGGTGCTATTACAGATGAATAAACTGGAAACTGAATTTACAAATTCTAAGGAACTTGCAGAAAGTCATATTGTTACTGAGGGAACATGTAAATGCTTAATACACTTATGAACATGTAAATGCTTAATACACTTAATGTAAATGCTTAATACACTTACTATAAATCAGGAGTCTGTGAACTTTTTCTGTAAGAGATCAGATAGTAACTATTTTAGGTTTTGTAGGTCATATTGTTTCTGCAACAACTAATCAAATTCATAATTACTGGGAAAGCAGCCAAAGACAATAGATAAAAAGATGGTTATGCCTATGTTTCAATGAAACCTTATTTACAAAAACAAGTGACCAGTTTTCAGGACTAGTCAGACTAGACCATAAGCTGTAGTGTGTAAATTTCTAACACATGATATTACATAGTTTTATTCGAAATTATTTTCATGAATGACTAAATTTTATTTCAGAATATAGGGAAATTAAATGCAAGATACTCTTTTTGAAGTATTTGCATGGATATATAACTGCAACAAAAAAGAATCAAGTTTTACTGGATCATTTTTCTTCAAAATGGGTTAAATTGCAAAATCTTTTCCATGATCAATCTTACATAGTTTATCATAACAAAAACACTGTTCTATATTTAGCCTCTTTCTGCCAAGGAGCTCAATTTCTGTTAAAACATCATCTCATTAATCCTGCCTACGATCATGTGAGGGAGGGAGATGACAAGTATTAAGAAATGTTCAGAGTCTTTTAGATTCATTTCAAAAGTTGAAAGAAGCTGACTGACAAGTGCTTGCTGCCCTTATAGTTAGTTACCTAGTATCCTTAAAAAATGAACTTTGAGTCTTTCAGAGGCATGCTATTCGCCCTGTGCTTCTGGGAAAAGGGATCCAGCACCAGGAAATCCATTTCCCTAAAATGTCCTTATTTAGGACTGTATCTCCCACAAGGATTTGGTTTCCATAGAATTATTCATCACTTCTTGTGTTATCAAGATGCTCTGTTCTACAAACCAGCTGTTCTCTTTCTTCTAGCTGATGACTGTATTTCAGTACTGGGAAAAGTGACTAGAAAAGTATAGTACTTTGGGTCTTTATTTCATATCTATCTACTTATCTATCTGTCATTTTCATTATATATATATATATATATATATATATATATATATATATATATATATTTGTTGTATATATTTACCAGTGCATGGTAGTAATTTAGGTGTAAGATAAGGCAATAGATTTTATCATTTTGGGTCATAAGTGATTATCATCATAAATATAATATTAAAAGATATTCCAATTAAGACATAATCTTCTTCAATTCCTATTTTCATCAGTCTATGCCCCTGTTACCAACACCTGTAAAGGTGGCCTGGGTGGCTCAGTGGTTGAGCATCTACCTTTGGCTCAGGGCATGATCCTGGAGTCCTGGGATCAAGTCCCACATTGGGCTCCTCTCTGCCTGTGTCTCTGCCTCTGCCTCTCTCTGTATCTCTCATGAGTAGACAAATAAAAGCTTTAAAAATTTTTTTTAAAAAGGATCCATATTAACCTTATCAAATCCAGATATTCTGACTTATCCTTTGAGCCTTTCAGAAACTCAGACCTATACCACTAACCCTATTTCTCAGACTCCCTGATTTATGTCTCTATACAGTTTAAGCAAACTGTCTAATGCCTCCACAAATTATGCATGTGTTCATGGAAATATATATCTGACCATGCAGCTCTTTCTATCAAGAATTCGTGTCTCATCTTTTCTCACTGTTTTATGTTCCTTGTTTTAGTATGAAACCTCCTTCAAGCTCCTTTTCTTTAGGATGTCTTTCATGATCAAAGCAACTCAAGGGAGGGATCTATTTATTTTAAAAATAGTTACGGACTGCCCATTACATAAAATATACATACAAAGCCAATGACCTTGAGGCTTATTTTGAAAAATTAGTACCTCTTTAACATTGTGTGTTAACTATACTTCATTAAAATTGAGATTTCTAAAACCCCAAACTTATAAGAAAAGTATAAATAAACAAAGGAGTATTCTATATGTCTTACGGTAGATAAAACACAGGTGTTAGATACATACAGGCACACATAAGAATAACACAAAGTAGAAAATATATATAGTCAAGAATAATGTGCTTTGAAAAGTTATATGGGGATACCATTAAAATCTAGATTTTGATGAAATTTCCAAAGATTTGTAGAAAACATGAAAAACAAACCTAAAAGAGTAAGGAAGAGGAGCTACAAAAAAGAAGACAATGTAATCAGAAAGTTAGAAGAACCAGATAGGTGAGTTTCCATGGAAGCAAGAAGAATAATTTACTCAACATTGTTATAGGTTGTATATCAATGGTTTTGAGAATTCAGAGATTATTGTGACTTTTAGAAAAGGAATGTTTTGTAATAGGATATGAAGAAAATCAAGGTCCAGGGTTCCTACATGAGTTGATAATAGAGAGTAGAAGCACCAGATATAGATTCTAATTTTAATTTTTTTCATTCTTTCATTCAACTAATATTATGAATATATGAAGTACATAGCAGAATAATAGAGATAATAGGGTAGTAAATGAAAACAAATCATAGATGAACCCTGACTTTTAGTAACTTAAAAAAAAAAAAAAAAAAAAAAACGTGAATGCCTAACAATGCATCAGGGACTGAAGTGGTCATTGGAGATTCAATGTAGAACATGGTTCTTTCTTCAATCATACATTCGTTCATTCAACAAATACTACTAAGTGCTAGAAATAAAAGAGAGACATGAAACAAAACATGATCCTTATTTCAGTAAAGTTTACGTTCTCATAGTATAGCAGGCAAGATTCAATGCAACTGCTAGAATTACAGCATTTAAAAAATGTTATAGAGTGTAATAGAGAAAACAATTTAATTTTTAAAGAATGATAAGTTTCAAAAATTCCCTTTGGAGCTTAAAAATCATTAAAAAGAGCCTCTATAGAATTATGGGATTGTGGGAGAATTATCGAAGGACTATTTATTTATTTATTTATTTATTTTTAAGATGAAATGACCTAAGCACATTTGTGAGCTCTCAGAATGGATCCAGAGGGATCCCTGGGTGGCGCAGCGGTTTGGCGCCTGCCTTTGGCCCAGGGCGCGACCCTGGAGACCCGGGATCAAATCCCACGTCGGGCTCCTGGTGCATGGAGCCTGCTTCTCCCTCTGCCTATGTCTCTGCCTCTCTCTCTCTCTCTCTTTCTGTGTGTGTGTGACTATCATAAATAAATAAAAATTAAAAAAAAAAAAAAAGAAGAATGGATCCAGAATAGACAGACCAGAGTTGAAAAGAATGAAATTATAAATGAAGCAATGAATTCCTTAATCTACCTTATTTCACATTGATATGATCAGCTTTAAATGTACATGTTTATAATTTAAGTAATTAATAAAATATGGTTCTCGTGGTATACTAGTGAAATAATACATTTAAGATTTACTTATTGTGCATTGACAGCTTTAAAACACATTGTATATATATCGAATTTGAATGTTTAACATTCTTAATGAGTGGAAATTTTGAGCCATCACATGGGGGCACTGTCTCCCA
This sequence comes from Canis aureus, assembly GCF_053574225.1. NCBI lineage: Eukaryota > Metazoa > Chordata > Mammalia > Carnivora > Canidae > Canis > Canis aureus. The sequence goes on from NC_135635.1 coordinate 30,637,407, forward strand.
GACAACAGTGTAGTGTCAGTAGTGTCACCATTTTCATCTTTACAACAGTGTTTATGTAATTATTTGAAAATTTTACATATTTTATCTCTATTATTTTATAAAGATAAATTTATAATAAAGAAGTGAAAATAATGCTATACATATAAAGAAGAGTAATTCTTACAAATTTAATAAAATTGATATAGAGATAGAAATCAGCAGACAGAATAATTAACTTCAATTAGAAACTCTCCAAAATTAGGTTAATTAAGTATTAAATTATGAGGAATAAGGACATTTTAAAACATCTACAAAACATTTGAAATATACGATTGGTTTATATTTAAAAGGCAGGTGTTTGGGGGAACTTTGTAATAACTTCAACTTTGGGAAGAATCTTCTACATGTAAATTTTCTTCTTTTTATATTAAATATTTGTAAATATGCTCAAAGTAAATTCTGCATGGATGTAAAGGATTGCTTTTATTCTATATTAATAGCTGTTTCCAAAACCAATATTCCAAGGAACACTGTTCCTTCAGGTTACAAATAAGTACCATAAAAGTGTCCTATATTCAATTAAGTTCAGAGAGTATGGGTTATTTCTAATTAAAAAGGATTTTTAGGATAAGATGGCTAAGGACTTTTACTATGCAGGTGTGCATTTTTTTTCTCTAAGAAAAAAAGAGGGTACGATAAAAAGCACCTGTTAACATCCACCAGACCCTGTGTTCTGCAAAATATAGTTTGTAAAGTGTTCTGTACATTCTTCAGTAGAATTCTCATAAGGAGAATGATAGTCAACAGAAAGCAAACTCATAAGATTTAGAGATGGAAGTAAACCTAGAGGCCATCTATTACAACTCCATGCAGAAAATTATTTCAACAGCAACTCTGACAAATGGTCTTCCAAGATTTGGTTTTAAGGCTCTATTTCATGGTACCATATTTCATTCCAATCCTATCTATTCTTAATAAGTTCTCCCATTTATTAAGCCTACATATAGCTCATTGGTCCTCACTCTGTTTGCTGTTTCTTCTACATGAAAATTCTTCAAATATTTAAAGAAAGTTTATATGTCCTCTAATAGATCTTTTCTTCTAGATAATCAGACATCATTCTTACAAATGTATGACATATAAAGGAGTTATCAGATCCCTCATCATATCAGCTGTCTTTCCTTGAATGCACTAGAGGCGGGCAACTAAATGTGATTGCTCAACTCTTTCTACTTAAGTTTGGACAATCATTTTGTTAATTCTTATCCAGGCCATGTTGTTTTTTTATAGAAGCGTATTGTTGGCTGTTATCAAGCTTACTTATGGTTAAGGAAAATTACAACGATAGCCAAACAAGATTTCCCTATCTGTGCTTACATAGTTAATTATTTGCAGTTAAGTTTTATGGATAATCCCTTCTCATCTTAATCAAGAGAATTCTGTACTATAGATTGCCTTAAAAGGCAACTTTCTATCCCTCTGGCATGATCAAATTATTTATGAGCTACAAAAAGACAGGCACATATTTCTACATCTAAAATAGCTGATTCTTTGTGCTAAATTGTTGTTTTCCAACTTTATACTTGTAAAACAAAACAAAGTACATATATGCATAGATATATGTATTTGTGTGTGTATATGCATAGAAGTATGTATTTGTGTGTATGTATATATACACATACGTACATTTTGTACTTTAAACAGGAAGTGAAGAAATAAGCAATGAGATTCCTATTGTGAAAACTTAAGTTCTAAAGTTTAATTTGGTTTTCTCTTTTCCTCTTGCTCCTACCTAAAAATAAGAAGTCTGATTTTTAATTCGGTAGAAGAGAAGAATAGTCTGAGTTACGATGGAAGCAGTAGAGTGTTATCTTATTTCTAAGACTGAAGGGGAAACAAAACAAAAAACAAAATAAAACATTTACTTTGGATCAGGGCCAACATATTTGCAAAAGCTACAAAGATTCGTTCAACAATGAATCACTGAATAATTATTTCTTCTATGTCCTTATAAATCCTCCTTTTGGGGAAAAAGGGAAAAAGAGAGAGAGAGAGAAAGAGAGAGAAAAGAGTTAATGAGATTGTGGTGTTTCAGGAGTAGTGCAAAAACAATGTAGGTAAACGCGCAGAGAAATTAGTTCTGAAGTGTGGGATAATTGTAGAGGGCCCTGGGCAAAAAACAAAACATAGATGTGCAGGAGTCATAGCACATCTTGTCTTCACTTGTCTTTGTTAGTGCAAGTGAAAAGGTTAATGCCGTTCAGTTCCATCAACACAGAGTGAGGAACTGTGGCACCTTTGAATTCTAAAGTTACCCACAGTGCAACTGATTTAATTCCTGTGAGAATGGTACTATTTACAAGTTTGCTCAGGAATATGAATGCCAATTAACCATGTGCTCCTGCTCCAGTACAATCTCTCTCCCTCTCTATCTATCTATCTATCTTTCTCCTTTAATTTTTTTTGTTGTAGAGAAATTGTTTTTAAAATCATTATCACATGGAAAGATTCCATGTTATTTAAAGCTATTCTTTCAATAATAGAAAGAAAAATACTCAAATGCATGCTGGCCCCAAGTATTAAGCATTCTCTAGGATCAAGATCATAAAATATTGCATTATCACATACATCCTTAAAATCTGAAATCTCAGGTAATCTTTGGCATTTGGGGGTTTTCTGCTCCAATATATTATGGCTAGTAATTGCATTACCAGCTTCCAATGTTCAGATATAACTTGCCATTTTTAAGTACCAAGATACAATAGGTATATGTTTATGCAAGTGTAATGCTGTTCCAGACATTCAGCCATCAGGCAACAGATTTATTCATCTTTCCTGCTACAGCTTCATTTCCCTATACCCTGTCCCTTTGCTGAATATCACCCAGTCCATTTTCAAAACACCTTTCCACATACCCTTCCAACCCATCATTACTATTCAGTTTCTGCTACTACCATCCTGCTCATACTCATTTTGCTTCTCTTCTCTCATTCAATTAAAGGTTGAGTTCAGATATGGGGAGAAATTTTCCTGATGCACTTAGGGATGGAGGGAGGAGCCACACCAAGAATTAGATGGAGAACAGAGTCATCTTCTTTTGAGGTTGATGGTTGTGATATATAAGCCATACCACAGGTTGAAGCCAGAGCTGATGGGCCTGAATGCTCCATTAATGATGCTCAACAGGATTTGGACATGGCTGAAGCTGGACCTAACAACATAAGTGGGAGCATTCTGAAGACATCACTCAGTGGAGAGGACTGAAGGCAAGAGAAGCAGCACGTTCAGTATTTGCTAAAAGTTTGTAGTATAATGATAATATATCTTTATCACATATTATCGTGGCTTTACGTCGTGCCTTGAAGCTTTGTCATATGTCATACATTTTAAATTAGAATATGTAAACATTTAGTTTCATTGGTGTTTTAAATTTTATAAGCTTTAAACATTTATAGAAAACTCAAGTATTCACTCTGGCATTTTCATTTTAGCATCAGTATACAGAAGAAATATCTCAGTGCTGTCATTTGCTTTGGTTTTGCACCTATTAATACTGAGAATGTGATTTGGTCTCTTTGATTGTAATAAATTTCTTATTGATTTCCATTCTTCTTATTATAACACCACTTAACTGCCCACCATTCTGGTCCCTTTTATCTTTCTTACTGACCTTTCACTTACCAACCAGTGTTTTGGTTCTTCTTGCCCACCTCTTTGAACAGATCATTCTGTTTCTCTCCATCGGTTTCCTATAATCTTCAACCAGAATAAAAGCTTATATTAGAATATAAAGGCTGCAAACCTGTATTACTCTTTTTGAAGTAATGTATAAGAAATGCAGCATAGGGGCATCTGCCTTTGGCTCAGGTCATGATCTCAGAGTCCTGGAATTGAGCCCTAAGTCCATGTCAGCTCCCTGCTCAGTGGGGAGCCTGCTTCTCCCTCTCCCACTGCAGCTCCCCCTGCTTGTGTGCTCTCTATCTTTCTCTCTCTCTCTCTAAAACAGATTTTTTTAAATGCAGCATAATTTATTAGATTTTGGGGGGGAGGGGTTGTGATGCCCAGAATGTAGTTTTTCTTCTTTAGTATGTAAAAACTCTTATGGGAAAAAAAAAAAAAAAAAAGCCTTTACATACTAAGAAGGAAAAAAATAGGGATCCCTGGGTGGCACAGCGGTTTGGCGCCTGCCTTTGCCCCAGGGTGCGATCCTGGAGACCCGGGATCGAATCCCACATCGGGCTCCCGGTGCATGGAGCCTGCTTCTCCCTCTGCCTGTGTCTCTGCCTCTCTTTCTCTCTGTAACTATCATAAATAAATAAAAATTAAAAAAAAAATACAGAGACAGCATCACTAGGATTTATTCCTGAGCAAGTTTTCTCTACTTTCTTCATACTAAACATGTACCTTATGTCAGCAGAGGCCATAGAAGTGAGTGGGCACATACAGCAGATTGCATATCCAGGTGGGCAATTCACCTCATACTTCACACCTCACCTTAGACCCACATTAATGTCACTTATTCAGGGAGTGCACAAAAAAGTCTGGTGATGTATGTCTAAACTAGGAAATAAAGTACATGGCTAAGTTTACTGTTAAGGAAATGAGGATTATCTTGACCATCCTCAATGATATAAATGAGGTGAATGGACATTTAAAGACTAATATGACCCCAAGGATTCTCAGTATCACTGACTGCCTGCTTGCTTAATGCTAATCATATGCTATTTTGATTTTTTCTGTTAATTAAACTTCTTTCTAAAATAATAGGAGTAGAGGGATTGGTTTCATGTAACAGATATTTTCTTGAATGACAGGGGGAAAAATGTCCTAGAAAGGCAGTATTCCAAATGACTAGGGTATTTTCACAAGATTGCCATTATATAAGTAGCTTAGATATACTCTTTAACAAAGGTATCATAATTTTTTTTCTCTAAACGAATTAAACAATTGTATATGTGAGGGTACAATTTAGAGGAAATCTCAACAGAACCTTTTGTAGTAGATGTATGTATATTTGTAGACAAGAAAGAGGAAAGGCTTGGGAGAGGTATTAAATGCCATTAGTGCATTATTTTAGAAACAAGACAGATTAAGACTAGCAGATGCACTTTTCAGGCCTTAGGGAAATGGCCTCGACCTCTTATCCACCTTTAATGGTGAGCTCACCAGAATCATCTTGATACTTGGTCCCTCTTATGCTTGAGCCCTGCTGGTTCATGGTGTCTTTAAAATTCCTCCTAGGGCAGCCCGGGTGGCTCAGCAGATTAGAGCTGCCTTCGGCCCAGGATGTGGTCCTGGAAACCTGGGATCTAGTCCCACGTCAGGCTCCCTGCACAGAATGGAGCCTGCTTCTCCCTCTGCCTGTGTCTGTGCCTCTCTCTTTCTCTCTGTCTCTCATGAATAAATTAAATCTTTTAAAAATAAATAAATAAACTTCCTCCTAATCTTCTGGACTATAGATGATGCAATTAAACACAACAACAAAATAACTGTATGGAAAAGAGAGAGTTGATGTGGGTTGGGGAAAAAGTAGAAGAGTGGGGACTATAGGGAGGTCACTTTGTCACACTTCCTCTGTAATTTTCAAATGTAATCTGTTTGTTCTAAAATTGATAAACCAGAAAACCTCCACTAGGGTCACAATGTCCTGGAGCATTAAGTGTACTTTCTAACAAGAATTCTGATTCAACTGTGATTGAGAAATTTTGGAAGTCTCTTGCTACATTAACAATGTAGTAAGAATACTGACATGCTTTTTGGGATAATGTCTTAGAGACTTGGGGGAAACTGAAAAGAATGGCCTGGACCTTTATTACTACAGGGAACATTATATCATTAGAAAAGGAATTTAAGAGTCACTTTTGATTCTTTCTTTCAAATGAATTATTAATAATATTCTAGTGGATATTGGTCCCTATATTAACACTTGTTATCTTAGTTGTTGAGAGGTAGGGTCCTAGAGCCATCTTCCTGGATTTAAATCCTGGCAACATTTCTGTCTTCCTATGTAACCTGGGGCCAATTACATACCTCTCTGGACCTCAATGTTTTCATCTGTAAAATGAAGATAATGGGACTTGCCTCTTAGTATATTATGAGGATTATATATTGTTAACACCTAGTAAGCACTTAGAATAGGGCCTGGCATAAAAAAATTAGGTACTCAATAAATGTTCATTATATTTTTATATTTGTAGATAATGAATAATTCAAAAATGATAAATTATCTTTCCATAAGAGGCACAGAATACATGTTGGTAACACATTGCTATCTTCAAAATACAACTTTTCTGAACCTAAGTTCATATTTGGACAGAGGAGAATGGTGAGATGGTAGGAATACTTATTTCATAAATATATTTTGACTATAATATATATATAATCATTTTCTTTCAGAGTATTTCAAAATTTTGAATTTTTCTTTGCAAGATTCTAGTACATTTTTGAGGATATCATTACATACAAGTTCACATTTATATTGATAATGAGCATATGGCCTAAATCTTATAGATTTATAGTCCTTTAATCAAATACCAAAGCTTAAGAGACTGGCATCTCAGATAGGGCACCTATATGAATCCTCCTTAACATAACTTGAGAAAATACAAGAACAGAAGCAGATCATGCAAAGGATGTCATGGAAGGAAGGAGTCACATCAATTCTGGAGAAAGAAAAAGAGTTTTAAAAGCCATCAGGTGTGTTTGAAGAAAAGCTGACAGACTCAGGGCAACTAGGAAAGAGAAGTAAAGACTAGCAGTGAACAAGCTTTAATAAAGAATTCTTAATCTAGACCCTTAAAATCCAAAAACATTCAATTTGCCAGCATGGGAAGTAATACAGATGTTAATTATAGATTTTAAAGACTGCCAGCAGCAACAATGTATAATTCTTAATATATACCTCATCTCTGCCAAAATCTATACAGATGGTCAAAGGACAGTAAAACGATGACAAACAAAAACTCCCTACCTTGAACCAGGCTTTCACTTAAGCCAAGCTTCTTCAGAGTGTAATGAATAGTCTTTGGTTTCCCTTTTATATTCTCATTTACATCTCCTCCTGCAAAGTGACATCTGCTCCCACCCTCTACCAAAACTTCTCAATCTAAGGTCACTTATTATTGCTTCATTGTAAAATCTTTCTTTTTTTTCCCATATTCACTAAAACTTTCTACCACATTTAACACAATTAATTTTGAAAATCCAATTTCCATAACAATCCTTTTTATTGTTTTCCAACACTTCTGGCATCTTCTGACCATTTATTTTCTGGTTTCTTCATAGATTCTACCCTTTCTGATCCAACGACACACTGATCTTCTCTGTCTACATCCCTTCCTTGAGCAATCCCATCCACTCTGATGACACTTCCCTTATATACTGAGGACTTCAATTATCCAAATCAGCAGTGAGCAAACTAAAGTCTGTAGGCTGCCTTTGGCTTGCCACTTGTTTTTGTAAATATTGTTACAAAAGACATTTTCTATGGGTGCTTTCATGCCACAAAGGAAGATGTGAACTTTTGCAACCAAGAACATATGGCCCTCAGAGCTGAAAATACTGTTTGGCCCTTTACAAACTTTAAACAAATAAACAAGCAAACAAACAGCCAACATCTGATCCATGCCTTAAAATGAAAATTTCAGTCTATTATATCTAATTATGTGAAGGAAATATGCACTTTGATGTACTGAAATGAGCTAAATCCAGATGTTCAACCTCCTCCTCTTTACTTTTTCTCTTTTTGGGAAATCTGGGTATCATTCTAGCTGTTCTTCCCTTCACCTCACATCACACTGATCACCACGCTCTGATTAATACCATTCTTATTTATCTTTTCAAATATGTGAAAGTCCAGTGTCTGTACTGGGGGATGGGACTTGAGGTGGGACATACTCCCATAGCAAATACAGTAAGATTAATGCCTAAGTTAAGGATATCAGCTGCCTGGGAGAGTAAAGAAAATCTTAAAAAAAAAAAAAAAAAAAGAAGAAGAAGAAGAAGAAGAAGAAGAAGAAGAAGAAGAAGAAGAAGAAGAAAAGAAAAAAGAAAATCTTTGCAGAAGAAGTGACATTTGAAATAAATTTTAAAAGATGAGAAAGAACTTGTCAGTAAGTGTGGTAGAGTATAGATGAGCAAGTAGCCCAACAAGGCTAGAATTAAAGGAAATTAAAGCAACATATATTTTGGAAAAATGGCATTCTGTTAGTTTGGAATCAGGGTCAAATGGGGTATTTGCAAAAATGTAGACTGAAAAGGACATTTAAGCCTGGATATGAAAATTTAAAACAAACAAACAAACAAAAACTCCATGGGCAACTCCCGTGGCTCAGCGGTTTAGCGCTGCCTTCAGTCCAGAGCCTGATCCTGGAGACCTGGTAGGGAGTCCCACGTCGGGCTCCCTGCATGGAGCCTGCTTCTTCCTGTACCTTTGTCTCTGCCTCTCTCTCTCTCTGTGTCTCTCATGAATGAATAAATAAATAAAATTTTAAAAAAATAAAAAAATAAAAATAAAAAACTCCATGTGTAGGTAATTAGACTTCAAAATAAATACAATTAGCCTAAATCTCAAACAAAAGAGGAACATGCAATTGACATTTATAAAGATAATTTATAAATTTATAAAGTGACAGATTAGATGGTAAGTATATCACACAGTGAGAAAAAAACCCTATTACAGACAAAATTTAGGAATCCATACAGTAATCTGTTAAGGGGATTTACTTGTTGAAATTAAGTCAAGGTCACTAGGAGCAGATAGAAGGAGTCAGATTCAAGAAATAATTCTGAGATGAATCTACAGGACTTGTGGTGTGCTGAGCTGAAAATGAGTAGAGGCTGAAGGAGAGGAAGATGTGTTGAGGGCAAATCAGACAGGTCTAGCAAAAGATGACACAGCAGGGGAATGGTGCTCTTAACCAAGAAATTGACCTTCCACAGAAAGAAGAAAAGATTTCAGTTGGCAAGAGAATGAGCTTATTTGGTTCTATGTTAAACCTGAAATGCCTACAAGACCATCAAGATGACCCTCAAAAATGTCCAGGAAACAATTAAAAACGCTAGCATGAAACGTAAAGAAACATCCCTATAGCCTGAGAAAGTTAAGGCAACAAATTTGAGGACAAACTTATCCAACCACTAGATTGTCCCTGTTTCTGAAAAGCTAGCTTAAATATTTTTTTTAGATAAGTCCCATATTCCTAACAGATCCTCTGTCAAAATGCTAAGCTGTTATAAGAGAAAATATTAAATGTTAATTCACACCAATGTGTTATCTTGAATTATTTTACTGGTAGACTTTAGTTATTTAGAGAAAGCTTTAAAAACACAAGATCTAAGGCACGGAGCATGACACAAAGAAAAAAGTCAGAAATATGAGGTACTAGTCGATGGTATGAATGAGTATGATGGCACACCAAAACAGAGGCTAGGTATGGTCAAGGAAAGGGAAAAGGAGCAGAAAAATAGGAAGAAGTCAGGGAAAAGTGACAGTAGAAAACAAAGAAGGGTAAAGACTATTTATTTCACAGTTGGATTTGTTCTCTGAATGTATCATGTATTCTTGTGTTTTGTTTTAAATTATTGCACCCTTTTTAAAAAGCCTTAGAATGACAGCATATGATACACTTGAGTTAAACAATCAGAAATTGAAAACTAACCAGCTTAATTCTCTTAATTATTCTTTCAGTTTTATGGCAAAAATATTAAGACTTTTAGAAGGGAAATGTTCTTTGGTAGCTTTAAATAATGTAGAAAGATCTCCAAATACTGCCTATAATACACAATTCATTACATTTTAGCTTCTTACAAATGCTTTAAAATCCCATCTATCCTAGCTATTTTTTCTTAATAACTTTTTCTATATATGCATTTTCTTCAGCCCTTAAAAGATTAGGAAAGGTTTATATAGTAACTGTTTGATTGCATCAGTCTATGTTTCCTGAATCCCCAACAGATATTTTAATGCTCAAATTGTAAGGCAACACTCTATGTGATTGCATTTAAAAAAAATAGTTTTTTTAACTACCCTCCAGGCCTTAAAATGCTTTTTTCCATTGTCATGACTAAAAATATAATATTGACAAAAATAAGCATACATTTGACTTTTATTTGAGGTTACTACATTGGGGAGTAAAGTGGGAAAATACTAAAGAAAAGTAATCTTGCAAAGGAGAAATTAGATGAATATTATTGAAAATAAAAATTTATATTTTTTTCCATTTTACCTCTTCATTGCTTTGTATGCAAAACTTTTTTCTATTCCTGTTTCTATAATTTATTTATCAGTAGAAACTTATTAAAATCTAACTCCTGACTTATTGCATTAAGATTTTTTAAAAAATTGTGACAATGTAGATTTGAATATATACATATATGTACGTGTGTGTGTTGAATTGCCAAACAGCAATAAAAGAAAATATGGTTTATGATTTAAGATTATGGGCAGCCCCAGTGGCTCAATGGTTTAGGGCTACCTTTAGCCCAGGGTGTGACCCTGGAGACCCGGGATCGAGTCTCATGTCGTACTCCCTGCACGGAGCTTGCTTCTCCCTCTGCCTGTGTCTCTGTTTGTCTGTCTGTCTGTCTCTTTCTCTCTTTGTGTGTGTGTGTGTGTGTGTGTCTCATGAATAAATAAAATCTTAAAAAAGAGAAACATAACTTATTTTATTGGTAAAATATTATTATTAAAATATAAAAACTGCATTTTTTACCCTATTTTCCAATAATTTTTGTGATAATTGTGATTTTTACCACATTCTAAGAGACTGAAATGCCTTTTAAATCATTAATTGTATATTATTATAGTGCTACCTTATTTTAGTAAAGCTTAAGGGGTCCTTTTTTTCAGATTCTAACATTTTTTATATTGAGATGTGTGTTACAATTGGCATCTTTAACAGCATTTTTTCCTTAGTGATACATAAAATACATAGTGTAACTAACAATAATGCTGTCAAATTCAATAGAATACAGTATTAGTATCTTTAAAAGTGGAGAAAGCAATGTGGTATAAGTAACAGTTAACAGAGTATCCATCTTTTACTGTCAGTGAGTAGGGGTTTACTTTAAGTGTAATGGTTTTCATCTAAGTTTGTGTAAGTCTTGCATGAACTATTTTAGCAAACAATTTCACAAGATTTTTCTAAGGCAATAGTTTACATAACACTGGATAAAAATGTAGGGACAGGTCAGGTGAGTAACATGTCATCTAAGGTTATCACTCATGTTACCAGCAAAGCCATTCAAGTCATTTTTGAATCTGTCCGAAGTGCCACACACCCACACGTGTTTCTGGTTTTTCTTTTTCTTTTAGCTCTCTCTAGACACCACGTGTCTAGATTTACAGAGGCTTTTCTCTGCTCCTTTGAGTTTTCACTGCTTACACTATCAGTGGTAAACATGGTAAGAGAAATATAGGATCACAGTTAGCTGGTCTAGTCTTTTTAGAAATAAGGGTCATCCAATCCTATCCAATCTATACATACAGTAGATCACTTATCTAGGCTTTTGAGTAATTTTCCTTTATTATTGGGGTTATGATAGAATCATTTTGATCTCTGTTAGAAATTTGGAAATGTATATTGCATACTCTTAAGAAATGCTAAGGAAAGTAGGGAAGACACTCCAAGAGAATATTTTAGGAACCAAGAAATTTTTCTGCTGTATTTTTATTCACTGATGAGTGTACAACCTGAAAAAATACAAAATGAGGCATTAATCTGTGTCTTCCATATATATTAAGTGAAGGACAGTAAAATTATGATTATTCAGATGGCTCAAAGACAAAATTTATGAATGGATTCAGTTAAAAAGAGCTTGAAGTAAATAATTTCAAACTGATGGAAATACGAATCAAGATTTTATTTTTTGTTTTTGAAAATTGTATTCCACAAAGAACTTTATAAAGATGTCTTTATCTAAAAACACACATTTTTTTTGCTTTTAAGTCATATTGTTGACATTCCATAGAAAAATAAAGGCAGAGCTAATATATTAAAGAGTGCTATTCAGTGAAAAGTAGTAAGTATGAAAAGATGCGGGCTTGCTCTCTCTCAAAAAAAGAGATGGAAAGTCAAAAATGTATATTACATAACTAATTGTTTTGCAGAATTAGAGTATACTTTTTAAGAAAATACATGCCATGTATTTTTAAAATAAAGTAATAAAATTGCATATTAAATCTTAGAAACTTATACTGTCAGTAGAGCTTTTTGAAAGTGAAAATTAGTTTACTCTGACTTTACTCTTGCCAGCTGAAAATGTGACATATTATATCCAGAGAGGTGTCCACATACATTCCGTGCCAATAGCCAAGGACATGAAACTGAAAACAGCAAGGCAGCATTCTGTTATGTGATATTAAGGATATCTTCTGGAATATATTTTTAAAATAAAATATGATGGATATTAGAGAAGCATTGAGAAGATTCAACTCAAGTATAATTGGCAGAAAGGACTTAGGTAAAGGAACCAAGGCAAATGAACGTGAGCGGCAGGGTTCTGGTAAGCACTGGGCCAGCCCTAGAGTTTCTAACACAGTGCCCATGGATCAAGTCATCTTGAATATTTTTCAATGGAACACAAATGTATGGAACACGCATCTACATTTTAATG